>NC_091484.1:77070040-78270040 GCF_947461875.1 Haliaeetus albicilla
GGGGGAAAGGATAGCTTTTTATCTTTACCAGATGGTCTCCAGCAGAAAGAACTGGAGAGACTGGTGTCTTGTCAAAATCAATCTTCCACTTGCCACATCGTATGCTGACTTAGTCTGGTAGGACTGGGAAGTTACCTGGTATTTGGGCTAGCTTGTAGACACAAATGTTTGTTGGAGATGGAGAAGAGAAGGAAGAGGGACAGGAAGGTTCTCTCCCCATTCAGCATCAAGTGTCCCATTTATCGGCAGTCTGAGGAAGGGCACCAGGCACTGCATAGATCAATGAGACCCGAGACGAGATGATTCTTTTTTAAGTCAGACCTGACCGCACTTGGAGGGTATTTGTCAGGCTCTGCATGGCATCTGTGGCTCAAATTCAGGAAAGGAGTCAATTATCTGTGCAGAATAAAAACCATTACCCAAGTTTTGATGAGGAGCAGGATTTCACTTGGTTTCATGAGCACAGTAGGTCACGTCCTGCCCTCAGACCACGTCACCCACGAGCGTGGCAGTGTCATTTCACCGCTGCGAATGGGATCGCTGCTGCATCATGCTGGCTCAGTCGAAATGGATATGTGGTTTTCCAATGCCTGGGAAAGGTTGTGTGATTAAATATAGCTCCATTCTCTGGCCTCATCAACTTTCTCTCTTCTGTATTGGAAAGAAGAGGAAAATCTTCTGTAAGAACCAAAATCTAGGAAATGTAGCCAAGAAAAATCCTCAGTCATGGGCCAAAACCATAGACAAACTGGGTCAGAGATACCTGGCGACCCCAGAGCAGGAGGGAGCCGGAGTTCTGGCCAAGCAGGTGGGATGGAGAGCATGGACAGACAGACAGGGAGGCAGGCAGGTCAGAAGCTCCCGCTCCCTCTGTGAGACTTGCCAAGCCTGCCCGTGCCGTGGCACTGATTTGTCCTCCTGTCCTGTGCAGCCGGGCAGGGTTTCCCTCAATGAGTGCTGAGCGCTTGCCATTTCACTGCTCCCTCCCTTCCACGCTCCCAGATGTTTTCCAGAAGTCACGAGCTCTCCCAGCTTTGTTTGGGTAGGAACCGAGCCAAGAGGGGAGATGTTTTTACCTCTGAAAATGAGATCCCGGAGGACTGCAGTGGAAGAAAAAAATCAGACCCTTTGATTCGAGGTACAAGAGGGGCGATGAAGCGATGCCAGCCGTCAGACTGGCCTCCATCCAGAGCTAACACAGCTAACGCCATGGCAGGGAGGTCTTGTGCATGGCTGGGGAAGGCTGTTCACCAGCTGAGCGGTCTTCTCGTTACTGTTCCCTTTTGGAGCAACCTGCAGCTTGCTTGGCTTCCTGCCTGACCGCCAGGGATTTCTCTGGGATGATTCGTTTTTCCAGGCACGGGCTTCACCTTTCACGTTACAAGACCCGTAACACAGGGAGAGTTCATTCATTAGTACTCAGAAAGGGCCTTGGGGGAGATTTGAGAAAAAGGTGGGCTCCCCAATGCCACTGGTTGCTGGATACTTCTTGCATCATTATATAGCTCTTTTAGTTGTGGAATGGCGGGGGAGGGATACCAGACTTCTTCAGCAGTGGGTTTTTAGAAAACCTAAAGGCTTCTGGAAATGTAAAGAAAAGAGCAAAGTTTCTTTCTGGTAAGGATGTTGTTAATAAAGTACAAAGATTTTCTGTCCTGAAACTTCAGCTTTATTAAAAGCATCTACTGCCTAGCAGCTTTGCTACAAATTGCTTTTAAAGTGCTTAGCCTCATGCGTAAACCCTAACGAGGGAAGAGCTATAATAGCAAGAGCACTTATGTTTACTAATTGCTAATCTGCACAAATATAAATAGCCGATGTGAACACAGCTTGACCTGCTGGAAGCAAGCAGGTAAGGTTAAGAGGTGGAAGCAGGTGCGATATTTCTTTGCTGTTACGGTCCTTGCCTCCGATATTCTTTCCCCCGCTCATCTGTCAGTCGTGCGGATGCAAGGCAGATGCGGTGCCCTGAAGTCAGTGCATCCCTGGTATGAAGTTAGCATAGGTGACATCAGAACTCAGTTCAGTAATTTTCAGATGGTTGGTTTATAAAGTGAATTTAGGGACGTTTTTGTGCGCAGGGATACGTGTTGTGGGTTGCTTAAGGCTGGAAGACATACATTAGTGCTGCTTTACTGGCGGTTTATTGTGCCAGATTTTATCTACAGCGCTAACTTTTATATATATACTATTTCTAGGACTTAAAGACTTATTTTAGCTTCTAAGCTGAATTTGAGAGACCCTGATGTACTTTACATAAACAAAGTCGCTTTTCCAGTCAACTGAAACAGTGGATGTTAACAGCCTTAAACTCCTCAATTAGTCACATCAGGTGGCTTTCTCACCCCCAGGGCAGTCACTAACCATCCATTTCACTGTTTGCACTGCTGGGAGATGGAGACTTACACTTCTGTCATTCGCCTTTGAATTCAAGTGTTAGAACTCAGTTAGGGTTATTTTCTGATTCAGGACAAAATCGACGTTATTTTTTGATGCATTTCACTAGTGGGCCAGACAACAGACTTGGTGATGCCGTTGTGTTAAACTCTTCTGGATGTTGCATCTGGGCTTCATTGATTTGCATTGATTTAAAGTCAAGAAGAGACCAAAGGAACTGAATACAGAGACCCCAACTTTCTGTTTGCTGAGCCACCATCCGCATGATCCCCTTCTTGTTTTTGCAGCAGGCTCAGGGATGTTCCTACTCCTGGCAGTTGGGAAGCTGACTATGAGCTCCGCATTTTTTTAATCTTCATCCCTGTGAAATTGCATCTCATCAAGAGGGAAGGGAAAAAAAAAAATCTATTTAAATACAATTCTTGTCTGGAGGGGAAAATATCAATACTTTGTGTCTCCTTCGTAAAGCTGAAATCTATTGGGTGTCTTTTAAAAAGATGTTTCTTCGAGGCTCCAACCTTGGTTCTGTGTTTAACAGATGTTTCAATTAATACCTGGTGATCTGTAACATCACAACCAACACCTGAGCAGCGAGTGTCTCCAGGGCCCTTATAAATGTCATTGTCTATCACAGCTAATCGGTCTGTGAGCTTCCTTGCAGGTGACCTCGGCGTGGGATTCACCTGGCAGATTAGGACACCTACGTTTCGGCATTTCTGTGTAGGTGTCTACGGGTGACCCAGAAGGTCTGTGCTCCCGTTGTGGTCACCAGCGTTGTCAGGTTCAGTTCGGCTGCTGGCGTTCAGGCACCTCAGGCCATTGGAGATGCAGAAAAACATCCCGTTGTCCCACATCATCCCTTTTTGGAGAGCGCAGCCCCTGCAGATGCTGTGTTATCTGCCAGCCCCGCATGGATGCTAGGAACACAGAAATTAAAGTTATCTCAAATGGCACCACGTGCCTCTGTTGTGCACCTTTTTTGAGCCCTCATTGACTGCAGTGGCAGGTCAGTCCTCAGGTAGACACCTACATTTAGAGATCTTAAGCTGCAAGCTGAATCCCTCCCCAGGTTTCTCCTGTGTTGTGTAAGAATGAAAAAAGAAGAAAACCTGCTCACGCTGAGCTTTTCCCTGCAGCCTGCTTTATTCATTACTGGAAAACAGCTTTTATTTCATCTTTCCTAAGTGGCCAGACTGCTGCAGTTCAAACTTTAAGGAACACATCCCTTTGCAAGGCAAAAAGGAAACAAAATTAAATATACTGAATGTGATGCCCACCCCTCCAAAAAAAATCGGTAACAACTCTGGACGTTTGCAACAAAATGAAAAGCTGCTTCAATGCTGACGATCAGCATTTTTATGCACTCAGCTTGGAAACAGCCAGAATTCAAATCCTGCTGGAGATTATACCTCTTCCACCTTTATTTTGCCGTAGCCAAATTCAACTCTTACTTAAGTGAATGTAGTGATTATTTTTATAGCATCTTTCCCATTACAGACCCCTAGCCATTATATCAGGGGAGGGGTGAACCCATTTAGAAAGTTCATCCCATTTTTGGCAATGTGGAACATATGTACTTGCTTTTTTTTTTTTTTTTTAAATCACCTTTCAGAACTCTCAGGAGTTTGCTGAGCAGAAATTAAACCCCACTGCGCTGGCAGATGTGCTTTCTTGCAGAGGGAGGGAGTGAATGAAATCCTCCCCAGGACAGTTCAGCCCTCGCTGGAAGGAAAACTGCTCAGCCGTGGAGCTGCAGCAGCGCTACCTGATGCGGTTGCATATATCCTGCTGCTAAAACCACTTGGTCCTCCTTGCCATCAGTGTTTGGGCTCAATCCTGAGCTGTGCCCAGTACTTCTGGGCTGTTTTTTTTTTTTCCCTGTAAATTGGGGCTAATATTTTGGGACGATTCAGCAAGGAATGCCAAGAGGTATGGCTGCTTTCTTGCCCTTGCTGAGTCCTGCCATGTGCTGGGAGCTACACGGAGGGGTGATGGAACCCCTCTTCCAGCCTTGGGCTGGTTGGGGACCCTTTCCCTGGGGAGGTCACAGGGTTTTTCTGTTGGCCCAGGGTCATTTCAGAGCAAGGTGCAGGTGCAAAAGACCCAACACTGAAACAAGCCGCTTATTTCCTGCAATGTCTGCATCCATCTATTTGATTATTTTTTATTTGCAACCTGGCTCTTAAGCATAATTAGGCTTTTCCAGCTTTTTTCACAATAGAACCAGGTTTTCTTTTTGCTTGACATACTCAAAGGCAGAGAAAAAGGCTGCTGCTGAGATGGTTCCCAGCTTCACAGGGCACCGAAAGGAGGCCAAACACTACATGAAGAATTACTGATGTGCTCAAGTGTCGACTGCTCAGCTGCTTGCATTTGGGGAATAACATTAAACACGGCTGCAGAGCTGTGTAGGTCTCAGCTATGCCATGCACTTAATTCCAGTGCTGCAATGATTCCTCCCAAAGAATTTTCCCACCCCTTCTGTTTTGCTCTACTCTCTGACTCTTGTTGTACAGTTTCCTTTTTGCACAGTTTCTCTGTGCAAAGCTTTTTGCTTTGCAGCTGGGGCATGGGCTGTGGTTTTGGGTGCAGAAATTCTTGTTCTTTCAACCTCTCCGCACAATTTCTTTTGCAGCACCATTTGCAGCAAAATTAAACTTCGTTCCTCCTTGCCTCGCTCTTTCCTCCCTCCCCTGGGAAGTCATACACGTTTCAGCAAGCAGTATGTCAAAGGCTTATCTTCAGGCTGTTTGTGTATAATGCAGATGAGGCAAGGTTTGTCAAGAGGAATAACAGCTTGTATTGGAACAACTGAAATATATATACTTTTATATGTATCCTTATATATATTTATACATATAAAATAAAAATATATACTTTCAGGCAGAGCAATGCTTTCTGAGGTCTGAAAAAGAAACAAAGCTGAGTAGCAATTGCTCTGGGTTTAGCCTGAAGATGTTTGTCAGTGGGACAACGCGAAAGAAAAGCGTGCTGGTTGGAGAGAGTGGCTTATTGCAAACCCATCGCTACCATCCTTCTGTCTTATAGACCTACAACGTATCTCCAAAAGCCAAGCCCACAAATTAACATTCATGGTTCTGCTGGGCATTAAAAACCTCAAACTCAGCGGAGACATTGACTTTTATGACATGCCACCGTTTTCTTCATGTCTCGCCACCTGTTAGTTTCTTGCTGTTGCAGAGGTGATAACTTTTGCCTACTCTTGCAGTCCTACAAGGTCTGATGGTCCTACCAGCTCCTCCCTGGCTAAGTGATTTGTCTGCTCTGCAGGTGCTAATTACTCTTTTTTTCTGTAATAAACAAACTTTACTAAACTCAGAACAGCTATTTCACACCGATGGGTAGCATGAAGTTTCCTGAGTTTCAGAGTTAAAGAGCTTCAAAAGCTTTTTTTCTATCTCTAACTGTAGTAGTCAGTCTAATAAAAAAAAGTATTATGTCCTATATATCAGTAGTCAATCATGGCTATAATAGCACTTAATAAAACTGTGGTGTGAGATGTTACTTTCAGAGATCCATTCATCTTGGTCCCTAGGTCTTTCAGACTCTTAGTGGCTGAAATTGTGCTGGAACTATGTGATTTAACCTATAATTAAATTTAAATGCCATGAGGAAGAGACTCCTAATGTAGGCGTATGTATTTGTGCCTTCCACCTTGGCCGTTGTTTTCATTGGGATTTTACAAGCTTGGGGATATAAGGGAGGAACAACCTTTCGGTTTCCTTGAGATCTCTGCCAACGTAGGGCTCCTATGGTATTCATACAGTTACTTACCTTCCACTTCTTAAAGTTCACTTTTTTTGCTGTGCTCCTTTGACTAGGAAGCTGTTCCCTGAGCCAGACAGCTCTGGTGGTTAAACTGTGTTAGCCAAGCCCTGATGGTTTTGTAGATGGAAGGGAAATTAAAAGTTGGAGCTTGCTGCCTTGGGTCTACTTGACCTGAGCCTCAGAAATGTCTTAAGGGACCAATAAGCATCTGGAAATATTTTTAAACCTAGCTATAAAGCTGAAGCTTTGGTTGTCTGTTCAAATTTTTTCACTACGTATTGTTGTTACAGGGAGATAACACAAAGGCAGGATTTATTGAAGGCACACCTTCCAGAAACACTAAATTCAGCTGTGGAAGAATAGCTAAGTAAAAGGCTGAGTAAAGGTTGCGGTTTTCTAAAGGAGAGACACCTAATGTGCTCAACAGCACTGTATTTACTATTTGGAGAAAGAGATGCAGAAGGGAAAAGAGTCCAAGTGGCTGCTGCAAGCTGTGATGGAAGCCTCAGGGACCAGCCAGGACCTGATCCCAGCATGGTATTTGCCTGGGGGTATGGTGAGGACTGGAAGGAGGGAGAGGAGAAGGTTATAGTACTGTGTGGAAGGGCAGCAGGGAACAACAGGCAAGAGAAACAGGAGGGCAGCAGCCATCAGCTCCAGCTTCAGAGGGGTAAGGTGGATCCTTTGTGGAGCAATCCCACAATTGAGCTGAATCTCTTGTGCCGTTTGGTCACTGGGTTTGCTGATCCCACTGGGATCGCTGCTGTCTGGAAGCATCCCAGAGCTGTTAGGGACAGCCCGTGTTGGGAATGCTGAGCAGCCTAGGTAGGAGCAGTTGTCTCTCCTGTACTGCCTTCTTCCAGCACGTTTTTTTTCTCTGCATATTGCTCTAACAGTGTATTTCTCCTCCTGTTCCTCTCTGCTGCAGATCTGACAGGATTTGTTACTACACAATTGAAATCATCATCGTAATAAAACGGCAACTGTGTCTTTGATTCAGGCTTGCTTTCTTCCCCACTATGGGACTGCTGAAAAGTCGAGTCTCAGTTTAAGGGCTATTAAAATGCTTGGCAGGTTGGTGCCCCTCTACTTGGTAATTATTTCTTCTCTGCCACTTTATCACTCAAGCTTCCTGCGCTGTCAGCTCTGGAAACCAAGTGTTAAATATATGTTGCAGCCCTGGGAGGTGACCCCAACCAGAGCACAATGCACCTAAAAATAAGTGCTTTATTCCCTTGCAGAGTAGCCTGGGGAGAAGTACAGGCAAGGAACAGTGTCCACTGGGGTAACTGTGAGTAGAAGGAGATGAACCAATAAATTCAGCTGCAGTTGGAGGGGACAGTGGTTCAGGCACAGGATGAAGCTGAGAAGCTCTTAGGTCAGTTCCAGGCTCTGTACAGGAACCTTCTGCCAGGGATGATTTTGCAGCTGAATGCCTACAACCCAATCTGGAAATGAGAAAAATCTCCTTCCTTGACTTGCCTTCTACTTACTTCTTTTCACAGTTGTCTGCCTACATCATAAAGACTTCACAATCAGTGTTTGGCTACATTAGCCTTGCAAATTGATGTCACGGAGATGATGTGTTTACCCCGTACACGTACGCTTGTCAGGGAATGGAAGCACCTTCTAAAGTAAGGGGCAGGAGTGTCTGTACGCTCGACGGGGTTGAATTTGGCTGGGTGTAGGAAGGTTTGTAGCAGAGAGGGGAGTGAGATGTGAGAACAGCCTGCCAAGAGCAGCACTGAGAGCCAGAAACCCAACTTCTTTTGTGATGGAGCTTGGCCCGTTTCTGAAAGGGATGTGTTGTCTGTCACAGGGACTGCCTCAGAAGGAGCCTTCCTATATGAGGGGTATGTTATTCAACTGCTATGCAAGGAGAGCGATTGGTGTGATACTGTTCACAATGCAGTGCTCGCCCTCCTGCTTAAGGAAAAACTTAGCAAAACCACCTTTAGAAGGAACCAGGTGTTATTGCAGCATGGATCCACCTGTCGGTGCAGGAGCAGGAGGTTGGCCGGGCTTGGAGACACATCCCTGTTTGAGTTTGAGACTGGTGAGAGGAGGAGATGGAAACGGATCATCTTGGAAAGCTACTGGTTTGTCGAGAGATGGCCAAGGTCTCTCTAGGGTTTCCTATAGTCTCCCCAGTGTCGCAGCTTTGCCAGTTCACCAGTGGGCAGGTCCCACGGATGATGCCTCTTTTGGCAGTCTTCCCCTCGGTCTCTTCTTTCGGAAGGCACGTGCGAGTGCGTTTGGGCCCAGAGCAGGACACGTTCCTGTCGCAGGGAACTCAAAGCCAACTGGAGGACTTTGCGTGTGACAGCGGTCACTTCTCTCTCCCACCGTTACCCCTTGTTTCAAGGGGTCTATCCACAGCAGACTCGGGCCTTCCTGTGCCAGCCAACAGTGTCATCATTCAGGCTGTCATGGACATCATGGCCATGAAGGGAAAAAAGTGTTTTATTAGGGAGCAGAGACAGGGAAAAGTTTTCATCAGGATGACCCTGGCCGTATGCTCGGTGTTCAGCCAGGGGCTGGGTTGACAGTCCCAGCACGATGCAGTCTGTTTCTCGTAAATCTTTCATTTCAGAGGGGAGGGAGAGGGGGATTAATATTTTTGATTGCTCGTACACAAGCAATAGGGAGTTCCCGGATTCTTCACGCCGTACTAAAATAACAACCGCAAGTTTAAAAAAAGGTGCTTCTCTCCAGAAAAGATGCGGTCAGCCATCTCCAGCTGCACATGCACAGGGACATGAGCTCCTTACAAGGGGTGAGCGACTGAGTGAGAGGGAGAGAAATTTATAATCGATCCTGTACACCGACAGTGAGGTGTACAGTGAGGAAACCATTATACTTCTGCACAGCTCACCCAGTTCGTGGCTGCAGCTGACCTCTAAGTGTGGGGTACGTGGTTACTGTGAAATGAGATTTAATTAATCTTGAGATAGGAAGAACCTTCACTGATCTTTTCACATTAGACCTTGCTGACGGTTTGACTTCCAAATGCATTTCCCTTAACAAAAACCCTAACCTTTTACTTAAGGAATATTTTCAGGAAGCTGGGGTTTTTGCGTGTAAAGTTGCGTGGGGTGAGGGAGGTATTTATTCTTGGGGATTTTAATTTTTGATTGATGGGGGAGAAAAAATAGAGTAACTTTTCCCTTTTTTTTTTCTCATCAAGAAACTGGAAATGTTCACAAGTTCTGAGTTATTTTTCTTGACAGAAGAGCGAATAAAGAAAAAAAACCTTGCTTTTTATGGATTTTTTTTTTTAACTTTCTTTTTCAGGCCAGAAAATGGCCAGCATGTGCCACACCTATAAATGGTGGCACAGCCATTTCTGGGAAGGAGGGAAATACCCCTTCCCTGATATGCAGGTTGGAAGACTGACACACTCAGAGAAGGGATAATGACCTGTATTTTAGATCATAGATCAGATAGCAGGAAAGTTTCAGTTTGGAAAGCAGTTTGGTCACAACTATTAGTTTGAAGCATATTCAGTCTTAGAGTCTGGGGATCTCTAACTCATTTCAACAGCAGCAGATTTAATTGGGGAAGAAAATTTCCAGGCCTGGAAATACAATATTGGACTAAGTCTAGAGTTTAAAGGTATTTAAGAATCTAAGAAAGTCCTGACCACTGAGAGCAGGGGTTTGGTGTCTCCTGTGGAGTATATCGGGGTACCCCCAAGTGATGTTTTCCTGCAAAAGGGTGACATTTAAATGGTGGGACTGAAAGCAGCACATCTGAGTGTCAGGAGGGAGAGGGCAGGAGGAGCTGCAAGGGTAAAACTGCATTTTCTTTGTTATGTGGGAGACATTTGGAGAACCAAGTGTCTGTTCTTGGGGTTGTCCAGGAGATGGTTATTTCAGCCTCTGGAATCCACTACCTTGTTGCTGCAATGGTCTTACTGGAGCTAAAAATAGAGTAACTTTCCTAATTGAAGTAGTATCTGATCTCCTTTCTGTCTGTAAAGAAAATGCAGCTGAGTTCCTGTGACAGTGCTATTCTGATGGAAAGTCCCACAGGATCGTTGCAAACAGCATGGGTTCAAGACCTCAGTTCTAGCATCTGCCTCAATGTCCCTTCCCCTAGCAGGAGCTGGCACTGAAAACAGAAAGATAAAAGCGTGCCGACACTCGGTCACATATTCGTTCGGCCCTAGGAATTTAACTAATAGTTGTGCTTGGGAAAATCCTACCCTGCAGTCACCATCCTCAGCCAGAATAAATCAGCTTAGCTTCGCTGATGTTAACATTGCTGTGCCGTGCCGTCTGAGGATCTGAGTTTAATGCTCACGAAAATTGGTACGAGAGCAACCCTGGAAGGCTGAAACCCTTCACAACGTAGCACAGGCAACAGCAGTCCGCCGGGTGTCCCAGAGGCTGTGGCACATGAGATGTTCCTCAGGGAACACCTCAAGGTGGGTGGGTGGCACAGCTCGTGTGACCCATCCTTGCCCATATCGTGACCCGTGAATTTTGTCGTCACCGTATGGAGAGGCCTCTGGCAAAATAAGAGGACTCTGGCAACCAGCCTGGATGATAGCACTTGGGGAGAAAAGAGGTCCTGGAGTGGGATGGTGGGGTATATCTGCTAGGAATGGGTCAGGCGTATGGTTTCAGCCTTTGGCCTGAGGGCACTTTTGAGACAGTGGGAAACCTTTCAGGTGTCTATGAAGATGAATAACAGCACAGCCAAGGAGTTGGTATTAAATGTATAGAGATTCTTTGCTTCCATAGGGAGTTTCCAGGAGTCAGCAAATTAAAACAAGAGTGAAGTCCAGCAGGTTCAGCCAGAGAGAGCGAGCTTTTGTATATGCCTTTTTATAGACACTCTGTATGTCCTATATGGCTTTTTCTGGTCCATAAGTGGGGTGAGGAGAGCTCACGTGGGGCAGCCTCCAAAGGGTTACACATAGTTTAGCAGAGTGAGTTTGCTGCACAAGCTGGCTGGAGAATGGGGAACAGGATGCCAGAGGTTTCCACGTTTCTTTTGTAATCGGTTAAGTGTTCTCACTCTGATAAGCAAAGTATGATTTTAATTAAAAAGCCATTCCAGCTGGATTTAATTTTTATGCCATTGAAGAGGCAAATTACTGTGGATATAAAGAGAAAAAAAAATATGATGGTCTTCTCATTCCAAAGATTTTTAATCCACAGTGGCTTGGATCCCAGGTCAGGGGTAATTTCCCTACTCCTTGGAAAAAGTGTAGGGATTTTTTTCTCCCATCTCCTCAGTAGAAGGATCAGTAAGATATCCCTGGTTTGACTTCAGATATTAAGGAGTTAATTGTGCCATCCCATGGAGCTGCTGCACTCGGGGAGCCAACCTTGACCTTTGTTGGCTTTTAAACAATGGTTTTTCAGAGAAGAGCTGTAGGTTTTGATGTACTCCGATGCTGAGGAAAGCACTTCCCTCTATTTTCTATCCCTTTCATATGCTGCATTTAATTTTGTGGAGCGAAGCCTGGAGCTGATGTTGGGCTAAACCTAGGGGACTTTTAGCCATGTTTATAGAAAATGAGTGTACACTTAGAAGAAAAAAAGATGTTCTTCTGTTCACTTACTTTGCTTGGTCTTATCTGGTCATGCTGTTTAGCTGGGGCATGAGATGCTGCTGTCAAATAACGCTAGTAACAGCTGTCTGATAGCAACTTGGATCACCAAGGATATGAATGACACATATCCTTCCCAAAGGCTGATGTACAGAAAGAGCAACTGGACCAGAAATGCATAAACACAATCCAGAACTCTCAGAGGTCTTGCAGATTTATTTTTTTAAGCTTTTATTATTAATTATTATTTCATTTATTCATCCACAAGAGTATTTCCAGTCCATATAATCACAATTATTGTCTGGAGTCTGACTGCAAATAAATGGGGCGGGATCGTTGAGTTTCGTTTTCCTAAAGCACTTTGCAAGGCTCAGTTTTGGATGCGTAGCTGGACAGGCGTGCTGGGAGCACGCAGCAGCGGATGGCTCCTTGCCCAGGTTGGGAAAGCTGTGGAGGAAGAGCGCTCCCTCCTCGCCTGCGGACTTGTGAGCACGTAAAGCACATCAGTTACAAGTGACAGTAAATACAGGTATGGTTATTGAAATGATAGGCTTTATATTAAAATAGATGCCTCTTAATAAGGTATTAAGATTTGATTTTAGGCTTTGTTGCTGCTTCTCTTTCCTCACCCTGGGCCACTGCTGTGTGTTCTGTGTGATTGCCTAGATCCCGAGCGTGGGAATTTAGGAGTGAAACCAAGAGACAAAGCTGCATTTCCACACTTAGAGAAGCCACTTTCTCTCAGAAATACTTATCGCCTGATAAACCTATGAGGAATGCACAAGGCAGAGCCGTATCCCAGTGCCAGTTTCACTGTGATTTAAAAGCATTCCAGCTTTGTGCTATGTCAAAGAGCCATAAATTCTCATCTACAAATAGCAGTCCTCGGTAATGTGTGCAGGGCTGGGAATGGGATGTTCTGGGCAGGAAGCAACCCCTTGAGGCAGGAAACCCAGTTAAGGGAAGTTAATGGCAAGAACCAGATGATGGTGAACACAATATTTCTTTGCGGTGGGCAGGCACGGGCTGCTGAACAGAATATCCTCATTTTTCACTTGTCTAGCTGGTAGGCTGTGGAGCTGGGAAGAGTTTCTTAAAGACTCCGGTCCTCAGACACGATGCCTGTTGACAATCGCCTGCACTACTTTGTCTGGAAGATCTTCCCCAGCTGGAGCAACCAGCTAGGCATGGCAGTATGAGCTTGTGCCACTGAGATGCATTTTCAGCTCTGACCACAGATGAGCCTCAGGGAAAAGGTTAAACTCTTCACAGGAAGAGTAAAGCAATTGGATTGTGAAATCCCAGCACTGCAGATGTGTTCCAGGTCTGTGTTCCCAGATTAACACCCAGATGAGTCTGATAAGCCGTGTACAGTACAACCCTCTTTTATATGGATGGGGCACCTAAGATAGCAAGTGGGTTCAAATGCTGTCCCGCGGCACATCTGCAGTCACAGGAGTTGCACAATCCCGTTGTTTTCATTAGGTGAAGTACATCCAAATAGTTTGTAATTGGCAGATGCAGCCAGAGTTCGCCGTGTCCCTGGCTGAGTATTCCAAGCCTGGACTTGTAGAGTTTAGCAAACCCAGAACTGATGACACGGATGTCCCTGCCTTGAAGACCAGAAGATAGCAAAGAAAAGAAAGAATGGTGTCTCTTCCCTGGAACAGCAGGACAGTTCCTTTGTTCAGGATGGATTTCCTTCTCCCGTATGCTGGAACAGAGGAAGATGTTATGCAAAGGACAGCTAGACTCCCAGCATTCGTCATCTGTTAGTAAGAACTGGATGCAGACCCTCCTTTTGTCCTGTAAAAACGTCCCCAAGGTGGGACTGGTTTGCAGATCAAGGCATCTAACTCTAGTCATTTCATTATGGTCGCTGGAGCTTTGAAGTTTGATTTAGCTGCCCACTGGTAGGGCCCTGGGCCATTTCAGATAGCTCAGGGCTCCCAGGTGCCTGTGCAGAGGGCACAGGTCTCCCGTACGCCTTTTCTCGTACCAGCCAGCCCATGTGCTGTCCCAACTCTGCTTGAGGATTTCTTGTGGGACTGGGCAGCAAACTTGACAAATGAATTCTGCCTTGAGTTGTGATATGTCTGTGTCTATTCATGAGTGTACAGAGACCAGCTCAACGTCACCAGTCTGCACTGGTGAAATACCAATAGCTGCTAGTCACTTTTGGCAAGCCCAAAAGCTAAAGAAGCAAAACCAGCAGCAAAAATCATGAAACAGTTATGAAAAACTTGAATCCCTCATTTATTTGCCTCCTGGATTACAGATGTTTGGTATCTTTCTTTTCTGTGCAATCAAGATGACTGGAAGCCTGCTGCTGCTGCTCGTCCGTTGGCTGGGAAGTACTAACCATGCCAGGACAAAAGGAAAATACTGCAAGTTTCCTGATGAAACCTTGGGGATTGACAGCACCCAGTGGCTCCAGCAGTATCAATATGACTTTGCTTTGTCTCTTCTTGCTTCATGACATAGATATTTAGGCCTTGATCAGGCTTTTTCTAAGAAAAAGGTGTTAATCAAACAGGAGTGCCCGTAAAGTGGAGTTTGTAAGGACTTCTGTGTAGCCTTTCCTCCTCTTGAATTTCAGAATGTTATTGACACTTCATTACTTGAAAGTGGTTTTTTTCCAAACATAAAGCAGCAAGAGCAAGTGGGCTTCCGTGATTAGAGGCTAGCAGCTATTTGAGAAAATCCAAGTGGAATGTAACGTCTCAGTGCCTGGGCCAAAAATCTGACATCAGAAACCCAGGAAGTCTGTGCAGTTGTAGCTATATTAAGATTAGAGTAATCCCTGATGGGAAGGGTAAATTATTTTATTTGGCTAGTTATTGAACGCAACTAATTTTCACCAGTTACCTCCATTAAGTTGAGTCCAACAACATGTTTCTGATAAAGCATTACTCACACTTTGTTGAACTCTTCTTTTCAGGAGCTGAGATGGACAACTCAGCACATCTCTTTCCTCTTGCCCTAGCTATTAATCTAGATACCCTGGAGAGAGTTATGAATTTGCATAGGTTTCCACTTTGCATCCCATTGTGCCTTTCTCTGCTAGATTGAATTGCCTTATAGTGGAGTACCTTTGAAGACATTCCACATCTGATTGAGTTGCCTAAACACTGGTGCCCAATGTCTACTGAGATAACCTTATGTGCGGGCATTCAGGTCTTGCTCCACAAGGATGCGAAGCTCCTTTAATTGTTTTTATGCTTCCTTTCCGCACCCTCCCTTGGTCCTTATTGCCCTTTTAAAATGCCTGACATTAGTGTCACAGCACAGGCCTTCCCAATATTGTGTAGAAAAGGACTATTACCTTCTTGTTCTTCCTTGCTGTTCAGCTTATACAGCGAACAGTTGTTAGCCTTTTCTCGGCAGCATGTACTGGGAGTTCATGCTGAATTATTTACCTCTTTTAATCCTCAAATCCTCCACAACATTACTTCTTTTCCAGAATTCAGGCTGCTGTACTGGAGTTCTGTGCTGAATCTGTTCCTTCTTGAGTGCAGCTTTTGCATTTGGCTGTATTCAACTAGACCTTCTCAGCCAGCTATTAAAGTGCTCTTAGGTGCAAGCTATCCAGGCCTGCTGGTTTTAAATGTTTATCTTTTGTAGATGTTGTTTAACATTTGCCTTTGTTACTAATGGACTGGAAAAAGCTTCTTCATCATCATCAGAGACATGCACGTTGCCCTGGTACTTTCCTAATACAGATCAAAATCACACGTTGAACTTTCCTCTATTGGATCACATGTTGAACTTTCCTCTATTGTACTGTACCATCTGTAAGATTTTGTTTGTTGTAATGCTTTTGTTTAAAAACAACAAACAAAAAAACCCAAAACATCCCAACAAAACAAAACCCAACCAAACAAAACCCCAAAATGACCAAACAAACAGAAAAAAACCTTGAAAATAATAGCTTCTCATTAACCTCTTATTCTTACCAGCTACAGATTTTTCCTGATGTCTTGAGGTTCCCATATAATGCTTCTAAGCTTCATTTATATTTCTTCATTTATAGTTCTCTTCCATTTAGTAAATATTTCTGGGTTTGGGTTGCTGGTTTACTTATTTATTTTCACTTCCGATTCCCCCTTTTAATTCATAGTTGAAATGAGAGTAGGTTTTACTCAAAGTTAATCGTTTGGATTGGGAAATCATGCTTGGCTTAGATCATTATCTCTTTGGCCGCCTGGCCCGTCCTTCAGAAGATCCATGACTTGTCTCACAACACTGTGTGCAAATAGGACAACCAGGGGCAGGTGATGAAGGAGGTACCCCATCATCGAGCTGGTGCCCAGCCATCAGGAGGAAAAGGTTACGTGGCAAGCAGGATGCACGGATCACAAGAGGACTGAAGACAGGTTTTATTACCAAAGCGTAGTTTGGGGGACAATGGGGATATCTTAATAGGGTACCACGACATGCTGGAGTTGCTTTCTGGAAGATATAGATCAGAAGTTGGAAGTTGGAAAAAGATAACATCATCTTAATGACATCATTTTGAAAGTGTAGGCGTACATTCCTTGAAAAGGTGTGAAGGATCAACAGAGAAAAGCACGTAAGTGCAGCGATCAGTTTGCTACAGCTGTTTACTCAAAAATCGACTTTTAATAAACATTATAATCAGTGCAATGAAATTTTCCACAGTTCACAGAGAGAATCTGAGGGGAACTTCATTGATTTCACGGGGAGATAGTTTTAACGTTGTTATGAGCAATTCAAGTGCTGTTTCATTAACAATTTTATGGTTAGTACAATTAATAATGCCAGAGAAGAAAAAGAAACGTGCCTTATATTAAACTCAGCTTTCAGTAAGTAAAATACATGCAAGTGTGGATCTCCTGTTTGGTATCATTGCTTCTAGAGGTATGTCTGTGTTTATAGAATATATTCCCATTCATGTGACTTGGATGGCAAGCTTGAAAACTTGGCTGGGTTTTGTCAGTTAATGTTTTTTAGAAAATTCTTGGAATACGTTTGTTGTGTGTCCATGCTTGAATCGTTACTGCAGTGAATGCCTTCTGTGGGAAACCTGTGACTTCCAGGAGTTCATAATATGGCCAAGAAACCTCTGCTCAAGATAAAACTTTGGAGGGAAGAGGGACTGGATTTTTTTTTTTATTATTGCTATTATTTTTATTTTTTAATGATCCACCTTAATTGCTTTAGGATGGCTTGTGTTTTGTGGTTATTTCCGCTAAGGCATTTTGTTTCTGGAAACTTTGATGGCAGCTTGAGCTATTGCAGAGGGACTTTTAATGGGGTTTTAAATCTGCTTGTACAGTTTCATCTCTACATATAGCCAGGGCTTCTTGAAGCCGTGAGATTTATCCTCCTTGGATGGATACACTTGGCTGGACTCATTGTTAGTCATCCATTGTGCATATGGATGGCTTAGCAGGTGACATCTGATTTCCAGTTGCACCCTGAATTAATACCCTAACGAGACAGTGGTGTCAGCTGGGGATTGCAGGCGAAGGTCTTACACTGGTTGCCATTAAATTACCAGGCAAGACATCGCTAACCCGTGAAGCTGTTGTAGGCAAAAGGCGAAGGAATATCATGGATCACAAGTGAACTAAAAGGGCAGGAGGGACACAGCGTGAGGAGCTAGAGCCATCCCAGATGGAGTCAGATGCTTGGAAAGGCTATCGGCGATCTGGGAAGAAGAGCAAACGCTGCAGCTGCGCGAGCGTTGGCCAGAGCTAACGCCTGCCCGGCGAGCGGCTGCGTTTGACCAAGGGGTGCGATGCCTTGGGGTGGTAGATGCACCGTGGTGGCTCCAAGGAGACCTCGCGCTCCTTTGCCCGCAGCTCCCTAGAGACCTGCAGCGCTCAAGTGATGCTTAGTGAGGTTGAAATCTCAGACACGGGTCAGGGTGGAAAACAGCATTTTCAAGAGCGGTATGTACTGTGTTAAGTGTCCCACTCAGACAGAAGCTGCGTTCAGGGACAGAGACGTTCAGATGTCGAGGGTGACTGTGTTTAGAGGATGATGTCAAGGTCTGTTGGCTGACTGGTCCTGGTCACCTGTACAAACCCTGGGCAAAAAGTAAACCACAGCAGACAAGTTGCTTCCTCTGCAGAATCGTTTCCCTGATTACCTCCATTCCTTCAACATCCTTCCTGATGTTTGAAGGCAATGCAATCCTTATTTATGATAAGGGAAGTCCTAGGTATGCTGTGAAGCACGCCTGACTGGGGAGATCTCAGCGAGGCTCACGTGTGTGCATGTGGGCTGCTCGGCTGTATAAATGGAGAGGAACTAAAGTGAGGAAATGCTGGTTTTTTTAAGAAGCCTTTTTTTATCAATTGCTATTGGTTTTGCAGGGCAAAGCTGTATTTTTATCCTCCTGTTGCAACATGAACGTATATATCCAAGGGATACTGGAAGCTGTTGTGGCACTTAGGGAGCTGGAGGGCGTGAAGGGGGACGCCCTTTTCTGATAGTTTTTCTGCTTCTCCTGCGGGATGATGTTATTGCTTACAGCTTATTTTTCCTGTTCAGCTGTGACTCTGCAACACAAAGTTCATTGGAGTGTGGCATTCACCTGCTGCACTGATAGTACTGGAATTTGCTGAAAGGTGATTTTGTTACTAAGACTTAGATAAGGGATCTGGAAGAGTTACTCTTGGTTTCTGCTCCTGATGAGACGTTTAGTCCTCCTCAACTTTGTGAGCTTTTCTTCTCCACCTGCAAAATCAAAATTTCTGTCTTTTTTGCCTGTTTTAGTCTATTTTCCATGTCAAGGGTTCAGAGGAGGGGCTGAACATGTAGACAACCCGTCTTACATTTGGCTGCTGATTAAGTTAGGCTGCAAGTAATAAAAACAATAAACTGAAACCAAACTTTTGTTTTGGTTAAAGGAAAAGAGGCAAGTGATCCCTGATAGACTTTTAACTGGAGCAGATGTATCCATGTTGGGGTAAAAGCCCTTGGAAAAGCTGGAGTCCAGGCAGGGCCAGAAGAATGATAAAAGGTCTGAAAAGTGCTGGGGGCGGGGCGGGGGAAGAACTGAAAGAACTGGGGATGTTTATTCTGGAAAACAAAACATCGAAGGGAGAAATCACAACTTGTCTTTAAGGATGTGAAAAAACTACTGCAAATGAGAAGCGGGAGAAAAAAAATCAGTTCTCCATAACCTGCCTGGGTAGAACTAGAAATTTGGACCTTAAATTGCAGCCACAGATAGTTCACACCTATGTTACTTTGCTGTTTTGTTTGATGAACTTCCACCAGCTTACAAGCGGAGAGAACTAGTTAATCAGGCCATGATTATATTATTACATGGAGGCATAATACCAGTGTCACTAATCCAGGATTGAGCTTTTTCTGGGGCTCAGGCTCTTGCATTCAGCTTGCCAGAGCATCTGACTGTCTCAGATTTGTTTTGTCAAAATCAGAAATCATTGCTCAGTACCACTGTGAGAATATCAGTGAATTCCTAGGCTATATTAGTGTCGTGGCTTAAGCCCGGCTGGCAACAAAGCACCATGAGGCCACTCGCTCAGTCCCTCCCCTGGTGGGATGGGCAGGAGAAAATACAAAGAAATGCTCGTGGGTCAAGACAAGGACAGGGAGGGATCACTCACCACTTATGATCATGGGCAAAAGAACAGAATCAACTTGGGGAAAAAACAAAATCCATTTAATTTACTATCAATTAAATAAAAAACAAGGATAATGGGAACTAAAACCAAATCTTAAAACAACTTCCCCCACCCCTCCCTTCTTCCTGGCTCAACTCCGCTCCCAATGGGAATGGGGGTTGTGGTCAGTTCATCACACGTTGCCTCTGCCGCTCCTTCCTCCTCAGGGGCAGGACTCCTCACTCGTCCCCTGCTCCAGTGTGGGGTCCCTCCCACAGGAGACTGTCCTCCATGAACTTCTCCAGCGTGGGTCCTTCCCATGGGCTGCAGTTCTTCATGAACTGCTCTGGCATGGGACCTTTCTGCGGGCTGCAGTCCTTCAGGCACAGCCTGCTCCAGTGTGGGCTTTCCCATGGAGTCCCGGCCATCTTGGAGGGCATCCCCCTGCTCCAGCGTGGGCTCCTCTCTCCCCGGGCTGCAGATTGGCATCTGGTTCCCCACTCCCCTCCGTGGGCTGGGGGGGACAACCTGCCATCTTGTCTCCCCACAGGCTGCAGGAGCATCCCCTCCTCCTCCTCCTTCCTCACTGACCTCGGGATCTGCAGAGGAGTTCTTCCCAAATTCCAATCTCCTCCCCTGCTGCAGGTTTCCCCTTCTTAAATCTGTTCTCCCACAGGTGTTACCACCATCACTGACGGGCTCAGCCGTGGCCAGTGGTGGGTCCAACTTGGAGCCAGGGAAGATTCCAGCAGCTTCTCACAGCAGCCATCCCTGCAGCCCCCTTCCCCGCTACCAAAACCCTGCCACCCAACCCCAAAACAATTAGCAAAAATGACCACTCTTGTTATTGGCTTTGTGCAGAGCCATTTTTCCTTGTGCATGCACGGAGGAGCTGAGCTGTCAGTCTGGAATCACCCCGCTTCATGAGGTCATTTGAGAACTGAAATCCCAGTGAAATCAAAGGGACACCTGAAAGCCTCCTCCTCTGTTATCCCATGTTATACTCAGTGTTTGAAAGGCACACAAGACAAAAGATGAATAAGCAATAGGTAGGGCTGGTTTTTTTCACAGCAGTTTTCCTTTTCTCCCCGCTTTCACCCTTCCTGAGGTGAATGCTGTGGCAGTAGACGTTCCCTGCGCTCCTCACTGATACTCTTGCTGCTCAGCATGCTGCTGCCTGTCTCTCAACTAATTCAGTTTACATGCTTGAAGGAATTTTGGGGAGTCAGCAAAATGGTTTTTGCCTTGGTGTCATACTTTCTTCCTTAGAACTGAAGTTGGGTTTAGTTGCTATCTTTTTTTCTCCTCTTTTTTTTTTCCCTTTCCTTTTCTTCTTTTTTTTTTCCTCCTCCCGGCTTTCCAGCATTATTGTAGCTAACCTGCAGGACTGCAGTTTCTGAGGCAGCCATCTGGTATCATTGCTGTCTCTTGATTTGATGTGACCAAGCATACGGCATCAAGGGATGCTGGAGAGGAGCCAGGAAAGATCAGGCTCTGGATGAGAAGTTGCTGGGCAGGTAGGGGCTGCTAAGGCATGGAGGAGGTGGCTGGAAAGGGCTGATTAATTCTGATTAATCCAGAGGCACCATCATCATTCTTTAAATTAGCCCTCTCTGTCCCTTTTTAAGGGTCCTTGCCCCCATCTCTAGTTGTAGGCAGATCTGCATCGGCCATTTGCAGGCATGAGTGACCCGTGTGACGGATTCTGCACCACCCTGCTCACTGAGGTCACCACGGAGCATTGCCCTCCATGGGGATGTTCACAAAATGCCCCAAGAGGTGTTTGCTGGAGACAGGGACCGTGTGGAGAAGAGTAAGTTGCCTATAATATTTCAGTCGGGCAGCTTTGGTTTATGTGGCCCAGCATCAGCTAACAGGTCTTTCTGCTCTGTCATTTCCAGCAGAGGTTTCAGATTCTCATGGACTTTTTCGTTGCTCGCTCCCTCTTTCCTATTCTCTTTTTATCGATGCATTTCATTCCATCTTCAATAAATCCAACGGATCCTTAACTAATACCACTGCAGACCTCCCTGTGGCTCTGTATTTCTGCCTTCATCCCAACCTGCAGTCTTCACACTAACCACTTCCTTAGTTTCCTTCCAGTTGTTGTATTAATCCCCATATCTACTGTTAAGGCAGTCATTCCTTTTGGCGTGCCATCAGACTATTTGCTGAAGTTCAGAAAGATCAGATCCGCTGATTTTCCTCTCTCCAAAAAAAAAACCAGGAAGCTTATCATAAAAAGCCATCACTTACATTGCCATGATTTACTTTTGATAAACCACGTTTTGTATTTTATCCAAATCTCCGTTTGCTGCCGTGCTTTCAATTACTCTTTCCTTCAAGTGGTGTTCAGAAGTCTTGTGTATTTTTGTTCTCAGATTAACTTACTAGTAGCTATCTGGATCTTTTTTTTCCCCTCCTTCCTATATATAAAAAAGCATTGCATTTGTTAACTTTCAGCCAGATGGTACCACTCCCACCATCCAATCTGAGCATGTTGTTCTCTTTTGAGTGGCTTTCACCTCATATACAAGTTTCCATACCCTTGTTTGCCTTCACAGTCAGCCCCGTTGTTGTTCTCAATTATTCAAGCTAAATCATTTTCACCGAGTGTATTTATTCCACTTTGTATTAGTAAAATTATATTTTTACCTCCAATTCTTTGAAGAAGCCAGTGAACAAAAGTGGGTGGTGGGGCTGCATGTGACTTCTCCTATTTTGGGGCTATGTTTAGTTTTGTCTTGAATTTCAGTATTTTGGATAGCAATCTCGCTTTTTTTTGCCTGTTGTTCTCTTTTTATTCGTATTGCTGAAAGACTTTTTCTGCTTAGCTGAGTTAGTCTTGACAGCAAAGGCTAGATTTCTAGCAGTGCTCAAAGGTTTACTGCTCCTTGTACTGCTCTAAACATGGTTTTCTTTCTAGAGCCATCAGCTGCTTTGCCCAGGTGTTCTGATCACTCCTAATGTCCATCTCAGGTTTTATCTTCCTAATGATCTTATCTATTATATTCCTTATATCCAATATTGCTAAAGTGAGATTTGAAGTCTTTCTCTTGTTCCCGTGTAACAAGGGTTGACTCCTTTCCCATTCTTTTTTCCATCCAAATTCTCTTTTTCTCTGTTGGCTTTTTGCTGCCTGACCAGAGTATTTTGAGGAGAACAATTAAATATTTCATAGAAAGCAGGACATCTCTGACAGAGGTGGACATTGGCATATACTGGCATATGGAAAGGTCATTTAGAGACATGCAAATGCTGGTAACACAGACTGTGAAGTATTTAGGATTTTTTTGGTGACTGCTTTTGTCTATCTTTGGTGTAAAGAAGGAGTCTGGGGAGGCACCCATTTTTGTTGTGGGTTTTTTTTTGTGGCTTGGGGTTTTTTTGTGTGTTGGGGTTTTTGTGTGGATTTTTTTTTTTTTTAGCTACTAACTTGCTGCATGATCTTGGGCTTTCTGCCTTGGTTTCTCCATCTGTCAAAAGAGGCTAGAGATACTACCTTTGTAAAACAATTCTGAGATCTATAGCCAGTGGCATTACCTGAGAGAGGTCTGGTGATACTGTACCACTAAGATTTGGTTTTGCCATCTCAGCATTCATTTTCTGTGTCATTTGTGCCCTTGCATATTTTCCCTTTTAAATAGACAAAGCAGAAACATCTTCCCTCTAAGCCTTTTCCCCCAACTGTGTTGTTAGCAGGTAAGGAATGACAAAAGAAAATGCCCAGCGCAGTAGAGTAGAATTAATTATCTGCCTGAACAGCCAGTTCATCACAATCTAGTTGCACAGTGGAAGGCAGCTGCAAGTTGGCTTTGCTTCAGGGACTAATGGGAAGCAAAGCTTTAGCTAACGGCCAAGCTGGGAGATGAGACCCTGCAGGGAGCAAGAGGGTGAGATCCTTGGTTCCTTAAAGCCGTTGTTAAACTCTTTCCTGGCCAAGCCTCGCCATGTTCAAAACATGGAAATTGCTAGCGGGTTGCTTTGATTTGTAATGCAGGTATTTCCAGCATCTGAGACTAAGCAGTGAAATTGTCTGTTTCCCTTGACGCTCAGCTGCGCACTCAGCAGAAGTGACGATAGCTGAGATGCAGCCCTGTCCCGGCATCCTTGCATTTTGGGATCTTGAGTCTTTTCTGAGTGTTTTTAAGAGGCGGGTGGTTGGGGCTGTCCGAGAAATTAGATGTGACCCTCAGGCTCCTGGGAAAACATCAATGCTCTCTTCAGGTGGAAGTGTTGCGTGCATGCCTGGTTTAGACAGCCTGTGTAGAGTGTGTGTCATGTCATATTTGTTATATTTTCATGTGTGTCTAAGGCTCTTAGGCTCATGTTACAACCTGTTTAACCTGTAGCTTTAAGTCCTTTTCAGCCAGGAAGAGTGGAACCACGTTTTGAATTATTCATAGAATCATGGAATAGTTTGAGTTGGAAGGGACCTTTAAAGGTCATCTAGTCCAACCTCCCTGCCATGAGCAGGGACATCTTAAACTAGATCAGGTTGCTCAGAGCCCCGTCCAACCTGACCTCGAATGTTTCCAGGGATGGGGCATCTGCCACCTCTCTGGGCAACCTCTGCCAGGGTTTTACCACCGTCAGTATAAAAAATGTCTTCCTTATGTCTAGTCTGAATCTACCCTCTTTCAGTTTAAAACCATTACCCCTTGTCCTGTTGCAACAGGCCCTGCCAAAAAGTTTGTCCCCATCTTTCTTATAAGTCCCCTTTAAGTACTGGAAGGATGGAATAAGGTCTCCCGGGATCCTTCTCTTCTCCGGGCTGAACAACCCCAACTCTCTCAGCCTGTCTTCACAGGAGAGGTGCTCCAGCCCTCTGATCATTTTTGTGGCCCTCCTCTGGACCTGCTCCAACAGGTCCATGTCTTTCCTGCGCTGAGGGCTCCAGAGCTGGTTGCAATGTTTTTCCCATGTTTTTATACTGACCCTTCACACAGACCACTCAAAACTGTGCAGGGTGAATGCTGATAGTTTCAGCTCTTGTTTACTGTCTCCATCAGGAATGTAAGTCCCTTCTAAAATCTCCATCTGTAGTCTGTCCACTAAGTCCTGATGGAATATGTTTGTCTTTATCAATTGCTCAGGTATACTATGTTCTCTGTGTAGACTAGTCATTGGGCACAGTGAGGGTTATCAAAACCAACATCTGAATCAAAAGCTCCCAAAAGTAAACGTAATTAGCAGCTTTCCTCTAGGAGAGCTCTGGACAAACAGACAGTGATGTCAAGCATGTTCTGTTCTTCTAAATCAAGGCTGTGTCCATATGTCCATCCTGCACTCTATTGCGTAAGGATCTCCAGCTACTCTTTGCATGGTTTTCCCCATTCCTGTGAATCTTTGTTTTTCATGGCAGCAAGGCTCCCTGTGGTTGTCCTAACCTTGCTCTCCCTCCCACGTTTTAGCAAGTGACTTGCCCTTTTGCTTCCTTCCATCCTCAGCCAAAGAAGGGAAGGATGGCCCTGTCCTGATTTGTCACAGATGGCAGCTCTTGTGCTTGGAGCAGCTCCAAATCACTGGGGTACTCCTGACTCCCTCATTATTGAGAACAATGACTTGATCTTTTGTTCTGAAACACAGCCTAGGTAGGGAGCTTGTCCCAGTAGGCTCTTCTTCCTGGAAGACACGCCTGGATGCTTCAGACTGTCCATGAAGAATCTTTCCGTAGAGAGCTCTGATGCTTTTTACAGGATGCTTTATAAATCCATAAGTAACATCTTCACCCAAAGCCTTCTTGACTGAATCACTTTTGCTTCATTTGAAAGAGGGAAGATTAATTTCTTCCTTATTTCTGAATGAACCAAACTCATCTTTTGCCAACATCTTTGTAATTTTTATACTCTCCCTTGTAGGTAATCAGTCATTTGAAGTGAACTCTTTGAAATGAGGTGCATTTATAGATTGTTTCAGGCATGAACCTGGATTTCAGTAGAAAGCTTTGAATAGTGGCACAAACAAGCCCTGTTAGGGGCAGTTTCTCAGGATGGGAAGTGATGTATGAATAGTAAAATAATCCTAGAATTGGTCCTAATGTTGGTTTAATAAAAGCTGTTGAAGGTATTGATAGCCAAGAAGGTTAAAACCTTCTCAGCAACTGTATTATAGAAGGGTGCTGTGGTGACTGCTGGAAGACATACACCATAGGAAGGATTATTATATGCATGCCTTTTTTCTTATGTTTTCTATGTTTCTTGTTCCTTTATCTCCTCCTGGTTGCTTTTGGGGAAGTGGTACTGACCTTGACAAACTTGTGCTCTGATCCAATTTGCTTTTTCTTATGGTTGCTGGATCACAAGATTGGAAGATCCATGTCCTAAAGTCATTTACTGTTTGGTGAGCTCAGGAAAGTTTCAAGCACTGAGTGCTCCAAATGCTGAATGTGTCCAGTTTTGACTATTCAGCTGGAAATGCTAAGGCTGCTATGCTAAATCAAGGAGAGGGCACCCAGTAAATGCCAAACACCCTCTTTCATCCACATTACTACCTGCCACTGAGCTTCAGAGTGCCTGCCCTGCCTAAGAAAAGCCATGCTGGGGACAGTGGCTGCTAGACTGCTCTGTACCATTGCCACTTTGCTGTTCACAGTCCTTCCCTGAGTGCATGAAAAAAAAGAAATGAGAAGCTGTGCATGGGAAACACGTCCTCTCCAAACAGCCCAGAGCTCCAGGTGAAATTGCTGCGTATTGCAGCTGTGGGGGTTTCCAGCATGAATGGTGGGCAAGCCTGGTGTCAGTCCCTCTGGCCCTTGCTTTATTGATGGTGCAGTAACACTGGATTAACACTGGATTTCTAGACGTCCTCAGACCTTTAAGTTCCCCTAAAACTTAAAAGGAGCCGCCCATGTTGCTAACCAAAATTATTGTTCCTCAAACCAGACCACTGCAGTATTTCTGAGAACTAGAGAACATCCAGCTTTCTTTATCCAGCTCTCTGGTTATAAATAATAGCCAATAGCCAGCCTCGCAGGAGGTTTGTGGGGTCCTGTTTGCCAAAGGTTATGTGTACGTGGTGTGTGTAGGCAGCTCCCGGGCAGTGGGAGAGGTCTAGGGGATGACTGAGAACGCAAAGGGCAGGGAAGAAACCACGGGGACTTTGCTGTGATTTCGATCGATGCTATTTTGTCACAGCCCCCGCACTGAACTGCCCACTTACATGCCCGTGGACTCTCCAGGACGTTGTTCAAACTGCCGGTCTCCATTGCTCTGGATTTGGGAACCCCTTCAGCTTTACACCCCACCCAAAGCCTCACGACTTTCTGGGGCTGTCTGAGCAGATCTGAGTTCAGTCCAAATCTTTGGCGTTGTGGCAGGTGGACCTGGTGGATGGTAACATCCAGGTTGGTTTCAGGAGGAAAACAAGACTCTGGTGCCATGGTTGGAGTGAACTGCAGATGCAGTGGAGAGCCATCAGGAGTGGGGGGGGACCCTCTGTTGGTTGCCCAGGGCAAGAATCAGAGCTGGATGTCAGGAGTTAGGATCTGGCCCAGGACAGAGGAGACAGGAATGAGCACAAGCACCTCACAGGTTTTGCTGAGACATCCACTCAGGGCTTTGTAGTCCCTTCTGAGCCTGTAATTGAATTAAGGACCATTTCTTCTGTGCAGAGCAGTCAAGAGGTGGCTACTCAGGAGATGACTCAGTGCCGGATGAGCAGCAATTCAGGACAGTATTAACAGGTTACCTGCACATTCTCCTGAAGCCAAGTACCTTTTTTGACAGCAGCATTTCAAAGTTGATATGTCTTGAATACAATACCATCTGTAAAGAAATTAGAGCACTTACTAGTCTTTCACTCAACTGCTTTATAGGGATCCTGCCAGGTACCAGCTCCCATCTGCTCTTGGAGTACTCTGGGGAAGGATGGGGCTGTCTGGAGGGGAATGTTTCAGTGTAAAGATGAGCCCAGGTCTCTGGGTTTTATCTCATTTAACTTCAGATATTTGCAGTGTAGACATCCACCCCTCAGCCAGTTGCCTAAGGCTCCCTGGATGAAGCAGTATAGGGTAAGTTTCCTCTAATCTATTTTAGACAGTTCCTTTAGTTTGAAGTGACTCATGCCCTAAAAGTGCCTGCTTCTCTCTTCAGGTGAGGAAGGATGATCAATGTGAAGTAGACAGATGTAGACATTTACATTACAGACACATATTTTTGCCTATGGATCCCCAAATCATGTTTCTGAGTCCAGGGGTCAAGCAGTTCTGGATCTGCATTTCATTTGTATTTCTGCTGTTCCTGTAATTGGCTGAGCAAAAGCTTGGGAGGTGAATTTCCTCCAGGAGCTTTGATCAGTTTAGTAGTTAAGTTTCTGAACAATCTTAAAGAAAAGGAACAGAATTTTCCTTAACCAGGCTCTGCTCCTCACACCTGAAGGTAAAAGAAAATTAAAAGCAGTCAACGACCAGTAGGTCACGGAAAACTGCAAGTTACTTTGCTGCCCTCCAGTTTCTGCAGAAGTCGGGTAGTGGAGTCCACTTCTTTCCTTACTTTGCTGCCCCTGTGTACTCTTGGGATAATCGCTATTGTCCCTTGCTTATTTTTTCTCAACCATAAGAGAGATATTGTGACACTTTGCTCTTTACTCTGAATTGTAGATCTAAACACCACTTATCTCAGTGTAGCAGCGTCCATCTATTTCTGCCATAAAGCGGAGTCAAATCCTTTGTCTGAGCTTCCCAGAAAGGAAATTCATACTTACCTACTCCAGACGATAATTTAAAGTAAGAGGCTAAATGTGCTTACCCAGCCATCAGAGCTCTTTCCTACTCAGTTGTGAGAATTTACTCAAGTGCTGCCTCTCTTGTAATTGCCGTGTGTCGTTACTCCAGTGCCGGGGTGTCACTTCTTCCTTCAGACCCTAATTCAGCTCTGCTTTCCAAGAGAGGCATATACAAGCTTGTCGCTAAGGAGTTAAGCAACACAGCTGCTCAGCTTCCCTTTCCTTCTGGTTCTCCAAGCTCTTTGCAAAACACTCTGCACATGTTTCCTTGATCTTCCAACCCCTCACACAGAAAGGGGACAATCAGACTAAATGAAGTCTCCGTGCCTCCAAGCTGCTGGATTGATTTGGCCAAGTTGCCTTTGTTTAACAGGGCCTGCTTAGATGAGCCAGAAAAAAAAAATCTGCTTTCCTTGTCAAATGATAGATCTGTTATTGGCATGATTATATTTGGCAGAAGCATAAAATGGAGTGGTTTGAACAGCAAAGTGAGATCAGGATACTTGGGTATTTGCCTGGACCTCTTTTCTTTGGAAAAGTCTCCTACGGACACATGCTGCTACCCGTGCTCTGAGAGTCACTTACTGATGGCTGGTTGCGGAGTAGCGTATTTACAACATGAGTAGAGGTCATAGCAGAATATAGCTTCCCTCTGCTTAAAAAACAGTGGTTTTGAAGTCCTTTTTTATTGATCCTACAAAGGCCACACAGGGTGTTCAGTATGTTTTGAACTTGGTCTTATCTCTCAGTTTACGTCTATACTACTGGTATCTGACATTTGTTTCCCCATGCTGTCATGACATATTTGTAACATGGTGTTGGACAAAGGTCCATGAGAAAAGCAAATAATTATAATACTTTGTAAATACTTCCTTTTTTTTTTTCCCCTCAAGACCACCAGAGCTTTTACAGCTTTTAAAGTTTGACAGTGTTGTGGTTTAAGCCCAGCTGGCAACAAAGCACCACGAGGCCACTCGTTCATTCCAGCCCCTGTTCCCGGTGGGATGAGGAGGAGAAAATATAAAGAAAAGCTTGTGGTTGAGACAAGGACAGGGAAGGATCACTCACCAGAATCATTTAATTTGCTATTAATCAGATAAAAACAACCCTAAAACACGGTCTTATTGTTGGAAATTTTGTTAGCCATCAGTATAGATAAAAATCCTGTGTCGGTGTCTTCCCTTGGTTCACTCTTTTTGCTCATTCTTGCACTTCTACACGGTATCTTTTTGGGTTCGCTCAGAGGGTTTTTAGGAATAAAAGTGTTCCTACAAATGATGAGTATAAATGAAAGCCCCTGGACTGAAATTAATGGTAGGCTCTTGTGGCAACTGGCCAGAATTAGCTCCTTCAGGTTATGCTACTGAGGTTTGAAATAAGCCCTGCCTGCTAAAATCTTTCATTTCCTTTGCTGTCTACATGAAAAAGGGTTAAGAAACTCCATCTCCACCTAGAGCAGTGACTGAAGTCAAGTTAGAGAAACCATAGGAAGGCAACTGATGCTCTGGTCTTATACCGTTACTACCTTCACAGAAGCTATGGGAAGGTAGTAATGGTATAAGAAATTTTCGTTCAGATAACTAGAAGCGTACCCATATGTCACTGCTGTGGAGGCTCTGGGAGATGAACAGAAATGGGTGAGGGATGTGATTTCATCATCTGTAGGCTTTTCAATTCTACTCCTTCCTTGTTTAACTCCAAATCCCATTATCACCATGGTCACCCTAGTCTCCGTCTCTGCTGGACTCTCCATACGGTGAGCTCCAGGTGAGCCCAGGAACACTCTGGGATCAGGAGAAATGGGGGTACTGAGGTTTACATCACTTCTTGTGGGCCCATACTCCTGCTTACCTGCAGCTCTGGCTTCGCTGTGAATCCCACCGGCCTTTGAGGAGTTGCCGTGTAAGCAAAGGAGTTGGCCCATGGTTAGCCTGGCCCTGCTAACGGCAGACAGCATAGATGAGACTAAACATTTCTGCGGTTCCTTCAGTCTGTGACAATCCTTTGAATTGTATTTAATTAAAGACTGTACACAATGGCTTTCTTTGCAGTAGCAGACTGTGCGGTAATCCTCTAACAATTGTTGGGATCTGGTGGGAAGGAAAACTCTCATTAATAAAGACTTTGGGGATAATTCCAAGTGAGAGTTGCTGCAGAATTCAGAGCTGCAGGAAATCACATCCAGAAAAACATTCCCTTCGTCTTTCTGCTCAGGGTTTCAGAGTGTGTGCAGGAAAAAATGACCCCTGACAAACCCACCACAATTTTTACGTGGTATCTTGGGCATGCCACTAGGGCTTAGTGAAGGAGGGTTTACTGTGTTTTGGCTTCAGCCACAATGGAGATGTCCAGGAAACTGGATTATTCTTCACTAGCCGATGTTAATGTGAGCTAACCAAAGCTGGTCATGCTTTTCCTTTATCTACACTTTTTGGATGGGAAATGTGAATTAGTGTAGTCCTCAGTCCTATTTCTGCGTGGCCAACTGCCCACTGCAGTGAAGGATGCCAGAGCCCCAAATCTCTACCTTTTCCACAGGAAAAGCCAACCAAAAAAACCACAGCAAAAAAAACCATAACTGGGGAAGAAGTAAAGTGAGTTTGTACCAAGCTGTCTATAAAGTCTACTTCAAGCTTTTCTAGAAGGAATACACCAAGGAAGGAGAGTTATTTAGCCTCATCCCAGGGAAGATTGCCCTTGACAGGCAAGACTTGCAGCTCTTGGGGGGTCTTTTCAGCCATGAGCATTTTGTCACCTGGGAGGTGAATTAAGGCAGCTGAACTTCTTGCCCTGCTCACCATCATGCTGGGTGAACTGATGACCCACCGACTAAAAAAGACACACTTTTCTTTTTCCTAGTGATGCCCAAATCTGTGGGGGTTTTGGGTTTTGGGTTGTTTTTTTTTTTTTGATTCCTGCTGCCTTTGTTAGCCTATAGCAATGATGGCTGTGATATGTGAGGGTTATTAGTGTTATCACTAGGGAGGTAGAAGGAGGGTTGCTGTGATTGTTTGGGCTATTTATTTACTTGTTTAGTTAAAGTGGAAAATGAGCCATAAACGAGAAGGCGTCCAATGTGAGTCTGTTTGTTGACCTTGATGATTCAGTTAAAGGTTTTAGACATTAAATTCACACATCACTGACCTTCTCCAGCTGAATAGTAGGTATTTTAGTTTGAATTGGTCCAACTACTGTCAGTGAAGTGGGATGAAAGCCTTCAGGGCTGATGCTCACTAGCTCTCTGTGGACTACAAGGAATGGTAAATATTAGTTTGGGCTAAAGATACAGTTTTTACCCAGCTAAAATGAAAGAAGATGTGTCCCACTTTGAGAACAGGTGAGATACATCCCAGTCTTTGTTTGTTTGTTTAGAGAATCATAGAATCATTTGGGTTGGAAAGGACCTTTAAGATCATTGAGTCCAACCATTAACCTGACATTGCCAAGTCCACCACTGAACCATGTCCCTAAGTGGCACATCTACAGGTCTTTTAAATACCTCCAGGGATGGTGACTCCAACATTTCCCTGGGCAGCCTGTTCCAATGCTTGACAACCCTTTCAGGGAAGAAATTTTTCCTAATATCCAATCTAAACCTCCCCTGGTGCAATTTGAGGCCATTTCCTCTTGTCCTATCGCTTGTTACTTGGGAGAAGAGACCGACCCCCACCTCACTACACCCCCCTTTCAGGTAGTTGTAGAGCGATCAGGTCTCCCCTCAGCCTCCTTTTCTCCAGGCTAAACAACCCCAGTTCCCTCAGCCGCTCTTCATAAGACTTGTGCTCCAGGCCCCTCGCCAACTTGGTTGCCCTTCTCTGAACATGCTCCAGCAACTCAATGTCTTTCCTGTAGTGAGGGGCCCAAAACTGAACACAGCACTCGAGGTGTGGCCTCACCAGTGCCCAGTACAGGGGAACGATCACCTCCCTGCTCCTGCTGGCCACACGATTTCTGATACAGGCCAGGATGCCGTTGGCCTTCTTGGCCACCTGGGCACACTGCTGGTCATATTCAGCCGGCTGTTGACCAACACATCCAGGTCCTCTTCCACTGGGCAGCTTTCCAGCCACCCTTCCCCAAGCCCTTAGAGCTGCATGGGGTTGCTGTGACCCAAGTGCAGCACCTGGCACTTGGCCTTGTTGAACCTCATACAACTGGCCTCGGCCCATCGGTCCAGCCTGTCCAGATCCCTCTGTAGAGCCTTCCTACCCTGCAGCAGATCAACACTCCCGCCCAGCTTGGTGTCATCTGCAAACTTAGAATTCGTTTGCTTTTAAGTATCTAGTACTGTTTTAGAGAGCTTAATATATATGAGGTAGCTGTTTTGGGGTTGTCAGATCCAACATACGATTTACATGGACCCATGACCCCCAAGAGGGGTAGGTACCCTAGGACATCTCAGCTGAGGCTAGATGCTTCTATTTGGGAGACTAAATCCCACCTCAGTGTCTGGTTCTGCTTGAAATCAGTAGGGATCGGGCACCTAAATGCTCCCTCAGTCAATGGAGCCACCTTGCTTAAAAGCTTACAGCAAGTCAACACCAACACTGAAAAAGCCAAGATCACCTGGTGTTTTAGCTATTTGACACTCTTTTTCCAGTGGTTTGCCTAACATAGATGTCTTTCCTCTTGGACTGGATGAAAAAAAAAAAAAATTTTTTAAATTACATCCATAATCAAGTTTACCCGAATGTATCATGAGCCCATTTTGCAGAATACTAACAATGAATTGGCCTCTTTTTTTTTTTTTTTCCGAAAGGTGATAAAACATTTACTCAAAAGTAGCTATCGGGCCGTTGTGGTAAATATGCAATCAACCAAATTAGACATGCATTTTTAGTGAAGGGAAGATGCAGCAGTGAAGTACTTGCTAATGGGCTTGGTAGAAAATTTACTGCATAAAAAAATTTAAAAAATCCATTGCAGTTGTACACAGCGCTTTGCCAGCCCTGATCAAAGTTAAAGCTGTAAGAATTAATTTATAAAGTGAAAACTTGAGTTATTTATAAATGTGAGATGAATTTGGCAATAGTTTAAGTCCAGAGAGTTAAAACTTTCCTTTGAAAAAGTCAGAATGTTGTGAAAATATTTCAGTCTTTATTTTTACAGCAAGTGTTCTGCAAATCTCTCACGCTTCCCCTCATGCTTTTTTAAGGTTAAAATAAAAAGGCAAGAAGCACTGTAAATCAAAACAAAAATGAATCTATGGTATTTTAGATGAGCCAAGATAAAATTTCCTAAGATCTGTTTCCCTTTGGGAAAAAAAAAATTTAGTACCAAGACAACTCCAAATAATTCCCCTCCTTCTCATGTTTGTTTTTTTTTAATTTTAATTTGACTAGAAAACCACATAATTAATTGTTTATACACTACTAATCAAGGCCCATTCTCAACCTAAAGGAAATTACAGTCTGAACAAAACATGGGGTGAAACAGAGAAGAGAGCTGGTTTGGGTTAATAAGAAATGGTGAGAATAAATATAATGTGCTAAATTATTTTATAATTTTAATCCAAAGGGCAATTTACATCAAACAATTGTTCCTTCAAAGGATTTCTAGGCCTTCTGTCTTGCAGACTTGTCTGGCAAATATATTGAAATGAGACATGAAAAGATCTTTTTTTTTTCCTTTCTCTGCCTATTGCTGATGAAAATACATGCTTTTTCCAAAATCCAGCAAGAGTGAACACTGAATCAATGACTTCCTACAGGCAAAGGCTCATCCCCTGTCCTCAAAATCTGTCTCTGAAGGTCACCCGACTCAGGGTTCTTTCTGTATCGCATTTAATAGTGATGGTATAAACCGAAGCTGAGACTTCTGCTCTCTTCACATCACTCCCCTCTCACCATCTCTCGAGTTTCTGAATAGGTTTCTCCCTGCTGAATGCCATTTCCAGTCTTTTTGAAAGAGACAGGGGTTTGTGCAGCGCCGTGCGTAATGGAACCTCAATTTCTGCTTGCAATTGCCGTAGCAGTGAAGCAAGGTGTTCCTTCCAAGTCGAGAGCATGTTGGTGGCAAGGGGACACTGTGTTATGTGACCCGTTGTCCAGCTCCTGGTTCCTTTTTTGGAGTGCAAATTGTCATTAGCGCATGTTATGATTGAGGCAGTTCCTGAATTACATGTTGTAAGGAGTCCACGATTAATTACCTGAACATTTATAGCCACTGTTGTATTACAAACACAATATAATTAGGTCTGACTGAGGAGAAACCGCTTGGGGGAAAAAGTCTTGTCATTGGGAATTTCCTGCTTTTTAGCTCCTTGATCTCCTAATCTGCATCGGAGATTTCATTCTTATTTGATTTGGTTTTTGTTTTGCTTTGAATTAGCATGAGCCAGGAGGCAGGCCACGTGAGAATGGAGGGAATAAACCATATAAGCACAGATCCCACTGCTCTTGGCATGAATATTAAAACTGCCATCTTCCTGCCCTAGATAGCTGTTAGTGTTAGGTTAGTCAGGCAGGGTTCCCGGAGCATAAAGAAGCAGAATTGCTCCTGATCTCAGCAAAAATAAGGGTTTTTTTTAAGGAAGGCATGGAGGGAAATGCTGTTTTTAAGGAAGTCATGGAGGGAAATGCTGTTTTTTCAACAAACTCTGGGTTACACTCCCCTCTCTCAAGCAAACATAAAATAAGGCTGGATGTATATCCCCATTGTGCGGTGGCCCAGGAGAGCTCAGACAACCATGAATCCCCAGGAACGCATCTCTGAGGATATTTGGGTTTTGCTCACTCTCTCCTTCTCTGCCCTTTCTGCAGGCATCCAGCACACATCCAGAGTGCAGCATCATGCAGGAGATCGAAGAGGAGCGCAGCCAGTGCTTGGCAGAGCTTATGGGGGATAACCAGACTTCAGGTATGGGGACGCTCTCTTCTCTCCCTGGCCTGCAAAACCAACATCACCCAGCCTCACATCTGCCTCGCCGATGCCATTTCTCACCCCTTCTGCTGCAGGGCAGTCACTCCAGCTGATGTTGAGCTCTTGCGTTAGGAGGGAGAGGAATAGGTACTTCCAAAGTACAATTCAATCAACCAAGAGTTTGAATTGCTCGCTGGGGATCACTCGCTGCCTCCCAGCTGGGTAAGCCTAGCTTAGGTGTCTCAGTGTGTTTAATCACAGTTAGTCATCCATCTCTCTGAACTGGAAGTACCTTAACCAATTTTTCCGTGGGATCTGAAAGCCTGAAGTTCTCATAGGCCTTGGTGTGCTTCAAGGGAAGTCACGGTGACCTTCTCCTTCCATTGAACTGTTCTCCCATCCCCATGCCACAGCTGCTCCTGCCCTGGTGTCAAAGCAGAGGAAGGAAGGGTGTGCTCCAAGGCTGCAAGGTATCTCTGAAGTTGGGCCAGACAGCTGAGATCGTCTCCTTGTTCTCGTGACATGGAGCACACACCACATCGGGCAGTGCTTCTGGAAGGCTCTCCAGTCCCCTTCACGCACTCCCTGCTTCAGCGATCAGGAGAGGAGGGAGAGGTCGATGATGCCACCTTTCCTCTTTTAGCCTCCCGAGATTTCTCCATCCCGGTCTCAGGCAGCAACCATGGAGCTGTGCCTCCCTTGAGGAGCAGGCATGGCACACCGTGCATTGGGCACGCGGGGTTTCAGAGCAGGAGAGAGGCTGTAAGAAGTTGCTGAGAGCAGAGGAGCTGCAGACCAACGTGCAAGACGGGACACGGGTGTGTGATGTTGAAAGGGTCTATGCTAACACAATTCCCCAGTGGGCAGCCTGCAGAGAGCTTGGGAAATTTTGACGCAGCCACCCGTGCTGTCTGAAATTGTAGAGATCAGCATGGCAGAGAAAGAACGCTTTTGGGTTTGGTGCTGTCCCATCCCATCCCATCCCATCCCATCCCACAGCAGTGCTGTCAAAGCCCCAAGTTGAGGCATTGAGTTGGACCTCTTCCCCTCCAAGTGCCTCTCTCAAACTGCGGGTCCAGGTTTGGGGAATAAAGGAGGCGTAGGGACCGGCGGTAGGCTGTCAGGCTCCGAACACAAGGTATCACATTGCTGGGGCAAGGGGTGGGAAGATGTGTATCGTGCTTGATGTTTGCATCCCACCTCCTGAAAGGGGAAAAAGTGGAAGAGGATGTCTTCTCATCCTCTATCCCTTGGCATTGCTTGCAGTTAGGCTACAGACTAAAGGACGGTTCTGCACAACTGCTACTTAACGATAGAATAGAATCCTGGGGACAAGCTGATCCCTGCAGGAGCTCTACTGAAGGCAAGGATGGCTTTTGGCCCCGGCTTTTATCTACTAAGATACAGTTTTCTTTGATTCAGAAACTATTTCAACTGTCCCTGTACAGTTAAACGCAGCTGTTTGAAGAAATTTTCTTCTGGAATCCAGTAAAGGGAAAAGTCAGGGTAGTTAAAAACATTCATCTGAAAGCCAACTAAGTGCTTCATTTCATTTTCATGGGTATTTAAAGAAATTCAATTAAATACAGTACATTCAAAATAGCAGAATAAATACTTCAAGTGTTAATATTTTTTTCTGCTTTTTCAAAATGATTTTTCTCATTGGAAATTTTAATCCAAACCAGTTTTTTTTTTCCTCTCCACTGAATTAAACCTCCAAAAACATTTTTCCTGATTCTAATGTAGAAACACACTCAGTCATTTTACAAGCCCTTAATGCCCAAGCAGTAGCAAGTATATAGAAATCCTTTGGAGTTTGTTTTTCTTAATGGAATGCTGAAATATTGGACTGGGATAATTCTGCATTTCCACCAGTCATTTCTACCTACGGTGATTAAATGGGACTGATTCAGAAATTGCACTTGTGAGCACTATAAAAAGGTTTTTGTCCATGGAGACAGTACCTGCTAATCCTGAGTTAATGTCAGATGCCATTTGTGTATGTCTGCATGTCCTGGGTAGAAATGGTCATTGATGATATCAGTGTGGGTCAAGTGTGTATAGGGACACAGCATGTGTCCAGCCAAATTTTACAATGCAAACTGTGTGGAAAGCAGTTGGCATTCATTTGCCCCGAAACATCAGCAGGTATTGAAGAGCTCAATACCTGACTCTTATCTAGACACTCATGGCTGCCCTTGCAACCAACAGAAAGAACCCAGCAACTCTGAAGTGTTGGCTCTCAAATGGGTGGCTACGGGTGAATCATCTCATGGAGAAGTCTGCTTTGAAAGTGGTGTGGACAGGTAACTTCAAAGTGCCTAAATGGGATGTGGTTCCCCCTTGCAGTGTTTAAGGCATAGTGTGTGAGCACAAATGGGTCAAAAAAGATGTTTTTCTGGAGTGGGGCTCCAGAACTCAATGAACATAGCTGAGCACAGCTGCAAAATGAAACTTTGAACTTTGATGGTTGGGAGTGAGGGGGAAGTCTGCTGGGGAGAAATCTTATGAAGGTGATGATATGGCATCATAGGAAGGTGATGACTGTTTAGGCTGAGTGTTGCTAGAAAGAAAAAATCCTGGTAAAACTCCCAGGAAAAATGCAACTTTAACACAGTTCAGTCCCCCAGAGAATGGGAATGGAAAGCAATTGGGATTCCCTGCCACCTGTAATGCAATACCTTGATTTATGGCCAGGTGGGTGTGTTGCCGTCTGCACATTCAACATCCTTTCAGCAAAAAGGAAATCGCTTGAGGTTTAACAACCTATTTGTTATCTTTTCTAATTAAATGAGTGGAAATAAGGAAACACGTCTTTTCGGTAGAGTCTGGAAATAAAGCTTTGTTTGGAAGCCATTATCAATTGTATTGATCAGAGGGGCTTAATCACAGATGTAATTTGATTTGTCAGATAGATTGGTCACTTATTAAGAACATGTGGTGGTAGTGCTGAGATTGATCACTGGCTCAGGGTAAGCAGGTAGATCTCCACTGATAAACAAAAACGTTTGTCTTAACACTATTTTGTCTTCGAACATCCATTCCTTATAGCGGGTGTGTACGCATGGGTGAAATCAATGCTTTCTTTTCAAATTAAACCTCTGTGTTTTCAGTGCTGCTGGTAGGTGCCAACTGCTGTTCCTGGTGTCAGCAGTCCTGGACCACAGGACTGCTGCTTATTATTAGCAGGATGGGAGCCCCTATTCCCTATTAGGAGTGTGATTCGGTATCTGTGAAGTTACCCACATTTGAGTAGACTTTAGCAGGGACACAGGAGAGACACGGGGGTCACAAAAGCGTGACCACCTCTGACGAGAAGAGGTTAGCTTTTCAGCACGGGAAGGGCTGCAGAAGATGCAGCTAAGGAGAAAACAGCGGGGAAGATCAGTTTAAGCTGGCAGTGTGTACACAGGAGAATAAAACGGCTGTGAGATCAAAGTCTGGACTTTAAAGGAAGTTTATAACCATCAGAGGATACTGAAAAGCCTTTCTGGAGGTCTGCAGGAAGGAGTGTTTTATTGACTTCATGGCAGAGCTTGCCCAGTTTATGAAAGGGTGTGTAGGATGCAGTTGTGTATTGCGGCACAGGATGGATTTCATGAGCAGGACTGCCCTTGCCGTCCTCTGCCCTGTTATCCTTTTACCTCCATGCTGAAATAACTAGTTAAAGATGTAAAGCGACGATTGTGATTCAATACAGAAGTGGATTCTTTACCATTAAGGTCAAGACTAAGTAGACTGAGACCGGTTTGTTTCACATGGGCAAATAGCCATTGCATGGGAATGACTTTCGGGGAGGGATTTCTTTCACTTGATTTTTAGGTAGCTCTAGTGTATTCTGGCCAAGCGTAGGCATCTCTTTTACGATGTGATGAATCTTGTTCAGATTGTCTTGCCTGTTGACGAGATCTTCGTTTACTGTGAGGAGATTCTTAGCGAACAGCTCAGCTGTGTTGGAAATAACCACACATCGCAGGGGATTCCTGCCCTGGTGATCACTGGCTTGGAGGGGATTTGGCCAAATGAGGTGAAGTCCCAGTTCCATCATTAGGAGTGACGAATCTGTTCGTTCACATACAGAATTGCATTTCAGGAAGCTAAACTTTCACTTGGGTATTTGTTAGATGATCTTTCTAGCCCTTTGGCCCCCAGAGAGTGCTCACAATATAATTTGGGGCATTATTAAAAAAACTTTTGAAATACCTGTTACTGTGCAAGTGGCAGGATTCTTCTCTGCTCAATGCAGGACTGACGATGTACAAAATGCCTCCTCTCGATCTCAGGGCAGACTGTGTTCTAAAGGACCTAAAACTCGACTCAGTGAGATCGCCTGCACCATTTCTATGAAGTGATGTAGAAGACTTTTTTTGCTGGGTTTTGACAGGTTGGAAAGGGAGTTTTGGTTATTCCTCCCTTTATCACACAGCTAAAGAGAAAGTGCTGCTGGATTGCATCACACACAGATGTACCTGGGTGTTGGACTAGTGAAATCTGGAGTTTTGTTATGTGTGAGGTGTCTGGCTTTCCTTGCCAGAAACGGGCCATTCTCGTGGCAGGCATGGCTGGGATGCACTAGATAAAATACTGTGAATGACACAGATCATGTCTGCTTGTAATGATGTCTTGCAAATATGAATCATTAACTGTGGATGCCTTAATTTCCCACCCTAAGCATGTTTTAATCCCACTCAGTGCTAGTCTCATGGTTGCTCTCCCTGCAGTCTTTGCCTTACTTGATATCCATAGATGATTGCAACTACAGTAGCACTGTTGCTGCAGTTAAGTTGACGCCTAGGTCTCCTGGCCTTATTTTTCCTACTTTAAAATAGAAATATTAATATTTTCCTATCTAACAGTGGTAAGGTAAGGACAGATTGAAAAGTGTCCAGCTATTTTGTGATTGGGGCCTGTAAAAACACTGTGGGTAGACAGAGGAATAGGAAATGCAGTATTTTGGCAGCACCCAGGATTAAAATTCACAGGAAGCTACTATGTATCTAGGGAGAAATAACACCCCAAAACAGAAAATTCATGTCATCCAGGTTAGGTTGCCTCGCCTCTTTCTCCACACCTCTTCTCCCAAATAAATCTCTACATAGTATCGTACATCAATCTGCAATGGCTGCGGGTGCAGATTTTTGTGGATGATGTTTTCCCAGCAGCTGCTTAGGGAGTTCCTTGGGAATGCCCAAGTTGTGTCTAACATATACAAAAGCCACATTGCCCTGTATGCCAGTGCCAAGCAATGCAGTGCTGTAATGGGTATGCAGAGGCAGGAGCTAAAGTTCTGACGGTGCTCCAGCATCCAGAACAGCCGGGACATTTAGCTCAGCAGCATCTCAGTGCAGTTATACCACCAGCGACCCTGCAGCGCTGCTTTCTGCAAGGTCAGTGTAGTGTAAGCAGTTGGTAGCAGGTCAGGTTTGGAGCTTCAGCTGCGTCATTCAAAGGGTTCCTAGGTTATATCGAAATTTTCGATATGACCTGTGGGAGTCCTGCCTGGGCAACTGCAGTATCAGTGCAGCCAAGTCAGTCCCAGGATCTGAATGCGTTCAGTGAGATCTCTCTCTGCCACCCCGCTGGACAAGCGTGATGAGAAGTTTTTAAGAATTGCTTTGCAGAAAGCAGTTTCCATGCTGCTAGCAGGCTGATAGCAAGCTGCGAGCTGCTCAGTAGCTGCCTGGGCTCTCTTCTTTCCCTTTCTCTTAGCTCTCTGGCTGTACAGGGCTGCTTCTCTGGTGGCATCTCCCACCACTGCAATGTAAAACAAACAAATAATCAACTCCACAGCCTAGGGTTCTCCAAGGCACTTAGTAGCACTCCAAGGCACCTAAAACTACTAAGTTTTAGGAGCTTATAATAAATAGAGTTCCTCAGTCCTATGCATTATTTTGAAAATGCATTAATCTCTGCATTAATTTGAAATTTTACAAACATACTTCAAAAGTAAAGAATGCAATCCCAGCCCCACTGAAAACCAGGCTTTTACTCCAGATACATTTTCAGCCAGGGCATCTGTATGCAATACAGTGACTGCTTAGCTGATAATACAGTTAGCAGCAGTAGGGAAGCTCTCCCAAGGGTTAGGAGGAGAGGATGGCTGGAGGGGGTTTTGCTTTCCAGACTCACAGATGGTGGCATATCTCTCTCCATGTGAAGTGTGGCTGAGCTCCTAAAGGCTTGCTGCAAGGCAGGTCTCATCACTGCGTTGCTTCTTGCTGACTTCCACTTGCTTTTTTTACGTAATGATCCTGGAGCACAGAGAGGGGGGGTTGTTTTTGCTTTTAAGAAAGCTTCACCTCTCCATGGCTGTAGTTTACAAAGAGTTCAGCTTAACCTGAAGCACCCAAATAAAATTAAAAAAAAAAAAAAAGCAACCCCCTCTTTTTTGTTAAAAAGCCAAGAAAAGCAATCAGGTCTAGGTCGGTTGGCTCAGCTCATTATCTGTTTATCCCATTATTGCTAATCAATTTGCTCTGCAATCAGATACGCTTTCAGAAGCAGGAGAGTCATTTAGGGATGGCAGCTGAACAAGGTACTGTGAGTTGTGTCTGGGTGGGATGAGCAGCCCTGGAGAGCAGGCCACTGTGCAGAAATCACGGCATCGAACGGTAAACAGCCTTCGTGGAGAGTGGTGGGAATACCAGGCAGCACTGGTATCCTGGAATCCTGGCCCAGTTTTAGAGTTTACTTTAATGGCATGGAAGCTTGAGTATGAGGGAAAATATTCTAGAATGGAGAGGGGAGACCTTTAAACCACAGAAGACTCCTGACACCAGAGCCTGGTGACCTGAGCAGGTGGGATGCGGTTTTCTGCATTAACATAGTTCCTTGGCTTACTATCACAAAATCACTGAGGTTGGCAGGGACCTCTTGATGTTATCTAGTCCAAACCCCTGATAAAAGCACAGTCAACCAAATCAGGCTGCTCAGGGCCATGTCTAGTTGGGTTTTGAATATATCTCTAGGTATAGAGACTCCACAACCTCTCTAGACAACCTGTTCCAGTGTTAACATGGGAAAAAAATCTTATGTTTAAATGGAATTTCCTGTTTTTCAGTTTGTGCCCATTGCCACTCTGTTTTCTTTGCTTTCTCCTGAATGCCATCGGATATTTATACACATTGATAAGATCCCACCCAAGCCTTCTCTTGTCTAGACCGAACAGCCCCAGCTCTCTCAGCCTTTCCTCATACGTGAGATGCTCCAGTCCCTTAATCTTCTTTGCAGCCCTTTGCTGGACTCTTTCCAGTATGTCCCTGTCTCTCATGTACTGGGGAGCCCAGATCTGGACCCAGCATCCCAGATGAGTCTCACCAGTGCTGAGCAGAGGGGAAGGATCACCTCCCCTGAACTGCTGGCAACAATTCTCCTAATTCAGCCCAGGACAGCATTCACCTTCTTTGTGGCTAGGGCACATTGCTGGCTCTTGTTAACTTGGTGTCCACCAGGACCCCCAGGTCCTTCTCTGCAGAGCTGCTCTCCAGCCCATACGGGTGCATGGCGTTATTGCTTCCTAAGTGCAAGACTTTGCATTTCCCTTTGTTAAACTTCCGTCACTTTATGTTTTTTCAGGACTTTTGTTTTATTCTCCAAGAGGGAAGACCTTCGGCTTGATTTGGATCCTAAATTCTTGAAGTTAAGTGCAAGTGAAACAAGCTAAAAACTTCACAGCTGGAGGCTGTCAGCATCTCATGGAGTCAGACCAGCATTTTGTCTGTCTGTTCCCCACAGTTCAGTAATGTGGAGATAGCTGAGATGATTTTCTAAGTGTCACTGAAAATTGCCAATAGCCATCAAGGAGCTGCTACAGTCGAGCTGCTTCTGATACCTTGAGTACTTCAGCACTGCACTTTATATTTGCAATCTAGACCTGTCTGTCTTGCAAGCAGAATTTGAAACCAAATCAAAAAGTCAGAAAAGTGGAAAACATGAAAGAAAATAGGGCCAATCCCCCTCCCAATGCCTGTTCACATCTGCTTAACTTGTACATGCTTCACACTTGTTATAGGCAATAAAGCCAGGTCCTGCAAGCCCATCATCAGCATTGTCACATGCAAAGAAATCCAGGTGGGAAATGGCCCATGTTTAAACTCTGAATACTGCTTTTGCTGTTCCACAGGCCTGGAGCGGAGGCTGGCTTGAAAAGCCAAATTTGGAGCTTGGGGTTCTTTGTCAGTCTCCCTTGAAGAAGTCAAGGCGTGTTTGATGGCAGAAGAAGCAGTGAACATATGGAAATTAAAAGTCAAGCTGGAAAAACATTAATGAAGTTTAAATTAGGAGTCTGTTTATTCATCACCATCTGTTTATAGTTCAGTAAGATAAGAAATAATTAATAGTTCCTCGCTTGCAAAAGTTCAAGTGAATTCTCACCTTCCAGTTGCATAAGACCTCCTGGGATAGATGATGTGTTGGTCGGATTTGTACGACAGTCCGGTTATCAGCAGCTCTCCAGGTGCTCCGTGGCTGGAGCAGGCACTACGTGGCTGACGGCAGCTCAAGCACTCGAGGTAGTGCACACAGCAGGGTGGAGAAGGGGGTGCATGGACCGCTCACCCCAGGCTGGGGAGATGCTGTGTTTTCTGGCTGCATCGGGGTGGTGGTCCCTGAGACCTGTCAAGTGCTCCTTACACCTTGACATACATGAAAACGGATGGTTTTGTTAGCAAAACCCACGGTTTTAAACTCAGTAGTGGAGGGAGATTTCAGGTGGGCCACCAAACTTGCAGATTTGAAGGGTGGTAGCTTCCAGGAAAAATATAAATCTTGGCAGATATCCGAGGGGGACTCCAAGTAATAATGTAAGATGGCACTGGTGCAGCCAGAGACCTGTCCCCTGGCTGAGAAGGTCTGCAGAGAGGCTTTGCTTGCAGGGGAAGCAGACAGGTTAGTCCCCATGGTTCAGAGCAGTCAAAGAAAAAAGTCAGGAAAATTAGTCAGACCCTTGGTCAGGGGTTGGCTCTTGTGAGCCCTTACCACACATCAAAGTTCTTAACAGATGCTCTTGTATAACCAGTGTGGCCTCCAGTTGTCATTGCAGGTTGTGTAGGGCTCTCGTAAGTCTTGTGCCATATCCACCAGCCCCTCCAAAACCCTCATATATCCTGGGACATCAGGAATGGCATTAAACGACTACTGCTGGTCAGCTAAATCAAATCTAGTCAATATATTCAATGAAGCCTGGAGGACAATTTAGTTCAGTCTGAAATAGATACCTACATTTGATCTTAATGATCTCTTTAACGGCAAAGGGACCTGCAGGACTTCTTTCAATGTTATCTTTCCTTAGTTTTTCATTAACTGTTCTTTATTACTCTGATGTAGGTGATACAAAGGGCCTCTTGATTTCAGTCTTGCTCTGACCAGCGGCATCGGGCAACTTCCAGATATGACATCAGTCCTCTCCATTCCTGGACAATGTGACCTCTCCTACAACAACAGAAAATTCAGCTGGTGACATCAAGACCTTAAAGCCCAGACTCATTTATCTCTCTTAGAGGATCAGTACCAGAGTCAAGGTGCCTTTTATTTAACAGAAATTTTTCTTCCAGTTATTGGAGAGTGGCCATGATACTCAGTTGGGACAGGCCACTGCATGGTACCTCCAAATGGTCTGCCTTCATTAACGCTTTTCTCATCTGCTCTGGGACCCTTCCCAGCCACCAACACTTCATGTTGCAGCTCTTACAGAGGTGGAGCGTGCTCTCTGGAAATTCAAAAGAAAGAAATCTGCCCTGTATTTTTCAGAGGATAACCTTCCCTTGATCACGCTAGGAAAGCTGACATCTGAAACGTGAGACGGAAGCACATGGTGGTAAACCCAGGTTCAACCCTTAGATGAGAACAGCCCCCAGACTTTTGTGTCTCCGCTGGGGACTGCTAATTCCCAGTTGGATAGTGGTACCTCCGCAGTTGCTTGCCGCTGTCTGAGGTCCAGACACCTACCAGCAACAGGATGAAATTCAAACACAGATCTACACAGCAGCTCATCATTCTTCCCTGTAGAGCTAAGAGCTGATTTTTGCCTTCACCTCACCTTCCTACAGACACAATCATGAGACAAGACGTTACAACATCTGTTTTCTGCCTTAATAGTCTATAGGGGTGGAGGCTTTGCTTTCGTTTTTCCTGTTGCTGACATGTCCTGTCTGCAAGCTTTCTAGCAAACAGCAGTGTTTATTTGACTTGGGAACAGCTGTCTTGTGGCTTGTCGCGATTAACAGCCATTTAGTGGACTTAAGTCTTGCACTGAAAAAGGCATTTTAGTTTGGAGAGTATGTAACATTTTTAAATGCCATCAGAGTTTTTGGTTACTGGTGTTTTGGGTTTTTTTTAGCATAATATATAAATGCACACAGCCTTAGTTACGCAAAGGTTATAAAAATAGGAGAAAATGCCATTGCTGCAGACCAATGGAAAGCAAATTCAAAGCATTTGCAAAGCTCTGGATAGTTGCTCAGATGAAACCCATCTATGCAGAGGTTTTGTTTCTGACAACGGCTTGTATTTGTTCCCCTCACATCCTGTCAGATTTCTGGTTAAGAACTCTCTCCTTCCTCAACTATTTAATTTTTCTTTTCCTGCTGACTGTATCAGAGCACTTTCATGATGGTATCCACTCTTTTTACATAGGATAAGTATATTGGAAAATGTTGCTTATTCCATAAGTTATGTCAAACTCCTGTTAAAATATACAGCCGAGATCCAAAACCTGCTGCAGTAGGTGGAGATTTTTCTGCTGATTTTACTATGCACTGGACTTTCTGTAATCTAGGTGCCTTTATTTCTTGATATCCAGACCTTTTAATATAAGAAAGTAAAATTGTGGAGAACATGAGAATCTAAGGTCAGAGATACCACGCTTTACATCCACCAGGCTGAAGTAGGATTTCTATTATGGAACGCTTTTAAATTATCGGTGTCTCACAAGTTTAGCTTTTCTTTTTTGTTGCCTTCTAACCATTAAATATGCCTCCATGTGAAACCAAAGCTTTCTGGTCCCTCTTGTCCCTTCCTGCAGAGCTCAGGTACAGGACTTCCACACAGCCGTTCCTGCTTTTGCAGATGCTCCTCTATATTCATGGACAAGAAGCACATTTCCAGCACAAACTCCAGCACATTTAATAAGCGAGAGCCAGATCATGAAGATTTTACATGGTGAAACTCTCTCCAGCTTTGTGTAAGGACTGCAGTATTTTACTAGTAGCAGGACAGGCAGTCTGTGGCTTACAGTTTGTAGAGGAAACTTCCATTTTACCCTTCCTTTTTTCAGTGGGGTGTTGTATTTTAGTCCAATATTTACCGTGAAGAAGAGCAACACAGCATTGGCTGAAAATCTCCTCCATTGCAAAGTACATCATTTGGTCTTGAAGGTACAGGATGATCCTTCCAAGTAGCAACAGGATAAGATTCCTCTTAATCATGCCATAATTGCTGTAGGAGAGACCTCCCCACAGCTTATTCCGGATTGGTGAACTGTGAGCGCATCGCCACGGGGGGCTGTCACTTGCCTGTTTGCCTTCAAAGAGCAAGTCAAGCTGAGTTGGTCAGTGGGAGGGTTTGCACTTCATTGAAGCGGCCAGGTCTCCAGAGCTCTCATCTTTATGCTACCATTCAAGTTGCCATATACATTTAAGCAAGTCAGGGAATTCATGCGGATTGGACTAAATGTTGGAAAGTTTAGGAAAATTCTCCTGACTCTCACAGCACTTGAACCATCATTGTGAGCTGCTGCACTCCTGTCCTGTCCTTGCTTGGCCTGTTCTATTAGGAAGACCCACAAAATCTCTAATGCTTTTCTCCTTGCAACATTCCTTCTGGTAGGCAAGACAGTGAGGTACGGAGGAGCTACAGCCTGTCTGAGTCCCATTTTAGATTTATATTATCAGCGTAGTCACTCTTGCCTCCCCAACAGACAAAAAAGCATTGCTAGAGGTTGAGCCTAGTCATCTTCACTACGAATTGCTATCTGGAGGTGCCAACGTGGGAAAAGCCACACAGGAAGAGCAGGTGCCTAAATTCAAAGTCTGATTCTCTATAAATCCAGTTCTCTACAACTTCTGGAAGAGCAGGGGTATTTGAGCGAGAAATGAGGAAGCCCTGGAATAATCCTTTAAGCATGCTTAATGTCAGAGCACTAGAGATCTCTCTCTTGTTTAGATCATAGAATCATAGAATGGTTTGGGTTGGAAGGGACCTTAAAGATCATCTAGTTCCAACCCACCTGCCATGGGCAGGGACACCTTCCACTAGATTGGGTTGCTCCAAGCCCCATCCAACCTGGCCTTGAACACTGCCAGGGATGGGGCAGCCACAACGTCTCTGGGCAACCTGTTCCAGTGCCTCACCACCCTCACAGGGAAGAACTTCTTCCTTACATCTGATCTAAATCTACCCTCTTTTAGTTCAAAACCATTACCCCTTGTCCTATCACTACATGCCTTTGTAAAAAAAAATCTCTCTCTGGCTTTCTTGTAGCCCCCCTTTAGGTACTGGAAGGCTGCTCTAAGGTCTCCCCAGAGCCTTCTCTTCCCCAGGCTGAACAACCCCAACTCTCTCAGCCTGTCTTCACAGGAGAGGTGCTCCAGCCCTCTGATCATCTTCGTGGCCCTCCTCTGGACTCGCTCCAACAGGTCCATGTCCTGCACATTGCCAGGTCGTGTTGAGCTTCTCGTCAACCCACACCCCCAAGTCCTTCTCTGCAGGGCTGCTCTCAGTCCATTCTCTGCCCAGCCTGTGTTTGTGCTTGGGATTGCCCCGACCCATGTGCAGGACCTTGCACTTGGCCTTGTTGAACTTCATGAGGTTTGCATGGACCCACCTCTCAAGCCTGTGAAGATGCTGGTGAGGAGATAAGTTATGGTTTTGGCAACCCCCTTCGTAAATCTTTGGTTTGGATCTTTTGTCTCAGTTTATATGTTCTGGAATCAGGCAGAAGGGCTCAGCTCACAAATTTGATTTATAAAGAGTGATCTGGAGGGATGAAAAAAGTCAAGTGTTTATTTAGTTTGTCAGTTAAAGAAAGGCTGAAAGATTAGAAACTTTTTTTTTTTTTTTAAACTTGTTTCCTAGTAGATGTTGATGATGGAATAACTCGTGGGATTTTCGTGCTTAAAAATAATCCTCCAGAAATAGTCTCTGGTGATTTCTTTCACACTGTTTAGAATGAGTCAGTCTGGGGGCTTAAGGTGAGGTTCCCTTCATGCGTCTTTGAGTCAAATTTCTGCAAACATTTAGGAAGAAAGATATCTTTTAACACTTCCTGTTGAGTGCTTGGGCAGTTTCTACTGGAAGCCACTGCAGAAGTGCAAAGCAGAATTTATAGCAAGGAGCGGTGTTCTTGTTACTCTCCAGCTTGTACACAGAGTGGGAGAAATGAAATCAATATCTGTCTTGCCACAGGTATTGAGGCAAAGTCCAAGGTAAACTCTTTTCACTTACCCTCAACCTGGGAATTCTTTTTTGCTTTCTGTGATTGTCCAAGTCCATTTTCTGCTGAATCGGGACTTCAAATCCCTCGCTGAGGGATGAAAAAAGGAGCATCAGTGAGCCACAAAGAGCACACCAGTGGTGGCAAGGAAATGCTGCAGTGTCAGGGGTTTGCGTGCCCTGGCAGGGTTGTGGTTTTCTTTCAGCTAAAAGTGGTTTCTCTGTCACATCCTGCCTGCAGTGCTGGGGTGACAGCAGGCAGCATGGCAGGTGAAAAATACCCACATTAAATACAAAGCCATGGAAAGCTGAAAGGGGAGCTCTGAGGGGACGGCTTTGCTTCAGAGCAGACTGTCAGTGTCAATAAAAATAAAAAGGTGATGAGATGGAGCTGGGGGAGGAGAGATGCCCGCAGGACGCTTGAGTGGAGCTGGCAGGGAGGGGGGCACAGCAGCGAATACGGGAGGGAAAGGGTTGAATTTTGCAGGGAAGGGTGGGAGGATTCATTTAGTGAAAGCTTGGAGCCAAGCTAGCCCCAGTCAAACCCAGTCTGTCACAGGAAAATCAGGTTAAACCCTATTCTGCAAGTCCAGGGCAGGGCAGCATGGGGTAGAATTAAAAACACAAAAGATACAGGGGAGAAATGATAGGGAACTTCCTTCATGCTAGAAGCAACTAAATGGGCTAGGACACATCAGCTTGAAAAAGAGATGCCTGAGGAGGGATATGAAAGAGGATTTTAAGGTTTTTCTCCCCAGGGAAAGGGATATTGTGGTTAGGTTAGGAATATTTCTGTCTTTGTAAAAGAACTAGGCAATTCCTAATGAAATCAGCAATGAGCAGTTTCAAAGTGAATACAGAAAAGGATGTATTTTTTCTTTCAGTGGACACTTAAACTGTGCAAATCCTTGGCCCAGGAGGCTGTGAATTTTAAAAATTTCCATGAATTCAGAAGCAAAATCAAATTTCATTTAATTTAAAAGATTTATGGAAGAAAAAGGATCTATATCTAAGGCAATTTTTATTATTATGTGCAACTTTTAAGTTTTAAATAGAAGATTATCCCTGATTCAGGAAGTCTCTGCTCATTGGAGTCTGGGGCAGTAGTTGTAACCCAAGACTCGTGATGGGTTTTCCTAGCCTCTACTGTGACTGACTTCAAGCTGCCTGTCTGGAATTGAGCTAGTAGATTGTTGCAGGGACCATCTTTTGGGCTCCGTTTTCTTCAGTCAGGCAAAAGCTTAGTGCTCAACTGGGACAAGAAGGTTGATGCAATGATAATGGGTTGTAACGAGACCAAACGGGGCGAACCAGGGGTGAGCACCTAGGCTGTGCTTCTGCATGAGCTGGTCAGTGGGAGAATGAATGTCACCCAATAGCTATTTACAGTCCTGACTCCAGAGAGGTTGGAAACTGCCTGCTGATGGCAAACTGGAGTGAAAAGGAGTTTTCATTGCAAGCACGCCAGCCTGTGATGGTCCCCAGTGATATCTCAGCTTGGCTTAATCAAGCTGCGCTTTTACCTTGCTTTTACCTACCTGTGGGTAGTGAGAGGCATGCAGAGATCCTGAGATACCCCAGGCATCAAACGGGTATCTTTGCATCTGAACATGGATTCAAAGAGCAAAAGCCCTGTGTGTGAATGTCCTTCAGAAAAGACCAGGAGTGACCCCATTCCTTAGGGGGAATTTGGTGTGAATGAGAGATGTGCTGAAAGGGGTTTTTTCCTCAATTGGGAGTTCTGCTGGGTTAAGAGAGTGCCTGGCACCAGCCTACTGCCATTCATTTCTTCCCTCAGCCAAACCTAGTCACACCTCACAGCCATGCCAGAGCTCTGGAACTCATGTTTATTCATGAAGGAAAGTTATTCTCTGCTGCTTCCTAGATAAGCTTTGACCGTGTATTTGCTGTAAGTGTAGATAGGACTCAAATAAATGTTTTTTGCGCTCTATTCTGCCAGTTCTGCAAACCACTGTATACCTGTGCCTCATGATGATTGACCTGTTTTCTGTTTATTAACCTTTTAAAGGGAGAGGAAATGAGGGGCCTGAGCTTTGATGCATGTTTAGCGGAAGCAGTGGAAAAGGTTACCACCTTCTGCAGCTGCGGTGGGATTTCCTCACCCACTGCAGCCAGGACTGTGTCAGTGGTCTGCGGCCACGTCTTCTGAGTCAGAACCTCTTAGAAGAGGGCTCTCCAAAGCCCAGCTGAGGCTGATGCAGCCCATGGGTTCCACTTGGGGCGTTTGGCTTGCAAAAAGGGAGGCTGAGCTGCTGGATGTAAAGATTTGAGCTCCTGCGTGTGGCCGACGGCCTCCAGCCCGTTCCTTGAGCAAGACTTCAGGACCCCACTTCAAGAGGGAGAGAGGTGGCTGCTAGTAATTACACTAATTGCGTGGCTTATAGTGCAATGATGAGCAGTTTGATCTGCTTATCTGAAGGAAGGCTAAAAGGCAGCTTCTTTAGACTCGTGAAGGATTTCTCCTTGCAGCCCTCCAGAAGAAAATATTTGGCTCCAGAGAGCACTTCATGATCTACCAGGCACCTGCAAGACAAAGCTGAGTGTCTGGAAGTCACAGTTAAAATAATTGAAAAGGAAAAGACTCTCTTTCATATATATATATATATATATATACCCACACACACTTATAATGACAAGAGTTTAAATAGCGTACCTGATTACCCAGGGACACGGTAAATGCTACTCTCTTGAAAAGTCACACACTTATTTTTATATTGCTTCTCCAGACTCCCTTGTAATCCTTTCCAAAGCAAAGCACAGCCCTTGGCAGTGCATATTCCTTGGCATTCGGTAACAAACAATTGAGCAGAGCAGCACTTTTAATTGAAATGGACTTGAAGGGTAGGTGTATTCATGGCTCATTTGCACCTGCTGCCTTGGGTAGGATTGAGAAATACCTTCACCTATCTTCCTGCAGATACTGAGTGCAAGGGAGAAGACAACATTTATAATTAATTAATGGAAAAGCACTTAGCAATCACCAAACATGATTTGATCAGGCAAAACAATTTGTCATCTTTATTACATCCATGAAGACCAAGTGATGCCACAGGGAAGAGAGGGATTTCCTTTTTCAAAGGCACATTGCAGCTGTTTCTGCCCTCAGATACTTTTCTTAGGTATTGATCTGTCATGCTGAAATGACTGAATATTGCCTGCCAACCCCCTGATCCCAGCAGTTTGCCAGGGTAAGGTCTATCAGATTTGGAGAAAGAAAACCATTTTTTGGAAGGTTATCTGATAAAGGTTGTCTGTGTCCTGGTTTGGATGGACAGGCATAAACTTTTGCCTTGTTTTGTAATGGGATGACTATAGATAGGGTGAGCAGCAAGTGTTGGACTGCAAATGCAAAGCATCTTGGAGGTATCAATCTTTGTATCATTCCAATTCAGTAAACTCGAGTTACTCATGCACGTCCTCTTCTAGTCATTGGAGAGAAGAGGACACTTCCAAAGAATGATTCATTTTCTGAACTTTAGATAACCATCCTACAGCAACATGAACTGCCAGCCAGAGCTCTGGTTTCCGTTGGCTTCTTTAGGTTTACAGGTCTGGCGTTGAGATGCATAGATTTCGGTATATGAATCCCACCTGTAAAACCTGGACCTTTCCAGGCAGCAGCACAAATATTGTCAGCACGTTTTGGGGGGGGTCAATAAGGAAGAATGGTGTTGGAACAGCTAATAGGCAGATATGAGAGGTCTTTACAGGGGCAATAATTTTTAAAGATCCGCTTTGTGTGTCTTGCAAGGCCAGTCTTGTATGTCTTCACTTTATTTTAATCAAAAAAAGCTTTTGTTACAAAAGTGAACACCTAAAAGCTTTTTTAATGCATCACAGGTGGTGGTGAAAAATGCTCACACAGAAAAAGACACATATCACAAAAAATCTCAAAGCATGTAATTCAGGACATTTAAAAAGCCATCTGATTCTATCACCTTGTATTTTATTTTGCATTAGAACCTGTCATGAGGTAATAGGTGCACTACAATTTATTGAGGATGATGGAGGAAAAGATTGTAGAACGTGAAAGATCCTCTCATGAAATCCTCTGTTTTCCATGGGCAGAATATCTAATATCTTAACACTTTTGGAGCTGCTGGCTGGTGGCAGATAAGTATGATGCTGTGGAAACTGAGCTTTGCACCTGATATTAGAAACCTGGAAACTGAATTTTAATGAATGCTACAGAAGAGCGTGCATGAAGAAGATACCGTCAGTTATTCATTTTTCAGGCTCCGATAAACTCACCTCAAGACTTCATTTGAAAAGTTCTGTTTGCTCATGAAAGAAGGAAGGAAAAACCCGTAAAATAACTTTGAAAGAGAGCTGAGGGTTCTTTTTCAGCTTCAAAGCATTTCTGTGTGCTCTCTTTATTGATCTGAGACAGCGTGCTGCCTCTGTCTGAACAGACTGATGATGACACCAGCCTTTTTCTTAGCTCAAGTAGTAAAAGATGATTTAAAGGAGGAATTTCAGATTGGGATATAATTACCAAGAAATGCAGCTTGACAGTGGTTCTCATAGTTTCCTTTGCTTGCATGTGAAAAGTATTTTCTCAAAGTTTTCTTCTTCATATTCTAGTTTCCCTTGTTAGGCTGTTGACCTTAACAGCAAGGCGCTAATGACATTTGGGGAAGTGTTACAATCCAATGGGGCAAGACAAATAACCGAGAGCAGAGGTGCTATAAAAAAGTGGGGTCTGTTGATAACCCATCTATCTAACCTAGGCAGCAATTGAAATGCCTGTCTGTTGGAAATTTAAAGGGGAAAAAAACTGTTTTCAAAATTCTAGTAAGAACTCTAAAATATGTAAGACGTTGTCGTGGTTTAACCCCAGCCAGCAACTAAGCACCATGCAGCCGCTTCCTCACTCCCCCCCCATCCAGTGGGATGGGGGAGAAAATCAGGAAAAGAAGTAAAACTCCTGGGTTGAGATAAGAACGATTTAATAGAACAGAAAAGAAGAAACTAATAATGATAATGATAACACTAATAAAATGACAACAGTAGTAATAAAAGGATTGGAATGTACAAATGACGCGCAGGGCAATCGCTCACCACCCGCCGACTGACACCCAGCCAGTCCCCGAGCGGCGAATCCCTGCCCCCCACTTCCCAGTTCCTAAACTAGATGGGACGTCCCATGGTATGGAATACACTGTTGGCCAGTTTGGGTCAGGTGCCCTGGCTGGGCATGAGAAACTGAAAAATCCTTGACTCTAGTCTAAACACTACTGAGCAACAACTGAAAACATCAGTGTTATCAACATTCTTCACATACTGAACTCAAAACATAGCACTGTACCAGCTACTAGGAAGACAGTTAACTCTATCCCAGCTGAAACCAGGACAGATGTTGAGGCAAACACACATTGGATTTTTTTATTTTTTTTTAATTCAGGTCTGCCAACTCCTTTTGGCTTCAGTGCTAACGTTACATTACTCAACAGTGCAGCATGTCTGTGATATCATTAATGTCTTTTGAGAATGCAGAAATAAAAGGACAAAATCAGAACAACATATTATAACTCTGTAGGAAGGACATGCAAAGTTTTTTCTCCAAGAAAGTTTTTATTCTATCCAGAAAATCTTCAGAAATGCTGAATTTTAATAAAATCCTATGTTTTCTCCCTGAAGTTAGCTCCATTGGTGGTTATACCTTCATTCCTAGCTTGGATCGCTGGGAGCGTACCACCTTGCACCACCCTTCCATGGAGAGCATCTCCTGACAGCACTGTCCCTCCTCAGCCTCCAGGAGTGTTTTGTGCCTTCTCCCTTTTTAAAGAGAAAAACTGCTTCTGGGGAAGGGATTTGGCTCCTGATCCCTTGATTGTCATCAGTGTCCCCTTCCTCCTGAGCACATCCCCTGCACAATCATCTCACTTCAAGGGGAAGAAAAAGCTGGTGACAGAAGTTTGGGGGAAGCAGAGAAGGAAGGGGAGCATGTCTCACATGTTCAGACCAGGTGTTTTAGTGCAACAGGGAGAGATAAGAGCAAGGAAGAGAGATATTTAATTAGGCATTTCTGCCTTTTTCATCTAAAAAATGCACTGTTCTGTAGTAACTCTGATGTGCCCAGTTCTTGCACTGATCTGCTGTTCTTTCTGTACCAATTTCTGGAAAATTGCAGACACCACCAGTGCTCAATTTCAGGGACTGGGAGAGCTGAAAGCAACCTCTTTAAAGAAAATATTTCTGTGCCTTTCCTCCCAAAAGGTGCCTGCACCAAGGTGATAGGCTCCACAGGCTTTTGCACAGCTGCTCTGCCCCAATTCCTCCGCTCCATCCAGCAGATACCACTCGTGCTTGTTCTACCAGCTGCTTTTCTCTTTTCCCCAGGTTGCAGAAGGCAGTGGGACAACATCACGTGCTGGCCCGAAGCGGAGGTGGGAGAAGTTGTGGTACGGCCATGCCCGAAGTACTTCAGATTCCTCACCACCTTTCTCGGTAAGTGAAACCAGACGGCTCATCTCACTGAAATGGTTTTACGGCTTCACTGCCTGTGGGGTTTTACATCATATCACAGGGGAAGGTTCTTGGTATAATCAGAGGGAGAAACAAGCTCTTTACACAAGACAAAGGAGGTTTCCAAGCCATACATGAATGCCCAAACCGTTAGAGCATCCTCGCTATCCTTTTTGCAGCACCACGTACTACTCTGGATCATAGGGATGCGAACATTGCTCCTGGTGAAATCCAATAATATGGATGTTGCACGGTGAAAAATGAATCACCTTGTGTAATAGCGTGTTTCTTGTACAAAATGAACAGTTTAGCACTATAATTAATTAAGTCTCTGAGATAAAATAAACAAGCTGAAACTGTGCATAATAAAGTATTTTTCTGCTGAAATGGCAAATTTGGCCATGGGCCAAGAAATTAACCTGGCAAATAACGGGCAGGGAAGGTTAATGGAGAAAGTAGCTTAACTCACTCTTCAGGGTGTTCTGGGAAGCTTTAATTTAAAACTCAGATCTCAAGGGCCATGCAACAACAAGAGGACTCTGTCTCCGGGTAGTTTATAGTCATTATTTACCATTTTTATTATAGTAGCCCTGCAGACCTCCACCGAGAATTATGCTCTTTTGCACTGGAGATTATGCACCAAGCTGATAAGTGTCACTTTTACAGCCTTACAGTCCAAACACCTATGATAGATTTTGAATGGGAGTAACAACACAATACGATCCCTGTTTAACAGGCCAGGGCACAACACTGATTAACCAGCACACGCTGATTACATGACTTGGCCCAGGCCACACCAAAAATCTTTGCAGAAATTCAAAATCCCCAAAGTCCTACCCTAGTGCTGTAAGCTCCCTGTTTCCAGAACTCCCCAGTAGTTCATCATTGCTCTGTCAACACCCAGGGGAAGCAGGCAGAAGCTGCTGTAATTTAACATTTTGCAGGACAAGACCCCTGCACACTGGTTCAGCCATGTGGAATAATTGCCTGCTGTTGATGCTTTGTGCCCTATCCTCTCCTGAGCACAACGTTCGCTCACTGGGTTTTAGAGACCCAGCAGAGTTAGGGAAACAGGAAGAAAAAACTCTTTAAGAAGTTTTTCTACTACTTCATCCCACCAGGGCAGAGCAATGAGGAAAGTATTATATATGTTTGATCATATATATGTCATTGTGGCTGTGTTGAACTTAAGCTAATGAAAATGGGATGCCTTTAATTGTGTGGTAGGATGGGCTTATGGGACTCAATAAACTTGCCCATTGAGGGCAACTACTGCTTTCCAAGGTGTCCTAGGACATCCTGGTCTCCAGGTTCCCCTGCAGAATGGGGCAGTTCTCCAATAGTTCATGTGTCATTGGATCTCTCAGGTGCTTAAGGGTATCTCAAAAAAACTATGCTTAGGCGAGTGAATGGTCCCTATTCTGGAAGAAGTCCAGACTTCACCAAGAGCAAACGGTGTCACTTGGGCTCTCTGTGCACTTATCTCAATGTGCCAGGCCAAGAAAGAGCCTCAAACACAAGCCAACCCGTGACCCTTCCCAGAATACCCATGTTGTAATGTGGCTGCTGGCATTTGTGCTGTTCCGTGAGCAGTGAGCTCAGCAAATGTCATCTAGCCTCGCAGGCTGGCAACGTCAGCAGCCTTCTAGGGGGATTTCACATTGCTTTGGATGAGTTCCCTCGAGTTAAGTGTAGTTTTTTGCATCTGACTGTCATCCAAGGATTCCAGTCACTGGAAAGCTGGCTGGTTTGGTCAGTGATGGCTAGGGCATGATTCATCTCATCATAAATTAGCCACTTAAGGAGATCAGATGAACAGCACCATGAAAATACTTATTTCTCCTCACTTAGTATGGTAAAGCACAGAGTGACTTGCTTTGTTGGAGAAAGCGGATCCAGAGCTCTTTATTTCTGCTGTTTCTAATGCAGGTGTGTCTGTAATAGATAGGTGTCTGGGATCCCATTAATATCAACAGTAATCTAGTCAGTGCAGCCAACAGACAACTATATGTAGGAACCTGAACAGCTCTTTAGATGTCATTTGCTGCATTAATAAATTTTCTGTTGAGTGTAGTAGAAATGCCGGCTCTAAACTCGCAGGTAGGCTTGCATGAGGGCTCCATTCAGTTTCCTAAAGATAAGCATCTGGTGCCATCTGAGATACTCTGGGGGATCTAAGAAATCCATGAGGATTCCTCAACCGGTGCTAAGATACCTGTATTTAGGAAAATAATTTCTAACCTGGAATGGCATTTAGAGTTTTCCATATGTAAACCTATCTCTGAGCTTGTTTTACAGTAAGTGATGAGAAATAGGCTCCTTAGAGGTGCAATTCAGCTGACTTTCAGATTTCAGCTTCAGGATGAATTGAATAACATTGATAAACCACATATTTCTCTTCATTTATAATCAATTGAGTGGCTCTGGCAGATGTGAATGTCTTACAATATGAGTGAATCCCACCTTTACAGAGCATACATGCTAGCATCTTCTTCTGTAAACAGAGAAACTGATGCCATTTCCAAAGCAAAAACAAAAGCTTTGATTTTCTCTGAGCTATGCACTTTGTACAATCATATACAAATGTGGAAAGCAGATATGGTCTTAAATAAAGGGAGGGTAAGATTGCCACTTGTGTTGCAGGATTTGTTGCAAAATTAATGCCATTAAAGTTTGTGAAGCAGCTCTTCCTGTGTAGTAGTGAGTATCATTGAATAGCCTTCAAGGAAATCAATCACCTGGTTAATGTTTATGTCTTACTCTTTGATCCCTTTGCAGGAACATGAAAGCTTATACCAAGTTGTGAGCAAGAGAAAATCTTTTTTATATTTATAGCAGGAAAAGGGTGAAATACTGGGAAAAAAAGAGTTAATGTGATTTTCCTGCCTAACAGAGAATATGCTCTTCAAATGACTAATATCCTGTCTCATGGTAAATAAAAGATAAAATATCTTGTGGCATTTAGAAACCTTAAAATGCCTAGCATAGTCCTGATGTCATTTGACATTAAATTTTTATGCCATTCACAAATCCAGAAGATTTTCATTATTTCCTGACATTCATCAGTACCATGTGAAGAGGAGGATAGATTAAAATATTTTTGACACCTTTTGTTATTAATGTCCATTACTTGCTATCCCTTGACCAGAGCGTTCCAGCTTTCTTTCAATACATGGAAGATAACATTTGTAATAGAGATTTGTTTCCCACAGTTGCTCCAAAAGCAAATTGTCCATTGTGCACATGTTAAACAGTAAAAATTAGCACTGGCAGTTTTTAAGCTTCAACTATGAGATTAATTGACTTAAGGGGGTGGGGATGGGAATAACCAAGCTCTGGAATCCCACTCAACAAGGTGAGCTCCTTCTGAGTTTCGGGCTTGCCAAACTCCTTTTTTATTCGGATGCTTTAAATTTACTTCTGCTTTCCTTTCCCCTCCCTCATAAATGCGTTTTACTTCTCTTTCCTGCTCCACTTCCCTTCCTTGTGCTTAGTGGGCCTACTGGCTGCGAGGACTGCAATTCATCATTAATTCTGAGATATTCCTATTTTCAAGCCACCTAGAACAGAGCTATCCGGATCCTGCCTCTCTGCAGGCGGGTAGTGCCACTTCTGGAGTCACCCAGGCACGGCAGCTTCCCTGTGTGGAGCTAAGCTCACCAACACGTGCGTGCGTTTGCGTAGTTCAACTCAAAATCCTTCAGTATTGGTCAAATGCATTGGAACAATACCAGCACTGTTATCAGATATCAGCCGTATCTTCCCACCTCTGAGAAGGTGAGAGTCCCCATTGCAAGAGTGAAATCAAGGAGGGAAAAGAGTAGTTTAAGCCAATATTTAACAAAAGGATGATGTGCAAACTGCCATGAATAGACTCACAGTAGAAACTGGAGGAAGATTCCAGTGGGAAGTAAAGGCTAACTTGGGAGATAGCTTTGATGAGCTTTTAAAGTGATTAGGTGATGTCAAGGATCCAGAACGTCTACTGGGCTGCTTCTGCGTGTTCTGACAGACCCGTGGCATTTCATATGCCGTGAGCCGAAGATACAGAGAGGGAAAGAGAGCGGACCGTGTCGCTCACTGACTGCCAGGAGGGTGAGGGACTCAGTTCTGCACCGGCTCACTGAATATTCAGATATAATTTGTGCATTATGAGCTACAAACGCAAGCCAAGACTTTAAATATTAGTGTCAGGTGAATCTGGAGTTGTCTCAGCAAAATTGTGCCCCATCTTTTGATTGTCATTGCTAAGAATGCTGTCCGTCTGGCTCAGGATATTTCCTGGCTTCAACCTGCTGCTCTTTGTCCTTTTTAGCAGTCCCAAATCCTACATGCTGAGAAGCAAATCCTCCAAGTCATATCTGGCTTTGGATATCCATGGGAGCAATGCTTTTACTGGCTACCTGGAGTCTTAGAAGGAGCACGAAGCTGTCTGTGCTTATTGTTGACAGCTTTTACATGCACTCAGTTTGTTAACCTGATTTCCATGGTGCTCATGCAGAAGTTTTTGTGCAGTTCTTCAGACCAGAATTAGGGTGGGATGGGACTCATGTAACCAGACTCCTGTGGCTAACACCAGCTACAAAAATCAGCAGTTGTGTTGTGTGTTACCTCTAAGGTACATACTCGTGCAGAGCAACACTGAGTGTTCAGGTGTGCAATCTTTTCTCTTAAGTAGGAGTTTTGAAATGACAGGGGTATTTATCAGCAGTGATTCATGAAAACAGCAAGCTTTTCCTCTTCTACAAGGCGGTTGGGAAAAGTTCTAGGCTGCATGAGAAAGATGATTCAATCCGGTCAAGGGATTTATAAACTCTTTAATTTAAACAAGATCATATGTTAATCAAGTTGGGTTTTCTACTGATTTCAGCCTTGCTCCTTTCTGTCTACATGGTGCAGGTCATCAGGGTCAGTATCATCTAATGTTAGCTGTGTGAAAGCTCAACATTAAATCTAGCCAGATATATGGGTTTTCTCCTGCAGTAAACAGAGAGGCACATCACACATGTCCTGGCGGTGTTTCTCCGGGGTTTGAACCATCCTGTGATTTCCCCACTGTTCATGGAGGGAAGTCTATGGAGTAATTCAGAACAGACACTCAGGATCTCAGCTCTAGGTGGACCAGATCTGCTCATCCGCAGACATATAGATAACATTTTCAGATGTATCTAAATCACTTATGTGTTTAGTAACATTGCAAGTTGTACGCAAATATTGTCTTATCTCTAAAGAACTTGGAGACAAATTCTTCACTGGGTTTACAGCCTTTTAAACCTGGAGTAACTGAAGTTTATACGAGCATTAGCATTCAGAATCTGACCTAAAGTAATTAAACAAGTCATTTTCTGCATAAGCGGAGCCTCAAGACTTACCTGAAAAATCATGGATCTTATTATGTTGTTGTGGATATTTTAAATCATAATCCATGATGAAGATTACGTTTATTTATTTATTTATTCGATGTCCTGTTATCATTTTAAACTTGCACGTTCATACTCTTCTATCAGATAGCTTTTTCATTTGAATTTAAGAGGTATCTTTTTCTCTGTAGTACATTTCAATTCAACAAATATAAAGCAAGAGCTTTTTTGCTGTCTTCTGTCATTCTCTTTTTTAATATTGTGCACAAATTTATTTTAACTACCATTTGATCCTACGTACATCTCAGTTGTTGTGACCACTTACACACAAAATGTGGTTCGTAGCATTCCTGGCCTCTGACTGATGGCCTTTGGGCAAATTTAGTATGATGGACAGCAAAGGTCTAATTCTGTCATCTCATTTTTTTTCCTGATTCATCTGTAGAGAGATTTGGAAGTGACACCCTCTCTCCATGCCTTCACTTTGAAAGACATTGACTAATCCTTTGTAGCATTATCCAACTTCACTAGGACAGAGGCAATCAAGTCGAATTCATTGGATGTATGTCATTTACTGTTAACATCCAGGTCCTAATGGTTCAGGCTGAAGTAGTACCCAACTCTCAACCCTCTCCATCCCTTCCAGCTCTGGCACGTACACACAGCTCTACACAGCTGCACAGAGCAAATGGAAGAGCTCCCCACAAAATAACATGAGAATGAGCCCCTCATTCAAGCAAGTGGTTAAATAGATTACTGCAGGTAGTTCCACTGATGCCACCTGCAAGCTCGAAGAGCCCTCCAGAAACACTTGAGTCCCTGTTGGCTCAGAGTGAGTCTTGGAGCAGAGTATAGCCAAGTCCCGGGACAGTCAAATGAAATTTGTAAGTAAGACATGGATAGGGACTCCTGGGAGCTGGTATTCTGCTGCCTTTCTTTTTGTTTAGTTAAACATATGGATAAGATTCCTTCCACTGAACCACAGGCACCTAACATTAAGCATCTAATCTAAACTCCTTGTCTAATTTCTCCCTCCAGCACTTTCAGGACGTGGGTTATCCCATGACATTTCTTAGGAAGGGATAAGGTGACCTTTGGATCAGGGAACCTGATAGTCTACTTTAGACTAGATTCCCTACATTTCCGTGGCAGAAGTTAGATGAGATGAATCCCAACCTTTTGCTTATGCAAAAAAGATCTATAATGAGTAGATGAAAACAAACAAAAATGAAGAATCGCATTTATTCCACCCCTTCCAAAAATGATTCTCATTTACTTCAAAAACATCTTAATCTCTCTCTCTTGAGCCAGCATTCTTTTCCTCAATTTTTTTTTCTCCTTTATTCTATATTGCTTTTGAAACTGGAATGAAAACTGAATAAAATGAGGAAAGGGATGAGCAGATAGCGGCAGATAAGCAGAAGACATTATCACTACCATCGAGAACCCCAAAATCAACCAGACCCACTATATATTTACTACAATGCTCATTTAAAAGGCAACAAGCAGTTGAGAGCCTCTGTTACGGAGGTTTGTTCACTGAGAGCCTTCGATCTGCTCAGGTGCTCTGCTGTCCAAATGTGCCTTCATATCACAAAGGCAGAATTGCCAGGAAACCTCCTCATTTTTGTGGAATTGTGCCAATTATTTGCACAGCCCACCCTGAAATCACAGCAAAGGGGACAAGTCAGCCAACGCTCCTGCTCACTGTGCCCATCAGGGCAGCCTCCAGCCCTGTTTGATGTTCATTTTTCTCATCTCTCATGGACAACAGAAGGTCCAAGGCAGAAGTCAGTGCTGGGTGACCCCATTTCCACAGATCAGTGTTGATTTTACATTTGCGTTTAAGAGTGCATGGGTGTAAATAAACAGGCAGGTGGCTTTCCCGATATATGGCGTATTTAAAGCTTGGTTTTGCTTTAGACCTTTGAGATTTATTTGCAGCTGAGGTGTCACAATGCATGTCCCCTAGTCCTCTGAAGGACTGGTGCTGAGAAGGTTTTGTGAGCAGTAGCTGAACCTCTTGACCATCCTACAGAGAACCCCAGGTCATGTATGTCCAGTGATACCAGTGCACACTGTGTTGAGGTCCTCACGTTGAAAGCCCATTACCAGTCCCTGGCTTGTAGGGTTGCTATAGCTCTACTTACCCAGAAATGTGCATCTTTTCCTTGTAAATATTTCCTGGTATACTATGATTGCAATATCAAGACATCCAATGAGAAATTTGTCCTAGAGTTTGGCAGTTCTGCTTTTAGTGTGAGAAAACAAACAGTTTACAAAAAGTACCTAATTAAGGGGAACATGCGATGTTAAGAAGGGAGGAATTATCTGTATTTATTAAGGATTGAGATCTTCACGCTTAGAAATGTGATGTACAGGAAGGGGAAAGGACGATAAGGGGAAAAGGAGGTTTTCCCAAAATCCAGGGTGCAGTAAGGTTCAGAGCACTGGCGATGTGGCAGTAATAACTGCAGGCCAAGTGATGTGAAAAAGACCAAATGAAGAAACTGAAGGCTGTGTCTGTTGTGTGACGTGCTGACACTGCGCCACAGGTTGTACTATGGCACTAAACTATGAAATACGGAAAATGTGAAATAGTATGAAACACTAAGCAGAAATTGTACTGAAAGAATGATCTTGTGATATCATGACTGAGCCAGATAAAGCAAGTTTGGAAAATATCTTGTCACGACTTACCCCACGAGTTTCTCCCAGATCTAACCACTTCAGCATCCAGTTTAGTGCAAGCTATAGCTCTCTGAAAGTCTCAGGTGTTTCCCAGTAACAGTAGGACATATCAATAATAAAAATGGAACTAGACATGTTCCAGTGGGCTCAGCAGCATCTCAAGAAGAGTAAATGATAAGAACTGCTATTGCTTTAATAGCTTCTGCTTGAAAAAATCTATTTCTGAACATGGAATATGATGACAGAGAAGCAGGACAGATTGTTACTCAGAGCAGACCTTCCCCTCTCCTTCAGAAGCTATTACAGAAAAGGGCAAGAGGAGCAAGAGGGAGACAAAAGCAAACACCCCTTAGCAATGACTGACCTTACATCTCTTTGTATGAATTCAGGCTCCCATTAAAAGCCAATAAGAGGTTTTCTTCCACTAAGATCAAAGAGCTAAAACCTCACCTATGACAGAAACTTTCAGACATGTTTCTGAGTCTGAAGTGTGTATTTGAAACAGATGAGAGGCAAAAAGAAATTAAGAAAGAAAAAAACCCTTAAGAGCTAGACATAGGCAACAAATTGCTTGGCATACAGTTATCTCTCTGCATTTATTCAGTTCTCCTGTTCAGTGTTTAACTCCTACCCAGATCAAACACCTTTTATAAAGAAAATGTTCTGGTTTTATCTTGGTTCCACTAACTCCTCACTTCTCTTCCAATATGTCATGAATAAATCATGTCATTCCTCTACCAGGCCCTTTACTGGTTGGTATAACCCAATCTGCAAAGTCATTTTGATTCATATCTCTTCCACATCATTCCCAAATACATTTATAAATCAGGAAATTGAATTAGAAGTTTTGTGTGTGTTTGCTCCTGTTCCAGAAAGTTTGTCCCAGTTAATAAATTGTGTGGGCAGTGTTTTGCTGTAGAACAAGTTCTCTGCGTTTTTCCCAAGCAACACTGATGAAAATTATTCACTGCAGAGCAGAGTTAGACCCCTCTATAGGGGGTCTGAGGTATAGGGCTCTGAGGATCCTGGAGGCAGAAGAAGAAGACTTGGAGTCAACCCTGTGGGCTGTTTGTGTTGGCAGCGGAGGGACCAAGATCAAGTCCAGAAAAACTAATGAAAGCTGCAGCTGAGCAGGTCCATGAGGTGATAGTGGGAGGTTCACGTCAAAGGAGAATAGGGCCACTGTCATTGGAACAGTGTGTGAATAAAGGTATGGACAGGCACTGTACAAGTAGAGTAGCTAGATTAATGCTCTTCCATCTAGAAACATGCGGATTGAAAGGGCATAAGTCAGAGGTAAATACAGGCGTGAACGTTGTGGAGAAAGCAGCTGGGGAATAATTCTTTTGTGGTGTATGAGAGAAGGGGTACTAAACTAAATTGTCCATCAGCAGGTCTAAAATAACCGTCTGGAGGTATGTTTTCACACAACATATAAAGAAATCGCAGGGCTGATAGACCTGGAAGGTACAAGTGAAAGCCAAAAGTATAAAGAGCTATCAGAATTATTAGAAAGAGGTAAGAAAAATTCAGGGTATACAAATAAGATAAATTCAGTGATTAGGTGTGTGGAACAATAGCTCATAGGCAACCTCCGTTTGAGGGAGATGAGAAGATATTTCCACCATCACCAGGATATGCAAGATGGAAAGCCATAAAGTCATTTAGCTGCTTAACCTGCTCTGCTTCCTAGGAACTTCAACAGTTCTTCACCCGACTGGGGAAAAAAAAAGGCAGGGGATAAAGACAAAAAAGTCCTCCTTGTCTCCTGATCGGTATCAGTACTGTCAATTCAGTGTTATTTGCCAATCCAACTAAAAAAGATAAGAGTGGTGTGGGATAGGAAAAGGAGAGGAGAATGCTTCTTTCGTCAGAAGAAATTGAATTAAAACAATTAGTAAAATCTGAACATCCAAAAACTGAATAAAAACCAGGAATACTTGGACATTTCCATCATGAGTTTACAGGTGTTCATTTTTTTTTATTATTCTTTTACTAGTTTTTTTTAATGCTAAAAAGAAACATGTGCGGGTTTTTAACCAAAACTCTGAGAATTTAGCCAGTCCTGCTTGTTGTCATTGAGAGGAATTTCCTTCCCTCTGTCTTTGTTACCCAGAGCAGAGAGCTTCTGAATCCCCCTGCAAGTGAGAAAAAGCCGCTTAGGATAGGTGCGAGCCATGTGCCAGATTTTGTACAACCACACGAGCTAATCAGAAGGAAAGATGGGATCATTCAGATAATTGCTTACAACCATCAATTCCATTTCCATAATAGGCATGCCATCAAACCATCCAGATTAGGAAATTAGAGAGGGCTTTGTGAACTCTAAAGAAGCATTTGCTTAAACCAGGAGCAGCTGCTGAGCCAGATGGCAGAGTCCTGTCCTGCAGCAGACACGATACTAGAAAGACGCAAAAGCGTACAGAAGAAGTGCAACCCCTCCTCGTGCTTCGTGTACGTGATCGTCAATCACTGTGGCACACTGCAAGCGGATTTTCAAGGAATACAGGCAGAGGTAGCGCACGAAGAAGAGCTGTATTTTATTATACGTACTTATATCAATGTATACGGCAGTTTACATTGACTTGGGTGGCCCACCCTGCCTGCTTACCTTTGCAGTTGGGTAGCGTTTCGCGTGCTGCAGACCGGCTGGTGTTGAGCTTGGGAGAGATCCTGCCGGTCTCACTGGGGCTTGACCTGAAGCCACTAACACGTTTGTAGTTCCGTGGTCAATACATCTGCGAAGAAGAGGCAGAGCTCATGACTCGGGCTGGACTAAGAAATGTGGTGACTTGATTAAACCAATTATGGCCCGTCATGCTATGCGTGAGCCTTTAAGGCACTGTTGCTGTAAAACTTCCCGAAAACTGGTTTTTCGGGCCTGCGGCTTCACCCTTTGCCTTTCAGTAGTGTTTCATGCACTGACTGTCATAAACACTGATATAAATGAGCCAAAGGTCTAGACTCATATTTACACTTGTAATTCTGTTCTGTAAGCAGTGGCTTTTATACCACAGCATACTTTTGGAAAGCTGACTGCTTAGTTTCACATCCTGGTTCTCCAGCAGTAGCTATAGTTTCTTTAGCTTGTGTAAGGATTAGCTCTGCACATTATATTTGCCACATCTAGAGCACTAACTTCTTTTTTTTTCTTTCATTTCTGCACTGTTATTTCTCTCCCTTTGTACATCCATCCCCCGTTAGCTGGCAGGGAGACTTATGAAAAGGTCTTCACCTTGTTTCCTTTAAAACCTCATCTTTAAACTCCTTTGTCCTGATATCTGCAAAGAGAGAAGACAGCAGTGAAAGAGCTGGGGTGCTGAGATCCCAAAAATTGTCTCCCTGTGATGCTTTGCTCAGGACTCAGATACACAGTCGAGTTATTGCACCTTAGCAATTACTGTGCGTCTGCTGAGCCAGGATAGCTCCCAACATGCATGATTTACACTTTTGGCAGCCGTGGAGAGTTTTCACTTAATTTACACTACAATGAAAAGAGTTTAGCCTAGTTGCCTTACTTCCTCTTGCTGCACACAGAGTTGCTGGGGATGAGCTGGGGAGCGGTATGTCACTGCAGCATCTCATAACCAATATCCCATCCTCGTGGGACCGTACGCCTGGTGCTTCTGAAGAGATTGTGCAACCCTGAAATAGGAACCGGGGATTTTGTTCTGTGCTCCTGACAGCACCCAGAAGAGGACTTCTGTTACACTCAAGGCTCCCATTCCTGAATGCATTTCTGAAGTAATGAGACCCTCTTCAACTTTCTCATCGCCTTTGCATTTTCTAACCATGGCCAAACTGAAACACAGGAGGCTCCATCTGAACATAAGGAAACTTTTTTACTGTGAGGGTGACCAAGCACTGGCGCAGGTTGCCCAGAGAGGCTGTGCAGTCTCCATCCTTGGAGATTTCCAAGGATATCCAAAAGGCATCCGGACATGCCCCTGAGCAACCAGGTGTAGGTGGTCCTGCTTGAGCAGGGGGTTTGGATCGGATGACCTCCAGAGGTGCCTTTCAACCTCCATCAGTCTGAGATTCAGTGAAAGCAGAGAGCTAAGGTCTGGTAAGACATGTTATGAGGTTATTGTTACTGTAAATAAGAGTTAGTTGTGCCTTTTTCAAATGAAACTTTTCATCTATATTTTTTAAATGGAAAACCTCATCTCATCGAAATGGATGTGGCTTTTAGGAGTAGATGCACTGGTTTGACCGTTGTAACATTTCTGATCAAAATGAAATACAAACCCCACAAAAGGCAGATTATTTCATGGCTGTTAACTAATACTACCCTATCGAGGGGACACTGTTCACACCAGGGACTTGAACCTCCTTTTTCCACAACGTAGAGGAGAGCCTGGAGCACAAACCTACTGGCAGTAGGATGCTTTCCAGTGAATCTCTTCCACTGTGCATTGCTAATTACTTGTTACCAAGTTATAAAGCCCTGGTCTCCTTTCTCATTAATTCTCCAGGAATACAGTTTAAAAACATTTAGTTTCAGTCTGATAGGAAATGGGAGAGTTTTGGAAACCTTGTGAACATTCAAAGGGTGGAGATACCATTTCCAAGTCCAGAAGCTCTGTCTTTTCTGATACTGCCACTCAGGTTTTGCAGCTTCGATGTAATTCTTTAGTCCACCATTCTAGGGAGAATGTGTGTTACGCAAAGCAGTGAGAAACACAAGTTAATGGGAAATAGTTCTGGAAAACAGCTTATAAAACATCTGGTGCTTTGAACACTTTGCCTTCCCATTGGCAGAAGATCGGACTTTATTACCAAAGTCCTACTGTTGGTGGGGAAACTGAGACCCAGGGAGATCGCAAGAATTGGCTGCAGTTTCACTGGACCTTTGTGGCAGAGCTTGTAACATAAAAATCTCAGTTTAATACTTCAGTCTAAAGTTTGCTGCCTGTAAACCTCAGAGTAAGAACTAAGCTTGTAAGGCGCTTTTCCAAATTTTATGTTCATTTTCAGTATAGAAAGTAATCTGGTAAGTAGCAGTAATTAGAAAAGTTGTTTGCTCTGAGCGGAGATATCTTCCATCACTTGAGCCAAAATTGTTGTGTGGTAAAATCTGTACCTTCTTTGTACTTTTTACACCTCCCAGACATCTAGTACAGTACATGATTTATTAGGAAGGTTTGTTGTATCATGCCGTGTGTGTGAATTTGTGCATCAAAAAGTGACATGAGCAGAAAAGTGTGGTAGAAGAACTTCTCTGCAAAATGAGTTTCCCTAAAATCAGGGACATTTTTATTATTATTTTTTAATACCAGCAATGCTGTATCATTGTGCTTCCCTCTACCTTAGTTTCCACATCTGCTAAAGCATTAAGACAACTTTTGAAAGCGTTCTTGAGAGCAGTGAGAAGAATTACAAAAGAATTGAACAATTGTGAGGACGTGCACTTAAAAAGAAGAAAAAAGAGAAACATGAGAAAATTAAGCTAAAAGAAGCACCCTTTATTTCACTGAGAGTAAGAAGCAAAGAATCAAAACCACAGTGAAAACTGAAGGCATCCCCAAACAGAGAGGAGGAGTTTTGAGCAGGAAATAGGAAGCAGAAAAGTTCACATAATGGGATCCATTGTAATGAAGAAGAAATAACAGAAATTACTAACACCTCAAAAAAAAAAAAAAAAAAAAAAAAGAAAGTACTGAACATTTATGTCCTTGATTTGTTTGCACAAGATCTCTTATGATCCCGATATGAACTGTGGTAAAAAGAAATGCAAACAATGACGGGGCAGAAAAAACCTGGGGAACAGCAACCCACCAAACTGGGCTAAAGTTAACTTCTTTTGGAGCAGCTGTTAAAATGAACAAAGGCACCAGAGTTTAGATCTGTTGTAAAGACAAATTACAGGGGCAAGTTTCAGTGTCAAAATCCACCTGTCACAGGGATTCAAGAAATGAGTTAAGCCGGGGCATAGGCTGCTGCTGATTTCAGTGCAAGACAGGTCTATGGTTAGGAAGCTGTTCAGCTGACTCAATTGTCAGAAATTCCTGGAGGTGACGATTGAATATTTTCATGACTCATAGCTGCATAATTGATTTGCTCCTGTTTGCAGAGGTTTTATTATTCCTGTGTGCAAAGAACCCCATTGCTGGAAATGTTTGCAAAGCTCGAGTTTCACTGATGTAGTTCTTCATCTAAGAAGCAAGTTTTGACTACTGTTTGCTCATTCTGGTTTATTGTACCAGCTTTCCAGCCAGGGATGGCAGGCAGTTTTGTGTGATAAATGACACCGAAGGAATGTCATAGTGATGTGATTCACATGAGATGGACAGGGTAGGGACCAGTGGTCAGAGTGGGTGCTGAGGGAATTCCAGTGTACTGTTAGAGGTATTGCTTCTTTGTTATTTCTGTCTGACAAACATCTATCTTGGCCTTTTAGGCTATGACTGTTTTAGGGTAAGGCCTATCCTAATCAGATTGCTGGTCTCTCCTTCTTTTGCTTGATTAATGTCTGTACAGCCCCTAGCCAACATGGGTTTGAGGTCCAGCTGGGACTGGAAGCAGAGATGTCTTACAAAATGAGAAATGCTTTTGCACTGGATGGCCCCCTTACAATCCTGGATGGACCAGGAAGCGCAGAGTACCAGAGAGGCATGCGAACTTCACAGTTCTGTCAGTTTGGGCCGAAAGAGAGAAACGTTCTTATGTTAATTAAGGCGCTTTTTAGCTGGTTGGAGGCCCTAGGCACTCAACTTGCTTAAGAGTCCAGGAAATCTTCCTGCCTTTGAGTATACATGTTAAAACAGGCAATACAGGTTGTCAGTATCTGGTTTTTCTCCCCTCATAGCCAAATTTTGAAGCGTTTGGTTTTCAAATAAGAGTGCAGTAGATTTTCCAGGAATCACATTTGATCGGGGCTCATCTTGTAGGCAAGGTCTGGGGTTTGAGGACTGCATTCAGTTCCAAGACCTCTGACCTTACCTGCGTAATGTGAAATAAGCACTTCATCTATCCTTGTCTTGGCTTCTCGCAAGCAAAGTGAAAGACGTAAATACTTCGCTGCTCTGTTTAGATGAAAAATTTTCCAGGAACAAAGGCAATATGACAATAACACACTCAAACAATATTGGTGCAATGTCAACAACCAAAGGTCTGGGTACAACTGGCATTATGGTACCATTAGAAGAGATGCTTTGTGGGCACCTCAGTATTAAAATGTACTTGTTTTTGAGGTCTGAACTTTATGACCCAATGAGTCCCTCCCATTTGTGTGTTCTCTGTAATATGAACACTTTGTAACAGAGAAAAAGTATGAGAATTTTACTCTTCAGTGTTACAAGAAATGTGCTCTGGCATTTGAATCAACAAAAGGCAGACATTTGTTTAACAGCAAGCTGAATGTTTCTTTTTAAGTCATCCTTTTCTCTTTTCTTCCAGGGAACGTGACCAGGAATTGTACAAGCCAGGGCTGGACGGACGTGTACCCTGCACCGTATACCGTAGCTTGTGGATATGATTCCAACAGCACTCCAGGGGAAGAGGTTTGTAAACCTGGATGGATAGACGTCAAGATTTACCAGGGATCAATACCAGAATCACATGATCTTCCTGTGCCCAATTTTTTCCATTCCCATTCTGATTCCTCAAGAAGGAAGCATCCTCTTGAGGATCCCTGGAAGCAGAGATCAAATGTCTGGTCAAAGAGACGATCATCCTTTGATTTCCAGGGGGTTGGCAGGAAATCAGCAACTAAGAAGATCAGACCAGTGTCTTTGTGATGCCCAAAGATAACTTCAGGTGCTTGGTTTTCCATGTTCAACTTTGAAACAAGCCCTCCACATTTATATTTATCCTTAAGTAGACACAGTGATTCCAGTATTTCTAGGCCAACATAAGAACCAAAAGATCAAAAGGCATAAAAGGATACAACTCACTTGCCATCAGTGCTGCTTAACAGCTAAAGATCTAGAAAACTGTAGGGAACACAAAAAATTTTCACAGAATGCTACTGAATTTTGTAAAGAAATCCACAAGCTCTCTGGGATACTGCCTGTGTGTAAATGAGTAATCACTGACCTAGGTATAATTAGCTTTATAGATTATTGTCAGTACACAGGAAGGAGTTTGTTATTGGTTTGCTGCATGCTGAGACATGGAGGGTAAAGTCTAAAGAAGGTAACAAGTGTTGTTACGAGCAGGATTCACCTCACCTAAGTAAAAGTTCAACATCTAATGTAAACTAGTCACATATAGCTGTCCCATAGTCAACAAGAAAAAGTTTGTGCTAGAAAAGAACTGTATTTCACTGCAGCCATATCTTTATGTTAAACCTATGCCCATGCTTTTTTTCTGTTGTATGATGTATGTCAGTGTTTGTGAATGTTGGACATAGGAATCTTGATAATGAATAAATACATATGGTGACAGGTCTTTGTGTAAGGTCACACATTACCAAGGCCCTCAGAGACTTAACGGAGAATCTGAACAGAACTGAGCCAGCCTTAATAGTGAAAGAATACAGAAAATAGCAAAGGGAAAGTTGCACAAAGGATTTCAGGGCTCTACTAGAGAGACCCTTAGCTGCCTTTTAGGTCAGCCGTGACTTCAGACCCACAAGTGGCCCATTTCTCAGATTGAGCTATGTGGCACCAGTTGCGCATCGCGAAAGCCATTATTACGGGTCTGCTCTGGGAAGGTCTTCCATTGAGAGCTCTGGTTTATGTTCCAGCTGCAAAGGGGATTTGGGAATTCCTGGGACATGCTTTGGCGACGCAATGGATTGCAGCGTTGCCAGAGTGCCTCGTTACCAAGAGAACATGTATTGTGTTCTTTTAATTCTCTCTTAATTATTTTCTCTCGATTTCCGCGGTTTTGTCATGCTGTTTAAGTCTAATTTGTGTGAAAGGTGGCTGAGGGGGGTGAACATGCAGTGCTAGCCTCTGAAGAAGAATAGATTTTTGTTGTTGTTGAATTGGCTGTCAGTTTGGGGAGGAAGAAGTAAAGGGAATACAAAAAAAGAACAGCAGGCTATATGGGACATGAGGTCCAGAACAGACTGATAACCTTCCACGCTTAAAACACTTCATGCACTTTTAATGCCTGCTGGTCTCAAGTCAGAAACAACAAGAAAAATATGAAAAATAAATAAGGGCGTGTGTGTAAGATTTTAGTTGTGAATTCTGGCAGTCCCTAAGAAGCAGATGATGTAGGCAACAAAGTAGTGCACTTACGATCTTTGCAGTGATAATGATTCCTTCTCCTACCTGACCTTTAAAAAACACATATTAGCAAATGGGGGTGGGGTGGGGTGTTTTGCTGTCCTGTTGTCAGACGTGATGCACAACTTGCCCCTTGTGTGCCTCCATCTGGTCAGAGAGGGGCCACCCCAGGCATCCCTATAGGCTCTGTCGGAAGATGGTGAAGAAAATAGACATCTCCAGAGGTCAGCTCACCCCACATTTCTCTCCAAAGGGACCTATTTGCATTTACACTGGGGGGAGCCCAGATGACTTTAGGCTAGGTGACTTGAACCCAAAATATTTTTGGGTGCAGGGCTACTGGAAGACTTGGTATCAGTATTTCTGTTCTTTTTCTCTTACAAATGTAAATGTTTCACATTCTAATCTCAGTTACCAAGGGACAAATATATGGTTACTGAACAGAAAACAAGGAAGCTAATTTTCAGTTAATCTTAGTTTAGCATCTACCTTAACTAATTGTTCTTATAATGTTCCTGTGAAATTAAGCAGAGGCTTTTAGAAGTTAGAGAGAATGATGAAATTGCCTAATTTCAGTCTGTAAATCAGTCTAGCTAGAACCCAGGCATCCTGGAATGCATTTCCTTCACTTCTCTAAATCCTTCTTTTTCCTAATAAGAATATTTTAATAATCTGAGCTCTGAGTGAAATTCCAATTCCATTTATGATCTTGGGTCAAATTCTCTGCTTTGATATCTGTAAAATAGGAAGCGATTGTCATTAGCAAGTACAAATGAAGAGTGAGAAGCCATTATGTGCTGTTTCCAGAACAGAGATGACCCCACATGCTACATTAAAGCTGACTGCAGAGCCGTCTCTCTGTACAGAAGAAGGATTGGTCATCGTAAAATATAAGGGCAGGGAATTGTTTGTTGAACAACACCAAGAACTTTATGTGCATAACTTGCTCCTGTGAATAACTCTAAGAAGCGAAAGGCCTATACCTGTATGCACACTGGAGAGTTTCCATCCACCACCCCACTACTGACATCTTCTATGATATCTCTTAATTTCCTTTCTCCCATTTCTCTGCTCTCCTAAATATAGTGTGAGACAACCTCTTCCTCAGACTCAGTCCCCTGCCACAAGCTCCCGCCTTCTGCTGGCCAGGTCTTTCCTGGAACACTTCTGCTCTGGTGCCATCAAGAAGGAAACTAGATGATGAGACAAAGATGAAATCAACATGAAGGAAGTTGACTGCTTTTATTGGGAAAGTCTCAGCTGCCTTTGGGAGTCCAAACTCAAACAAGACTGGAAACAAAGCTATATTTAGTTAGCTTTGGGTGGAATCTGCAAGACAGTGGGGTAGAAAGGTAGAAAGCTGTTCCTTACTGCGGTGCAAGTCCCTCCATGCAGTGTAGATGAGAGAAGCTTAGGCATGACCATACCATACTGGGTGACTCCATCACCATAGCAGCCTCCTGGCATCATATGGGCGAGATCAGGTAAATAAATTTGCCTGAAACCCTTGCTATGAATTATGTATTCAGAGTTACTGACCCAAAGCTCTTAGTGAGGTGGATTCATTGAATGGGACTGTGAAGACACCATGTTTTTGGCCATCTCTGAGATCTGTGGTCTGAGAAGCAATATAGATATGACCAATGTAACCTTTGCACTCTCTGAAAGCTCTGTCTTGTTTTAACTCCAAGCTGGCTTGTGCAAATGCTAGAGGATTACTACTCGTCTCAGCCTCACTGGTTCTGTAAAGTACCTAGTACTTGTCAAGGACTATGAAAATAGCATATAAAAATGTCAACCCGTGCTGTTATTAAAGACTGTTTTCCCAGACAAGGTTGGGTTTAGATTTTCTGTCTAAACTGCTCTTTGCGGTTTTGGTTGTTTGGGTTTTTTATAGAAAATGGTGACAAGGAGAGCAGAGGAGGGTCAATCAAGGGCTGGAAAAATAAGATTTTCCACAAACTGAGTTAGACTCTCATAAAAACTTGGATTTTTCATCGATAAAACAAATGTCCAAATACCAGCTGATCTTTTGTCCTTTTTTTAAGCTGAAAATCAAAATATATTGATTTAGAGAGTTGCTGCAGAGCCTTAGGAGAGCTGGAGTTTTGTTGCCTTACTTCCCCATTTTATTTAGACCAGGATTCCCTTTTGGATTTAAGTCCCATGGTGCCTTATGCTCAGAGATTCCCTCTGTGTGCTGCCAAAGAGAAAAGCCATGAACTAATTTCCAACATAACATATATTTCTGACTTAACATATCTGTGATTTCAGGGAGAACATTTTGTTTTTCCTTGCTGAAACACAATGTCTAGCTTCCACAAAAGCAAACCAATTTCCAGACCAGTTCTGTGCTCAAACTTCCTTAATAAGATGAAGCTCGTCATACTCACCACCTCAGAGACGACGTGTCAGTGTGCTGTTTAACTGAACATTAGTCATTCTTGTTCCACAAGATTATAACCATGTAGCTGTCTCTGCAAGTGTCAAATCAGACTCCTTCCTGCATGAACTTTTCCCTTGTGTAGTTGTAACCTGGTTTTAGAGTGATCCAAGCTCTACTGCAACCGGACATGTTCTTCGTATTCACATCGGTGGTATTTGAGTCATGTACTCTACTGGATGTGATTTTAAAGGGTGAAGGAGCTGGAGGTTTTTTAAGACAATGGAGTAGATAATTTCCTTGTCTCACCAAGAAAGTCAGTAAAAGCTCAGTGATAGTGTATTTAGGAATGCATGTTGGCAGCTCTTTGAAAGACCTGGTTTTTTTCTTTCCTTCACATTAGCAAACGGCGTTCTATGGCACAGTCAAGACTGGCTACACCATTGGACATACCTTATCGCTCATTGCTCTCACGGCTGCTATGATCATTTTATGTCTCTTCAGGTAAGTCCATGAGGAAAAAAGGCATAGGTAAGGGGGTGACTCAAAGGACTTAGTGGCTGTTTAAGTTACAGGCTATGAGCATTACAGGTGGATGGAAAAGACTTCGGTCAAGTCAGAAGGGGACAGGGGAGGAAAGTTCCTCCATCTTTCGGTACCACGGTTTTCTGGTGTATGATTTGTGGCCTTTGTGTGAGAGTTATAACCCCAATCCAATTGTTTAGGTGGGATTCATCTCACTAAATGTACATTGTTACGTGATGGATCTCTGTATTGGAGGCCATTATTCCATAATCTTGTTATAGTCCACAGAGACCTAGTCGGTATGGTTTATATGGATACTATGGAGTGATGCATTTCTACTACAGTAGGTATTCAAAATGGTACAGGTGAATCACACCCCAAAACTACCTCCCAAAGTCTATTGCAGAAGCACTTTCTGCTATAGCTCTGTGGCAAGACATAGACACCCAGAGCCATTTTAGACATGCTGGAGCCTCTGAGATGTGCACAAGCGTAGCAGATACGATGCAGGACCTTCAGGAGACCCAAGCCCATATGGATTGATGGGCAGGTACTCTACAGCATATCAAATGTCATCAGATGCCTAGATTGCAGCAAATGAATTAATCCTCAGTCTCTGTTGTTTATAATAGATTCAGGCATCTAAATTTGGGTGCCTCCAATGAAGGAAGTCTGTATATAAGGTAATCTATTAGAATGTTGTTTATGTATAGGGAGAACAGCAAAAAGCAGAACTCTGTGAGACGGAAGAACCTTCTAGAAGTGATTCCATCTCCTCATGCCACTCTAATGGCTTCCCTGAAATGCGTGATATGGTTGTCTAATTTATGACAGTCTGGTCCAGACATCACCCCCAAAGCAAGCTGTAGGAAGCAGCACACCTTCTAGGGTAACTCTCACGCTCATACCAAGACTGGCCTCACCCTTCAAGATCTTTGCACTTCTCAGCACACATGCTGTCTCCACTCCTTTTAGAAGGGAAGAGTGAATCAGACACTCATGCAAATTCTCTCATCTCAACAAGGCACAAGGTGCCAGCCAAGCTGGTGAAACTGTCGAGATTAACACTCTTCATTTGCGGGAAACAGCGTAATTTGACTTGCCTTCACCTGCAAGTACAGAGGACTCTGGTCACATTTTCTTGCCGTTGTCAGAGATTAAGAGCATAAACTCTGCCAATGCACAGTGACTCACTGAGCGGTGGTAATTTGATCATGTTGCTGAGTGAGGTCTGTTGTGGTTCTGATGACTGTACAAAGTACCCATTTCCAGAGTATTAGGCCTTTCACTTTAGCTGATGTAAAGTCTCACTTGAAAAAAAAAGACCCACTTGATCAGAATTCATCTTTAAATTATTAGTGGGCAAGGGACAGAAAAACCCTGATGTTATTCTCAATATCATTAATAACTAGCCATTTTAAAGTGAAAATATAGTTCATGTTGCTCCAGAAAGCCTGTAATATGTGTTAATTTTGGCAGCAGCTGCTAAGAATTTCTCTTCCTGAAGGAACATTTCACTTTGAAAAGAATTATTGCAGTACAAACATTCTGTAGAAAACAGACCTTTATCATGAGCGCAGTTTGCTCAGTCAAAACCATTCCTTTTCCAGTGGAGAGCAGTGTGGTGGACCTGTTGTCTGTCATTCTGTATTTTGACCTTTTGTTCTGAGAATTGGAAAAGCTGTTGCTACACTGCTGCAGATGTATGGATTGCCACATGTTTTGTGGATTTAAAAAGGCTTAAGTGGATTTGCAGTGATTTACATCAGAACATAGTCTGTCTCAGGGTTTCTAATGTTTAATTGTAAGTCTGTGTTTCAGCAGAAGAAACATGTAAATAGATAAATAATGCTTTTGAGAAGCCTTGCTACTAAGAAATGTTGTTTCATCTCTTCCCGACAGAAAACTACACTGTACTCGAAATTACATTCATATGCACCTCTTCATGTCCTTCATAATGAGAGCTATCGCAGTCTTCATAAAAGATGTCATCCTATTTGAAAGTGGAGAATCTGAACACTGCTTCGTGAGTTCAGTAAGTAGTCGTGCACATTGAAGTTTCCACCTTATTCTGTTGCCCCCTTCAATAATGCACCAAAAATTACCTTGCAAATGCATGAGACAGTACTTTGGGAAGACTTCAAATTTTTTTTCTTGCTTGAAAGAAAGAAAAAAATGATTGCTGCAGGTTAATTTGTGTGGAAAAGGCATAAAATAAATTAGGAGGGTTAAAAGTTTATAGGCATTTTGTCCCTTCTGAGGTCAAACCCCCAACTGGGTCTCTACAAGATTTTGGGGCTCCTGTCAGTCCTGTGTCCATCTCCCAGTCCCATGCTAGTTTCTTGGATATCCTGGTCAAAGGAGACTTGCAGTCCTGTGTTTAGGGATTCAATAAATCCTTTCCCTTCAGTGAGGGTGGGAGTCAGATCCAGATTCACATAACTAACTTCAGGTAAGTACCTATACATGTGTAAAGTGCAACCGTCGTCAGTTGAGCTCTAATTAATATACTTACTGGAGTCTGGAGAGCTGTTCACCTCTCTTTGAAGAAGGCACCTGCATTTGGATAGTTCTCTGGGCTCCACTAATTGCAGTGACCAGATCCCTGCAGGAGTTTAGGCAGGAAATCTGTGTGTAGACATCCTTGTCTATTTTTCGTCTGGATCTGTAGCCACACTAGCTGTCTGCAACTGAGATTTCCCCACTGGGATGATAAATGGGGAGAATAAAGGAGTTGGGATATTTTTTTCTCTTTCAAACTCAGTGTTGTCAGCTGGAGCACACATTAAGGAGGGAGAAGAGCTGTTTATCTAAAGGCCATATTGCCGTAAGAGGACAGTAGTCATGAATAAATTTAGGAAGGAAATTGAAATCACCAAAATAAAGAGATGTGATCAGAAGTCAGCCAAAAAAAAAAAAAAAAAAGGAACCCTCCATAATAAATTCATAATATTAGATGAGCTGCTTGCTGCTAATAGCAGGGGACTGGGCACAGCAGGCCAGCAGATCCCTTCTGGACCTGTTTCTCTATGTCATACAGCACCAGAAAAAGATTCTCTTTCCTCTTCCATTCACCCAGTTTCTTCCTTGCCTTCTGGCTTTTCTGTATCCTTACCCTGAGTCCTGTCCCTGCTGTTATAATGACCTTTCTGCTTGAGCACCTCTCAGTTGATACCAAAGAGCAGCCTGCTCCCAGCTTTTCCCCCGAGAACTGTCTCCAGCACGACATGTTCCCATTGCTGTGACCCTCTGTTGTTTTTTTTTCTCCTCTGTGGTTCACTGGGATCTGTATTCTTTAGCAATGGGGGTTTATTGTGAAGGTCCGTGAATGGTTAGAATGACATATAAACTGGAATAAACAATTGCCCGGTGTCTGCTGCCACAGATAACTGCCAATGCTAATTGGCAGAGGAGCCAAGAACCCAATGAGCCATGGAGTTCAAACTAACCTCTCACCCTGTGGGGCTTTGCACTGGGTCGTAACTGAGGCAAGACTGCAGAAAGCTGTGTGAGAAGTGTTTGCTTCAACTGTCCATCCAGAAATACTTCTGTGTATAAATACAGGACTTTGTCCTGCAGAATCCACAGCTCCTGGAAGCCAGTGTGCTTTCAGGCAGACCCATGGCTACCACCTTTGTGTGTGTTTCTCCCCATCAGAGGATTTTCATGTTAAATGCCAGCTCAGGGTAAATGGCTGCATGATACCCAAGGGTTATAAAAATATGTGGAACAAATCTGTCTCCACCACACTAGGCTGAGCATACCCCTCACAAAATCTGCACCTGTCTTGACCCAACACTTTGGACAACCTTTTAGGTCATAGGGAAAAAATACGTACATGAAATGCAGTCAAAATGCCCCTCCTAATATTCATCTGTTTGCAGAAATAGTTATAAAATCCATTGTGTTTATGTGGGTTTGGTTGGGTTAGGTTGGCTTGAGTTAGGTTAAATAATTGGTTTGTTTGTGCTTTGAACTTGCAAGATAAAGTTTTGACTCGGGAGGCCTGGGTTCTAGTTCATATACCAGGGCCTAATACACAATTTACTGAGGGTTTTGTGTATAATGGCTAGATAGGCCCTTGAGCTCATTCAGTCTGAGGAGAGATTGGAACAAACAGTTCAATTTACTGAATGGTCCTACCCCCATGCTGTCTTAAAAGAGGGCAAAACCAAAGAAATAACAGTGTTTCATTAGAAGAGAAAGTACCGCACTTAGTTCCTTTAAGGGAAAAAGGATAAAGGCACCCCTCTTCTACAACAGATTCAGGGCTATAAAAAACAAATTAACAGAGACCTCTCCCAGCATTTCTGATGAAGGGACCAAATTTCTGAATTCGGCATTACCTGTTGCAGTAAGAAGACTTAAAATTACGTTTTATGCACCAGCCATGCAAAAATATTTTAAGCTTTCCACCAACAAATGTGTCAGTGCTCCAGTCAAGTAGGAACTCCAATACGTATAGGTGTATATGTAATCAAAAAAAAAACTTGTTTATAGGCTTTGCCGCAATAGCATTTTTACTTCGTTTTACCTAGTGTGGGAAACCTCACTTACAGTGTTAACTCTATGCCATTTTAAACTCAAATAGTTTTGGATTACCATTGGGTTCAGCATGACCACCCTGAAAAATTTGTTGGGCATTTCTATGGGCCACAGAGGCTGAGAATGCAGCAGTAAGCATTTGGGGGCCAATGCAGCCAAAATACATGTGATGAGCATCAAGGAAGCCATCGTGTGAGCCAGAACATGCACCACACACTGGGTGATGTTTACAGAGTGATGTGTGGCACCCATAGCCTCCTTGAATTCCTTGGCCCTTCTTTCTTGATAAACCCACTCCTGGGGGGAAAGAAAACTCTTGCTGCTTGGGTGAAAAATTCAGCCTGTTTTCATGGGGCAGAAACCCTGAGTTGGCAAGTGAGGCTGGTTTTCAAAACTAAATGTAGCAGGCTTAAATCTTCATTGATCCCAGGACCTGCGCAAGGTGGCCCAAGCCCTTTGTCCTGAACCAAGGAAACTCAGCAGCAGTAGCTTTACAGATGTCCCTCACACCTCCTCTCCCCAGCTGCCCAAATCAATTAATTAGGCTTGTTCTTAGGCACCATGGGGATCCCTCAGCTCATATAGAAGCATGTAGACTGACTGTCAGAGAAAGCTGGCCCTCCAAAAGCCCGCTGTGGGATTTTCCAGTGGGGAGCAAAGCATTGCAGGGATCTTGACTTTTCTAGAGGGGTAGAAACAGCAGAGGAGGGTGATGGCTGCATATACACACGGCATATTGCCCAAGGTACCAACAGTCCTTAGTAGACCAAAACCACTTTCTCTCTGTCATGCCTTCAGTCATAAAGTATGTCGGTAATTATGTGTAACTGAATCATCCTGTTGTCTTAAATTGCTTAAAAATAGGCATATACTCAAGTGCATTAGTCAGTCTGGTCTTTAAGCACTGAGATGTAGAGATGGTCAGGCTAGGACCATCACCAGGTGAAATCACCTACTCCGACTTCTTCAATAACTATTCATTTTGATTCGTTCAGAATATGTTCTGTCTCAGTGCTAGGTCATTTCTGATGGAAAACTTGCCACACATGGCTTTATTGCATCCAATGATTACTCATACTGCATGAAAAATTGCGCCACCTTCCAGCCTGTTTTTGCTTGCATTCTTCTGGGTATTTTTTTCATTGCCAAACTCAAGAGGCCTCCTTACAAGTTTTAGTTTTTCACATTAGTTTTCTTAGGCCTAGTGACCTTCTGTCTTGGCATTCCCTCGCTTTGTCTTCCCCTTTCTTTCTCTCCCTGGAGAAGATCTTGTGAAACAGTAGCCAAAGCAGCAAACCTGGTAGAAGGATTGAACTGAACACTTCAGTTGTCATTTCATTTGATTTTTGGTGGGTTTATGGATAGGTTTTGATATAGTTTCATTACTGTAATATCTGGATAGCATAATGATGAACCACTTAACCTTTCCAGCCTCGCTGAAGACAAAGAAGCCGACAGTTTGATATAAACAAAGATCAGGTTCTACAGATTGAATTCAGGCTGACTTTTTCTGAGCTCTGCAAATTTGCCTTTGCTGAGGATTCAGCCAAGGGAGACTAGATCATTTATCTTTTTCCTTTTGCTTTCCAGTAAGACAATCAAATTCCAACAAAAAATTCTTCTTTGCAAAGTAGGGTGGGACTTTGAGCAATTGTGAACATATACACATATCTCATCTTTTCAGTGTGAAAAATGGGGGTTTTTTTCACGTGAGCTTCCTCAGGCCAAACTGATAACAGCTACAGGCCCCTAAATGAACTTTATATATGGAAGTTGAAGACAGACACATTTTCTTTTCCGGTGTACCCCCTCTGAGGCTACTAAAATCCATATTCTCTGCCTCATGTGGGAGTGCCCTGATATACAGCCTGTTGGAGAGGTGGAAGAGTAGAAGCCTTTTTATGCACTTGTATAAAAGTGAAATGAATATTAGAGACTTAGTCCTTTCATTGGTTTACATCCTCTGGGGAAGACATCTACTCCCACTGCTACACAGAGGAGGGATGAGCTCTTCTTAGCAGCGCAGACCAGCATCTGCTGATCTCTGGCTGACTGGCTTGCGGGGAAAAGCCTGGCAGAACTCTGTCTGAAGACAATGTGAATCTTTCCCTTGACTTTAACTGGAGCTGGGTCAGTCCCCAAAATGTGTAAATACATCAGCTGACCCTTTTTCAGTAGCTCAGCCCATTCCCGCAGAATTATACCGCTTCCCCTGAATTCAACGGGACCAGCCAAGCGCAAGGTGCTGCCTGAGATAAGGAAATGCTTTACAGTCTGTCTTGCCGTGGAAATGAGACCCAACGTGAAATGAGGTTCACCTTGTTTTGCTTGGCTGTGTAGAGTGAAGGAGACTCTCACTCTTCCCACCTAATATGTAGCAGCCACATTTGGTTTTCATCCCAAGGAGCAGCACAAGTAGCAAAGGAAAAGTCACTGCTGATGTGAAGTATAAGTTTCTCGCTGTGCTCTTCCACTCATGTCTGACCCGAACCACCTCACCCTGTCCACAAATTCCTGTGAAACCCAGCCAAATGATTCCTGTTGGCTTCAGGAGATGAGTGTTGCAATGGACTGGCTTCAGTTCTTCTTTCTGGGCTTTTTGACAGCATTTGGTTTCTACTTAGGATTCTTCCGAAGATCTCTATGATGTTGCTGTCACAACACAAACCTAACACACCCATCTCCTTGGTCTACATTTTTACCATAAGGTTAGATAAAGGGATTTGCACCAGCCAAACAACTTCTGTGCATTCTTCCCGTATCTGCTGATATACCCATATCTGCTGATCTCTCCATATCTGCCAATCACTGCTACGATCTAAGGTTTACAGCAAAACAAATGACAGAGGGGAAGCAAACCCCTCCCCCCCAAAACTAGAGAAAGCTCCTGTAAATGATACAAAGATGTAAAAACAACAGAAAGAAAGCAGAGGGAAGGAATGGAGGCATTGTATGTTTGGCAATTCTCTTTCAAATATCACACCAGTGCTTTAAGGTTCACTTCACCAAAGGTATTGAGACACTTCTAGAAAGGACCAGAAAATGGAGAGGATATAGGGAGAGAACAAGAGACAAAGAGGCTACAGCTACATTCCTTATCAGAAGCCCTAACAGTGAAAATATTACCCAAAAGTAAAAAATAATAATAAAAAAATATTGCCTCGGCTATGTTTCCAAAAATCAGTTCTAGAGTTAAATTAAGGATTTAGCAGCAAGTTCAGTGAGTGAAGGGTGTGTGAAGTAATGAGAAGCTACACATAAGAGGTTTGGGATATTAACTGCTCATGGCCAGTAGCAGCCACGAGCATGGGAAATGGCACCTAAAGTGTTTTAACGTTCTTGTTTGGATTTTGAAATTGTTCAGAGATTCCCCATCCAGGAACACGTTATCTCATCATCCCTTCTAGAACAGGTTCCTACCTGCCTAAGCCCTCACTGACATTTATGAAGTAGGCCTAAGTCATCTCGTACATGCCATGGGGAGAGGGCTTGAGCACAGGTAATTACTATGGACGTTATGGCAAATAATAACTTCTTTCTGTATTGGTGAGACAGCGGTTTACAGCTGCCACGCTTGAAGCCTTGGTTGCTGCACCATATCCTGCACAGGGACTCAACCACAAATGGGGCTGGCAGTAGCAAATAAAGAATAAAAAGGATTGGGTAGAAGAGTTGTGGAGTTTGGAGCTGAAACTCTCTTAAAAGGATATGGGATAAGAAGGAAACGTGAGCTTCAGGTCTGAGCTGGGGAAGAACGGAACACGCAGTTATGGGAGAGTGAAGGAAACCTTGAGTGTCAGAGAAGATAAAGGTAAAACATCATCATTCTGAGAATGAGAGGCAAAGAATGGCGCTGGGGGATGAAGATAGGCACTTGGTGTGCGGTGCTGGAAGCATGCCAGGCTAGGAAGTGGGGAAGGTTTGTGCCACAGGATTGGGATTCTGCTTTAGAGAGATGGGGTTCGTAACAGAAGGTGGGAGAAGCAGGGGGAAAGGGCCATATTTCAGCTATGAGTTGGCCAACGTGGTCATCCCTACACAGAAGAGAAACAGGATAGTCACCAACTAGTCCCACAACAGAATCAACAGAAAGCAACGGAGGGAGAACTCAATGGGAGCTCTGGCGGGGCTCCCTCCCTGGCAGCTGGCCACAGGTCAGGCCCCCAGAGGATGGGTGAAGTGACCATTCCTCCAAGGAGAAAGTATCAGATTCTGGGTTATGCCCCTCCTGCTCCTTGGACTGTTCATATCAGGCAACCCTTGAGAGGGTCTAGACCATGGAGACCAAGCTCTAACATGCTTTTAGACAGTTTTGCTTGGATGAGTTATCTCCTTGCCTTCTCCTTTGCTCCTGGAAATAACCCAGGAGTGAGGGCCGAAAGTTAGACTGTGGAAGAGCTCTGGAGCAGGAACTTTCTTTGCATAAGTGACTCCATCATTCCTGACACAGCAGTGCCCCAGTCACAGGTTGGCACCTTAAAGCAATGCATCATTGCCAATAATGAGAGAAAATGTGATAAGTGTGGGGAAGGGCATTATTAAAACTCTGATCATGTTCTCTCTTTAGTTGCTGCCTTGTGGTTGACTTGCCTTATTACGGAAGATGTGTTTAGAAGTGCCATTATTCTGTGATTGATGAGCATGAAATAGGGATATTTACCCCATTTACCAAGATAATTCTATTTTTATGTCTAAACTCAACTCTGAGTCATCTCATGCAGAGGCTAGACCAGCTAGAGCTAATCACCATCTCAGAAATACTCACAACACTGCCCCCCCAAATCAAACGAGTATTCCTAAGAGACAAAATAAAAGGGCCAAGTTCCTCAAAGACTGACAGTTACATAGCCCCTGTTAAAATCACCTGAAAAGAAATGCTTAAATAGCCTCGAGTATCACAGTCATGGGGCTTAAACTTGCTTCTTATACGAGGAAAAGCAGACATAAGAGCTTCCTACTGAATTCGACAGATAGCATATTTGAGGAAGCCTGCGTGGGTAGTGGTCAAGGCGTAAAGTGCAGTCATGTAGACCACTTTTTTTTTTTTTTTTTTGTGTAAACTGGTACAGCTCCATTTATTTTAATAAGAGTTCGCAAGGTTTCTGCAAGTGCAGGGTCTGACCCTGCCATGCTGTGCTGTGTTGCAAGCACATAAAATAAAGATTGTCTCATGTAACCTCCATATTAGCAAAGACAGACTTTTAAATGCCTTGCCATTTTCAACCGGCTTTCGGCTGGCATTAAAGAGGTGAAAGCACAAAGAAAGGCCAAGGTTATCTCATGGGACTTTGGGGTCTATATGGGCTGAGCTATTGCTAGAGAAATGATACTCTAATCAGAAAATAATACTCTATCCAGGTTCAGTAGTGGTCCAGCCTTGATGCAAGTGGAAGTGGTGGCACAGCAAAGAGAGATGGAGAGTGAGCCCAGTAGCTTCTTCCTAAGGTCTCCATCCTTCCACAGTCTTGATGGGAGCAGGCAAGACTTAGCTTGCTGAAGCAGTGTGTGTGTTCATGTGTATGGCTGCACAGCACAGTTCATCAGTCTAGAAATAGCAATTCTGCTTTATGAAAGCGGTAACAAATCAACAAGCTTAGACACAAATCCAGGTTATAATGGCTTAATAAATTGCCTAATGACAGCTGACATGGAGTAAGTATTCCAGTGTGTGCTCTTAGGCAATGATGGGTGCATGAAAATGTAATGTATTGTGACCTGGAGGAAAGGGGGTTAAAATAAATTGAATTAATTTGCTATCGCCAAGGCTTAAGAGCACTCTTGCATAATGCTTCTGGGGCACCATTGATGCAGAGCAGCATGTTAACAGGGAAAATGTGTGTTTGAGGCCTCTTATCCCTGTTCCCGAGATAGATGGTGACCGTGAATTCAGTTATGTTGATCTATCTGCTGTACTTTTTATAGGGTGGACTTACAGTTGAAGCCACTAAGGGCAGCAGAAGCTGAAGGGTCCATCATCAAGACATAAGATTATTATTCCCATGAAGGTCTTTTCTTTGTTATAATTCATAGATGAGAAATTGCTTTAACCGAAGCTTTGAACTTGACAACTTAGGCTGTCACAAACTGAAGGCTACGTACCTCAATCATAAGCCACTTTGTTTCTATTAAGGTGGCATTTTAAGAATTTGTTTAGTCAAATTTCTTTATTCACAGATAGTCTTAAGTCCTCAACACCCAATATTTCCATGCATCTTCCAGGAAAATTTGCAGAGCCACCCACCAGTGTAGCAATTTATCATTTAAAATTACTTGCTTGTCAGACTCCATGATAGGGAAGGAAGGAAGGAGTCAAAGGCACCCAATTGATTTAGGAGGAGATTTCCTGTTTGAATAGACCTCAATTCCCCTTCATGGTAGAACATAAATCTTGTGTGGCTTTTTTATTGCTAACTTGTTTGAATCTAGGCTACAACTGCAATTAAATTGAGGGAAGAAATGAAAGTGATAGCATTTTGCCAGGCAGTCTTGTTTGTTTGTTTTTAATTTGTTTTTTTCTGTTGTTACACAAAAGGTTGAGTGTGCTAAGAGAAAGTTAACACTAAGAGTAAGTTAACACTTTTTTCTTTTTCTTTTCCTTTTCTTTTCTTTTTTTTTTTTTTTCCTGTGGCTCAGCAGATTGGTTTGACCTAAGGGCTCATTTTTGGAGGAACAGAATCACCCAGTAAGAAGCTTTTTTTATTTCTGTCAACAATTTCCACTGACATCATGCCAAATTTCTGCAAATTAGGCCTCCAGCAAGAAGCCCTGTTGAAGTCGGCAGGGGCTTTGCCGTTGGCCTCTGTAGGGTCAAACCATTACCCTGTGTAGCCAAATTGTCTCTGCAGAAGACTAAGAACAGTAGCAGAAAGCTGAGATAACAAACTGATATTCCTATTTTCAGTTTGCCAAGCCAACTTCTGGAAATGTCTTCTCTACAGCAGTTTCCCTTGCAGAAGCATGGATGTGGCATGCTTTTCCGCTCTTCTGTCAAAGCCAACTAGAGTAGCAAAAAGACGATATGTAAAAGCCAATAGCCTTGAGCGTGGGAATGAGACAAGAAATAACCTGAGGCTATAAAAATACAACATTATATCTAAACCACCTCTCTTCTCTCTATGAAGGCACCTTGTAAAAGAAGGTTGCTCTAGCCTCTAGTTGGAACAAAGATCCCCTCTTGAGTGGGCAAAAGAATTTTTCTTTTTGTTCTCAGTAAACAATACTGGCTTGGGCAACAACTTCCTAGGGCAAAGCTCATTGAATATCCTCACCCTTCCTTTCTTAACAGAAGCAGTAATACCTAGGCCAGTACAGTATATCCACTCCTCTTATCAACATTTTTTTCTCTCGGAGACTAATCAACCTTATAAGAATGAGTCTTAAGGAAGACATTGAGGTGCTGGAGCGTGTCCAATGAAAAGCAATGAAGCTGGTGAGGGGCCTGGAGCACAAGTCTTATGAGGAGAAGCTGAGGGATCCGGGGTTGTTCAACCTGGAGAAAAGGAGGCTGAGGGGAGACCTGATCGCTCTCTACAACTACCTGAAAGGAGGGTGTAACGAGGTGGGGGTCACTCTCTTTTCCCAAGTAACAAGTGATACGACAAGAGGAAATGACCTCAAGTTGTGCCAGGGGAGGTTTAGATTGGAAAATTAGGAAAAAATTCCTCACCAAAAGGGTTATTAAGCATTGGAACAGGCTGCCCAGGGAATTGTTTGAGTCACCATCCCTGGGGGTATTTAAAAGACGTGTAGATGTGGCACTTAGGGACATGGTTTAGTGGTGGTCTTGGCAGTTTTAGGTTTCCAGTTGGACTCAATGATCTTAAAGGTCTTTTCCAACCTAAATGATTCTATGATTCTATAAAATAAAAGTAAAGTTCAAAGCAGAAATACCCCATGAAAAACAAAACCACATATTTGGAAACTAAGTCTATCCTGACATCTCCATGCAACATGCACAGAAGTTAATGGACAATGCATAGCTATGAACAGTGCTGTACATTATTTAGGTTTTAAAAATGATTGGAAATTTGTCAGTTGTATGAATTCCAGTGCCATGATAGTGAGATGGGGAATTAATGGTACCTTGTAATCTTACAAGCAGAGCAATTATTTGGTTATTGTGTCATCAGTACAGATTATATTATGCTTTGGCTAAGGTGGACATTTCAACAGAAGAAGAGCTGGGATGGGATTCGATCTGATTTAGGCTTGTGGGGTGGGAATCAGCTCAAGATCAAGACTCCTGAATTTAGTTATGATTATGAGATGAGTGTCTAAAATGGCACTATAGTTACGGAGATGTAGGTTTAGGCCAGTCCCTGTGCTTGAAGGTCTTAATTTCAGCATTTCCAAAGCAGGCGGTGCTTGCTCAGTGCTACCCCACATTCCAGGTGTGCCCCAGCAACAGGATTATGAGGGGGATCTATCAAAAGCTTTTAAATAAGATCGAGAAAGCCTCCTTGACCAGGCTGGGGAGAAGAGCAGCTGTTTCTGTGGGCAAATTCAGCATGAGTCACTCAGCCGCTAGCCCTTCAGATAGGTCATGTCTTCTGGGCAACATAAAAAAAAAAGTGCTGGATAAACCTGTCACTGAGAAAATGAGTTTTCATCTCTCTTCTGTTGAAGAGGCCTGCAGAAATCTCTGTGTAAATCTCTTCTTCCTGCATCCGTGGTGGTAGCCCAGGTAAAAGGACCTAAGTACCATAAAGGGGATTTTGAGGCCTCCATGCTCAGGTTTCATGCTTGATTGTGGCAAATCTGAGCCCACGCATTTGCCGAAGGCACTGGGGACTGGGCTGAAGGCACTGTCTCAACTTCATCAGTAATACCAGGAGCTGCAGCATTGCATGCGATGTCTTAAATATAACTTTAAGATGACGTAATTATGTCTTGGTGCCCTGCCACAAACCTTCCACACCACAGGAAGCCACAGAGTTTAAGGGTACAAGGGGGGAATGCAGGGTCTACACAGGGGTCACATCCATGTACAGGAGCGGTCATACACGGGGAGGGACAGGTCAGGGGTCTGGGATTGGGATTCCCTTGATTGGGGCGAGGAGACTCAGGCAGCCTGTTTACATCGCAATGTATTCCCAGGCCAGCTACGGTGGGTCGAGTGGGAATTCGATCAATCACTCAAGTGCCCCTTTATACTCCTTTGATCTAAATCCTTCGTTGACCCAAGTCCTAAACATGTAACACATGCCATATCCCCAATAAAGAAGACCAGAAAGACTTGTGTTAGTGCAGCGATGCTCTGTGATGCACTGCAGTGTTACTGTGGAGTTATTTAAACTTTTTTTTGGAGTTTTGTTGCATTTACAGGAGGCTGATGCATGCACGTATGTTGGTTATGTGTCTCTACCTCCCTCAAAACCTCAGACCAACTCCTGTCCATCTAAGCTGCTTATATTGAGCTAGAGAAATTCAGCAGCTGGTCAAGACTGACAATCCTTAGCAGTTATTAATGAGCAGGGATACCTTGAGCCGAAGTATTATTACTGAGGAGTATGACGTATGTGTATTTAATATAATGCCAGATTCACCTCTGAGTTAATTACTGCCTTCAGCACCTGAATTGCATTTTTCTGGATGGGTCAGCTGGTCACTACATCAGTTTTAGGAGAAAGATGTTTTTCTCCGGGCTAACATTATTTGAAAATATAAGGTGCTGTTAGGCACAGGGAAGAAGCCTGGTAGGGTTATTGCTCAGTCTTGTTTTTCCCACCCTTATGTCCCTTCTCTTTGCCTCTTTCTCAGAAAGTCTGGTTGCATCTTGAGTGCATTCTTCTTATGATCTGACAAAGTGGGCTGTGTTTTTCACAGCAGCAGTAGCACACATATGCTGTGCTGCATGGTGGCTGCGGGTAGCTCTGTTATTTTTCCCACCATTCCATAAAGCTCTGAACTTGACCCACTATTGACACCCTAAAATTCTTGCCCAGCTTCTCAACTAAGCACATTTCAACACCACACCAACTTTCTAACCAACAACATGCTTCGTCCCTACTCATCCATCTCCTTATTGAAAGGACAGTGTACGTTCCTAAGTATCAACAGCTCATTAAATATTTGCCCTAAAATGACTGCAGGAAGTACCCTTCTCTTTCAAAGCAAATGCGGTTTCTTCTGCCCTTCTCTATTGCCTTGTTAGGCAATAAATAGGTGTATGCTCAGGGCAGCTCTGTTTCAGAGGTCAATAAATGCTGGTCATTTGGAAATGAAGTAATTTCTTTGAGAGCCATAGGCCTGGTTCCGATCCAGAAGGTAGGCATTCACACACGTGTTCAGGGGATGCTAAACACTCCATGACCAGCAAGATAGTATTTTGCATGCACTTCATACAGGTGTGAATATCCATCTAAAATACAAAATAATAGGAATTATTTCAAAGCTTTGTTTACATTTGAGGAAACCAGCCTTTCAGGGCAGTAGTACAGTGCAATATGTACTTTTTTTTCCATGTCTGCTTATTTCAGCAAGGCTTCTCCATAAAGGGCAGACTTCTGCCATCTGAGCATGGGCATCTCATACCCCTTAAAATCTCTGTGAATATCCCAAAGGTCTGCACAGGAAATCCCCATGCTTCTGGAGCAACAGCTGGAAGCCCAACACAATACTTGGCAGTGCCTAAAATGAGACTAGTAGTCTACTTTTAAGCAGCTGACTCCTGCACAGTGTCTCCTTTTCAGATAGTCCTCAATTAAACAGTCATTAATGTAGATGTGTACAGCATAGATGGTTGGGCACATGAAGGCAAGGAAGGGTTGGCCCATACAGTAGGTCCAAGACATGCCTCGTCTCATCCTCAAGTGAACTTCTACAATAATCAAGATTAAATTTTCTTACTGATTATGAGGAATTTAAAGCAAAGCACAAAAGTGTTTGCTGGGGTTGAAGAGGATTCTATGCTTCATTGGCTGGAGGCAGAATCTGTCTCAGTGGTGAGTCACTGACCTTCATTGGAAAAGTAAAGGGCCCATGTCTAATGCAGTCCCAAAGAGGGGAAGCAGAGAGGATCTACTTGGGTAGATGTGCCATCTGCAAAGCCAAGGAAGACCATCTCACTGCAACGCATCATGTGGACATGAGCAGAGCAAGATCCCTGAAGAAAGAGAGGGAAATAAACTGTTGTAAATGAGATAGTGGAAGGGGAGAGAATAGAAAAAAGCAGTGCTGTAATGCTGTGTTTCCTGCTGAAAATGTCTTTTCTAAACATAGCCAGTGTTAGTCTTTCAACACTGACACATCATGAGGTCTGCTCTTTATGAAAAAAGTCTTCTGTGAGATGTAATAGCTCATCTCTGCCTAGTGTCTGTCATCTAAAGGGTAAAGCATCTTATATAAATGTGGTTTTTATTTCCCAGCATTATAACAGCCATTCTGAGGCTGAATCCAATCGATCAGGAAGGTAGAGACCCATTACCAAGTGCTGCCATGTACTAAGCTCTCTCAAAAGCCAGGAAGGGCTGTTTTACAAATGTGTTGCCGAGTTGGCTGTCAAAAAGGATTCAGTGGAAGAACAACACTACAGTCAACAGTGAAACTGCATCTCTCATAGAAGTATCTGGTCTGTTTTAAACTTACCCAGCTTAGGCAACAGTATCAAGAAGCCCAGGTAGCAAGAAAATACCATGATTTCATTTTTAAGACAGGACAGTGCACCCAGATCTGTTCCAGTGCAGAACATCCCCATGCCGCAGGGGATCTGTGGCTGCAATACATTATTGCCAGGTGCTCAAAATGATGCATAAAAATATCTTTTCTTCAGGTAAAACAAAAAATGCCTGGGGTGGTAGCACCTGCTCAAATAGCCAAATATCCCTCAGCATGGAACAAAGAACTGATCTGCTACAGGTCCCTCAGAGAAGAAGTTACCAAAACCCTCCTGCTGCCCATGTGCATGATCCACCTCAGGTCTGCAACAAGCCACCACCACGTTAGGGAAGGAGGTAGGGGCAGAGACGACCACAAAAGCAATGGTTGCCAATATTGGGAGAAGTGGTGATGGATTTGGGCACCCAGATCTAGGGCTTCTGCTGCCGTAGCCTGAGTTCAACACGGCTTTTTTTCTGTGACAGCAGTAGCTCTGCAAACTCAGGCTGGGGATCCCTGCCTGAGAGCCTCTGTTAAGCAGAAAACACATGAGCTTTTTGTGAGCAGCCTTTCCTGGTGCCGTAAAGTTTTGCAGTTCCATGTGATGTGCTCCAGCCTCATGCCTCTGCCATAGCTTCAATGCAGCCACCCAGAAAGGATTCCCCAATGTTCAACCCCCAAAGTAAATCCAAAGCACGTGGTCGAGATGCATCAAAACTGCTCCCTTACACCTTGTGTCTCACCTGTGAGCTGCTGAGTTAGGGCCGAATACTGATAGAGTGAAACCGTAGACAAATTCAGTAGCCCCAACAGGGCTGAGTACGCTCACACCAACAAATCCCTGCTGGCTGCAGCCATGCCAAGCAGGCGCTCAAGCTTTGGGCAAAAGAAATGAGGTGTGCCGATGTCACGCAGCCATATGCACACAATAGCAGGGAGAAACAAAGAGCATAGGGATGCCATAGGGAAGACGCTGCTGCATCCCCAGCCCTTGTCAACTCAGCTCTGTGTCATCTTCCCTCCCTGGGAGTTAACTGCCTCCACCTTCCCTCATCACCACCCCGCAGCAAGTCTCCGCTTATGCCATCTGCCTCACAGGAGGGAGCTGATGTGCATATAAATTGATTAGCAGGAGCCCATGAGGGTCCCCAGTGTGACATACTGGCGGGTGCGAGGGGAGGGTTGAATTAATTTTGAGCGATCGGTGGGGACAAGTCCCTCTCTAAAACATGTGGCATCGAGAAAACACTTTCCACACTTCTCTTTTTAACCAGTGTGTTTCATAGCAACTGTTCTCAGCAGGAGAAGGGAGTGGGGAGGGGGGGAAGTGTGAGCTTGCCACTGGTGCAAATCAATTATTACTCTAAATTCAACATATTGCACATGCAGAGCACCAGGGAAGAGCCACTAACCAAAGAGGACTAGCAGCCAGTCTCATGCCCTTGCCCCAATAAGTGCAGGGTATTACCCAAGCAGACTCACCAAAGGCAGCAAGGCTGTTGCCAAATCAACATCTCAAGGACGCTTCGACAGCATGGATGTGTGTAATGATGCAACCAATGATGTCCTGTAAAGCTGCAGCTGGACCTGATGGGTCTAATGCTGGGGCAATGGCCAGAGCTGACATACTTCTTTGGGCAGCTGATTTCTACGTTCAGGTGTTTTGCAGTGGGCTTGGTCCCTAAGCATCAGAGAGAAATTTCCCTTTTTTTTTTTTTCTTTTTAAGGTGACTGTTCCCATTACCTGTGCTGCAGTGAAATCTTCACACAGCAAGTTACTGTGTTTAATTATTCATTTCCAAAAGAAAAACAATCCTGCTTCGCTTTTCAAATCTCTCCCCTTCCAATGCAATCAAATCTGTCCCTGCTCATTAGTGTTTACCCTGCTTCTCTTTCTTATTCTTCTATTTATTTTAAATATATATATCCCAGTCCTTCTTCTCCTGAGTATTCACAATTCTTCATAGACTTGGCTTTCTTCAAACCCCTGTCTCAAACTCTTTGAGTTTTTGCAGTATCTCCCAGGCCGTGGAGTGATTACAATTGCATTTTGCTTTCAAGGGCTAATTAACAGACTTTTTTTTTTTTTTTTTAATAATCCTGGGGATTCAGTTTGTTCAAGTCAGAGGCTTCATTTCTTTGAGTTTAGGGAGCCAGGTAATGCTAGCAGGCAGCCCCACAGAGAATGATGGGGGAACCATGATGCCCAAGTCCCTCAGAGTATCGTTCCTCAAGATGCTGACTTTAGTGCCAAAAATAGCGTAAGAAATTCCCACCCATTCTTGTTTACTCTCCAGTGCAGATCACTTCCATCATGGTGAACCAATTGTGCGTTGGCCGTACCAGAAACCAGTGGCTGAGTTGGTCTCAGTTCAAAGTAGCACCTTTTTTGGAGGGTTCTTCTGAACCAGTGCAACAGTTTGCTCCATGACCCCACGCCTGGCAGAGAGGCTGGTGACTGCACATCAGGGCAGGACCTTCTGGTACCCTCTCCGCCACTAAACCAGCTTCCCGCAGATGTACATCCAACACCCACAGAGAGCAGCACCACGCTGGGAGCGATCACGGTCCAGCGTATCAGTTTGTCACTGCTCAGCAGCGTTTCCAAGCTTGAGTGCATCTCCAGGCTCACACAGTCAAATGGCATCCAGACCTGAGCTGGGTTTCTCAAGGATGCACGCTGCACTCTCCATGCAGGGGTTAACGTGTGTCAAGCTTGTCCACCCCAAGCAAGGTTGGTAGGGCTTTTGGCTTTTTATCATAGAGTTCATTCCGTAAGGGCTTCAGGTGCTGCAAAAAGCAATCCCAAAGATACCTGCAGAGCAAGGTTTACTGGTAAGTCAGTGTGTTTACTATGGAAACACGCTGCAGTTCACCACTGTTTGTTTCTTCTCTTCCAGGTAGGCTGCAAAGCCATGATGGTTTTCTTCCAGTACTGCGTCATGGCCAACTTCTTCTGGCTCCTGGTGGAGGGGTTGTATCTTCACACGCTGTTGGTCATCTCCTTCTTTTCAGAGAGGAAATACTTCTGGTGGTACATCTTGATTGGCTGGGGTACGCATCTTCTCAAAACTGAATGCCAACCGGTGATCCCAACAGGCATTTTTAACAGCAAATTAATCCACAAACCTAGGGGCTCAGACAGGGCAGAGATGTAGTATCCATGTTACCTTGCTGCCAAGAGTTGTTAGTGCAACCATGAGCAAGATCAAGTGATAGCCAGAGGGGTTTAACAGCATTAGCCTAAATCTTCAAAGGTATTTAAGAACTTTGTTTGTGCTAGGTTAACTGATAGTTGAGCACCTCAGTGTCTTTAAGGACTGTGGGCATGAAACTCCTCATCACCTTTACAGTCATTTAGTCCTTTGATCCTGACTGGGATCCCACAGTTGATATCGTGCATTGACCTTAAACTGTAAGGATGGATCCCAGCAAAGCAGGACTCCTAGACTGAACCAGACACTGCAGTCTGTCACTCTCTCCTTGTCTTACTGAATTCAGGCCAGCTAGCTATCCTGAGATCCCATCACCTGTGTGCTAATGCTGATAACCTTGTGCTTACTGCATTCGTGATTTCTCCAGCTTTAGTGTGAATCTAGTCTCAAACGCGTAAAATAAAATAAAATAAAATAAGAAAAATGCCAAGGGAGATAGAATTAAACTCTTCACAAAGTAACTCAGAGCTGAATTGCTAACTTATGCAAATTAATCCTAGCAGATCAACTTCCCTCCTTTCTCCAAAAAGGAAACAGAGATCTCTTTTCCCCTTTAAGCCATTTAGCTGAAGATTTATGTATAAGTAAGCAAAATGGCTTTCTAGTGCATGCTCTTGATAGCTGAAACTGAGAAATAATTAGAGCGGGGAAGAATCTTGAAAAGGAAAGAAAAAAATAGAATTGTGTCATGTAGAGGGGTATGCCTGGACTCAGGATTTGATCAGTTAGCCGTGGAGTAACTTCCATCGAAAGTGACAGGAGTTACGCTTGGGTTCACACTGCAGAAGAGAGACAATTCTGCGTGCTATAAGCATAAGAAGAGATGATGTTAGCAGGCCTTGTTTCAGATGCAGTTAATCAGGTCAGACCTTCTTTAAATCTGCCTTGTGCATAGATATCCTTTTTTCAGCACAGTAGAGCTGGCGGATTTTAAAGAAAAACATATGAAGCTAATGATTTTAAATCAAAGGAAATCTCTTGCACTCGTAATGTATTCTGAGGTTGCTTGGGTGAGGAAGGGCAATTCAAGAAAATGACAGGTGCTTGAAGGATCTTTTGGCCTTTCAGTCATCCATCATTTGCAAAAACATCAGTGATGGATCAGAAATGGATCATGCAGGAATTAATAATTTGGACGCACTCATTACAGATCTTACTGGTTTTATTACCATCGCACTTGCTAATCACTAGTAATAAACAATACACAATACTGTGACTAATGCAGAACAAAGCGACGTGTCCTTTGTGGAGTATTTCCAATGTAAATCTTACCAAAGACAAGAGACAGAGAAAAGAGGTGCCACAAGGATGGAACAAGACCACCCCAGTCAGGCAGAAGATCATGGAGTAAGGAGCAGAGGCAGGTTCATCTGGCCAACTACAGACATCTACATGTGAATTTGTCCCTCCAGGCTCCCCTTAGAGTCAGTGGAGATCCAGGCAATACAGTCATGGGAGTCCAAGGGCATATTTCTTGTCCTAAAGCAAACATCTAAAGTAGTTCAGATGACCTGTGTGTTAGAAGTACATACTTCTCCCCATGGATGCTAAAGAGAGCCTGTGGTGACCGGCTTAGATACAGGTGTCCACACTGTAGATGTCTAAAGTGATTCCTATTCTTTGCTTTTCACCAGCAGAAGTTTTTTTGTAGGCACTGCAACAGGAAGATAAGTCTGCTAGGGAGCCGTTACGGGAAACTCGTCTTACATGGCCAGTGGCAAAGGCAACGTGTTGCTTGTTTGGCATGTGAGCATTGAAAACGTGAAGGATTTGCCCACTCTTGAGGGAAGGCATCGCCTCAGTCACTCGGGAGAGATGGAGAGTGGGGGAGAACAGCCCTGAAAACATTGATAATGATTTCTGACAGTGACACCGTCTCTTCTCTTGTCAGGTGCCCCTACCGTGTTTATCACTGCTTGGACCATTGTCAGGATTTACTTTTTCGATGTTGGGTAAGCCTGTGGACTCAATTATCTTTCCTTTATAATTCTTCCTTCCTTTATCTCCAAGGAAAGCCCTGCAGTTTTAGTAACCCAGCCATCCCGCTCTAACCCCAGAGCCACCATGAACTGGGAAATGCTTCAAGGTGTCCCTGAAGACGCAAAGTTTATGTCAGCGTAGGCCGGTCACTCACCCTCTTTGTTTCCCAATCCCTTGGTCAGGATATTTGCAGGGAATTTGTGAGCAGACCCTGATGGTCGCATTTGGACCTGTGATCCTGTATATAACAAAGATCCCAGCTGTGCAGCTGCCCCATGCTCAGAGCAGAGCTTTGCATCCTGCAGAATTGACCCTAAATATGCTTATGCAGCAGATACTTAGTAAACACACCCATTAGCTCTCCCACAGAAAAAGTCTAAAAACTCTTTTTTTCTTTTTCCCCAGGCAGATCTTAGTGTCTGTTCTTCATCCTCTTTAACCTAGCAGCAGCCTTTGATATTTTATGTAAGAAGCAGATAGAATACAGCTAAGTAAATGAGGCAAATATCAGAGCTTTCCAAGGATATATGCAAGTAAATAGGATCTGATCCTGCAATCCTCCTTCATGCTTTTACTCAAGCAGTCAAACTATAGTAATTGGAAAAGCTTTTATGAGAAAACACTCCGGAGAGTTACAGAATCAGGTGCTTATTATGTACTCGCTGTGCATGCCCTTGCTTCTTGTATTTGCAGCATACGGTTAACTCCATTTTCTCCTATGCATTCTCCCTCTCAACTGTGTCCTGATTTGTCCTTATTTCAGCAAGAGAAGCAGCTCAGATTTCTCATTGCTTTTTTGATTTATAGTCATGCTAACACATTTCCTGAGGGCTACTGACTTCTTTTATGGTTTTACTCTATCTGCATAAAACTGACCTTATTTACTCTGTTAATAAATAGTCTCTACAATGAGATAGAGACCAAAGGATTTAACCAGTCTGAATACCAATTCTTCTTACTATATATTCCCACTCAGCTCCAGCAGTTCTTAATAAAAATACAGACTTCTTTGCATTTCCTGGAGGCTTTAAAGCTCTACATTTTTGTGCCAAATAAAACAGTGTGAATTTACAGGATATGCTAATAACACACAATTATTTTTTTTGCATATTAAAATTACCTACAGAGAAAAATTACAGGAAAATAATCCAGATTAAATAAAATTTAATTATGTAAGATTTGTTAAACAACATTAAGCCCCTATTTAAACATTCTAACTCCAAATTAAAGTGACCTTCATTCAAAGTGCCTGAATTTATTTTAAAAATGAAGTACACTAGGCATAATTAGGGCCACTTTAATTCTAAATGAAAGGGCAACATGCACCTGACTAAGTATAAGCATCTGTATGTGAGCAATTTGTTCTAGTGTCCTTTTATAGCTAGTGGAGATTTAGTCAGTGTAGTCCACGGAGTGCAATTCTTTTCATCCTAAAATTGATGCCTAAAATAGGTCTCAGGATCTGTGCCCTAAATGTGCCTCTCTTCATCTACTGTTACCTGCGCTGTCAACATTTTTAATTAGATGAGCTGAATCCAGGTGAAATTGTCTACAGTAGGTTCGACTAATCTATTTCTACATGAATGCAGACCAATTTTCATTAATGCTCTGCTAAAAATGCACCTTCTATCACCTGACTCTTGTAAAGTCTCCAGATAAATGTGTCCCAAGCAATATTAGTCGTTTCCACATCATTCCTATTCTGTCATTTCCTTGTTGGCTTTAAAATATAGTTCCAGATGACCTAGGTGAGTGGTGTGGTTTGCAGACAATTCTGACTTCAGGGGGAAATAAATCACGCCCTGGACCCTATGGACCCTATTTCGGACTAGATCCGTAGCTCAGATGCAGCTGGCTAGATTTAGTCGGACTAATCCCACCATAGGCTGTCTATCAGCTTTTTCAGAAGGGCATCGTTGGTTCTGTTTCTGATGGTGCCAATTGCTCTGTGCTTAACAAAACCCTCATCCATGACAGTGCTCAAAGCCACTGCAAAGCATGTCTTTAGCCCTTCCCAGTTCACGCACACCAGGTTTAGCCCTCTTCACATAACCTAGCATAGCTACCTGTAGCACTTAGGGAAACCAAGTACCTGGGAAGGTTACATAGCTCCTTGCTCGCTTTGCTTGATGTTTTAAGTCTGGTTTTGTTTCTTTTTAGGTGCTGGGAGGAAGTAGTGGAATCCCCATTCTGGTGGATCATTAAAACTCCTATTTTGGTGTCTATTTTGGTAAAGTATCAGCACATTCTGCTGGCTGCAAAGCCATCTTTAATACTAAGCGTGGGGGTGAGGGGGTGTTGAGAAGTGTTCTGTAAATGTCCATGGAAAATGCACTGACAGATAAAATCCCACTGTATATTGAATGTCTGTCTTAGAATGAGGAAGTTCGCCCTCCAGATAAGCATCTTTACCTCTAAGCATTGACCATGGGAAGAGTTTGATTGACTAAGCAACCAAGGTGGAGCTCATTTGATTTAACTCTGACCACCTCCATCTCAGCTAGTCGCCCTGGGCACTCTGGTGCAGTAGCCATGGGTGTGTGTAGCCAGTGGAGGTTGAGGAACGTGGTTAGAGATCCAGGAAAGGCTCATCTTGTCTAATGAATCAGTGGATGTCTAAATTAGATCAGATTAATTGTGCCATGAAGGATTTTGTTTCTCTGAGCTGACCATATGCGGAGCCCAGGATGACTTGTTCAGTTGTAGATGTCAACACTGTAAGTTAAAATGGGATGAGTCCTACCATAAATTTCTACCTAGGTAAGAAGAGGTTAGATGAATTCCCGCAGATATTTGCCTCTTGTTATAGCGTCCAGCACAAAGTTGGATTCCAGCTGTGTGTTTTTAAAGTAAGTTCTTGAGAAGCTTGGCTACTTTCCAGATAAATCAACAGAAGTGCTTGACTTCTTACTTCTCTGGATATGATCAATTCTGACCACAGAAATCATGACGCTTCTGAGGAACTCTTGAGTCATTCCAGCCTTGTTGAATATTACATGTTTTCTCTGTCAGGTATCAAGCCAAAAGTTGAAATCAAATGAACTTGAGTTAAACTTAGCTTTGTGTTTTCTTAAATGAAGTCAAGTATGTGGGAAAGGAAGAAAAAGAATGCAACAGAAATCAAACCAAATACATCTCTTTTAAACAGAAATCTTTTCTTAGACATACATTCTTCTTATTCCACGTACATTATGACCTTTACAAGAAGACTTTTTTTCTGTAGTATTTGTCATACAGGGATTCCAAACTGAAACAGTTTGAATAATTACATCTTACTCTGTTCACCTCACTGAAAAGAAATACAATACTTAGATGACACATCTCAAAATATTTATATCATCATAGAAAGCTATAGATAGTATTTTCCCTTTCCCGAGATAAACTTTTGGTCAAGAAATACACCCTATTCTCCTCAGATCAATGAGTCTGTATTTTCTTTTGGCCAATAAATCATTTCCTCATTGCCAGACAAAATTTACCCAGCAATTTCTGATATCATATAAATCTGTCACAAAGGAAGGGTATGATAACCGCTATCTGATGAATAGCAAGTTTCTTCAGGGAGGAATGCAACATTTCCTCCATAGCCATGGGAATAAAGCATAGAACTCAATAGAAGGAAGAAATATATATATATAAGATACATAAGATATATAAGATATATAACATATGTAAGATATATTAGGTATTAAACACTGGGAACAGATCAGGTGCCTTTCATTATACTCTAGGTTGAAAAATAAGCAACTTCTTCAGTAGCCTGATAACAAGTCTGTACTAAGCCTGTAAGTCACACTCCACCTGACTCACCACTGCCCTGTGTCCATGTTTGCTCTTGACTACTAAGAGCCAACACAGTCAGTATTTAACTGCTCTGATCTTACCTTCAGTGCTGCAGCTCGTGTGCTATCAATGCTCATTAGAGTAATTGGTCTAGATAATACTGGTTTGAACTGAGAAATTTTACTTGCCACCAAGTCAGACGCAAACCACTTTTATAAGCAAATAAATATGAACAGAAACTATTATAAATGGCATGGGATAGATAAAAAGTGATTAAGCAATGCATCGTAACCAAGAAATACAATTAATTTCCAATCACTCACAGCCTTTGAAAAAAGAGTAAGTGTCTAATTGAGAGATGTGCTTCAGTCTACTTTATTCACCTGTTGTTGAGATAAATGTAGGAATTGCTGGAGGAAATTTTACAATCTGTTTTTGCAGGAAATCAGATTGGCTGGTTAACACAATCCCTTCCAGCTGTTGAGTCGCTAAAAATCAGAATCATTTGCGCATTCGCTAACCATGAAAGGATCAAGAAAGAGGTTGTGCGCCAAACTAAAACTAAACTAAGTCCGCAGAAATCTGTCATCGCTTTTCTATTGTATACCTTGCATGAATAACAGCATGATTCAATGGATAGGACCTCAAAAGCAAGGAGATTTGCATTCAATTCATGCCATCTACTACACGCCACTAGGAAATTGCCATTCCTAGCGCTACACCTTTGCTATTAAATAAGGTTAACATTGCTTGAGTGTGTTGGTGGAGCACCTTGAGATTTTTTGAGTGAAAAGCACCATCTAAAACCTAGATATTAGGTAGACTCCTCTGGTCTAATGTCCTAGGAAAGAATGTTTTCCACTGTGTCGGTGAGGTCTATCCTCGCTATCCAAGGTCTCCAGCTTCTCTCCGGAGAAGACATGCCCAATAGCATTGAGTAGAGGCCTGCTTGAGTGAATACTGCTTTGTGTTTTGTTTTGGTTTCCTTGGCTCACCGCCTCAGTCTTTGACATGCTCAGCAGCCGGTCCCATGTCACCGTCTCCCGAGGGCTTTGACGTCCGTCGCTCCGCTAACTCCCACGGCTCTTTTCCCACCCTGTCGTCGGCACTCCCCCGCGCAGCAGGACGTCGTGCATAGCTGTGCTCTATGGGTTTGACATCATCATACTTGGGATGTATGACACAAAGTCCCAAGCAGGCTGATGTCAGGCCCAAGATGGCTGCCATCCTGTGTCGGTTTACTATGTGCTCGCAGAGCGGGGTTCTCTGCTCATGGCTTTTTAACAACAGCTTGCTCCATGGCAAAAGTATTGCAGTGAAAGGAATTCCCCGCTAGTGATGGGCTCTCTTCACCGGAGAAAAATACTAATTTTTTAATTTCTCTCTGTTTCCTTTCTCCCCATCCCAACAGGTGAACTTCATTCTCTTCATTTGCATCATCCGTATCTTAGTCCAGAAGTTGCATTCCCCAGACATTGGACACAATGAAACCAGCCAGTATTCGTAAGTCCTAGACTTTTTCAACTGTATCGTATGGGTTTGCGGAAACCTGTTTGGCTGTTAGTTCGTTATTGCATCTGTCTGCACTAATCAGAATCAAGTATTTGTTAACTGATTAAAGCCAATCAATCAGAAATCAGGTAATGGGGCATTTGCTAAAAGAGCTGGGCATGTTTTATGTCAGTTTGAACAGACAGGTGAGAAGGCCTTCTCCTGGGATTAATGATGAAGAAGTGAGAGCAACAGTAATGATCATGGAAAAAAAATAAGCTTTTTCTTTGTATATTCAATATTTATTGGATTCTGAAGGCAGAGGGACCCTGATGGAGAACAAAGAGTAGCTGTTCACAGGATATGGGCTTTTTTTCTGAACTAGTTACCCTCAGCTCCCTTTTTCAAAGGAGAGATCTAGAAAATTAGTACATTCAGTAGAATCTGTGGCAAATTTTCCTTATCCTAAAGTAGACCCCTAAACTAGATTGGATTAATTCAATGCCTTTCTCTTCACTGATGAGAGGTAGCACTGTCTTAGAAGCTTTGCTTGATGTAATGCTTTTATTCCAGGGATATAAGGTTGACCTTAATGGGGCTTTTTATCATGAACAACATACAAGTGAGATCAGCATCTGTCTCAGTGGCTAAGACTGATCTTAGCTGCTGTATTTTAAGAGTGCAAGAAATCTGTCTATCTGCATGGATTTATTTTGGCTTCAGTGCAAATAAAATAAAAGTTCAGACCAGCTTATTTTTGACTCTTGCCACTGTCCTGGCTCAGCATTTCAAATATCCTGGATATTTATTAAATGTTTCCTAGAAACAGTCCTAGAAAAGAACTGAAAAGAAAGAAGTCCACTGTCTACGTGGTCACTGTTCATAAATCTTCTCTGTCTTCGGAGGGAGCTCTGCACTTAGGTACCCTGAAGACCCGCCATGACACTGAGTCTTTCTCTCTAGTGATTGTAAATTATGCATTCATCTGCCTCGAGAAATTCTCAGATTTATGAAAGGAAATTCCAGTATTTGACCTTAACTTCTCCCTGCAGCAGCCAAAGCCAATTACGTCTTTTTCTTTCATCACAACACACCAACATTACCAGACCCCGTACTTTCTGTCACCTCCCTTTATGTATCTCTAATTGGGCATTGTATCTTTGTACCCCCAGGATTGCAACAGCTTTGGCCAGGTACATAGATTAAATCAGCATATTGAAATATGTCCTAGTACTAAGCAGCAGCCTGGAGCAGTTGGCTCACATTCATCTCAGTATAAGTGCTGCCAACACGCATCGGAAGGGTTATGCCGAGATTACTTCAGAGGTCATCCTGAGCTTTCGGTTCAGGGCTCTTTACTTCACATTTTCCAATGAAGTGGGAGCTGCCAGGAAAGCTCTTTGCCTTGTAAATAAATGTAGCATAGCCGGGCAGTAAGTAACATGGACTTCCCCACACTGGCCTGCCAAAGAGGAGGTACTGCTGAAGTTCAAATGATCTTCACGTCTATGGTTCCTCACCTTCCTTCTCCACCTGGAAAAACATCTCCGTTCCATTAGGGCATGAATCAGTTGCTCACTTTTAGGCATCCAAGCCATATGAGATGCTTTAGGACATTGAGATACTTGCCTGCACCTGACACGTAGGACCCCGGACCTATGGGAGACTTGTACCCTTATACAGCGGTAGCTGGCCACCAGACAGATTCTCTGGGGCATCTGGAAGTCTCCATTGACTGTATTGACTGCAGTGGGACATGAGACACCACACTTTCCTATGGAAATGAGTATTAAGTGTCCGAACCTGAAGGCTGGATCCCACCAAGGGGAGTTCTCATGTGGTCCTAAGTTTTTAATGTTTAGACAGCTATCTGTAGAGACATCTGGGGTCCAGACCTTTTTTAAAATGCCATGAGGCACGTGATCTGCAATTGTAGGTTCCTGGATCCTTTTACATGTCATTCTCCTATTACCTGGAATGTTGCTGCTAGCTTCAGGAGTTTTGCCTGCAGGACCCAAGAGATCTTAGGAAGAAACTGCTGTTAATGATATGTGTGGGTTCCTCCTGCCAAATCCGAGATAAATATGTTTTAAACTAACAACATCAGGGCTCTCTCATTTGCATTTCTCCCTCCTTCTCTTGTTTATTTTATAAAAAAAAATAACATGTTGACATGTTGACAGTATTGTTCAATTCCAACCAGTTTCAATTTAGCTGCAGGCTGGAAGTTCAGGTATGCTGCTGACTCACTCATTAATGCTACAGACAGTGAACTGGGCTTTAATGTATTGGAAACTATGAAAACAAGTCTCCCAAAACAGTTTTCTGGAAATGACAAAGACATGTGCAAGAATGGTACAGCAATATTTCAGGCAAATAGAAGTTGTTTTCTGCAACAGAAATCTTGAGCAAAATTAATCTCTTTCTGTTCTGTACATGTTCATAGATCAATATTATCATCAAAGTTTTCTGGGTAACTTTTCCGTTATGTGTTCAAGGAGCATGACTAAAATGTTGGTTCACTCTTACCCACTCCCAAGGAGAGGAGTAGGTTCAGTGCAGGCTAGTGGAGATGTGTTTTCCCTAAATTACCTGTCACCATGTATATCTGTCAGAGAGGATAGGTCTAAGAAGTGTACCTTGTGCTGCGAGTGGAAGTAATGAGGTTTTTGAGAAACCATGGTTTCCAGCAGGTAGCTTTAACCAGCTTTGGACAACCTCCCAAGCAGTTCTGCCTGCTGCACAGCCAGGCTTTAGCTACCTGGGGAAAATTATACTATGACTAGGGAAGATGGTATTCCTCATTGCAGTGGGTTTTTTTTGGGGGGGGGTTGTCTTTTAAATAGCACAGGGCTAGACCATTGGGCCTTTGCCTTGAAGCCAAACTGAGATCTAAAACATCACTCAATATTCTGGAGAAGCTCAGTGCTGGGAGCAAGAGACTGGTTTGGGGTGTTGTGCAAACTGGAGGAGGGGGCTCCTAAGGTTTGGCATTTATGCCTTTTTCATTGCCACAGTCCAGACAGCAGGGAAAATGCTATAACTGAGGCCCCAGTGTTGTCTGCAATGATAAGATAAAATTTTCGAATCCACTGGAGGTTGCAAGCAGTGTCTCTATGAATACAGTACACAAAGGTAGCATCGCATCGATCTCGTCTAGGTTGACTGTTCCTGAAAGACTGGGGAGAGAGGAGATATCTCTGCAAAGCCAATATTGATATTTACTGAACTATGATCTGCTCAGAAAAATGAGTTGCTTTCTTGTATGTCAGGAGCTGGGGGAATTAGGGCTGGGACATACTAGTGCAGGTCACACTGCCAGACCTGCTTCTAAGAGCGAGGAACATGGTACTCGGATGGTCACCAATGACAGTGACAGTCCTCTGGCAGAGCAAGACATCCAAGAGGACTCAGATTTTGGATCTACTCACTATGAGCAAGGATGTGCCTGCTAGTGAGGCACGTGGTGGGAAAGGCAAATTCCTGGATAATTCCTCAGCTTCCTACAGGCAGTCATTTTGCCTGGAATGAGTTGGACCCAGCTGCCTTTCAGCCAGCAGGTAGTCCCTGGGAACCGCAGCCTCTAACCACAGCCTTAATATCAAGCTGTCTTTGGGCCAGGCCCAGGGAAAACTGGAAGGGTCTGCTGGGAGATGCAGTGATGAGCATCAGCTGCATAAAGCTGGCACATCAGACTTCCCAGTGGGCTTATGCAGATGGCAAAGAAATGAAGATGGTCTGAGGGGACTGAGCCTGATGAGACTTTGGAGGTGAAGAGTTTGCAGATGGAAGAACAAGTATTTCCAACATCCCAGCTGTAGCTTCAATTCCTCCAGAAGCCTCTGGGAAAGGAGGACACAGGAGGATGTGGGTGACCAAGGGAGCCACAACCTCCATAAGCATCGTTAGGCCCTTGAATTCATTTTATTTCCATCAGCTATGTTTTAATAATGATTATATTTAATAAATTATCATCTCTTCCTAATTAGACCTCTGATTACCCGGCCTGATGCCATTAAGCACTAATACTGTTCATCCCCCTCCTTTGGAGATGTTCATTGTGCGATAGCCTGTCATTATTCTGAGCTAAACATACCATTTGTCTCCCAGAAGCTGTAATTTTCAGACATCCCAAGCAAACAAAGACAGCACTAGATGATGATTTAGCTTGTAGAGATGTAAAAAGATCTCCGGTGGGAGGGGAAGAAGAGAGAAGGGAGAAAGAAATACCTCCATTGAAGTTACTAGGAATAAAGATGTCACATTTTATGTTGTCACCACATCTGAAATCACCAGCCATCTGCAATCTGCGGGCCAAGGAGAAATAATCTAGGGCTGATCACTCTGCCTTAGCTGGAGGCACGTATATATTTATAAGGGAGCTGTTAACGAGGAGGAAAGCAAGCCTGTGGAAATGCTCCCAGCATAGTCCTTGGTTAGTCTGAACTGACGTACAGTGACTGTGCCCAGCTGAGGGTCCACCTCCACATGTCATTGCACCCCAGCCCAGGTCGTCAGAGGGATCCTGGGGAGGTTAGGCTGTGAGGAGCTATCTCAACACCCTCTGTTTCGCTGTACCCCAGACATTTCTTCCCTCTGGGCAACGGCAGCCTCCTGATGCTGCCTCGCTCAAGGCTGCTGTTGAAAGGCTGGATGTTCCCAGGACCTCAGGGTAAGCGGCCTATATCACAGCTCCTAAGGGCAAACAAAGGCACTTAACATGCATGACACAGGCTACACCATCATGATCCAGGTCATCAGCAAATATGTACTGCAGCAAATTAAAGTTTCAGGGTTGCATAGGGCTCAGCTGCAGGATTTCTCATCAGCTCACCCTTTAGCTCCTCTTCCCTCTCCCCTTATGACTCATGTTTGTCTTTCCAACAGGAGGCTGGCCAAGTCTACCTTGCTGCTGATCCCTCTCTTTGGCATTCACTACATCATGTTTGCTTTCTTCCCTGACAATTTCAAAGCAGAAGTTAAGCTGGTCTTTGAGCTCGTGGTTGGGTCGTTCCAGGTAAGCCACCCTTTGGGCCATCAGTCAGTCACCAGGTCTGTCGGCAGGGAGAAGTGTAACAAGCTTGGCAAGGGAATAAGCAAACGTGTGAGCTGGGTTTTTCCTGGACATGCCCAATACTGCTCTTATACCTTTGAGGAAAAAGCTACTCACTCCAGGTTGGCCAGGATGGAAGATAATTTTATGTTTTGCCTCCTGGAATTCCAGAAGGAGATTCTCTCTTCTCATTTTAGGCACCTGAAAAGAAAATGTAACTCTATAAGTTAGTCTCCCCATGCTTTTTTTGTACTCAAGGGAGAAAAATGAGCACCTCAGTTCAGTTTAAGTATTATTGACATGGTGTGAGATGAGATAAATCACGTTTGGGAGGAGTGTCTTTCTGGCCATTACCAGGAGCCTAGTCTATCTTCAACCGGTTGACTTGCATGAACTTTCTCCTCTGTTAATAAGCCAAATCCTGCCTGTAGATCCTGCTCAAGCAGGATTCCATTTCATTGGCACAGGAGGCATGTTCCCCATGAGGATGGATAATGGGACTGTCCTCTGCATTAATCTTTAGGAAGCCCTGATGAAGTTTGCTTCTTAGACCCCTCCACACACTTCACTTCACTCAGTTCCAGTGTTGGGCTGTTAAACTTGGCCCTACCCTTGCATGAAAAGAAGCATTTATTTATGTATTTTATCCCACTGCATCCCTGCATTAATCATCTCTAGCCACTTTGTGTTCTCACAGCCTGCAAGCAGGATCTCTCTGTCACCATGTACCATACACACGTCAGTGGCATGCTTCGTTCAGTGGTGAATGAGTTAAAGTCCCTGTCTACATCACCATCACTTCACATCTGGCATCTCTCCTTTGAGAGATAAATGGATCTACAGTCATTCCATTTTCTTTAGAATTTGCAACCATAAGGGCTAGGATAAGTTTGGGGGGTTATCTTCAGTGAAAGCTGAGATTCTCAAAAATGAACTGTCACTGCAGGGGAGATGGGAAAGGAACAGTTGAGCCCTATACCACATCTAAGATCATTCTGATCTTGATGATGTACTAGCGAGCATGTTTAGATCTCCCCAGTTTCAGCTGACAAGACCAAGCAGGAAAGGTGGGTCTAGTATCACATCCAGTTTCCTCTAATGCCCCAGTTTGAATGACCAAGTGCCCCTCTTAGAGCTGACCCGACTCCTGATGGCTTTAAACACCAGCCTGGAGCAATCTCTGAACTCACACCCATACATCTGCTGCAAGGTACCTTAACCAGTCTTCTCCTGCTCCTTTTGTAGGGAAAATTCAATCAAGTGTTTTCTAAGGGCACCTTAGCAGTCCCCCAGCAGCGTGCCCTTTCTCCAAGGCTGCAGTGAGTTTGAGAGGTGCTAAAAGCTTGTTCTCTCCTTTCCCCTAGGGATTTGTGGTGGCTGTTCTGTACTGTTTTCTCAATGGGGAGGTAAGATCAACAGTATTGTTTGGTTAATATTTGCAGCTAAGGCAAATTGAGTGCTTGTGAAGAGTGGATCGAGAAGTGTCCCGTTCCTGATGTTACCATATTGGGGGAAGCATCCAAGTCAAATCACTTAGTCCAGAAAAAAACAAGTCAACCATTTGCCTGACAGTTTCCAGCACAATTAATAAACATATTAGGACTTTTGTGCACACTGTAGTGTTGCTGCTGCTGAGTCTGTCCTTCACTCCTGAGACAGCACCAGCAGAACTCTTGCATAAGCCCTGATCCAAAAGGACCACCTTCAGCAGGGAAGGATAAAGCCCATCTTCTAAGCCCTAGTCATGCTTAGCGCCTCAATGAATCCTCCACAGAATCAGGCCCACTGCCAAGATGCAGGCTCGTTAGTGCAGTGTTATTTTTGTACCATGCTCCATCTGCCCGTAAGAAATTCAGCAGAGACTGATTAAACCCATATCGCGAAGGCTACCAAGTAGGTGTGAGCAGCTAAAAACTTGGAGCTGCTGTCAGCTGGAGCGCTTTCAGCTCAATAAACTGAGCACGGACAAGAAAGAAGCAGCTGTGATCTGGGTTTGTGTTCCAGCTTCCTAGGGAGAGGAAGAGTGTCCAGAATCAGAATTTGCTCTCTTACAGCTCTGATGCTGCTTTCAGCCATGCTGATGCCATGTGTACACCACGCAGTGGCTTGCAGGGCAGATAGCCCAGCTCCAGCAGAGACCTTTGCCAGTAAGCCTTCGCAGAGCAGGCCAGTACCACACAAACTTATTAATGATCCAAAACTGATACAGGCATTGATGTGACTTGTTAGGCACAGACCAGTGCCAGGTAAACATGTTTCTACCTTACAGGCATCGATTTTGCCTTTCCCACGTTTCCAGTCCTGGGGTTTGCATCCTGGTATTGTACTGTTCCTGTGCTTGCTGATCCCAGAGACCCTCAGACACAGCTGTTTTATCTAATTTATACTGTTATCTAAAAATTTGGACTGGAAGGCTGCAGGAGGGGACAGGGATGGTGGCCAGATTTGTTCAGGATTTGAATCTGGACAGTGTAAACCAGATGATGTCTGTAAACTCCCTGAGCAGGAACAAGTAGCTTCTGTCAAAAAGCACAACTGTATTGACAGCTTTACAAACAAGCTATAGTTAAATCATTTTTATTTGGGCAAAAACACAGCAGTGTAAAAAAAAAATCTTAATTATAATCACAAAGTATAGAATATGTTGCCATTAACAGTAAGTAGTCTCACACCTTTGTGGTATCGGATAAGAAATTTCCTGTGCTCACCTTTCTGGTGAAGCTCAGGGATTTCTGCTCTAGTAGTTTACTGTCCAGAGTGTCACCTCTCTTCTATGTGGCTAAAAGTTCTGACCAGGTTGAGTTTAATGACCTTTATAAAATAATTCTTGGCCCTTTGGTAGGTGGGTCACCTATGGCTGCTCACACAATCAAGTCAGAACAATAGAAAATTCTCCTCTCCACTGACTTTCTTGTCTTTCTTCTTCCTAGGTCCAAGCTGAGCTCAAGCGAAAGTGGCGGAGGTGGCATCTAGAGCGGTTCCTGGGCTCGGACATGAAGTATCACCACCCTTCCTTAGGCAGCAACGGCACCAACTTCAGCACCCAGATCTCCATGCTGACCAAGTGCTCACCAAAGACACGCCGGTGCTCTGGCTTCCAGGCCGAATTCTCTCTGGTGTGATGGGGAGATGCTCTCCAAGCACTGAGCATCCAAGAGAGAAACTGAGAGACAGAAGGATCCCCAGGAATCAGCGATACGATGACAAATCCTTGTGAAATGACACGCTCCTCATGAGCCAACAGAGGACACAAAACTGGAAAAGCCACTGGCATCCAGAACAAGATCAGACAAGCCAAGAGGCAGAGAAATACTTTTCTTCTCCCTCTTTTCAGACCTTTCACTCTTACGTTTCAAGCCCTCAGGGGTTGATAACTATGAGTAAAGGTCCCGGTCACTTGAGGAGAGCCTGGGAGATCCTGATGTGTCTTAAATAATGAAGTAGGGGGCAAGGGAGGGGAAAGCCCGAGTCCTCGGTGGCTTTACCAGAACCGGCATCTCTGAAACAGATACATTGCACTTTTTAAAAAATGAGCCAGTAAAGGACAGAGGGAGCTAAGAAGCAAGGGGCGGGGGGGAAGAGAAAAAAAAAAAGCCAAACATATGAATGTGCCAAAAGTCCCGTTGATAAGAGGTGGTGATAAGGCACCGAAGAGAGAGTTGGGGACACAGGGAGAAGGGACAGGAGGAAGAGGAGCGGGAAGGGGAGATGCCAGCACACGGCCCCTGCCTCTGGGTTTTACACGTGTGAAGACGAAGCTGCAGCACCAGGAAAGCCCCTCGGAGGATGCCCCAGTGCTGCAGGGTGTTCTGCTAATCGCCCACCCTCCTTGTTAGCAAAAGCTTTCCAAGCACCCTTGGGTGCCCTCTGGAAAAGCAGGTCACTGAGAAGGAACAGCATGAGTGCCCTTCTCTGCGCTGTGTTCATGACATCGTATTTTGTTTGGTTGTTTTCAATGAACAGGAAACTCAATTTGCATGTATAAAAACCAGGTACAGATGCCAAAAGCAGAGCACGGCTGCGTTTTTCATTCTTTTTAAGTTTGCCCATAGATCTTGGTGCATTAATGCACCCAGGATCATCAGGGATCAGGGGAAAACAATTGGTCTGTAATTCATTTGCACTTGCTTAGCACACACTGCCAGGAAAGGGAGATGTAGAACCCTGTAATCCTTAATTGAATCAGACCTGCCATAAGGAGCCACTCTCCAGATGAAAAAATTAGCGTCACAGCAGCAAGCAGAATTGCTTTCATCAGAACAAGGTTGTCTCAGCACGTAACTGGCACTCCAGGAGTCAGGAAGGAGTGAAGGAGCTATTAAATTGATTTCTTCTTCAGCTTTTGCAAGGAGCTTTCATCCTATGATGAAGGCATTGTTAGATCTTTAAGATGTGCATGTGTATTTTACCTCTTTTCTGAAGACCTATTAGTTTCCATATAGGGGCAATCCCTATTTGATGAATGCACATAGATCCTGTTAAAATCAAGGGAATAGTTATTTTTTTTCCTTTCCTTTTCTTGGCGGAGGGGTGAAGGAGAGGTGTGGAACCAAACCCTGCTCAGACATGCCAGGCTGGCGGCTCACAGAGCATCATAGGCAGCTCGTGCTCCCAGGCCCTGCATTTGAGACCTTCCCTGCAATCCCAAACTCAGTCAGGAGACAGCCAACACAAGGATGAGGATGCTCGCGTTTGTGTCCCACCCAACTGCATCAAATAGGGTTGCACCGGTTTTACACTGGGGTTGGGAAATCCCTGCCCAGCTCACGTGTACGCTTAGTAATTGGGCTGCTGTCATCCTACTGTAAGATGTCATAGCGCTGTCCTCATGAAGGAGAGTCTGGGTCACCAATGCATGTACGTGGAAAGGAAGGTGGGTTCCTCTTTTGGAGTTCAGAGATCAAAACTTACCCACCTTATCTAACAGCACCTGGACTTCTTTTTCTTCATAATGAAATATAGTTCATTGAAGGGAAGCATCTTTAACTTGGTGGGTTTGGGGTTTGTTTTGCTTGCTTGTTTGCTTGCCTTAAGCATCTGTGATTCACCGCAAACGAACGACACTGAGCCCAGGAGGAGAGTTTGCAGATCTGGACATCCAGTTCCTTTCTCAGTTCTGAGAGGGCAGTTGTTCCATGCTGTAACCTTCCCCAGAGCTATACCTGTTATCATCTGAGCTCGATGCTTCCAGAGTATTTCTCCATGTGGGAGACTGAGAAAAGCGTAGAGGACTGAAGTCAATAAAGGGCATGAGATACCCTGATACAACTGCCATGAAGGGTAGACGTGCAGTCATGGGTTTTCAGTGATCTAGCTCAGATGCTGTCACGGTGTAGCCATGGCTACCCAGCCTGCAAAACCTGAGAGGATAGGTAGATATTGTGAAGATAGTCATAATGAGCACCATGGTCCTGGAATTAAAGTGCTGAGACCCCAGGCTAGCCAGGTGCAAGCCATCTTTGTTATGGCTGTGTTACACTGCAACCATATCATTAGCAGTTAGAATCCAACACCGATGTGCCATAAGATCATCAAAATCCTCTCTTAGCAGCTCTCTAATTCCCCAAATCCAGAGAAACCAAGAGTGTGCTTAAAATTTCCCCATGTTCCTTGCACTGAAGCCCTTACGCCCTGACACCCCAGGAACAAGGTTCCCATTGAAATCTCCATGAGGTTCTCGGAGGCAAAGACCCTCTTTGTGTTTGGTGCTGGTGCTGCTCTGGTGAGTGCTTTCAGACCTGGATTAGGACTCACACAGAAGATGCCGGAGAAGCCCCAACAGTACCACCAATTCTTCTCCTGTGCTTGGTTCAAAGCAAGGATTTGACCTAGCTCTGCATTTCACCAGGTGAATGGCTAGCTGCAAGGAAACCCAGAAGCAGCAAGGGAAAGCTCACTCTCAGCTTCCAAGTTGTTCCCCTTGGCGTGAAATGCTTCCTCTCACTGATTCAGAGTTTGGAAGCAAGATCGGTCTGGGAAAGATTTGATTCATCAGGCTGCAAAGTCATTCACCCTCTTTATCTGTCATCGTAGCTCTTTATGCCCAACAAAATGGGTGGGCTGCAGAGGAGCACTGCCTAATCTTAATGCATCCACTGTGGTGCCCAATATGTGAACTTAAATCCCAGGTAAGCAAAGGAGGAGTTTGAGCACGGAGTTGGTGAGCATAAGTGAAGCACTATTGCCAGCAACCTCCTTTGGGAGGTGTGAGGGAAACCCTTCCCATCTGTTTTAGACAGCCTTGCTGGGGCAGAAGGTCAATATCTGTGAGCCATGAGCAGTGACAAACCTTGTGCATTTTCACTCCGTTGTTCTTCACCTTCCTTTTCTTCTCCCTGTGCTTGTAATTCCGTTTGCAGGAAGGACCTTCTGCTTTGCATTTACAGCTTCTTTTCCATTTGAGCCCTGTGCTAACCTGTGCCAGCATCAACCATACGCCAAAGGCAGCAGGAATGGGCTTGCCTTTTAGAGAAATGACAGGGAAAAATTTGACTGATTATTTACCAACGCCACAGGGTCTTCTGCAGCCCTTGAAATGCATCACCAGACTATTCTGCACAGGAGCCTGAAGATAGGATGTAACTGAAACTGAGGGGCTCCTTCAAAAACTGTTGACTACATTAGCATGCCGGGAACAGTGCCCCCAGGCACCCTACTTGCAATTATTTCATCACCGAACATGCAGCCACATTGCCATTATGCTGTCAAGGGTGTTTGAGAGATTAAATGAATCTGCTGAATATACCTGCTGTGACAGGCATGGCAATATCAGCGATGCAGGCGGTGCAGAGCTGCCAGCCCACCTGCGTTGGCCTCGTATTTCAGGAGAACAGAGGAGTCAGTGGTGAAATCAGAGCTTTTCACTCTGGGGATATGAGCAATCAAGTGAACGATGACACTCGGATCAGGTCCTCGTTTAAGTGGCTTAGTGCAGGAATTTGGCTCAATAACTTGGCCTCCTCTACTCTGTTTTTCATCCAACTCATCAATAAAACAGACTTCAAGGACCTCACTGCAACCCCAGACTGCGTTGTCCTGAATCCGTGCAGAATACACGATGCAGTGCTCAGAACTGCTGCTGTCGCTCACAAAGCATCAGTCTGACCCCCTTAACTCTGGTGTAAGACAGGAATGGCTCCAGTGAAGGCAACTGCATTAATTTTCTGCAAAATAAGATTGAGGCATACCTGGATGTGTTAGGCTTTTAGATATGTTTGAGGATCATGAATTTAGATTCCAAAACTCTATACAGAAATGAGGTCAAATTCTGATGCCACTTGCACCAATCAGTTCATTTCAGTGACTCCTGAATTACACCACAACTGGAATTTGCCTTTAGAATAATTCCTTTATCTTCAGCCTGGAACTGTTTACACCCTTTTTATACCACTGAGACATCAAACCCCTCCTGTTAATTAGTGACTCTCTATTTCAGTGATTAAGCTATTAAACAATTATTAGTAAGTATGGAACAATTAAAATTAAATTATTTTCTCAAGGTCTAGAGGTACAAGGTTCAATGCTAACATTAGACTGCAGATAATTTCTATTCAACTGGGACCTATATTGCTCTGTGGCCCTCTCATAAGGAGCAATAAATGAGAATATGACCATGTTTAGGGTTTAAAAAAGAGCAGTAAAGAAATTCTAGGCTGTTGCAGAATTTCAGGGCATTAAGTTGAACTTAGTTGTTAAAATCAGAGATATATATGCAGCAGCATTGTAAAAAGCCCAGGAGACAAAACACCTGATTTTTTTTTTTTTTCTTTCCCTAGGAAGCAGTTATATTTTTTCTCCAGGAAGGTGTTACTGGAGAAAAAAATGTTTTGTATATTAACTAATCAGCAGATTTACTTCTTTCTCAATATCCCGCTTGGTTCCCATTCAGCTCAGAAGCAATGAGTTGGGGTGGTGTCTGTGTCACGGGGCTGTGCGAGCGAAGGGATTAAAACCAAATCTCTGCTCCAGTCTGATGGAAATACCTTCAGAGAGAGATGCACCTCCTGATTAATAAAAGACTGCTAGTGGTTTTTAAAAAGCAAAGTGAAGTTCCAAAGCTTAGGAGTGAACATCGCTTGGCTCCGTGGCAGGGATTAAAGGCGTTTGGTGGGATTATTTTGTCTCCATTCCTTCCACCTTCACCACAGTGTTTTTAAACAAGGGTTTCTGCAGGAAATATGAAATATTTTAAGGGAATCTCTCAAACCTGGAAAGGCCGATATGTGTCTTTGTGAAGCTAATTTTATTCTGTCCGCACAAGTTCAGCTCGGTTTCATAAATGGCCTACGGAAATCCATGTGGTATCAGAAGCAAGGAGACTGAGAAGCAATGTTTCTTCTCTGGAAGACGAATCTAGGTTTAACACCAAAGCCCAGGTAAAACACGTTGCCTCCCCCCTGTGTCCCAGCCTCTCTGCTTTCAGGTAGGGCGTTTAGCTGAAGAAATGATCTTGACTGGGGTGTTGACACTGGGGTGCTTCCCCCCAAAGGCATCTCTGCACCAACGAATGTGCCAAACTCTCGGAGACAAGGACTGCGGTCCTGAGCTCCCTGACTCACAATGCAGCTTCGCACTTTTCCCACACCGATGCTTACGGTGGCAAGGACCATAATGTTTCTTGATTGCAGATGACCCTCGAAGAGCAGGGGGCTCTTGGCCTCATCTATGCCCATATCAATTTGGAATGACTCTGCTGGTATCATTCTGGAACTAAACTGGTGTAACAGGGAAAAGAATTAAGTCCCCAACTGGCACGTGGAGTCAGGTGTCCCAAAATCCAGAACAGCATGGATTTCAATCCATTTTCTTTCAGTCAGTCAACTTTTCACCCCTTCCCCAAACCCAATATTTACATACCAGGCTGATGAGGTATAATTACAATGACTGATCTTGTTTTTTTTCCCCTGGAGATCTGTACAGTTGTAAAGTATGGCTTTTAGGAATTAGGAGTTTCCTGGGCCCATGGACCGTCTCTTCCACCGCCTACTGTCTGAAAGTCCTAACTCCTTGTTTGCTTGCATGGTGTTTGTGCTATATACTGAAGAGCCCTGGGTTTGAAACCCTGGTTATTTCTAGTGTACTGTGAAATCACAGGGAAGAAGACAAATATTGGGACTGGAAACTACGTAACAGGTCTGTAAGGGAAATAATGCCCATTTGGTTCTGAGGGCCAGGCCTTTAGGACACACAAATTGGCATCAGCAGAGCACTGGTGTTTTATACCCCAGTTTTGTAGATATTGTAAATTTGTACATAGAATAAATCTGAATAGCACATTTAAAAAAAAAAAAACAAACAAAAACAAAAAACAAAAACCAACATACTTTTGATACAATGATGATGATAAATTAAGTTCGAAGAGGCACTTTTGAATTCAAAAGTGCATTTTGCAAACACCTCAAGCTGTTGTTCAGTAGCTGGTGCCAACTGACTCTTCTCACTCAAACTGTGAGCACCTCTGCTCTGCCCTTCTGTAAATAGGCTTTGACAGCAAAGAGTGATGAAAACTGGCTGTGAACAGAGAATCACTGTCTCTGTGGACTTGTACGTACCTGGGTGCTTGTGATGTATTCTTCATACCAGTGAGAACAGGCTGGCTTGCTCAGCACAGGTGAAGTCTCCGCCTTGTTTCATGGCCTTTTGCCCAATGTTATTTATTTTGTTCTGACTCTGTACATATGCAATGAATTGGCTATTTTTTTCCTTTGTATTTGGTTCATCTCCTTGCTTCAGAGGAGGTTCTTCTCTGTGGTTGACACTGCTGAAAACAAGCAATAAAACCATCGTGAAGACATTGTGTTTAAGATGTTCCACCTGATACTTTATTTTTCTCAGTCCTGAAAAAGTCACAGAGAGAGGAGGAAAGGCTAAGAAGGAGGTAGTGAGCTGATAAGGTGATTGCCTAGAGTTAGGCATAATGATCTCATACTTGTAAGGTTAGCCAGATAGACCAAATCACTCTCAAAATGGGAGACCTCCTTAGAGAACATCTGTGCCAGCAGAAGAATCAGTACCAGCCCCAGCATGAGTGATCCCCAAAACCACCACAGTGAAGGTAACACCACTGCCTGAGCTAGGTGGCTGGATCCGATGTCTTTTGGAGGTAGGACTCATGCATGGAGGTAATAATCATGCAATCACAAACACACTATGGTTCTTTTGCCACGGTCAAGAGATGTCAAGTGCTTCCTGTATTTGTAGGTACGTACACCCATGCACACACATATACATGTATTGATTGTTACAAGTGTAGGGTTGGATGCTGGAATATCCTCCAACTGTCTCACTATACTGTGCCGTTCAAATTCACCCCCATGAGTATCCCCCCAGTACGCTGGCTGGACAGACAAAACTAAGGTCTGTCTTTTACATCACAGACTGTAGCAGTTCATAACCACCCTCCATAAATAGGAAAACCACAAAATATGTGAAAAACCGTGTTTGTTCTCATTCCCTTCTGGACTGAACACACTCAGACTGCCAATCATCTAGGCTACATGGTAGGAGAACCTGCGAGCAGCTTTTCGAGAGCAGATGCCACAGGTCCATTTCACCTGCGGAAATCCCACACCCCTGCAAAAAACCAAAATGCTTTACCCATAAGATGCACAAGTGAGCTTCCATCCAGTGCTCTCTGCAAATGTTTGGCATGCATAATGACCAAGGGCATCTTACAATGCAGTTTGCAGTTCAAGGCGGTGGTTTGACTTGGGCTTGTCACAACCAGATGATTCCACAGCACTGGTGGTGTAAATTCATAATCTGAGCATCATGAGAACATCCTGCCTGCAGCTCGTACAACTTGACCCTCGACCCATCCACCTCAGTACTGTATATGCATATACAAATACAGTACATCTGACCGTAGCAATAATTATACAAGTGGGTAATTAATGGCTTGCAGGTGTAAAGGGAAGCACAACAGCCAGGTCTGGAGTTAAGCATCCTGCTGGTTGGTTGTTAGTTTAGTTTGCCTTTGGGACATAGGTTAAGTTAGTCCTCTGAATGTGTTGTTTATCCACCTCAAAAGGAATGCCTTGATTTTGGGGAAATGCAGAGTTCATTGGATCTTTTCAGTGCGAGTACAAATTTGTCTGCTTAAATCTCTTCACATACTCTTTGGGCTGAAAGTAGCTCTCACCCTGGAAAGAAATGGATTGGTGTTTGAACATGGATTTTGCAAAGCCTCCAGATCTCTGCTAGTTGATTCCAAATCATCAGCAAGCCGCTTAAATTAACACTCCTTTCAGGCACAGAATTGCCCAGTAAGGCTAATGAGACTTAACACTCTTCCTTTCCATTTTCACTGCCCCTGCATGGAGCTGGTGGTACTGCAAAGCTGGGGTCTGTCTCTGCCTTCTCGACGCACTGGGCACGCCAAGCACTGGCGTCTTGTACGCTGGTCCCTGGAGCAGCAGAAGGGCTCAGCCTGCAGGGACTGTGTGCTCATCCCTGGCAGTTTTTCCACCCCACCAGGTGACCAGATACCTCCTGAGCCTCGTATGGCGACCTTAGCCGTGCAGCTTCCTCCAGCTTTCCCAAGGGTGCTGCATCTGCCCCTGCATCGCGTCTGTGTTTCATCCTTGCTGTGCGCCCAGTTCGTTAGCGCTGTCTTTTCAGGTCTTTATTGCTCAGAACAAAGCACGAGCCTTCCTCTGTGTTGGAGAAATGCCTAGCAGGCAACTACGAGTGAACAGTAATTATTTGTATAAAAGACACATTATTTAATGCACATGAATATTAGGCAGTGAAAATAGATCGCAGTGAGACGTCAATGAGCTTTTCCTTGTCCATAGGGCCAGTTCCACAGCTCACCCCCTTTTTAAGCTGATTTGCACCCATTGTTCACACTACTGATAAAGGCCAAATGTACAACTATGGATGACAAGTCTTTGCTATATATGTCCCTCCTTTCTGCATGGATTAACCATTTTCATTTAAAAGCAAAGGGTCTAATGCTCTGGGCCATTCTGAGAAGTAAAGCTGTTGCATACTGACTTTCACTAGATCCTTCTGTGGATTAAATCAGAAATCAGAAAAACAGGTTACAAAGGCTGGGGAAAGGGAAGATCAGCCAATTGCATTTAGTCTGTGTCTAGAGGTGATGATAATCACATACTGCCAAAAAAATGTCTTCCGTATCAGGAACTCCAATCACTGCGCAGAAATTAATTAGTGTAAGTGGCTTTGATGAAGGTCACCTAAGAAGTCTGAGGCAAAAATCAACCCAACCATCTTCAATCCCTGCTGCGTGTCCTCTGTGCAAAAGCCATCCTTCCAGGTTTACAATGAGCATAGCATTGCTTTTCTTAAGATGCGCACCATTATTCTGAATTTGATAGAACATGTGATCACATATGTCTGGAAGTTTTTGAGCTTGACTTTTAGAGCTTCTTTGTGTAAGATCAATGGTGCAGTTGCTTTTCATGACTGCAAAAACATCCTTCTCTATAAGAAAAAGCCATGACTGAAAATGGCCAATGGCATCCTTTTCCTTTGATCCCCTGTGGTTTCCATGGCAAAATGCCAGGACGAGGACTTTTGTGATCTCCATGACATTAAAGCAATTTCCCGTGTAGTGAATCAATTTTAGCCGTTAAATTATCTTCGCTCCACATGCAACCAGTTGCATTCGCTCCCTCCCACTGGGGATATCAAGTTAGAACTGTGGCTCAACACAATCTGCAGAAAGAGTCCAGCTGCCTTCAGACAAGTTCAGAAAGGCTCTCGATAGTCCAAGACTCACAAGGGAGTGTGGCACAAGGAGCCTAGGGACTGTATCGCTGCTGTAATACCATACACTTTAAAAGCTTTAAAACCTCTTCCGATGCTGACACGTGCTCGCAGAGGAGTCATTCCTACTGGTAGAACTCCCCATGCATTTAACGTTCTGTTGGATCATGTGAACAAAGCCAGGCAAGTTGAAAAGTCATCTCAAAATAGCCATTTCCCACATAGTGGTATTCCTAGAACCAAACTGGCCTTGCAGCCAAAGACCAGAGAAGGCAAGAGGTTTGTGCATGTGGCATTAGGTCCCCCCTTATGGTGCTCAGTGATGAACCCTCTCCTAGAGTCCATCCCTGCTCCATCACACTACTGATTGAACCTGTCCCCTTGGAAATATCTCCACTCCGTCCAGTTGAGATCAAAGCCTTGAACCCTTATCACAGACAGCCTAAGAGTACAGGAACTAACATGGCATGCTGAAACCAGTCAACATCACGCCTGCTCTTGGTTTTCAGAGCAACTCTACGTAATTATTGCACACTGACTGGGACAGAGGGAGGGAAAGAAAGGAAAACAACATCTGACTTGTAAACCTGAGGGATGGTGTGCTTGTTGGGGAACCAAGAACAAGACACTTCAAAGCGCACTTCATTCTCCAAACTTTAAGAGGACAATTACTTCAACTCAAAACTTCAATAGCTTGATAGTTAGACATCCTGGGTGACAAACTGGAATGCTGTCACTTAATAGCAGCTCCAAGTCAAGGAGAAAGGAGATTCAAAACAGGGTCTCTAGCCAAGATATCACATGAGTGAGCATGGCAAGCACGTCATTAGCTCTGGAGAGTTCTCCACTTTTCTAGCAGGTGACACAAAAGCCCTTAGAAACAGGGAGGGGTGGGTGGGTGGGAGCTGGGCAGTGGCTTTTAAAGCACAGTGATGCCAATATGTAATGTGAGGAAAACCAGGGTAGAACCGTGTCATACCAACACCCACATATTTGTCTATATTCCCCTTCCTTTTGGCAGGTCCTGACAAATGGTTGCACCTCATCGTCACTTCTTACCTGAATCCACATGTGAATCTTATTTTACAAAGGAAGGAGAATGCCGCCAGCAAGACCCCAATACTGAGTTGGCCACTGCTGCCAAGAATCTGCCTCCCCCAACCCTTACAGATTTACTACACTGCGATGCCTAATCAATGGCTGTTTCTTATCAACCACTTAACTCTGAGCTCTTTGGCATAAAGCAGTTACAAGCCACAACATTTCATTACCTCCTATCTGCTCCCAGCCAAAAAATATGGGGATCTGATAGAAACATGGCTTCAGTGTGCAGTGATGAAGGAATTTATTGCATGTAATAAATTCATGCTTGTAATGTGATTTCTGGTTTGGACTGGGTGCAGCTTTTCATTGCATCCCATCACATATTTGCCACCAAGTCAGTGCCTGTGTGATCTAGTTCTCTGCAAAACTCCAGCCCTCTCTCTTTGTGTCCTATTTAGTTCATAGATAGGAGTCTAAACAGAGGGCTCCTGTGTCCCTGAGACAGCAATATGCACAAATGCAAGTTACCCAGCCTGGTCCTCCTGCTGCCAAAGCCTGCCTGGCCTTATCCTCTTGGTTGAGTCTGAATTTACCCCTTTCTTGGTTCATGGTGGTCACATTTCCAAGGATCTGTTTGTAAATTAGAAGGTTATTTATAATCACAGTCATTTATCTGACCTGGGGAAGAAGACTGGATAGTTTTCTCCTTTCCTGCTTCCATTACTGGCCAGGCACCAGCAGTTTCTGAGAGGATTACTGTCGTTCTGGCCAATCTGGACAAGGATAAAGCTTTGAATCAAAATTATAGAGTACGCCTCAATTCCAGGCTCTCACCAGCTCCCCCATCTCAAAGGAAAGCTTTGGCATTCATCAGCTGGATTGATTATTAGGACTTGTGTGAATAACTGATTGCATTTGTTTGGCTGCTGAGGAGGGAAGGGAAGGAAAAATACCTATGGTTGTTTGAAAAAAGAAAAAAAACACAACTGTGGTTTATTTTGGACAAAATGTTAAAACAGACATATTACAGGTTTTTCTGCTGAAAAAAAGAAACATAAAAATATCATTTGAAAAAAAACCACAACTGTGATATGAAATGGAGCATTTCACTTCTGCCATTTGAAATTATAAAAAAAAAAAAAAAAAGAAAAAAAAGTCAAGATAAACTCAAATGTGCTCACAAAAAAAGAAGAAAGGACAGCACTTTCTCCCTTCCACTAACTCACCTTACAGCCAGAGCAACTAGGTAGAGTGAGAGCAACAACTTGGCTCTTCAAGATCGAGTCCTTTTACATTGAGCATAGTTGATTGAGACGAATTTATTTACTAGGGTATTCAACAGAAGAATTGGAAATCCCTCAGTTCTTTCTAGTTGCGTTGTTATGACTTTCTATAACTGGAAGAAACTGGGGCTTACGTGGTAGTGTTCTCCAACCCCTTTCCCAGCCTGGTCAGTTTTAATCACCAGCCTGGGGAGTTGGGCTCTGTTTCAGTAGATTTTGCAAATGGTACATCTTTTAGATGCACAGTCTTCTTTCCTTGTTGTAGGACATGGCAGGTTTGTCTAATTTACAACTGAAATTAGACATTTATTCAAGCTAGGAAAGACTTAAGATAGTGAAACAAAGCATAACGTTATACAAAACAGCACAACCCAAAGAGCTGGAGCCTGGGCCACCCTCTCAGAATATTGTATGGGCTAGGTTCGTAACATCTACTGTCTACGGTGGCAACTTGTAAGTAAAACTAAACTTACTGGAAAGCTTAGCAGAGTTAGTTTATCTACAATAATCTTTCTACATGGGTAATGTTTCCAAAATGGTGATCAAAATTCATGCTGATTGCTACAGTATCCTGCTACATCAGCTCACTTCTATGTACATGATGATTAATTTGTATATAGTTATAATACATGTAATTTTTGTGGCAGATTAGAAGCATAAGGGTTGCATCTGTGGAGCTAAGCAATGATATGAGTCAATGGGCACCTTTCCTTATGTCAACAAAAGATACATACTCACCAACGCTCATTATGCAAATGCCAATCTAATTACATTGCAGAATATAAATTAATGGAACATTCATTTGAAAGCTGCTCAGATCCATAGTAATATTGCAGTTCATGAAGTTGCCCAAGCCTTGCACAAGAGTGAAATTCTTCAGATTCAATATTATCTGAAGTGCTACAGTCTGATCACAGTGAAAAAGCTTTTTAGGTGTTATTAAGTCAAAGAGTAAAGTAGTAATTACTCTGGCAAGAGAGAAATTTCTAGGGAGCATTTGAGACAGGTTCCAAGTGGATCACACACACTCAGCTAGAACATATCTCTTGTCAGAAGAAAAACAAGTACTTGAAAAAGCAAAGGATTTGCAAAGTGCTGGTGAAGTGTAGTATGACACAGAGGTATGAAGCACTCCAGCAATGAAGATAAATGACAAAGTCCTCTCTATTGTACGGAGAATCTGGCTGCAAAAACTCATTAACAAATTTTTTTTCTTTTTGTGAACCAAAAGAAAAACAAATTAAAAATAATACAGTGCAACTTGGGGAGGTGGACAATGAAGATTCCCATTATCCTGAACTCCCATTTAACTCTGTTCTGAGCCCCTCAGATGTGAGCACTTCAGCTAAATAGATCTGCTTTCTTCACATAATCTTAACACGGCAGGTACAAATTCCTAGCATCAGGCAGGTAAATGCATCTGATAGATCCCATTCAACTGTAGGTTGAATTTAGCCACCGAATATGGAAAAACCTTCCACCCAATGTCTCTCTCCACAAAGCCAGTCTCTCTCCAGAGTCAAGAAGTTGAAAAACTACATTTCATTGCACATAGAGCATCACTGTTTTCTCCCTGTTAAGTGGGCCAGAGTGTGAAAAACTTTTGTCGGCTTTGTAAACAGAAAGCAAAGAGCAATTGTTATTGTTGTACTGACTTTCTGGGTGAAATTCCTCTCACCCAGTTTTATGTATCTATAATGCAGTTGTTAATGCCAGAGCCACTCATTTGAACTCCTTTCTAGGGAGCTCTTGTCAGTGTTGTTAATTCAGTTTAGGGGAAAGTTCATCTGCCGAGGAGCAGCAGATGAATTGAGGCAACTGAGAGACATACACTCAAACAACCCCAGATTGTCTAATTTAGAACTTTGGAAACTAAAAGACAGAGCAGACATCGAAATTACCAATTCTTCTGTTTGAAAAGGGCTAAAATGTCCACCATGCAAAGACCTCTTCTCCCAGAATGTTTTGCATGCAAACTGTAAAGAAGGGATTTAGAGATTCCCAATGGATGTGAACTGCTCTGCAAAGGTCTGAGCTGATGACTACAGAGGCATTGCCAAGGACAACCTGGACGTTCAATGAATGGATGGATTATGAGCAACCAAAGCTGTCCTTGACCTTCTGAGACACAGCTACTCTAGTTCCTGTCAAATCAGCAAACACAAAAATCAGTAGCAAGCTCTTGTGAACAGAAATGTGTATTGCGGGAGGAAACGCCAATAAAATGATATGATAATGAAAAGGAAGATGCTACACAAACTCATTTCAGTTCAAAGCTGGAGGAGGAAAGTAGCAACAATTATAGTTTTGCTTGAAACACACACCTGCATGCCTCACAATAGTCTTTCCTTAAAAATATAAATATAATTGTTGTTTGCTTCTAATATTGAATATTTAATACAAATTCTTGTAATAAGAATCTTTTGGTGACCACCGCATACAGAAACCTTGAGTACTGTAATATAAAAATATACTTACGACCAGAAAGGACATTACTGTTGTTAAGAACATAATTACCCTTACTACATTAACACTTAGTGAAGGTTACCATTTGTAAGTAAGATATAAATAGAGTTTTTTGAAAAAGTAGGGAAAACATTTGCTACCTCCAGTAATATACCTGAAGCTTCTGACCTTGGCCCATTGACAGTACTCTTTAGAATAATCTTTTGGTCAACGTGGGTTCAGCAGAGAGTGAATTTAACCATGACTCTGGTAAAGAGATATTATCTGGGATAGAACAACCACCAGGTGATCATTAACACAGTAGTTTTCCTTGTAGGTCATAAACAGTTCTTTCTCTCCCCAAAGATCAAATGAGAACAAACCTGCACTTAAATATATTCAGTTTCTTTACTAACGGAATATTAATTTTTGTTTTTCACGGGGCTGTTTGGGAAGTTTTGGTTTAATGTATTGAAATTGCAGCTGCATATGTTTAAATTATTTATGCACCCAGACACGTAGACTGTGATTAAGCTTCTTATTTGGTTGTAACACAAAGTTCATTTCTTTTGCTGGTTGATTTAGCATGAAGAAACCTTCCCTACGGGTCTGCTTCACAATAAATTGCTATTGGCAGACAGAAATGTCAGGTTTACCCTCCAGATGGGAGGAACAACAAATCAGACCTTTGCTTGTTCCATTTTTTCTTCTGCACATGTGACAAGAGATGTGTGTTTCTCTCTACTAACTCTGTCTGTTCTCAAATGTAGAGTTATAATGGGGGACTTTTTCACGTACAAATTTCATGGGCACCAAAAACTGAAGCAACGTAGCTGAGGGTCTGTGAAACTTGCTAAGACTGGCAAACTTCTCAGGCCCAAATTTCAACTTTACTATTAATCTATTGAAGCTGAAATAGTGTTGTTTTGATTTCCTGGATAGCACTTTTATAGTGAAGCTCTCTTTATAGTCACTGGAGATTTGGTCAATATAAGCAATGTACCAGCAATATAATCATTTCATCTCAAGCAGACAGCTAAATTACATCAGATTAATTACACATCAGTAGGACTCCGTTGTGTCTAATGCCACATGAGACACCCAAAGTGTTGTAGACGTCTACGTGGGAACAGAAGATGTAACACAGGACTTACACACATCTCTTTGTAAGGACAACTGTTCTCCTGGAAAAAAAACCCACAGCATCTACAATGACTCTTCAAGCCTGTGTTTAGGCAGCTGAAGAATCTCACCCAAAGTGCCTGTTTCTTGCCTTGAATACAAAGGGTTTCCTGGGACTACCTCAACTGGAGGTGTCAGCAGGGGCAGCGTCTAATGCTAGGCCAGGGCAATTCACCCACTGTTGGGTATCTTGCTTTATTGTGACTGTAAATGCTACATAACAAGGAGTCTTTTTTCTGAGGGTGCAGAATATATTAGTCTCAATCACAATTTATTGGTAGTAACAAGGGACGTGTCAGTACAGTTCCAGGTTTCCAAGGTCCCAAAGAGAAAAAACTTACCTCAAACTCTGGATAAAGCTGGCACTGTGGGAGAAACAGGACCATAGCCCAGATCTAGCCAAGATCTATGGCTTTTAGGATGTTCACACTCCTACTGATTTCCTCCACCTTCTCCACTGCCTCCATCTTCCTGGACACGAAGGTACAGCCTTTAGCTTCTTCACTAAGGCTCAAATAATTTTTTTCCTGCTCCTTCTGAATGACTGTCTGGAAAAGGTAACTAATAACAAGTGCTGCTTTCTCCTGATGGTACAGGGAACGGTTAACCGCTACCACCTGCATTTTCATCGCGGTTTTCAGAGCCCCTCTCATCCCCCCCAGTTCAAGTTGAACTGCGATATCTGCAGCTGGTGAGTAACCTGCGAACGTATGAATTTTATTTCCTTGCTTACTGTTATCAAAGAACTTAAGTGACAGTGCTAGAATTGCATTTTTTTCCCATGCTTTATTTTCAATAGACTGTTAACTCTTAAGAGGATGTAAACATTCTTGCACATTACATCCCTGCCCATAACCACAAGAGACAGTGTGAGGGGGAGAAGTGGCTGTTCTCAGAGATGATGACCTTGCGTAGTCGAGCCATCACACTCAAAATGCCAAAGCCAGATGAAGACTGCAAGCCACAGAAGGAGGATTTGTCGCTGGGAGTTTTTCTCCTGGCTCAGTTCCTCATACTATCTAGGAACATAGTATGCAAAAGGGTCAGCCACCTTACGCAGCAGATGTCTTTAGATGGCAAAAATGACCATGGCCCTGCTTTGCCTTTCCCTGCTGCCCTTTCTCCTTGCAGCAGGCCACGTCAGTGCTGATGATGCTTCTCCAAACCAGCTTTGGACTCCAAAAAAAGCCATCATAGGGTGTAACCGCATGGTATCCACAAAGCGATGGGATGTCAGAGGGAAGCACAGATGGGGGAAGGTGTTCCTGCTGAGGGACAAGCTGACTGTGCAGCCTCGCCACTGCCCTCGTTGGCATGTTTGTGCCTGTGCTACTAAATAGAAGGGTCAAGGGCTCATTCCCTGCCCCTGAGAGAAATGGCCTCAGACAGCTTGTGTCCTTACAGATAAACTTTCTGATTCTGCAGGAAAAAAGTTGCATTTTCCATAATGCCGTCCAGGAACATTTCCACAGACACATCCCCCAAAAAGGCCATCTGGGAGTCAGACACTTGAGATTTAGATATTTCCCAGTTTCGCAGTGACTGATGGCACTTAGAGCAACTTCTAGATCATGCAGAAATTCAGAGTGTTGCTGTTAAAGGCTTGACCCAGTGGTAGCAAGCAGTGGCTCAATCGTGGCTGCTGGGAGTGCTAACCTTGAAATCTAAAGGAAAAAAGAATTAAAAGACACTCTGAGAACAGAGCAAGCAATCAAAGTTATAAAATGTCAATGATGTTTCACCATTTTTTGTCCCTTTCTTTTCACTCAGCCCCCTGACCCTGCTTTGGGCTCTTGCTGCAGTTATCTCCCCTCTATCCCAGGGCACATTTTCACAGCATATTTTGGGAGTGTTAGATTTTTGTCTACCAAACAAAAACAGAGCAACGGGGGCTGTGAAGAGCCATTCACAGATCACTATTTGGTTTTTTTATATGCCTATTTGTTTTATGGTGCCTCTATCTTCTTTTACTAGGCTGGATAGCCATCATCCTCACCCAGCCTCAAAGTCAGCCTTGGATTCCCTGACTTACAAACCCCAGCAACAATAGCAAATATCAATATCTTTCTCATTTTGTGCAACACTGGTATGAGTGTTGTCTCTATTTGTGATGGGCTTCACCTCATCCAGCTTTCTACACCTCCTCCTAAGGTCAAAACTAGTCTTTCACTTTATTTCTCTGACTACTGGATTAAGGTCTTCCAGTGCTAACACGAGCTTCAAGGTATATATGTGAGAGAAACGTAGTTTCACAAAAAACATTTGCTGGCATTATAAATAACTAAATGGTGCCAATTTAATGCTACTTCATTATTGATTAGCACCTAATCCACCTGAAAATCTCATCAACAGATCCATTCACAGAGCACAGCAGTATTTAGCAGGAGTAGAGACAGTCAAGCCTGACTGGTTTTTAAAGCACAGGAGAAAATAAGCCTTCCCAGTCTCTTTCCCTAGGCACCCAGTATGCCACATTCGCCATCACGGTGTGTTACTCCATTTCTCCCCTCCTGCCAATAAATATTTTGGCCATGAAAGTCAGGCTGAGAGCAGAAAAGGGACAGTACCAGGAAGCCCTGGGCATGGCTCACTCTCTCCTGAATACAGATGGAGCTAAGAAACTCTTCTCTTAACATAGTTACCCCATAGAGCTGCCTAAATTTAAGCATACAAATATGCCCCAAATCTTTTGATAAATATACAACAGATATCACTACTTAATGCTATGCTCACCTCGTTTTCTTCTTTTGCTCATAAATTTAACAATTTGGGCTAGACACTATTTTCAATCCTAGTTTTCCTCTTGAGACTAATGTTTTTAGAGAGAACGTGTTTCTAGAATGGTTGGGCAAGTTCCAATAGCGAGGGCAGCTTTTTCTTCCTTAATCTTGCAATCTGTTTCTTGGAGGGATTCCTAGCCCTGCTGCAGAAGAGGGATTAGAGCCTGAAGGGTGATCGATGCTGCAGGATGGTGATTCTGTTTTTTCCATCTCCTTCTTTTTATAGGCTAAGTCATTACCCACTGAAATGATCGCATTTCAAAACCACTTTTAAAGTTGCGAAGTCAAACCTGCAAAAGTTAGGCAATGCCAGAATATGAAGGATACCTGTCTGTTGGGCCAATATGCAATAAAGAAGAGCAGGGGCTGCACATTCGTATGTATGAAAAGGAGATAGATATTTGAGGAGCCGCTCAGCGATGTTGGCAGCACAGTCTGTCCATGCACCGAACCAGGCAGATGCAGGGAGAAGAGAAACTGGAGTTTGAAAGCACTAAGACCATTATTTCCCAACTCAAGGGCCTTAAACGAGTCACCCTAAAGGCTATTACTTGGAGGACCTGAATAATCATTTCATCTCTTTCCCCAGCCTGTTTTGCTGGATTTAACCCTGAGTTAAAAAATGGGAGTCTGACAATCCCAGGAAGAAGGAACAAATACTTCCATATCTGACTGCTCATGCTGCCTCCGAGGTGAAAACCGAATAAACAAACTACGAACCAGACCAATTCATTTACGTGCTTTTTCTGCCTTGAGGAGAGCCTAAAAGAAAGGAGGCATTGCAGAAGACTGGAATGAGTCACTGCACTGCCTGCAAGGCTGAACAAAGCTGGGATCCCTGGGTCTGTGAACTATTTACTGCTAAAAGTAGATTATAAATATAAATATAAAAATACATATGTATAAATATAAATGTATAAATATAAAAATAAATAAATCATATAAATATCATATGGATTCAGAGCTGTACCAGGAGGAGATGCAGGAGTCAGTTCATCAATCCTACATGTAACAACACATGAATTTTGTTGCCCATTTCTGAAAAGTTTGGGTAGAGAATAAAAAAAACCCCTTAATCCACGGAGACCAAGGGGTGCCCTGCTTCATGCAAGGTTGGACTTGTTCATCACAACTTATTCTGGTGGCACTGCAGACACCATAAAGACAGCTCAGAGATGCTGTTCATGCCATCCAGCTGTCTAAGCAATACACTGCATACAGTTATGCCTTGGTTGGTCTGACAGTGCAGACAGGGCCCAGAAAGCACTTGGAGAAAACAATAAGGCTACGACTATTGCAGTAAGTGAAATGGGTTCAGGATCCTTCTTCTGGTACTAAGGCCAGCTGGCTTGGAATGACCCACTGCTATTTTATTAAAGTCTCCTAATTTCCAAAATATGAGGCTCCATGTAAACTCGTCAGGAATGAGCCACACTAGCTCCCCCCAGAGACATCCCCAGAAATTCTTTGGGAAAGTGCTATTTAGCCCAGGCACAAGGCACACCAAGGAGTATCATAACAACTTCACAATATAGATGATCAATTCCAGCGCCTGGGAATGTTCCCTGGCACTTTGTAGACAGAGCCTCAAATGTTAGCAGGACTATGGAGGTGGTTAAATCCTATCTGCAAACCTGTTTTTACTGTAGCAGGGTCACAGGTCAATGTACCAATGCCATTGTGGTCTTTGCAGTGTAAATGTGCCTGGAAAAATGGAGACAAAAGCCCAGAAAAAATGTACTTGGATGAAAGGAAACTCTCTTTGCCAGAGTAGCAGAACATGCTTTCGAGAAGGAGCTGCAGGGCTTCAGTGAAAGTCCTGAATTCACTCTATGTTGCTTCTCTACCAATGCTAAGATGCTCATCAGGTTTAATACAGAGATGCAGCACAGGACTTCCAAGCCAGAAATCGCAAAGTGCTCTTCGAGAGACATCAAGACTGCAGCCCTTTCTTTTACACTTAGGGAAACTGAGGCTTGTGCAGACATGGAGAAAGGCCATCTCACAAACAAGCAGAAGAGCAAGATATGAGCCCCCCCAGGTCATCTGAATCATGTGCAAACCTGTTCATCACGCTGTGTCTCCATCGTGGCTCACTTCTCCGAGTGAAAGAGTAATTCCTGCATTTGTGAACAGCTGCTTGCTGTATAGCTCACGGGGGAGGGCGGAAAGTTTTTTTCCTCATTCTGCAATGCCGTGAAAATAGAGAATGAGAGAAGGACAATGAATTAATATGCTTTGATCTCTTTTTCAAGTGCCTCTAACAGCTGCCAGGCCCTCCTCCTCATTTTGGGCTCTCGGCCAATACACTGCACCTCGTCAGCAAGGAGAGAGCAGCCTCTTCTGCATATTAATGTCTTACAGCTTCTAGACGAGCCAGGCTGCGGTGAGGAGACGCCTCTTGCAATATGCTTTTAACTTCTATTATGCAGAAAGGGTGATGTGCCGTGCAATCTGTTGGGAGGTCACCTCAGTGGATCCCCCTGAGCACAAAGGCTCAAATACAGCCTTGGCACTCCAAAAAAGTGTCCAAAGCTGCAGCTTGCACCAAGCCAGAGAATGTATTTGCTGCTTCTACTTGTCAAAAAATTCTCTAGGTGCCAGGTTTGCAACTGAAAAATAGCCCATGATGGCAATGAAAGCACCCAGCGCTTACCTCCTTCTCGCCTGCCACGGCTACCTCACAAATCTGGCATCTGAGCTATTACTGAAGGATTTCAGGTCATTGTACTTGGGAAGGATCACTTTTGGTAAAAGTTAAAATTGTCCAAGATTATATACTAAATTGGTGGTAGATCTAGGGACCCCTGGCTTATTTCCACCATTTGGGATATAGCTCCTGGTCTGATTCCTACTGAGAAGTCTACTCTTTGGAAAAGTCATGGGCAAGTTGGCTCTCCAGTCTATCCTTGTGCTAAACAAGATCAAACTGGGTTCAGTGAAAGAACAGATTATCTTCTGTACCAGATAATTTTATTTTAGGATAGAGCAGCTTCCTTCAGTTCCAAGGCACACACAGAGGGATTACGGAGTAACGCCAGCCTCCCAAAATCCCACCTGACCATCCTGCAGGAGATCTCCCAGCTTTGACACACCTGCCTTGCTTTGGGTAAGGACTACCACAAACAGATTTGTTCATTCATTTCTCCCCCGCTATTGCTGAGCACATGAAAAAGGCCACTGCCGACTTTTTTCTGCACTGCTGATAACATTTTGAAGCAGCTGCAGCTTCACCACTCATTCACGGGCGGACCTGAAGCTGAGGTAATTGTGCTTTTATTGCTGAGTTTGGAAACCCTCTTTGCTTCCGTTTGAGCAGCGGAAATGTTTGTTGCTACTTCAGCCGGTCGCATCCGTTGCAAGGCACGGGGGTTTCATGAAGGGCAGGAATGTAAATGAGATTATCCACAGGGCAGCTTTTACAGACAATGGGAAATCAAATGTGCTCTTTCCCAAAGGAGAGCAGGTGGGTTTTTTGGGCACAGACCTGATTCTGTGTGGAGCTGAGACCTTGCAAAACCCTTCGGTGCTTCAGTAAAATGCTTTTACATCAGTAACTGTGTTAAAAATCTCTCTTCATCTGCTGTGTTAGTAAATTTATGCAACAACACCAAATGTCTGCAAGTGCTGGGAGTCGTGGCAGCCTGCTTAGACCCTCAGCTCTGGCCCAGGCACTGGCTCCCCAGCGTAGGAGCTCGTTCACTGGTGGGACTCCATCCTCCAAGTGGTGCAGCCACATCCCAGACCTCTTCTAGAAGACTCGGTGCAAAGCAAAGCCTGCTTTGCTGCTGAAATGACCTACCTTGCTGTTACATTTCGCCAGTTAGCTCTCAATCCATGACAACCCCAGGGACAAGCAAAGAGGAGGTAAGAAGTCCAGCTCAAGAGGTTGAATTCCTGAAAGGTGGGATTTAACTCATCTAACTGCACAGCTCTAAAAGACATTAATTCTACATTCTTCATAGGCCACCTCTGGACCAGAGGAGAGAGCTGCCTACCTGCCAACTCAAAATAAACTCTGCCAGGTCTCAGCTGGGGTGGTTGAACAGTTTTCCAGAGGCTTCTACCTTTGTCTATTATCTCTAGCAAGAGCTTAGAGCTCTAGCAAATTAGGTTGAGCTAGACAACAAGGTCATTTAACAGATATAGATGAATCCCACCCAAAATCATCAACCTGTTCCCCTTTCTCCATCCAGTCCTGGAATGCACCGTTTGATTTGCATCCCAGACTGAGGATTCAGCCCTGTGGGACACAGTTCAGGAAACTGAAGATGCTTCTATGAGCTGTTTCCCAGGCTCCTGCATCTGAGCTGTGCAGCAAGGTTTCGGGAAGTGAAGAACTGGTTTCCTGAGAAGGATCTTTAATTGGGTGTTATTTAAATGTTTCTTGGGTTTGGTTTTCTGCTCGCTACTGCTGTCTATATAATACTGTGATTACGAAAGTAAAATAAATTAGCCATAGACACCCGATCAGTTAGAGAAATTGCTGTCACTGCTACACCAAGTAAAACAAAGCTGTGGACAGGTCACGAAAAACTCAGAGCAAGCCTGACAAGCCTCACTCCTGAGGCCTTGCAAATTCAGTGCAAAGCTTATGGCCTTTTAGTAGCAATGGCAATCCTGTATTACAGGGCTACATGGTTACATACTGGGCATCTTTTTCCTGTAATTTCGCTATCTGAAGCCTTCCAGATCACTTATCTTTGATGATTTTTAACCAAACCAGACAGTTCATGGGGGTCAGCTGCAGGCATGGCACTAACTGGAGCTCTGGCTGAACTTGGCAATGTTGGCACTGGCACCTCAAAAGAACATTTTGGCCAAGTGGAAGCTTAAAAGCTCCCAGTAGACTCCTCATGCTTTGTTTTGATCCAAGCATGGTCACGACAGGGAAGCCTGTCACACAATATTAACCACAGATCTGTCTGGATAGACAGATCACACCAGACAAATGGATCTATCTGGTGTGACTCACTTAATGAGACGTAGACCTCCCCATCCAAGTCCATGTTCCTCCTCTCAAACATTAACAGAGAACTAGTCTGTGTGGCCAGCAGTGTGATTCAGCGTATCATCTTGGTCAGTCTACATGGTGCTGCAATGTCCTCTGTGGGCTTACCAGCTTGGATGCACCCCTAATTCCAACATCTCTTCATGAACCCTGTCTTCTGGTGTTGTACCTGAATGTTTCTCATCCTCTTGAATGGGCAACAGAGAACATTATCTCTGCTGCTGTCCTCAGATAATGGGAACTCTCATCTAGCTCAATTAGCACAAGTCATGCTTTGGAAGATAATACAGATACCAAATTTAGCACTGACATTTCCTCCTCTATTTATGGTTTCATTCATTGAATTAATGGCACTCACTTTTTCCTTGGGTGATTAGTGAGCTCTCAGCAAGAGATATCATATAAAAGTGCTCACTCAAAAAAAAAAAAAAAAAAAGCCTAAAATCTCCCTTGATATTTTTTACTCCAATATTTATAATAATGAATCAACTTCCATCCAACTGTCAGGCATCCAGCTGTAAGCCTGGTAGCTAAACCACACAAGGGCATTCAGATTGCTGCCTGCAGGTTTTAGACTGGGATCAAGCTTTTAGCCTCAGACAGCTCAAGTGAGGGGTTTACCCACAGGGACGCTGCCCAGCCTCCTTCCTGGGTGTATATTTACATGAACCCCCAAGCTACTAGATGGTTTCCCATCATGCCAAATTAATCAGGATGTGCAAGAATGGGAGATAATTGAAAACCTACTTTATCGAATCCAGAAGGGCTACGTTGGCTTGTGAGGCTGTACATGTTGCCATCAGCAGAAGAACAAGGGCTTTTACAAAGACTTTCTTCATGGAATTTGGATCAAGATTCAACAGCAAAATACTGTGTCCTGCAGGTAACAAAGTTAATTTTGAATGAGACAGCTAAAACACCTCTGCCTGGAGTGGCTTTGGGTTTTTACAGCATCTGACTATATCCATCAGGAGTTAAGCACCAGCTGAGCATTAATTTTGATGACCACAGTTTAAGGATAAGTTAACCAACCTGATCTGCTGGGAACCCACCCCAAATCATTTTCCAAGGAACTCATTAACATTTCTCTCCTTTATCAGATAGAGAAATTGGAGTCATCAAGAAGCAGCACAACTAGTTAAAGGTTACCCAGTGGTCAAAGGTAGGAATAAAAACTGCACCTTCTGCACTGTAGTCCAACCATAGTAGCCAGTTATAAGTAGTCTTTCCAGTTATAAGGCAGAAATGGTCTAGGAGGAATGCCTGGTAAGTCTCTCCATTGGCCTCATTAGGATTTGGATCAAATATAGAGGCTAATCTTTCTATGTTCCCCTATGGAGCTATGCTCTTAAATGATTCATATAGATGAGGTGCACACATTAAATTTGCAATGCTGTAGGCATCAATATGCTAGAAACAGCTCTTTATTCAAGCAACCTGGGCAAAACCCTGATTCTCCTATGAAGAAAAAAGAATGCTAAAGGAGCTGGGATAAAGATGATTCTTTTAAGTACACATCTAAAGAAAGGCAGAATAATTTTGGATGTATCCATGCCCTCTATTATTCACTGGAAAAGGTCTCATCTTTTGTGTATTTGTAAATACACTCAATTCCATGATTATGCATTGTCATGACTAGCTTGTGATGAAATCATCAATCATCTGAGCTGCGCTGGAATTAAGCTGAATTTTGCAAGTGACTTCTTTGTCAGATAAAAAGGTGTAGAGCAATCTCTTGCTTCTTATATTCAGGGAATTATCCATATAGATAAAAAAAAAATCCACTGAGTTAATCCACTGATGGTTTGACAGCCCAGCCTTCCAAGCCTTGGAAAACCTTGAAGTATCTTAATTCATACCTGAACCCCACCTGTAGGCAGCGTTGTTACGGACACGATCACCGTTTTTGAGAAACAGACTTAGTTCGGCGATCCACACAGAAGTGTCTGTTGCCATTTGAGATGCTTCAGGGTATCTCACCAGGCTCCAAATATGGCTCCAGGAGGACACAGGTCTCTCATTGCATCCGCATCATAACTTCCATCCTCTTATGGATGCTTCGGATGCCTCCATAGACCTGTTCTGAAGGTCTCAAAGAAGATGAGAAAACAAAACTAGTATTCTTATAATTCACAGAAGGAATGACTAATGATGTAATTTGGCAATTACATTAACTGGTGACCTTGAAAAAGGTAGGTATTAACATCAGATCTCTCCAGATTGTGTTCTGTGCTGTTACTAGAAGCAAATCCTTCTTTCCTCTCAAGCTCCAAAGATAAAGCCTCCAGAGTGGGTTGGTGCACTGGAGAAGTTTGACCTGAGAAAAAAAACAGGAGAAACTCTCCAGCAATGCCTTTACCAGCAACCAAACACTAGCACAGACTCACCCATACATCGTTAAACCTTTAAAAAGGCTCTTGTTACAGTTTTCGTCTAGGGCAACTTGTCAGCCAACACTTTCCCAGTCATTGTCCAGGCACAGTGAGGAGTCACCACGGGTCAGGGACCATTTGCTGTTTCACTAAGGGATGTCCCTTGTGCCCATCTGGAAAATGAATATATTCAGCTGCCTGAACCAGGGCTATGTCCATGTTGGCATCATGGCTAAAACCCCATTCCAGACCCAATTATAAATACAGCCAGTGATGTCAGCAAAATTACAGTTTAAGGTCTATAGTATCTTCAGTCTGGAGACTCCAGGGAATAGAAAACCCCCAAAAAGGTTTGCATATATCTCTGGCAAGCCAGGCAGACCTGCCTGGACAGGCAAAAACCCCACAGATATTTTTTTTCCTCCTAATTTCAACAGCAGGAAAAAGCAAGTTTATAGTTGCATCTTCAAATAGAAGTTTCTAGCACCTAATGCAAAATATGCCACTTTCCCATATAAATGCACAAGTCAAAGAGTGGAAAAAATACTTATATTTCATAAGTATACAGAATAACATGAAGTTTTACTTATACAATAGCTTTTCATCAGCTGCAGCCACAGCCTTTCATAACACTTATTAATAGAGCTCCAAGAGCATAGCTTTCTCAGCTTGCACATAATTTGGACAGAAAAAGAAATAATTTCAAGGCAAAACAAATTTTTGTTAAAAAAATTAAAGGTAATCAATGGTTCAAAAGCATTGGTTGGAGGTAAATATCACTTTCAGTCTCAGCTTCAAGTGTTTTCTTTCGGGGATTCTTTAGCCAAGGACTTTTTGCTTAAAGGGCACTGTTAAAATTCAAAATTCCATTCAAATCAAAAAGCTGAAAGATTTAATTCTGAAAAGCAGGAAAGGGGGAAATTTAAGTGCTTTTCAAAATTGCTATTTGTCTGATTTCTACACAAATAAATTGACAATACCAGCAATTAGCATTCTGGTGCCTCTAAATCTGAATGTCTCCCCTGGAAAAAAAGTTTTAGCCATAAAATGTTGCCCATTTTTCACTACACTGTTCCTTGACTAGGAATATTTTCAGAGAAGACACTGTTTGCTAACCATACAGCATCCAGAACTACAGGAGAACAGCTTTTCTGAGCAAACAGGATGATTCAGAACTGGAAATGAATCACAAATATACTTCAAAGAAATATATAGTGGTATCACTAAAATCTTGACATTTCCACAATAAGGTGTTTGCAATATTGCAATATTTAGCAGAGAGAATTTCAAAACAGCAGTAAATGCTAGAGCAGCCAGAAGTCCATGTCAAGACTGTAGTGGTCCTTAGTGTAATTACCTGAGTGAGAACTCAGCCCAATGGCTGTTATCCTTCTGAGAAGTGGCTTTTTCATTTTAATGGCCATTAGACTTCAAAGCCCTGGACTGATGCCTGGTCTGAGAGGCAGCATTTCTCCTAGCCTGTGCTCCCTCGCACTGTGTTGGGTCTTTTTTGATCACTCCAGGGAGGCCACCTCTTACTTAACACCTCCCCTGCAAATACAGACCTACCAGCTCCTCCATCATGGGTCACCCATGGACCCAAGCTGGACAGAAATCCTGGCTAAATGACCCTTTAACACGTATATGTCGTGTCTATACTATATGCATGGTAAGTCCCGTGTATCCTGGACTTGGATTCATTACCCACACAGCGTGTGATCCATCTGACGCGGGGAATGAGTCTGGTCCTCCAGGGCATGCTGTGTTTGCTGGTGTTACGGAAATTATGCATGCCAGCCACCATAACAGGGTTCGACTCTAGGGTTCCGCTGAATCAATAAGCCGAAAAGAGATTCTTTCTATAAAGTTCTTTTTATTAATAGCACTACAGCTCGAGTTGGGTGCCTCCGAAGAGGGACCTCAAACAAAGAAATCCCTCGACAAATATACCTTTACAATCTTAAGCCTGGGGTTAAAAGTCATTCCCTAACTAGTGCATATCGGCTAGACAGTGGAGATTTCCACGACCGTTACTTTTCTGGTCCAGAAAAGGTTAAAAAGCTCTCTTCACTGACAGTAAGAGCAGCTTAGTCTATTATGCTACAGATTGATTGTTTCTTTAATTATATGCTGTCACTCCAAACTTCACAGATTTTCCAGATATATTTCTTTCTTTTTATATGCACCCACATGTGTGTAGATAGATCGATAGAGAGATACATTTTGTTTTAAGTTCAGCATCAAACTGCAGGCAGAAATGACCCCAGTCACACTTGAAATTAAAACTACTGGAAGCTCCTGAAATACCTTCTTCAACATATCCTCCTCTTCCCACCTCCTTCTCATCCCCCTCCTAAGTAAGTTACAAAAGAAACACTAATTAGCTTCCAGCATCAGGCACGTCTGTATTATATGCTGCTCTCAACTGACAGATACTGTACAGTAATTGGGTCAAACGCACAGATGCTCAGAATAACCAAAGCATCGTGGTTTTGCCTGCAGCTCTGTTGGAGGAAGAATGGAGAATTTCACAGTAAAGGAGGACCCAACACAGTTACTTGCAGCTCGACTGCTTTAAGGATGCTTGACTAGAGCTCTTTACTAGCATTAAAGATTTATGAGGATTTTTACAAAAGCTTGCAATACCTGACTGATAGAAAAATCATTTTGCCCTTATAGAAAAACCATCAGGCTGAAGGATCACAAATTTTTTATTAACTTCATACAGGTAGCATGCCTTTCCTCTGCCACATGAATCCACTCTTCACACCCGTCATCTCCAAAACTGAAATTGGAGCATCTCCTTTAGTGAACATATGGTGGCATCATTAAGATCTTCACATTTTTGCGGTAGGGTATTTGCAGTGTTGCCTCTACTTAGCACAGAGACCATCAAAATAACCACAGTAAACCTAACTAGTGCTGGCAGTTCATGTCGACAGCGTGCTGGGCTGCAGTGTGAGCACTTACACAGGCTGAAGGATGCGAGTCCTCTCACCTGCTGGCAGCAACTGGTTAATTACACCATGGCAAGCTGGGAAGGGTGCAGCGGCATGAAAGGCCAGATCCTGAGATAAGACAGCTCTGCACACACCAATGCCACAGCAGTATATGTCAGAGTAGCTAGATAGAAGTCACCTTGGGTCTTCACTGGTATAAATGGATGCATTTCCTCTGCAAGCCAATATCCTTATTAGTGAAAAGCAGTGCCTGCAGCTGGTGTTGCCCTGCCAAAGCCTGTAGAGTTGTGCTAGTTTGTGTCTGCAGGGGTTTGGAGCTGGATTTTCAGAGCTGGAGCATTTTCAGATTGGGATGATGGACATTTCTGTTGGCCATGCTTGAAAACATGGCTAGTCACATGATACTGACACTTTTCCTTCTTTCTAGATACAAAGGATCCATGAGAACTCAGATAAAAATCCTACATGGTGCTACCCCACTAACTTTCTTTGCTGCAATACTACTACAGGATGGGTTGGATGAGTTCAGCAAGGAGAAGGAGATGGTCTGTACAATTAAGGGTTTCCATGAGATGCTTTTTCTCAAGCTCCATTTGTGTAGAAAAAACAAGTGTGTAAAAAGGGCTCCAGAGAACCAGACATCTTTTGAAAGGAAATGCAGAGAAGGAGATGGTATCTGCTCCTGGTAATAGCTCTACAGAACCTTAAAATCTTTCAGTCGGGAAGCTTGGCCATTTATCCCATCCCAGGGAGACAGCAAAGCACCTCATGCAAAAAGTCATTAATGGGATTCCCCCTTTTATTCTTCAAGATAACGCTTTTGGCCAGACAAAAGTGTGACCTACATAATAATCAGCCCCACTTTCCTCTTTAGTTTCGTGCACTTGTCTTGTCCAAGTTATTCAGCAGGATTGTTGCAGTCTTTATTGTTTCCAGTTTAAGAGGGTTGCAGCTTCGTGCCTGGCATACAATTTAACGGAGGCAGAGGGACCCTTGATCCCAAAGCAAGGATCTTTAATGCTACGAAGGCTTGACACACCAGACACACAGATCCCAACTTCAAAGAGCAACTCATCATTATCTGCACAGCAGTTGGGGCTAGTGCAGCTTTTGAAGATGCCCACCAAAGACATTCCAGCCCTAACCCAAAATAAAATAAATAAACATTCTCCTGAGATGATTACTCTTTGCTGATCAAAGTCCGAGTGGGTGCATTTGGGAAAATCCCAGAGCCGGGTTTGTTTCATACACAGTCCTGCTTTTAACAAAGCGAAGAATCCACCGGGTTTTTACCCGGAGCTCGGCACAAAGGCAGGCTCATAGCCAGGAGAAACAACCTTCCCTGAACTGGGGAGTGGAAAGCAGTGTTGGGTCAGAACCTCCAAGTCCTTCTGTAAGGGGACCTGCTACAGGCACACAGAGCCTAAAGAACCACAGAAATAGTTCGGGAGTTGTTCAGGTTGGTTATTTTCCTAATCTCAGACCAGGAGGCAGCTCGGACAGACCTAATTTCTCGGCAGTGAATAGCACTGAAATCCTCCAGACTCCTCACGTTGCTTCTGACCTGAGATGCGCAGATCCCCACACCACAACTCTAATGGGCTGTATCTTTCAAATGATCTATTTGGGATGTACCATGCCACAGCTTCAGTCCTGCCTTCTCGAGCCCCTCCGTGTACCCCCCAGCACCTCTGGCAGCAGATGCAGCTCAGCTGCCTGTAGCTCATGGGCCAGGGACCAGCCAAGAGGCAACCATGAGGTATCACCCTCGTTACGGGGCGGTGCAGGGTCAGCTCACATTCAACGTGTGAGACACGACAGACCTGCAAGGCTTGGCACAAATCAGCGATGAGCATTGGAGAGCCTTGTTAGACATCGCTGCTGGCTGGAGCAGAAGGGGCCAGAAAGCTTTGTCCTGCAGGAGAAAAGAGGGCCAACCTAAGATTAGATATACCAGCCCTCATGAAAGATATTCCCAGCTCTCAGGAGAGCTTTTTTCTTCTGCAGCAGTGCCCTAGAACTCATGGCCAGGCTTTGGATGGAGACCTTCTTTATCTGTTTTGCAACAGCAGTGGTCAAAACTGATGTTATCAGGTCAGGCAGAGCCCCAGCGAGAAGGTTTGATGTCTGGCTGTACCCATCCCACCAGGGCTCCTTGCAGCTACCACCACCTCTCCGCTCACCCTCCAATGCTGACCTACAGCCCAGCAGCTATTAAAGGCTGACAGGACCTGCCGTGAGTTTGGCACCTTCCCCCATGAGTTACCTTGAGCAGAAACCTCTTAACCATGCCACACGCCTGGAAGGACTGCAAAGACCCTCACTACAGCTCAAAGGATGCTAAGAAATCCCACCCTCAACCCCATCCACCTCTCCTAGGTAAAAAGCAGGGTTGAGACGAGGCACAGCAGACTGCTGCCCCTCTCTTGTCCAGATTTTTGTGATGCTGCCAAAAACTAGGGCAGCTATGGGCACGTTAGCTGTGTGCCTAACTTCTGCTGTCAGTCTGCAAAGAAATATCAAAAAGGCAGTTCCTGGCACTGCTAATTTCCCAGGAAAATGAGCTGGACTTATTTCTTTCTTACGGCTGTGGGTTTGCAGGCAGTGCCTGTACCCAAGGACACCGGCTGCAACACAGAAATACCCCGTGTGCCACCAGATCATGCTGCTCTTGCCCATACAAGTTGGGTGCCTGGAGCTACCCACTGCAGTCAAGTGCATTTTGCCATTTTTTAAGAACACGACTCTAGAGAAAAAAGCATAAATGGTTGCTTTCCGCATGTTAATAAGCATGATACATATGCATATAATATGCATATAATTCTGTGTATTGGACATGCAGCAGTCTCTAAGAAACGGAAGCACGTTGAATATAGAGCTGTGGTTTCTTACACACTTCACCATTTATTACCTAACACAGCCAGGGCAGCAGCCCCACTTTTATGAGGATCAGGTACAAGGCAAGCCTAAGTTTATGGCTGCTTTTACAAAATACTCTTAAATCCCAGAATGCCCCAGGCACCTCCCAGTGCCATTTTTCCCTGATCCTGCCAATTGCTCACTTGATTAAAGGCAGGGGAGTATCCCATTAGACATATAAAATCAAAGATCACATGCAGTACAGCAGCACATGCACATACATTGGGGAGGAAAGGGATCTGTAATAAAGTGAGTTCACTTATTTTCTTCCTTTTTTTTTTCTTCCCTTTTTTTTTTTTTTTGTTGTGTGTGTGTATCTATTTCTTCTGGGTCATGATAACTATCGAAAAAAAGAGGAAAAAAAAGTCTTTGCTTTTTTTCTTAAAAAGAAAATGTCTTGATAGTATCTCCCAACTAAACCCCTTTGGAAATCTACAGCATTTTTTGCCATGGGGAGGGCTGTTACAAGCCTTGCAATCCCTGACAAAGCAGAGGAATGGAAATGCTCCAAATGCCATATAGCCTGTGATTAATCTGAAAGAACATCAATAAAACATGATCTGCTTCTCTTCAGCTGATAGAGACTCATAAATAATAAAGCTATAAGATGTGGAGTCCAAAGTGGAAAGACTTTTTCAGTGTCAGAAACAGTAGGAGAAAAATCTCTGAAAAGGATGTGGGAGAAGTTAATTTAGAAGCCCCTGTTGCTTGTTCAGTGCTCTGCTTCCCTTCACGCCCTTCCCACCCGAGCCTGCCACCTGCACAAAGCATTCACCACCCAGCCTTGAGCATCACCTCAGATACCAGTGACCCCCTGGGAAGAAGAGGTGACCTAAATTACACCTGGAGGCTTTTCCCAGCTATACTGTCCAGCTGCTACGCAAATCCGAGTGTCGATGCGCTCGTCACTTGTGTACTGCCTGTCTTGCAAAGCTTCTATAATATCTTCCAAAGTCTGTGCTAGCTCACGTTGTGTGTCACTAAACAAACACCACCTTGATAGAATGATGTCAGAACAAAGCAATTTATTATATGTAGGTTGAAAATTATAGGTGTGGAAGAAAGCTTCAGAAGTCCCCGCCACATCTGGCAATCCATGGATATAAGCAGTTTTATTGGGTTTGCGTGGCAAGGTTTGGGTAGTGGGGAGGCTACAGGGGTGTCTTCTGTGAGAAGCTGCTAGAAGCTTCCCCCATGTCCCACAGAGCCGATGCCAGCCGGCTCCAAGACGGACCCACCGCTGACCAAAGCCGAGCCCGTCAGTGACGGTGGTAGTGTCTCTGGGATAATATACGCAAGAAGGGGAAAAAACACCTTCACAACAGAAACTGCAGCCAGAGAGAGGAGTGAGAACATGTGAGAGCACCAGCCCTGCAGACCCCCAGGTCAGTGAAGAAGGAGGGGAGATGCTCCAGGCGCCGGAGCAGATCTCCACCTGCAGCCTGTGAGGAAGACCACGGTGAGGCAGGCTGTCCCCCTGCAGCCCAGGGAGGTCCACGGGGGAGCAGATCTCCACCTGCAGCCCGGGGAGGACCCCACACCAGACCAGGGGGATGGATGCCCCTGAAGATGGCCATGACTCCATGGGAAAGCCTGAGCTGGAGCAGGCTGTGCCTGAAGGACTGCAGCCCGTGGGAAGGACCCACACCAGAGAAGTTAGTGGAGGGACCCCACGGTGGAGCAGGGGAAGAGTGTGAGGAGTCCTGCCCCTGAGGAGGATGAAGCTGCAGAGACAACGAGTGATGAACTGACCACAACCCCCATTCCCCGTCCCCCTGTGCTGCTGGAGGGAGGAGAGAGAGAAATCGGGAGTGGAGTTGAGCCCAGGAAGAAGGGAAGGGTGTGGGGAAGGTGTTTTTAAGATCTGATTTTCTTTCTCATTATCCTACTCTGAATGGACTGGTAACAAATTAAATTAATTTTCCCCAAGTTGAGTCTGTTTTGCCCATGATGGTAGTTGGCGAGTGATCTCTCCTTGTCCTTATCGCAACTCATAAGCCTTTTGTTCTATTTTCTCTCCCTTGTCCAGCTGGGGAGGGCAGCGACAGAGCAGCTTTGGTGGGCACGTGGCCTCCAGCCAGGGTCAGCCCACCGCAGCAGTACATAGACCTTTGAGGTCTTCAGTCTCTGTCTCTAACCATAACACCCCACTTCTTCCAGCATGCCCTTTTTCTACAAACCAACTGGATTCTTATTTTCCCCACTGCAATGAAGGGCAAAAATTTACCTGGAGAAATATAGTTTGGCTTTCTGCTGCCTGGGGAGGGGGACATCTCACAAGGCTATGCTCTCCTCCATAACCAGCATGGAGTATATTAGTATTAGTAGTACATCTATTAGTACAGCACAGCTTCGGATGGCAACACACACAGCGACTTAGCAGAGCATGAATAAACATAAGAGATAATAGACACCCCGCCTTGACTTTAATCATGTCAGCAGAAAATGGTTAGCAAGGGGTAAAAGATTCAGGAGTGAAAACCGAGGCATGGACTTTCCCTGATCGTAGGTCAGAAAGCAGAATCAAATAAATGATTAACAGTTTGACTTATACAAAATAAGATAACCTGGTGCTATAAAGAGTTATATGGATGTACTTTGCAGAGGTGAAGATTGCTTAGTATTAGTAACATCCAATTGTCTTCAATAGATTAATGTCATTTTATATTTGTGATAATAAAATGTGCTGTCACTGTGGCATGGAGCCTGTGTCCATGCTCACCTTCCTACCTGCAAAGACCCCAGCTCTTTGGAAACTTAGTCTCTGAATTTGAGTAAGTTCGGGATGATTTGTTCTCTGCTGATTCTAAATGATCTTCAAAGACAGATTTGAATCTAAATCTTCATTTTTAATCTAAAGCTTTATTTCCTTTGGCATCTATTTGCATCTATTTGGTGTTTTTCTCTTCTCTCCTACCACACATACAAATTTCACAAGTGGCATAATACTGCCATGTAGGAATTCTTTGTGCATTATTTGAATTACTCTTTATTTACTAATTAGGATATATTTAACATTTTAAGCAAACATTCCTTTCTTTCCTATTTGTTTGAGAGACTTTTCTCTGGGGGGTTGCTTGAACTCTCTGTGTTGCTGTATCAAGTCTGGGGGGGTACAGCAAGATCCAGAAGCCTTAAAAATCCACCTCTGCATCTGCTGCTTCCCTCGTGTTTTTGACAGCAAAGGTTGGACCTGAGCTGCAGTTTCACTACCTCTTCAAGCACGTTATAGTGCAGCCTGCAATCAGCCACTTAGATCAGTTCGGAGCAATCGAGAAGCCACCACCTTGGACTATCTCATGGTGGACTCTGAAGAGCTATAAGTACCGTGGTCAGCTGAGCTAAACACAGGCAGTTACCTTGCTCCAACATGTTGGAAGCAAGTGGAAATGAAGAAAAACGTAAATGTGCCAATGCAATGCAAGATGGCTGTGTGTACATTGCCCCAGGAGAGGGAGGTGAGCTCTCAGCTCTGCTGCCCGTGATTTTCTCCTTCACCTCAGGTGGCTGGTGACTGTCCTCTGGCCCAGCATGACCTACCCTTGCTGTTGCAAAAAGTCCATGCTCCTCCAGCTGTGGGGTTCTCCTAGTACCTAATGCTAAAATAGCTAAAACAGTGTTATTTTCTTGAACAGGCAGCTTCCAGGGAGGTGGACAGGATGCCAAGTTGCCTCTCTGGTGTCACCTAACACATTCAGTTTTCATGACTGCTTTCATTCTTCAGGCGCTCCCAAAAATCACTGAGGTTTCCATTTTTAATGACTACTGGAAATGTGTGAAAACTTAGAAGGACTCCAGGGTGGCTAACCTAGACAAAAAGAGGTGGCTGATACAGAAAAATAATAGCAAAGCCAAAGACATGAGATTGGAAGCGTATTCCATCTGTGCTGGGAATCCTTTCTGGTCCTGGCCCTCAGCGACAAATGGGAAAGAGAATAAGCCAATGCACTCATCCATCATCATGACAGTATCTACACAGACAGCACTTTTCATCTGAGGAAGCTTTATGCATTTATCATAGTAACTGTCCCCAGAATTTGCAGTACACTTCTCAGCCTGGTATCTACACATCACCCTCAACCCTCTCTGTGAGAAATAGAGATAAATGCACAATTCAAAGGAAACTGGAGTGCTGGACAGTGAGGGAGGCAGAAAACAGCTATTCAAACAGCAAATCAGCCCTGGAATTAAAATACATGCAAATGCACTCGTCCAAGAGGGTGAAAATCAGCTGTCTCCACCATTTATGGTGCTGGACCCATGAGTAGGAGGGAGGAATGATGTACTGAAGGGCAGCACCGCTCCTTCTTCCATGATGGGATGCTCTTCAGGGGCCTTCGTGCTCTTCCCAATGACACCCACCAGCCCACGCTCACAGCAAGGAGTTCACCCCTGGGGACAGTGACAGAGACGTGGCACCTTCCAAAACTACTGCGTAACTGCTGAGGAGCAAGGACTTTCCTTGTGCATGCCATGGCAAAAGTATGCTAATCTGACTCATATTAGCCAGCAATAAAATGTGTTGAACCCATCCCAAACTACCCTGCATGGTCCCCTCCTAATGTTCACGAAAAGGTGCTCATCTAATCCATGGCCACGTCTACACTGGGGTAACTGGAGGAGTCTGAATTTGTGAATCCTGCACTATGGGATCCCATGATATCCTCACAGAGGCTGAATGGGGTCCTCCCCATCCAGGACCCTATCTCTTCTTCCCTTACCGGGGAGGCAGAGCAGGCAGCTCCATCTGTTTATGGGGAAACATTTCCCTCTCTGGCTGTTTGAGGGGGGGACAGCATCTACAGGCAAGACAGCCTTTATCAAGTCGAGTTGAGGTTATGGTAAAGGAGAAGGGGGTTTTGGGGGTTTTGTCTTCCACCCTGACCATGCTGAGAAGAATTCAGTCCCACCTGGTTGCCCAGGGATAAGCTGGAAGGAAGAAGAAGAGTACCGCTGCCTGTTAAGGCTAGGCACAACTGACTTGAGCCAGGACTGTCATACAAGTTTTAGAGTTTGATCAAATGTAGTTTTAAAACAGTCCTTAAGCAGAGTTCTCCAGCCACAAAGAAGAGTGGAAGGCATGAACCCCTTGCCAGAGCGTGCTCTGGAGCTGCCCTCCAGGGTCACCAGCACTGGGGCCCCAAAACTTCTGATCGGCTTTTGAAACAACTCCTGCGTGGCTCCAGACCCTGCTGTCATGGTTTCCTCTCCCAGGTATGCCCATGCTCAGCAAAGGGAGGGACTTCTCCTCTTCTTCCATCCTCTCAGGCTGAACACTGATGTCCTCTCCCCTCCCCATCTGCCCCACTATACACCCAAACCTCCTGGTTCTTCGTGCTTTTCAGCTTCAGTCTCAAAAACCTCCTCAACCTCCCCCAGAACCAGCGAATAGCCAGTTTTTCAGTATCTCTCCATCACTGGATGTCTTTAGGTATCAGCTAGATTGGTATCAGTCAGACACTTCTTTGGTGAAGATCTGATAGCCAGACTCGCACTCTTTTTTCCACCAAGCGCATCAAGAGTCTTTCCCCTGCTTGGTCTCAGTTTCCACGGTGGCCTACAGGAACTTGTTATTTTTCTCTTAGTGCTGCTCAAACAGCTGCTATAAACAGATGCCCTACTAGAAGGAAGTCTCATTTTATCTGTGTAACTTCAGCGCCAATATCGTAACATCTGAATAATGTATATCAGAGCTGTGATGTCTACCATCCCTTCAGCTCCCTATTAGCCCCGAGTTCCCTGTCATCTCGGCCTGATGCAATCAAAGAAATAGCACAAGATGGTTTCCTAGCTCCTGGGTACCACCGCTGAAAAGTCTCTGATCACTGTTAATAACGTTGGTTCAGCAAGGCCCAAATTCTAATGCAATTAACAGGGGAGTAACTGAATCAGCTTTATTGTGTCTCCACTGGGGACATAGAAAAATGCCTCAAGACCTATTGAGGCCATGTGTAACTCCACAGGCTTAAACAGTCTTCCACATGCCCCCATATCAGAAACTGCAAGAAATTCAATCACATTTTTCTTCCCAAGTTGCAGCTTCAAGGTGACTTGGTGACCTATGGCTGGAAATCTTTTTTACAAAGGCTCTTGATTTACTTTGATTAAGGTGGATAAGCCTATCTTGTATTCCCAGCAGAGAAAGGTGGTTTAGGATTGATATGCATCACTGTTAGGTGTGCCTCCAGTGGTATAAACACAATTTCCACTATGTAGCCAAATGCACTTTGAACAGCAGGCAGGAGAGGACTGGATGGAGGCTATTTAAATCCTTTTCTGATTATAGGTCTCAGGAGGGAACTGGTGGATGCTTATTCAGCATTTTGGATGTTTGGTTTCCCCTCTCTGGTGTTCGCTTTTTCCTTTTCCAATTTTATCTCCACTAATGGGAAAATAAGGAAAAAAGGAGGACAGGGCAGAAAGAATATGAACCTTGAACCTCCACCCCAGGATGGGTAAGCAACCTTCATTGTTGCATTCATTAGGTTTTGGTTGCCTGACTTTTATATTTTGTGGATGTTGAATGTGTATGTACACAATCAATGATGAAGAAAAGTGACTGAGCAAGACAGACTCTCTTTCTTTCACAGGAACCACTTATCATCATTCATGGAAGACCGTATCTTGCTTTTATCAAGCTAAATGTGAAAGTTCAAAAAGTTACCCTTCTGTGCCTAGATAATAACCAGCCTGAGAAAAGTGCTACATTTAAGCAGACACATTAAGAACAAGATCCTTCTTTGTCCAAAATTGTGCTCCAACGTGCCTCATATATACCAACAAAGCTTTTGCAGTTTTGTTGGTATTGACCTTTGGCAATAGCCAGTGCAAGCTCTAAAAGGAATTGACTTATGTCATGACATAGCTGAAATACAAAATTAATTCAAAGAAATACTTATTGGGTCTAGAGGGAATGTACCCTTCTTGACCAGCAAGCTATGGCCCAGATTAGCAGGGGGGGCTACAGAGATCATTTGCTTAAAATAGGCACAGGAAGAAAATCCAGTGCACCACAGATCACTAAATTTCAGAGTTCACAAGTGAGAGGAGGGAGACAGCAGCTGATACCTGTCCTCTGATGTCGTTTTAGCAGTACGAAGCCCAGCATCACGATGTCAGCATTTGAGACCATTGCCCTATTTCCTAGGTGTGGCCTGCCTGGAATCAGTCCATAGGTTATACCAGGTGGGATTCAGTTCACCCAACATTGGTGGACTCGGCAGTGTTAGGTTTACAGTTGGACTTGATGTTCTTAAGGGTCTTTTACAACCTAAATGGTTCTATCACTCTGTCTCTAGTGTGGACATCTCCAGCTGGGCAAAGCACTGGAGGTCCCAGTCAGTGGACACAAATGGGCACTTCTAATGACTGGTTCTTCTCACCTATTTTGGATGCCTCTTTAGAACAGGTTGAGCTCCATGGCTGCCACGGCTGCAGTGTAGAAGGGGTGGACCACACCATGGTGAAGTCTGTCCAGTCAGGTGAGTCCCAGATGAGTCGAGGGGTTTCTTCCTTTGCCAAGTTGAATGCCTGGAGTTGCAAATTCAAGCAACCTTCCACCACAAAATAAAATCCTTTTCACTGTTATTCATGTAATTTTCAGTATTTCAGATGATCAGCCAGAAAGCTGATTTTCTCAACATAAACTCACCTGCAATCTGGTTGACTGGGCTGGGGATCTTCCACTAGCTCCATCCTGAAGTAGGAGATACTTCATATCTGCCAAACCACAAGGTGACAGCTACAGGCACCGTGATGACATTTTGGCCACCAAGCTTGACCTAATAAAGCAGAAGGGGCAGGAGGAAGACTTTCCAGGCACACCTGTGAGCTCGAGGTCTCACATAGGAAGTCTAAAATGCAGATATTTAAGCCTGAGCGTCTCACCCCAGTCTCCTTCTATAGTCAATAGAGGGAAATGGGCACATCCAGAGGGCAATTCACCTCACCCTAAAATAAAGAAGAGCCTAAGGTCCGTCTGAACAAGACCCTTTGGAAGGGATACTCACTCACGGCTGTTGGTTATAGGGGGACCCCAGCGTGAGGAACTCAGATGCAGTCATCTGACTTTTAGATGCCTAAAATTAAAAGATACCTCCCTGTCCCTCCCCACCATATCACATGAAGGGACCAGATCCTCCTTTTCCATGTGACTCTGACCCCACACCACAGGACTGGGGCAGGTGGAGAGGGAGCATCCTTCTTCATCTCTGAAGGGAATATCAGACTCTTTCCCACTCCCTGCACTTGGGGCAACCCGCATCTCTGTGCCGAGGACGGGTGGGGGCTCAGCTACAGCAAGAGAAGCACAAACTGAAGGTTAATGAGAAACAAATGACCTTCCTGGCAAATCGGAACCTGATTATCCCAGCGGATCACTCCACTAAAGCAGCTGGGACTTCACAAGCTGAGGCTACGTGTGTTTAGGTTACCTCCAGAGCCCTCACTCACAGAACGTATGATGAAATCCAGTGTTTCCTAGAGAGCTTGGGTGGGTTTTTTCCTACCTTACCTCAGGAACAGGTTTGTAAGATCATCTCAGTTGCATAAGAAGCTGATCTTGGCTGAATCACGCCAAATCAAGGAAAAGCTGTTTCCTACCGCACGATTCCAACAGTGGAAAGTCTGAATCTCTCTCCGTGCAGTGAGATGATTTCAGCCCGAGCTGGACTCATTACAGAATCAGAGACACTCCTGAGCTCTGCATTCGTTTTTGCTCAGAGCCATTCACTAAAAGTTCATCTCTTTTCCCAGTACCAGGAAAATCACTTCACTTGTCAGCGAGACAGAGCCTTTTTGATCAACCTGAGACAGGGTGTCTTACAGTAAATATCTCACTGCCTGCAGCAAGGTGCAATCTGTACTATTTTCCAGGCTTGATTTCCTTTGTTTTCCACCCTCAGGTTCTTTCTTTCACAAAGCGGCAGTGCAGACTGGGACAATTCACACTCTGTGGGAGCCCATTAGGTAAGTTTTCAGCCCCTGTGAGCATTTCCACATTTTTTTTTTTAATCTTCAGAAAAGAATGAGAGCCAAAGAGAATAACCTTTGCTGGACAACTTTTTGTTTGCATTTGTCCCTAGATGTGCTCTAGGCACTTCTGTGTGTAGGCTGGTGGAAACTTCAGCAGTCAGATCTTCATCTTAGTCCCACATGTGGGAGACAGCCCTGCCCACATTGTACTGGGATTTGGAACATTTGTTCTAGGGAATGGAGAAGAAAAGTGGAGAAGAACAGATGATACCAACCTATGATACACTCATGTTACCGTGTTGTTCTCCTAAATGAGCAATTTCAAAACAAAAGGAAAAGCATTCTTAAAGAGTTCAGATGTTTTGATGACATTTTTGAAAGAATCTACTTCGACCCACACAAGCTTTTAATTTTGAAAATTTCCTTAATTGCTCTATTGTTATCTTAATGCTCAACATTTGATCAGAGCACTTTGATTCAAATGAAGTGCTTTATTCTTAGAGTTGCCAGTAGCTCAAAACGTCACTTTCCCTAATTACTCTAATTGCAGAGGCAGGGCAATTCGCCTGCTCAGTGCAGAAGGTATCAAATGGCCTAGAAGTCAGAGCTGAGGCACACAGGTCACCACGACTTCCCAACCAGGGTAAAAGGAGCATGCAATTCTATAAAGTTTGCTCTTGTGAGACAGGCAATGGAGATGGACACGAGAGCCAGGGTTCAATTCCAGATCCTCCCTTAGGCTTTCTGGGTGGCATCCATCTCAGTAGGCATAGATGCCTCTATCTGAGCTCCTCACCCCATATAACATCAGTCAAGGGGGCAATTCACCTCATCCTAAAGAGGACGTATAAATAGGTCAAACATATTGCTCCCTTGCAGTACCAACTTCTCCCCTAAATCCATAATCGGAGCCTAGGGATATAATTTAGTTGCCTGAAAGCAGGCTTCTAGTGTCATTTGGGACCCACAGGGCTCTCCCACTGCGTGTCTAGCTGCCACTGCAGAAGACCTTGAGTACCTTGTAGGTCCTGCCAGCCCCATAGAGATGTCTCACATACCCCAGGTCATGTAAAAAGGCACTAAACACATATGTTTAGTCAACTGAATAAAGCTCATCACAAACTTCAGAAGATGAAGAAAACAATAATTCCCTTAGCAGTTTGCTCTAGTAAGTGAATCACCCTCACCATTGATATTTTTCTCCTCGCTATGCTGTGTTCTTCTCTAAATTAAAGAACCCATTAGCATCCAATATTTCCGTCTCAGTGATGTACTTTTAAAGACAGCAATCAATCCCCCTATTGACTGCAGCAGGGTAGATAGAATTTGTGAGGTCTTACTGTAAGACCTATTTTCCAGTTCTGAAATAATTTCCATGAGTGGCGGAAATAGGCAGAGTGGGGCAAAAATAATCTTTGAATGGAAACTGGAAATTCACAGGACTCAGAATTGCAAGTGTACAATAAAGTCTTCTTAAAAACCAATTTCCATTTCCTCATACCATCATTCCTAGCACTGAATGTCATTCTTGCATTCAGGAATGAATCTTGGTCCATACAATGCAAAGAGTTTCCCCTTACTTCACATCTGCTCTTAGCTATCACGAGGCAAATAATCAAGGTGAGCTCTCTAAAGGAGTTTCTGGTGCCTTCTACATTAGGCAAAACTGTTAGCACATGAACTCCTGAGTTCTCTTGATGCCAAGGGCACTGGGGAAAGGGAGCTCTGCTAAACCAGCCAAATAGTTGAAGGGAAAGTCATTTGTTAAGTCACCCATATTGTTGACTTTTTTATTACCACGCTATCGACCTCTACAGCTTTCAACAGGAGGAACAGAGACTTTTATTACAGGCATCAAGTAATGCAGGGAAGTAATTATGTTAATGAACAAGACAAACAGAGATTTGTGAGGCAGAATCAGGGGAATTAGCTCATGCAATACATCAGAGCACATTTTAGCAGGGCACAGGTGACAAATGTCCTCCTGACTGATGAAGGAGGGAACTGAACCACCAATCTCAGGAGCAGAGGTGCAAGCAGTTATTGCTGCTCAGGAAAAAAAAAAGAAAGAAAAAAGAAAAAGAAAGAGAAAACTAAAAGATAAGGATTGTAGAGTACCTTGCCAGAGACCTGTAAAACATGTGCCATCCATGGGTCCAACCTCTAAATTTTATCTGAAGGTCATAAACTTGCTGGTATGTGGCTGAATCACACCCAACTGCCTAAAAAGCATCATCAGAGACTGAACTACCCTCTGGAAGTATCTGCTTCTCTTGACTGATATAGAAAGAGCCTGGATGACTAATTGAAAATTAGCAGCTATCTTTTAAACATCTGACATTAGATGAAATGTATTTTCCCCCTACTGTTTCAGTAGGAAAGATAGGATGGGCAGAGAAAAGGACAGTCCTGTTATACAGGCTATTTGGACTGCCTCAGCTTAGGAGTATGAGTATCTTACTGATTTTCTAATTGACTTTTTTTGTGTATGTTTTTGTTTTAATGAAACATTACAGGCTTAGCTTTAGAATCTATGCTCAGTAAAGTCTTTTCCCATCAGACAGCTCTTCCCTCTCCTGCCTGGATGCAGAAGAAAGACTAATGAAACTAATGAAGACTAAAGGCTTCTCCAGAGCAGGTGCATTTCAGCAGCCCCCTGCTCTCCTTCTTTGTCAAAAGTTTCCTGACAAATGGGATCCAAAGGAGGCTGAAAATCATCTTTTTCCCAGCCTAACCCTCCACAGCAGGCACCACATCAAGTCCAACCGCTCCAGCTGCTAACTGGGAGGAAGACTTTGTGCAATCCCTTGCACTTGCCTCCTGCCAGCCAGTGCCACCCACGCAGAGCCAACGGAGCAGCCCACGGTGGTCTTGCTGTCCCCAAAGCTCTCCAGCATCCACGTCGGGCTGCTAATATCTTAACAACCTACTTTCCACCCCCCAAAACTCGCTTGGCTGAAGGGGGTTTGCATTTCATGGGGCTTTGATGAACAGTGCATCTCTCTCCTGTTTTATTTCATAGAGGATACTTTCAGGGTGTACTGGACACCTCTGGCAAAACATGCTGCCTGGGGGCACTTAAAAGCCAAGCGAGGAATTAGTCCTGGTGAAGATTTTAAATGTATGAAAACTCTCCTTCTGGCAGACTAAAAGCTACACACTTGGTCTATTTTTAATGCAACTGGCAATATATCAGCATGAATGTAAATACAATGTTTTAAAGGGTGACAAGTTATGGAACAAGTTATCAGTCCAGAGTTAATTGATGAGTTCTTGGCTTGTGCCAGTGTGAGTTGTCTTAACCTCTTTCCTCGCTTCACATTTGCTCCCTGCTGAAAGATCACCTGACAAGTCACCATCACTCAGCTGATGGATGGCAACCTGTCCACGGGTCCAGCGCAAAGGTTGCACTGTTCAGATCACTGCAATTAAAGCTACTAAACACCCGTAAGGCCATAGGAATGCAGGACTAAGCATGTCAAAATAGCTCATTCCTATAAGCCTTAATGATGGTAGCATGACTGAGATGAATCATTTTAAATCCAGAAGTGCAAATCTGAATGTCGCTCCAGTCCTGTGTATTATACTGTTGGCTGAGGTGTAAGTGGGTATCATCTGAGCCGTTGATTGGGAAAGACTCAAAAATCATTCTAGACACACGGTGCCACTGGACAACGCTGGTTACAGAAGAGTACATGTCTTAACCAAGCTGGCACATGGGACTGGGACATGCTTTAGATCTATTTTTGTAGAGAAAATACAATAGACTATATGGCTGTAATGTTCTGCTGTGGCCATCCTCTGCTCACCTAGAGGGTGGATGCTCCTAGAAGCTGGGCTGAGCTTGGGTGAAGCATCTTAAAAAATCACTGGTCCCCAGATGCCGAACAAGGAGTTGCTACTAAATACCAGTCCAAAGGTACATAATGGTTTGGAAAGACTGCTAACTGCTAATAGAGTGTGAGAGAGAAAAGGGGATAGGTTGTCTTCCTGACAGCACATCAGCCTTTGGGTCAGGGGCTATAAAGCTGTCATGTTGAAGAACACATTACCGTCTAACCCAAGTGGTTTTACAGGTGTAAAATGCTATGTGAGAACCTGGTCTAAAGTTCATGTGTCCCACTTTTCCTGGATGGAGGAGGACATTTCCCAGCACAGCTCCACGTGGTGCTGGGGGAAGGTCTTCACAGGGCCAGGGCAGTCTGACCAGACATCGCCGTGGCCAGGACGTCACCCGCTGTGCCCAGACCAGCCCTGGGCACAGAACTTCACGTAAAGGACATGCAGGCTCTTTCCTCCTCCTGAGGAGGACCACGCTATGCAGGAGTCCCTGACATCCCTCCCCGCTGGGTTCAGCCCATGTCAAGATTTGAACGTGCCTCCCTGTCACCCACCAGGACACCTCAACGCTCAGCATTCACGTCTGGCAAAGAGATTGAGTGTGCCAACGAGAAACCGCCAAAGTCAGGAATCACCTGAGACCAGGCAGCACAGCTTCTACCTCAACCATAAATCCTCCTTGTTTGGCAGGAGGGATGTGAGCTCTGATTTCCTGGACTAATACTAGCAGTGAAAAATCAATTACACTGAGGTCCTTTAAACTTATCAAGCAAATGCATTAGGAGGTATATACTGTCTGGGCATACACAGAGGCAGGCAGCTGAAAAAATAAGAAAAAGGGGTTGCAGAGCTTGCTCCTGATGGATTTCAAACATATATTCAGAACAGAAATGAGGGCTATACTAGCATTCACTCTCCAGAGAATAACAGCAAGAGGTGAGTAACTGAGGAGGGCTTTGTCTACATCTTGATTTTTCAGGTTAAACAAGGAGCCAAGACAAATTAAAGGAATTAAAAATTATGTGCTTTTGGAGGTTATTGATTAGGGCAAGAAGTGGACTGTGGCCATTTCAACCTGAAAGATGTTTTCCTGTAAGTCACCACAGCGTTACCAGCTGCAGGGATGCTGCTGCGCTGGCACGTGTCCTTTTGTCAGGAGCGTGCCTCGAAGCCACAAACCCCGTGCTGAAAGCCAGCATTGCTGTGGTCATCTAGAGAGAGAACCGATGCTTTGACGCTTGCCTGCAGATGCTGGCATAGATCAAGGCCTCGCTGATCCAGGCACAAACTATATAAAGTAACAGAAAATTCCTGCTGCAAAAAAAAAAATCTCCTAATCCAAATATAAGATAGAAAAATTGAGAGGAGCATGGTCTTTTACAGGCTGGAAGGTGAGGCACAGATGGAATGTAGGATTCCCCCAAGGTCACTTAGGGAGTCAGTAACAGAACATGGGAGTAAATCCAGATCTCCAAAATGTGCTGATCTACTGAAATCTTGAATATATCCTTCTTTCCAGACATGGCACACACATGAAACACAAGTACATATCCATGCTTTGAAAATGCAGCTGCACATCAGCTGAGTTTCTCTTAACTTGATGGGACTTCCCTGAAAGAGCAGGGTAGCAGAAGCTTGTGTTGGATCTCTGTAGTCCAGATGTGGCTTGGAGGCCAGATTTTACTTTTTGGAAAAGAGACTGCATTCAGAGGGGACGTGAAGGCTGCAAACAATGAGCTCTTAACCCCAGAAACAAGCAGTTTTATAGAAAAAAAAATTGAAGTCATAATAGGGAAACTGGGATATTGTAAGGCAAGATTCTTGCTGTCACACATAAACATAAAATAGATGCTGAAGACCAGAAATGCTATCACTTCATGGATGCAAAGAATTCAAGTACCATTATTTCTGCTTGACTTGTGCCTGACAACACAATTTTCCTCCCAATGCTTGTTAATGCCAGCATAAACAGAGGCCCACCACTGACACACACTAATAATGCTAATAAAAAGCATGGTTGCTTGGCACACAAAGATCCTTCCGAGAGCTCCTAATAACTGAGAAGCTGCTGCTATTACCACTACAGCCTTTATGAATGTTAGTCAAAGCACCTCTAAACGGAGGGAGTAAACTGCAAGGGAGCCATATCATCTCGGTTGACTTTATGGCAGCAATAACTTTTTGGTTTCTAATCCACCATTATTTCAAATGAGAAACTCTCATAGTTAGAGCTCAGAATCTCTCATTCCTTTGTCACGTTGCCCTTCATTTTATAGCAATTCGCAGGTGGTTGCATCACTGGGGTATGTGATAGTCCATAGGTTTTTGTGCACTGATCCCTACATGTCTGTAGTTGTTTGCTAGGTCCTGTTCTCCAACTCTGGGGCTGACAGATTTATGTCCAAATAGAAAAAGTGAATGCTTCTGCCCATCCCTCACATAATCACCCTCATGGCCCTCCACTCACAACCCCCATCTTCCCAGACCCCCCCATCTTCTCATTTCCTCCCTGTTGATGCAGCCCAGCCCTGATTTATAGGTACCTTCTGCTTCCACTAACACTGAGAGGCACAGGCTTAATCACAAGCTTGGGGCATTTCTTTCTCCCTGCAACATCTTTCCTCAATCCTTCTGTTCAACTAAGACTTTTTCCTCTAGCCTCATGCCCCAGCGAGCATCCCTCCTGTTGATGCTAGCCAGAGGTCCGCCTTTGCTCAAGACAGCCTTGTAAGCACTTTGCTACAGGATGAAGGTTAGAGAAAGACCAAAGCGATTCTGATGAGAAATACCTGCAGTTACAGAGCCTCAGGCTGCAGCCTTGACAGATCTAAGACCTCCTTAGCACAGTACTGCATTTATTTATGGAATTTGTGACACACTTCAGGATAAAAGGTGCTATATAAATGGAATATTGCCAGGAATTATTAAAGATTCGGATGATGCAAAAATCAGGACTTTCAGTGGCTTTTTGACTTCATCCCTTATCCCCTTCCCTGTATCACTGCACCCTGCAACAAATGCGGGGGTGGGCAGAGTAAGGAAAGATGTTCAAAGGATACCAAGGGGAGTGGTTACGTCGGTTCAGTTTGTGGAACCTGTTAAAGAAAAAAAAGTGAAAGTCTCTTCTCTTTCAAATGGGACTAAGAAAAGAAAAAAAATGATTGGAAGTTATTATAAGGCCTGGGCAACACAGTGTTTGTACTAGTGTAACCAGTGATGGAAGTGGACATGTCTTCTATGAAATCTTGTTCTCCAGAGACCCTGTGTTGTGAAAAGGGCCAGTATGGCACCAGTTTGACCAGCATAGTTAGTTGAGAAGGGCCAGTATGGTATGACCATCTACAAGAAGACATTTGAGCTGCTGGTTATACCCGTTTTGGTCATGCAGTATGCTTTCAATACACCAGCATAGCCCCTAGTGTGGGTGCAATTACATCGGTGTAATTACACAATTTCTGCTGTGTGCATCGAGCTCTGGTGATGAAATATGAGACCTCAGGCTATAGGCAAATGACAAAAAGAAAAGTATTTGGCAAAAAGAAAAAGTCTTCCAGATCCAGCTGTGCTGGTGAAGGATGACACAAACCACCCCACCTTGTTTCTTCTCCCACCTTGGGTGAGTCCACTGGTGGTTGGCCAAGCTGCTTGCATGGGCCCTCCAAAATTGCTGCAGGCAAAATCAAAGGGATTAGCTCAGCTGAAGTGATTTCGTAGGGAGTTCAAGGAAAACACACTGCTAAACTGGAGCAGCCTTAATTCTCTGTCAAGATGGAAAGAAGCAGGCAGGCAGGTGACTATTCCCTTGCCCGGGGAAGGCCTGGGGGAAATGTCCATCCACAGTCTCCTTTTACAGAATGGGCACTTTGGTGGTCTGAGTCAGTGTGTCTGTTTTCTGCAAAATCAAATCTGACTCTTATGAGAACAATGTGCAATATGCACCTGCATAGGTTGGGTTTCCTACATGGGTTGGATTTTCCTTCCCAAACTTGCTTTCATCAGTAGAAAGTATTTTTCCCCTACCTGAAAACATCTTTTCTTACCGAAGACCAGTCTTTGAGAGGAAATTCTCACCCATGTGTTATGGTCACAGTCTTACACTGTTGTATTTCCTGTGTACATCTTAGTCACCTCACAATAGTCAAGAAACCTCCGCCAAGAAACCTCTTGGTGCTCTCAGGTCCCAGGCTGCAATGTAGCAGGAGTAACAGAGACCGCCACAGAGGAGGTGTTGGGAAATAGAGTGAGCTCAGAAACCTGACCAAAGCTGACAAATGACAGTAAGAAGCACTTAAGGTCCTTACAGTCCTCATAACCGAGGGCTTCACCAAATTCAAACCTTTATTTTCACAACCCTTCTCTAAAAACAGTATGGTACTCACTTGGCATAAAAAACTGAGGTCACGTAACCTCTCCAATGAAATAGGATGTTTCTATACCAGTAAACAAATAAAGGCACAGGCACTTCCCGGTGATCATCCACATTATCAGCATGGGCTGTTGCTCCGTAAAGGGGTTTTCAGAAACTATTAGATGACTCATGGGAAACTGCAGGGACAGATCTGGGCTAAACCAAAATGAAGGATAACAGCAAAGAAGAGATTCACTACAGTAAAGAAGACGTTCAGTGCTAGACAACAGAGTGGAAAGAGAGAAGAGAGCTTCCACAAGTGAAGGGAAGGACAGCCCTGGTCCTTCCCAGAGACATCGGCTGGATGCGTGTGTGTTGTCTCTCTGAAAGCACTGAGCAAGCTCACCACGAGGATGTGTTCTGTGTTTCGGGATCGTGGCTTAAGAGTACATGTGCATGACTGCAATAAAAGCTTGAAACACCCCCACACTTCTCTGCTTATCTAAAAGTTTTTGTTTCTCGATCTGAGGTAAGCAACATGTCCCCAAACGCCTTGTTGATGTTGCTGGTGGGTCAGCTGCCAGCGCTGTGCAACAGGCACCTCCCCGGTCACAGAGGAGGGTAAACTGCAGAGGTAAAGATGTAACCAAGACCCAAGCACAGCTGTCAGATGACATAACCACACCATTTCAGAGCAATCTTGGAGCCATTTCCTCCAGCCGTGTTTTCTGACCGCAACTTTAAAATAGAAAGCAGACATCCTCTTGCTATTGAGAAAAGAGACTGTAACTTTGAAGACTGGGGCGGGGGGAGGAGAAACAAATAGCCCACTTAAAAAGAGAAAGGCAGCTGACAAGAACTGATGCTGCCCGAGATATGAAGCAGTTCGCAAAATGCTGACAAAGCTCCCGCTTGTCTCGTCGCTCCTAAGACTGATAGAAACCTCCGAGAAACGAGCCTGCTCCTTTTCTTGAGGGGTACTGGGGCTGGCAGTGCCCTGAGTTCAGAAACAACACCTCTCCAGCAGTCCCCTGGAAGGATGCCCCTTGTTTGGTCCCACAACCTGCAAGTGCAACAGCTGAGTTCAGCATTGGGGCTTTCAGCTGCCTGCAGCATTTATTCACCCCTCCTTGACATACACTTTAGCTGGAAGAGATACGCGCTGCTTCTGAAAATCGTGGTACCAAAGGGATATGAATCAACATGTCCCGAGTCCTGGGGTCAGGGCAAACCCTCCTCACCATCACTCCTTCTTGCTGCAGAAACCTCAACAGCACTCAGTCCTCCTCCTGAGCATTGCAATAGGGACGTTTCTCTCCTAATGCCCAAGTGAGGGCTGGCTATGGGAGCAGAAGGAGCAAGCAGCTTCGTGCCATAGCCTGATCCTCTCCTTCCTCATCCCACGGTGGAAGCAGCCTGGCTTTGGCTTGTATGTGGCAAAAATCCAGAGAACCCTTGACCCAAAAGCCACAAAAAGTTTTGGCCAAGATACCCACACTGAACCACGCTGGCCCTTGTTCTGCAAAGGACTGGAGAAACACTGAGCATCTTTCTCTGTACCACCACACAGCCATGTGGCTGGGATCCAAGCAACAACTTTTCCTAGGAATTAGTGGACAATTCAGAAAAGGCACCACCGGTCCCTTCAAGCTACCTCTAATCCCTGGGAAATGCAGTCTAATGTGAGGATAAATAGTGCTACCCCAAGTTAAATGAGCCGTGGCTCTTAGGGATTTACTTTTGTACAGAGCACAGCTCAGAAGGAAGCATGCCCCAAAGATGCAAGTGGTCAGAGGACAAAGCCATGTGTTCTTAGGAGAACATCTCGCTGTCATCCAACACCACCATAATCCTGCCCCTTGCCAAAGCTCTCTGCACAGTGCAGGTATAAAGGATATCATCCAAAACCACAGGGCAGAGATATACTAGAACACTGAGGACGCAACAGATAAAATTTCTGGCACCGGCTCTACGCCACTGCATCCCTCCATCCCAGTGGAGAAACCTGGCACCAAGCCTTTGCTGCTCCTGGTTGTGATGTAGGTCACAGGGCTTTCCGGAAAGCAAAGAAATGAAGATATATCTTTTGGCCACAACATTTAATGACATTAGCAGAGACCTGCAGAGCTGTCCATCAGCCGTTTGCCTTTCTTTGGCATTCCCAGTCATAAAAGCCTAAATCCAGGCATCACTCTAAGGCTAGGCAAATCCTCCTCGGTACAAGAGCAGCCCACCCAGTCTCCAGCAAAGTCTGACAGGCTAAATCGTTTCCAGACCCAAAAATGCTGAGGACAATTGCTTTTTCCCTACCAGCAATAAATGCCTCCAAGCCATGATACCCTGGACATAAGCTATAAGCTATGGTCAATCAATGTGAGGTTTTAGAGAGCTCATTCTCCTTTTTTTCCCCCTTGCAGGCTGCATAGAAGTGACAACTTTGGTTTTGCTGAGGGCATGAAGGGAGCGAGGCCACACACGCACTAACCAGCGAGGTACACGCAGCTCCTATTCAGGCTGGAGTTTGATCCAATTCCCTTCCTTCACATACACCATTAATAAATTGTTTTGATCCTACAGTACCCATCAGATGGGCTTTTGCAGACCATGGTAACAGAGCAAAGAAAAATGACAGTTGTTCTTCATTTAGAATATAAATAACTGGACATTTCACTTCAGAGCTGTGAAATCACTCGATTTCTTCTTTTGGGCTGGTTTTGCTAAAGAGAGCAACAGAAAGACCAAGGGGAACTTCTGAGTTTCCTCCTAAGTGAGAACGCTGCCTTTAATTATCACAATCACACACATGGACGAAACCCAGTGCAGCTCCCAGGAAAGTCAAGACCAGCTCTCCCAAGTCATCAAGAGGAGTGGAGCAGATCTGCAGAGCTGAATGTGCATCCCAGGAGCTGGATCCCAGCTGATGTAGAGGGAAAACAAGCTCATTTCAGCTCCCCGCCTTGGCTTTTCCAATCAGTGTGTGGCAGTCTGGATGTTTAAGAGGTCCCACCTCAGTCAGGATGATGTCAGTAATCACAGGGACTTATTTGCAATTTGGGCCACTTTCTACTTTGCTTGAAAGAGTTAAAAATACCACAAGCAGATGCAAATGGAAACACGGATCTCTCTAAGAAGTCATTTACCCAGCCCAAAGGTCACACTTTGCAGTCAGAGGACAGCGATGCAGCTATTTTTAAAAGACTGCTGAGAAAGAAAAAAAAGAGAGAAGATACAAAAGATGATAACCACAAGGATGATTCATAGACATGAGAAAATTCCTTACAAGAGCTAAGAACTGAATCTGTTCAGTTAACAGAAGGAAAAGTTAAAGGAGACTTGACCGAGGTGTGTAAATGCCTAAGGGGAAGGTAACCCTGGTTACTGGTGGGCTCATTAGCAGGACAAAAATTAAAGAGCGGAAACTAAAGCTGGACAAATTTAACCTGGAAATCAGAAACACATAAGGGGAATGGATCTGGACTGAGTGAAATGGCAGGTTCTTCCTTTCTGACACCTGCAGATGCAGAGAGGTGACTACTAAATGAATATGCACAGGTTAGGGGTTAGCTAAGTACAATTTAAGCAGAAATAACCAGGTGAAAAGCAGCGACCTGCTTCATACAGTCCAGATGTTGCACCAGTACCTCCACTGTACTAGACCTGCCTTTGGCTCACAGAAGAGGCACCAAAGTGTTGGGATCAAACTTTTCTGAAGTATTGAGAATCTTGTCATGGTTGCTGGGTTATAAACACATTTCTGTGTTTACACCAGGAATAACCTGGTGAACTGCTCCACTATACATTTATATCTTTTGCTGAGCTTTTGGCATTCTTTGTATAGTCCCCCTGCCACGGCAGGCTTCTGCCTATCCAAATATTTATGTGGGTGTCATCACCAGAGTGTCTGAACATTTACTTTTCTTTAAACAACCTACCCTTAGGTGAAGCAGTTTTGTTCCTGGTCTTGAAGAACATCTACATCGGGATGCAAACCTGGCTAGAGCACTGTCGCTCATGCTATAACATAAACCAGGCTTTTTAACAATTCCAAGTAGCCTGCATTCCTATTTTATTCCTTTCAAGAGAAACCAGGTCAATTCTGTTTCATGCTGCAGAGACTGCCTACAAAATAAAGAAAAAGAAGAAACCCTGTGGTGAATATACTTAATGCAGCAGTGCCGCACCTGACTGCATCCTTTCCTTACGTCCTTTCTCTGGGGAGAAGCACTATAAACTGGCCCCAGTATTCAAGATGTGAACAAATCCAAATTAACCCAGTGGCAACCGGTAAAACTTGTGGTACCTGGGCTTTATCCGGGCACCAGAGCAGCACAGGGACAGTATTTATCACTGACGTACCAGCAGCACCATTTCTGCCCACTGACCCATGAAGACTTCGAGAAGTAATCAGGAAAATGGGGTGATGGCCATGGCTTGGTGTCAGCTTCAAGGTCAGCTAACACAGGCACTGCTAAATACCTGCTGAGACAAATATTTATTCCAGCCTCTCAAAGGCTGCATTGCACACAAATATGCACTCATGCACGTACCAGTGCACTTCGGACCCTGCCTACGTCAGGTTCCTTAAATGCATCCATCTGCTCTTTCTTTGGGGAAATTCAAGAAAACTGTGTCAAAAATGAAGTAACGATGGACTTGAGGTCTCCTGAGTGCCTGGTGCAGCGTGGTGTGACCTCTGTTATCCTGCTGCTCTCCGAATGGCTTTTATAATACTAAGGGAGAAAGACCCAGCCTGGCTCAAGAAGAAACATCCATGTCTCTGAAAACCAAGAGCCAGATTTGATACAAGAGGCCTTGCAATTATATGATGCTCTGAGAGAATCAGGTTAAATGAAATATGGGCAATTCCTGGGTTCAGACTAGCCAAAATCAGCAGCTTCTCCAGCCCAAGTGCCCAGAGTCCATCGCTGCCATTTTCAGCACCTCATCCTCAAGCAATGTCTTTCATTCCTTACAATTCTCCTGTGCCTCATTCACCACCCAAGTTTGGTCTCAGGATTCACGTATCATTGTCTACCTCTAAGGGCACTTCACTTTTATGCAGAGCAGCTTAAAACACTGTGGTACGAGCTTGAAACCAGACAGGCTCCTCCAGACGAGAAGGGCTGTTGGTCCCTCACCAAGAAATAACAGCTCTGAGCTTGGGAAGAAAGGAGAAAACGCAGCATGCTGGCACCCAAGACACAAGAGATATACCACTGAATATTTTCATCTGGGTATTTCCTTCTGGATGCTGCAAAGAGCACCCAGAAGGAAATATCCAGAAGGAAATTCTCTTCCAAAGGGCTAGAAGCTTTTCGTATTAAAGCATTTGAACTTTTCAGGGTTTAATTCAATTTCTCATTGTTGAAGGCTCAGGCAAAGATGCAGGACATGCTACAGCAGAACTGGATGCAGCGGTTTCTTACCTTCCAGTCCTGGTGCTGGCTTTTCTTGAGGCTTCTTCTTGGAGGCAAAGAGTTCCTGCACTGGCATGACACTGGCTTGATCCCACTGCTGATCCCACCCATCACCAGCTTAGCTGGGAAAGCACTATTTGAGATCAGGGTTTTGCAGGAACAGATGCCAAATGCCATAGATTTGGAGCTCTTAGTCCTTGTAAGTCTCTGCAGCCCCCCTCCATGGACATCATTTAGCGCAACAGTGAAGTCTAACCCTGTTGGATATATGGTGTGGATATAAAAAGAAAAAAAAAAAGGTGAAAACCAACACTAATATTTTCTGATGCATTGGATTAGGATTAGTGGCAAAAAGAAGGGGTTTGAGGCTCTAGTCCCTCATGACTGACACCAGGGAGGACACAAATGTTACATGTTGAAAGACAAATTTCCTGCGGGGTGTTCACGGTAGCCGCCAGGTCTCCTTGCCTGGTGATGTGATACCACAAGGCCAGTGAAGACGAGACATCATTTTCCAAACCAGCCTGTCGCAGTCAATTAAAGCCACGGAGAGCAAAGCAGCACCGAGATTTTTGTGTGTGATTGTTTGCTTATTCTGAGTTGGCTTATTTTTTTTCCTTTCCTGTTCCCTCTCAAAAGCTGAGTTTTCGCACATCAACCCTTAAGAGAGCTCAGGCGAGGAAAGGTTTGTTCCCAAGATCAAGCCACCATGGCCTCGCTTGGTTCACACGCCTCCTTTCATCTCGCTCCGGCAGTGCTTCCCACCCCTTCCCACCCTCCTTCCCTGCCTGTGTCAGCGGCATCGAGGAGAAAATCTACAGAGCTTCATCTCTGCTCATCTCCCTCTCCTTCCCCTGTAATTCCCCTACCAAAAATCTGAGTTTCATGTCCTCCCCATCGGATGCTCTCTGCCCTCTTCAAGAGCAGGGGAGCAGCGACTCCATTTGCGGGTCTGCTCCTCTTTCCCCAGCTCTCCCTTTTTCACACACACGTGGGATCACCCTCCCTTATCCATTTTTCATTTCTTTAAGCAGCCGCCAAAGGAATATTTCCTTCGTGAGAAGCTTAAGGAATTTTCTGATTTTTCCAGCTTGAAACTCTGTGGATTGTCTGTCCTGCTTTCTCCATCACCACCTAATGGCATGCGAGAAAACAGCAGTTGGAAAATTCTGTATAACTGGTATTATGGGAGCAGGTTCCCAGGGAGGCACCTCAGAGACTTTGTATGCAGCTCTGTCACTGTGGATTTATTCAAGAGACCAGAGCCCATGCACGTACCCCTGCCAGAATAGTCAAAACTAGTCCTGCCTCACCTCACAGACAGAGCAGACTTTCCCAGGGACACAAATCGGACAGTAAAAAATTATTATTTCCATTTTACCATAGGGAACAGAGACCCAGAAGGGCAAAATGATCAAAGGGTGGAGGCCATGCAGCGCGGGGAGGAATTAATTCAGGTCCTTCATCGTTGCAGAAGCATACGGAGCTCTTGCCCTGCTCCGTGTGTGCGCGTGTACTTGCTTACACTGATGTTCGGTGCCAGTCCAGGACTGCTGAGTACAGCCAGGCCCTTCCAAATAGATCTGTACAGACATTAAATGGCACTGGGCAGGGACCTTCTCGCTCCCCCTTACACCACGGCAAAGCCACCAGTCATAAGGTCCAGTTCTTATACAGGCTTTCACCTTGATCACAAGGAGTTACCTCATCTGCCCTCACTTACCCGCCCACGATCAAGGCATCTAAGCTTGAGCTGCTTGACCTTTTTATTTCCTCCAAATATTCCTCCCTTTTGCATTGCTTCTAGCCACGCTTTAAATGTCCCGTTCAAAAAACACTCAAAATATAATTTTCCTGACATATTCCTGCAGACAGAGGTGATGCTATATGGTTTATGTGGTCTCCAACATGCAATATATCAGTAAATCCTGCACTTTGGTTCAGCGGGGATTTCTGGTGCTGGGAGGTATTTAGTGCTCTAAGACAATTCTTTAATGAGGAACTTACGTGCAAGTTTAACACCAAGAAGACTGCCTAGGTTAGCAATGAAACCCTAATCAAGAAGAGACACTGTGAGATTTATCTCCAGAGGGGACAGTACTTGTGTCATCGAGAAATACAAAGCCAGAAGTTATCCATCTTGGCTCTTTCTCCCTGCAAAACAGGGTAAGAACACATATTTTTAGTAATTAAAATTAAGCATGACTCAGGAATGACCAGTCTCCCTTACTAAAAAATCAAAGCTGTAGGCAGACAAGGCTGTGTCCAGGCACTCCTGACCATTGACTCCCTCTAACCCAACCACACGCTTTGCCTGGAGAGATGGATATTTGTCTCCCTGGTTTGGGTGTCAGCCCATGCTAGACCAGTCACCAACTGTCCGGATAGCAACTTTTTTGGGGGGTACTTCTTGGCATCCCCAAACTGAAATCATCCTCTGGCAGGCACAAGGAGAGCTGTGCCTGGCTGATGGGCAGCTCAGATTTGCTCTTTTGGGAGGTAACAAAACACTACCTTCCTCCTCACCATGCACAGCAGCTAATTAGAGCATCTCCCCTCCAGAGATCACCCAGGCTTAAACATTTCCCTGGATTAAAAACAAAAACGTCGCTTGGCACTGACAGGCACAATAAAAAGAGATGCTGACAGGTCTGCCAGAGCTGAAAGCCACTGGCAATGTAAAGAAAAAATCAGGATATGTGGTATGTCAAGGATGTCTTGTCCCTTGAAGGGTGAAACACAGGGAGAGAGCTTGCTTTGCTACAGCTAAGCCTCATTCAAGGCCTTCAAAGAGGGAAGTCATCCACCCTCGAGAGCTCAACTCTGTTACACATGGGTAATGGAAACTCAGGACCCTACTACTAGGTAGCTCAAGGACCAGCCAAAACAAAGCTGTTGATTCTCTTTCCACCTCCACTACCGCACAAACCCGTAGTTTCATGTGGCTTCTCACCCATGCCTCAGTTTCCCCTGTTTGAAACCCACAGTGTTGATCACAACTGTGGAAAGATCCTGATGAAAGCGAAACGTGGTGATGAGTGCTGTTAGCACTGGGCTCAACACCCTCCCATCACAATTCTGCTCTGTTCAGGATCCCCAGCTGATGATGATGCTACAGGAGGAAGAAACAAGCAATGTTTAGGGACACGTGTGGCCTCATTCAACACTCCTTCAAGGGAAGGCACCTGCTTTTACTCCATCCTCTCTACATCTCCAGCAAGAGAAATTTTATCTTGTTTATTCATTAAAAATATTTGTGGTGCTTTGCATCATGCTTGCTAATGCAGAGGAGTCTGTTCCACCACCCACAAACAAGGTTAAATTTGCTTTCTCCTAACACCCAGTTTCACAGTTCTAGTTGCCTTTTCATAAGGACTTTGAATTACAAGTTGTTGCACTTCACAGGCAGGGAAGGAGCAAGTTTTCCCTGTTCGGTCATGTCTGACATGGGTATTTGCTCCTCGCTTGTTAGGAATGCAGAAGGAAAAGAAGAAACACATTTACTTTGGTCAAATAAAAACTAGCCTGGTTCTCCCCTGTCACGACAGAGCAAAGAGAAGGGAAAGTACCAGCACCCTGGTACCTTTTATATTCACTTTGTACAGACATAACTGATAGTGAAAACACAAGGGCAATCCATCGCCTTCTGTTTGCTAATGGCATGCAAATTTCTGTCACCTCAGGACCCATTATTCTTGAGCTCAGCTCTGCAGTGTTAAAGTGTAAATTTACACCCTCATTACCAAAAGTTGCATGGGGCTGGTGGAGCCCCTGGTGGAATTTAAACTATTTTACAGGCTGTTTCGGTTTTTAGCTGCCAAGGGGCTGCTGGGGATTTGGAGTTCAGCATATTCCTAACAGCCAGGCTTGGGGATGAGAAACAGATGTCGTGATGGATGAGGTGAGGATTTTATCTGGCAGCTCCTGTTCTCCCCAATGACATCGGGATCCTCACACCAGCCTGGAGAGTCCTTGTCCACCCTAAGCCAGCCTTACACACAAAATCCAGCTGAGCACACATTGCTATCCCCTCCCTCAACGTAAACCTTCTGAACCTTGATCCTAGGGCAGGCTGCTTTTTCCTAAATCCAACATCAGGAGGCACATAGAAGGTGTCCCACTCAAGTTTCCTTCCTTCTCTTTCTCATTTGTTTCTGAGGGGTCAAAGGGACTGGTTTTATTGTCGGGATAACCATTGATAGCTATTCCTGTTAACCTCTAGAGACAAAGCCCTTTCTGGGATTTAACACAAGCTTTCTGGTCCCAACTAATAAAACTGGGTGATATTTTTCCCATGCAGAATTTCAGTTTTCATCACCAGCATTTTCATTTTCCCTATCTCTACTGCTGCTGTCATCATATACTTGCACAACTCTCCTGACACCTAGGATTGGATTCAGAGGTCAGCTTTCACCCTGGCTTGATCTTGACCTGCCACGCTCTTCTCTAGGATTTCCTTCCCTTCCAGACAAAGACAAGTAGGCAGCCCAAGGGCCTCACTCTCAAACAGCTCCAACTGCAAATACTGAGCAGCTAAATCCTGCCTCTAGCTCACATGCAGACACCCGCACGTGCATATCCAAATGAAGCTGTCTACATCTGCCAAGTGGAACCCACTTTTAAAGTGGAGTCGGTTGCTTTCACGCAGATATAAAACATTTTGGACCCCCAAGATATTCCTCCTGACCTCCAGCTTCCTTTTCAGGATGTTGGTTTCTTGTACATCCTGTTTCATACCTGCCAGTCCCATGCAAATGTCTTGGATACCATCTCAAGTGGTATTTGGCAGCTATGTATAGGCAATTGAATGACACCTGAGATTTGCAGGATAAGGGAGCTGAAGTATGTGCCACTGGTGTCTTTCTCTCCTGTAAAAGGAGTCCAAGGTGACCGGTTAGACTTGAAGTTGAATTTTTACATGTTAGGTAAGATTAATCCTCTGCTGAGAATGCTGGGGTTGTTTTTAGCTGTCTTTGATGTTAGAGGGAAGGATGGGTGCAAGACTCGGTGATGCTCAGACACAGATGTACTCATCGCCCTGAGCACTGGAGACTGAAATGTGATGGGAAAGGACATCAAGAAGCCATTTGTCCACCTTCTGCTCCAAGGCTTTGTTAGTTCTACCTAAACCGTCCCGATAACATTTAATGTTCCTGATAATGTTTTTCTAACCTTCTTCCTCCAGGGATGGAAGCCCTTCCCCAAAATCCCTTCACACTTTGAACTACCCTGACTATTAGGAATCTTTTCCTAACATTTAACTAAAACTCCCCTTTTGTAGCATAAACTTATGATTTCTATCCTTTTCCCTTTGGATATGGATAAGAGTTTATTCCTTGCGCTTTTACAGCTACCTATTACCTTCTTGAAGATAATAATATCCCCTCAGCTCTCTCCCCCAACACTGAACAAGTCTATTTCTTCTATATGGCAATTGATCATACAGTGCTCTGACACTCTTAATTCCACCAGATCTGAAAAACTGCCCTTCATCTGATCCAGCCTCATTCACAGGACCTTTCCTTGTCTCCCTCATTCCTTAAATATCTGTTCCTTGACCACTCTAACCTTGGGAATCCTCAGGATGCACAATGCCCTTCTCCAGGGACATGCAGTAGGAGAGCAAAAAGATGATAAACATCTTTCAGAGGTTTCAAACACCAAATACTTTTTACTCCAGCTATCACAAGCAATGTCAGTGGAAAAGTAATTTCACAAATCCAGGAGAATACTTCAACCATCCTTATAGTATAAATCTACAGTGCTCAGGGATCCGAAGGGAATGATTTACTGTCAAGTTAGCTAGTTTTATGCGATGAGAGATACCCTTCAAAGTCAAGGGCTTGTCAGCTGTTTGGATATGATCTCTTTGTCACCTCTGAGTGGCACTTCTGGAGCTATACCCATACTAGTGAATTAAACAGCGCTGGGGAAAGTTTCCAAGCACTGAAACTTGTCTGTACCTTTGATGGTTACAAGTGCCCCTGGCAGGGATTTGGCTGAGGCCAGACAGTTTCCAGGCACAGTTCAAGACTGATCCCAAAATACAGGATATATAAGCAATGTTCTATATGCTATCAATTTTATTTTCCGCAGGGCCAGCTCCCTCTGGCTGCATCCACACTACAGAGCAATGGCTCTTGGGTTTCCTGTGGCCCAAAAGCATGGTTATTTTGTTGAGGTTTTTTGTTTGTTTGTTTGCTTCTTCAGTTCAATTCGTATAAAGTAAAGCAGTAGGCTGTACTGCAGTCCAGCAGAGTGGAGTTTGCATGGCAGGAAGGTGAGGGGTTGGGGTGCCTGCCCTGGGGTGGGATGTGAGGACACAAAAGGCTGTTGGAGAGCGTAAGTAAGTGGGATGGGGAAAGAACCAGAAAAAAAAAAAATTGGGGTTGAGGTAAAAACAGTTTAATAGAACAGAAAAGGAAGGGGAAATAATAATAATAATAGTAATAATAATAATAATAATAATGATAAAAGAATTGGAATATACAAAACAAGTGATGCACAATGCAATTGCTCACCACCCACCAACTGATGCCCAGCCAGTTCCCGAGCTACGGCCCCCAGCCAGCTTTCCCCTTAGTTTATATACTGAGCATGACATCACATGGTCTGGAATACCCCTTTGGCTCATTTGGGTCAGCTGTCCTGGCTGTGTCCCCTCCCAATTCCTTGTGCACCCCCAGCCTCCGCTGGCAGGGCAGTAGGAGAAGCTGAAAAGTCCTTGACTTAGCATAAATGTTGCTTAGCAACAACTAAAACATCAGTGTGTTATCAACATTATTCTCATCCTAAATCCAAAACACAGCACTATACCAGCTACTAGGAAGAAAATTAACTCTATCCCAGCTGAAACCAGTACAATAGCCCTGGAAGACAGTGCAGGGAGAGAAAGACTATGGTGGGAAATAGCCGCAGCAGTGAATTATTCCCAAAACCATGCCTTGGTCTCGGAAAGGCGTAGCTGGAGATGTCCAAAGCACAGCCCATGAGTGAGCAAGCAGTTAAGAAGCTAGGACAACCCAGCCTCCAGCACTTGAGCTCAATCCCCAGCCCTTTTATTTTGCAGTCTACAAGATCCATTTTGCTTACCGCGATGGAAAATTTTTTCAGATCAACTCATCTCACTGTTTCCTTTTAATGTAACAATCTCCCTCCTGGGTTCCCACCCACACCCACGGTACACACGTACTTGCACATGCCTCTCGCACACGTGGCAACCCACATACCAGCTTTGGCAAGCAACAGGCAAACACACCCAAACAAATACGTGCCCAACCGCCCTCGTAGTCCACCTAAGAAACCTGAAGTTGCTGAGGTCACCTCTTTTGCTAGCTTCCCAGTTTGATCAGATCACTCCCATTTAGCTTTCTCTGCTGAGTCCTCATCCATTAGCTCATTTAATTGCAGCATTTCTGAATCAACGTGGTTTCATTGATTTCTAAGGAGTTGCTCTGGATTTACGCTGGTCAAACAGATCGGAACCAGTTGGCAGGTTTGTTAAATGTTCTCCCCTCAAATCAATACTTAATAGATGAGAGGGATACCTGAGACTGGATACAATTTCTCCAGAATGGAAGATACTTCATTACAACATGACTGCTTTGTTTCCTACAGCCAATTTGCAGTCTTTTAAAATGATAATAGATATAACTTAAATCAAAACAAAGCAAAGATCCCATATGAAAGATAACACAATAGTGCTCTTGGCAAACCTCCCTTTGGAAAGATAAATGGGTTTCATCGCTATTTTTAAAGGATTCATCCAAGTTCTAGAGGGAGAAGTTGTAGTTCGAAAGAAAATTCAACTTATTTAAGGGGGCGCACGGTCCTGGGCAAACTGCTCTAGGTGGTCCTGCTTGAGAAGGAGAGGTTGGACCAGGGACCTCCAGAGATTCCTTCCAACCTCAACTGTTCTGGGATTCTGTGACAGCTCCCAGTACAAACCCAGAGAAGCAAAGTATTATCATATTATAAGATACATCTTCACACTGCTGCCAGCTCATGAATATGTGTCAGTCTTGCGGGACCTGTGGTTTTTCTAAAGCTTCAGATCTTGAAATTGTGCAAGAACGTAAGTAGATGCAGACTCAGCAGGTCAAGGCCATTGAAGCTTTATCTCCTCTTGTGATTTCTGCTTGGGATAACCGGTGGCGTGAGGAATGATCCCACTGTCACCTAGTCCTCCCATTCAAACCAGGCTGCAGCTGCCATAAGTGACTTGGCTTATAAAATGGTAAATTGATCCTGGTAAAATAAATCCAAAGACAAGGCCCAACAGTAGCAATAAGAAACAGCTAAAGAGATAACTTCACTTACAGAGGACGAGCCACAACTGGGCTGGACTGGCTTTAGACCGTGGTGACAGACTAGACTAAAAAAGCTCCATATAAAATAGGAAACCAGTTGAATGAAACAGCCCCATTCAGCAGATCCCAGAGGAACCACTTGGCCACTGCCATCCCACCAGGCGTGTGAGTGCTTACTGATGTCTTTGGCATGCTTGTGAGAAAGCTCTGCATTTTGAGGGAGATGCATTTTTGCACGCAGTGATTTGAGAAAAGAGAGTGAATCACTGACTGAACTCCTTCTGATGTTCTCCACATCCCACAGAGCAATGCAAACTGCCAGCTACAACACCAGCCGTCATCTGGGATTGATGTACCCGGACAAGTAAAAGTGTTTCTGTTTGTAACTTGTTGATCTTTCCTTTAAAAATACCTATTTGAGGTTCCTTACCTCTTGACTGATGGATTCTCTCATCAGTGGTGGCCTCTCAGCATTAGCTAATCGCTTTTCTGAATTTCTCAGCAGAAGCCAGACATTGCCAGAGTCACACAGACAAAGAGCATACGAGGATGAGGCCAACACAAGGCCACAAAGATGTGGGATTTTTCACACTGTTACTGCTGTCATGAAGACATTTGGGCAGCAAAGACATTCTCCAGAGCTTTGAATCCAGAACAAAGTGGGAAATCACTTTTAATGTTACTATAGGAAACTGAAGGAAATCAGACCTCTGCAAGACACCTACTGCCATGTACCTGTGAGAAAAATGGGCATTTCTACTAGCACAGAGGAGATCTATCTGGTTATATCACTGTCATCTGAACCAGACAATACAGTTGGGTTTGGCTCAGTGCAGTAGCTTGTCCTTCCATCCACACCCGTTAGAAGCACAGGCTATGGGAAAAGAGAGCATCTTCACACACAAAAGCCTTTCACAGTTGGCTTTGCAGCAGCTCAGCTTGGCATGGGGACAGTGAGCTTGGCTTTGATTAGAGGAAATGTTCCAGGAGATGATGGGGCTAAAAGCAGGAGTTATTCTGGGAAATGCACACAAGCTTTGGCTGTGGTCCTAAAGGAAGAAGGAAACACAGGGCAGGAGACTCAATAAGGAAAGAAGCAAAGCTTCACAACACAGAGGTTAGCTTTAAACAGTGACAGTTGGGTTTTCCCGGCTGAACCACAGATTACTAGGATGGATGGAGCGAGAAAAGGCTTGTCTGGCTACCTACCTGCCTGCCACCACACTTGGAGCATCACCTGATCTTTCAGAGGGAAAGATCCCTAAAAGCACTGTAATCCTCCAAGACACCTGTCCTGGTTTGGGCTGGGATAGAGTTAACTTTCTTCCTAGTAGCTGGTATAGTTCTGTGTTTTGTTCAGTATGAGAAGAACACTGATAACACACTGATGTTTTCAGTTGTTGCTAAGTAATGTTTAGTCTAAAGTCAAGGATTTTTTAGCTTTTCACACTCAGCCAGCAAGAAGGCTGGAGGGGGACAAGGAGTTGGGAGGGGACACAGCCAGGGCAGCTGACCCAAACTGGCCAATGGGGTATTCCATACCGTGTGATGTCATGCCCAGTATATAAACTGGGGGGAGTTGGCCTGGAGCAGGGCAGATCACTGCTTGGGAACTAACGGGGTTGGCGGGTGGTGAGCAATTGCATTGTGCACCACTTGTTTTGTATATTCCAATTCTTTTATTATTATTGTAATTTTATTATTATTATTATTGTCATTATTATTATCTTCCTTTCTGTTCTATTAAACTATTCTTGTCTCAACCCACGAGTTTTACTTTTTTTTCCCCGATTTTCTCCCCCATCCCACTGCAGGGGGCGGAGTGAGTGAGAGGCTGCGTGCTGCTTAACTGCTGGCTGGGGTTAAACCACGACAAGACCATACGAAGCCATAGGAGTCCCTGGCTGGGGACAGCACATTGCAGCCAGTCCTCTCTGGGTGTGCAGTGTCCCAGTAATGAAAAGCGGTCGTGCTACTTTTGAATGGCTTTGCTGCTGAGCCGCTGCTGGTGGGAAAGTCTCAACAGAGAGAGTTCATCTGTCACAGAGTATTGCAAAGCTGGCCCCATCCAGCTGGATGTCTCACTTATGCAGGTGTAAATCCCAGCAGCCCCATCACTGTCAGTATGTGTTACTGGTTTATCCCAGCTGAGATTCCAGCCCTTTATTTTTAACTTAGATGCATGAAAACAGGACATGACCTGAGCTACAACCGTTACAGACAAGTGAAAGGTTAACAGAAGGTGCTGGAAAAATAACCAGACTTCAAGAGAGAAGTTTTTCAAATAAACGTGACTTCAGGTTGGCTCCAGCTCAACAGAAAAGACAGAGATTAATTAAATTCCCCCAATAAAATCACATGCCCAGTTACTGCCAAGATGTGAATGAGACTGGAGATATTTTCTTGGCTAGAAAGAGCAAGTTTATGTTGGCCATGTCAGATTTGCAAGATGATGGACCTGTGAAATATGGACACAACAACCTCTTCTTCCACACATGCACACAAACATACCATCTCATGGATACGTATCTCTGTATCTTTACATACCTACACAGTGCATATATGTCTCCGCACGCATGTCTTCGTGTCACCCTGGGCTCCCTCCATACCTTACAGAGGTCTGCTAAATGCAGTAGACCATTATCTTGCCATAAAGCAGCCATCCAAGCAGAGAAGATGAACATGTACCTCCAAAGTGCTGATGTGGATGGCCACAGGTATCTATATAAAAAGAGTTCAGTATGCAAAAAGAAATAATACAGTGAGCACCTGTAGGAACAAGCAGAAAGTCTCTCACCAATGGAGCTGCTTTTATCATCAGTGTCCTGGACTTAAGTGCACCACACAGACCACAATCGCCACAAAGCAGGGACTTGTAAAACCGAGTTGCCAAAGAATAAAGTTGAAACATCCCCCAGAATGATTAAAAATGGTCTAGGTAAAATATCGGTGACACCGCAGGAGAAGATTCCTGGTTTGCCACAGGAATGGATGTTTTAGCCAATTTATCACAGATCCTGCTGCGCTCTCCGTGAGCCCAGGCATCGACCAAATCACTGCACATCTGCAACGTTCAAAACGGCACCAGGAACAGAGCACCCTGCCTGGGGGTCTCAAAGGGCTTTGAGGACACAGCGACCGCCTGGAGTTTGAAATGTCCCTTCTGTCCCATTCCGAAAAGGAGCAGTGGTTCCACCTGACCCAGCTGAGATGGCTCCTTTCCCCATCCATTGTCCCGGGACAGAAGATCTGGGACTTCAGCAGAACATTTCTCTTGGTGATGTCTTTCAAAGGCCAAACTTTAGAAAAGAGACAATTTAGGTTCTGATACACGGGGCTCAACTCATTTGCCTAAACGCAGACATTTAGTGACATCTAAGCAATGTTGGGACATCTGAGATGTCCACACAGGACTGGAAGACAACATACAGGAGACCCAAACCCTCCTGGGCTGGCAGCACGGAACCAAATAGGAAACCCAAGAGCACCTCAAATGACATTAGACACTGATATTCAGACAACCGAACCTCAGTATTCCTAAATTAGGGAAAACAAACACTCAAAGACACAAATTTACATGGCTCTTTACCAGAACCACATTAATATTCAGATGTTTATCACACCACTTATGCCACAAATAATTTCTTTTTAAGCGTTGCTTTTATATGCTTTGTAGAAATCTCTTTGTAGAAGAAAACCGGCAATTATGTTAAGCTCTCTTCAAGTAATTCAAGCCTTTATCAGCCCAGTTCCAGTGTCTGCTTGTCTAGGATGTGTACTATCACACTCTGTTTGAATTTTATGAGTCTAATAAGCAATCTTCATACTGACAGATATTGACTAAATTTCTGGATAAAAAAGCAATGCATCCACATTGTCAAAGAGCACCCAAGATGCTAACCGATACAAAGACTATCAAGCAACTTTTAAATTTAAAATCAGAGAAGTCTCCCTTAGTCTTTAGAGATACACCACCCAGTTCCTTCCCTTCATGTGTTAAACAGGGCCAAAGAGGGTGAGATCACACTTTTTATTAGACCAACCATCATACCTGAAAAAAAAGAAAAATTTCTGAACATACAGTTCCTCCTTCAGACTGAAACCAAAACGTAAATATTGAAGCTAAATATAAGATAAGGGGAAATGCTCCAAATCTAATTACGTTGGACATTTAGGAACCTTGAGAGAAGTAAGTAGTTAGCACCTGCAGACCTCAGGTAAGGCTATAAGCTTATTAGCCTTGATGAGACACAAAATGATGGGATGGGTACGGAGAGAGTAGGAATGTAGTTAATTATTTATTGCCTGCCACTGCCAGGGGGAATGAGATACAGTATGGGGGGGAAGGGGGAAGTAATATACCATAAAATCAATGTCTATTGATTTTCCGCACCTAGTAGATTTATATATTTTACTTGATAGGCTCGTGTTTCAACAGATTTTATAGGTCTTCCCTGGGGATGAAGATTGAGAGATCAGAGACAAAAGGGTCATGCCTTGAAAAATATTCTATCGTGGGCACCGGAGCGTTTCTGGTTGTACTATTTTGCCCATCTGGCTCATTCTGGCTGTTTTTTTCATCTTCACGGGGTCTCTGGCAGTACTTGGTGCTCTGAACAAAATCTTTCCCTTTCTGGCGTGTGCTTGGGCAGGACTTGGTGGATTTTGGCAGGCCTGTACTGGTACGTTTCTCATGGGTATGTATAGATAAGCTTTGCATTTGGTTCCTCCTCTCCGAGCTCCTGAGCCTGCACTGTCCATGGGACATCTCTAAACTGTGTGAGGAGGCATCAGGAGACTTTTAGGAGATCTTTCCAGTGAAATCTTCTTTTAGGGCATGTTCTTCTGTGAGGATAATTCTTTAATGCTTTTCTGGCCCCAGCCCTAGCGTAGTTTGATATGCTGAAAACACAGACGCACACGTAGACATCTGAGAGTCATCTGCTGCTGGGCCTTCCTGCTTTGCATTGCAGCGAAGGTTGGTTGGATGTTCAGGCAGCTCATTTTGAAGGGGAGATCTATGTCTCCGGACAAGCAGTTGAGTGGATTTCCCTTGCAGACCAGAGAGGTGGGTCCCACAAGTTGTCTCTGTACAATGAAATGTGGTGGCTTCCCCAACTCAAATGGCCTCAGCAGCACAGCACTTTGGTGGGGTTTGGGTGGTCAGTGGGTTTGAAGGTGTCAGTGGTATCTATATGTGCTATGGGGGTGTTCTGCTTTTGGCTGGGATAGAGTTAAATTTCTTCCTAGTAGCTGGTATAGTGCTGTGTTTTGGGTTCAGTATGAGAAGAATGTTGATAACACACTGATGTTTTCACTTGTTGCTGAGTAGTGTTTAGACTAAGTCAAGGATTTTTCAGCTTCTCCTACTGCCCAGCCAGCGGAGGCTGGGAGTGGACAAGAAGTTGGGAGGGGACACAGCCAGGACAGCTGACCCAAACGAGCCAAAGGGATAGTCCATACCATATGACGTCATGCCCAGTATATAAACTGGGGGGAGTTGGCCAGGGGAGACCGTGGCTCGGGGACTGGCTGTGCATCGGTCAGCGGGTGGTGAGCAATTGCATTGTGCATCACTTGTTTTGTATATTCTATTATAGTTATTATTGTTATTGTTATTACTATTATTTTCCCTTTATTTTCTGTCCTATTAAACTGTCTGTTTCTCAACTCATGAGTTTTACTTTTTTTTTCCCGATTCTTTTCCCCCGTCCCACCGGGGTTGAGGGGGCAGTGAGCGAGTGGCTGTGTGGTGCTTAATTGCCAGCTGGAGTTAAACCACGACAGGAGGTTTTCTGCGTGTGGTGATTTGGAGCTGGTTGTTTTTCATGCTGATTTTGGGGTCCAGAAAGCAGATACGGGGATAGTGGGAGGGAAAAGGAGGACAGGGAGTATGAAAATGCGTCAGTGACAATGCAACGCTAATAAGAGTGACTGAAAGTAACCAAGATATAAGAACAAAGTGTTTCATTACTGTTATAATTCATTACATCACATTTAAGTTACAAAGTTAGGGTATTCGTTGTGCCAGTTATAGTGCAGCCAAAGGTAAATTTGGCCGCCCCAAAGCTATGCTCATGCTAAAAAGTATCACATGCTGCCATCCTGACTGCCTTTTACCTTCCTAAATCAGCTGAGCAGGAGGATAATGAATTGCTGGAGAGGGAAAGCAACTGTACACTGAGCAGTTGTTTCATTTGCTTTCTCCAGCTTATGAATCCAACTCTCCAGTGGCACTTTGCCCAGTTCATTTTACTTTAGCAGCTGGTAAATGAATAAGTGATCAAGAAGCATTTCCAATAAATGTAATTACTCCTCTGCTGGGGAGGTTTATGGCAAATGCAGCCCAGTAAGATTTTATATGAAACAATAAAAAGGGAGAGGAAGAGATTAAACAAGGCGGCTTTTCTCAAGAAATTCCAACTTAACTTGATTCTCACGGGTTAAAGGAAACCACCATTCAGGTCCTAACCTGGTGGAAATGAAGAAACAGCTCCTTTAGCCATGGAGAGAATTTCCTCCAGTGGATCTACATGCTCTGCTGTTGCTGTGATTTCTCTTTAGGGGAATAAGTTGCTGGGGGAAATAACAGTGATTTTAATGCAGCAGCAACTGGAGGCACTGCTGAGAAGAGGGTCTGGCTGTGCAAGGTGCTGTACAAACCACATTTGCTGACACAACGGCTGTGGATTTTGCCCTCAAGCCTTTGGGCACTGAAACTATGCCCGGCTACCCTGCAATCTGTTGCTTGCAGACTCCAGGCTGCGATCATAAAGTGTGGCCTCTCTTTGGGCAAATATGGTATATGTAATAAAAACTTACCTGACCTAAGTTCACACAGTTCAAAGGCACTCCTGAAAATCCTGCATTTACGTAAAGAAGAAACAAAGGATAGGAGAAAAGAATAGCTGCTTGGAGATCAGATTATTCCTTTGCGTTCAAATGTGCCTGAAAAAATACTGCTGTTCCACAACAGAAGCAAAAAAAAAGCTAAGGTGTTTTGTTTTGTTTTTTAAATAAATCCTACTCAGGGTCGTTCAAATGTTCCCACAGCAATAAAAGGGAATGTTGTATTAAGACTTCAACTTCACTTTTCTTTTATTGGCCAACTAGAAGCTTCAAAATGCTCTGTCTGGTGTTTTTGAGTGAAATTTCATCAGAACAGGCATGTTCCCACTGAACTCTTCTTTGACAGAGAATAACCCAATGAAAAAGTTCTGCAGCTGTTTTACATAGGAGGAAGCAAGACACAGAGAAAGTGAGAAATCCCTGTATCCTTTGTGTAGACGACAAGAGCCTCACATTGGTGTCGGATCTATGGGTCTCAAGGGGAGCTGAGCCTGGAGAGCAGATGCTCCAATTCGCTTTCTTGAGCTCAGACACACTGCTAGCCACAACGACTGATTTCTGTGCCCGTCTGACGGAGCCTGAGCACAGCCCTAAGTGACCTGCCCGGAGTCACATAGGCAATCCTTAGAGCAGGAATTGAACACAGGTCCTTTCAGCTCCACAAATGTGTCAAAGGCTGTCAATCTCTTTGGCTTATGGGACTCTCCTTTGAGACCTAGATTGGTCACCCTGAAATGGGAACCCTTTAAGTCTTCAAATTGGAAAAACATTATCAAATTGAGTAATGTTGTAAGCTGGGTTCAGTAAGATAAGTCTTAGAAATCTGTCCACAAATGTAACCTATGTACCTAAAGAAAGGGGCTGAATTCTCAAAGGTGCTCTGAAATTAATCCTGCTGCTCAGGTTCCTCAATAAACATACAGACTCCAGGTCCTCTTTTGGTGTTCCTCAGGTTTCAGCTTTCCTCCCATCTTCACTACACTTAAATCCTCTGTTCTTTTCTACTGGTGCAAAGAGTGGTGAACGCTCCCACCAGCCAAAGGCTATGTGGGACCTGCGATAATTTCCCTCATCTCTGTGACCCTTTAGCGAGCTCTCAAATGCCATCATAAACAGTGCTCACTGATCCTTGGTGTAAATGTTTTGTACTCCAAAGTTACTGCTGCTTCTAAAGCCAGTCTGTTGCATTCAGCACCCACAGGCCAATTAAAATCTTTGGGACTTGCCTGGCTTGCCCATTTCCCTTTGTTTGTAACCTTGTATAATGTCACAGTTTCACAGCTGAGATCCTTTTTATTGAGCCATTCATAGCCATCTAAGCAATTGCTCTCAGGGACTCTAGACAGCTCTTTCGTCTTTTAGTTGTGCACAAATCTCTGCATCCATCACACCACAGCTCCCATTTTTTGCCTCTATTCCCCCATATTCAGTCTTGACTCTGTCATAAAGTAGGTTTACATTTTTGTTACTGTAAAGTAGAGTTACCAAAATAATAGAACAATTTAGTTTGAAGGAATCGCAGGACGTCTCTAGCCCAACTCCCCCACTCAATGCAGGGCCAGCTTCAATATTTACCAGGATGCCCAGCCTTGTCCAGTCCAGTTTTGAGTATCTGCAAGGATGGACATTACACAGCCTCTCCAGATCCCTGTTGCAGTGTTTGAACGCTCTCATGGTGAAAAATATTTCCTTATATATTGTTGGAATTTCCCCTGTTGCAACTTCTGTTTGTTGCTTCTCATCCTTTTGCTGGCCATCTCCAATAAGAATACGGCTTTGTCTTCTCCATAACCACTCATTAGCTAGTTGAATACAGCAATTACATTCCCCTTAGCAACCCCTTATTCAGGCTGAACAAACCCAGTTCCCTCAGCTTCTCCTTCTATGCCATGAGCTCCAGCCCCATAATCATCTTGTCTCAACTGGACTCGCTTCAGTGTGTTGATGTCTTTCTTTACTGGGATGTCCAAAATCGAACGCAGCGCTCCAGATGCAGTCTCACGAATGCCAGCTGGAAGGGAACCATCCCTTCTCTTCATCTGCTGGCTACACTCTCACCAGTACAGCCCAGGATGCTGTTGGCCTTCGTCATTGCGAGGACTCATTGCTGATGCATGTTCAACTTGTCCGCTAAAATAAACGGGTCCTTTTCTACAGAGCTGCTCCCCAGCCAGCTGGTGTGGAACTCAGGTTTGGAACTCAATATAGAGTTGACCTTGACCTTACTTCCCAAATAACCAAGAAAATCCTGCAGCAGCCTTCAGTTCAACGCCACCACAGCACTAAGCTAGCTAGGTTATACCCTACCTCTGATGTGCCTACATGAACCAAAGTAGAAATAAACCCCCGATTTAGTAATCTTTGGTCCTAATGTGATCCGCATTGCCAGAAAATCTGGAGACCTTACAGCCCTCACAAAAAGAACATATATTTTTATTTTTCCAAACACTGTGGCCATCTATCTTGTGCCCATAATGGTGCCAAGACTCTCAGAGAAGATGTCCCTTGAGAATCTGCTTCTGCCAATGACATACGTTAACGCCTGTTCTATTGCAAATAACAGACAATATTCTGCTAGCTAGAAAATCAATCCCACCTGCCCAAGACTGTTCTGGATGTGAATAAATAGAATGGACTCCAATGGGAAGGGAGTCCTTGCACCGGAGGTTTCCTGGACAGCACAACACGCTGAGGCAGGTGGGTTTCCAAGAGATGCCTTAGCTGCTGACGACAAATTGAAATACAAACGTGCAGGTTTTAAAAGGCGAAGCCGTAGCCCATCACTCATTTAAAGCATCACCACATTGTTTATAATGCCATGACCTTTTCCGTTATTGAATATGCTCATTGCTACAAAAAGGATTGATTTTCTTCCCAGGCAGTGACAGATGGACAGATATGATCCAGGGGGAAGAGCTGCTTATTAGCCTGGGTCAAAGATGTTCTCCAAGCCCTTTTCCTTTTTTGCCCCCATACCCAAGTGTGTCTGAAGCCACACTAGGTACCATGATTAACCAACCGAAGCCCATAATTACTCAGTACATCAAAGGATTTGCGTACTATTCAGCTGACCAGCCAACAATGGATGACTTTAGTTGCAACCATTAATTTATTAAGTATTTCAATTTTTAAACCGATCTTAAAAGACAATGGGGTCCAAACAAGACTGGACACTGAATTTTAACTGCTTGAGACTGTCAAAACAGGGGTTGAGACCAGTTATACCCCTGACTTTAAAATCTTTATGTGATCAAACTCTTTGATCACAGCTTACTGCTGTGATCATTACTGTTGCTGTTTCTAGGCCTTCCAGGACAAAATCTGTCTTGAGTTTAACAAAATATTTCATGTTCAGGATGTTTACCTTTTGACTTTTATTGAGATTGTAGCTGACAGTGAAGTATCAGTTTGAATGAAAGCTGCGGCATTTCAAGTTTTTTAAAAAAATTAAGTTTGGATTTTTCTGTTTGTGACTAAAACAACAGAAAGAGTTCAGTTCATATTATAAAATCTCCTGGTTTTTTTACTGAATAAAATATCCAGCAAAAATATTGTGCTTTGTCCTGACACATTCCAAAATATTTATCAGAGGGAAGAGTGATAAAGAACTAAGGGTTGTCCAAATTAAACCCAACAGGCATTATGATCAACACATATTCCTGTGTTTATGGGTCACCTCTTTAATAAGCATCATTCCCTGCCATCAGATCAGCTCAGTAATGCGCCAGCAAACAGAAACAATTCATTGAGCTTTCAAATGACCAGAAAAATCAAATCAAATCAAAACCTCGTTTCTGTACTAATCTGACTCGCTCGCCTCCTAGGTAATGAAAAGACGTGAAGATCTACATGGTTGTTTGTCAAGCACCAACCAGCACGGCAGCAGGCGACCAAGACTCAGCACAAGCTGGGAAGCACCAGGGTTTAAAGAATAACCCGAAATCACTTAGTCACGCGGTGTCAGTAATATTATAACGAAGCAGGAGTTGCTGGTGGTGGCTCGGGGCTGCGCAAGCGTTCCGCGGACAGAGGGAGAAGGCAGCTGCATTGACTCGTGGCTGGGAGAAGTGCCAACGCGAGGCACCGAGGTGAGCACCGTCCTCTTAGCTCGGACGATAAGTCTCCCGATAAAACTGAGACTAAGCAACACAGTCCCCACCACACAGGCCACCTTTATTCAAGAAGACAGAGGCTCGCTCTTTGCTGTCACAATTAATACCTAGAAGTCCTCCGGAGAGTAGGAGCTCCCAAGAGTAGGGATGAAGGTAGGGCTGATAGCATCCAGGGGAGGCCAGTGCTTCCAGTTGTGTGTCGTACCCTTACACACCCAGAGAGTCACTTAGGTCTCTGGTACAAAGCACGTTTGGGTCTTTTTTGGAGGCTGATGTGTCTCAACCATCAGAGAAAAATAATTATCTCAGGGCATAGGAACAACACCACGTTTCTCCCGTGCATAAACCACAACAACCTTGAATCCCACTTGGGGAAGGCACTGGTGTTGCCCAGGTTATTGTAACCCTCCCAGAGACATACTATAAACATGTAAATTGGAAGTTCGTCAAGTCAGATTCCTGATAATCAGGGAAATTAATGTAGGGACAACACCCAGGAAAAAAAAAAGTGTTGGTTTTTTTTTTTTCTAAATAGTTGAGGCAAGTTTAAATAACAATCTATGTGTAATTATGCAGCTTCATTACCAGCAGGCCCTAAGGTCACCTTTCTAAACAGGAAGCAAGACCATTAAAGCAAAAGCAATCCCCTCAGATCGTATCGTAAGTCATAAATCTGACGTGCTACAAGTCAGCACCATTCCAACACAAGGTTAAATCGCTCCCCGCTGCCGTTAACGCCGGCTGTTCTGCATGCATAAGGTCATATGTTTCACAGCCACAGAACAGCCAGATGATGCCCATGTTACATGATAACAATGTCCTCAAATTACTCTGTGAAGCCTTCCTGCTCTTTCTAAATTACATTAATGTTTGATTTAGAGTGAGAGCACCTTCAGGGAGGTCAATTTGATTTAGGGTTGTTGGCTGGGACTTTTTTTAATATTATGCAAACTAGCTAACCTTTGTGAAGCAGCCAAGCAGCATCCAGAACCCTAAACCACAGCATGTCCTAGGGTCATAAAATCACACAGATGGTGGTTGGAAGGGACATCTAGTCCAACCTTCTACTCGAGGCAGGACTGAAACCAACAGTAGTTCACGTCAGTTATGGCTTTGCCCAGCCAAGATGTGAGAGCCCCTGGGGATGGAGAAACCCCAACCTATGTGACCTCTTCCAGAGCTGCACCTCCCTCCCAGTGGGATTTTTATCTAGTGTCCAACCTGAACCTCTCAAGCTGCAACAAGTTGCTCCATGTAAACTTTCTGCTACTAAGAAGAGTTTAGATCTGTATCTCCGCAGTTTTCCCAAGGGTTGTTGTAGGCTGCCATCAGATTGTCCCTCAGACTCTTCTCAAGACTAAACAAACTCAGCTCCCTGACCTGTCCTTGTAGATCACAGGCTTTTGCCCCTGGCCACCATGATGTCCTTTCACCAGATCCTCTCCAGTTTCTCCACATCTTTTGGACTAGAGAGCCCAAGCTGGACTCAGTATTTTAGGTCCCATCTCAGCAGCAGCAAGTAGAGGTGCAGAGAAGGATCTGCCAATGCAGAAGAGGTTAAAATCAGCCTCTAATGGTGGAGAATCCAGTTTCCAAACAGTGGCAAAGGTGGGGGCTTGCTTGGCAGCCCTCCAGCTAACTTATTCCTCTGCAGAGTGGAGGTGCCTATCCAGGCATATCCCTCCAAAATGCCTTTGGGAAGTGGCAGCGTGCACGGCTTTCATTCCAGTTTGTAGCGAATTCCCTTCCAGAGCTGAATTCTTGTTTAGACATCAACTGGCAATTATGGGTTTTATTGTTCCTGGTTAAACAAGGGTGAGCAAACAGCTGGGAGCTGTCTGAGCTGTGTCACGATGGAAAATGGTCATGTTTGGTCGGTGACCCAGGAGTTTGGTTCAGCGCTTGTGTCCAAGCCACTGCAGAGGATGTCGGGTGGTACAGTGGCTCACAGAGAGCCTCCCATGGCTGTTCCCAATAGGAATAATTCCTATAGGGAGCTCAGGCACCTTCATTGCTCCTCATCCAGGCAGGAGCAACATCTCTGCTATTGCCTGACTTGCCATTGCTCCAGCCAGCAATCCCCAATTATGGTCACGATCCTTTCAAAGCAAGCTGGCAGGTGGTTTCCAAGCAAGCTGCTTGCAGGTAAACCTGTATAATCCATACGGTGCATGAGCACAGTTGGGAGTTCAGGGATTTGTCTAACAAGCATTAAAACTGCAGCTATCCCCTTGGCAGGAGGATGGTACCTGGTACCATCTGAGAACTGCCCCTCTCTTTGCCAGTGAAGACATGGTGCACGACAGCCGGTCACTCGCCATGCAGTGATCCATAAGAGATTTAAAAAAAAAAAAAACCACCAAACTATAGGGGAAGAAATTGTTGAAAAAGCCTAGTATTTTTAGCTGGGAAAGAATTCTATTCCTGACCACACAGTGATATCAGACATAGGTAACTTCAGGTAGATACCAACACGACTCTTCTCCCCAGCCAGGCAGCTCCCCTCCACCCCTCAACAGCAGCAAATTTACTGTGGGATTAAGCTGGGCAAAATCCATCCTGTTTACCTGGCCCAGCCTCGGCACTGAGCTGTGTCACCTCCTCTTGCCAACGCACAGATTTCTCCAGGAAGAAGCACCCAGTGTCACCTCTCCCTCCATGTGCCCTGGGGAGCACCCTGGAGATTAGGATGACGTTGGAGCAGATGTAACCAGGGTGCAATCTAGCCTGCAGTTCCACTTCTCCTGGTTCCTGCTCTTCCCTGCCTCCTTTTCTTCCATTTATCCTTTACGTCTCCATGCTGCCCTCTCCAGCGTGCTGGTATGTGTAGGCTTGCAGTGAGGTAGGTCCAGTTTCTTCTTCACGCCAGTCCAATTTCCCCTGCCACTGAAGAGGAGGGAATACAGAAATCAGCACCGCTGCCACCAAAAAAGGCAGGATGAAGATGTGGTCGTTATAAAAACAAATTAATCACAAGAGCATACACTGCTGGGAAGGAGGAAGGACTGATGAGCTGCTGCAAGGTCTCTTTCAGCACCAGCAAAGCATCTCAAACCCAGTTTGGTCACTGGAAGCAGCCTGGTGACCTCAGTTAGCTCCAGCTCAGGCTTCTCTGCCCAGCACCGGCTTACTGGATACAGCCCAGGACGGACGGCCAGGTTTGAGGTCCTGCCTGGAAGCAACCCTACGTGTCCTCTCCCCCCACCACCGCCAGAGCTGCCCACGGCCATCCAGGTACCCACCTTCCCACTCCACGGCAAAAGGTGGCAGCATCCTTTGCCTGTTTATTAGCAGAGTTTTGGAAACCAGGTTTTGCCTCAAATCCCTTTCCATCTGACTTAACTTTCCAAGCAGCTACTGCAGATGGATTAAGTACCAGAAATGTATGCATGTATGCCTCCAAACTTTCTCGCTAATTAAGCTGCTGGTTTCTTCTCTCAGAAACCCTCCAGTTTCTTCCTGAATCCCTCAGGCCGAGAACAAAGCCCTGATGCTCAGACCAGGAGCGTCAATATTTAGCACAAAGAACGACGCTTTGTTCCTTAAAGACTAGCGAGACAAAAAAAAAAAAAGAGAAGCTGCAGTGACTTCGCTTTTGACAAATTGGTTCCAACCTAGCTAGGTAAGTGGATTTGCAGCCCTGAAGTGATCCTCCTACTGTCTCCAGGGTGTTTTATCTCCTTTTCATGAATCCCACAGCAAAATCTACTGGGAGAACTGTAGCATTTGTACAAGCAGGTAAAAAAATTGGCAGGTTCCCCAAGTCAGCTGTTTGGCTTCCCTCCCAGCCTGGACGTGCAGCATTAGCTTGTACACTGGTGCCTCCCAGTGCTTGCAAGAGAGAGAAGCAGAAAGCTCAAGAAGTAATGCCGAAGATTGCTTCGATTTTATTTTTTTTAAATGCAAACGCTCCTCGCTAGGTACCTGCTCTTGCCTGGGGGGATTGAGAAGTCCTGCGTGAGCATAAGGAACAGCCAAGGACATGCAAGTCCTGGGAACGGAGGCAGCGAGGCTTCTCCTGCTCGGTTTGGGTATTAACCGTGAAACCGCAGAGCTGCTGCTTTTCGCCTGCTCCCTCCGACCCCAGCATCCGCAGAGCAAGCCAGCCCCAGTCAGCAGCTTCAAAGAAAAAGAAAAATGACACTATGAGTTAGGTACGTATGGGCTAGACACAAAGCAGAAACTTCACTACCAACATGGGACACGTCACAGGAATTTTGGCTTGTGAGCCCAAACCAGCAACCCAGCTTGACGACGCTGCCAGCTCTTGAGATGCCTCAAGCATCGGAGGTTCCTGCTCTGCGTCATCTAAACATTTCTCGAGTCTTAAATGAGACCTGTGTGCAGGTGCAAGGCACTACCTTGGGAAGAGACCCATCTTCTGGAAGGATGCCCCAGCTCCTGGCTGTGCTCACAGCCGATATGCCCAACTCCTGCCTTGTCCTGCAGGAAAGCCTGATGCTCTACATACATTCGGGTCACACCTATTACGTGAAGACAGAAAAAACAAGGTGAGGCAGATCCAGTGCCATCCCTGCCACCCAGAACCACACTCAGCGGCTGTAGTTGTACTGCTGCATCTTCCGAGCGCAGCATATATTCCCCTTCGGCCAGGGCACTCTGCTGTTCAAAGCCTGCCGTGACATATACGGGCTTTTTCAGCATGCCTGGCACCTTCACCACAGCTCGACTTGGGGTTTTTGGCCTCATCCAGCAGGCAAATACAAATAGTTTGGGGCCGATCCATGCCAGAAGGTCTGTGCCCCCAGCTCTCACCCAAGGCCACAGCAGGTAGGAGCCTCTTGTTTGTTTTGCGTGGCGCATACCGATGGGCCCTAATATATTTCAGAGCTGAACTTTCCACATAATTGCTTTTTAGTGTTTCCCTACAAGAGCCCATGAAATAAGGGATTTTGTATGTTAATGTCTTTCCTTGCATAATGAAAGACGAAATCTCAGCCCTGCGCAGCTGTATGTCATGCTATACCGACTGGTGCTTTACATTTTAATGGTCATTATTTCAAGCCTTTCTTACCGTTCTTGTATCGGATGACATTTATTCCACCAAAGGGAATTTCATATGCTTCTGTGTTTTGCTTATCATATACTTTAAGTGGGAACAGAAAGCAAAGACTTCTAAGGGCTCTTTGTTTTGTGTTACCATTTAATTACTTCTAAAATGGTTCGTCCGAGCAGCTTGGATCAGCCTTCCCAGGGCTAGAAAAAAAGACTCAAGGGAAAGACCTGCAGCCTCAGGGATGGGGAAACACCTCCCCTTTTAGCTGCATCTTCCTGATTAGAAATTACCTTATGCCAATCTAAGACATGCATGAGCTCGAGCTCATGCTGTTATTCACCTCCATAATTTGGGAAAAAAGAGCTACTACCATATCTGGTGGGGGGCAGGCCCAAGGAAAGGGGATATTACCTTTTATCTGCCCTCCCGCAGAGGTTAACAGCTTCTCTCCTTGAACAGCCCTTCCAGAAGTGCCTGATGAATACAGTTGCGTGATATCACACATTTGCAGCATGGGAAAACACAGCAGACACACTATTCACTCCCACTCCATGGTCCTTATTTTGCCAGAGCAACACTTTAGAGGGAAAACATTGCACAGCAATTGGTCAAATTTAAAAATATCACTTTGTTAAGCTTTTTGCAAAAGAAAGACTGAGGGGAAGAGGACTAATTTACACACACACGTCCCCATCCCGCCCCCCCGCCCCGGGGAGCTCAATCACACCTTCTTCATTTCCTGCCGACACGATATTGCTTCTTTCCAAAACGTTCTCCAAAAGGTCATACCTTTAGTAGAGATTTATTTGCAGACAACCAGGAGGTACCTGTAAAAGCCAACAGGCGTGGAATAAAGCCTCCGACCCCTTCAGCCTGCATCCTCGGCAGAGGCACCTCGCCGCTGAGGTTCAGACACACAGTCGATGGCTTTTAAAAGCCAATACCACCGGAGAGAGGCTGTTCAACTGTCCCCACCTCCCGCCTGCCCCTGGTTTTGAGCTTGCTCCGAGAGTGGCCTCGGACACGAGCGCTGAGCCAGCCAGCACCACGAGGAGGTAACACATCTGAAGACAGAGCTGCTCTCTTTCTTGTGGCCACCGTTTCCTTCCCCCCCACCCGCAAACAGTTTTTACATGCAATTGGGTCACATTTGTAAGTCAGCAGGCAGCAGAAGTTGAGTTACTTTGTTTAAAATAAAAACATGTATTTCTATCACCTTAGGAGTTGTTCCTCTTTTGGCACAGGGACCCTCTGATCCTCCCACCTCCTTTTATCAGCATCTTCAAAAGAAGAAGGGAGTTATAATTGCTTTTCTCCCCTCACCTTAGAAAAAAAGGGAAAGGCTGCTGTTCTTCTCTATTGGCATCTTGAGAAAAAACATGCTTTGAGCAATCATTTATTTACAGAACAAAAATAACATCTAGATTTCAAAGGGCAGAGCAGTTCAGAACAACAAGGCGCTCTCCTCTCTCCCCCGCCATCAGCTTTTGCTTATTACCACCTACTGTCTGCACAACCCACTGTTCTGCCTCTTTCCTCATTACAGGGGCACACGCAGGCTTCTCTCTTTCTCTTTTCAGAACAGCAACGAGTGCCACAGGACTGTAACGATCTCAAACCTACTGCTGGTATTTCTGTGCCGCAAGCCAACATCTGAACAAGCTCCGAGGCTAAGAGGCCAAGTCCAGGCAAAGAGTGGGATATATTTTTAAAGCAGAAGACTAAAGAATTCACAGTTCTCCCAGATCCACTTTACCCACAACTGCCTTCTTGATAAAGAAGCCTTAGAGATTAGAAAAAAAAAAAATCACTTTTTACACAGTGGAAACCAGTGGAAGAACGCAGCCCTTTACCCATCATGTTTTGCTTCTGCTACGGACATCTAGGTGTTGTTCCTGTGAAGGACCAGGGGGCAGAAAAATGGGAAGAAACCAGCAGTTCCACAACCCTGATTTCTTCCAGCTTTTTTTTACCTAATTCTTTGGTTCCTGATTAGGCAGGGTCCTCTATGAGTCCTGCCATTGAAAGCATCACTCTCCCAAAGCACATTCATCGATACCTGAACCCATCACATTCAGATGGGGGGAATGCTGAATTTTCTGTCGTGTAAAGTCATTCATTTCTACAAAGCCTGATGAATCAGTGTCTTCAGAGCCTTTATCAAAGGTGGCTGAAGTGAGCCCAAAAAGGTCCATAAGCTCTTAGCAGGGACTGACTGGTAGGACTAAGTAATAGGCCTAGTTCCATTAAGTGACTAGGCTGAAAATCTGACAGCAATCTGCAAAATCTCCACTCCTCATTGCCAAGCAACTGCAAAAGGACCTATGGGACCACGGTACATCTTACTTCACATACTTCACCACTCCAAAATGCAAGTTTTTCAGGAAAAGCCATGTAACATGGTCTCTGAAAGTAAAGAGCAAGACTGTTAAAGCTACAAAGATTGTATCACAGCCTACTACAATCTGTTGCTTTGATAAGCAAGTTTCTATCTACATATTTATAAATACATAAATATAGTTCAACTGATGAATCAGTCACTCTTCAGTTTGTAGATGACTGAATAAAAATTGTACCTAATTCCCCCTGAACAGAAAAAGCCAGTGTGCACCCAGGTAGATTAGGTATCAGAGAGCACACCATCTCAGAGAAAGCCACCCTGAGTTCATACAGGTATTTCCTTCTATAAGAGACCACATACAATCCAGCATGCACTACAACAGCATTTGAAATCACTCTGATTTTGAAGCTATTTGTTAAAGAGAACAACTGAGTTTATTTTTAAAATATTTGGAACACTGCCACATGAAACACTAAAGATTCATATGAAAGTGAAATGGCTAATCTACCTTGTTTCTAATATGCTCAGCTATTTCAAAACTATGAATGAAGACAACCATTACAAAAAAAAGCCATTTATTAGATATATGTACATATATACATAAACATGCAAAATGATTTTATACACATTTACACAGGTTCAATTATTAATACAGTGCAAAAATGTCTAAAAAGGTACCAGCCCACCTTCTACAAACTTAACAGGTCTTTGGGAGAAAGAAAAAAAACAAAACCAAAAAAAAAAACCCCAAACCAAACCCACAGAAAATTATCAGTTTCATAAAGTGACTAAGCACTGCAAATCTTTAAATTAATGAAGTTTATTCTTTGCCAATTTTCTTACGCTGAGATGCTGGGTGAGGAGAAGAGTTTCCAAAAGACTTATCTTGAAAACTGACAGAATTAAGGAGATGCAATTCAAACTACATTAAACAGTTTAAAGTCAAACAAAGAGGGATGGATTCCTGTCTGGGGATTTGATTCAATACAGGCATAATCCCACATTATGAGTCAGATTTCATGTACTCAAACTGCAAGTCATTGTCTTTTATTAAATCTTAAAGCACTGAGATCAATGTAAACTATTCTATTCCTCTTGCTGTTTCTCCAGAAGAAAATGTTTATCTGTATAAATACCATACAGATATAGGAGCCATTCTAAATACTAACATTAAAGATAAAAAATAAAAATAGGTCAAACTATGCATGCTCTGCCTCATCCCAGAATCACAGTCCAAACCGATAAAGTGCGCAGATACTAACGCACTACATTAATCCATGCAGATTCCTTAATATGGTTTACAAATATTACAGGGAAAAAAAAAAAAGGCTGCAAAGGGATTAAGACTACCAGCAAACCAGAGCTTCGTTCATTTAGTAGGAAAGATCTAGTCGCATCCTCCATCTAATCCATCAAGCAAAAAAAAAAATTTACACGAAGGCGGAACTGAACCAAGTGGTTTTGTTTGATTTTACTGAAACATTTTCAGGAAAAAGAAAATATTAAACAAAAGCTAAATTTAATCTTCATCCACTGTAATTATGTTAATTACACAAGCTATCTAAACACCTTGTTCTACCACTCTTATTGCAGAGCTGTTGCTAACATCAGCTGGCATGGGGATGTATTTGTTTTATGATAAAGCAAACAATCAGATGCTCAGGAACCATCAAGAACATTACAGTTTCTTCCAGTCACCTCAATACAAGGATAAGGAATAAAAAGCAGGTAACGGTTCACTGGACCCATGCCCCAGTTATAAATGCTCTACGTGCCTTATGCTATAGCAGGCTAGCTTTATCCAAGCCTATGGAGAACCAGTAAAGCTCTTTTCGACTCTTTAACCTGATGGAGGGTAAAAGGGTAGGAGCTGGGAGTTGGGTCATATCACCAAGTAAAACTGGGACTGAACAGCATGGAAACTTAAAGCTTGTCAGTATCCCCCACATCTGTAGGGTCATCTGGGTGTCTTAAAGACAATGGTTGAATTCTGGCTTCATTTCTCCACTTACACTCTGGCAGAAAACTGGGGTAATGACAGACAAACAACTTTAATCCACTCCCTTGTAACAGAATAGTATTCCCTTATGACACACAGCTCTAGCTGTTAACTGGCTGGCTAGAATATTCCTCCATCACTCCTACTAGAGTATTCCATACAGTTTAAAGGAATTAATTATGTTATTATTACAGTAAATGGGCTAACATGGGATGGAAGAGAAATACCTACGTTTTACTACTCTGGCACCAAGTCTCTTGATGTCCTAGAAACTGTTCAGGCTGTGAAGGGCTGCCTATCGATGCCATTGTCGCAGTCAGCTGCAAAAAAGTGCTTCCAAGGTACACAGGTTTCTGGTCTAGTAGTCCGCTGATACTCGTAAGTGTTTACACCACAAGATTTCAGGAAAATTCACTGAGATGCAAGGAAGTAATTTTGCTAAGCATTTCTGCAAACTCAGGAAGGCAACTCTGCATCACGCTAATCTCTTTGCAACCACTAGAAGTAGAGACCATGTGAGAGGAAAATAAATCTTTGGTGAGAGACGTTTGGTGGAAGAAATGGGGCGACCAGAAAACAGTTTCCCAAGAAAAAAATGAAGAAAATCTAGGACCACACTTCCACAATAACACACCTACAGTTCTCTACATCTTCTCAGTTTGAGTCTCTATAACCCTTCAAGGACAGCTGCATCAAAATGCTATGCATTTTTTTAAACAGACAGCTTAAATTATTCATCTATGTTCTAAAATGCCCATATGCACTTCAGTACATCACATACAAGAATACCTAGTGCAGCAGAGGTTATGAATTTCAGCTCTTAAGTACTATATTCAAAAGTGCACACTCATTAATTCATCTTAGTGTAAGAATTCAACACCATTAACTAAAGGTGTTTTATATAATAAAGAGAACCTGCTCTTGCTTTCCATTACTGGAAATAGCTTCCTACTCACCAGCTATACATTTTTTTAAAAGGTGAAGGAGTCAGTGGCCTGTCATAAGTAGGCTTGGAAGATTTATTATCCATACAGACCAAGCAAACATGGAATTACCCTTATACTAAGAGTGACCTCAACCAAGGGAATAAAGGCTACTTGAGCTGAAAGATCACTTACATTCACTTGGTTTATTTTATGCTGCCCCAAGCGTATTTGCAATTAGCCAATGAGCATATACTTAACTATGATGCACTGTTTAGCCAGGAGATATTTATAGCCTTTATGGTTTTTAAAAGAGCCACAGCCTATTCCTTTCCTTCAAAACCTAGAAAAATTACCCTGAAGCTCATCCTAACAATTTTTCCCACTGATATTGAACTCATCTAATGACGGCAAATGACTCTTTTACTCACATTTACCAAGAATCTTAACGCTTCACAAATTCTATAGACAAAAATGCTATCCACCATTTTATCTTCATTTTACTATACAATTTTAATATTTTCGGAAGCATTGGCAGGGCGAGACATTGATCTGCCAAACTGTTACAAAGCCAGTAAGACAAATGGCAAAATGCTGTCTAGATGGTATTAGTCAAGGAGTAAAAGCCTGTTTATGGTAAGGAGAACCTCCATCTGTTGATCACACCTGACAAGATCTACCATGCACAATTACCACATGCCATGTTAAATACAGGTCCATTCCTCACTGTATGTTTGACACGATTACTGTATCCTACTTTATTTCAAGCTGCTTTGAAATATCCTCCTTGCAATAACCTTGTCACAAATCTTTAAAAATACTCCAAGCTATTTTTGGCCAGTTCAATACAAAAAAAGTTGTAAAAATAGAGTAGCAATCCCAAAGTCTTTTTCATACTCCACAGTCAGGCTGTTTCTCCATAAGTTGCCTTGTCAGTATCTGATAAGAAGAAAGAGATGCCACTCCTATGTGAAAGGCTATTTGCCAGAGGTTCCGTAATCCGTACAAGTAAATGTTGCATAAACAAACGGAGAAAAAGAGTACAAACGTCTTCACCTTCCTTGCTGAGCTGTAGAAGAGGTACAAGTAACACTACAAAAGGACCAGAGGGACAGTGTTAGCATTAAACTATGGACATATAGACAAGAGACATAACTGGGAATTGCTGGCACATCTATGCTGCTTGGATGTGCCTGTCACTGCAGTGATCACTACGAAGCTCAAAGCTTCCCTTCAACTCCTATGTTGAAAGGTCCTCCACGAATAGCCAGAGTGGTTGCCTCAACCCAGACCCTACTGGGTAAGCACAGATATCAAACGAAGTCTGTCAGCACAACTGGCATCCCTCCTGCCTGTCTCAGCCTGGATTAAAAGGAGCCCAAAAGCTGAGCCAGCTTTCAAAAAACCACCTATGACTTTTGCAAGACAAAGGTTCAAGCGGGAAAACAGTAAACCCAATCTGCTTCTGCCGTATTTGTTCTTGGGATAAGTAAAGGACTTCATTCTCTAGACTTGACTTGGTAGAAAGACCATCATTTCTGTTAAGAGGTTTAGCTGGGGTTTTGGGCTCTTTTTCTTTTTAAATTCAAGAACAGGTGGAACCCCATTTGCTAAGCATGTGTGAAGAGCAACAACCCATACAGGAAAAAACTAAAAACTCACAAAGTGCTGGCAGAAGAGTTACTTTTTTAACTCAGGCAGTAACAGATCATGCTTTCTCACTTAAGGTCACAGTTTCCAACTGTGCTGATGACACAAGTAGAGATCAGTATGTAGAAAGCACTTCACATTTGAGCTCAATTTATGCACAAGCATTTTGTGAAGACGACTGCTATAGGTCAAAAGGATAAGAGAGAATTGTTCTTTATTTAGCTTCTCTAGCTTCAGGTAGTAACTGGAAAAAAGCAGGACAGGGCCTTTCTTTGTGAAGAATGACTTGCATCAAGTATTTAGATCCAAATTAGTATCTCTATCTTAAAGCTCTGCTGTGAACAGAGGTGTAAGAAGGCTGAAAGACACTAAGTTGTATCTATTACGATACAATAAATAGCCTCTCTTCAAGTTTTAAATACCATAGATAAATAGAAGTCTTCAGACAGTGGTCCCCAAACCATTACCCAAATGCAACAGTACTAAGCAATGAATACAATGCAGGCATTATTTTATTCCTTCTGTCAACTAGTAACCCAACTACAGCAGCTTCCCGCGATGGTAGGCTAAAAATTGAAGATTCTGCAAACAACATATTGCCCTCAAGTTAAAGGTTGTGGGCCACTGTTTTAGGCATTTTAGGAACCTTTCAAGAAGAACCCATTTAGAGTATACAATACTTTCCTCATTCAAACTCTTCTGCATAAGGACGTCAGAGAAAATAATCCATTAGGAAAAAAAAAAAAAATCTAAGGAAGTCAGGAACTACATTTGTCTCAAGAATTAAATGTAATTTTTCCTGTAAATTAGAACATTTTCAATAATGTGGCTATCCTATACTTGCTTAGTCTTTCAAGGTGGTTATGCTACAAAAGCCCATCACTAAGTCTGCCCCGGTCAGAAAGACACTGTGTCTATCCCTTTGGGAAACAAACCATCTTTGGGCTAGCACTTATTTATCACACTCAGCCCCATCTAGCATGTCAAAACATGAAAGCACTGAAAAAGCTTGCAACTGCAATTTGCCAGGGGTTAAATTGTGCCTTTAACTGTATTTGCGCCACTTCACCGGAATACCTCAGTGAAATCACCTAGATAGGATACTAAAAACCAAACCGTTCCTCCTCTTAGCTGAAAATTATTTTGTCTTGTATATTGTAATATAAAAATAATCAGAAAGCATTTTATTTACACTTAACATACCTGAAAAACACAGGCTAGAAAAGGTAGAAAAAAAGCTATCACATTTCCAATTCCTTCATGGTCCTCCTGTTTGGATTAAAAGAAGTGACAAAGAACTACGTCAGATGCAGTTTTTAGCAAGTACTGCTTGATATTTCAGAACACGATATTTCGTCAAGTACCTCTCATCCTAGTTTATGTTGATTGACTGTAACAGTATTAAACAGCAAGATCAATATGATTGAACAAGATACCAAGAACTGAGGCTTATGTGACAATTCCTGCTAAATAAAATGGTGCCACCACATAATCAGGACACTTTTTTTTCCCTTTTGAAAAGTTGTTTACAGTTTCACATTTGTTTAAAAAAAATGTACACAAAAGCACCTAGAACAAAATACAAGAATGGAAAAAAAAAGAATTCAGTCAGCCTGGCAAGACTAAAATATTTCTCCAATTCTTAATCTCCCTAGAAAAGAATAAAATGCAATGTGCTGCAATATACAACAAAACACATGAAGTCTAGCAGGTGAGCAATCAATGGTACATTCCCTGGATGAACAAACACTTCTTGTGGAAAGACGTATGCTCTACTAAGAAGCAGAACAGCCACCCTTAATCTAGTTACCCAAATAACTCTCTCCCTTTGACTCATTTACAGGTTTCAATTCAATCAGGCTTACCTGAAATGAATACTCTGCTAGATGAACTCCTCGAATGAGATTCAAAGCTCCACACATGATGTTCAGAACAAGGGATAGAATCCCCAGGGGAGTCACACGCTGCATTCTGTAAGTAGGGACTTAAAACAAAAACAAAACAACAACAAAAAAAACCCCAAAACTTACATTAGTGAAAGTTTGCACTACTACTTTGAATCTTCTAACATAAAATGACTCAAATTAGCTTATGCGGGTTTTAAACATTTTCAAAACCTTTCATGTTTGCTCCAGAGAAGACCAATTATGAATAGAAAAACCTTTTTTTTTTTTGTTGCATTACACTGTTCAGTTCTGCAGACATCTAGAAATCAGCAAGAGCTCTAGAGTATTTTTTAAACAGATTAAGCAATAGAATTTGTCTTTGAGCTATTTGGCATTAATGTCGTCTTTTATGGTACACGCAGACACTTTTCAACTGTTTATTAAAGCAGATTAGCATACTTAACACTCTTCACAGGTCAGTAGAAAAGCTAGAGGCTTTAAGCACCCAAAGGCCTGAGAAAGAGCTTAGATTCCTGACACCCACAAAAGCAAAACAGTAATTCATCTCTTCCTCAATTGGTAATTATGTATTTCTTCCCACTGACAGTTTGAGGGTTGTCTGGTATACAGCAATTTAGTTTCACCTGCAGTTTCCATACAGCATTTGGTGCCCTAATGAAGCAGTTGCCAGAATACAACTGTAGGAGCCAAGGTCTTTGATGCTCTGCTGCTAGAATAGTTGTTGAAGGAGTTGTCAGGACGATACTACCCAGTCACAGCGGGGAAACGTCTGTACCAGAACTGCTGCTCTTACCTCTGACAAAAAAACCACGATCAAAACAGGGGCCTAGGAATTCAACTAGATGCTATAGTTTTTGGCCTTTGAGCCACATTTTACAGTGCTTTACAATTCCCTTTCTCCCAACCTGCCCATGTTTCACACGTAGCGAATTATCTGTCTCCTTCCTTTCTCACCTTCTCCACTACTACTACTAAACATCCACACCCCCAAATACCATTTCTTCAGGATGGTTTAAATGATACATACCTAATTAAGGTCAAAGCAATTATTACAAATGTGTATTTAACTTTGGAATCTGCCGCTTCTAATACAGGGTTTCAGTTGTCCAAAAGCTCACCTATTTTTTTCCCCTAGCTATACTAGCTAGCCCAACAATAGATACCACACCTAGATACTCACCTACATTTCATCCCTGCCCTTGGATCACCACAAGTAGAACAGTGTCAGCGTAACAATAAGAAGGGAAATTTGCAGCTGAGATACTAAATCCAGATCCTCTCCTGCACCAACATCCATAAGATACAGGAGAGAATGAAGGAGCCCTCAAGAATTTTCCCCAGCTCTCAAGATCTTGTGCCTCCTGTCCAGATGTAGCCAGCTCCTGACTGCTGTAGATAAACTACGCAACACAGCAGACATTGTCTCTGGCTTCATTTCAGTGACAGATGAAACACCATAACAGCTTAAAATATTGCAGTACTGCATGGTTTAAGATAGGAAAACACTTGCATCTTCTCCTTCAAGAGAGATTTTGATAGATGGATGTAAAAAAGTCTGCTGCCAAATTAATATAGGGATATAAAGTATCTTTTATAAGTGTCTGTGTAATTAGTTTTTGGCATGCACTCGTACCTCCATAATTTCATCTCCAAAGCTGCTGCAAAAGGAACTGCATTAACTCCATTTGATATATGTCACATTATGTGGCATTACTGTATATTATTGTCATACATGTGTTCATGTAAATAAATGGTGCAAGTAACCCTATCATTCAAAGGCAATTTTGCTTTTTTGCTATACAAGGAAATATAAAGTCCAAACACTGCACTGAACAGAAACTGTACCAGCATGTTTTTTCATTCACTGACCTAAGTATTCAGTTTCCTATTATTTTTGATAAATTATATAATATTGCAGCTATGTCTCTCTCTCATGGAAATTTCCTAATAAAGACTACTGTTTCTTCTTTCTCAGTTTCTAAGGTTTACTTCAGAGGCACACAGTGCCTCTCAAACAAAGAAAAATTATCAAACACAAGTGTCATTCAATGTACAGGATCTTGCAAACTACGTATGTCAAGAGTTTCCAGTCCCCAGGGAAGAACAATGCAAGTTTCAATATGTTGCTTCTGCAGCATGGAATATTATGTAAAAGTTACATATTTTTTTGTCCAGTAGGATAAAAGGAATTGCTACCACAGATGCAGGGGAGATTACAATATCCAGTTACTCGGGGTTCAGATTCTCTGAAACCGATCTTTAATTTGTTTGCTGTGGAGCTTTATTTCTGCTGTATCATTCTGAGGTTTAATTCACAAACTGAAATTGCACAGAACAAGTGAGATGGGTAGTGCTAGGGAAAAATTATTACACTTCCTTGTGTGAATTCAATCATATTTTTATAAACAAAATTTCATACTAGAATTGCTTGTTACATTAAATAAAGGAACAAGAGAGAACAAGCACGCTTAGTCCAAGATGGCACAATTTTGCACAAGCACAATTAAATGCTAATTGAGTTTCAAACTGATTCGACTTCCAAGTAAAAAAGTTGTGCACTTCAGAGTACAAGAACCATACAGAAGATGTTCTGGGGACTGTGGATTATCTAGCACCCAGGAAAAATGCATCTGCAGGTTTGAACATATACAGAACAATTCTGTGAAAACACCCTCACACAATGAAGAAATTGAAACTTCTGCCTATAAAAGATTTTCTGAGCAGAGGCCTCTGGCTATTTAACCAGAGACTGACATGAATGCCTGTATCACGCTCCATTCTGTCTCTTCAAGGCATAGCACAACAACGGTTTGACAATGAGTCACATATTCAGAGCTCCAGATAAAGACAGCACCAGGAGTGAAAAACGAAATCAGACTCAAACACTTTAAAATAAAATACAAGCACACAAAAGACAGAGATGAGAGCTATCTTCAAAAAACACCTTAAAAAGGACTCTGTGAAGGACTCCCCACGAGCCTACAAAAGACGAAGAACAGTCATCAAGGGGTGCATGATGCTGCATAATTTAACAGCACGCTTACTAGATGAACAGCACAAGTTGTTCTTCTACTTCATAGAGCCAATTCTGATGTGAAAACTCTCCCTCTTCATATTTCTTCTGTATACATGGCCCACTGTCCTCCAGAGCTTTATCAGCTGTGCCCATATTGAGACACAAGGTGAGGCTTTTGCAACAACAGCTGAGGTTGTGTAGATGTTGGTCAAGGATACAATGCTAGCATCTTTATAGCAAGAATTGGGCTGTGTTTAGTTAACAAAGGAAGGAACAAACAGAAGAAAGAATGAAAAATATAAGAAAAAAAAAAAGCTCTTGTTCCCATATATACTAACAAAACTGCCCTGACTTTTCAGACTCCTTTCACACTAAAAAGAAGAGTCAGGGGATGTGATCACACAGCTCAGAAGGAGACAGGAACCAGTGACAACCACATAGGGAGACTGACGTTTTGATCAATCCAATGATTGATCTATCTTCACTATAGAATATAGCTGCAATTAAATTCTGCTCTCCTGCAACCATAACACTTCAATGTATGCTCAAAAAGTCTCCTACATAGCAGAGCCATAAAATAAATAACATTCATACAGGAACAAACGCTATCCACACAGCTAAACTTAGAGGAGCAAAGTAGGGCTGGTAGGTAATGATGAGAGGAGACAGACATAAGCCAGGAAAGCTGACTCCAGCTGAGGGAACAGATGATCATAAACATGATCCTTAAAATAAAGGCAGAACAATCTGTAAGACTATTTGGGTTAGACCAGAGAGAACAGCAAGAAATACAAAGCCAGATGGAAAGTAGAAGAAAGCAATTAAGAATATGGGGGAACTGAATATGTATTTCTGATCTGTGGACACAGACTAGCTTGCAAACATTTACTGGCACTGAAACTGTACACATTGGTGCAAAGAATTTCCAACCCCTGCCACATCATGAAAATATTTAACCTTCAAGCACATTTCTGAGGAGCACTCACAAATCTGACTGGCAAATAAAATGTTTTCAATTCTATCTTTTCTTCCTCCTGGCCACTGCCCCTCTATATTTTAACATAAAATACCTATGTCAAATTAGATTCCAGCTCATTCATCAGAAACAATAAGACTGAGCAACTGGAACTTAATTTTATTAGTGCTTCGTAAGCCAAGAACAACAAAAAAAAGAGGAAATACAAGTTCATGGCACTCCAGCTGCACTTAAACCACCATGCTAACAGGATTAAAATAGGGACATGGTTTAGTGGTGGACTTGCAGTGTTAGGTTTACAGTTGGACTTGATGATCTTAAGGGTCTTTTCCAACCTAAATGATTCTATGATTTTATGATTTCATTTCGTAGAGGAAATAGGCAGGACTTTGACTATGCAACTGAAACAAAAATAAGAAGATACCCATTTTACAATAAATAAGTAGAGGTTAGTACTTGTAAAAGCAGGTAAAACGTCAGTATTCATTACAAAAAGGTCCCTTTTGTGTTGTTTATACAGATGTACATATCCTCTTTCAGAATTTTAGTCAAATGCATTACATTTTAAAGAATAAGGTAAAAGGAGAAAGCAAAGAGGGGAGAACAACCCAAAATAGACAGTCTGGGAATAAGAGATTTACCCCCAAGCTCATATTCTTCTCATCTTCTCTTTCCTCAAGGCTGAAGCAACTCATTCAGACTGTAATTACATATCTTCTCTTAGAGTTTGCAACAAGCAATGAATTAGTTGAGCTTGTTTGTTAAATTTTCTATGACAAAAGAACTACTTTAAAAGCATGAGAATTTAACATGGAAAATGCCAAGTCCATTTACAACCAATTGTCCATACAGAGAACCTGATCTAAGGCTGGGAAAAAAGACACTACCACAAGTCCTTAAAGGCTCTGATGCATACCTGCTATAATCTAAAGACCATATGTTGTTTACTATGCTAGAAAGGCAGACTTTTTTCTTGGGTTTCATACACGATACATATATTTCTCAGTACAAAGGGAGCCACTGCTGTTACATGTTTTTCTGTCATTTGCAAAGTTAGGTTCAGGAAGTCTACTGTCACCTGTGCGTAGTAGTAACTTACCAACCTCCACATGAACACCTGCATGCCCACCATTTGTTATCCCATTCATCAGCTCTGTATCCTCCAGTTTCAGCTGAACCGGGGGCCGGAACTTCAGCTCCTCCTCAATCTTCTCCCAGTTGGCCTTCATTTGAGAGCCACTTGCACAGTTAAAATGGCATTTCACTTTCTGAATAACATTATCTGAAACAATATAAAAACATGCTTCAATCAGCTCTGCAAAAGTTAAGTGCCTTAGATAATTATTAATCAAATCATGGCATTCTTTTCTGATTGCTTTTCTTTTCTTCCTTCATTTCTTATTAGTTTCAGGTGTAAAATTCCACCACTGGTTAGGGAACAAAAAATACCTCTCCTAGGTATTTTATATCGCACCCACTCTCTTCTGGACACTTTAAATCTCAACATACTGCCTACCAGTGGACTGAAAACAAGCTTTCATATTCCAGGGTTGATGTAACACATATCTTAAACTACCCATGAACTACCATTGTGTTTTAACACTGTCAATGATTATTTTTTTTCCAGCACGGAGATAAAATAATTCAGCATATATTTGAGTCATGAAGCAATTCTGACTGGCAGAGGCAATTCCACAGTGATTCCACCAACATCCAAGCCACAGATCTACGTACAGATCACCCTGCTTCATCTCTCACACTTTAAACTTAATACCATTTGCAAGCAAATCCCTTTCCACAAATGTGGCTGCTAGTTTGACAGGAGTTGCTCTGAGACTAAGTAGAGAATTTGTCCAAGTATGAATTACTCACACCTCCGGAATGAAGTACCTCACTGTGGATACTGCTACTTCCTATTTAATTGTGCAAAGATATTGGCAAATTCAAGCTATTTCAAATGCTTAGGAAAATAAAATGCAGAAACATTTATTTTGCTAAGATATCCTATGAGTAAAATCAGTATCCTTAAGATATTGTTACACTAGCAGACTTGCATAGGTTGACCACAGCTAGTACTGTGGATGTGATAAATGTGTAATAGCTTAAGCCTGAGTTTTGAGACCACACAGGAGGACTTTATGTTGTGCTAGAATACACAGTGCCATAAGCATTCCTTAGTGAAAAATCCTGTATATTACCTTAAGTCAGCCTGCTGTAATTATCTGTAACTACCAGGGAAAGGCTAAGATCTTAGGAAACAAGTACATCTTAGGTGCAAACACAGGAGGGAGAAAAACAAACAAACAAACAAAACACCACACATCAACACTAGGTAGACTCATTAACAAAATACTGTATAATAGTAAAATTTAAAAAAAAAAAAAGCATTTTTTCTTTTAAAAAAGAGCCTTATGCAATTAAAAGAGGCTAGAAATTCCCAAATTCCTACTCAAGTTAAAAAAAAAGGAGTCATTTGGATCTCAGCATAAAATTACATCATGACTGGAATGTGCCCTGCAGGGAATCCACCCAAAATACAAGATGGCTCTATAATACACTTTCCTTGTGGATTTCTCAATCTTTTAAGCATGGGCTTAACACTGTTACCAAAATCTGGATAGAAGTGTGTTAACCCACTGCCATATCTTATCCTTTCCCAGAAAACAGCTTCTCATTGCAAGGGAATTGTGTTTTTCAAAGGTGCAAGGTTCAGTATAGCAGCTGCTACTTGGCAAGAAAACCATTTATATCAGGTTAAAAAAGAAACAGTAGGCATGATTATGAAGTATTATGTGAATCTAAGTCATGCCAGAAGTAAAGCTGCCCATAATAATCTATTCTGTCTCCCTTTTTTCCTGTACCCATCTGTCTCCACTTGTCAGGTATTTTTTTAATTAAGTTAGAAAGTGTTCGAGATGTGGATTTCTTTTTCTTTTCTGCTTGTTTATTAATCACCATAGCATTTTGTTCATCTATTACAGGGACTCTCAGGAACTGCAAAACCAATAATCTAATAGTTTAATGCAGTTACAAGATCTCCTCCTACACATACATGCAAAGGCACACACAGAGATACACTTTTATGGTCAGGCTTTGGCCAGAAGACATTGTTTAACATCATAAAAGTAGCAGACAAAGAATTCTTACTATTAGAGAACAAAAGTTACAAACCAAATTCAAGAAAAGCATATGGTCTGGAAGCTAAACTGATGCTTGTTGTATCGTAGGAAGCAGCAAATTCCCACTGAAGCTCTTCCAAGAAGCAAAACGCCATGATGGTTGAGTAATTGCTGGAACAGATTGCCATGCAGGCAATATCCCCAGAAGAAAGGAAACTGAAACAGAAAAAGAAAAAATGTAACATCAACATTAAAAGGTAAAAGAGTCATACTGAACATGAGAAGTAAACTGTGCTTTCTGTCAAAACAAAATGTACAGGCTGCACTGAAAGAGCAGACTGCAAAAAATATATTGTTCACACTGCTGTCATAGTCCTGCAGCCCCTGTAGATCTAACACTTATTCTTACCTCATTCAGTATGCCTTAGCACACTAAAGATCACAACACAGATTTTATTAAATTGCTACATCAGTGAAAATTGACATTATTTTCCCAGGCTGGCTTCACATCATGCTAAAGAGATGGCCAGAAAACATCACAGGCAAGATGATTTTGAAAGAAAACACAGTGGCTTTCCACAAACAAAAGTAAAAACAAGCAAGCTCATTCATCAGTAAGCAAATAAATATATTCCTTCCTCCCCTTGAATATGACAACTTCATGTTAACAGCAAGAGATATCTGTTAACTTGCACAAACCAAGATATTCAAACACTGTTACTGCTAAGCCATCTGTAATAAAGACAAGCTTGTGTCAGAAACAGCACGATAAAAATTCTACTCCAAAAGGGGTCCCTCTAACACTGAAGTCATATTTATGCAGAAGTTTCTCCTTACAGATGGACAAAAACTTCCAGGAAACTTAACAGGGCACTCATCTGACCAAAATGTAGGTGTGTACTTAAGGATGAGAGAGATCACTCTCATCTAGGCTTCATTAAATAAAATGGGAGTCAGGGCACCAAGTTCAGATGTCAGCACTCATAATGTAGATAACTAAACTTCCACAATCCCCACCATAACTACGGATTTGTAATTATCTCTGAAAGAAGACCAAGGAAATCCTCCCTTGCAGGTTAGCCATTTGTTAGCAATATTTCAGTATAAAACCAATGTTTTGAAGCTGAAAAATTACTCTCTCTGTATTTTCTCTTTTCTACTATTTATATATTTCATCCCTCTTATATAGAAATACTTGTGGTTTCTATTTTATCACATTTTTATTTATTCATTGTACTACGTACTTGGGATTTATGGTTTTGATTAGCTCTGTTACAGCCTAGTTACACTGGGTACATTCCCTAAATTACTTTTGTCCCCAGCTCACAGCTGAGGAACAACACCATGCCTGCGTAAAAACTACCTTTTCCCAGTTGTCAATAATTTATAGCCTTTTTGCCACATATCTGTTTGCACTCTTCTCATTTCAGAGTCAGATGCATAGCTACTTCTGTAGAGACTACAGAAGATTAAAAGCAGCAGAACATGTTAGCATTAAAGGGCACTCTGAGGGAAAAGGAATTAAAATGCTAATCTCTGCTTTTCCAATTGAGTCAGTGCAAGTTCATGGATCTTCTTTCTCCAATCTCTCCCCCAAAAAAGGATACTTAGTTTTAGCTCAGGGTCTCTAAGTTTTCTTACTTCTGCTAGCCAGAAATGCAATCACAAGCTAAAACTCATTTTTAGAACTAAACTAGAATGAATAGTAAATGAAAATTCTCATCTCCAAATGAAACCTTAATTTCTTAAAATAAAGACAAGCACATCCTTCTCCAATAAATAAAAGCAAAGATTTACAATTTCTCCATACTGGCTATTGTCAGTATGCTTCAAGCCTCCTCAAGACACACCCATCAGCCAGAGCTTCTAGAGACTTGAACCCTGGTGGTATTCAGAAAATGGAGTGGGCAGTACATAGGAGGGAGTCAGGGCAGTTCTGTGCAAGCCAGATCAGAACTGTAGGGGCCCGAAAGAAGGCATCAGCAAGACCTGACTATCCCTGAAGAAAAGGATTTGGGGTTTAGACTAAACTAAGTAATTCTTAGGCACTAGGATGCCGTCTTAGAAGGTGTTTGTAGAAGTCCAAGATACTCCAATTGCCAATAGTAACAAGTACTGCCCATCAAGCAGAAAGCATTTGCTACAAAAAGTGACAACTAAAATAAGCAATTCTTAACATATGCTTACTAAACTAAACTGGGTGCGAGCTGTGTGCCTGTGGTGCTGAGAAATAAGGTTTCAAAATACTGCTTGGAGGTTACAAACTAGACATGCATGCTGGGATTTCAGAGTTCAGTTAGGTGCTATAGAACATACCTAATCCTTAAAGTTCAACTAATCCCCAGGACAACCATTTCAAAAATTAAAGTAAAAAAACAAACAAGCAAAAGAAGGGACTTACTGTATGCTAAGGTCACGTCCTTTTGCCGTGCCTCGACTTGGATACTGCGCCAGAATTGAGGACAAAGCCTTTAATCTCTTTCTGCACTCCAGAAAGTCCTGGTTGAAATGAAAATCTGTGGAGGCTGAGAGGGGAAGTCCATCCCTCACCCGCACCACACAGGCAAAGAAGATCATGGACATTCTCCACTGGAGTACTCATGAGGACAACCTGAAAATGAAATATTAAATTAGGTTAATGGATGTAGCATTAGTTACTTACAATCCAATATGCTAGCCAGAATTACGTCAAGGTAAGACTTTATTCACCAATGCTGCTGAAGAGTACCTCTTGTAACACCACTGCCATTGAAAGGCAATCAAACTGTTCTCAAAGGTCACGGCTGCATCCATTTTTTGCCTCTCAGACAAAAAGGTGAGGCAGGGGATTTGACAGGGGAATTATCTACCTGAAAAATATCACTATTTTCCCTCCTTCTGCTTTACCTCAAGCATCAGAAATGCTGAGCAAAGTTTTAAAGGTATGTACAGAAACTGGCTAAGTCCCACTGGCACACTGCATCTTCACTTGTGTTGCAAATAGTTGCATTAGTGTTGCAGTTATCTGATTTTCTACTATAACACACAAATACAAAAATAAATTTTAGGCTACAGCCTGTCAGGCTCATTTTACAGAGCCAACTAGGACTAAATATAGAATAAAAGTTGCCCTCTCTTGACTTCTTACTCTTCAACAGGTCACAATCTCCCATGAAAAGTTATTGTTGGGATTTACCTGGTACATTCAGAACACACAGGAGATCTGTCCTTCAGACATACCATGAGTACTCAGTGCAAGATGTTAGAAGACTAATGCAGCAGCTCACATAATCTCTGAAAGATAACCATAATGAACATTTTAGAAGACTAACTAATGACCTTTATGTATATAAATATTTACAAGGTAAAATCTCCTGTGCAGTGGGTACACATAACCTAGAAAGTATTATGCCTAAATGAAAACAAAAAACTTTTTTTTTAATCCAATATATCAATTCCTAGATGCATTCAAAGACACTATGAAATGATATGCAAAACGTTTCTGATGCCCCAATCACTGTTAAGTCATCCTAGCTTCCTGTGAAAGAGCAGCTCTGTATCAGCAGACTTTAAGTGATTATCACAAGTGAGTCAAAAAAAAAAAAAAAAAAAAGCATTTACTCTGCTTCAGGCAAACTACCTAAATGAAACATTAGGAAAAAAAAAAAAATGTAGTGTGAACTCAAACTTCTGATAAAGGGAATGACTGCTTTAAACAACCCTGTATCAAACAATTCATTACGATGCTCAAAGTTTCTTTGAAACGTGTCTCATCACCAAGTGTTTCTCCTATCTAAGAAGGTAAGAGAGCAAAGCCTCTTCTAATTCGGGCATTCATAAACCCTCTTGCCTGTAGAGCTGCTCTAATGTGTAATAAGGGTTGAGTTCTTACCACAAGTGGCACTAAGAGAGTCTCGTTTCGGCTCCACAGGAATCACTTCCACATAACTTGTAGGAACTATCCCTTTGTCCAAGGTGGCTGCAGTTTACCAGCACATTAAAGCGACTAACAATTGTCAGAGGAATTGCCAGAAAGCATAATTGCAAGTAACTTGTTTCCTTAGAAAAGGAAATTAAAACTATAGATTACACATCACTCGAAAAGTGTTATTTTGAACTTTTAAAATGGAGATTAAACAAGAATTAGATGTTAATTTTTTTCCAGTATCCCTCTCACAGTTCTTCTCCAGTAGTCAAACTTCTTCTCCAGTAACATCAAACTAAGCTCACTAACTTCCTTTCAGCATGCATCAAAAAGGCTTTCAACAATAATCAAGATTATTACATGTCAACTTGAAATGTCACATCAATCTTCAATGCGTTGTTCGAGTAGCCATGAAAGAAACAGTGCAGAAAGCTGCTTAAACTTTAGCATAAAAGTGAAATGAAAACAAAAAAGAAAATTGCCAACTCAGAAATATTAACTTTAACACAGTCAACTTTTAAGTACAGTTGCTCAGAAGAGCACAGTTTTATGGTCAATGATTGGGAATGCTGATGAAGTATAAGTCCAAAATATCCCACTTGACAAACACCGCAGCCGCAATACATTGAACACTCTCATTTACCTTTCAGAAACAGCCAGAAGGTGACCAGGAAAATGGAAAGGTGCTAAACTTAGAAACCAAAGACATTTTCTAAAATGTACTCAGCCTATGAAATTATTCAACTCACTATGCCACTAACAGCAAGAGTTTAAGATTTTAAAAAAATATATAAATTCATCACTAGGGATATCATCGCCTATAGTTAACCAACTCCACATATAAAGGTATACAACTTCCAAGACATACAAACCTTCATGCTTCAGGGCATAAGGCTTTCACCAAGTATCAGCTGCCCATCAGAGTGATTCTCTTTTCTCCTGTGAAAGATCTGGTATCAGTCACCATCAGGCAGACTTCCAAATTAAATGCTAGACTTCACTGGAAAAATGAGCCAATGCTCCCTCCTTGGAGAATACACCTGCTGTAAAGTACTATCAGACTATCATTGCTGTATTAATCCAAAAGGCTTGATTTATTTTTTTTAAATCTACCTGCCTGTGAATTTTTAGGTTTGCTGCCTAAGGAAATAAGGCTTATACAACCAAGCTGTAAGTGCAAGTGGGATAGATAACTTATGTACCTTTTGGTTTTGTGAAAATAGGTAAATGTGTATAAAAGGAACAGAGAGAAAGGCTGATGCAGTGACTCAAATCTTAACAGAGAGCAGGTGAGCACAACCTCAGGGCAAAACAACTGGAAATGTGTTCATTGGTTCTGCTTCTTATAGAGCTCCCAATTACATGGTGCACAGGTAACAACCTACTCCTGAACAAAGCAAAAAGGTGTGAGATTTGAGAACAGTACCTGCAAAGACTTCTGAGGAGTTAAAAAAAAAAATACAAGTTTTTCATATTTCAGGCATTTATTTATTTGAAATGTAGCATAGGCTTAGCTAAAAAAGGCAAGAGCCAACATCACCCTGCAGAAGAGAGCAAAGCCTAAAAATAAATTCATGCAACTGTTTCACCTGTCTTCTACATAACTCTTATCACCAAACACCTATCACTCAGACTTATCTAGCCCTCTCCTTTCCTTTTCCACATTCCCCCAGCCCACCTACTCTGGCACTGCACCTCAGCGAGGCTTTGGGTTTTCTTTTTGTTTTTTTCACAAGCCTCTTGTTACTTGTACATCGGAAGGCGCTTTGCGCCCATGGCAAGTAACAGTTACTAATGCCAATTCCTTTCAAAGTTTAATTACTTGCAAGCCAATTTTATCACATCACCTGTAAGTGAACACATACTATCACAACTTACTGGACTGATCAAGGTGTGCACATAACCAAGTGAATCCATGATCCTACTATTTCAGATTGACCTACCCTTTCCTCCTCCAGTCTCTTTCTATTTGCATATGATTAGCAGCCCAAAGTTTCTGCAACTGACTTTACGTGGCAGGCCTTTGAACTCAGGTCCTGAACTTTGACAATGTACTTGTGTCTTTTGATTAAGCAGATATCAAATCTTGCTGTGTTCAGAATTAATAATATCACAGTGCCAGTAAAATGGCTGGCCTGACAAGCAGGCAAAAAAACCTTGAGAAATATTTCAAGTAATTGTTTCAGAAGAACAAGTTATAATTTATGACTTAGGTAAACAAAGGGGTTTTTTTTCATTATTTGAAGCACCTGTACATCTAACACTTCAGAAGAAAACTGTTTAGTGTAAGACTTACATAAACAGTACATATTTACCAGTTTTATGACAAACAAGGCTCTTCAGGGTATTTTCACAGTAGGCATCTAAGAAGTTATCTGAAGATCAGCTCCTCCATCCCTTGCTTCCTAAGTAGCAGCCAACTCTCTCTAGTGACTAGGTAGGGATTATTGAGGCAGCCTTAATCAGACTTCTTCACTTCACTATACTGTTATGCAAGCTCCTCCATATAAGAAGATCAGTCCCAATTCACAAGCGCCACACCTCCAAATGCTAGACAACCTCCTACTTTATTGTCTGTACTTAGAAAACAGAAAGAAGAAACTCAAAAGGCTATGAAAACAAATGCAAACCAGTACATAATTCATGAACGGAATTATTTTACAAATACTGTTCTTTAAGAAATTTAAGAAATTATTTTATCTAACCATCAAAAGCAGAAAGTTTCCTTCTCAGAATGGCATAACACTAACAAGGAATGTCTTGCTACCAGGATCTCTCTCAAGCATTCGTCATCTCTCCCTGTTGAGCATCACATTTCCCTTCTTTCTAGAGGTGGCACATGGGACGGTGTCAACATCCAACAACATCCAACTATTCCGTTAAGTTCTGATCTTCCTACTGAAGGAAGAGCAGAAAGCTTTAGGGAATGTTACCATGGTCCAGGAGGCTCCTGAAGCAGTCTGTGAAGTTTTTTGGACACGTGATAGCTTGATACATGGTCATTAACTATGGCACCTAATGCATCTTTCCTCAGGTGGGTAAGCTTCAGAAGGACTCACAGACAGCTACAGGTTGGATGACAGAATACGAAAGAGATGCAGGCTGACTCAATCAAACACAAAACATTTAATAAAGCTGCAGCTCAAGTGCTGGTTTCAGTCTCAACCAACAAGAAGAGAAAAGAAATTGAGATATGGTTCATGAGGGAGAGTTACTACTTTTCTGCAGGATCAGGAGATGGATTTTATCCTCTTCTCATATATACAAAAAAGCAAATCTGAAATGCTGTTACATTTCTCATCTTCTAAGACTGCAATAAGAGTATCCATCTGCTTCTTCCCAACTGCTCTCCCTCAGTGCTGACCAAACTACAGATGTCACAGACCTACAGCGAACAAGACCCACGCTCCAGGTTTAGCAGTGAATAAAAACGATTTGAAAGCATGATGCTATCTCAACTTTTAAAAGCGAATTTGTGGATATCAAGAGCCTATAAGCTCCTATAAACCCTACATGCTTTATTCTTATCCCCAAAGGGAAGCAGGTAGAAAACCCTTACCATCACAAATCTGCTGTCTACACATACTCCTATGAATTACCAGGAACAACACCTGTTATACAAAACTCAAACACCAACATTCAGCTCCCCCATTAACCGCACTACCTCAATCAACAGTCCTCCTAACGCTTGCCCAAACCACACCATAACAACTCTGTAAGGCTCTGAAGCTCTTCCCCTACCTTAATCTCTCAGAAACATCAGCCACCTTTATCTGCTCCTGAATACGGACCCACCCCCACCAACCTGTACCCTGAAGCCTCCTAAAGCCCACTAGCTCACCTCTGTACCTTCACCAGCCCACATACCCAAGGACCCATCCCATATCCATCCTGTTCCACTCACCACATTACACACACCCAAACTCTATTCACCCCTCTCCTCCCCCACATTAAGAGTCCCCAAACCCCCCAAAGCACCTCCCTCCCACACTCTTCAATAAACCCAGACACCTTGAAAGCCACCGCCCTCACCAGGGCACTCTTTCGTACTGACAAGCCTCCCCATACACCTCTCAAGCACCCAGACACCCCCAAATCTTACTCCCATCCCACAGGTCCCAAACCTTCACGTTATCCCAGCTCACCTCAAGACATTCCCAGCCCAACGCAAGCCCTCCTCAGTGTCCCAAGTCCTCCTCCCCCTACACCCCTCAAGCACCCCAAGGAACCCCCAAATCCTACATCCCTACCCCAGGATCCCGACCGCCAACACACACATCACCCCTTGCTCACCCCCACCCCATCCCCACATCCCCCAAGACCCCAACTCCCCTCACCCCCTCCCCACACCCTCCTTCAACCACCCCAAACCTTACTCCCCTGCCAGCGGACCCCACAGCCTCACATTACCCCAGCTCACCCCCTCAGGGCCCATCTCTCCCCCCTCCAGGCTCCCTCAAACACCACACACACCCCAGAGCGGCAGGACTCAACCCCGCCCCGCCACCCCCATCTCCCCGGGGACCCAGAAGGGGACTGAGGAGGAAGAGGAGAGGAAAAGCCCCTTCCACCCCCGGGACCCCTCCGCCGCTCACCTTCCCCCAGGCCGCTCTCGTCGGCGGCGGCGGCGGCAACACCACAACACGCCCCGCCCCGCCCCCTTCCGCCCACCGAGACGGCGGGTAGAGTGTCAACGGCGCGGGGCACGCCGGGACGGCGGAGGCCGGTTCGGGGCCCGTTAGAGGAGCCGCCATCCCGCTCCACGTACTCACCTCACCCCGGGTGAGGGGAATGGCGTGGGGGTGGCGGTCAGGCCCCGGAGGGCCGGGCTTGGGCCTTGGTCTGTCGGTGGTGGCTAGAGCCAGGCTGCGGGCTGTGGTGATTCCCTGGGGGCTCCCTCCGGGCCGGGGCCGCGGCCCTGAGGCCTGCCGCGGCCCGCCGCAGAGCGGACCGCGGGCGGCCGTCACGCAGGGTCGGGGCCGTAGGCTCGGCCTGAAGATGAGCCCCAGGCGCGTTGTGGAAGGGCTGGGAGGTCAGGGTGTGTGGGCGGTGGGTGCCGTCTCGGCGGGGAGCAGTCGTCCAGCCGAGGCTGTGGGAGACGCACCGGAGCCCACCCAGGAGCCAAGGGGGGTGGGGAACGGTGAGGTTTTGGACACGCAAGTCGAGCGTGAAGGACTCTTACCAGGCTCTTCTGGAAGCCATTGGTTGAAATAAAACTTAAGCTCTCTAGCCGAGTCCTTGTGCTGGTGCTTCGAGAGGAACTCTGTACCGTTGCGCGTCCCAGGTGACAGATGGGATTCCTTTTTTTTGATTAAGAGCTGCTGCTGAAGATGAACTGGGATTCAAAGTAGATTATCTTCTTCCTTCCTTCTGGTGGTGCCAGGCATAGGAAAAAGTCAGGAAGCTCTGTCTCTGGAAGGATACCTGTGCCTCATTGCAGGCGTTGCGGCAGTAACACACCGCAAACTGTCTTCTCCCAGGACGTTCATCTGAAAAAACAGCAGAGTAAAAAGCGCAAATAAATAAATCTGTTACTGAACATGGGAACCCTGAATTCACAAATCTTCACATGGTGACATTATCCGAGTGTAATCAAGTTGTTGCTATTTTTAAGCAATTAGGGTTAGGCTTATCCACCATGTGCAGTGGATAACCATTGATGTTCTGCTGTTGCTGACAGCTTCTACTCATCAAAACATTTCATCATGCTGGTGCAGATCTACCTTGTTTCACAATCTGATTTCATCCCCACTGAGGGTTGCTGCTTTGGATTCTTCCTGTTGGTGAAATGAAATATCCTGCTTTAGGGGAAAAATGTATTTGGGATTCTGGGGAACAGCAATAGATCAGCTTAATTCCAAATACTTCTTTCATCCATGCAGGATGTTGTTTGCCCATTTCCTGTAGTGTGGGGGATTTTGGTCTTTTTCACTTTAAAAGGAACATCTCTCTGTTTGCCAGCACCACCAAAAGAAATAGATGTGTTGTCTGGTAGGCTTTTTCCTCCCATTTTTAGACCTTCGTTAGGAAGGTGGTGACCCTCCTACATGCAAGTCCACAATGCAGCAGGTAGCACCGACTACTCGGCAGTTGCTGCATCTGTACTCCAGGTGTGTTTGAGGCAGCTGTGCTGCTGCTGAAGCCAGCATTCTTCTCCCTGTGAGTGGCAAAGGCCTGTGCACCATTGCTGTTACACTCTGTTAACAGCAGCTGCACTTTATTAGTAGGCAGAGGCAAACCTGTTAGGGATCTTAGGGTGTCATAATCTGTTTGCTTGTTTCACAAGTTCTTTTGAGGAGCTGGCTAAAATCTAGCTGCGTGGGGATTTGTTAGCCCAAGACAGCCATCCTTTGAAAGCACTAGAGACTCCAGCCTTTGCCCCCCTCTTTTACTCTTCCAGCTCTTCAATATTCAAGATACTTACGTGGCCAGAAGACTGAGCAGGGATATCGCTTAGGCAGTGACTGAATTGCTACTGGCCCAGGAGGGATAAGCAGACAGAAGTTGTGTCAGCACTGCACAGCAGAAATTATGTTTGATCGTGCTCATCTTGACTTAGTGACAAAAACCTTCCTGCTACCCGTACCTGCTAATACAGTACAAAATGCAAGGTTCCTGTCCTTTACAGAGACTGGAGGGTTGATTTACAAATTCATTGTATGTTCAGAAGTGAACTCCTTATGTTATTGTAGCTTAGCAGCATCCCAATGAATGACAGCCAGCGCTTTGCAGGGCTCCATCTTACTGACTACACCGAGTTGTAGCACAAGAGTAGCTCAGACAATTGGAAGATACAGGTTCCTCCAGGCAATGCTTTGCAACTTCTTGTAGGCAGAGCCACTGTCGTTCTTTCCCAGTACCTGCTGTCAGAGAAAATGAGGAGCCCAACAAGTAAAAATGCTGAAGCACTGCCACTCTGTCAGTAGGGCTGCACTGACCACCAAATGCTCCCTGTCTTTCCAGTTGCTCCACCAGTCTGCTACTGGTCACCCAAGATTGTTCCTCTTTGCAGTAGGCAGTGGATCTGGGACGAGAAGTTTGAAGGCTGAGTCCAAACAATTATAAAGAAAAAATGTTTCCATCTACATCAGCAGTGATCTACCCACTGGTGCTGAAGAGAAAGGAAACAAAAAGCTGATTTTTCTTTTGCAACAACTCCAGCTGTAAGAAATTAGAACAGTGAAGCACAGAGCACTGATACTGAATGTCCAAAGAAAACAATGTTACTTGCAGACAGGCTTGAACCAGATAAGCTGAGATGATCTGTATCCCATATGAGAAGCTTTGCCAGGGAATTTGAAGCCAGTGTTTGCTTCCATCTTGAAGCAGCACATCCTCACATCAAAGACAAAACTATAGAGTAAAGCATAGACTGAGGATTTGGGGCAAAAGAAAAAAAAAAAATCATCCACCACTGAATAATAGAGTGTTTGAAGAATCTTTCTGTGTTAACCACTGCATTGACGGTGCATGAAAACCTCAGCTGTTGAAGAGCTGTTTTACCTGTCAGCTGAGAGCTGGTGATAGCAACAGTTAGCAAAAACAACCCAGACAGAAAACTACTTACCGCTACTCAGACTATTCAATTTTTTCCACTTCGCATGTGAAGTAACTTAAAGATATTAAAAAAAACAAACAAACAAACAAAACACACACAAAAAAAACCCCCAAACAACCAAACCCAGGGCACAGTCTGAAACCAGAGCGGCTCCTGGTTTGCCACCTAGCCAGGCCAGTTTACTGATACTGAATGTGAGGTGGTGGAAGATGGTCACATTGATAAGAGGTGACAAAGCAGGTAAACTGAATATATTTTAAGGTTTCCTTCTCCGAGGTGATGTGGAGTGGGGTTTGCATACATTAGACATGGCACATTCAGGGTCAGGCAGCCTGGCCGAGCGGATTATACAAAATCATGCAGTAGTCCCTAAATCCCCAGCAAGCTGTGGAAGTGCCAGCCAACATGAGCAGTGCCTTGCTGTGAAAATAACTTGCTGTTGTTTCACTGAATGAGTTTTTACACTTTCATCTCTTGCATTAAATGCAAATTCTCTTCTTATTGCCGTGGCATGGTGGTAAGAGGCAGGGTACTCATCCACTCATTTCAGAAAAAGCATGATTTTTTTGACTGACCTTCTGTTTGAATTATCATGCCAGCCACAAAACAAAGGACTGCTTTATTAGATTGCTCGCCTTTGGGATTTTCTTGTGATTTAATGATCCTAGCCATGACTGAGAAAGAACAGAGCATGGCAAATATGAAAACTTTCACTAAGAGATTTAAATTAAAATAGAAGAAAACACACTGACATGCAAAATCCTTGATAGCTTTCTGGATGAATACAAGCTGGCATTTGACGGTGATGTTAAAAACAAAATAGACATAATAGCTTGTTAGAGCTCAAATGTCTTCACGAGTACTTCCTGGGTGAGCAAGAGTGCTGGACATGGATCCCGCTTTTAGAAGGTCACAGTATTGGTTCCAAGGTAAACAGTTGGAATTATCCAACTGATAGCACACAGCTCTGCTTTAAAAGAAAGGTATGCCCTAATCTGAAAGAGAAGGCTATTACAGTCTTTATGCCTTTTGCAACCACTTATTTATGGTATGTGGATATACCATGTGTGTGTATGAATAGTAGAGCTAAACCACTGTTGTATATCCTAGATATGCAAATAGTGAATCCAAGCCATTTGCAAAATGGGAAAGTATGTGTAAGATTAAACCCTTCTCAGCATGCTCAATTTTACACATGTCCAGTAATCACAGCCTCAATGAAAATATGTTTGAGGGGATTAGTCATTTTCTGAATGGAGACTTGATGTCTTACCCAAGATAATGGATCATGATGCTCCTCTGATAATGGCTGGCAAGGCAAGGTCACTCAAGACCCTGGTCTGTAGCCAGTGTTTCTTCTGTAGCTGCCACATTTCTCTCCCACATTATCAGCAGGGTGACAGGCTGTCATGAGAGACATCATTAAACATTTTGCATTACCAACACATCAGCATAAGACAGTGGCTGAGCACTACAGACAAGTATAAACACGTAGTAAAGCCAGTCTCTGAATCACATAGTAATGCTCATTTCATTACTTCCCAAAACATCCATGATGGAGGAACATAAGAAGCAAAGTATTAAATTTTCATTTCCTAGGAATTTGGAAAGTAGATTTGTTAACTTCTAGAACAGCTTATTTAATATTGTAACAGGAGGTAAAGACTTCTATTTGCTCTACATTATTGTAGAAAAACATGTCATAATTTGTAATCTAAATCCTCAGTTTTGTGAGCATTTGATGAACACATGAAAGGTTTATTTGTCTGACTACCCTCACTGCGCTGAATGCATCTCATCACATGCATTTAAGAAATGTAATGTTGGTTTGTATAAACATTCTCAGGATATAGGGTTTGTTTTAAACATAATATGAGAAGAGTCAATAAACAATTATTCAGCTTTGTCATATTCATGTTAATTGTTTATTGTTAATAAATAAATAATATCGTAAGGGCAAACAAGCAGGGATACTGATTCAGACGGAATGCACAAGTAGCCCACTGCCCTGTTTCCAAAAGTGTCCATAAGCAGGTATCAAAGAAAGAATAAGTCATACTTGCCCCAACAACTACAGTTTCCTACTACTTTCATCTCAGAGAATTTCATGAACCTGATGTGGTTTGTCTACTTGGTAATCCTCAACAGATCTCTTTCCTCTAAAATCCCATCCAAATTTCCCTTTTAACCCAGGTAAACTTTCTACATCCACAATCTCTGGCAAGTTCTACAGTTCAGCTGTCCATAGCATGAAGAACCATCTCTTCTTCTTCTGTATTTATATTGAAAAACGTAAATACACACTGACCTTCTTGGATATGGGTTTTTTTTAATTATGGATTTACCCTGAACATGTGTATTTCTGATATTATCGTGACTTACGTACAGATTATTTCCATTGCTCCTACATAGCCTACAACAACTACCTCCCAGTTTAACAAATCGGGTTTTTTCCCTCTGGAATAATAATCACCAGATAAATTCACTCTGTAGATCCAGCCCCATCTCATTTTTACCTTGCTTGTAGCAAAGTGTTCAAATTGACATGTAGTGAACTTTCCAAGACATCAGATAAAAAAGTCATGCAATCATTACATTTTAAACCAATGGTTTAAAAATGAATGGTTCATGGAGAATACTGACAAGGTGTAATATAGTTTGGAGTCTTATGAAAAAAGTGCAATTTGTTAGTTCTCATTGCATGCTTCACAGCTTATTTTGTTACTCAGAAACTTCAGAGTCATCAGAGAGGATCAGCTCAGTCTATCCAGAGGAGCAACCTGACTTCGTCGATAACCAGTAATGTCACTCCAGGGGAAGGTACGAGCACTCTACAACATGAAGACACAAGCTGCACCGTGTCTCACCACCACTGTCTGCTTCACCCTGAACAAGTCCATATACTCTGTGCTCCCTCTTCCTTCACTCCCCAGCTAAGACTCCAAGGACAAAGAAAGCAGCCTAATCCTCGAGGCAGCTCGCAGTAGCTTTTAACTTTCTGCCCAGGTTTCACACAATGTAAGAGTGACACAACTGGCTTGAAGTCTTCCCACACCCCGCTGTTCATTCCTGTCCTGCACTGACATGATGGTTTTGGTGAGGAAATATCAGAGAACAGAGCAAGAAAAAAGAGGTGATGCACCTACTTCTCTGTAAAAGCTCTGTCACTTCCCTGCTCCAGTTCAGAGCAGAGCCCCACAGGTACGTTGGTACAACCAAAGGAGCGGTGCAGGAGGACCGTGAGAGTGTTTTAAGCCAATACTGCTGACTGCTTTGAGGAGGTTTCACATTGTGTTCACCCTCGAGTCAAGCAGCAACTTGGAATATTTTTATCAGCAGGAAGCCCTACGTTCTTTGACTTTTAAAAGCCTGAACAGCATAAACAATAAGCCAGCTGTGCTTTCTGCTAAATGTAGTCCCATCAACAGAGTTTCATTCTGTACTCCATTGTGGTCCACATGAAGCAGGGACTAAAGGACACAATGCCTCTGCAAAGGGAATTAATAATCAGCTGTGCATTTATACTGGCAAAGTATCCCACCATTTTAATACTTACTTAAATGAGCAGAATGGGAATAAGCCTTTACTTTTATTATATTACTCTGACCTCCATCTTCCTCCTTCCATCTGCCAGGAAGCTGAAAGAACTGCTCGGCAAGGCAGGGCAGAGCCATACCTGCACCCCAGCTCAGGCAAGGACCAAGGGCAAGGGCTTCTGCTGAAATGAGGCTCTCGAGCCCAGGGTCAGAGGGTTCATGGGCAAAGACACCAGACAGGACTTCTCATAGCTTGCTCTTCCAACTTAGCTGTTTCACAGCAGCCTGACCCAAGGTTATAGCTGCCCTATGTCAGGGCTGACCCTGAGCACCAGCAGCTAAAGCCCTAGGAGGGACAGGGAAGAGGTTGCAGAATCTGTTGGTGCACTCAGCGCCGTGACGGCCACCTCCCTTCCCACCACCATTTGTCCCCACGTCTTACAAAGGTCCAGCTTTGGAGAGGCGGGTGGTGTGAAATGCTCAGTGTGCAGACATCATCCCCCACGTGCCACATTCGCCTTTAGGTGTTCAAGGGCCAACAATTCAGGGTGCAACACTGTGTAGATGCTCCCAACAGACTCCTCCTTTGCTGGGATCAAACCAGTGGGGCAACCATATGGGCAGTGAGGCGGCAGTGCTTCCCTCCCCTTCGAAGACGTTGGCAGTCACTGCACTCATCTGGGAGTGCGGCTGAGGGGTCAGTCCTGTGCCTGGGGCAGAGGCATGGTCCTGGGAGTGCAGGATAAGGCAAGACAGACGACCTGGAGGGGAATGATCTTATGGGTGATGGGCCCCTTTTGGGTGCTCCTCCCCCCCGAGAGCAGTGGCAGTCATTGGGATGGCTCAGGGCTGGGTAGACATCCAGGCTTTGTTGGGAAACTTAGAGGCAACAAAATTATGGGACGCCCCAGGTCCACCAGAGTAGCAGTTTGGGTGGTGCACCCAGCCCATAGGGTGATAGTAAGGGGTACTGTGAGGTGGGGCTCCAGCCTTAGCCACAGCCATAGAGGTGGTGATACCCCAAAAAAATGACTCAGAGCAGTGACCAGTTTCAGGGTCCTTTAATATGGGGGGTTTTGACATTCAGTATAGCGCATGACCTGACCCAGGCCCCTCTCTGAGATCTGGGACATTGTGTTCATTGAACAACTAAAATCTGTTGAATAGGTGGCCAAGATAAGTCACGTCAGATCGGTAAACCCCATAGCCTTGCCCAATCCCCATTGAGCCGTTCAGGGGTTGAGGGGTAGGGACCACTGTGGCTGCAGAGGTGTCAGAGAAGCCTGCAAGGCCAAGACCTGCCTCTGTAGGCTGGCCAGAGTCGCCGGCAGTGTTTGGAGGTCATCCAGGAGCTGTGGAGAGGGAGCTGGAGTGGGGCTGCCCCACGGCAGAAGGGTGGCAGGAGCCTCCCAACACGGGCTTGGTCCCGCAGCACCCAGGCAAGGAGAGCAGAGCAGGTCCACTGAGAGTAACCAAGTCCGGCCAAGAGTCCAGCAGATGCCAGACAAGTCTATAGCATCAAGGCAGGTCCAGGAAGCCAAGTCAGCAGGTCAGGATCAGCAAGGTACGAGGCAGGGCACAGCCAAACCTCAAGCATCTCTCAGGCAAGGAAGCGAGCTTAAATGCAGCTCCTAAAATAAGGGAAAGAGACCCCAAATGGGTCTTCTCACAGCAGGTCCTCCCACACGCTCGTATCGCAGCAGGCTGACCCAGGGCTGGGGCTGAACTGTTACCAGAGCTCCCCCCAGCACAGGCAGCTAAAACCCCTTCTTGAGGGGAAGGGAGGAGATTGTAGAGCTTAGCGGTGCATGCAAGACCCTGATGAAAGCCTCCTCTTGTTCTTTACATCCTCTTGTCACGCTTTATTAACATTTAAGACCAGACACAGGCCAGGAGCCTCTCAAGCTGACCAGGAGTTAGTGGAGGCTGCGAGGGAGCTGGTGGCAGCTTCATGTTCCTTAACACAGAGCCTCCCTCTCCCTGTTCCCTCTCCCTCTTCGCTGTAAGTCACAGCATCTTCAGACTTTAAAAGATGACACCTGCTTGATACTGGAAAGCTTTGCTATTTCTTGGGAGCTAACAAGACACTCAGCTCTGGATGAATGTTAGGTCAGTTCTTCCTCCAAAGAGCCATCGTTGCTCCTCTTCCTCAGGCAATGCTGTGACATCCAAAAAGCACTGACAGGAGGTAGTTTAAAAGCTCAGGCATTTTTTTGGCCCACAAATAAGCCAACTGACTACAGCTATACCTGTAAATATAAAAGGTCAGGGCTTATACTCTGACCTGAGATCAAACACCACGTCAGGACTCCTGTTTATATATAGCTGGACTCTGCTCCTCTTCTTCTTCCCCACGACAGGGTGGCTTCTTCGTCCTGCTGGCCAGGAAGAGCTGCTGGCCCATGACCTTCTCAGACCATGTCTGGGTCAGTCAGCACAAGCCAACGCCACAACAAAGAGCAATGCCAGCGACTGAACAGTATAGACACCCACAGCCAAGTGTTCACACCAGTGTCTGGCCCTGTTTACTGGTTTGGATATGTCCATCTAGTCCATCAGGTAAGTATGTGCATAATTCTTTGCAGGATTTGATCCTAAAAAATGTTTCATTTTCTCCTCTGATTCCCAACTCAGAAAGGGGGAGTTTTAATGTACCTACCATCCGTAGGTTACTGGCTTTTAGTTCCCCTTTAAATCACAAGTTAACAGATTCTATGGAGAAATAATTGGGGAAACAATCCAATCATAAATGAGGTCAGACTGGATAATTTCCTCATCCGTTTTAGCTCTCAGTATCTGAGGATTTGGGTGCTGATACTTCCGCCTTTTCCCATGCTTTTTTGCCTGACTCATGTCACTCGATCGATTTGGCTGTGCTGGAGGTCCAGCTGTTACTTCTGTGCCAGTATGTAGTAATGCATTACTTCAAAGGGGGAGGCAATGACCTTGGTTTGCAGGCATCTCGCTGTCCCCTGTGGCACTGTCAGATAGCAGATAAAGAGACTCAGCGCTTGATGAGCGCTTTTGCCTACCGTCTCCAAGCCAGAAAGAATATTTCAATTTCACAGCCTGCATTTCATTTATTAACCCTTCCCCACCTGCTTTCACGCTATTTTTCTTCTTCCCAGTCTCCAAGAAGACTCAGACTGGAGGTTCTATTTGCCTAATTAGCAGTAGGCAAATACGCAGTTTTATAATGTTCAAAGAACCTTTTTCCCCTGAGGATCTCTAGGATTAGCCCTTTAGAGAAACATCATCCACCACGTAAATACACCCTGCTTGTAGCACAGTCATGCTGAATGCACAGGAATGGAGAACTGCAAATTTAAAAAAGCATATCAAAAGTGGCCAGTTATAATTACAGGGGGAATTTAAGTCTGACAGCATCAGCTAGGAACACCAGAGCTAACATCCCTTCAAATATGCCACTGTTTAATGAATCCTAGGAACGGGCTTAACACGGGAGGAGGGACTGTGGCAGCTACGCCGATACTACGTGGTGTAGTGCACCCTGCACATCCAGCGAGCGAGCAGCAGTGGTGTTACTGCACACCCCACCTCTGCTTCGTGCCCGCGTGTCTGCATTCAGTCCTGAGGGATGCAGTGTTTGAGATGTCATTTCTTCCTCCTGTCAAGTAGCACAGATCACCAGATACACAACGTTGAGAGCGTTCGGTGCATACCCGGGGTGCGGCTTCACGGCAATTAGAGGCTGGATTGCAACACACGTAGTGAAGTGCGTATTTTCCAACATAGCTTTCGTTTACCCTGGCAATAGAGTAATGTTGCCTTCGGTTCAGACCACATAAACCCACCAGGGACTCTGGGTGTATTCTCCGGTTGCTGTATTTCACCAAAAGGCCGTGCCACCAAACCACCTTTACTGTCGTACCCAGCTTAGCTAGATTAAACCTGTCCCAAACATGCCTACGGGTTTTGGGCACACATCCATTTGCAGGCACCTACAGGCCTTCACTGATGAGACAGAAAAAACAGCAGCTTCTGAGCGTCCCTGGAGCGTTTTCCTATGAGAAGCATCTGTATACTTCACCATGAGGGAGAATACAATGCATTTAGTGAGCTACCCTGCATGCATATACATCCCCGGGAAGAGTTTATGGGGGTGGCAGGGATGAGAGGTGAAGAGACTGCCTTCTCTCCAGCAGCATCCCTTTCCAGTCAAGCCCTCGTCCCAACCTGCGTGCCCAATCCATTTCAGTCTATAAAACCTAAATCCCAGGTGGTCCTTATGGATCTTATCAGCAAGATCCATTCTGGCAAACAGTCATTTGATTTTTCCTCTCCTTTCCAGTTACATGGGAGGTGGTCTGAAAATTAGACAGTTCTTCATCCAATATTTAGAAAGAAGAAAAGAGCTTACATAGCTTATTTTGAGCACTGTGATCATGTTCCTCAATTTTACCATGACCTGTGAAATATGAGGTTTTAAGGTTCAAAATTCTGGAATAATGGGAAACGGGGAAATTCCAGCGTACTTTCCAAAACAAATGTAGTTTGTAGATCTCATAATAGGACAGTAGAGCAAAAATATGAATTCTTAAAAGCATTTTAAAAAAAGCACCTCAACCTTCTTTGCTTGAAAAATCTCGTAGTCTTTAATTCAATTTTAGGATTATTTGGGGTTGGACTCTGGAGATGATGGCATCACAGATGTACACTGGGAGTGATGCATCAGGAGAAGGTGAGTCATCTGCTACCCAGTTAATACCTTTGCTGATGGGGAAAAGGAGAAGCCTTGCATCAGGATTACAGAGTGATTCGTCTTAATAAAGACATGCAAAACAATGCATGAGAAATATGCCCTGAACAACGAGATAACACAGGTTAAACCACTCATAAGTAGATTTTCTTGGGAAAAAAATCCCTTGAGTACAGAAACTATACCGATCTCGTGATTTCCTTCAAAATTACTGTTATTCCACATTGATACTTCACTGTATCTTTTCTGCCAAAACTTGCTTCTGCAGCCCAAAATCTGAATGTGAACAGAGAGTGAAACTTTGACATCTTGCTTCCGCATCAGCTGAGACCTCTGTGTAGTCTGATCAAGAGGGCTGTTTCCTGAGTGATACCCACACATCACTTGCGTGCTGCAGAACAAGTACTGGCCAAGCAGGAGGACATTTTGTGGGTATTAAGCGAGGAAGAATGTAGAAAATGATGACGCACTCCCATTTGTACAAATCCCAGATGTCAGGGAGCCAGGCTCAGAAGTGGTTTCAATTTTGTTTTCTCAGTCATCCTCCAAAGAGCCCACATTTCACTGCCCTCAGCAAATGATGCCTATGCTCATAAATATTGTTTGTGCTCAAAACCTGCCTTCTAGGGTAAAGCTTATCTAACCGTGGCACTACAGCACTCCTGTTACAACTAATCCGAATTAACCAGCTTGTCTCAGTTTTAAAAGGTCAGATATCAACAGTGCTTGTAACACCCTATAAAACTGCAAACAAGAGGTCAAAGCATTGGGAAAATTATTTGGAAGTCGGATGAAATAGGGAGAGGAAAAAACAAAAGAAAATCACCGGCCTCAGGAACAGAGAACAGGCTGTGTCAACTGAACACCATGTTTGCTGTAAATAATGCGGTGCATGCACACTGACTTTTGCAAACACTGCAATTACTGTCTGGCTGCACTAAAAGTTCACATTTATCTCGGGAGGCTTTCTCTGCTGTGTATGATTTTTCACTGCTCTTCCTCCGAGCTGTTTGTTCCCTGGCACCGTTGCTAACGTGCTCGTTATTTTTAATGTTTTCCCCTTTCGTTTCCCGATAAGCAGGACAACAAAAAAACGGTGTAGAGAGAGAGTGTGAGTGAGTTCACGCAATGGGTCAGTGACAGTTCAGTCAAGCCAAACATGAGAAGGTGATTTCGGACAGCGAGTTCATCCTACGATTGTTTGAGGGAAGTCAACAGGAGAGGTTGCCTTTAGTGAAGGAAAATGATTGATGTGCTGTGGCAGAGGGGAAAATAGGAAGAAAATGAAGGCAGAGACACAGTGTTGTTTCAAGAAATGAATTGTTTTCACCTGAGAATTAGGGGACACAGTTTATTCCCATTTATAGTGCCAGGAGAATCTGACTCAGCTGCATCTTGCTTGTCAATGCCAGCAGGGCACGCACAAGAAAATGTGGCCATGGAGATGTGATTAAATACCCTCTAATGAAGTTTTCCAATGATTTTCCTTGGCTCATATGTTTTAACCAGACCCGGGTGTATCCAATGCTTGGGTCAGAAATCATATTCAAAACCTTTTTCTAGTGTGTAGACCTCAATTTGGCCAGCTCTGCAGATGCTGGCCAGTAGCACTGAAGCTCAACTTTACAGAATGTGGAAGAAACATTTTCTTGTGCAGTCAAGATCTAAAAGCCCAGGAATATAGGTTTATAGCTCTTTCTCGATTAGCTTATAACAACTAGATTTATAGACTTTTTTTGTGGCTTTCCATTATAAATTGAACGTTAAATGGGTAATTCTGAGTTACGGGGTTTTTTGCTTGTAAAGTCTTTTTTTTTCTTTTCTACTCCATCCTTGATGCAGTTAAATGTTTCTTCTCTGGGAATACATGTATGAACGTTCAGGAATTCAGTGCAACCACTGGCACAGGAAGATATTGAAGCATTTTTAGGATATACAAGTAGGATGCTAAAGGTACAGGTGATCAGGAAATTAAGTTTTGTAGCCTTAAAGCTGCTGATTCCACCCTCAGAACATGAGGCTGAATCTGTGCAGCCAGTGTTTTTATTGATCCTGATTTACATTTATAGACACTGTGTGATTATATCACTCCTTCATTTACCCAGATACATTAATGCTTCCACATCTGGCTATCTAGTTAGATGCTAACTGGCAGCAATGGCTGCATGGCTGGATTTTCTCTCATTCTGTTCCTTAATTCACCATTAATACTTCATTATTATTGTGACAGTAAAAAGCTTAGTTATTCATTATTACTCTCACAAAGGCCAGGCAGTTACCTCAGATAAATACTTGACAGATTTGAGCACCAGGACTAAAACTAATAGGGTGTAGCAGAGTGTAAGACAACTGATTTCCCAGCTGATCTATAATCCTCCATCAGAACAGCAACATTTATTTTTCTTTGACTGACAGATGCACACAAGTCGGCCAGGATACCTTTGCCAAGCTGTAGGTACAGGATACCTCACCTAGATGACACCTTTGTGGTTCAGGTTCATCATACTTAACCTACCTGAGGTACCTATAGGTGAAGTTTGTGGAATTCCTGAGCCTCTAGCAGCTTGCTGCTGCCAAAAGTGGTGGTCTGGTGGTCCTGCTCTCTCCTCCTTCATTCCCAGCTTGTTAGATCAGCAAAAAAATATCTGTTTGGAGGGGGTCTTAGTTTTGTGGTTTGTTTTTGTCTTTTTTGTTTGTTTTGGCAGTTTTCTGCTGGTTTAGGTTGTTTATTCAAGGTCAGATAAATGCCATAGGCGCCGGTGATGGTGAAAGGCAGAGAGTCATTAGAGGGCCTCACCTGTTTTAAGAAACTTAACTATGAGATGAGTTCAGTTCAGTGCAGAAAGTTAGGAGGAGCCGCCTTCTCCCCTCATGGATGCTTCAGATGCATCAGAACAAAGGGTATAAGGTAAAGGCTATTTACTCACATAAAACCTGGGCTGAGCAATGGAAAGGTTAGTGCTCAGCGAGACTTCTGCCTATACTTTCACTGCAGCTGGAGCCATGGAGTGGGACAGGGTTGGCAGCCTTGCCCACGCTCCCATCGTGCAAAGTTGGCATCAGGATTAATAGCCTTCTCCTCTTTCCCCCCCCGCCAGCAAATCCTCTCTGCTTATGCCAACAGAAGTCTTGATTTATGTGCAGAAACTTGAAGGCTCTGTGTGGTTTTGTATGTGGCCAGTCCAAATTTCTTGTACTGGGAGGGAAGTTTTGCTGTGCGCTGTAAGGGGAGCAGGAGTGGAGGCTAGCTGCTCCCTGACTTAAAGCATTCTCCTATTTCTCTTGGTCTTCATTGCAAAACTGCCCTTGCCCACATATTTTAAACCAATTGAACTGAAAGATGCCTCAATTACTGTCTTTATATCACAAAAGTTCAATGTTAAAAGTGCAGTTACAGTATATTTTAAATCCCAAGCAATTACCATTTGTTTATAGCAACAATTGCAATCCATTAAACGAATATACCAGCACAATTGACCATATATATCTGCAATTATTAGCATGCCACTAAACTAGAACAAACCTATGGTATTCTAGCCTGCATTTAAGTGGGAGCTAGAGTAAATACCAAGGCATTTATTTATATTTTGGGAGCTAGAATTTAGAGTCTAAAGTAAATACAAAACCATTTTATTTATATGTTTACATTCAGGTTTTACTTTAAGCTCCTGCCTTATCACAAGACAAACTCTTCCTATGCGGAGGCATAAACAAGATTCTCAGTAGATCATGCTGGCAGTTTTATATATCTCTGTCCACCAAGATCTTTTAGTATCAAATTAAGTGAGGCCAAAGCTCTGAACTCCCAGCACAAATATTTTGCAGTTGTTGCAGAAAAGAGAAATTGTCATGCCCAAACAGACCGATGTAGTATCCTGTCTCTGACAGTGGTCAGTGTTGAATGTTTCAGAAGACAATATAAATCCTCCCCTCCCAACCTTCTCTGTCCGTAAGTGCACACAATGCACTTAATTGTGCAATCCAGAAAAATAATATCTTCCTGATCTGAGCTGATCATAATTGCATATAGCTTTATTTATATCGACATTAACATTAATCTTGATGGTTATTACTAATGCTGTTACCAGGAGGCACTGCATATTTTATTAATACTGTTCTCTAAACTCACTGTGCCAATCGAGGACTTCTGGCAATCCTTCATTCCCCAGCAAGTTCCTCCTATAGAAACCTCCCACTTCTTTGCAGGAACTCCCTGCATGAATCCATCCCTCTCCCTCATCCCAACAATTCTGCCCGTATCCACAGGCCAGAATTTTTCTGTGCCCTCTTTCGTTACCAGATTGTCCGGTCTTCCCCCAAGTTCAGGGCCAGGTAGCTGTTCCTTTTTGCCTACTCAGATCTGCTGAGAATAACCCACCCCGCTGCAGCCATGGCTCTGCCAACCACTCAGCTTTTTTCCTTACTGGCACTGTTCTTGCTATTATCATCGCTCTGCTTTGGAGCCTCAGCTGCAGATTCACAGCTCTAACACCAGAACAAAGTGCTGTATCAATTAGTTTGACCTCCTAGCTCGCGGGGGCCGCTACATTTCACCCAGTTACCTTTGCGTTGTGACTTGAATTCTTTATTTTTAAAGCACTGCCAGCTATCTGGATTTAGATGTACCTGAGATGACTTTGTGTGGAGTCAGCTTAGCTTCAATATGATTTACTGGTTCAGAAACAGCAGCGCATACAAATGGAGCTGTACTTGTTCTGGGGCCAACTTGGGTCTAGAAGCGATGCAGCTGCCTTGATACGGTGCTGAGCCTGGGCTAGTAAAGCCCTGCCAGAGCTCTGCTGGTCCTGCCTGGAACCAGCTCAAGCATCTCTGTGCCACATGTCACGCTCCTGGAAACAGTAAATTTGGGAGGACAGTGACAAGGTGTCCCACCAGCGCTACGTGAAGTTATTTCTGGCTCAGCACAGCAAATTGTCTCTGATGAATCTTGGCTGGTGATAGACTGGTCTGCAGAACTACTTTGATGTCTCTGCTCCGTGGTCCCCAACACAGGAATGGCCCTGAACCTCTGCTGGCTGCGTACATTTGCATCACAGCTGAATTAACAAACCCTCCTGCAATCCACACTGCTGGCAACCACGGTGCAGAAACGTCCAAACTGTCTGAGCTAAAACTAACAAGCTCTGAAGTACCTGAGCTGGCTCAGTTTCAAGCACTTCAAGCATATTGTGCCGCATAACAGAGTGTTCTCAGATGGTGCTTAGTGAGAATGTCGAGCTAGGGTTTATACATCTTTAATGCAAAGGTAAAAAGGTAAACTAAACTTTAGAGAAAAAAGGAAAGAAAAAAAAGCTAGGGGAAAGGAATCATTGTGCCATTTTCCCCTCAAAAAGCTATTAATTAAATATTAGTTTGAAACAGAGCGATCCTGGGGATATTACATTTCACACCAAGCTTCTTACAGGGTCGGTTAGCTGCCTTCAGCAATATGTATGATTTCTCCTTTTTTTTTCTAGTTGTTCAGTACCGTTTTTTTATTTCTAATCCCTACCTCAGTGTCACTTCTGAATAAGGGTAGGCTTTTAGGCAAAATTGACTTATTTCTTTTACTGACATAAGACCGATACAGGTTGTCAAAAGACCTTTGTTGTCATCCATTCCAAGAGCTCATAATTTAATACAAGACAAGAGACAACAGGCACAGAGAAACAGATGGGAGACTGCAAGAACACGGTAACACAAACAGTCTAATTTTATTGTGAGGGTAAAAACTCACTTGTGTTGCTGTTACATAGCGTGGCCCACTCACTGGTTTCCACGCAAGACTCCACATGCAAAACCAGACATGGTCTCATTAACCTCTGCACATTCCTATGGCACCAGTTAATTATATACTGTATAAAATAATCTTTTTTTGACCTAATTTCAGTATTATTGAATGGGTAAATCAAGTCTGATATGAAGTAGGCTTCAGCCTTTGGATAAAGAATAGTTTTGACTACTAGCAAGACTTCACTTTCTTTCAATAGCCCTGAGTTATTACCCCCTGAAGTAAATGGAGAAAAAATTCATTGCATTGGGGTTTGGATCAGGCCAAATGTGACCTTGAGACCTACCCAATACACCAACCCACATGTCAGACATCTGACATTCATTGGTTAAGGAAATATAAAATCATCAACCTCTTTCTCTACAAGCAGTGAAAGAAGAGCGAAATGGAGATATTTTTGTAAAATTATTTGGGGAGAACTCAGATACTAATGATGGGGAGCAAATAAGCAGCTAGGTAGATGGGAAGATTATGGAGGTAGGAATCGGTCTGGAGCAGCTGGCAGAATTACACAGAAAACTATATTAAACGATGTTCCAGCTTCTGAACTCACTCATATTCATGTTTCTTGACAGCATCTGCTTTTGAATGTTTTCTGGATGAGATGTTGGCACTATTGAGATTTATGCCGTATCAGCCAGGGAGAATGAAGCTGTTTATTTATCGAGGGAGAGCACAGGCAGCTAGAGGAGGAGACGTCAAGTCTCCCAAACCTGACCTGCCTCTCAGCAACTGGCTGACTTTATTTCTAGTCTCAGCAAGCTGCTGGTAATAACCTGCATACACGTGTCCATTTAAAGTCCCATATACTAGTTCACATGAAATATGGGTGTCAGGACCTAAAGAAGCTATACGTACAGGAATATACCCTGCCCCATTAAGCAATTTACCACATAATGGATTAATGGTTTGCTTATATTTCTGTCATGCTGGGACAATCATTAACAAATTCTGTTTATTGCCTAGATAGCAGATGGCTCCACCTACTCCTGCCAGGGATGGAAAAACTCCTAAAGCTTTAGGGCAGGATGAAGGAAAGCTCACTAATCCTTTAGGAAGTGTGTTAACGGTTCAGGTATTAATTGGGTTATAGTTCACAGGAAATTCCAGGGGAAAGGGAAGCATGAATGAAGAGAACTGCAGGGAGTGTTTGGATGTGTGAGGTTACAAATATCCCTATAACCTGTCCGAGGACACGTGTGTCCCCATACCAATCCTCCTTTTCAGCAGAAGCAAGTCCTAGGACAAAGGTTTCAGCTATGAATTTCAGCTATGGGACAGCTTTGTAAGTGTCCTAAGAGTTTGTCAGGGAGCAAAAGAGAGGGAAGTTTATTGGCGCTTGCTCAGCGTATGGGTGGCTATAACCTGGTTTTATTTTACTGCTGTGCCCCTGTCTCTATGAAGTTATTAATGACATTGCTAGTATGTTAATAACAGCACATATAATCTTTCTTTACTTTTACCTAATGTTCATGTTTGGTGAAAGAGTGATTTCAAAAGATCCGGCTTTCCATTTCTATGGGCAGGCTTGCTGGACTGCTCACGCGCTGGACTCTGGGGCAGCCAAAGAGTAACAGATTTTTTCTTGAGTAACCTTCACAGGCTCGTTGAGTAGCTGTTAATGCACAGTGCCAAATGGGAAAGCTACTCTCGAAGGCAGGCACTAGTGATAGTCTACCTGCCTAAGCCCCCAAATCTCCTGCTGCACTTGGAACATTCTCCTCTCGATGTCCTTTAGTTCCCAGTTTACTCAGTCCTGTCAAAATAGCAAACATTAACTGCTTCCAAGGCTCTATAAAAGCCCAGAGTTTTAATGTTTTTGGTAATGTGGACAGGAGCTTCTTGCTAGCCACGCACAGATCTTCAACATCTTGGCATTCAACGTGTGGAAAAATGTCAGATGTTACTGCCATGGTGTAGATTTTGATCAGCAGCCTAGAGCTGACAGATTTTACTGTTTATTCCTTATCCCCAAGCCATTTACTTCCCTTTAACACTCTAAATTCCGCACTCAAATGCTGACATGGGTATTTTTTAATTAAGCACCTTTTCACTGTTTAAGTTTGCTTAACAGATAACTGCCTGTCGGCTTTTCACTTTTAACTTCTTGTTTGCTCAGCAGTGAGGCTTTTCATAATTAAAGCCCTTTTTCAGTTATTCCGGTCTGCAATATTTATTCTGCAGCAAAAATACTGAAGAAATGGCTTTGCATGACTGAATGATTGAAGGAAACACTTCAGGTGCTTGTCTGTTCTTCAGTAACACAAGTTTTTAAATTTAACTGTAGAATTTTCTGGCTCTTTTATCCACTGTCTCTCAATGTTCAAAATTTCAGTGACCCTCGTGAACAGTTCTGAGTCACTTCTTCTCCTGGTGTCAACACTTCGCATCCTTTCATGCCAGATCAGAATCTGCGCAGAGCAGCTACAGAGCGAGATCTCGAATAAGCAGCCGTGAATTTGTCTCACAGGAGTATTTTGAGCACCCAAACGCCCTAGATAATGAAAAGCCATGTTGAAAATTCATTCTCCTCCTTATCTAACTAATCACAAAAGTAGGTAAGAAAATATTCAGCACCCGAGGAGCAGACCAGAGGTTTTTCAGACACTATGCCCTGTATAGTATTGCAGTTGACAAATAAAATGGAACTGCAATGGCAACATATAAAATAGCATGAAAAAGAACTGACAAACAACTTGTTGCTCATCAAAAAAGCTTGTTTTCAATTTCAGACTCAGCTTCTGTGTATGGAATTTGCAAGAAGATAAGGAAAAGCTTCTATAAATACCTGAACAAAAGCTGGTTATTTCAAGCTTTCATGGCCACATGTAAACTAATATTTATAGGGGCAAAGACACTTTGGCAAATAAAGACTGTGTCCTAATTTAAGCAGTTTTACCCTGATGTGCACGTAGGTTGCGTAACTGCTCAGCAGTGGCTTTTGCACCCTCCTACTTTTCGAACTCCTGTAGCCAAGCATGCTCTATCTCAGGAAAGAATGCAACTTTTAGCCAAGGTTTGTCAACGTGAATTCTTGGGCACAAAATGTACCCCTAAGAAACCTCTAAAGCTGATCTGAGAGAGAATAAAGTTGGATCCACTGATCTTGGTGCGTGCAAAAGTTGCCGATAGGATTGGAACATAGCTGGGAAAATTTTAGCCTATAAAAGGGGGCATTTCACAAATTTATGGCTTATCAAAAGCTAGTATTATACAAAAGCAATTATTCATAACTATACTGCTTTGCCACGCAGACCTTAATCCCCCTCAAACAGCCTACATCCATAGTCACTGAAATCAATGGGGACTTTGTCACTGGTTTCAATGGGCACAGGATGTTACCAGAACAGCATCTGCAGCACTTCCCAGATCGGAACACTGGGAAGAATCTTCATTTGTAACTAAATGTTTCATGTTTCAAAAGACTGGCCTCAGATGTGCTTTGGAAACTTTTTTTTTTGGTATGTCTTTCTTCCACCAAGCTGCATATGTATCAGCTCCAGTCCTAGAGATGATCTTAAGAGCTTATCTCCCAGGGGATCATAACTTCTTTCTAATTTGCTGCTTTATTGAAATAATCAGGGCTTGAAATTAACTTTTTTTTTTATCGCTCACAATCTTTGCTACTTGCATGAAGAGCACGTAGCACGTTTCCATGTCTTTTTTGAGACTTTTGCTTATTTATTTGCTCATCTGCCTTTAGCAAGTTCATGTTCTGAAAACAGAAAAGCAAGAGATTGCAGGTAAAAGGGAATTAATATTTTATTTCAGATCGGGAGGAAAAAACTGCATAACCATAAAAACCCAAACATATATTTATTGTTTGGGAAGATTAAGGAAACCAAGGAGATGTGTTTTCAAATTTTAATTTTGGAAAGGAATTCCTGTGGACCTTCTGTAACTCAATTTCTCAGTAGGTTTCTCAGTTTACCGTTCTAAAGTGAGGCAAATAATAACCTTCTACTTTGCAAGAGCATTTCAGAGCTAAATAATTCAGGGCCAGACTGTGCTATCTTTTTTTCACGTTGTGTGATAGCTTACTATGCAAGTATCCCCAAAGGACCAGCAAATCTCTTGTGACAACTCCAGAGACAGGCTTCCTTAGGGACAATCACGTGTTATTAGACATATTGGACATAATAAAGAATGACAGAATCTGGCTGTTAAAACTTTATGAGATGCTCAAATACTATAGTGACAGTAGCCATTAAAGCTATAGATAAATTACATCTAAAACAATCCCTCTTTGCTGCATTCCTAACTTCTAAAATATCCTTTGATTTCACTATTGCTACTCTTTATTCTCAGCACATTTTGTTTTTAATCTAAGACCTCTGAATTTCTCCTCAGACAAGGACGTAACTGCAGATACTGCTGCCAGGTAAAATTACTGCAATGAGTTCTGGTTTGTACAACTTTTGGAAAACATTCTGAAACGGTTTGCTTCTTGGGTAGTGACTGAGTAAGAGTGTCCTCGCTACTTAGAAAGTGAAAAAACTTCTTTTGGGAGTAAAAGACATTTTTTTGCACCAAGTGGTGAGGCAGCGGTGTAGCTGGAGACTATGTAAGGGCTGTAGGGAAGGCACAGTGTATAGAATCATAGAATCATAGAATTGTTTAGCTTGGAAAAAACCTTTAATATCATCCAATCCAACCATTAACCTAACACTGCCAAGTCCACCACTGAACCATGTCCCTAAGTGCCACATCTACAGGTCTATTAAATACCTCGGGGGATGGTGACTCCACCACTTATCTGGGCAGCCTGTTCCAATGCTTGATAACACTTTCAGTGACGAATTTTTTCCTAATTTTCCAATCTAAACCTCCCCTGGTGCAACTTGAGGCCATTTCCTCTTGTCCTATCGCTTGTTACTTGGGAGAAGAGAGTGACCCCCACCTCGCTACACCCTCCTTTCAGGTAGTTGTAGAGAGCTATAAGGTCTCCCCTCAGCCTCCTTTTCTCCAGGCTAAACAACCCCAGTTCCGTCAGCTGCTCCTCATAAGATTTATGCTCCAGACCCTTCACCAGCTTCATTGCCCTTCTTTGGATGTGCTTCAGCACTTCAATGTCTTTCTTGTAGTGAGGGGCCCAAAGCTGAACACAGCACTCGAGGTGTGGCCTCACCAGTGCCGAGTACAGGGGAACGATCACCTCACTGCTCCTGCTGGCCACACGATTTCTGATACAGGCCAGGATGCCGTTGGTCTTCTTGGCCACCTGGGCACACTGCCGGCTCATATTCAGCCGGCTGTCGACCAACACCCCCAGGTCTTTTTCCAGTGGGCAGCTTTCCAGCCACTCTTCCCCAGGCCCTTAGAGCTGCATGGGGTTGCTGTGACCCAGGTGCAGGACCTGGCACTTGGCCTTGTTGAACCTCATACAACTGGCCTCGGCCCATTGATCCAGCCTGTCCAGATCCCTCTGTAGAGCCTTCCTGCCCTCAAGCAGATCAACACTCCCGCCCAGCTTGGTGTCATCTGCAAACTTACTGAGGGTGCACTCGATCCCCTTGTCCAGATCATTGATAAAGACATTAAACAGAACTGACCCCAATACTGAACCCTGGGGAACACCACTGGTGGCCGGCCGCCAGCTGGATTTAACTCCATTCACCATGCAGGCTGAATACCAGGCTAGAGGTGCTGCCTTCCTCTGCCTTCCCAGAAAACCCATCTCTGTAAAGACAAGAACAAAGTTACTGTTAGAGGAGTAATTACATAAATTAAATGAATATGAGGGGCTACTCCAAGAGCTGTTTTAAGCTGCTGGACATCCTCGGTGTGAAGTAACTTGGCCTGAAGGATGTAGAGGGCTGAGAATTTACGGATTTAATACTCCTTCCTGAACAGTTTAACACTTCAATTGCTGCAGTTACCACTTGCACTCTCTGGGATGGTCCAGCATCCCAAACTCAGAAAAAATAACCTATGGCCTGCTGCAGTAATTAAAAGTCCTTTGATTTAAATCTTCTTGGGCTCCTAAGCCACGGCTGGGTAGGTTTACACAGGGCTGGGGCTCAGCAAGGGACAGGATCATCCCAAGATGGCCCCTGCAGCGGCCTTGTTTTCACGCCAGAGAACCAGAGCGGTCCTACCACAGCCCTGATGTGGCGAACACTTTCCGATGCAAAACCTTCTGAGGTTTGGGGTTTTTTTTTGTGCTCCCCGAAATATTTTCCCTTCAGAGGGAGAAATCTCTCCAAAACCGCTCAGGCTTCTCAAACTAAAAGGGTGAAGCACCGCGGGGGGAAGGTCCCTCAGCAGCACAGGCATGAGGTGAGGTGAGGTGAGGTGAGATGGAGGTGGGATGCCCCTCTACGGGGGTTCACCATGTTGTTTATTCTGTAAAACACCTTCCTCCTCCCCGGGCTTCTCCCCTCGCCAACGGCAAAAGGGGACGGAGGAGGTTGGAGCCGCCGGCCCTGAGGCGAACCCCCCCAACTCCCCCACTCTCCCCCCCATTCCCTCACAGCGCGGCGCCGGCGGCGGGAAAGCGCTGAGGGAGAGGGTGGAGGGGGGAGGGAGGCGGGGCGAAGGCGGAGGCGGAGCGAGAGAGGCGGGGCCGCGGCGGGGCGGGGCGGGGCGGTCGGACGGGCCATTGAGTCGGTCGGTTAATGGCGTTCGGGGCCGGCGGCTCCGGCGGCGCCTCCTGGCGGGGGGTGGGGGTAGGGGGGGGCTGAGGGGGGGGCGAGGCGAGGGAACAAAGCGCCGGAGCTGCCAGGTAAGGCCGCGGCTGCTGCCGCCCCCCCCTTCCTCCTCCTCCTCCTCCTCCTCCCAGGGGATGAGCAAGGCGGGCAGCGCTGACAGGGCTTACCCCCCCCCCCCCCTTTCCCTTCCCCTTCCCTCCCCCATCTGGGCCGTTTGTGAGAGGAACAAATTCTCCTCAGGGTGAATTTCCCCCGCCGGCCTCCTCCCCGAGCCCCGCCGCCCCCCCTCAGGCACCCGCCGGGGGTTAGGAGGAGGAGGAGGAGGAGGAAGGTGTCGCCGGGAGTTTCTGGCAGCTCCGCGGTGTAATTTTACCCTTCGGTGGGGAGGGAGGGAGGAGGGAGGGAAGCTCGGGCGGGATCCGGCGGTGCGCGGCTGCTCCCCGGGGCGACTCTTCTTTGTGTCCAGGTGGCGAGGACGAGGGGCCGGGGGGGGCTGCCCGCGGCCATGGGGGTGCAGGACCGGCCCCAGTGCTTCTTCGAGATAGAAATCAACCGGGAACCAGGTAAGGCTTGCGTCTCTTGACACAAGCGTTCCTCTCGAGTGTTGTGGGGGTTTTTTTGGTTTTTTGTGTTGTTTCTTTTTTTTTACTACATTTTTCGCCTTAATAATTGGCTCAAGCCGTTAGCGATGAGTTTGGCCGCTGATGCGTTATTTCCGAGTTAGTTTTTAGTAACTTCTGATGTTTACTAGGGTGCCGGATGCTTTTTATTCTCTCTTGCGTTTGATTTTTATTTGTATACGTGAAGAGAGAGGTTCAGTGAGGCCAGCTAACACTGTTCTGAAGATAAAAAGCGTTCTGTATTAGAACTGTATCGTGTTATGTATTATGCCTTTACAGTTGTATAAACTATGGAAAATTGGGGCAAGTTGTGAGGAAACTGGAGAGGTACTCCCAGAAGTATTTTTAATCATAACAGTAATTAAAACTGGAAAGGGACCTCAGGAGGTCGTCTGGTCTAAATCTTTCCTTCTCCTGCTCAGAATGAGTCTTCTGAATGTAAATGGAGAATTGACTGTAGAAGCATAGAATATCTCACCAGGTGGCCTGTTTAAAAAAATAATAATTAAAATAAATCCATCTCTTAACTTGTATTTTCCCGATGGGAAGTGTAATCGCCTGTAAGTGGCAGACTGTGAGTTTTAATCCTGGAATAGCTACTTGATTCCCTCTTCTGTTTTCCCCACTCTGTAAAAATGGTCGTACAGATTTACTTACCCATCTTTTTTGAACATGAATTTATCGATGTATATTAGTTGTCTGGCATATACTCGGTGCTTTATATAGCCACTATTTGTCTCTCAGAAAAATGAATAAATGTGATGGCTTCATTATGCTTTCACTTTCATTTTCTGCTTCAATGTTTCCCTGAAAGCCTTTGAAATAAGAGTTTATATATCTGCATTTTCAAATTTCAGTTGCATTCAAAATGTAGCTGTAACCTGTTTGGCTTGCTTTTTATTTTCAGCAAAATTTCAAAAGAAAGGTTCAGTTCTAACTTCAGTGACCTGATACGGCATATCTATAAATCTGTTGCTATTTTAACTCCTGTTGGAGTTATTTTAATTAACAGTGCCTTCTCTGAATACTTTTATTGAAGAGAAAAAAATGTTACTGTAAATGGAGTTTTAACATTTTTCTGTTCCTTTAAATTCAGATTTACTATGGGATGAGACTACTAAAATGTTTGGGTAGGTTTCCAGTTTAGGAATTGTAGTTTGATGGGATTGATTTATAGCAAAGACAATTCATTCTTCATCTAGTTTGCTTTTAGTCTTTGTTAGGTTTTTTACTTTTGACTCTCCATCTGAAGAATCTCTCCCTGCTCTTTCTTTATGCACATGTTCCTGCTCCCATCTCATAATACCTCTTGTCACCTGCCTTGTCCCCTCCTCAGCCCTGTGCTGTGCATCACGAGTGAAAGTGGATAACCTTGTTTTCCCTCACATCTACTTGGGTTTGATGACTGATAGCGGTGTCAGAGAGGAATTGCAGCGTTAGTGTTCTTGGTGGTGCAGAGCTTTGGTTACCTAGAGTAGACACGGGGCTTTGGCTCTGTTCGGGCTGTCTGTATTTATTTTCTGTTTAAAATAACAGTAATCTCACAGCTGTATATCAAATTCAGAGCCCTGCTGTTTTTATTGCACCTGACTAATGACTTGTATTTTTGCAGGAAAACGTGCCAATTTTTAAAATGTTGGTATGGGGACTTGTGTGTAATCTGGTTATACTACTTTATTCTAGTGTCTGTTTATTAATTCACTATGCAATTATGTCTTGGGATTTAAGGTTATAATTAAAAAGCTTAAACGTTGCTCTTTTAGCTGTAAGGTGACCTTCAAAAGCTGAATCAAGTGTGAATGATAAAGCAGTGCTTCCAGATGACATGAAGCACTAACTCTGAGAGATGTACTCTCCTGCTGATACTAGTGAGGTATTAACTTTTAAACTGCCAGCAGATTTCCAAATTAACGTTTTGCTTATTTGACTTCAATACAATAAGCTGATCTGCTTGTTCATTTTTATTAGATGTAAGGAGAAAGAACTGGGGAAAAGAGCAATCCTGCATTTTGCTGCTAGCCAAGAAATAAGACATTGCCCCCACCCTGTTTACACTGAAAAGCTGAACTAACATCTCTCCGCAAAATTCAGAGAATAAGAGAACATGCCTCTCGCAGTACTGGAGACGTCTCTTTGCCTGCAGAATACAAAACTGTGTCATTTTAAACAGTGTAGGTTGCTTGGAGTCCAAAAATGTTCCCCGACGCAGCTGCCAACTCTTAGCTTTCCCTTTACAGACTTTGCTTACCCAATGTTTGTTGAAATACCTGTAGCAATTAAAAATAAGAGATCAGTGCACAGACTAGATGAAAAGGAGCAGCAGAAGGTGGTGTGTGTGCATATGGGGGGGGGGGAGCGGACTGCAGAGTTTGAATTAGTTTTACTCTTTAACTAGATCCCTTGGAAAATACAGGAGTGAAAATTGTAGCTTTGGTTGTGCTTTCAGAAGCTTTATTACAGCTTTTCTGTCCATATTTTAATTTTATCTACAGAGTCTTGGAATAAAACTTGATGCCTGCTTGTATGTGCCTCTTGCAGTGGAGTAAACTTTGTAGGCTTTGTGTCTGTGTCTAAATTTAGGCTGCTTTGAGTAAGTTGCCTGTTAAGCATTTTTTAATGAATGCACATGGTGGCTCATAATTTTTAAAGAGTAAATGGAGAATAAATCGGGAATAAGCATTTATTTTGATACTAGCACAGACAGCACCTCTCCCTTCTTTTGGGTCCTCCCTACCAATGGATTTGGACACATACAGCATGCACACAGGAGTAAACTACTTGCAATATTCCAAGAACTTTGGGATGGCAGCAGGTGCCTATTTAAATAATTCTGGCTTTACTCTGTGATGCAAAATCTGTGTGGGGCTTCAGTCTTCCAGGTACTGTGGTAACTAGAACAGATGTCTGACTAGGGTGTCACATACATAGTCTGCTGCTGTAGCAGTTCATGTGGCCATCCAAGATTTTCTTCACACATCTCCCCTTCTCGCTCCCCACCCCCCTGACTGGCTTTATCCATCGTAAAGTATGTTATCTTTACTCATTTCTCATTCACAGAAGAATTTTCCTTCTTCTCATGTTTGGGTGGTTTGTTTTTGTGTGTGTGGCTTTTTTTTTTTTTACTTTTTTTCCTCCTGTCTTCTGTTGCTGTTTGACCCTTTGCTCACTTTTTCATTCTGCTTCAGTTTCTTTCCTTCCTGGGGTATGTCCCTTCCCTTATCAGTTGTCTATTCTTTCATTACTTCTCTCCTTCCAGTCTCTTTTACCTAAAGTTTGGGTTTTTGGGGGGATTTCAGCTTCTATGAATTTATGCAAAATAAGCTCCACTGCAAAGATCATTGTAGTACTGTGCCTGCACTAGTAGAACCAGGGATGCCTCACGGGATTTTTTGTTACCCTTCCTGAGGACAGAAACTGTTCTCAACTATCATCCCATTAACTTTTAGCCCTTTGAAGGCAAAAAGTTGTAGATTGGCAGAAAATAGATCAGCACTTTGACTCTGTCCATGAACCGAATGGCAATCCAGTAGAGTGCAGTACGATAGGAGCTGAGGGGGGACCCCTATGGGTGTGTGAGGGAGCTAAGGTGGGAGGGAGCTGGTTTAATAAAAATTGTAATCCATGATACAGAACTGTTGTTGTCAGTGCAGAATGAAATACTCTGAAGACTTACCTTGAGGTCTGCAACAAATTGGATAAGTAAATGGAAGAGCAAACTGATCAGCCTTTTCTGCTAGGAGAAGACCAAGGGTGGTCTCTCACTTGCATCTCTGTGAAACTGAAGAAAGTAAATTTTTGTTCTGTACAATACTGAAATATGTTTGCTTTTGTGGAGATAATGGAAGATTGGAACGGAGGGTGCTTCAGGTGGTAGTTGTGGAAGACTGGGCTTAGTAGAGAGCTGGGGAAAGAAGTTTTGGAAAAGAAAGAAGAAAGGAGGCTTCCCTTGTAAAGAGTGTAAGGTGGAGTAAGGAAGCATTAACAGAGTGTTAATGTGTCAAGACTTTTTAGATGCAGCTCAGGGGAACTGGGACATCCATTGTTTTAACTGATGTTTTAAATAAAATCTGTTCTTTCTCCACAGTAAGCTTTTATTTTTCTGAAAACTGTAGCCACATTTCTACTTTAAAGCAGTCTGTTTAAATTTATATGACTTAGTGTTCCCAAATTTAGGGATAAATAAATTAATAAAATTAAAATGAAGTCATTTTAGTGAGCTGTTATTTAAACTTGTATGCAAATCTATCTAAGCCTTTGGCAGACGTCCTGGTCTCGGTCTGTAAGGGATGTGCATCCCTGTATTAATGGTTGTAATCCCTGCTTTCTCCTTCAGCAGGATGTTCCTGTTGATAGACAGGGAAAAGTGCTTCAGTGGCTTCTTACTTGGTTTGCTCTAAGAAATTGGGAGAAGGCAAAACCAATATATTTAAAATTATTTTTTAGTAATTAGGTTTATTTTGGGAGTGCCTGTCTGAAATTGACACCTTTATGGCCTAAGCATAACAATCTAGCAAAATAGTTTGTCTTACATGGAAAATACATTCAGGCAATTTCTGTTCCTCTCCCAAGGTTGTTTCTAAAAAGTTAAGCAGCTAAATAGGAGAAAGTCATTGGATAAACATTTGAAATCAATGATCGTTTTAATAAACTTTGCTAGCAGGAGCCCTTATTACAATATAGCATGGATATTCCTACCCTGAATTTTTACCACTTAATTTGACTCAAGTACTAGTTCTTTTTCAGCTGAAAAATTGGTCAGGGGTTCAAAAACAAAACAAAAGAAAAACGTTTTCATCTTTCAATTTGAAAACAGAGTTTTCTGAAATTGGATTATTTCTGGTCATTATGCCTTCTGATTTCTATAATTGGTATAGCTCATTAGCTACAGATAGCACTTCATGAAATCAAACTTCAAAACATCTTGACTTTATATATGCATCGCTTACTGTATGTAATTACCAGTAATGTAAATACTTCTTTCAACGCTTACTCTAATTTCTATCAAAAATATCTTTAAATAATAAGTTAAAAGCCTGCTAACAAATAAGAATACTTTATCAAAGTATTGTTTTACAAATAACAGGCAAATGTTAAGTTATGATTGGATACATTTCTGTGGTGTTGGCTAGCACAAAAGGTACAGTAATGTACTGTGAAATCTACGCTGTGGTACAGACGAACATGTCTTCATAGCTATGAGCTGGTGAGAATCAGTCTTCTATTGAGAACAACACTAAATTAAAATTATAGTGATGTCCTGCCTGCTCATGTATTAAAATAAAGATTTTAATTGTTTGTATAACTTCCTTGTGGTACTGGAAGATTTGCATCTCAAGTTAGGTGAGAGTTTCATTGTTAAAAATATAATCCCAGCATCTTTTGCCTTAGTCTAGAAGTGAGGTGTCTCTGCAGGCTCTTTTCTTGGCTAAAGCCGACTGAGGAGTCCAGATAGGTTTGTGAGCAGACTTCATCTACTTGAATAACTCTTCTTAGCAATTTTTTGTTTGTTTTAATTTACTATTAAAGTCTTATGGTTAGTCACAGAAAGCTTGTTCCCTAAGCAGGTAACTTAACCTTTGTGTCAGAGAAATGAAGCTGAAGAAAGTATTGGAAATTTTCTCTGTACAGTGAAGGTGGATCATTTTGGAGAAGAGGTGTCTGAATCTGAGGAAATTAGTAGCATCTCAGATGCTTTTTTTTAATCTGTGTTATGTAGCATATACCTCAGCTCCAAGTTTAAAATGACTTTTTTTTTTTTGAGGAAAGAGGTAAGAGAAAGATTTGTATGGTTTAAGTATACTTTTCATACAGATTTCTATTTAATTTTTTTATTAACAGCTGTTATTTCATATGTATTTATCTGATCAAGGTGTGAAAATGTGTTTGATCTTTCTCTGGCACATTTAATTGACTGTTTGTCAGTGGAAAATATAACCTTACAGCGATAATGGTATTCATGCAGTTTAGGTAAAATACAGATAGTAACCCACCAGATGGATACACAGTATGTGGTTTGTGTATTATAAGCACATGGCAACATATTATGTAGCTGGATATAACAGGGTAAGCACTGCTTTAGGTTATATGGAGGAGAGATGTCCTGATCTTTTAAACTGGATTTATAGTCTTTTGATGCTGGATATGTGCATTACAAACAGTTTGTAGGAGTTGAAAGGCACAGGAAGCTAGCAGACCTTATTATTGACAAAGCATGAGTGAAAGATACTGTTGAAATCATGATGCCTTAGTTATGAATGTATTTTTCCACGTTCTGCCTTGACATTTTCAAGAACTTGAGATGACATTCTTCCGCCAGAAGACAGGTGTGGTTGTGTCTGATGCTTAAGGTGCTAAATATGGTGTGTTTTTTATGTGGGACAGGGACTTGCAACCATAGGGCTTCTACAGTTTATGCCTGAGGGCAAAAGTCCCTTCTGGAGCCCATAGGCAGCAATGCCTATTAGTTATTTGGCAGCTGTCACCTTGGTAAATCAGCAGCTTGTCTTTATTTCTCCACTCTTAGTAGAATGGGGATAATGATAACTTCTTCTTTGAAAGGCATTGTGTTATTTCACATCATGAATGCAAGAGGAAATCTGTATTTGCCTTTCTAAAGCACTTAGTCACTGTTCAGTTCAGCGCTTTTTGCAAGCAGAGGAATGGCATTTCTGTTCTCCTGAATCCTGTGCTTATAATGAAAATTGGTAATTCTTTTACTAAAGTGTCTTCTCTATTGTGTTCTCTGAATGAATCTTCAATCTGCATGGCTTATAATGGTTTCTTCACTTCCAAATAGCTGTCTCTTCATAGTGGTAGTTACAGCTACCACTGTTTAATGTGGGGTCTTTGAATATTGGCTATTTCTTCATTCTTTTTAGACTGTCCCCACCCGTTTTCTTCAGATTTTTTTTGTGCTGTAATGATGAATGCTCAGAGAACATTCTTACTGCAGTTAATGAAACGGAGACATTTCAACAGCTGAAGGCATCTTGAATTTTTATCTTAAGAGTACAAAATACAGGCAGTCTCTGTGGTTGGGGTTTTTTTTTTCTTCCCTTTTTGAACCAACAATTCGCCTTGCTGGCAATTGTATACATTTGGACAAAGCCCTAGAATTGAACGCGATTTATTAGGAGCCTCTCAGAATTTTTCTTGGTGACAAAGTTTTAAATAAAAAACATTTGAACTTAAGTTATTTTTTTTCTTTAAGGGAAGGAAAAGCAAAGTAATTCCTGGAGTAGTTACTTTTTTTAAGTTATCTTTGGTAACTTAAAACCAGTAACCAGTATGCACCACTAGAGGGTAGTGCTCATTGACAGATTGTTACTGGTCTTGTAATGCTGGCCAACGGTGTGGCTTTTACTGCTTTTTTCATAACCTATAGAGATATATTTTTCTTTGCTAATTATGTGGTTTTTAATATTGTGTTTATTGTAATTGTATTTATGTATTTTTCATGTATTTGAGAGCTTGGTGTGTTGTTTTTTTTCTTTAGTAATATATGTCCCAGTATCTTGGAAAATAAAATAGAAAGTGTCAATCAGTTCTAAAATAGTTTTTTTTTTTTTTTTACATTAAACCATTCTTCAGCAGTATTTTAATAGTTTTCCAGGGTGCATAGCATAACTGCCACCAATAGCATGGGGGTAGCTGTACTGAGGGTGAGAATTGCTCTGCTCGCTTTGCATAGAGGGAAAGTATAATTTAGTTCATAGTATCTAGCAAGTGGAGCATTAGTCCTGAAATTGCTAGTATTGTTCTGTGTTCTGCTCACCTTTCATCTTTCCTATTTGGTTCATCTATTTATTTTATTTTATTTTTTTTGAACTAAAGGATTTTAGGCCAAGAGTCCCAATGCATCTATAATCCTTAACACAGTATGGGACTAATTCAGTTGGGCTTTTTACGTAATGATCACAGGGAAAACTGTGGAAATGTAATTATTAATGTATGTGTATAAACATAGTACTTGGGGGAGTAGGGGGGTGGGGTGGAATTACTCCAGCTTTCTGAGCACCTGTGTTTATGGCAAATCTTTTTCTTTTTCAAAATAGAAATGAATTGACAGGATAAACTATTTTAGTAAATCAATTTGGCTTTCCAGGTTCAAATCAAAATGGAATCATGGGGATTTTTAATAAATTAGATGTAATGATATTACTTCATTTTTTTATGATTATGGTATTGTTTTTTCCTGCTGCTTTTTTTAATGTATGCATATTTGAGATGTTTTCGTATTCTGCTTGATAAAATAACCTTCTCTCAGAAAATTATATTTCCAAAACTTGCTGATTTATTTATATGCAGATTTTCTTATATCATTATAAAGAGTTAGAAAACTGTTTTGTTTTGTTTTTTTACCTTCTAGTTGGTCGAATTATGTTTCAGCTCTTCTCAGACATATGTCCGAAGACTTGCAAAAATTTCCTTTGTTTGTGCTCGGGTAAGTGACATGCTTATATTTAAGATTTTAAATGTTTCTTAAAATTATTATTTGTTTATGCAAGTATAAACCACAGCATAATAACAATGCTGATCACTTTTTTCTGGTCAAAACAAAGCTGAGACTTGTTAGTGCTAAGAAGGATTTGAATAATGCATAGCAGGAAATGGTATGGTATTCTGTAACTCTGAGTTAGAGTAGTGGAGATAATACATGATTACAGAATGCAAAACTGAATTTAGGGAACAAAATTATATTTTTTTTTTGTCCTTAATGTGGCGCTGCTCTAGGTAGAAGTGATTGACAAGGCTGAGACTATGGTGAAATTATTTATCAATCAAGTTACACAAATGTGATAAAGGCAAGCAGTTCTTTAGGATTCATCAGGGCTTTAGGATTTATCAGGAGAGACACTAAGTTTTAATGTCACTGTGCAATATAATGGTGACATTTGACTTGGGACACTACATAAAGCTTTGAATATGTATAAATTTTTTCTTATATAAAATGTCGATTATATACAATAAAATTTTAAGTGTATTTCAGGTTCATGGAAGTGCTACACAGGGATCAGAGGACAGGAGCATCTATTAAATCTGAGAAGACTTTTTAATTTTTAGCTAAATGAAGGACTATAAAAGGGAATATGATGGTCCTTTAGAAGTCTTGGGATTGTTTGGTGGGAGAGAGGAGAGAAGAGATCTGTGAAATCAAAGGAACAGCACTGGCAAAAGAATGAGTATAATGTAGCACCCTCCAGCCCATTTTTTTAAGCAGGACTTAACTTTTTCAAAATGGCTTCTAACGATTGGAAGAGTAAGGGTAGTAAGGGTTTGGTGGATTTTTTTTGGTCTGCTCTGTTCCTCAGGGATTTTTCAGCCGTAAATTGAAGATTAATCCTGATTATTATAGGAATTGGTGTGTGTTATTTATGCGAAGAATGCATTCTGTGTCTCTTGGTGGTCTCCTGGTCTTTTATACCTGAATGCTCAGCAACTTGCAGTATACCTTGAATTAACTATAGCAATGAAGCTTCTACCTTGTATATGAAATAACTCTTCTCCAAATCGTTAAAATGTTCCAGCAAGACTTTTCAGGCAGCATTTTAATATCTGAATTTAGTGAACAGCATTTAGCTAACTGGTTATATGAAACAAATTTGTTGATACCCTTATGCAGTAACTTCTTAGTTCATCTTGTCAGAGCTGAAATCCCAGAATGTGATGCATTGTAGATAATCTCTGTAAAGATTTAGAAGAGCTTTATAATACTATGAACTTGTGGAAGGTACAGTACATATCTCGGGTTTCGAGGTCTGCATGGTGATGCCCCCTCATTCTACTATACTTTCTGATTTTTTTATCACATACTTAATAAAGAGATACTTAGGGATAGACTGAGAATGGGAAAGAATGGTACAACTCTCATAAACTTCCAATGAGTTCCCATTTTTCTATCTTAATCAGAATAGATTACAAAAGATAAGAGGTAAAATACAGTAGCAGACTTAATAGCATAATGTCTGAGCCTCGTGTTCTGTAGCTCTGAAGGATTGTTTAAATCCTTAAAGCAGCTTTGCTAGAAGAATGTTAGGTAAAGGAAGGAAGAGATGTTGGAGTTGATGAGGAATGAAACAAACAAGCAGAAGAAAGAACAACTTTTAAAAAAAAAATTTTAAATCTGACTTCTTTGTATTGCATCCCTATTTGAATTCTGTTCTACAGCTGGCTGTACAGGTTTCACTGACATCTTCAGCTGGAACCTGTCTTTAATTGGAAGAACATTTGAAAGTAAGCACAAAGTTAGGAGGTCTAATCTTGAGATCAGACTTAAAAGCTACCTGAAACATTTGTTTCATTCTTGCAAACTGTGTTTGCTACTGTGTACTCATAGGATAGAACAATGTTTTGATATAGGATAGAACGATGATTTGACAGATTTATTTAACAACTTGCTAAGAAACACATGATAATTAAATTCTGCAGGGGAGAGAAAAGCATATAGAAGAACCTGAAGTAATTTCATTTCTTTTGGTGAATGTAATGTTTAAGAGAATTAAGTTATATTAATTTCTTTTGCTGGTAGAAGCCATCTCTTTTTCTGCCATAGTAGTTCTCAAACTTGAACTCACGATGGCTGAGCTTGGAGCCGAGGGTCGCATGGCTAATATTAATGCTTTTCTTATTTGCGCTAATTACATCTGTGTTACTGTTCAGTTTGCCTGAGGTTTTTTTCCTATCAACTGTTCTGTCTGGCTTTCTGTTTCTCCTTGACAAGTTCTTCCAGTGCACTTGTTACTGGTAGTTTATCTGTGTTATGCACTCCATTTTCTCTGCCCTCCTGCCTTGTACTGTCAGTCAGAACCTTGACTGCCTCAGCATCTAAACTGAACGCTCTACACAAGGATGTTGTCTCCTGCATGGTACCACAGATGAGAACTGTGGCCAGGAGCGGCACGCCAGGCTTATGGTCATCCCCAGTCTTCACAGTAGGATCCAGCAGTTCTCTGGTACGTACTTCTCCCTGTCCCCATGGACTGATGTAGCATTCCATTTGGGCTACTGCCCATGGGCAAGGGTTTGCCTCAATCATGTTAGAGGACCTACAAAGCCTATATTCAGAAGAGCAGCGGTTTTGTGATGGAAGACAAAGGTGTACTGGGAGAATTGCATTGACCTCTGGCAACAAGAACTGAGATGTGAAGGGTTGCTTTAGATTTTTAGAGTTGTGAGCTGCTATACCATCTTCAGAGGCCAAATAAGTCATTTGCTTCCAGAAGTCAGGCTCTCCTGACTCCTGCCACTTTTCACAGCAAGATCCATTGGTAGAACTTCAGTCATCATAGAAGTGTGAGTTCCTCTCAGGTATATCTTTTGTCCTTTTCTTTTGGTCTTTGCAAGAAATCTTTGAATCATTGGAGCTTTACTCAATACAGCATCACTTTCAGGTGCTGACATGTTCTTGTAGCCATATGTGAGGTCTGTGCTCATCTAAGGAGGTATATTAGCTGTATAATAGAGAGCGGATGCTATCCCATTCTGGACCATGTAGTCTACATAATGGAATATCTTAGCAGCAGACTGTGAGCATTCTACACTCCTGTACTACATAAATTCAGGATTCTGCATGCTAGGCCAATCCAGCATGTTCTTTTTCCTTAGACATGTATGGGTACCCACCTGCATTGTAGCTGATAAAGGCATCACAGCTGCAGAGTCCTATGTGTTCTTACTTTCTCAGGGTCAACCCACCACATGGTTGCAACGGAATAATGCATTAGCTGAGGAGGGTGCAACATAAGGGCCTTTATCAAAAGCGCCCTTCTTCTTTGCAAGGTAAACTTTTGCTCTCATGCCCTATTAACACCCTGCACTGCCAACCCAATCTGAGATATTTTGCATTAGGTGCCCAATAGCAGTCTCTGAGATTATGAGAAGGGAAGCTCCTGACAAAGCACCAAATAGCAGATGGGCTTGTGCTTATTCAATAGGTGGACTGACTGAAGGACTTGCAAATGCAGGTTTGCAAGTCCAGATGTTTTAATTTAAGTGCAAGGAGCCTCTTGCTGTCAAGGCAGACAGCATTCTTTCACAGTAGCCAGGTCTATCTCTGACAACAATGTCAGGCTGCAGGAAGGCAGCCAGAATCACCCTGTCCTCCTCCATCTGTTTCTGACAAAAACATCCTGGCTTGCCTCACAGAGATTATGGAGGGAGCAGCAGGCACGATGATGGGCACAGCGTTTCAAACACGGGTCTCCAGTCTTTCTCTTGGGGCATGTCACTTTGCCTTGAGACAAGTGAAACCGCTCTTCACAATCACACAATGGAAGCACACAGCCCAAATCAAGTTGCTGTGAGGTCCATAATAGTGAGAGATCTCACTCCCATAACAGGGAGAGATCACTTGCCAATTAACATCACAGGCAAAACAGACTCGACTTGGGGAAAATTAATTTATTACCAGAGTAATAAATTAGAGTAAATCAGAGTAGGATGATGAGAAATAAAACTAAATGTTAAAAACACCTTCCCCCCACTCCTCCCTCCTTCCCAGCTCAACTCCACTCCCAATTATCTCCACCTCCTCCCCACCAGTGGCACAGGGGATGGGGGTTGTGGTCAGTTTATTACGCGTTGTTGCTGCCGCTCCTTCCTCCTTGGGGCAGGACTCCTCACTCTTCCCCTGCTCCAGCGTGGGTTCCCTCCCACAGGAGACAGTCCTCCACAAACTTCTCCAGCATGGGTCGTTCCCATGGGCTGCAGTTCTTCACAAACTGCTCCAGCGTGGGTCCCTCCCCAGGGCTGCAGTCCTTCAGGCACAGACTGCTCCAGCGTGGGTCCCCCATGGGGTGACAAGTCCTGCCAGCAACCTGCTCCAGCGTGGACTCCTCTCTCCACGGGGCCACAGGTCCTGCCAGGAGCCTGCTGCAGTGTGGGCTTCCCACGGGGTGACAGCCTCCTTCGGGCATCCCCCTGCTCCAGCGTGAGGTCCTCCCTGGGCTGCAGGTGGAGATCTCCCCCGTGGACCTCCGTGGGCTGCAGGGGGACAGCCTGCCTCACCATGGTCTTCATCACCACGGGCTGCAGGGGAATCTCTGCTCCGGAGCATCTCCTCCCCTCCTTCTGCACTGACCTGGGGGTCTGCAGGGCTGGTTCTCTCACATCTTCTCACTCCTCTCTCCAGCTGCAGTTGCTATCGTGAAGGTGTTTTCCTCCCCCATTCTTCAATACGTTATCTCAGAGGTGCTACCACTGTTGCTGATGGGCTCAGCCTTGGCCAGTGGCAGGTCCCTCTTGGAGCTGGCTGGCATTGACTCACAGAAGCCACCCCTGTAGCCCTGCCACAACCAAAACCTTGCCGCACAAACGCAATACAAACCACTATGTAAGTTCTCCTCCGCTGTCCTATTTCCAAGCGATTTGCAGCACATGGAAAGAACTGCTTAGGCAAGAAAGGTGCAAGTAGATCGGGCTCAAAGACTTTTTTTTCTTTTTCAGACAAAATTCAGGCATATTTAGTGCAAAAAGAATAAGGCTAGTATTTGACTGTAAACAAAATAGAAGCCCAGCCCATGAGCTCTGTACTGGCTGTTGTGGAAAAGTGTCTGAGCTTAGGGAGGTGCTGCAGCTCTAACCAGTGGAACAACTGGTCTTTGTCTTTTGCCAGACTGGGAGTCCAAGGATTTGTTTTGAAAATCAGAGTGACGTAGTACAGCTCTTGCAGGAACTTAGCCCTCCACCATTTGGCCAGCAGCTCGAGTGCATTGTCTGAAGTGTTTGTGGTTTATGGGGAACGAGTTGAGTTACATGACTTTGCCCACAGCTGTATCATGTATGAAAGGAAGTGAACATCACAAGTATTGACATTTATTATAATGGGGACTATGCTGCCTTGGTGATACCATAAAGGAGAGTAAAAGTACAGCTTCTGGCCGTGCTCTAAAACTCATCTCTCACCTTAGTGTACCAGCTTGATTACGTGGCCAAGTGCAGTGCAGGATCCCATTCTGTAAGGAGATTATCCATAGCCTGAGGGACATTGTGAAACATGACCAAAAATGTAGGCAGATACTCCTTGGTATTGACTGATGTGGCTTTTCCAGTACCGTAGCAGAGGGGCATATTTGGGGGGGGAAGAGGGTGTGTCCAGCCTCGTGATAAATAACTTTGCATCCATTGCGTCTGTGGAAAACAAAGATGGGGTAAGAGGAGGCATGCGTTATGGGTATGGAGAGTCAGGGTGATGGAAAATAAGGTATATGCTGTGGGTGATGGCTTTTGTAAGTATGGTAAACAGCAATGCCGTGAGTGGGTTTTGTGCCACAAACTGCTCTTTGCCCTCATCCTGGCAGCGATGGGTTGTTTGGAATGGCAAACTTGGGGTGGGTTGGCCATCAGTTAATTTTGGGTGGAGGAACAATAGATCGCAAAAGGGGAGTGTTGGCTCTGGGTAACAAATACACATACGCTTCTGAGGGCACCACATGGTACAGAACGTACTGGTTAAATGTCCTCTGACCAAGTGTCAAATGCCTGTTCTGTAACTAGTGGTGGGATGAAACAGAATGTTGTGTTATTTGTCCTGTCTCATTACAGAATATCTCCCACATATGTGGTTTATGTGGGATTTTTAGCTGTTGCACAGGGTATAGTATACCTATTACTCTTAATTGCCACATTCTGCCAGGTCCCCTCTTTTTGGAAGCTAAAGTCAGTGTCTCTTGTACGTTTCCTGATTAGACCAGTATAAATCCCTCACAAAACTACTACGTAGGACCTCTGCCCTGCCAGTTCTAGTACCCTCATCCACATGCCCAGTCCAGTTTTTCTTCTCAATTTTGGAAGAAATGTTAATGAAGCTTGAGGTTCTGGGATGTCTTTCTCAAAAATCACCAGTAGGCTTGAACTACAGCTACACTAGGAGTCCACTGAGTGCCATTTCTTAGGAAATCTCAGGCTCAGAAAGGATTAACAAGTACTGTGGCCTGGCTTGCCTTCTGCTGCTGTGTAAGAATGGCCCTGGTACCAGTTCAGGGTTTGGGGGATTTTTTTTTCTTTTTTTTTTTCTCCCTGTTATGATTCTCATTTAGTTTGTCCTGGAATGGTTCTTGTATGCACAATTTTGTTCCCCTGTTCTGTCAGTCTTTTCAGAAATGGGGGTCTGTTTTGTGCAAGTTTCATACAAAGATGGTCAGGGTTGATGCCAGGCAACGATGATTGGCATTAAGGGGTGGCCTGACACTGTGCGTGGATTGGTGAAGATGTGGCACATGCTTGGAGTAGCTCAATCCCACTTTTCCAAGAGTGGTTCACATTGAAACTGAGTTGAAGCGTGTTCTGAGCTTAGATTTTTGTCCTGGGATTCAGCTGGCACATCCAGATCTGTAAGTGGTTTGAAAAGGACTCCGGTGTAAGCTTCAGCTAACATAGCGCTGTAGCTATAACCACAGAAAATAGTTGGCATATCATTATCATGAACTCTTTTCTTATAAATTCTCCTGAGTGGATTGCTAATAAGTATACTCCCTTTTGGGAGCGGGGGACTTTTTTTTTTTTTTTAAGAAACCTAAATTTCACTTGAGAGTCCCCTTGTTAAAGGGGTCCCTTCTGCTATTAATGGGTGGTGAAAAGGCAACAGGTAGGACTGTGTTGTCTTTTATAGTTGTGCTATTCTGTTGGCTCTCATATCCATTAGCACTAGGGAGGTAAAACCCTTGGAATTTGTTCAGTGACAGTCTGTAGATTCTTTTTGTTTCACCTTCTTGCAGGTGAAAAAGGAATTGGCAAAACAACTGGAAAGAAGCTGTGTTACAAAGGCACTACATTCCATCGTGTGGTTAAAAACTTCATGATTCAGGGTGGGGACTTCAGCGAAGGTAAAATACACGTTTAAAACTGAAATGTTTTAAATGGAACAGAAATGCTATAACTTATGTGGTTATAATGCAACTTTAGAAGATGCTGTGAAAGCATTACAATGCCATAAAAATATTTTATTTGCTGTGAAGTATAGCATAGGTCACCCATTTCTTTGTTAATTTTTGAAATTCTGAAATGTTTCAACTGAAGTAATATTTCTTTAAAAAATTGTGTTAAGAAGAAAAACCCTTGTTGGAGCTGATAACGCCTACCTTATTAAAACAATTCAAATCCGAACTGTAGTTTTAACTGCTTTTCATTTTTGTGTCTGCAGTAGAGGCAACACTAGTAATGCTCTGTTGGTACAGTGACATAACTGTTTGAATAAGTTTAAAAATAATAATAAAGTAGTAAATGAGCTAGAAGTGTTTAATGGATAAGTCTCTAAAAGGAAATTTTTTCCAAGGAGTTCTTGTTTCCTTCCCTGCAGTATGTGTACAACATAATGTTTCAGCCTGTTGTCCTTCCCTGAAATACCCATCCTTACCAAAATGTGTGTCCTGAAATCTTGTACCTGATAAAATGGGTGTGGTGAGGGAATACCTTGTTTTGAGAATCAAGTAGAAGTAAGGAGGCCTTTAAAACTGCTAGCTACTTTCTTATCCATTCTAGTCATGTGTCAGCTGCTTTGAGCCAGGCAAGATTGTTGGTCATACCTACAGTTGTCTTTTTTGGGTTTTTTTAGCTTGCTGTTGTTTTTCTGTCTGCTGGTGCTTTAGCAAATACCAGTGAGGATTAGCCTTTGGACTTCCCAGTGTTCAGAGGCACTAAGGCACTCTTCATTCTCAATATTTTGAGGTTCAACAGTATAATGCATGGCTATGGCTTTTAATCAAGGAGCTTATGTTCAGATACTAATAACTGGCCAGAGTATCCTGGTTTGTTATGAACAACATATGGAATGTTACATACAGCTTTTTTCATAAATGAAACAAAAGGTTTAATTCATGCTTTTTAATGCGTAGGTAATGGAAAAGGAGGTGAATCTATTTATGGTGGCTATTTTAAAGGTAAGAGGAAATATGTCTTTGCAGATTCTTACTCAGTTCTGAGATAAGTCTTGATTCCCAAGCTACTTAATGAAAACAGGTCTACTTATAGATCACCTTTTGCATGAAACTAATGTTGCATGAGAATTCTTTTTATATGCATGACTTTCAGATAATTTTTTTGGTAATATTTAACTTTAACTGACAATTAATTAAGGCTAACATTATTGGTTAAACATGACTTTCAGCATGGAGGTTAGGCAACTTTATTCATGAATAAACTCCTATCTTCCTGCCTAAAACTGTCAACATATTCTTTTGTTTATAGAGAATGTGGTCTTTTGCAAAATGAAAAGGTAAGAGACAAAAGCTCAGTAACACAAATTCAAACTCTGTTCCCTTGTACCCTCCCTAGTAAATATATAGACAACTGATACGTCCGTTTGTAGATGGATATCTGTGTTGCTTGGAGAAATGGAAGAGTTCTGTGTCTAACCTTTCTGAGGGTTAATGACTTATTCTGAGAAAGAATACTGGCATAATTTCCAGCTCTAAACAGTTATTTCTTCTTTTGTTAATGTCCCTTTCCTCCCCTTCCCTATTCAAGGTTTGTATGCTTAGTGTTCATTTCTGAAAGTGTTTGACTTTGTTTATATGCTACACAAGTTATTTGATTTGCAAAGAATTTGTAAATAAATGTACATTTACCTCTTTTTAAAATCTATGGTTGGAAGGAAAATGGTGAGTTTATAAAGTATTTGTTTAAAGACATACAATTCTTTCTTGCAAAAAAATGGGTAGTTACTGTGGTATTCAAGTGTTAATAAAGTTACTGTATGTATTTATGTAACAGCCCCAATTCTGTATGTTTTGCAAGCAGCTCTGCGTGGTTAAGTGCATGCCATTAAGTTTGTCTTAAAACAGAGACATAGTTTGGTGTTGGGAGTATTACAGCCTTTAGTCAAAAGAAAGTCTTGAATAGATCCATTTGCTTAAGAAGTTACTAAGGTTTGTTTCTAAAGGCAGTGAGTGCTAAACATGCAGCATTGCGTTTTGATATGTAATCTTAAAACCAGGTTTGTACACACAAATTACTATTTCTAGCTTTGAAAATGAACTTCAGAAGATCTGGGTTTATATTATGCTGTACAACCGGAAGTCCTCTTTAATTCACTGGAATATAAAATGCATGTTTAGTTTAGTCTTAATTGATTTTATATTTAGGTTGCAGGAATAATACTTTCTTAGTTCCTCATTCAGGTATCTGGGTTTTTTCTCCCTTGTACGTTTGGAGACTTCCAGTTTTGAATGGATAGGTGGCTATCTTTTAACATGCCATACCAGGGAAATGGCTTTTTCTCTAGATCTTTTTACCTGAGGTGCATGCTGTGTAAATAACAGTATCATGTATGTTAAGTCTTGGTTTAGGATATCAGTAGGTCTTCCAACCTTGTTCTTACTCTGAAAATGCTGGATTTAAATCCAACTCTATGAGAATCTGATGTTTATTGAAGATACTAAAAATAACTTTAAATTTCTTTCATTAGAAATGTTTGCACTATATGTGAAACTTTTTCTTTAAGAAAGAATGCTTTCTGTCTCATAACTGCTTCTATTGTAACTTTCGAGAGGCTTGTTTCAACTTGATTTTTGTTTTTTTTCCAACCCCTTCATGTTTCTTCAGCAGCAGCAGAATTTCTCCTTAAAGCATCCATAAGTTACTAAGAAAATTAGAGTTGCATTACTTGTCAGGGAAAATCTGACAAACATATTTTTTCTTCAAACAGATGAAAACTTTATTCTCAAACATGACAGAGCGTTCCTTTTGTCAATGGCAAACCGAGGGAAACATACCAATGGTTCCCAATTTTTCATGTGAGTAGATGTAACACGACAGTTGAGCTTTTCTTGAACAGAGAAGCGCTGTTCATGAGAAAGATGGTATTGCTAAATTATCTATAACAATGTTATCCGCCTTATTTTAAATAGGCTTGAGTGGGTACCTGCAGTGTAAGCTATTATAGGAAACATTAGTTACCAGAATTTGCTTGTTTCATTTGGATTAGAAGCTGGTACTCCATGGATGTTCCTTGTTCATTGCTTTTTACCCTAAAAATATGGCTTGTGCAGTTCTTAGTGTCCAGAAAATAGATTCTTTGGCTTTGTGTGTGCACCAACCAAATCTTAACAGATTATCTGCAAATTACAGTGTTGAGCTTTGTATGCAAAAGGGAGTGAGATCTAGAGGTGGTTTGTATGGTTTTGCATGTGCTCTTTAAAATATGATGATTTATGATTTAGTTTTGGGGGAGGGATGGGAGGGAGGATGAGTTGGTTTTGTTTATTGTTTTGGGGGTTTTAATTTTTAAATTTTTTTTATTTTGGAGTGTTTGTTCCTGACATGCTTTTCTTCTATATTACTGCATAGTTGTTTACTTATGCATATACCAACTCCTTTGGTACCAACACTATATAAAATTATGTGCCGATAATCAGATTTTTCTTTAATTACCTTAAAAAAAAATCCATTCTAGTATGTAGACGGTTCTGTTAAATTGTAGAAAACATGTGACTCTCTACCATCAATAAATACTCAGGTCTGATATGTCAGGGTCTTCTGGTTAAAGTAGTTGTAGTCTAGGTTCAGTTTTAGTATTTTTAAACTTACTGATTTTTATGTGACTATTCCTCTTGTTAAATCCCTTTTAAAAGTTGCCTTCTGTTAATGTTTAACAAGTTTGTATTTGGAAAGATCTGGATTATAATTTGGGGCTTGTGCTGAGAAGAACTTTGTGAAATAACACTGGAGTTTTCAAAAGTAAATTTTAATGTAGTTAACTAGAAAAACTTTTTTCTTTGCCATCTTTCTTGGGGGATAAGAATGAATGGCGCTTCACTGTCTTCAGTAAAGGAGTAAATTGTCCTCAAGAATCTTTCTTTTTTTCTTTGCCTGAAAAAGATCTTCAGTATGATATGATGAAGTTCAGATAAGAGGCATTTTTAGGTCTTTTCCTAAAGAATGCCCTAAAAATGGAAAATTAATAGGAACCTAAGAGGAAGTCTTTCACAGTTGCTGCTGTTCTGACTTTCCATAGAGATAAAATCATCAGTGTCAAAAGCTTGTTTACTGTTACCTTCAAACAAAGTTTTAGATGTTGTGCTTGCTTACAGTAAATCTGAATGGATATGTAGAGACATTAGTATGGTAAACAATCACTATATTAAAAAACCCCAACCCTGTGGTTTAATAAGCTCTCTAAAAGACATTGGTTCACTGTTTGCTACTTGGTGACTTATCTTTTGGTTCTCCTGTCATAGTTTTCCATTTTTAAGCTTATCTGAACAATACACATGAAAACTTAATGATGTCACATCAGTCAAGAAGCTATCATTTGAGGGCTCTAAAGTTTCTTTTCTTTCCTGCATTTGATTCAGAAGTCGTCTTCTTTCCCTTATGCTTCGTAGACTCAGCTTACTTGTTCAATTAGATTTAACAGGCATAAACACCTTACCTGTCCCCACACACCAAAACAACCTAAGGTTGTGTTGGATGCTAAATTATAATTTACATGGGACAATAAAGTGAACAGTATTTAAGAGCACTTGCATCAAATACGGAAGTATTTTGAGAGATGCAGATTTCTTGAAAAATTCTGTTTTTTCATAAAATCACTGTAAAGAGAAAGTGTTGGTTTGGTGGGAATTCAGGCAGAGTAAGATACCTAAACATAATTGTCGCCGTGTAGGCTAGATTCACCTCAGCTGCCTGGAGGTATCTAAAGCCATTTTTAGGCTCCTACCTGGCCTTCAGCTGCTGGCAGAGAAGGACGTGGATGTTCTGAAGGTCTTGTGTCTTGCCTGCCCCATGCAGATTTCTTGGATATCCTGTAATGTCTTAAATGGCACCAGCTTGCCCTACAGTCAGCCAAGTGAATCAAGCCCAGGAGTTAAACTCCCAGTATAACCAGTGAGGGTTAGGTGGGCTGCTGTCTAAGTCTTTAAAGCATGCTCTAATGCTCTAGGCTTCTGTGACCCTCTTGACTGGGGCTTTTTTTGTTTTACCTCATGCAGATATCTAATGCTGTTTGAGACACCATTGGGAACTTCAAGACAGTGAGTGCAAATAGGATGTAGCACCTGCAAGACACCCTGCACTCCTGGAGTAGCAGCTGGAAGCCAGGCAGGATACAGTAGGGCAGCTAAAGATGCCTGTACATTGGCAATTGAGCGTTCTCCCTAGATCTGACCAGCAGCTGAGATGCTTACCTCACTTGCAGATGCCTTTACTATATTCAAGTATATGCATTTAAGCTGAATCCCACCTTAGGCCTCCAGTACTGCAGCCAGTCCTGGGAATGAATACATACAATTACAGAATCTGTACAGAAGCCACTGGGGCTGCTTGTAAAGGCGTGTGTTTACGTATACAGGCAGTTGTAAAGTCAGGTTTGTGTTTGATAGCTCAGTTTACGAATAGCCAAGGATGGATGGTGAAATGCATAGTTCAACAATCTGTCTTTTTGTACAGATTTTTTTAATGGTGGAACTTGTTTTCTGCTTCATAACATGGAGAGTTTGAATTTCAAGATTCAAAGTAGGAAACAACTGCTAAAGATTTTATCTAGGCAGTTTCTGACAACTTTTAAAATGCAATATATTAAAGCAGTTAGTCTTGCTTGGTGACAGTTGTCTGATTACTTCAGGGAATGTACTGTGCATCTATACAGCTTTTCTTTAATAAAATGTTTGCTTCCTTTAGTGATATATTTTAAGCTGAAATTAAAACGTGTTTCTTACACTCAAAAGAATGCTCAGTTATTCAGTAGTTTATCATTAGGAAAAATGTTCTTCAAATGTATACCCTGAAAATTGTGTGAAAGGCAGTCTTCAGTGGCAGCCTTTAGACTTCTTTAATGGTTTGAACATGTTTAATTTTATTGATTAGATTCATAGAAAGGGAGATAGTTCATCTCCATCTGAACTTCTTTAGACCTCTGCATTTTATTTTTTCATCAATAACTTCAGGGATGAGAACTCTGTATTTCTCTCTCGTACACATCTAATGTAGCAGATAAGGAGTGCAAATAAGTTGTTTTCTTTTATGTAAGTATTTGTCCAAGTAGGGCTAAAATAATAGCAAGAATCCTGACTAGAACAGTTTTGCGTATTCATCAGAAGTGCTTTCCCTGCTTAGAACAGATAAGTGTCATTTGGAGTAACTAGTCTTTACAGAAAGTAATCAGGCAGTGAAGAGCTCTTTGGCAGACAGCACTAACTGGTCACAACAAGACTCTATGCAATGTCTAAAAATTGTTAGAAGTTGAGCTACAGTTCTCAGTTTTACTTGAGATAGAAGCTTCAGCCTAATCTTAATGTAAACAAGCATCTGACCAATCCTAAAGTATCATCAACTTGCTTTGATTCATCAGGAATTTCTCTGGCACAAATGAGCTTGAAGCATTTATAAGCAACAATAGGGAACTGGGCATAGAAAAGGCAGTGTAAATACCCTTAGGAAGCTCCGGTGGGGCCAGTGTAAAAAGAAAGAACGTAAATTAAAGCCCTGGTAGAAACTGGCAAGATGCAAAAGTAGAATGAAAAGTCAAAAGTATATTATATATATGTCAGAAGTGCTGTGTTTAATGCTTGTTGACTAATTTTCCCCAATTTTTTATTTATTTTATTTTACTTACTTGACTAGTAACAGCTGGGTTGAAAGAAGAATGTTTAGCTAAGGAAGGATTATGTTTTTTGTGCACACACGCTTTAAATAGGCCAAGTCTATTCACACATGTGTCTTAAGAAACTTTTCCTAGTCTGAAGAAATGTATCTTGTTGAAATCCAGCAGAAAGGATGCAGAGGCCATCCCTTTATAATGTTTGTATTTGTGAAATACTGGAATTTCAATTTTCTTTACCCAAAGGGATCTGTTGTAGCATTTTATTGCGGACTTGTGTTGAAGATAGTTGTAAGGCACCAGGTTATAAATTGGTTATTTGTATTTTCAGATAGCACCACTATTTAATTTGATTATTTTCTGTTAATAACTTCTATTAGAACCATCAGTTATTTAGCAAGTGTTCTAAACACTACCTTAGTGTGCTAACCTTCTTTTAATTGTCCTGTTTCTATGTTGATACTCAGATATGGAATCCTTAGGATGGGGTAGAGGTTGACAGGAACTACTCTAGAATCATCTTCCTTTTTCTGTATACTCCAATATCTGTTTTGAACTGCTGCCAAAAAGATTATTATAATTAAAGTTATTGGGGCAGTGCATCTAGAGCACTGGACAAATATAGCTCATGTCTTTAGGTCCCTGATTAAGAGTTGGGGGGAATAGTCGGCCTGTTCTCGGATGTTGCAGCTCAGTGGCTGTATTACTTGTTGGGTGATGTTCTTCTTGAGCAACATATTCTGCTTCTCAGTCAGGCTGATCTGATAATGGTATCTTGTCTCTTTAGAGCAACTCCATCATGCATGTCGCCATATCCAACCTGCTAGTAAGGACAGTTGCAATATAAAATAAGTGCAAATCTTGCGAAAATAAGTATATAAAGTACTATAAAATTAATGAGACTCCTGATCGTACAAATGCTTGCATGGGCTTAACTTTGCTTCCATTGTCATACAAAATCTGTCAAGCTATGCTTACTAGGAAAGTAGAAGTGCCTGTGCAGAGTGAAGCATAAAGAAAACAATAGAAGGCAAAAAAAAAAAAAAAGCCAACCTCTTTGTTGTCATTGGGATGTTTTGTGTAACAATTAATTTAATGCCTTGTTATTTAGTCATGTAGTTTACTGAGGAATACATCCTTATTACAACTTAAAGAGGAGTCGTAGGTTGTGTTCCTTATCAGTTCAAATGCCTGGAGTTCTTGCCTCTGTGTTCAGAAGCTATGTAAAACTTGAGGCTGTTTTGCTATTACTGCTAGATATTTTTTTTTTTCCATATTGAGGGTATTGTTGGTTTAACGTGTCTCGAGCTCTGCTTTCTTGCTCAAAACTAAATAGCTTTTTTTGTCTTAAAAATGTTTTTATTGTGTGGTGCCATGCCTAGTTACTAAATTCAAACAAACTAGCCACTTTGATCTGCTAAATGAAGGATTAAATAAATTGTGAGGACTCTTTTGTTTTGATTATACAAATGATTTCTGAATGTTACTAGCTTATTAAGTGGTTCATTTCTAAGTCTTTTTGGTGTCCCAAAACAGGTATTTTTCTAATTAACAGTTAATTTTTTTTTTTACTGTGACTGAAATACCTTTGAGCTAATCATTGAACAGTTGACAGTAATATAAAGATCTAAAAATTTCAGAGAGAGAGGCTGATGTTGCATTATCTCTGAGCAAAAGTGATATACATGCACTTATCACACAAGCGGGTCCATTGGCTTGATCAAAAGTTTATGTAAAAGCATAGCCCATGTGAAAGTATTCACAGGATGCTTTTATGTGTAACAAGTAACAAAGAGATCATTTCTACGCTCAAATATGCAGAGACACAAGTAAGAACTAATAGTTTATTTGGGGGGAAAAATATGGATAAGCTCAACTGATAATGCATTTTTAAAACATTGCTGCTGTTCAGAATTATACGAGAGCAAAAATATGGTATAAGCTGATGCATATGTTTTGTCTTTTTTCATCTGCAATGTTTTTGTTTTTCTATAATTCTGAACAGAAGTAGTGAAATAGCAGTGCCCATATTCTAAAGAAAACAGCCATTTTTCTTAGTTTTAGAAAAATTTCATCATACAAGGAAGGTGTCAGCTAGTTATGAAATGTATGAAGTTGTAGACTTAATAACTTAACACATTTGTAAATCAAAACATTTAAGCTATGGTGTGCCATTCTATGAAGTTTTTACTTAGGACTGGATTCAGTAGAGCATTTGAACACTTCTGTAACTGCAAGCATGTGAATAAACCCACTGGAATCAGTTATTCATCTGCTTAAAGTTGTGCATGTGTTCTAACACTTTTGCTGGATTGAGACTTAGAGGGAAGTGGGAGGATTCTCTTTTCTAACCGTTTATCTTTGTAATAGCGTATGCAAGCAGGTTATGTCTATAGGTTTCTTTTTTTGTTTTTAAGGAGAAGTTACTGTAGTTTTCAAAGTACCTTGTATTCTAAAGAAAATTTAGAGCCCTCTTTTAGGCATCCTTGTTCTGCATACAACTTGATTAATATTAATTTTAAACTTGTATTTAATAAAACATAGACTCAGTTTTGTCTGAAAATGTATTACAATTTATTTCTGCCATTTTTGTGTAAAATTTACAGAAACAGTGTTACATCGTGCGCTCCAAAGGTAATGTCTCATTCCTCTAAGGCTGTGTCCTTTCCTTTTCTTCTTTCTGTTTTTATCTATCTTGTTTTTTCTGATCATATTGTTATGTGCATTGAATCCTTTGTTAGGACGGAGGTTCTTGGGGGGGTGGGTGATAACATGATTTTATCAAAAAGATGCTTTTCTCTTCAGCAGTATCTTAAATCAATTTACTTTAAACTTGAGTGAAGAAAGGTATTTGTCCTTCTGTAAATAACTTGGATAATAGTATATATTATAAGGCAGATTTTGAACATTTTAAATTACAAAAGTTCTGTATAGAAATGTTTTAATAAAATATTATTTTGGGGGGAGGAACTCATCATGACTCTAGGTATCTGTAGTGCAAAGGCAGTAAGTAGGTTTTCTCCTGATTAAGTTTGGGCGCCAAAGCAAATGTTCAAGGACTGAAAGGCAGAACATATGCAGAGAACTTTGAAGTGGTCTTCTAAAGTGCATGCTTGCAGAATAAATGTCATGTTACAACCCTAACATTGAGATGACAAAACTTTCAAAAGCGCAATGAGGAGTTGGGTTTCTGCTTCCTGTAGGAAGTCTGTTAAGTCACCTAACTCCTTGCCATGCATCTGAAAAGTTTTCTTTTTGGATAATGCTTTTCCTTGTGTTTTTCACTTCATGAACAAGTAAATGAGAAAAACCCTATCCATTTTATCTATCAAATTGCCAGTGTAATGAGAGAAACTTCTACCTGGGTTTTAATGTACCAACTATCCCTTTCTTTGCTTATTGAGGACTAGTCTAAAGAAAGTACATGCTTAGGTAATTTGTTCAATTGGTCTTCAAGTGCTGCTGCTGCATGGCAGAAGCACATTACTACAGCATTCATATCAAGTGTGTTTGAACCTATTGCTGTTTCTAGCTAATTCTAAGCATTAAGTCTTGTTTATTATTGGTTTCATTGAAGTAACCCACTTCTATTTTTTCACTACTTTAAATCAGCTTTATAATTAAGCCCACATAAACTGTTTACTTAACAGCAGGTTGTTAATGCAGCTCACTTTGGCTTAAAGAACTTCAAAAGCTGTAAGAATTTTTCTGTTTGTAGCAATATGCTGTATTAGCAAGGGAAAACCAAAGAACACCCCCTACGATTGAGAAATTAAATGTTGTCTTGATAGCATTTCTTGCCCTGTGTTAAACCAAAGAATTTTTCTCTATTATTCAGTATTACAGAATTGGAAGGTCTGGTTGGCATTTGGAGCTTAAAAAAAATCAAGAGTGTAAACACTCCTGATTCACAGTTCCATCTTTTGGCATGCGTTCCAGCACTGCAGTGTTTTGTGACCTAGTAGTTCAAAACTCAAGTAAAGATATGTGCTTAAAAAGTAGTATCTTATCATAGCAGTGAAAGCGTAACTTCATTGTACCACATCTGTGTTATTGTAAATTTAGAAAAAGCATCTGTGATTGATTATTTATTTTGAGAGAGGGGAGTTCATTGGAAGAAGGCTAGAAAGGCAAAATAGTGCCTGGGGAGGAGAGAGGAAGAATGTTTTCAATATTAAAATAATTTCAAATGCAAATTATCTTGACTTCTGGTTTTTTTTCTTCCCCAATATATAAGATTAATGCAAGTTCTGATGTTCCGTACTGAATTTGTCTGCATAGTAAGGTTCCCTGTGCAACATTATGCAGGCTTTCTTGTAGAAGTAATTTCCTTTCTTTTTTTGGAAAAGGATATAGAGAGATACCAGGTCATAGCATTATCATCAGAAAGGTGAATCTTAACATATAATTATATATGCACAACCTTGAATATTCTAATTCAAAGTCAGCTCAGAAATTTGGCATAACTCCAAATACCTTTTAGGATAGTGTGCAAAATGTAATGCAGTTGCATTTCTCCTTCAGGCTAGAAACAGCTAAATGTGGGAAGCTGAAAAATAGGGAGGAAGTCCGCATTTATTACAGAAGTCAGCTGTAGGGTTAGCATATAATGTCTGCTTGCATTGTGCTGCTGTTGCTTTTGGGAAGCCTGCGAGCTTATGAGCTGGAGTGCTATACTCTTGATGGTTAAAGGTAGAAGTATTGCTTTGTATTCTGAGTTATGAGGCCAATCAAGTAAATGGAGAGTAAGAAAGAAGTGGGGCGGGGGGAGCAAAGTATCTATCACGTATGACAACTTTCTTCTTTTTTTAAATAAACTGACTTTAAAGTGACCTTGTAATATAAGAACTTAACAATTTCAGAAACATATAAATTCAATTAGTTACAATTTGGCAATAAATCTCTCATTAAAAATGTGAGTTATGTTTGAATGTGTATTTAAAGACACTTATTTGAAAATTGTTTACTGCATGCATAAAGTGATACTTGATACAACTTCCAAGTACGCACAGTTAGCTAAATTTCAAGCAAATTTCATGTAAAAGTTTAAAAAAGCTTGTGTGTATAATCTGTAAAGTTTTAAGTCCATGTATGTAACTGGATTTTTTCACTATTTTTTTCTTACCTTCATCTCTTTTTTTTTTTCTGTGCCATTCTCTTCTTTTACTTCATCTGAATCCCTGATTTTATTTTTTTTACCATCTTACCATCTTGCTGTTTGTCAAACAGAACAACAAAACCTGCTCCTCATCTCGATGGGTAAGAATCCTCTACCATTTCTCCAAAGATGGCTAAAATTTGAAGGTTGTAAGTCTTCATGTATTATATTGAAAGTAGACAACAATGGGGAAACCAATTCTTAATTCTGTGAAAGATTATACAATAGAACAAGATGGAAAACAAAAGTTTCAGTTCTATAAAAAATTCAAGTTGCAACTTATTTCCTAAAGCTGGTCAAAAACTTGGAAGGTCTGAAATCCTAACATTATTTCTTTAAAACTGGTTGCTGCGCTGCCCTCAGTCCATAAATCAGTGAGTTGAAATGTCAAGTTTAATGTATTTGGATAGTACTCTTTGTGGCATGTTTTTATCCCCAAAATATATTAGTTCCTGTAAGTGTAAGTTATGGGGCAAATGGAAGAAGGAAAGACAAATGTGGTAGGGTAGAACAAAACTGGGGGGGTTCCTTAATTATAACTGTCCCTGCAATGCCAGTGGGAATTTGTATGCTGAGTTTGTATAGACCTATAAATGCTTCTTCTGTGGGGAAAACTGTACTACTTTGTCATCTTTGTATATGGACTCTTGATCCCTCTATTGCACAAAATTTCAAAAATAGAAGGATGGATTAGAAATGATGATCTGTTTACCCTGACCATGTAGAAGAGAGTAGAATGACCTCAAGTATTTCTCTCAAATTGAACAGGAGTGAACCTCTGTTTCATCTTGCATGAAAACTTAGAGTTGTTGTAAATGTAAAAAAAAAATGTTATTTTTAAGGTTAATACATTTTTAAGAGCTGAATGTTTCTATTTCAGAATGACTTTTAAAATCTGAAATTCATTGGAAAATAATTACAGCAATATATAAATGTTTGTACTTTCCAAATATTTTATTTCTGCAGTGTACATGTTGTCTTTGGACTGGTTATTTCTGGTTTTGAAGTAATAGAACAAATAGAAAATCTGAAAACTGATACTGCAAGTAGACCCTATGCAGATGTACGAGTTATTGACTGTGGGGTGCTTGTAACAAAATCAGCAAAAGATGGTAAGCATACACATACCTGAAGTTAATTGAACGTTGACATTGTTTTCAGAGAGTATAAAAATGATTGCAGTGTCTAAAAATCATTATGGTAAATCTCTAGAACCTTAATTAATTCTTACAAGCCTTTAAAATTTAAATCTTGGTGTAGGTGAGGAAGGCAAAGCAAGGGGGAAGGTTTTCTGACCTAAACCTTTGTGCCTTGGAAAACGTATGCCTGGTTCCTATTCTCCTTAATTAATGTTTGAGGTTAATCTGACATACTCAAAAAATAATTAGAACTTATTTTTCTGAGTTTAAAAGATGGAGACACAAACATATGCTTTTCTTGAAGTTGAATTTTGTGCAGTTTCCAAAGGTTTATTTTAAGATCATGTAATGTTAATGTATGTGGTATATGTAGTCAACATAATTTTCCTTTTCATGAGAATTCATAGGGAATAAGTTATCTTTAAAATATATTCGGACAGTTGCTGTAAAGTAGTGGAGTGTTATAAGTTTGCGTTTTCTACTTTTGCCTTTCTTTTACAGACATAAATAACCACATTATCCTTAGAGAAAGTCAAGAGGATAGATAATATAAAAGTATGAGGATGCAGAAAGGAGAAATACACAACTGAGGCTGAGACTAACTCTTAAACTTTGTTTTGTAACCTGTGCATTGCTTTCTAAAGAAACTATTTTTCTTTTTTTTACTATAAATGGTGTTGGCTTATTTGTACATTCTATTCGAACCCAAAAGTGTGAATTCAGTGTTATAACCTAAAATACATTTTCAAAGGAGAAAAGGGGAGGAACCCTCCTTCTTAAAACTATACTTATCCTCAACCTTTCTTTATATTAGCTTGGCATAAGTTAATGTTTAGCTTCAGTTATAAACTTACTGTGTATTAATTTAAAAATGTTTTGGCCATGCAGTGATATGTTTTCTTATATGGTGGAAGTTGTGTGTGGAAGTTCATACAGTTTACTTCATAGCAACTGAAGGAATTTTTTTACAGCTATCTTTGCTGGAAAATATTTGTATCATTTCTTTTAGTATGGGTTTAGACTAGACACAATTATATGACATTTTATTATTGTGCTTTAATGCAACTCATTGTGTAAAAAGTTCACAGAGCTTCTCGAAGCAGTATGTGTGTGTATTTATACATATAAAAATTTATGTATTTTGTGCTGTGTATATACACACTACACACGTGTACACCTGTACACACTGTAAACTTAAAATATCTGTTTTAAGCTTTGGAGAAGAAGAAGAAAGTATGTTCTGACTCAGAAGCTTCAGACTCCTCCTCCAGTGCATCAGGCTCTTCAGAAACTTCATCTGACAGTGAAGCTGAAAATGAAAGAAGCAGAAGAAGAAAGCGTAAAAGAAGAGCTAAAACCAAACAATCAAGAAAACGAAGAAAGGAAGAGAGGAAGAAAGAGGATCCAAGGTGCAAGCGAACCTCAAACCAAAGACGGTAACTAGTCTCTTAAATTTAAGAATTTCAGAGAAATCTGAGAAATCCTACTTAGTTTTCATGAAGTACTCAAGCAATGAGGATGAAAATGCTTTTATTTAAGTTTGGATTTTTATGCTTGATTTCTATAAAGCAAAGCCAACCAACCAAAAAAACCCCTAAAGCTGAGCTTGTTGAGTAGATTTTTCCATGAAATAGTTCAAGATCTTTGTAGATGGAAGCTAGAGCAACTTTGAAATGAGTAAGTCTCAGCATGTTAAGGTATCTGGGACTCAGTATACCTGTGTTAAAGTCAGACATTAGTCAAATAATAGATCTTTGATATGTATTTGATTATATTTTAAAAATATTTCTTGACAAATGGCAAATTAAAATTATTTGCTGTAAAGCAAGAACTGAACCTTCTTTCAAATAATAGTGCACCATCCTTCCTTTAGCCTAAAATGGGTTGTTAATGAAACACATTTTGGTTGTTAAGCCTTCTTGGAGTTTGATGCATCATGTGGACTTGTTTTGGAATTCACTTTGAAAAAGTGGTGTTTATCAGTTGACAGTTAATTTTGATTTATCAACTTATTTTTCCCCATAGCAGCCTTTCTGACAAGAGTGATATAACAGAAAAAGCAGTCGATGTTAGCACAAAGAGGGACAAACCTGTGGTACGTCCTGAAGAAATTCCTCCAGTGCCTGAAAACAGATTTTTGCTAAGAAGAGATGTGCCTGTTGTCAATGTAGAACCTGAACCGTAAGGAAAATTGAGCTTTCTTATTAATGTTGACTTGGTGGAAATTATGCATAAAATTTTCCTGCTAATGTTCTATTACTAGTACTGATAGCAAATGATGGCTGTAGTGTCAGAATTTTTAAATGAGGTAATTTAATTGCCCTTTTTACAGTTTTCTGTGTAATATTCCTTACAACCTATGTCAGGGTTTTTCAGTGAGATCTAATGAGTTGATTTCATTGGTCCTTAAGGATCATGCACGTTATGGCCTTAAACTCAATTATAGATGATGCAAAAAAATGAGTGAATACTTCCGAAAGAACTTTTGCAATGTAAACCACGGCAAATATTTGATTGCAAGGGAAGTTTGGGATTGGGAGAGGCGATTTTTCATCTTTCTTAGATTGAAGAAGAAACTTTGGTTCAAAATCAGTCAAACTAGAATTTTATGACCCATCTATGATTTTTGAGAATAAGAGAAAATCCTCTTCTTTTGATATAAAAGAAGTCACGAGTTCACAAGTTACTTTCAATTTGTGTGTTGTACCTCTACTAAACTGCAATTAGGTTCTTTTTCTATCAAATTTCTTCACTTTTGGACTTACATGAGCTAATACATTACATTGCCAGATACCTCTAAAACCAGGTTTTTTGTTTTGTTTTTTTCATTTCAGTTAATGGTGTAGTCTGCTGTAAGCGTTTTCTTGAAACTTTACTTTACTCATGTTTCCAAAGCCTTAGTAATTGCTTCTTTCGAGGATATTACACAAATTGTAAAGGAGTGCTGATTTACTTCTTGTTGCTTGGGAAAGAAGCAAGGTTTTAGAACCTGTGGACTGTTGTGAATTACCATTCCCTATGCTAAGACATTGAATTTGTGTAACTGCTGAGACCCTGAAACTCTTCTGTCCATGTTGTCTTCATGATTTGTGCACCAAACACAAGTTAACCTCTTTAGAAAAGCCATGTACCACTTTAACAGAGTACTTTGCAAGTTCATTGTTAGCATTTATTTACAGGTAGAGAGGTCAGGTAGGCTACACATTTGGTTGAAAGCAAGTATATGTTGATTTGCCTTTCATTGCAGAACTGTGCGTGTCTTGCTTTATTTCTTGGAGAATTCACTGAATTCTTAGTTCTGCCATCTCAAAATAAATGAATATTTTGCATTATTAACTTAAAATTAGTTTAAGTTAATTCTTTGGGTTTTTTCCATGTAAGCTCATATTTTATTAATTTATGTAGGAAGCTTCTTGATGCTACGCCAATTCTGACTGACCAGAAACCATCAGTCTCTAAATCTGGACGAAAAATTAAAGGAAGAGGCACAATAGTATGTGACAAACTTTATTTTATCCCCCCCCCTTTCCTCTCAGAGTATCTTCTCTGACCTTTGAATTTCCTTGGAGGCTTTGTGTGACACTTTAACATGTTGTAGATGAAATACTGTGGTCAGGTAGTTCATTTTATAACGCTTTTCTTGCTATGTTTCTTGTTACTGTCTTTTTACTTTAAGATTGTTTGGGAATGCTTACTCCTCAGCTACGAGAAGTCTTCAAACATAAGAATAAATTTATTTCTTTTTAAAGATTGAAATTAATTCAGCCAGATTTGTCCCATGCGAGCCACAACATCTAAAGTAATGGGAAGTGACAACAGCTTTTACTCTTCTCCACTCATTGGATTTTCTTGCTGTTTCTGTTAAACATTAGGACTATAATGCATAACAGTAGGCAAAGCTGTTCTATAGTGTCCTAAGTGTATACAGCCCTTTCAGATGTATATTGCTTGTTCTCCCAAGTTCTGGTATTTGCATCTCCTGATGGTTGTGCATATATTGCTGAGAAACAACAGTTTTGTTGGCAACTTTGGCAGAATCGCTTACCTTGTTTGTTCTGCTTTTTGTTATTTTAAGTCAACCTTTTGTTTCCTTTTTTTTAGCTACTTAATGTAGTTTCTCAAATTTCATCAGCTGTCCTGGCTGAGACCAAAGTGTTGTAATTTCATAGGTGACACTGCATGGGCAAGAAGTTACTTCTTTGCAGTGCTGGTTATGAAGCGTTTTTGCAGATGTGCAGATTTGGTCCTTTTTTCTTTTTTTCTACCTACCTCTCTGAAGACTGCCACTGTTTAGGCAGATTTTATTTCTACTTCAGATCTTTGGTATCCTGAGAACTTTTGCCTTAATTCCGCTGTACTCAAGCAAAAGTCTTCTTGTCTCTTCTCTAATAACTTAAAATACAGGCCCCAAAACACTGCACAGCTGCACTGTTGTTTTTGAGTCAGTAGAAGAGGGAGAAAGTAAAAAAAGCTTTCATAATTGTGCATTTGATTCTACTGTACTTCATATTGTAGCATGCCATGACTGACCATATTCTTCCCCTTTAGAATGTTTTCCTGGATCAGTTTAGCAGGCAGCATTTGGGTGACCATAAACCAAACCAAGGCCAGATTTTTCTTGCAAGTGGAAGTCCTCAAAAAAAAAAAAAAAATTATATATAAAGATCAGTATCTGTATAGCTGAAGACACTTTTCATTAGAGTAGTCTTAACCAAGACTCCTCTGAGCATGATTTTCTTATGTGATAGCTGCTGGATTTGAGAAGTAGTTTTCTACTGATCCCCGTGATGCAGTTGTTTTAAGCCACAAAATTAATGGCTTAGATGGCCATAGCATGGACCAAGGTATTGTAGTGTTTGAGCCTCGCCTGAGAACCAACCCTTATTTGCCAGCCTTGACATTAAATCTGATAGCTGTCTTTGCTGCATCTGACAGCTTTCATTTCTATTTGACACTTGTGATATCCACTAAAGGAAGCCTTTTAAACAGACTGTTTTGAAATATTTATGTAAATAAAGATTTCTGGAAAAACAGCTTAAAGCTGAGTGGAACTGGCTTTTGCCAGGGATTTGGGTGTCTGTCTGGTTTTTCATAATTTTGGCACCCTCTTGGCAAAATTAAGAATAAAACCCAGTAATACCAGAAATAATTTAGGGCTAGTGATTAGTTGGAGAACTACGTTTTTCTGCCATCTCTAATAGTCTGATTAGCAACAGTTTCTACACAGGGTGAACTTTTTAAATGTTTTTCAAAATAATCATTTGTAGTTTTGAATCCTCTTAGGTTCTGAGAGACTCCTGAGTATAATATGAGAGAATTAGGGAGGTCCGTGAAACCTTCGCAACCTATTATACACCATTCATTTGTAAAAGCTGGTTTTTTTAGTCACTGATTCAGCTCAAACATGTTCATGGCAGGTTATCTTTTGGGGTTTTTTTTAATATAAACAATGTCTTAAAGACTTCTGCCTGTAGTTAACTGAATAAATCAATACATGCATCTTTCTGGTTTTATTCTGGGGGGCAATTTTTTTTTTCTTTCACATTTTGATTGCTTTTATAAGTGGCTCAAAATAATTGAGTAAAATCCAGATGTTTTTCTTTATTGAGTCAAGGAGCATCTAATTTCCTCACAGAATTTACCTAAGTGTGTATCCAACTGGGTAATGGAAAATAATGAGTTAGCAATATTAGAGTTTTTTCTCTGCTGCACAAGTAGCTCTTATTGCCTCCTTAAATGCTGTGCCTAAGCATAATTTGTTAAGTGTGAAGCTTCATTACACTTTTGTGAAAGACTTTTTTTTTTTTTGCTCTCTTCGAAGGCGTCTTAAACTGGATTCCCATTTCTGAAGAGCTGAACAGCAGTAACTTTTGAAATAGGGCTTGTCTTTAATCATACAAGCAGTTAAGTGTTTGCTAACTGAAGTAAAACATCTGTGCTTTAGTATCCTGAAAAAAAAGTTGGTTATCTGCGGTAATTGTGTTATTCCAAAAGGTGTTACATAAAGGGAATCCATGACCTCTTCCTTGATTCTTCCTTTTACATTTTGAAAAAATGGGTTAGCTGCTGGCCTCTCTCAAGCTTTGTGAAATGCTGTCAGAGTATAAAAAGATACAGTTAGCTATGTAATCCAGTCTCATATGTGGGATATATGCATACCAAAAGTGGCTATTTTTGGTAGGAAATCTAGAGTTTGTTTTCTTCATGGACTTTGCATAGATAATGTTGTCTGGCTTGTGTTATGAAGATGCATGCAAAATCTGTGTAAGAGACACCATATATTTTCTATATTATCCAATCTCTTTTAAAGAAAAATATATTATGTAACCATCTATCTTTGCTTTCATAGCGATATCACACCCCACCTCGATCACGGTCATGTTCTGAATCCGATGATGATGACAGCAGTGAGACCCCTCCTCACTGGAAAGAGGAAATGCAGAGATTACGAACATATAGACCCCCTAGTGGAGAAAAGTGGAGTAAAGGCGATAAGTAAGATCCTTACTACAAATTTAAAATGTCTTGTTTTTTTACACAAGCTTTAACAGATTGTGTAGATCTAGCATGTTATTCGTGTTTGAATAAAAAATGTAAATATCTTTGTGTTTAAATACATTCCATTTAAATTCCAAAAGTTAGAAGTGGAAAACTTCTCATAAAATCTTTCCACTTTGCTAATGTGACACCAGATGAACACACGCTGAAAAGTGTCAGAAGGTCAGAAGAGTAGTTTCTGATGGTGCCATCTTGGGTACTTCTTAAATAAGTAAATAATGGACCTGTCCAGTTTCCTGTTGCTTTCCATAGAGCTAGTCATGTCAGATTTCCTTTAGCCTCAAACTTGGTTATATGGTTTCTTTGGATACCAAGTAAGACATTCGAATCCACCAATCCTGTATTGTTCTAGTTACATATTCTTTCTGCAGCTGCAAACTCTGTGATGGAAGCCAGCTCTCCAGAATTTCTGATGAGTTGATACCAAATATAAGCTTCTATCAAATTATGATAGATAACCCTTAAAAGGAAAACTGAAGAATATTGTATATAACCATTACTGAATAATTGCAAATGTTTCTGATAGGTTTTTTTTTATATACTGAGTGTATTCAGTTTATTGCTGTATTGCAGCATACCAGCTAAAAGAATACTAAATAAGATGATGTTTTATAATTTGTATTTAAACGTGGTTTAAGAATCCTGTAGTGGTAGAGGTCAAAGTCCTGTGGACTAGGGTAGTTAAAACATTAAATCTCTGCACTGGTTATACAATATGCAAAATTTGCTGACATAGGCTGATTAATTTCTTATAGAGAAGTAGCTCTCTTGATAGTAACGTAATTCTGCATCTTAACAAGCGTAACAAGCTCAGTCAAAACACAATTGTCTGGTAGTAAAGGGTGTGTGTGTTTAATTTTTTTTTTAACTTAATTAATTGCATAGGAGGTGGGGAAAATACTTATTTTATCTGAAGTTTTTAAATAATTTCCACTTAGTGTGGGGCTTGCTTGTTTGTTTTCTAGGTTGAGTGACCCATGTACAAGCAGATGGGATGAAAGAAGTGCATCCCGGAGATCAAGATCCTGGTCACATAACGGTTACTCTGATCTAAGTACTGTGAGATATTCTAGCCATCACAAAAAGCACAGAAAAGAGAAAAAGAAGGTGAAACATAAAAAGAAATCTAAAAAGCAGAAGCATTTCAAGAAGCACAAGCAAACAAAAAAAAAGAAAACATCAGCCTCATCAGATGTAGAATCCTCTCATTCCTTCCTCAGGAGGACAAAATCATCTTGTGATCGTGAGAGGAAATCTCGTTGTTCTTCGTTGTCTTCTAGACATTCATCCAGAAGAGGCTGGTCTAATGATAAGGAAGACCAGAGCTCATCCACTTTATCAAGCAGAGGGACTCGATCATACTACAGGTCCAGGTCCAGATCCAGATCTAGGTCTAAATCAAGATCTTATTCCCGAAGAAGTTCTAGATCAAGATCAGCCTCTAAATCATCGCGTTCTCGAAGCAGGTCAAGGTCAAGTTCTAACCCTAGGCTTCAAAAGACGGTTTCCAATTCTCCACGAAATATTTCAACACGATTAAATGAAAGTAAGTTGAACAAGACTGCTGAGCCTGTAAGAGCAGTTATACTCCCAAGTGATAAAATTGTCGTACCACCAGTTGTCCCAGAAAACCTCCCTGTTATACCCTTAAGTGATAGTCCACCGCCTTCGAGGTGGAAACCTGGGCAGAAACCATGGAAGCCATCTTATGAGCGAATTCAGGAAATGAAAGCTAAAACAACCCATTTAATACCTACACAAACTAATTACAATTTAGTAGTCATTAAAGAGGCTAACACTTCTTCCTCATATCATAAGCGACAAAGGAGTTCAGACAGTGATCGAAGCGGTTATTCCAAATATCATAGTGACAGAAGCTCAGACAGTTGGCTGAGATCAAGAAGCAGGTCTTCTCGAAGTAGGTCATACTCAAGATCTTATACAAGATCTAGAAGTCCATCTAGCTCTAGGACAAAATCTCGTTCTTCTGGTAGATCACCATCACTGAGTAAATACCGCAGTGACAGGTCAGGTTATAGCGAGTCAACATCTTATTATTCCCTTAGTGATGATGATACGCACAGAAACAAAAGAAAATCCATGTCAAGTGATCAAAAAGCTCGGTCTCTTAAACTGAGGCAAGAAACGAGCTCTGAAAGTACTCTCCCTTATAAGTGTACAAAAGACTACGATGAGTCTTCTCAAGGATTGAAAGAGAGTGACAGTTTATCATCTTCAGACTTCTCTACTGACAGTGAGCGTTCTGCCAAAATGAAAGTAGTCCAAGAAAAAGAAGGCCGTTTTCAATTAGAAGGAGATACTCAGAAACAGGATAAAAATAGCTTAAGTTCTGAGAGAGGGGAGGAGGAATCCAAGTGTGAGCGGGATTCTGATCATGCTAAAAAGAAAGCAGCTAAAGAGAAATCTTCTGAGCAGCCTAGAGGTGGTGCAAAAACTAAACGAAAATCCTATTCAGGTAGTAAATGGGACTCTGAATCAAACTCCGAAAGAGGAGAGGCAAGGCATAATAGGGGAGACTCCAGACCCTCCTCCAGTAAAGAAGAAGGAGAGGCCACATCAGGATCTGATACAGAGCTTAGCGTTACCAAAAGGATAAAAAAACAGTCAAATTCTTCAGAAGGCTTTCTGGATTCTGATTGTGCATGGAAGACAAGCAAACAGTTGTCATCTTCTGAATCTGAGAGTTCTTGTTCTAGCTCAACAAACATTAGAGGAAAGTCAAAAAAACACAAACATGGATCAAAAAAAACTCTTAAAAAATCACATTCCAAAAAAGCAAAAGAAAAATCAAAAGGGAAAAAGGAGAAGAAACACAAAGTTCAGAAAAGAAAAGAAATGTTTCACTGGCAGCCCCCACTGGAGTTTGGTGAAGAAGATGATGATGAGATAAATGAAAAGCCGGTTACCAAGGATGATAAAAAAGAAAAGCCGCTTACCAGGGACATAAAGGATAAACAAGTGTATGAAAAGGATGAAATAGTCAAAGATGAAATGGGAAATGGTGAAAAGTCTTGTGCGGATGAAAACCTTTTAGGTAAAAACACTACATGTGGTGCCTCACCAGATCACAGTAACCTTAATAAAGATAGCATTGAAACAAATGCTTCAACCAGTATTTTAAACTCAGGAATAAATGTGACCACTTGCAAGAATGAGATTAAACAAGCTGAAGAAAGTAACCAGAACGGATTGGAAGATGTTATTCAGACAGATGACAACATGGAGATTTGTACTCCAGATCGTAACTCACCAGGGAAGGTTGATGTGGACATTTTGTCTCCTGTCGTTCTCACCGCTAAACCTCAGGCTTTAAGTGCTAGTATAAACAAAGATTTACAGGTTGAGACCCCTGAACAACATGCTGTCAAACTGGGAAACAGTATTACAGACTTTATTAATATTAAAGAAGAAAAAGAAACGGGAAGGCAAGAAAGTAACTCTGTCCCTGTGTCTTTAAACTGTAGTTTAAAATGTGAAATTACTGAAAATACACAGAGCAATATGATAGATAATAAGTGGAAGCCTTTGCAAGGTGTTGGTAATTTACAACCAGCAACAATTAGTACTGCTGCAGAAGTTAAGAATGTAGCTTCAGCACCAGAGCCTAAACCAGCAGGTTTAAGAATTGAAATAAAAGCTAAAAATAAAGTAAGGCCTGGATCTCTGTTTGATGAAGTTAGAAAAACAGCACGGCTAAATCGAAGGCCAAGGAACCAAGACAGTTCCAGTGAAGAAGAATCTCCAAGTAGAGATGACAATAGCCCATCCAGGAGTCTCAGTAGGTCACGAAGTAAATCTGATTCTAAATCCAGACACAGAACAAGGTCCATATCTTACAGTCACTCAAGAAGTCGGTCCCGAAGTTCTACATATTCATATAGGTAAGAAGTTTTTGCTATTCCCATGGCCTACCATGTTAACTTGAAAGTTCGATAATTTTAAGGCATGTTTTTCTTTTTCAGCTCATGTTTTTCTTCTAAACAGCACTGTTTCACTTACAAAATATGGAATAAATATTCAGCTTAAGCATTATAAAGCTTTGTCTTTTTCGCTTCCTGTTTTCTGCTGATCTTCTCTTCAGTTGTATTCTATTTTGTGCTTTTCAAAGTTGTTCATTGATTGTAGGTCAAGAAGCTATACAAGAAGCCGAAGCAGAGGATGGTATAGTAGAGATCGGTCAAGAAGTCGAAGTAGTTCTTACCACAGTTACAAGAGTCGTAGGTAAGTTTTTCTCTAATTGGAGATAGTGTTGGGGTGTGTTACGAAACCAGTAAATTAGGCACAGCAGTCCAATGCTTCAATCTCTGAGCAAGTTGGAAATGTGCTTAGCTATGCATACTGCAGTCTGAAGTATCTACTTGAAATGTGCAAGTTCAAACAGTCAGATTTCAAATTTCCTGTTACTGAAAAATAATTTTGTTTAATGGTTTGTAGTATGGATGATGAGGGATTCTGAGCAAAACATGTTCCTTTCCTCTCGCTTACCCTCTCCCCCGCTCTCTTCAGCACTTGTTTCTGATTAACTTGAAATGTCTCTGTGTTCTTGTTTTTGTCAGTCGAACCTATAGTAGAAGTAGATCCAGAAGTAGTTCTTACGGTCATCACAGTCGATCCAGGTATGGGTAATAGTTTTATGTAAACTCTGCAATAAATGTACTACTTATAAAAATGTCTTAGTATAAGAATACCCCTTTATCTATGGTACTTAAAAATACAGTATCACGATAGCAACTTGAATCAAAGCAAAATCAACATAGGACACTTTTAAAAGCTGAAAATAACCAAATCATCCTGGCATTAGTTAGAGGTGATGATATGAGATAAGTAATAGTGAACACGTTTCCCTTTACTGTTAAAATAAAATTGACTTATAAATGGAATCACTTTGTTACTTGTTTTCAGAAGTATTAGCAAACAAGATTTTTACTGCATCTACAATTTGTAGAGAAAACACAAAACTTTTTAAATGTGTAATAAGATTTTTTTTCCTAGACTAATAAATTTGAGATTTTTACTGTTGTTTTGAAGATACTTTTTCTTGTGTTTAAACTTTTATAAAATGTAGAATTATTGTTTGCCACGTCCTTCAAAAGTAGTTTCTGTATAGCCACTCATCTCTGAATATAAATGTTTTTAAAATACATTTAAAATAAATATCATTTTAGACAAGAAATTTTAACTTTACAATTACTGTCTTTTCTCTTTAAAGTAGGTCATACACGTATGATAGTTACTATAGCAGAAGTCGAAGTAGAAGTAAAAGGAGTGACAGCTATCGAAGATCTAGAAGTTATGATAGGCGATCCAGGTATGTTTTTGCTAGCATGACTTTGTCACTGTATTTATGCATAAATACATACTTACGATGTTCATGAAGGCTAATGGTTCCCCTCCTCCCCCAGCATAGAAAATACCTTGTTACCAAAAGTAATAATTAAAACCAATTAAAATTGGAGTAAGCGTGTGAGTGAGGAAATTGGAATTTCTGACATACTAAATTTGAGGCTAGGGAAGAAACTAAGATAAGAAAGATTTGAGAAGGCTCCATTTGATTTTATGTATGCATTCAAAATAAGCACATTTGGGGTTTTTTAATAATTTTAAATGTTTTAATAATTTTAAATAATTTCCTTAAAAACTACAATGAACTAGCTCTCAAGACTTAAATCAAGTGTCCTGTTATGAATTAAAAGCTACCTGGTATGCAAAGAATTCCATTTAATGGTAAATTCTTTCTAGTGAGACTGAAAAGTGGATTTTAAAATAAAAAATGTGGAAGGGAAATTAAAAATTGCAGTGTTATCCAGAATTAATTTTCAACTTCCCAGAAGGTACTTTGAAAGAACATTTTACCTGCAAATCCAGCATGCTTCTGATGAATTCAGGATAAATTTTCTTCTACTCAGTCTGGTGGAATTATATAGGCGTAAGCAAGCACATTTCACAAAGACCAGAAGTTGAACAGGAGAGAGAGAGAGAGATTTACATAGATACTGAATATCAGTGATGATTTGTTTTGTACCTTGTAATATATCCCACACTGGTCAGTGGTAAACCAGGCAGATCTCTAAGACTGCTGTAAATTTTCATCCTCTGCTGTCCTCATACTCATTTTTTTCACAACTTTGTACCAACTCTTAATGGACTTTGCTCTCGCCCATTTCCCCATCTAGTTCTGACAGTAAGACAACTTTCATCTTGTTTTTGAGGGGAAATGAATGCAATTTAATGAAGAATGGAGAAATAGACTTGGTTTAGGATGTTGGGAAGCTTCAGGGAAACAAGGTTGGATTAGGATATGCTCATCTTTCATTTAGAAAGCTTTCCTTACAGGCACGAGGCTAGAAAATCTCCAGTGAAAGTTTATTCTGTGTAATTTGAATATGCCCTGTAGCTTGTCTGAAACCATCTGGAGTCTATCTTGACATTTGGCCAGGTGCTGAGCTTAGAATTCTTCTGGATAAGCCAAAACATTTTAATTTACAACTTCCACTCTGCAGACACTCACACAGTCCTGTTGTTGTGTGTGTCCTAGGCCTAATTCTTAAGACCCTTCTTCAAATGAAAAACTGCAGCATATAAAGCAAGGATTTGTGAAATTGTCTTAGTTGAGAAACACTTGCAATATAAAATTATGTTTGTTAGAATACACTTCTCAGTCAGCTATTAGCATTTACAAGATCAGTTATTTTGGATGATTTCTTAGCTGTATCAGAGAAAGCAAGAAACTCTGTAGTTACAAACACACTTTGGCTTGGGTTACACAGGGTGTTCATCGTGTAAAGTTACTGATTATTTTAATATTGAGTGTACTTTAATGAATGCTTCAGTTATATGAAATATGATCCTGTGAAAGACTGTATGCTTTCTTCTTGTCTCTTGCGTGTCTGTCTTGACAACTTTTTTACGTGATGCAATTTTGAATTTGAAGCTCAAAATACAATTTGAGGCGTTTTAATGTTTTCTTTGTAGATCTTATGGCTCTGACAGTGAAAGTGATCGCAGTTACTCTAAGAATCGAAGTCCCAGTGAAAGCAGCAGATATAGCTGAAAACTTTTCTTTGATGATGGAAACTGTATTTAATAATTTTTCCAGTGTTATGTTAAAAAAACTGTTTCTACAGTGTCACAAGTGAAGTTGAAGGGTGATTACTGAGTTAGCTGAGACTTTACCATTTAACAGCGAACTCACTTGACTGACTGACTACTTAACGGAGAGAAGTACTGAGCTCAACTCCACGGGTTTGTTTGGTTTGTGTTATGTCAAGTGCTACTTTTACAAAATAGAAAAAAAAAAAACAGTTTTATTTCTTTGAATTGGATTTTCCAAGCCATGAATGACACTTAGGTGAATTGGCTGCCACCGCTTTTCTGGGTGCAGCAATCAGTACTCTCTTCAAGTATGTTTATAAACACCTTAGGGCTTTCTGCCTGTTACTATTAAATATATGCTATCAACTGTAAAACTGTGAAGAAAACTTCTTACAAAGGCTGCCATTTCTAGTTTATTAAAAAGCTTTTTTTGATACTGGAAGATGGGTTCCATGCTGTCTTGTTTGTTGATTATTGCATTATATACAGTGTATACACAACAGCTAGCTGATGAAAACAAAGACTGCCACTCTGTCTTAATTCTTACTGAGCTGTGATATTACAGAAGTCTGCTGAAAAGGGTGAGATTATACACAGTGGGAATTGTCAAACTGACAAGCAGTGAGCAAAAGTGTGATGAATGAGTTTTGATCTTAATATCTAACTTGTCTAAACTTTTATGTTTAAAAGTGACTTTTGTGATAAATATCAATGTTCTTAAGAGTCTAAGGAAAGTATTTCTAAACACTTTTTGAATTTAATTTCAATTCATATTACAGTGCTTGGCATACTTCAACACGTTTTAAAGTTGAATGTTGTAAACCGTTGAGTATATCATGAGTTTCTTCAAAATGCTTTTTTAAAAACATACATGATAATAACTTTTTGAGAAAACAAACCATAATGGTTCCTTTATAAAATGTCTGTAGAGGTATCCCATTTGCCACAGGGAATATCGGATATTGATATTGCAGATATGGAACTATCTATTGTTAAAGTGATATGACTACAAAAATACTGGTATGCCTGATAAAAAACATGGATAATACTTCCAAAGTAAAGTTTAATGCCAAAAATGACTCCATGTTCCAGGTAAATGGTTTGCAAAAACCCCATAGATTTAAGCAGAAAAGCGTTGAGTAATTTTTGCAATAATCTAATTGAGTTGATTTAAAAAAATTTGTAAAGTTTTTCAGTGTTTAGAACGTTGTGTACTAAGAAACAGTTTTTTAATGGCATAATGTAATCTGAAAAGTGGGGTCTGTAGTGAAAACACAGACTAACCTAGCTTTATTAGAGCTAATGAGTACTGTTGTATTATAATAGTTTTCATTACTGACTTTCTGTAATATCTTGAGACGCTTTCATTTTCTCAAATGTTTTCAAATATTGAAAATGATTTTTTTAAATCTCATCAGGACACAACAGCTTTGAAAATTAAAAGTGGTAATTTCCTGCTTAGACGTCAATTCGTACTGTCTCTTTGATTGAATTAAGCTATCCAAAATTAGCTTTTGGTACACTTCTGAAACATGAAAAGAAAGTTCAAAGTGAAGTTTGAAGACTGTAATGATGCCCTCCATTTCTCTCCATGAACAGCTGAATAAGACATTTGTACACAGGTTCTTAAAACTGAATTTGTCATATAGGTTTTTCACTTTGTAGAAGAACCCAAAATTCTGGACTTAGACCCTTCCTACTCTTGTAGTTCAGTGAAAAAGGTGTGCACGTAATCCTTTTAAATCAATATTTTGTAAGCTTCTTATGCTTTTTAACATGAAGTACGTTTATTATTCAAGTCAGTATACATTTACAGACACGTTTCTAGCAGTAGCAGCCATTTCAGAGTCCTGAACAAATATTTCATTGCTAACTCAAGATAATGCTGGTTGCCGTTTCATAGTTTTAAATACAAATGTAACTTGTTTTTTTTCCTTACTGAGAAAATAGAACTAGTGGGCTAGCAGTATAACAAAATACACAAATGTAAACATTACCATTCAATACTTATTAGAGAAAAAAGCGCTCAAGAATCGGACTTTGTCCTGTTTCAGATCTGAGTTGACTTCTTATGTTTAAGGCCAGGAAAAGGTAATAGAAATATGGTCAGTCAATTAATGGTAGTTGTCCAAAATTACTGCAGTGTCACTAATGTCTATTTCATATCTTGAATTGAAGCTTTATAAAGAAGTTCCATCAGGTGGATGGTTGGGGAGGAGTGTGAGGGAAGTGGGCAGGGAGTATTTTTACTTGGTGAAGTCTGTTAAATTGTGCTGCAGATAGAAAATGTACCCCTGAGCTGGTTTTCTAATGTCGGTCTATGTTTTTGGAATTTTGTTATTCAAAAGTAGTTGCTGTTTGTAAAATAAACTTTTGTACATATCTGCAAGTGCTGTTTTCTCTACATCTGGAACAATCCGTTGCTGCTTGAGGGAAACAGGCAGGAAAATTAAAAATATAGTTCAATTTCTGTATCCGCTTTTGTCCCTTACAAGGCTCTGTACAAGTTGCCTTTCCTTCTCCTGACCTACATAGAGAATGATTCCTCAGCAAGACTCTGTGCTGGGTTTACATAATAGTCGTCATCGGAACAAATATTTTGAAATTTCCAAGTGATTTGAGGTCTCACCATTTCCTGAAGATATGTAAAAAGTTCCTATCCTTTGTGAAAAGCTACACTTAACAGATCTACGCGGAAATCTCTAAATGTGCTGAGTTTAACTACTTTGCTAAATATTCTTTCCCAAATACACATTCCCACATCATTTCCGTAGCATATTGGAAATGTGGTATTAGTTCGGGTCAGCAGATGTAGTGGCTCAGCAGACTAATCCATTAGTCTTTCAGACCTTCTGTTCCAGAAAAACTGGATTTCATCGGAAAATACTGGCTTTGTCCTAATGGAAAGGCTAATTGCCTTGGTCTAAGGTAAAAAGGACAAGTGGAAGTGTTTCCTTCTTCGATTTAGTCTCTAGCAAGATGCAGTTAAGATGGCATTTCCCAAATTTTGGAGCGCTGCCTTTGAGGAGGGATAAGAAATCCTAGGCAGGAAAAGTAGGAACTCCAGGTGATAGGAGCTATATAGTGATGAAAGGTGTGAAAAACCAGTAAGATAGGGGAAGGGTGAACGGCTACATCAAAGGCAGCAGACAAAAACAATAGTATAAGGGACGTTAAGACAACCTCCGCGTCGCACTGTAGTGTGCAACAGTCTGCGTCTTCCTTGTTAAAACACCCTTTCTTTTTAAAGGCATAATGTTGCTTTTTGTGCTTAAAAAGCCATATTCTATGCAGAAGTTCAACATCAGGATCACGGGGCTGCTCTCAGGTGCTGCGGACCTGCTGCCGTAGAGGTCGAGCCGTCACCTTGAGCCGGCTCCGGCAGCAAGCCGGAGTTGCAGGGAGGAGGCTGGAGGCAGGGCTGGAGCAGGCAGCGTTAAAAATAGAGTGGCTGGCACCCGGTTATGTATTGCTCATTAGTGACATTTTTCTATTAAAATAAGTCTTAAATCCTGCAAGGTAGTAAAATTATTGCTCAAGTATAAGTGGTTTCAGCAAAAAAAAAAAACCCAAACCACACTAGGGGGGAGTTCTAAATAAGGTTAGGTCTGTGTGTCTCTGGTTGTTTTGGCAATAGATGATCCACTACGTAGTACACAGAATATTGTGGTGTGGCTCTGTAAGAGCAAGCGTTCTGTCTCCGGTTGCAGGTGAGCGACTTAACTTGCCTGGAATAAGACAATATTAAATGAACCATCTGGCTATCAAACAACTAGTTCTTATAAAGCACGTATTTACAAAGTGACAGCATAAATGCCCTTTTCCTACAATATCGATACGCGGAGAGATTTCCTTCCTACTGTATCACTTTTAAACAAGGGCTATTTGTGTCCTTGCACTCGAGGGTAAGAAGCATTTAAAGTGCTCTTTCAGAAGATCACCAAGTATCTGACAGTGTATTAAATTTCTGTTGATGGCTTTGTGTGGTTCGTGATGATCATGCTTACAGGTTGGAGCAGAACACAGTATTTAGATGACCTTGAGCTGCACTCTGGAATCCGTCTGGTGTAATTTCCAAACTGAACGCTGCCTGGGATTTTAAATCGTGAGAAGATAAAGCTTTGTGTGCTCCACTCCTACTTAACAGCCATATAAATATTTTTTTTTAATATGCTTGTAAACAGTGATGATTTTCCACCTGGTTTTAAAATGCTTTATCTGCTTAACTGTGGTAAAATATAAAATGCATAAACAATTAAAGGGACCCAGTCTTGAATGATGTCTATGTAATCCCTCTGAAGTAGATAGGATTGCATGTGTGAAATCAGACGGTCTGTGGCAGTTTTCGGGTTATTTTTAATGAAGGCAATATTTCAAAGTCACAGTGGCTGCACAGAGAGGGGGTGGGCATTAATTTGGTATCGATATTTCTGCTGTGATGTGTATCTGTCCTTGAAAGAGCGTGGTGCAGCCCAAGAAAACCGATGTCCATACCCAAAGGATGGTCTAAGCTCAACGTAGCTTGTGAACATTTGCAGCTCCCACTCTGCCATTACGTCGTAGTCCTGGCCTTAGGCTGCAGAATTCCTTAATGAATTCCTTAATTCAGCCAGGAAGGGGCTGTCCTTCCTCTTGGGCTTTCTTTTTCTTCCAGCCACCCAGTGTCTGCGTAGCTTCTCCATGATGCATTTTGGAAAATGAGCCATAAAAAACATGAGGAGGATTGGGAACATCCTCGGGAATAGGAGAGGGTAAGGGGCTGATGGCTGCGGTTCCAGGAGGAACACCCAGCTCTTTTGGGAATGTACCAGTGAGATGAAGCAGTTGACGGAGGCTCTTGGGTCTTCTGGTGCTGGTCAAAGAAGTAGGTTTAAGGAAAAATGAAAAAGCAGACTGTATTGGGTTTGTGTGGCAAGGTTTTGGTACTGGGGGTGGGGGTGCAGGGGTGGCTTCTGTGAGGAGCTGCTAGAAGCTTCCCCCATGTCCCACAGAGCCGATGCCAGCCGGTTCCAAGACGGACCCACCGCTGGCCAAGGCCGAGCCCGCCAGTGATGGTGGTAGCGCCTCTGGGAGAACAGATTTAAGAGGGCGAAAAAGTTGCTGTGGGACAGAAACTGCAGCTGGAGAGAGGAGTGAGAAGATGTGAGAGAACCAGCCCTGCAGCCCCCCAGGTCAGTGCAGAAGGAGGGGGAGGAGATGCTCCAGGTGCCGGAGCAGAGATTCCCCTCAGCCCGTGATGAAGACCACGGTGAGGCAGGCTGTCCCCCTGCAGCCCAGGGAGGTCCACGGGGGAGCAGATCTCCACCTGCAGCCTGGGGAGAGAGGACCCCACGCCGGGGCAGGTGGGTGCCCGAAGGAGGCTGTGACCCCGTGGGAAGCCCACACTGCAGCAGGCTCCTGGCAGGACTTGTGACCCCGCGGGGGACCCACGCTGGAGCAGGCTGTGCCTGAAGGACTGCAGCCCATGGGAAGGACCCACATTGAAGAAGTTCATGGAGGACTGTCTCCCATGGGAGGGACCCCACGGTGGAGCAGGGGACGAGTGAGGAGTCCTGCCCCAAGGAGGAAGGAGCGGCAGAGACAACGTGTGATGAACTGACCCCAACCCCCATTCCCCGTCCCCCTGCGTCACTGGTGAGGAGGAGGGAGAGAATTCGGGAGTGGAGTTGTGCCCGGGAAGAAGGGAGGGGTGGGGGGGAATGTGTTTTAAGATTTGGTTTTATTTCTCGTTGCCCTACTCTGGCTTGTTTGGTAATAAATTAAACTGATTTCTCCATGTCGAGTCTGTTTTGCCCATGATGTTAATTGGTGAGTGGTCTCTCCCTGTCCTTATCTCGACCCACGAGCCTTTCGTTATATTTTCTCTCCCCTGTCCAGCCAAGGAGGGCAGTGACAGAGCAGCTTTGGTGGGCACATGGTGACCAGCCAGGGTCAACCCACCACACAAGCCCATTCTATTGAGAGGGCTAGATATTTGACATAAAGAAAGTTGGTTGTTTTTGTAAAATCAGTGTAGCTATGTCTATTTTATCTGTCCACATTCACTGTCTCAGAACTTGAAAGGAAAGGGAGGCGAGCGCTTCCACGGCAGACCTCCACCCCCAGTGCCCCCTGCCCACTTAAAGTGGCCAAACCAAATGCCGCTTGTTTCAGATTAAAGTAGTTGACTGCCTGACGTGCCTTGCTATCAGAAAAGACGTTCAAGTTGAGGGGCAGCCTCCAAGACGGAGGGCTGTTCTTTTAGGTAGTCTGCGGGCTCTGGCAGAGCCAGCTGCAAAGCTTTCCTAGTATAAAAGAGCTGAGGTCCTAGAATAAAAGTAGCGTGTGAGTGCTTATAACCAAGTTGCAGGTGTATAAAGAAAAGAAAAAGCAAGAGGACAAATTAACAATCCTTTCTTGATAAATTAGCAGGCTTTTTGCAACGGCTGCGTGTGAACCACTGTGTTTAATAATGGCCTTATAAAGCAGTTGGGGGATTTTGGGGTTGTAATCCCTTCATGCTGCTGAGGTCTGCAGCATCCTCTAGTGATGGCTTCCCTCTTTTACAGAAGTAACACTGGGGGTGGGGATGTCATTTATTTTTTTTTCCTACTGTAACGTGCACTTTGGTAATTTCGTTGAGCATCCTTAGCTCCTATTTTGAGAGAAATCGCGAACAACAGTTCCCTGATCACTTTATTTCACTTATTTTCAATGTCTTCGCTGTAGGGACCAGTCAGTCCTTATTGTCTCCCATGACTAGGGCTGCCCAGGGTTCCTCCACGTTAGCTGCTAATGTCACCCGAAGTCACTGGCACAGGGCAGCAGCTGCTCTGCAAGCGACATCGCTATTTGGCATCGAGGCTTCAATGTAATTTTGGGGAACATGCTAGATAATCTCATATTCCACTGACTTTGCTAGGACCTGCATGGTTATTCAAGTCCGGCTGAATAGCAACAGCCTTCAGCCCATAGGCTCTTGACCTTGGACCTCACCTCTCCCTTCTTCCAAGATTAAATCCTTCCCTTGTGAGAAACAGGTTTTTATTTTAAGGAGTCAAAAACCAAGAGGGAGGCAGGATATTAAGTACTTGATGTTCTCATCCGTGGAAAGATGGGCTGGAGAGTAGAGCGTTACCCAAGACTTTGAGATGGACGTTGGTTTCTCTGTACCGCCACAGCCTTCTTGTGTCATCTGGGACAATTCTCTGCTCTCGAGAGCTCACAAGTGTGCTGCGAAGATGTGATTCCCTACTGACCTCAGCAGGATTGCTTACTAGAGAAATGAGAGCTGTCTAAGGATAATTTGGTCAACAGTGGTAAATCTGGGAATATGAGCAAATAACATAAAACACAGGCTGCCTAGTTGTGCCTCTGCTACTTGGTGTGATTTTAGATTTCCTGAGTGCAGCAATACACCTCTCTTCTTTTTTTCCATTAAACTAGGGGAAGAAAGAAAGCTAAAAAAATAAATTTTTTATCAAAACAGCTCTACGTACCAAAAGACACGTACTGATGGAGAAATCCAGCTTTAGCGATGGATTTCCTATGGACTTCCCGCAGGAAACTGCACAGATTCCACGATCATCTTTCATTTCTATCAACAGCTTCAAACCAATCCCTTTCAGAAAAAGTTCGTGCCAGAGAATGTAGCAAAAAGGGACCTTTTCAGCTATGCACTGTTTCCTCCTTCCCAAAGGCAGGATCAACTCTAGCTGCATAAATCGCAGTAGTTCTTATCCAACCTGTCTATAAAAAATTGCCAGCGCTGAGATTCAGCTGTTGAAGTGCCAAAACCAAAATTGCCTGAACTATTCACACCACTAAAAAGAAAAATCTATTTTCTGATGTCTAAACTAAAGCTCCTTTGCTGCCACTTAAGCCCATCAACTACTTCTTAGTTAGAGAGGAACAGAATGACCTTTTTGCTTCTACTTAAATATTTGAGTAGAAGGAAAAAGGCCACCTTAAGTATTTGTAAAAGAGTTGGTCTAGCTTTTGCCCAAATCTGGTCTTCTCTGGGCTAAAGAGCTCCAAGTCCTTTGGTTTTGGGGGGGGTTTGGAGGTTTTTTGGGGGTCCTTTGTGGGTTTTTTTTTCCAAATTCTTCAATCTGACTATCTCCCGGACTCCGCCACCGGCCCGTAACCTCCCCAAATCCCCATACCCAAGCGGGCAGCATTCTCCAGCCGAGGTTTCACGGTGCCTCATGGATCTAAATCATCTCTCCACGTGTCCCACAGGCGACGGTTCCGTGTCCCTGCCTGCCCGTTTGCTGTTTTTCCAAGAGCATGAGGAAAACTGCTCGCGTCCAGGCAGGGATGCGCTGCCGCCTCTGCCTTCCCCTGCCCCGCTCCCTGCCCGTGCTGGGCTCTGCAGTTCAGCTATTCTTACACAAACAGCAAGTTTTCCCTTTGTTTCTACTAAATTGCAGCCTATTTTTTTTTTTTTTTCTGGGCTATTTCTCTAATGCGTCAAGATTGTTTTGAAGTTCCAGCCCATCCTCCAAAGTACTTGAAGTCCCTCCCGGCTTGGTATCATTTGCAGCTGTAAGAAGCAAATTTTCTATTCATGCAAGTAATTATTAAAAAAATATTTTGAGCAGTACCAGGCCTGGGACAGATCCCCAGGGACTCCCAGGCTGTGTATCTCTTCGGTTTCCCGGCGGATCATAAATAACTCCTCCAAGCAATGTTCCCTCCTTCCAGCAGTGCTTTCCTCCGGCTTCGTGTCATCTCTCCCTGCCATCTTCCCTCTTCCAGCCACGCCAGCGCAGCCGTGCTGGGGATGCGGGGATGTGAGCAGGGGCTGGCGTCTTAATTTAATTAGAACTTCAGCTTGTCTGACTTGAGCTTCTGGATGTCGGGTCTTATAAAACCTTGGCTGAAGGTGCCTGTTGCTTGTTTTCCGTAGTCGCCCTCAGAGACTGTGTTTCTAATCCCCCCTGTAACTTTATCTTTGAAAAACTGAGTGACAGTGCGCGCTCTCTGAGCTTTTTCATCCTATGACATCTTTTCCAGGCCTCCACTCACCCCTGTGACCTTCTCTGCTGAATATCTTTCTGCATCCTTCCGTGAATCAAGAATGCCAGCACAGATAACAGCATTTAATATTTTTCTTTAGCACTAATATAAATCAGATTATTTCTATGTGATCTTCACCCTGGAAGTTTTTTTATTTGGGGCATTGCTTTCGATGGCTTAGGCAAGGGAGGAAAATTCACTGTTTTTTCTATCTATGAGTATTTACTGAATAAGATGGTTTCTTATCTTTCACATTACCAATTTGTACCCCTATCTTGACGGAAAGGTTCCCTGTGGATTCCAGGGACCTAAAAGCCGGAGGGGAGGAGAGGGGCTTTGAAATTATTGCAGTTCACACGTATCTGCTTTGCAACTCCCCCAAGTACCAGCATTTCCCCAGCAGTCTTAAAAATTGCTTCCTACCTGAGACTATCTAAGGAAAAAAGTAAGAATCTGGTTTGTTCTAAGAAAATAGGGGAAAGGCAGGACCGATGTGGTGGGTTGGAAAGGTAGGACATCACTTTGATGTGCTGCATCCCTGAACAGAAACTCTTATTTGGGGCAAAGTTTCCCCTACTCCCTGAAGACTCTCTTGAATATGAATGCATCTCCAGGTATTTCCTGTAATTCTTGATAATTATTTCAATCAAGATATCAATTTATAACTTCCTGACTAATGAAATGCTGTTTTTTACCGCGTTATCCTTTGATATGTAAAGATGCCTTTGAACTGCGAGCCCCGTGCTGGGAAGACCCATGCAGCTTTCACACCTGGCTCATCAACGAGCAAACCCATCGCCGCGCTGCGAACGTGACTTCTGGGTGACACCGAAGCATTTTGGAGCTGTCGCAGAAATTCGGTCCTTGAGTTCGCACGAGACAGTGCAGGAACCACTTAACGTACGTCTTAGCTATGGATTGGATAAGGACTGAAGCTTATCGCTGCTTCTTGATGAAGTCTAGAGGTGATGAGTAGTAATCCAAGTGCATCTCGCTAGATTTAGGAGAGTCCGGTCCAGCAAACTGCCCCATTTTTCAGTAAGTTTATCTAGCCTAATAGTCTTTTCCAGCAGCGACAGGAGATAATATTTCAGTTGAACGCACGAGGCAAAATATCTTCAGTTAATTCCCCTCTGCTCTCCCAGCATCAGCAATCATTGCGTCATGGACGTTGGTGGGTACCAGCCTGCCCGTTCCCTCTAGTGTCTGTTGGCAGAACTATTGCCCGTGAATTTCTTTAGCCCTTCTTTGACCCCATTAATGTATTTGGCTCTTGCGGCAACCCGCTGGCTAATTGAGGAGTTTGGGTTTTGTTTTAAACTGATGTGCTACTCGTATGAGTAATAGTTTTGTGTTTACTGTATTCATTGCCTTCATGATTTGCTGCACCTTGCACGTAAGCTCCCAACAGCCTTCCCTTCTCCAGGGTGAAGGGTCCTGAGCTCGTCATCTCGCCTCATAAAGCAGCTGCCCCATCCCATTAGTCATTTCAGTTGTTTTTCTTTCTGCTTCTCCAACACCATCGTGCTTCTCTTGGAGATCACGACTACACGCAGTAGTGGAAACATGGATGCATCTGGGCTTTCTGCAGCAGCAGAGTGATTCCCTGAGCGTTGGACATGCTCAGGGAAGGCAGAGAAATAACAACTTCTTGGCTTTTTTTGGCTTCCACCTTGAACACACCTCAGCTGCACGTCGGGCCAGCGATTTTAGAGAGCTGCTGGTGGCAATCCAAGATCTCAGCTCTGGCTGCCAGTTCCAACCTCAGCATAGCACAAGAGTGGTTTAAACCTTTTTCCTCCAGATGCTTTACTTCATGTATTCCTATACCAAAGCTCATTTGGAACTTTCTTGCTCTGCTTTTTTGGGGGTTTTTTTGAGAGCCTTTTGGAGTTTCTTGCCATCAGTGTGGCACTTGATGACCTTGGAAGAGCTCACCTGCAAATGCGGAGCTGTAGGTCTGCTCTTCCTCCCCCAGATTGCTGATGAGGATGTTGAGAAACCCTGGACTCAATCTCTGGTGAACCACACCAGGGACTCTTTTCAATCCTGAAAAGTGACCATTAAAGCCCTACCTTTTGCTTCTTGTCTTTTAAGTAGCTTTCAAGCAACAAAAGGACCTTTTCTCCAGTGGCAACTTTAATGGTCTTGTCAAGGGCCTTTAAAAAAATGAATAAATTATAAAATCCTGTCATTTTCCCACCTAGAACATAACATCCACATGTTTTTTCATGAAAAAGGTTAAATTTTTCTAAATTTACTTTTGTCCAGTGCTCTGAACATAACAGGAGTTAAATTGTTCATGAAGGAAAGCAGTAGCCAATAATGGCTGGAGAATGGCCTGGTGGGAGAATAAAAATATTTCTTTCCCCAAAATGTTGAAACTGCCAAGTGAAGTTGTTAATAGAGATTGTTTCTCCAACACAACAGCAGCGAGGACGACTTGGCTTGAGTTGCTTGGCTTGGCTTGCTTGATGCATCCAGTGCACAGGCCTCGATCTTAAAACCTGCAGTTAAGTAACACTCGAAATAAACCCTTTTTCCCCCAAAACGAAGACCCCGCAATGCCCTGGTCCTCTGCTGTAACTCATCCCAGGGACAAGCAGGACCAGCTCAAAAAGCAGGGTAATGTCAACTGCACCACGCTTTCCTCTCTTATAATGCATTTAGGTGACCCACCTGGAAAAAATACCCCAAGGCACCAGTTCTGGTGCTGTGTTTTTGCAGCACTGATTCTAACGAGTCCCACTGCTAATGAGTTGATGTCTGTCAACACTGACACTGCAAAGGATGTGGACGCTAAAGCCAGGCAGCGGGAAGAGACTCGCCTCGCTATGGGTTTTGGTACCCAATAAGTGTTTCGTGATGTTCAGCAGCAGGGCAGATGATACAGGTCAAGGCTCTTCTTTGGTCCACGTCCTTGGATCAAGCGCTGTGAGAGCAGAAAGGAAATAAAAAGATGAGAAACCGGCTGCTTTGAGCAAGACATTGAACCATGTGAGCTCTGGAGACCCCTTCCAACAAAAATCCACGATCCTAGGATTTCTTTGCTAGGGGTAAAATAAGCTAAATATTTGGCAGGGAATCTGGAAGTGCGTGAGGGGGGGGGGCTCCGCCTTCCTCCTCCAAGCAATTTTTCTTTAATACTTGGATCTTCTCATCACTGTGCTGTAATTCAAGGGTTGTAAGTAAACTTCCTAATATTGGCTTTACCACATATAAAATTAAACCTGATTATTACAAAATTGGTAGAAGGCAGGACCTGGAATCCAATATGAGCTCCTCTGAGAATTAAAACCTGGCTGCTGCTGGATCCAGCAGAAACCTGTGGGTGGCCAAATTACTAGGCGCATGAAAAATACAGAAAATATAAATTCAGGAGCTTCACTGGACATTCTGATGGGTCAGGGTCTTATTTGCAACATGGATTCCCCTCCCTGCCTCCTCCAGCCAAAGAGAAAAAGCTATTCCTGGTGGAGTTGTGATCCCTCAAAAGGAAAAGACCATCTGACTTGGGATAAGGTGTATTTTGCAGCTCTGGGAGGTGGTGACTCCCTCTCGAGCAGCGAGATGCCGGGCCAGCCCGGGCTGTGATTTGCAGCGGCGGATGGATGGTCTTGGCAGGCGCCGTCATGTTTAAGAGTAGAGTAACAACATCTTCCCCGGCTTGGATCGCAGCCCTTCCACCGCACCGGGGAGGATAAACATCGGCACAGCCGCCGCTCGCCTGCCGGCAGCTGCCTGCGGGAAGGAGACGGTCCTCCGCACGAAGGTCTGCCTGCTCGGGGGGCTTCACCCCTGTCCTCAGGCGACCTTTCTGAACCCGCTCGCCACACCGTGATGCGAGGGTGTCACCTAAAACCAGCCAGCCCTGCCTGAAGAAATGCTTTTCTTTGGTTTTTTTTTTTTTTTTAATTTATTATGTTTACCCAGTTTGGAGGCAGAAGGGAGAAATCAAAAAGGGGGGAAAAAAAGAAAAAAAAAATTGACGAAAAAAGAATTGGGGTCAACACGAAGCAGCAGTATTTTAGTCGTCCTTTGAGAGCTTGTCTATACTCACGCTGTGGGTGTTCTCGTTGCAAACGCTAAGCGGGAGACGCTTTCCCTTAGTAGGGCAGGCTCCCGCGCCACGGCCCTCCTCGCCTGGCCATAAAAGGCCGGCGTTTTCTGCAGGACCCCCGGGTCCTCCGAAAGCTGGCGGGTTTTTGGGAAGGGGCCTGCCCCGTTGCATCACGACGCTGCTTGCTTTGGACCACGCAACCCTCGTGCTAATGCTGCTTTGGCTCATTCTTTTCTTGTGCCTTTTGTTTTGTCTCTCTCCTCCTCCTCCTCTCAGGAGGTTGGAGGGAGAGAGGCCAGAGAGCCTCCAGGAATGTTCTCGCTTTCCCTGTTTTTTTTTTTTTTTCTTTCTCTCTCTTGGCCTGATTTGATCCCTTCTTTTCCATGATCCGTACGCCTGCTCAGAAAACCAGCTGCTGAACGGAAACCAGTTGCCAAGGTCACGATAGAGCCCCAAAAGGTCGACCGTGTCCCCAGCCTCCATCCGAGGTCCCACGGGTGAGGCCATGGCAATCTGGACGGCTCTTCCACCTCCTGCTTTACCCAAGCACGTGAACGCCCCGACATGCTGGGGGCTCAGCGCCGGCTCGGGAAGGGTGGACACCAAGGAAACGCATCTCACCATCTCCTGGAGCATCTACCCGTGGGACTTCCAGGCTACAGAAGATGCTCAGCAGAGCACAGTTGTTGCACTGAAAGCAGGGAATCCAGCACGGGCAGGCAGAGCCAGTGAGAGGACACGGTACCACCTTGGAGATACCCTTCCAGGTCCGCTTGGTTCTTTATAGAATCATTTAGGCCGGAAAAGATCCTTCAGATCACCGTTAACCTAACCAAGCCCACCATTAAACCATGTCCCTAAGCGCCACATCTATACATCTTAAAAACTTCCCGGCTCTTGCGTGGGTCCTCCCAGACTCAAAGCTGTCTCAGCTATTACAGGGTATCAGCTTTCTTCTTGTCCCTGCTGGTGCTTCTCTTGGAGAAGACTGAAGCTATGGAAATGCAAATTGGAATATCAGGCATCAGTTATACCAAGGAGATATGAACCTCTCCTGGTTTCCCTAAATGTTTTCCAGTCCCCGTATTGTTGTGGCGGCTGGTCCTTCATTTTAAGACCCCTTATGACCTTGTGGAGTCACTGGGTTGCTTTCTCATGGCCCAGCGAGAGAAAATAAGAGGGAAAGCTCCGGGAGATGTCCCTTTCGTGGGCACCACACTATTGGAAAGAGGCAGGGAGGAGACCTAACACTTCTCCTGCATCACCAGGGCCTCCCTCCATGGGCCCCTCGTTTACCAGTTTCTCCAGGGCTTCCCTCTTGCTGGAGAAGAGAACCTGCTCCCTAACAGCAACTGAACTGGCCCCCGGACCCTCCAAATCCCTCTGTGGTGAGCTGGACCCCCATTACCCTTTCGTTGGTCATTCTGCCCAGTGACGTGTCTATGCAAGATATGGCGGAGCCACCTCCCAGGAAGACTCCAGACCTCCCAGATCTTTCCATGAAGGCACCGAGAGCTTGGAGTTATCCCCTTTCAGAAATCCCAGCAGCTGAAGAAAAAAAGCTCCCGCAAGAGATCAGTTGGCCGTGTGCCCCATCAACCTTAACTTACGTGGAAGGGTCTTACGTCTCACCCAGCTTGGCCTTTGCCCGGTGGGATGAGGAGCAGAAGAAGAGGTGACCTAAGGGGGTTAGGACAGCCCCCGCACTGCATCGCTCACACACAAGACCGTCTTGTCTGTCCCACACAGCAAAGCCACCGAACCGGGTCGGGTGGGATCCCACCAAACTGGGTCGGGTGGGATTTGCTGAGAGCTTTGGGAAGTTGTTTCAGCAAATTCCACGTGAGCCCGTGGCCAACGAAACCACGTGTGTTGCGTCTCCTAGGGACGTTGTTGTAGTCACTCTTGTCAAATAAAGTGTTTCACCCAAATGTGCCGCTGGTTTTGTCCCTTCCAGGACATTTCCCCTTGCATTGGTGGCAACGGCCACCGCGGGAACAGCTTCTCCCACATCAGGAAGGAAAAACCGCGGCTGGCAAAGACCGGGTCTCCACGTGAGAGGTGGGCTCAGCATCGCCCAAAAAGCAAAGACATCATAGTGAGCCCACCAGAGTGGCATCGGGGCTTTGCCCATCCCTGCCTGTCCCTGCAGACCTTCGAGGGCTCCAAGCTCTGGAGCTCCCCGGTCCTCTCTGTCACATCCAGGAAGGTGCTGCAGGGATTTGGGCTCCGGAGCAGAGCTTCAATCCCTGGCTCCCACCTCCAGCCTCATCTCACCCTCACCCCGGCGCTGGCTGCGTGTCGGCCGGGTGTTTTCCAGGCGCTTATGTAGCTTTTGGAAAAGTTTCCAGGGTAGAAGACATGCTGGACGGGCCAAACACTCATCTCACAAAAAGCTTTCTGATAGGGGAGAGGTGCTGGTGGCGTCGGCCAGGATTTTTTCCTATAGAGCGGAGCAGGGCTGAGAGCAAGAAAAGGCATAAAAAAAAAAAATTAAAAAAAAATTAAAAAAAAATTAAATAAACCCAGCGCAGGCAGGACGTGGCTACGGCGACATTATGCAAAGAGCCGTACACATCTGGAAGAAGTTACTGCGCACGGCAACCGAAGCAGAGTCTAAACAAGTGCAAGACGTTACCACATTTATGTCTGCAAAAGGGAGTGGTTAGGAAAAGGAAAAAGAGCCGGGAAGGTGGGATGAAGATGGAGCCGTCCAGGGGCTCCGGGGACACCCCCAGCCCCGCTGTCGCGTGGCCGATGCCCTTCGGAGCCGTTGGGTTTCTCTGCTTTTAGGGGAGTGGAAAGGAATTGGTTCGCCCTTGACATTTTGGGAGGCATCTGCCGTGGGTGGTGGGGGGCAGAAGTGGGTCTCGGAGGTGGTCGCCATCCCCGTAAGCCTCAGTCGGGCACCTCGTGGGTCTTCTCTTGCCGTGGTGGAGCCCAGCACCGATGGGCAGAGCCCGTCCCGGTGTCGGAGGTGTGGGAGCACCGTGGGACCCTCCCCGGCCACCCTGGGGCTGCTCCGGTTTTGCCCCTTTGGTCCCCAGCAGGAGGATTTGGGGGGGACCCGGCTCCCGGCTGAGGCTGGGGGGCTATTGGGATGCTGAACTCCCCCCCTTCTTGGTATTGGGGAGATCCAAGCAGAGCTGGGGGCAAAATAATGAAGCCCTGATTTATTTTTTTGGGGGGGTTAGGGGCTGGCTGTGCCCCACGCTTCGCGTCCTGGGACCCAGGGTGGGGGATTTTGGGGGAACCCCAGCACGGCCACCCACCAGACCCCCCTCCTAAAACCAAATGTGCATTAACACCCCCCCCCGCAATCTCCCTCTGCTCGTGGGGGACCCCCATTTCCTCCCCACAGCAGGACAGCGCTCCAAAAATCCCCTTTTTTTTTCCCTAAAACCAACCTCCCCCCCCCCGACTCCCCAAAATGGGTTTTTATTCCCCAAAGAGCCCTTTTTTGGGGGGGGGGGAAGCGGGGAGGGGCGCTCCGTGTGCCTCAGTTTCCCCCCCCCCCCCGCGGGGGTACCAAAGATGCTCCCCGGAGGGGGATGCTGTAACCCGGGCAGAAGAAAAAAGGTGGGTGGGTGGGTAGGGGGGTGTGTGGGGGGTGTCACGCGTGGGGCGGGCCACGCGTGGGCGGTGTGGCGGTGGTGGGAGCCTGTCCCTTTAAAGGACCAGCCGCGGCCCCATCTGATGCGGCGGCTCCAATCAGCGGCCCCGGGGCTTTTGGCAGCCGGAGCCGCCGCCGCTCCGCATTCCTCCGTCTTCCTAAAAGGGGCTAACATGGCGATGGGCAGGATGAGGTGAAGAAGAGGAGGAGGAGAGGAGGAAGGGGGGGAAAAAAAGGAAAAAAAAAAAAGGAAAAAAGAAGGAGGGGGGGAAATAAAGAGGGAAAAGGAGGGGGAGAGAGAGGAGGAAAAAAAAAGGAGGAAAAAAAAAAAGGAAAAGAGGAACGGGGGATGCAAGCAGGGCTGGCAGCGGCGGCGCGGTAATTTCCTCCCCCCCCCATCCCCACCTCCTCCAAAAGGCAAAAGAAAAAAAAAAAAAAAAAAAAAGGCAAAAAAGCCAGCCAGCAAAAGAAAAAAAAAAAAAAAAGGAAAAAAAAAAAAAAAAAGCAAGCAACCAACCCAGCAAACCACCCAACCCAACATTTCTTTTTTTTTCATGGAGAGCAAAAACCCCAGGCAAGCGGAGGAGGACCGGGACTCCTTTGCGCGGAGATCTTTGCATCAAAATGGTAGAGCTTGCAACCCCCCCGCCCCCCCTTGCTTTCCCTTTTCTCTTCTTTTTTTTTATTTATTTTATTTTTCCCTCCCCCCCCCCCCCCCCTTCCTCCCGCTCCCGGGGCTTTGCTGACTTTGCAAAAGCCTCCGAAACTTGCCCAAATCCTTGCAAAAGGGGAGGGGGGGGGGGTTTGCATGGGCGAGCCGGTGGCATGCTGCATCCTTGTATTTGGGGGGGGGGGACACAGCCGGGGGGGAGGCTGCTTCGGGGAGCCGTGGAAAAAGGGGGGGGGGTGGTTATAAACAGCGCAACCCCCCCGTGTTTCTATTGCAAGCCGCTTTGGCTGGGGGGGGGGGCGTGCATGGGGCTCCCCCCTTCCCTTGTTGTTTTTTGGGGGGGGGGGAATGTTTTGCATTGGGTCAAAATTGCATTAAAAATGTGTGTCCCCCCCCCCCGCTCAGGCTCTTTTTGCAGGGACTGCATTGGGGGGGGGGGGCTGGGCTGGGCTTCGCTTCTGGGGTGCTTTGAGGGGTGCTGGGGGGGTTGGGGGGTGCAGATGGGGGGTGCAAAGGGGTCTGACCCCCCCACCACCACCACCCCCCCACCCCTAAGGTGTGGGTTGTGCGGCCCAGCACCCCCAAGGTTGGGGGGGGCCGCTCGCCCTGACCCCCCCAGTCCACCTCAGGGCTCCCACTGGGGGGTCACTGGGAAGATTTGGAGTTGGGGGGGGGAAACTTTTCGAGTCACCCAGGCCGGAGGATTTGCTGGCGTTGCGGGAACGCAGGAGCAGCTTGCCGCTTCCTCGGCCCTTTTTTGTTCCCCGGATGACTCCTTCATTTTGCTAATTTTTTGCCTCCTCCCCGCCCCCCCCATCCCAGTTTGCTCCAGCCGGTGGGTCCCCTTTTCCCAGGGGGATCTGGGGGATGCTGGGTTCACCCCCATATCCCGAAGGAACGAGGCCGCGAGCGTGGCCTGGAAAGGGTGCAGCATCCCACCCCGCTTCGGGTTCGCAAAAGGATTTTCCATGCATGCTCTTAAAAAAAAAAAAAAAATAAAAATAATAATAATAACAGAGGGAGGCTGGTTGCACCGGGAGTCTTGCAGCCGGGGCTCTCATCTGCGGCAGTGACCTATTTTAGCAGCCGGCTGACTTTTAAGGGGGGGTTAGTTTGACTTGCAGAGAGCAGGCCTGAGCCGGGAAGATGCACGGGAAATCCTTCGGGATGTTCTGCGCCCAGGGACCGCGGTTCCCGGTACCCTGGTGCCTCCCCCATCCCTAAAAGTGCGAGGCTGTGATTGCCCCAGCGATGGCTCCGTGCCCGTAATAACACCCCGGGAGGCGTTCGAGCGGCTTTTCGGAAAGGGGAAGAAAGTGCAAGCTTGGAAAAATAAAGAAACGACGTTGAACCGGCTCACGAGATGATGGCTGGGATGCTGGGCTGGGGCTCGGCACCCCCCGGGATCTGATACTGGGGGTAACTGGAGTCGGGTTTGGGTTTGTGCCGGCCGGCTGGCCGCGCTCGGCCTGTGAAATTCCTGCTGGCATTAAATCAGCTGCTGGAACAGCCCCGGCATCCCCTCCGGAGGGAGATGCTCATGGACCAGGGAAGGCACCGGGGAGGTTTTTGGGAGCGTTTCGTGCTCTGAGGTGGGGATGGAGATGCCCAGAGCCCACCCGAGAGGGCAGCCCTGCGAGGACGAAGGGGAAAAGTTGGGAATTAAACCTTTCGTCCGCACCCGGCCTCAGCAAGAACCAGAGGAAAATTTGCTTTACACAGCAAAAAAATCCTCCTTGGAAAGATATTAAGGGTTTCATTTATTTTTTTTTATTATTTTTTTTTTTCCTGGATCTGGGGTGAAACCTCGCTGGGTGCAAACGTTTCAGCTCTGACCGCGGAGTTTCCCTGAGGATGCCGACTGGGCTAAACACCGCTCCGGGGGTTTTGCTGGGGGAGCCGGGGGGTCCCCTTCGCCTCCCGGCTTGGCTTCACGGCGGAGCTTTGTTCTCCCTGCGAGGAATTAACGGTGCGTTAGGTTATTACCAGGCAAACACCAGACTCGGGCGAGATAAACGGCCTTGTATTTCTGTCTTGCGTCTGGAGGAGAGGCATGTCACCCCCTTCATAAAAATAACCCGGTGCTGCCTTTGGAGATGTTTTCTTTGTAAAAGGGAGGGAGAAGCAGGAGGTTGCCTGCGAGCCGATTAGATACCGGTTATTTTTAAGATGCAGATTTTTTCTCCTTTAGGAAAAAGAGGGAGAAACCTTTTTGCGGATGAACTGAATGTGTCAAAACATCAGAGGGTCTTTGAAGGTTTCGGGGGAATTGCTGATTTCCCCACCTTCCCTCCTCACTCCGGCTGGAGGAGAAAACTAAGGGCTCTCCCACGCTGCTGCGTTTAAGCCTTTTTAGATGGGGACGTGGCGATGGCCGTGACAAAGTGCTCTCCGGGAAGAGCAAGAGCTGAAGTTTTTATTTTGCTGCCGCGTTTGCGTGGCCCCGAAAAAGGGGATCCCCAGGTCCTCCGCATGGTTTGCATCCCAAATGTCCGCTGGTTTCCCGTGGGATCGGTGGTTCCTGGAAGGCTGGAGGAGCAGGTGCCGGTGGGGAGGATGAGCTCAGGGTCAGGCTCTGTGTCACCTGCCCCTAAATTTTCCTCTTTTATTTCTAAAGGAAACGCGTTGCGTTGCTGGAGCGGTATTTGCAGGGCAGGGCTGGCCCCGTTGGGTTTCGCGAGTGGGGACACCTGAGGTCTTGTCCCCGTGTCCTTCGGGATTGCTGTCCCCGAGCCAACCTCGGCGCTTTGGCTGCCTCTCCCGATGGGGAAACCTGGGGTGATTTTTGGATATGGGGAAAGGCTGCCCATGGTGGTGCAGATATGATGGGTAGAGGACTTAATTGCAATAAATTGTCTTTTTTTAATTATTATTTTTATGACTGTATCTTTTGCCTGGAGCCAGGGCTGCTAACACCCTGTCTCAGTTAAAGCCCTGCTCCCTGAGCTGCTGAATTTGCTGGACAGCCGTGATAAAAATAAGCCATTTTAATGCACATTCATAAAAACGTTAAAGTGGCGGGCAGGGAGGATGGTTGGACCGGAGGAGAACGACCGGTGCTTCTCAAAGAACCCCGGTCAAGGTTGAGTTTAGGATGGAGCTGGATGTGGGGACCATCCCTGAGGTCAGTGCCAAGTTTTGGAGAAGGATGCTCCGGGATGGAAAGCCCTGCCCGGGATTCTGGGAGAGGCTCAACCTTGGACCTCTCTGGAAATTTTGTGGTCTGGAATTGGGTTAGAAAACACTGTGGGTTTAGGGGTTTGATGGGAACCGGGTGTGGGGCAAACCTTGGAGGTGTCGTATCCCGTCTCCCTGTTGATCCACCTGGAAGGTGACAGTGGCATCCCTAGGGATGGGTGTCATCCGTGGTGCCGAGCAAGGGGATGCTGCCGTCTGGCGCCAGCCTAATTCAGTGGGAGGAGGTTTCGTGCATCCATCCCCCTTGTTTTCCAGGGATCCCAGCCTCTTCCCAGCCCTTGCGTGGCCACGGGGCTGGCTCGGGGGACACGATGGCTTTGGGCCACGCACGAGCGGCGCGGTGGCTGCCCCGTTGCGCCCATCCGTACTCCCTGCGCTTGAGTTTGGGGTGCCCGGGGGTCCTAGAAGCCACGGGGAGCTGGGTGTACAGCCTGCCCCGCTCCATCCATCCCCTCCCTTGGTGGCACCGGGGACAACCGTAGGGTCCCGAGGGGACGACGCTCGCCTCCTCCCCGGCCTCGCGCGGCTCGCGCCGGGCTGGGCAGCGGTCCGGAGCTGGCCCCTGGCGCAGCCGCTTGGCCGACAGCCCGGCTGGGGAGGTCAGCGTTGGGTTTTGTCCTCGTTTCCTCCCTCGATCTTTCCTCCGCTTGTTTTTCTCGGGCAGGGGAGGGAGGGGGACAGCGGCTTTGCATGTGTTTTGTGTGTGTCCCAGGTTCTTCCACCCCAATAGTGACTCTGCAGGAGGTCCTGCATCCCCCCGGACAGGAGGGCAGCATCCCGTCCCGCTGCCTGCTCCCGTGCCAGGATGGTGGCTCGGGGACATCTCCATCAGCCTGGTGTCACTAGCTGTGCCAGGCGCTGGCGGGGACCCCGTGGCTCAGCTGCCTCGGCCGTGTTCGGCGTTTGTCAGGAGGATGCCGGCTCTGCCGAAATCCAGCAGTGTCCGTTCGGGGTTTAACCCCAGACCTCGCTTAGTGCAGATCTTGAATTACCCACAGGGTCTGGCCTGAGCTGCACCCAAAGAAACCCCTTTCATCCCCGACCGAGGGGGCACGGACAGACGGATGGGTGCATCCAGCCAGGCTTCGGTGCCTCCGCTTTCCCCCCAGAGCAGAGGGATTGAGGCTCATCCTGGGCTGAAAATAACACGGCACCGGGCTGAAAACCTCGGTATTTTTGCAGCAGGGAGGCTGCGTTTGCACGTGTTGGGACGCTGAGGTTACCGAGCAGATTTTGGGGCTTGGCGATGCCCCTCCGCCGTCGCCTTGGGTGGAACGGAGGGATGATGACCCCGATGCCATCACGGTGGCGGTGGTATCCCCAGGAGCAGCTTTGCAGCGTCGCCTCCCTGGACCGGTTTGGGGATGGGGGAGGTGATGGTGGGGTTGGCCCGTCCATCCATCCTTGCAAAGCATCATTGTGGCTTTGCAGCTTTGTGCAGGAAAGAAAAAGAGAAAGATGCCCAGAGGGGCTGGCAGGGTTTAAAAAACTTTAAAAAACCCCACAAAATAAATAAGAAAGCAACCAGACATTAACCCTCTGCGGGCTGTGTTGCTGGGAAGCCAGTGCCCACTCCCAACAGGGCAAAGCCTCGTGTTGCTCATCCCACCTCGTCCCCCTGCTCTCCCCAAGCCTCAGGCGGCTGTGGTGCTTAGAAAAAAAGCCCAAACGAACCTTTTCCCTGTTTGCAGAGGTGGCTCCTCGGGCTGCAGGGGGACAGGGATGGGGGAAGGATTTGTGCCTGTTCCCTTACACCAAGGACGGTCCCGCTGGGCCTGGCGCTGCCGCCGGCTTCCCAGGATGCTCCCTGGAAAAGCATCTTTGAGCCAAAGCCTGTAAATGCTGGATGCTATTAAAAAAAAAAACAAACCAAAAAAAAACAACCAAAGGGGAGGGGAAAAAAAAAAAAAGCCTGGGAAGCATCTGACTGTCCACCAGCTGGGCTAATGTTCTTCTTCACATGGGCAGAGGCTGGGAGGTGTTTTTGGGGGTTCCTGACCCCCCAGGGTGGGAAACGCTCTGGGAGCATCCCTGAACCCCTTCCCCTTGCTTCCTCTCCCCCAAGCCCTCATATGGCTCTGTTTTAGGCAACCTCAAGCCTTTTAGAGAGTACGTAGGCGAAAATCACCACTTTAGACAGTTCCACCACCATCCTAAAGGACGTGGCCATCCTTGGCCTCCGGAGCTGGGATGCCACCATCCCTGGCGAGCAACCGGTCCAGCCGTGGCAGCATCCCGGCGGGCAGGATGCCCGTGGTGGGCGCTTGGGGCCACGTCGGCCGGCGCCTCGCCAGGCGGGGCTGCGGCCGAGCTATTGTTTTCCCTTCCTGCTTGTTTTTCCGGACAACCCTCCCCTAATTAAATAAAAACACCCGTTGGAGAAGTGAACAAACCGGGCTGCCCCCCCCCGCCCCGGCTCCAACCCCCAGCACGGTCCCGTGCTGTGGGAGGGCAAAGCACCCGGGGGAGAAATCCCCGGGGGAGGAAGACGATGGGCGAGCAGAGCGGTGAAGGTAGGCGATCGTCGAGGGAAAGGCGCGTCGGGATGTGGTTTAGCCCGCTGCCGGGTTTCCATGCGCGGCCGTGGTCCAAAAATGGGTGGTTTTGGCGATGTATGGGATGTGTACGGTCCAGGGAGAGCCGCTGGTTGTGGGGCGGCTTCATCCCGGTGCGTCCTGGTTTCGGGAGTTGTGGGAAGACGCGAGCATCACATAATCCTTAAAAAAAAAAACAACAGCAAAACCTATATAGCCTCAAAACCATGGAGAAAAGGCTGAAGGTTTCAACCAAGGGTCTTGAAAGCAGAGGGCAAATTATAGGGGGCTGAGGATTAAAACCGAAAGCGCGGGCGTCTTTGGGATTTCTAATGATGCGCCTTTGTGACGTTTGAATTAATCTGTAAAAATAAGGTTTTAAACATTATTTCTTTCTTTAGCAAAAGTCAAGTTTTGGCATTAAATAGTTTTAGCCAAGCTCTTTCACCCCGAAATGCAGCAGTGTTCAAATTGAGAATAGGACATGGTATTTTTTGAGGCGCAAGTGCTGACATTGTATTCAGCTACTTATTAAAGCACTTTTCCTTAATCAGTTTAATACTGAAGGTCAACGGTAAATGTTTTGGTGGTTGCAAATGATACAGAAAAGCAGATTGCTGTTTTTCAGGGGAGTTTTTGGGGTGAAAAATTTTAGGGAAATCCCCAAATTTTGTGCTGAATGGAAACTGGTTTGCGGGCAGCTGGTTCAACTGCTCTGCCCAGCGTGAAGCAGGGGCTTGTGGCCACCTAAATGTGCTTTTTATGCCCCAAATCCCCTGTCCTTATGCTAATACAGGAGAGAGGTACTCATGGTCCTCGATGCTTTGGTGATGAGGGTGATAGACATGGCTACAAATAAATAAATAGAGGCTGGTGAATGTCAGAGATGGTCTTCTGGGGGGCTGCAGATTTGAGTATTTGAATATATCCAGGGTGACCTGACCTACTGGTTCCTTGGGGGGTTTTATTGCTGCAGGAGCATTTAGGGATCTGGGTCTTAATACATGCTAAGCTAAATAGCATTTTATCTTGGTGCGTTGATTTAAATCCAGCAGCAGCCCCCTTTCAATGGAGGCGATCGGGTGTTGGTGTGGCTGTTTGGGGAAACTGAGGCACGCGGGGGGGATGCGAGTGGAAAGGGAGCTGGGCTGTGCTTGGGCTCCATCTCCTATAGCAGAATTTTCGGTGGCTTTGCTGGAGAGAGGCTGCCCCGGTCCAGCGAGCATCAACATCTCCTTTGGCCGCTGTTCCTATATCGCTCTTACGTCTTCCTCGCATCCCCTGCCATTGGGGCTCAGCCGAACCCCATCCCTCGGTCCCCCCTCGCCCCGAGCATCCTCCCCGTCCTCCGGCCGCCTTCCCGCCTCTCTGGCCGTTTTGGGATGGGGCTTTGGCAGCATCGCTTGGAAATGCTCTTAAAATAGAGCCGGAGGGCAGCGTCAGGGCGGGGAGGGCCGTCTGGAGGCACCGCCGTCCCCTCGGGGTGGGGACTTTGCGGCCACGCTGCTTTCGAATAATTTTTAGGGGGGATTTTTTGGGGTGCCTATGATGCCGGGACCCTGCCCGGAGGTCGTCGGCGCGTGGCGGGGGCCGGCGGTTTGAGGGTTCGCTCCGGTTTGGTGCACCCAGCGAGTCCCCTAAGTCCAGACTTGGGGTGGAGGTGGGATGGGTGACCCGTTCCTGCAGTGCCGTGTTGGGCTGCTCGTGGGACTAAACCGATCCAGAAGGCCAAGGTGGTGATGGTGGAAAAGAGCAAAACTGTGATTTTTATTTATTTATTTTTTTAAATGATTATTTGTTAATTTAAAAAAAAATGTATTTTTTAAGATATTTTGAAATATATATATATTTTTTAAAAATATTTGCATTTTCCCAGGGGAAGGGTAATGGATTTAACCCTCCCATTAATCCCAATTAATCGGGCTTCTCCGCTCCAGTGGAGTTGCAGGGACGGGAGCTGCCGGAGGGGTATTTCGGGGCGAGTTGGGGTCTTTCTTGGGATCTCACCCCGGCGGGCGCCTCTCATCTTGGCTGGCGCTCCAGCTCCGGGCGAGCTCACGAAAAGCATCTGATAGCAATAAAGAGCAAAAACCTCCCGCTGACAAGCCCGGGCTGAAGTCACCGACGGGACGCAGCCAAGACACGCATTGTCCTCGCCGCTGCTGGGACTGATTAGAGCCGCCTGGCAAGCCCCGGCGCTGGGTGAGGGGTCAGCCCCTTTTGCCAAAAAACCTCGATCCGGAGCAAAAAAAACCAAACACCCAAACCCCCAGCTTTTGTTTTCCAGGCTGTGCAGAGGCGATGCCGCCCGGCGGACCCAATTCCCCCTGTTTTGCACCCATTTCTCCACGGTTGTGGCCATGCTGAGCTTGGGGCATCCTATATAGGGAGCGAGGTGAGATGGATCCCAGGAGGAAAAACCTGAATTCGATTTTTTTTTTTTTTTTTCATAGCGAAAGCAAAGCAGGAGAGGCCCTGGCAAACAGCAGACTGCTCCGCTAAAAGCTTGCTGTCTCTTCAGTGTTCGATATTTATTATATCATTATTTATTTTCTATGCGCTTGGGGGGTGTGAGCCATCCAAGTTCCTCTCGTCAAAATGTCCTTGGCAGTCGCAAGGCTTAGAAAATGGGGAGGGGGGAGTGGGTGGATGGCTGTTCCGGCTGGGATGCAGCATTTCGTAACAAATATATATAAAGAGTGTTTATGTATTTATATATTTTTGTGTTTATATATTTATAAAGAGTTTAAATTTATATAAATGAATGTAGAAAATATAAAAAAAATATAAATATATATATAAAAATATATATAACCCCCCCCCTCTTTGCCCCACTCCATGCTGCAGAGCCAAGTATTTGGCAAAGAGCTGGTTTTTCCCTGTTTTCCCCAGGTACGAGCGTTTGCTGGGGCTCTCCGGGACCATTGGGACCATGCGAAGCTGACGCCCCCGTTGGTTGGGCGGGTTGGTTGCAGAGCAGAAATGCAGTGAAAATGAAATTTTTGGCAGGGAGGGGGAAGGTTTTTTTTTGCTTGTTGAGAAAACAGAGGAGAAAACACCCTTTTTTATTATTTAAGCATTTTTGTCTGTGTGCGCTTTTGCCTTTGGCTCACAAAAAAAAAAAAGTCAGACAAAACGTGTCTTGCTGGAATTCATGTATTGACCAAGAGCTGCCATTTGTCCCAGAAAAAATGGGAGCTGAGAAACTTTTTGGAGCAGGAGGTGCAGGATAAACCCAGCAGGTTGAACCCTTTCTGTCCGCCACTGTTCTGCACCATGTCCTTGGTCACATCCCGCGATGGTGGGGAAAGAGGGTGTTAATTTGGCCCGGATCCATCTCCATCCATGAATTGGGTATTCAGCACAGAAAACCAAAGGGCAGCAAAGGGAAAGGGGATATCCCACCTGCTTTTAATACAGGGCGCGGGATTTAGGGTATGGGATATCCCTTACATTCGGGATGCAGCTGGCAAACCCATCCTGGGGCTCAGGTATCCCCAGGAGAGGTGATGAACGTCCAGGGGTGGTCTGTACCATGCAAAATACATGTGAGCTAAATTAATTATCCAGCAAAGGCAGCCTGGGAAGTGTTGGCAGTCGCAGCATTTCGTAGTGTCGTGGTTTAACCCCAGCCAGCAATTAAGCACCACGCAGCCGCTCACTCGCAGTGAGATGGGGGAGAGAATCGGGGAAAAAAAAAGTAAAACTCGTGGGTTGAGATAAGAACAGTTTAATAGAACAGAAAGGAAGAAAATAATAATGATAAGAATAACAATAATAATATGATAATAATAATAAAAGAATTGGAATATACAAAACAAGTGATGCACAATGTAATTGCTCACCACTCGCTGACCGATGCCCAGTTAGCTCCCGAGCAGCGATCTGCCCCACTCTGGCCAACTCCCCCAGTTTATATACTGGGCATGACATCACATGGTCTGGAATACCCCATTGGCCAGTTTGGGTCAGGTGCCCTGGCTGTGTCCCCTCCCAACTCCTTGTGCCCCTCCAGCCTTCTTGCTGGCTGGGCATCAGAAGCTGAAAAATCCTTGACTCAGACTAAACACTGCTTACCAACAACTGAAAACATCAGTGTGTTATCAACATTCTTCTCATACTGGATCCAAAACATAGCACTGTACCAGCTACTAGGAGGAGAATTAACTCTATCCCAGCTGAAACCAGGACATGCAGCCTGGGGATGCTGCTCACTGATTTGAATTTTTCCAGGTATTGCTTTTCCCCAGGCAATTCAAAATGGGCTTTAAAAAAGCGCATAAATCATCCCGGTGAATCCAGCTAGCGAGTTAGCTGCTAACGTGAGCCAGAGCACGTGGTGTAATTCGGCAAATATTAGGGGATATTGTGTTTTATGTAATTATCTTGTAGAAGCAGGGAGGTTTAAAATCCTAGTTTCCTTCTATTTAAGGGGTTAAATCTCAGCTGGTGCCTAAAATTGGCTTCCCGCGTGGGGCAAATGTCCCCTCGGGGTCTCCATGTGGTTCAGGAGGTTGAGGTATCCCCTCTCCTGCTTGACATCTCCTCCGCCTGAGTGTGGAGAGCTGAGCCAGGCTTTGGACCTCCTTGGTGGTGGGGTGGCTGTGGTGCCTCCTACCCAGGCTGAAGGGATATCCATGGGTGCTCGTATGACCTTCGCCTGTCCTTTCATTGGGCTTTCTCCTCTTCGGTTGAGTCTCCCGGTCTCAAGTTGGTGGTGGAGCTTCTTGGTTGGTGTCTGCAAGCTGGGCCTGGTATTGGAACTGTTTGGTTGGCATCTCCAAGCTGGGCCTAGTGGTATTGCTTCTTGGTGTTTTGAAGCTGGGTCTGGCGGTGGAGCTTCTTGGTTGGCGTCTCCAAGCTGGGTCTGGCAGTGGAGCTTCTTGGTTGGTATCTCCAAGCTGGGTCTGGCAGTGGAGGTTCTTGGTTGGCATCTCCAAGCTGGGTCTGGTAGTGGAGCTTCTTGGTTGTCATCTCCAAGCTGGGTCTGGTAGTGGAGCTTCTTGGTTGGTATCTCCAAGCTGGGTCTGGCAGTGGAGGTTCTTGGTTGGCATCTCCAAGCTGGGTCTGGCACTGGAGCTTCTCGGTTGGCATCTCTGACTTGGGATGCATGGACAGGGACGGGTGGCATGGCTGGCTGGGTGTTTTCCTGGGGAAAAAGCCCTTCTGAATGATTTTATTTCCTTCCTCCCCACAGCTGATAGTCGAAAAAACGACTGACTACCCTTCGGCTGAGTACTCCCTGGTGGAGGATGTAGCCCTCCACTTCACGTGTTTGATGGACAGACTGAACGAGCAGCGCCTCTTTCAGCCGGACCTGTGTGACGTGGACATCGTGCTGGTGCAGCACAAAAGCATCTTCCCGGCGCATAAGGGGGTCCTGGCGGCCTACAGCCAGTTCTTCCACTCCCTCTTCACCCAAAACAAGCAGCTGCAGCGCGTGGAGCTCTCTCTGGAGGCCCTCACCTCGCAGGGCCTCCAGCAGATCCTCAACTTCATCTACACGTCCAAGCTCCTCGTCAACTCCTGCAATGTGCAGGACGTGCTGAACGCGGCTGCCGTGCTGCAGATGAACAACATTGCCTCCTCCTGCCAGAACCTCCTCGACACCCGCTCGCTCAGCCTGGCCGCCGACATGGCCCTGCCCGCCGAGGGCTGCACCGGACCCCCGCCCTACTACTGCGAGATCAAGCAAGAGGTGGATGCCCCCCATCCCAAAATCTACGCCCGGGAAGGCAACGACCCCTACTCGGTGCGGGTGGAGGATGGAGCGGGCGGTGGGACGCTCCCGCCTGGTCCAGCCAAGCAGTACTACAAGGAGGAGAAGGATGATGGGCCGGGCGCTGTCTGTAAGATGGAGGGCGAGGAGTCCGAGGAGGACCTGGACAGCCAGGGCTCATACAACCGGGAGCAGATCATCGTGGAGGTGAACCTCAACAACCAGACCCTCAACGTCTCCAAAGGCATGGAGGGGAAAGCAGCCGCCAGCGAGGCGGCTGTGATGGGGCGGCCTGATGGCGATGGGCATGACACGGAGGAGGATGGGGAGGGGGAGAACGAGGAAGGAGAGGAGGAGGAGGAAGAGGAGGAGGATGCGGAGGTGGGCGAGGAGGAAGAGGAGGAGCACAGCGAGGAGGAAGACCTGGAGGAGACGACGGAAGAAGAGGACGATGACGATGACGACGAAGACGCGTCGGAGGTGAAAAGGGAAAAGGGTGGGCAGCCCCGCAGAGGCAGCCGGGCGTCCAAATCCACCAAACCTGCCATGGCAACCAGGTCCCAGGAGATGGCCAAGGTGGAAGAGGAGGAGGAGGAGGAAGAGGAAGGCCAGCGAGGGAGGAAGAGGAAAAAGGAACAGGATGGTTTGGGCCAGAAGGTGAAGCTGGAGGAGAAGCAGCACTACCCGTGCAAGAAGTGCCCCCGGGTCTTCAACAACCGCTGGTACCTGGAGAAGCACATGAACGTCACGCACAGCCGGATGCAGATCTGCGACAAGTGCGGCAAACGCTTCCTCCTCGAGAGCGAGCTGCTGCTGCACCACCAGACCGACTGCGAGAAGAACATCCAGGTGAGCCAGCCCTGGGGACGTCCCACCAAGGTGGTGGAGATCCCACCAAGGCGGTGGAGATCCCACCAAGGCGGTGGAGCATCCCAGTGGGGATGGACATCCCACCAAGGTGGGGACATCCCACCAAAGGAGCATCCCACCGTGATGGGACATCCCAGTGGGGGAGGGACATCCCACCCACCATGGAGGACATCCCGCCCAGCTACACCGTGGGTTGGGTTCATGCTCAAATAATATTTTTGCTGTTGCGGTTGGCACATGGCAGACGGGAGGGAACCTTACTTCACCCATGACTCGTACGCAGGCTCAGGAGGGTCCCACGGTAGCATGGGACCAGAGGATTTGTGCCTGGGGACTCTGGCTTCCCCTTGGCCAGCTGGGTGGAAACATGGAGTAATTTTTGAAGAATAATTTTTCTTTGAGTTTATTCCATTAATCTGGATAAAACATTGCAAGCCCCTGATGGAGACACACTCCGGCCGTTCCCACCCAGGCTGAAACCAATTTAGCTTAATTCCAAGATTTGCTGACATGAGTTGAAATGGTTTTAATCTGCCTTTTGTGCTCTTTAGCTTGCGTATTAGCAAATTTCCAAATGCATCTGACATCCATGCGTGGCTCCGGCTTGGTGTGTCCTTCACCTAATGCTAACGAGATTCCGCGTTTGCAAATTGACTCCGTTAAATCAGTGCACTTTTGGGGGGATAGGTAGGCATCCCATCAGAGCAGCAAACGTGCATTCCTGCAGACCCCTCCAACCCATCTCCTAATCCGCAACAAGCTGTTTTGCATGACGCTGCGGCTACTAATTAAAAAAATACCAACTTCTGGAGAGCTTTCCCCGTCATCCTTCCTGCCAGCGACCGGATCTTAAATGGTCTTGCAGCCCTCCTAAATGAAGGTAACGCAACCCAAGTGCTACTGGAGCCCTTTGCCGATGGCACCCCAAATAAAATGGGGAATGAAGCAGATCTGGGCACTAGGGTGTGCGGGGAATACGGAGGCATGAGTGGTCTTGGCTCAAGCGGGTGAAGGAGCCGTTGCCTGCACTGACCTGTTGGTGCATCTTCCTGAAAAATTCACAGTGCTGAGGTTGCTTTTTTTTGGATGTTTTTTTTCCCAGAATTGGGCAAGTGCAGCTCTGATACCTGCATAGTGGTGGCTGTTTCGGAGACTATTGTAAAGCCTGTGCAATTAAAAATGAGTTTTCCTAGAACATTTCTTCAGCCTCATCTTCTTTTCTGATGGATAACATGGGGCTGTCATCACCTCACTGCTTTTTTTTTTTTTTTTTTTTCCCCTTTTTATCCCTTTTCCAGGTGATTTCTGAGTAGGATGAACCACAACTGCCCATGCAGTGACCTCCTTCCACGGAAAAAGTGGATCATTACCTTAGTAATGAGTTGAGCGTTTTTAATTTTACAAATAGCCAAATTCACTCCATTTGCTCTGATAATATTGAATAACTTTATCAATATACCATGGAATTATAGCTGGATGGAAAAGAGATTTTTTTTCAACTTTATACCTATAATGGACAGTCTTTATTTCTTGTTTTTTAACCAGATCTGTGGAGGGACCATCCCTCTTATCCCGTTCGGCTCTGCTGTTTTCTTCCCCTGTTTTGTCCCCAAATTTCATCCGTAATGCTTGAGGTGTTAGGCTTCATCTCGCTCCCTGTGATCATTTCCCATTGCCCTCCGCAGCCCCACAGACACCACAACAGTCATCCTGCCCAAGAAATGATTCGTCCTTTGCTTTATCAGGTTGTTTCTCAAACTCATTTTTAGACAGCTTCAGTGTGGTTTTCCTCTTAACCTGCGAGAATTTGTCTTCTCATTTTTTTTTTCTCTCATTTGGATGTTACTTCCACATTTTCGAGTGATGCTTTTTTGCGGTAACTGAGGACACAGGGCTCAGCCCTCCAGGGTGCTTGGTCCCAGCCCAGGGCTTTCTACATCTGCTGCTTTCCCTCTACCTTTAATTTCAAAATTCCCCTGCAGCCTTTTTCATTTTGAGTGGAGAAAATGGATATTGATGTGTCTTTGATACCAGGCTCTGGTCCTGGATTTGTCCTGAAATGTTTCTTAAAGCAGACATAAAATTGTTCTGATCTGTGGAAATATATACTTAGGAAGAGTAAAACTCAGAGGACTACTCATGTTGATATTCAAGGATGGCAAGATGAAGATGATGAGTGTTGGGAATGCCTCTGTGACCCTAATTTTGCCTCTCAGGCACCTAAATATAAATAGAGAGAGAGATACTGTGACTACATGGCATAATGGTATATTTTCCAGGGTATCACAGCCTCATTCAGTGCAAAGTTTGGTTGAAGCCCATCAATGAACATCTGTTCCTCTGGGGAGGAGAAGCCAGAGGAATACCTCCCCAGGCTTACTGGTACCGCTCAGCCGTGCTGTTGCAAGATGCCTCCAAGGCATGAATTATTTTCTCAACACATCTGCAAGGAGAAGGGACGGTTTTATCCCTGTTGGCCAAGAGGAAGATGAGTCATGGAGAAATGAAGGGGAAAGAGTTGACCCTTGGAGGAAGAAAAGACCCTTGGCTCCTGGGAGGGTCCTTGGCCATGTGCTGCCCGCCATCTCTGCGCTCTAGCAGTGGTTTCGTGTGTGGACCTCGCTCTCCCGTGTTTCCCCGAGCACCGAACTGATCTCACATGCTTCAAACAGGTCTCATGCCAAAGTTGGAACTTTTCCTGGGAACTTTCAGAGAAAGATTGAACTACTTGGACCTGAAGCAAATCTCTACCATAACTTCCTGGGGGAGACTTTGCACATCATGTTGTTCTGCTTGTGCTGATGGACTGGTTTTGGGGTCCGTTTTGGTCCATTTGGATATGTTTGGAAAACTTACTTAGTGGTAAAGTATCCATAATATCTGCTGAAGACTGAAGTTGCACTGCCCTGGCTTGGGCTTCTCCTCGTTCCTGTATTCTTTGCAGCCTTATAATGCACAGAGGGTTGGGTTTTTTTTTTTATGTAATGGTTTCGTTGTGTGCCAGAATAAAATCCTCATTTAGGAATAGGGCCTTGGTGCACGAGCTGCTGTTTGTGCAAGTCCTGATACAGCCATTGATGGAGATGCCACGTCCTTCCCTGGAAAGTCATTGTCCCTTCCTCATCCGATGGATAGAAATTTGAGTTTTGGAGGTTTTGAAGTGACAAGGTCTGTAGCAGACTTGCTGGTCGTTATGATTTTTGATAGCTGTAGGCTTCATAGTGATGTTCCCTTTCAATGGATGAAGCTGATAGCCTGGTAAAACGAAAATGCTGGTGGTGCCTGGGCACGTTCCTCTGCTTCCCTACCCATCCCCTCTCTCCTTGCAGTGTGTGACGTGCGGGAAGGGGTTCAAGAAGCTTTGGTCTCTCCACGAGCACAACAAGATCGTCCACGGCTACGCTGAGAAGAAGTTCTCCTGCGAGATCTGCGAGAAGAAGTTCTACACCATGGCCCACGTGCGCAAACACATGGTTGGTGAGTGCGGAAGGCAGCGGTGCCATGGGGGGGATCTCGTCTGGGGTGTTCATCCATCATTTTGACAATGAAGGGTGATTTTTTTTGTCGCTGTTGTGTTGGGAGTTTAGGGCTGGGCTTAATCTTGGGTGAGCTTTCTCACGTCCACGCAGGGGCCTTGAAATTTGGCCTTAATGCCGTACATATGTCTGCTCAGTGCTGGGTCTGCAGCAATCAGGCATGGTGCTAGGGAATCTCATTTGCTTTATTTAACCACAAAAAAAGAGCTCAGAATTGATCAAATGAGGGCTTGAAGTGTAACCATCCTTCCCTTGTAAAACAGGACCAGATCGCACCGGTGCCAGGCTTTGAAAGCAAATTGCACATGGCAACGGCAGTCAGGTCCCTGGGGCTTGCAGGCACCAAAGAGATCCAAAAAAGGGGGGTTTTGGCAAGCAATTAGGGGAGTATCTGGTATGTTGCTGCCACATATCTTGCCATATGGCATTGAGTTTGCTGGGGCTGCGTGCTGACGCTGGGAGCGGCAGCCAGAACTTGGGGAGATGGATGCTTGGGGTGCGGGGAGAGTGCCTGACCCTGCTCCTCTCCTCTTCAGCTCACACCAAGGACATGCCGTTCACCTGCGAGACCTGCGGGAAGTCCTTCAAGCGCAGCATGTCCCTCAAGGTCCATTCACTCCAGCACTCTGGGGAAAAGCCCTTTAAATGCGAGGTAAGGTCCTGTGTGTCACCCCACCCCGCATCCTCTCAGACAAGGACAAAACCACTGATTTGGGGAAAGATCTTCCACTTCTTGGGGCTTCCCCCACGCTTTGTGCCAGTGCAGCTGTAGGGATGCTCCCATGCTCTTCCAAACTTTGCGTCCCCTCCTGGTTTGAGGGTCCCACCAACCTTATGATGAAACTTGTCCAATGCCGGGATCTGTCCCTGCAGTGCCTGGACCTTGCATCCCATCCCAAGCCCATCCAGCCTGCAAACTTGGCTGGGTATGTCCCGAAAAGCCATTTATTTGGGTTCTTTTGGGGGAAAAAGGTGATTTCTGCACTGCTCCGACATGCTGGTGATCTGGGGGGGAATGTGGGGGGTGTTTTGGGTGCTCATCAACAGCTCATCCCCATCTTGACCCTGCAGAACTGCAACGAGCGTTTCCAGTACAAGTACCAGCTGCGTTCCCACATGAGCATCCACATCGGCCACAAGCAGTTCATGTGCCAGTGGTGCGGCAAGGACTTCAACATGAAGCAGTACTTCGACGAGCACATGAAGACGCACACGGGTGAGAACTCCCCACCTTGCCCCCATCCCGTGCAGGCAGGCACCTGGGGGAAAAAGCGATGGGATGGGGGTAGCATCTTTGGGTGGATGGCAAGATGGAGTTTTTGAGGGTGAACAATCCGATCACCGGCTTCTCATCCGTCTTCCCCCCATCCTTAGGCGAGAAGCCCTACATCTGCGAGATCTGTGGGAAGAGCTTCACCAGCCGCCCCAACATGAAGCGGCATCGCCGGACCCACACGGGCGAGAAGCCGTACCCCTGTGACGTCTGCGGCCAACGCTTCCGCTTCTCCAACATGCTCAAAGCCCACAAGGAGAAATGTTTCCGAGTCAGCAACCCTTTGGCTTTGGACACGGCTGCCCCCCAACCCGCCGCCAGCCCAGCCCCGCTGCCCCCCGGCCCCGGCGTCTCTCCCCTGCCCCTGCCGCTGCTTCATCCCCTTCCACAGACCCTCCCTCCTCCTCCTCACCTACCGCCACCCCCTCCCCTGTTTCCCGCGGGGAGGATAAATTCGAACAACAACTAGGTGCCCCCCCCTACCCCGGCCGTGCGCCTGCACGGACTGCTCTACCCGTTGGGAACGTCTCCCCCTGGGGAGCCAAGGCTTCGCTTGCTCTCTACCCCCCCTTCCTCCTTGTTTTGGGGTTGTTTTGGGTTTTTTTTCCTTTTTCTCACCCGTCATTCTCTGCAGAAAGGGGGAGCAGGAGGAAGCCCTGCCCTGAGGAGCGTGGGTGTTGAGGGGGGGGGACCGCCGTCCGTCTGTAAGGGTGTAGGTAAAAGGCATCACCCTGTTTCATCTTCCTACCCGTTGGCTTCGTCCTTGTGCCGGGATGCTGGCGGGGCTCGGAGGAGCAGGATGCCGCACCGTCCGGGGTTGAGCGTGCCGGTGTTGCATGCCCGCTCGCTAGCCGAATGAATGCCTGCTGGCGTTTCAATATTTATAATAAGCCGAAATCTAGCTAGTGGTGCTTGAATCCCTGTACTGTAAAGCTGGTCTTTCAATTCAGGCTCTTTTCCCAAGAGGTTGAGAGGTGGGCACCACGGAGGAGCCCCTGCTGGCCCCGTCTGCCGGCCCCGGTGGCCTGCGGTGAGCGAGCAGATGTCCCCGTTGGAAAGTCGTCAGCCTGCTCTCGTTAGCAGCCCTCGCTGCATCTTCCCTCCCCACGATAGGTTTTCCTCCTCGATAGGCGAAAGCACAAACACCGGTGTTGCATCTTGGGGCATCGGCAGCTCGCTGCCGGTTCGTTTTTGGGGTGCCCTAAGGGAGCTGGGCTCTGGTGTGCCCTTTCTGCTAATCCCAGCAGGAGCTGCGCTCCTGGGGATGCTCTGGAGTTGGCGAGGTGTCCCTGGGAGAGCTCTGATGGCCTTGGGACTGGCGGGAGGGTGGCCTGGGACAGAGGATGCCGCTGTTTCTCGGCAGAATCAGCCCAGAATAGTGCCTTAACAATTCGAATAAACCCCTGACTGACGGGTGAGCTCCAGGTTGGGTCCCATTGCAAGGTTCAGAGCTAAAGCAAGACCCCATTCAGCCTGATTACGATGTCCCATGCCTCCAACTTGTTGCCCGTGTGACTCTCCCAAGCTTCGCCTCTCCCCATGGGGTTGGCATCCGTTGCCCTGCCCTGGCTTTCAGGGGACCAGTGAGGGCTGTGGTTGGTTCGGTGATGTCCCACGGTGTTGGTTAGCGCTTCTCTGGTCACATTGTGGTTGTTGAAGTTGAGCTGGTCTTTGCTTTCACCTACTCAGGCTGGCTTCGTGCTGGCGGAGGAGAAGAGGAAGGCTTTGCTGTTACCTTTTCGTTGGATGATGGGGTCTAAGCTGCGTCTCTCGTTGCTGTGCTCTGCCCTGGGGTGTCATGCATTGGCCTGACCATGGCTGGGTGGTCTCCCTGCCGGGGGAAGTGTCTCCTTTGGGGTCTGGGAGAGCTGGGAGCACTGCAGGGGCTGCAGAACATCCAGCATGGTCAGAGAGGTGCCGGCCAAGAGGTGGGGTGCGTTGCAGCTGATGCCTTGCTCCCAGGGCCAGCGCTGTGGATGCGTGTGGATGTGGGTCAGGTCATGGAGGAGGTGGTGAGCAGGGCTGTTCGTAGGCAAAAAGGAAAAGGACACTGAGTGTGCTGCAGGAGCCCTTTCTCATTTGCACCTTGTTCTGGGTGATAGCAGGGTGCTGGGCACAGTGAGCCACATCTGGCTCTGCAAGAAGTCTTGGTGCTTCATCTGGACCAAATCAGCAACGTACTTGGGCAACGTTGAGGCTGTCCCTGCAGAGATCGGAGGATTCAGCCATGTGCTCAGGGGCTTTGCTGACCGGGGACATGCAGGAGCATTAGCCTGACAGGGAGGGGACAGGGGAGCATCTGCTGTTCTCCTGAGTGGTCTTTGAGGTGACGGGTTAGGTGACCGGTGTCCCTTCCTGCTGAGCGGTGCCCCCCTGTGCCTGACGTCTCTGGAAAGCTGGCTGCTCTTGTGGATGTTAGCATGTTGGAGCAACAAATTGCTTTTTGTCTTCATGTTGGCTGGGATCCTGTGGACCCCCAGCACCGCAATAAGTACCAGTGAGCTCACCCTCGTGTCCATCTGCTTTGAGCAAAAGCAGGATGCTATGGCAGAGCTGCCTCGCCATATCGACCTTCTCAGATGGGTACCAAAGGCTCCTCTGCTTTCCTTCCTCTGTGACCTTGGGGCTTATTGAGATGGTGCAAAGCCTTCTCAAACACGCACCCATGAGGGATGCAGGCACGCAGGTCTTGGGGCCATTGGCTTTCTGAAGGGACCATGACCCAGACTGGAAGACGATTGCTTTAGAGAAGCATTCAGTGATACCCTTGGAGGTGTTGGAGGGCCTCAGTAGAGTGGTCCGTGCTGTCTTCTCGTCTGCTGCCTCCCAGACCCCATCCCCTCAGGCTCCCTTGTGCTTCTTTCCCCTCACACTCAGCCTTGAGATGGGATGGGAGCGCTGCACCCCAAAGAGGGCTCACCTTGCCTGTATGGTCTCCTGTGATGGAGCCCATCAGCCTACCTGTCTGGTAGACTTCTCCCCACAAGTAAACACCCACACCATGTGTTCCCTTGTACCGCTCACCTGGAGGTGGCTTTCCCTGTCCTGGGTCACCCTCTCGCAGTGAGGACCTGTCCCACTTGGACATCCCTGGGAGATGAGAGCACCTTGTTGAGGCTAGAAGCCCAGCGGAAAGCCCAGTGACTGATCCCAGCCTTGTCTGATCCCCTTCGAGAGCCTGCTCGTAGAGCCACCTGGAGACGTTGAGATGTGACCATGCACACAGCACTTTGGAGAACCAGATCCCTGCTGCTCCCTCCCCTCTCCAAGGCCTGGGCAGTTCCCAGGAGTCCTACGTGGCCTCCGAGCCCTTTTGTCTACACCCTTACTCGGCCCCGATGTGTCTCTTGATTTCTGGTTTTCGTTAACGTACTAAGAGCTCAAACGAGTCGCTCCCGCAGTGTCTTGTCCCGCATCCATCCCAGTAGGCCCTGCTGGCACCCATTGGGTTAGACAGGGCGGGAGGCGGGGGATTTGGGTCCGTTGTTTTCAAGCTTTTTATGTTTTATTTTAAAATTTTAATTTTTTTTTTTTTTTAACTCTTGCACCTTAATCTCTCACAACCCTTCTTCGACAGACCGCGAGGGTGGAGAGGGGCTTAATTTCCATTAAGCAGTTCATGAATATGCCGCAACGCAATGTTCAACTGACAACTCTGCCCACACGCCGAACCCCAGACCTGTCTGGGTTTGAATTTCTTTCCCGCCCCCCCCCTTCATTTGAACGCTGGGGAGGGAGGGAGTCATGTGGGGAGGGTCGGTTTTGGTTTATATATCCCAGGAGCCTGGTAGCACAGACCAGTTAGCCTCATAATGTCCATGAGGCACAGCTGGCCCTTCGGACCACAGCCATAACCCCAGCGCGGTGGGAAGGTGATGATGGATGGACGGCCGGCAGGTGGGAACGGCTGTGACAGTGCAATAGAGACGAGCATCCGCTGCTAGACAACTCCACTGATTAAACTCTTGGTTTGCCTGAAGTTGAGAGGGAAGGACGGACGGACAGACGCCCTTTGTTCACACGGACAGAGAGAGCTTCCCCACGCGCCGCCCTGCCTGGTGACACGTAACCACGACGGGAGTTGGGTTGAACTTGCAAAGGAAGAAAATAATAATTAAAAAAAGGGAAAAAAAAAAAGGATTAAGAACAACCTCAGTAGCATGGAACTTGAAGAAAATGAATGAAACCCCAAGCACTTGCCTCAAAATTAGTTTCTCATGCCTGGTGTTTGGCTCTGTATTATTTTATGGCATTCAGTATCGGTTGCCCAAACATGCCAACTTAAGAGTGTATCGGTGGCTCTACTAGTGTGAACAAACTAAACAAAGCACTTTATTCTGTATAGATAAGGGAGGGCGGGGAGGGGAAGCTTTGATGCTTTTCAGAAGCATCTTAAGTAATGTTCTAGCAAATGTATTATTATTATTACTTTTTTTTTATGACCATGTGTAATCAATATATGTTTATCTTTAACTCCAAGTACAGCAGTTACTCTCTTTGGGATGGTGTGATGAGGGGGAGGCTGAGATGGTCGGGTTAGTCCATCAGCATAGGGCTAACTGGGGCGAGTCATTGCCTACCGCAAGAATGGGCAAGTCTTGCTTCGTTGATGGCCCCGTTGGCCAATGTCTGGGAGGTCCCAAGGGGTGCATCACAGCCAGCCTTGGCACCACGGACCCGACGTGCATTCCCATCCCGAGCCATCTTCTGCCTGGGGGTGCTGGGGCTGCTCTCTGGGCCACCCATGAGCAAGATGAGTCATGGGAGGCTGTTTTGGGTTGTCCCTAGAGGCCAGGTCCTTGGCCATGCTTTGAAACCTGCTTTTGGCCTCTCACCAAGGCACGTCAGGGGTCACTGAGCTCTGAAAGTGGTGAGAGGCCAGAATTGGGCCTTTCCACTGCGTTCTCCCAGTCTGGAAGTGTTATGACTGTTACCAAAGAGGTTGCAAGTGGAAGGACTGAATCAATAAACAATTTGTCTTTTATAAAAGAAAACCCAAAGCTCCACCACTTTCTTTGTTACCTTAATTTTGCTTTGCTTTTGCTTTTTTTTTTTTTTTTTTTTTTTTTTTTTTTTAAAAGGCTTTTTTCAGGCAATTGGGTGAGGAGTCACAGCCTGGCAGGATGGGCTTCCTACGGCATATTGACCGCTGCCGTCGCTTCACGTGTATAGACTTTGCATTGGGTTTGGTGGGAGGTGTGTTCGTGTGTGTGAGACAGCTAGACACTTGTGGGGCCAACCTAAAAATAGCTTTTCAGGGAAGGGTGATCAGTGGATAGAGGAAAGGGCTCAGTGCTTACAGCCCTGGGGGTGTTAAGGGGGGTGAGGGATAAGGTCCTGGGGCCTCCTGGTTCCATGAAGCTTGAGTGAGCTACGAGCTGGGGCTCTCTCATCTCCTCTATAGGCAGTGGAGAAACCAAGGAGCCCATTCAAAAGCACCCAGTGCCTTTATTGATTTAAAATGGAGCCGTGGCAACCTCACCAGCTAACATCAGCACTGATATTGGGAAGCTAATAGAAGAAGAGATGATTTTCCCCCTCCCTTGGGATGTACCTACTCCTTTGCCACTGGCATTGCGTGGAGAAGATACCCGCAGGGGGACCTGTGCCACTGCAGCTGTGCATCTGAGCCAGGAAAACGCCGGGCAGCAGCAAGGAGTGATGCTTCTCTGAGTATTCACGCTGGTATTTCTTATCTGTGATTGCCTTTGGACTGAAGCAGCCTCTTGGTGAGGTGGTGGACATCTCTGGGCCAGACTTTCGTTTAGCGATGTGCAACTCTGCTGCATTCCTTGGGCCAACACTGGCTTGCACACACTGAGATTTGGCCCCCATTGCTCAAGCAGTGGGATATTTCAAGCTCTTCTGGGTCCTTTCATACAACAGCTATTTTTCCTTTTATGGTTTCTTGCCCTGGGCCAGCGGTGGCGTCTCCCACAGCTTTACAATGGATGTGAACCACACAGGAGCACTAAGCTCCTATTAACTGTATTCCTGGTGGACGGTTGCAAGGTGAGCGACCGAGGATGGGGTCCAGTTTTAAATCGCTATCAAGGGACCACACCGTAGCAACGTGACAGCGGATGGATGGGGATTAACCTTCTCTTAGGACTTCTTAGGATGAAGTGTCGACAGCTTTCCATTCTGTGTCCAGCAATAAGAGCTGAAGCAAAGGCCTTGGTGTCCTGTCCCAGGCAGGAGGTGGTATCCTGCCACCTCAATAAATGACTTTCAAAAAATCAGTATTCTATGCATGGATTATTTTCTTTCTTCTTCATTTTTCTTTTCTGACACAAGCTGTTCTACGTTTGGTAGATTCATCTTCAATTAGCTTGGGAGTCATCCACAGGAATTTCTGCAGAACTGGGTAGAGGGTGATTTTTTTTTTTTCTTTTCAGTGCATTTTTCACACATTTGATTGTTTCCAAGGTTTTTGTTGCCTTTTTTTTTTTTTTAAGCTATTTTGTGACAGCCACTCACCTTGGATTTATTTTTCTTGTGAAAATATTTCATTACTGTTCTGGTGTGATTGTCCTCTAAGGAGATTATGCTGTAACTTTTTAAATCCTTAAAATGAAACCAGGACAAGACTCTGGTTCCTTTAGTCATGCCAAATTGTCTTTCTTTCCAAACATACTTCAGTTTCTCCATGACTGCATTTTGAGCTAGACAAATCAGCCAGATATGATTTTTGACACCATAATTTTCATGCTACTTTGAAGGTATTTATTTTGCAAGGTTTGTATTTGTTATTTTTTATTATTATTACCTGTGTTCATGGTATCATGAGATCATGTAAGCATCCAGCTTCCTTCTAGCCCTAGGTAAGCTTCTAGTCCTCATATCTGTGGAGAATATCTGTGAGGATATGAACACTAAAGTTTCAGCTCCCAGATGGTGGAAAATAAGAAGAAAAGCTGGGGCTCTGCTAGGGCTCTCCATGGGGCTGGTTTTCTCTGTGTGTTCATTGCAGCTTTTGCTTGGTCCTTGTGTTTGGTTGCTGTGGACATTCAGTTACAGCTCTCTCAACATGCAAACACAGGGAATATTTTTTTTTTAAAATAGCATAATAATTTATTTTTAAATAAACCACTGGTCAGATGGTGTGGGCATCAGATTTTTGCTCTAGCAGATCTTTGTCCTGCTGCCAGTACAGTCGTGTTTCTATCAAAACATCATTATGGACAACTTTAAAAAAAAATATGCATTTTTTTCTCAGTAGGAATCTTTCTTAGAGCCAAATACGTCTGAGATCTCCATGTACTTAGCAAACTAGAATACTCTTTAAAAAAAAAAAAAAAGGTCAGAACATTAAAAATAAGAGGAACAGCATAAATATAAAACCTTTCCCTGAAAAACAGCACTTATCCAACCATAGGTGAGGACACTGTGATCTGTGATTGAAGATGAGGAGCCCAAAAGGCTGGAGATGAGTGCACATGGCTTTCCCTGGCTGCCTCTCCCCCCTTTCCTACCCTGCTACTTGCACGACTCTTCCCTCCCGCAGACCTTAGCTCCTGGCCTCTCTTCAGTCCAAAGTCGCAGTGGAGGCAAAGAACTAAGACTATTTTCTTTTCATCATGACTTCCAAAGCATTTCTGCTGCCCATGCTCACACGTTCTTTTCTTTTAACTGTCTCATCCCAAGAACTCTCCTCACTTGGGAGCTCAGCAAAGTCCCTCCAGGTCCCTCCTGTACCACTTGACTTTGACCCTTCCTTTCCCTCTCCAAGGTGGGCTCTAGTACCACGGTCATAGCTGCCTTAGGTGGGGAAATACTTTATAGACCTTCTTTTGTGGGGAATGTCAGCTTCATCTCTTGGGACCCACTTTCTGCCTCAACCGTTGGTTGGGGAGGTTCAACAGCAGTTGAGAAGATGGGGAAAACATAGAGAAAGAAGGGGAACAAGTGTATGATCTTTTTGTCCTCTCTGCTGAGACTGGTAGAAGTCGTCGCTCCATGCTTCTCAGCCTACCCCAGCTCCTTGCAGGCTCTAGACCCCTTCTCTAGTTATCTTGTGAGCATCTTCAAGTTCCCATAGGGCTTCAAGATAATTTCTCCCCTTTCCCATTTGACTAACTAAAAAGGTACCAATCACAGATGCAACGTCCTACACCGTATCCAGATGCTATATCTCTGTGCTGATAAGCATGGCGTCACCTCCCCCCATCCCTCCTTGCCCTAGACCCCCATGGAAAGAAAAAAAAAAATCACGCCTTGCTACATCTTCGTTAGGCGCAAAACATTGAGGCGCACGGGAAGGAAAGTGGCACCGGAGGCATACTGGATCTCCCGGAGGACCCCTTCCCACTTCTTCTGCTCTTCATCATACCTGGGGACAGACAGACAGACAGTTATGGTGAGGAAAGTGTCTCCTCTCTCTCGCTTCAGCTGCTCTCCATAGTGGTGGGAGCCCTGGTGAATGGTGTGATGTCCCACAGACATTATTTGGCCACAAGACATCTGTGGGAGCTGGATGGGGATGGTCAGCCCTGGTGTGCTCTGGTTTGCAGTGCTGGGCTAGGGGACGTGGATATCAGCACATGGTCTCGCAGGGAAGGGTGTATTTTTCCATTGGGAAACAGGTTGATGGCACCAAGACTAAACATCCATGGTGAAGGCCAGCAGGTGCCTGCTGAGGGTGCTCTAGAGCCACAGATGTGAAGGACAGGAGCAGCTAACGTGATGTTAGCAGCCATCAGAAAGTGCTTTCTGCCCGCTTGTCTGCTCGCACGTAAGACTATCTGATTTCCAGACCGAGCGCCGGCTTTTCCCAGGGAGAGGATGCATTGCACAAATGCTGCTTCACGCCAAAGGGGAGGTCTGGAACTCGCTTCAGGCAAAATGTCAACACAGCAACAAAGCTGAAGGAGCAGATTTTCTCTGGTACGTTGCTATATGAGGCTAGGAGGTATCACTGAATCACCTAATGTGCCCTCCAGCACAGCACAGGGCAAACTTCTCACCCAGAGAGCCTGCACTAAGCCTGTAGTCTTCTGCTGGGGTAACAGCATCCATCTCACACTGAAGGCACCAACACAGACAGAAACTATCTGTTCCGTCAGTCGCTCTCCCTAACATCCCTCCCGTGCTCCCTTGGACAGCCCCGGGGAAGATCATCACCTCCAAACGTCGTTCAGCTCTGTTGGCACCAGTTCTCCTGACTCCGTCTCCACCGTGGCGAATCCTCCAAGCAGGTAGAGCACCCCGGCCAAGCTCACCAGGCTGACTGAGCTGCGCTCCTGGGGGAACTCAGTGAAGGTGTCCCACCTGCCATGTCGAGAGAGGGGACATGTTAAGGCACCCTGCCCACCCCCATGCCAAGCATGGCCTTGAATCAGGAATCAACAACTGAATTAACTAAACTTGTGTAGGTCTACATGGGATGGGATCATACACTGACTGTTGTTAGAGATACCTGTTTCCATCATCATACTTCAACTTCACTTTATATTGAGTAGATGACCTGTGAAGCACACCTGGCATGGACCAGCAGATCCCAGTTGTGGGACTGCAGCTTCAAGGCCTGCCCAAAGTCTGTGGCGTTGGGTGAAGCTGCCAAGATGAAGCTACAGCCCTGCAGGGAACCCAAGGGCTGTACCAGTTGGTGAAACTGCTTTGAAGATGAGCCTGAGATGATCCACAGCCCAACTGCAGTGGCATTGGTGATGCCCAGCTGTCTGAGGAATACAGACTGGGAGGAACTGGTATCGGGAGTTGCAAGCAAACTCCAGAATGGTTGGAAGTTGCTTAATGTACACCTGCAGCCACTCCTTGTGTAACTACACCCTAAAGGTGTGCTCAGGTACGTACTTGTTGGTGGCAATGTCGTAGACTTCCACTGAGTTGGTCAAACCGGAGTCGGTCACGCCAGCTGCCACGTAGATTTTGTCCTTGTGCACAGTGGCTCCGAACAAGGAGCGGGCAGTTTTCATGGGAGCCAGCTCTTTCCACTCAAACTTGGCTGGATTGTAGACACACATCGTCTTCAGGCACTTCCTAGAGAAAGATGAGAGAGAAAAGGAGACTCAATCGCCTGCCAAGGGGCAGCTTTGCACTGCGGGAGTTTGGGGATGTCTGCTGGCAAGAACATGGGGTCTCTAGAAAGGATTTTTGCTCCTCCACATCAGCATGAGTGCCTTTGCTTGGGTGTGCACCTGAGAATGCCCATGCCTGGAGACATCATTTGCGTGGATAACGTATCCCCTCTTGCTCTGCTCACGTTGGATAGGAGTCCTAAAGGCTCAGCATTGTGCTTACACAGCTGGATATGGGTCCATGGAGCTAACTGCCTCTCAGGACCTCGCACACAGCCATCAGACAGTGGTTCAGTGCTCCTGATCCAACCTGATGCTGCGAAATATCATCAGTAACGCCCCTGTTCCCCAGGACGGCAATGTAAGGTGTGTGAATGTATGCGCGCTCACACTTTTCCGACCATAATCCTTTCAGAGCAGGACCTATCTTTGCTGGATTATGGCATGTTTGCTCTGCAAACAGTCATACTTCTGCCTTGCAAAGCAATCGCTGCAATGGTCCCCAAGAGAGGCTTTTTCTGCTGAGCCTGTCTCCTGCAGGAGGGCAGGATGGGGGTGAGGTTTGATGAGGTTTTTCACTCCTATTGCAAACACCCATCTGGATTTGATTACCAGACCACGCTTCTCTGCCATCCCACTAGTTTGGGGGATGAATCCCTTGTTTTTTTACTTACTTGTCGCTTCCTTTGCCACCAATGATGTAGATGAGATCCTTGTGCGATACCACCGCGTGGCCATAGACTGCGTAGGGAAGGGAATCGGCTTCACCCCACTTGAAGGACCTGGATCAGAGAAAGATGGGAAGCAAAAGGATCTGTAGCTTGCTAGGTGAGCCCTAGAGTAGGTGGCACTCTCCAGACCTAGAGGTGAGCACAGATCCTGACCCGATCTCAAAAATATGAGGTTTTCAATGAGATAATGCTCATCAATAAATTTTGTGATCCTAAAAAATGTGGAAATATAAAATACGCAGAATGTTTATGCTAATATTCATTGTTTTCCGCAGTATCCCCTACTCTTGGGCTTTGTGGATACACATCCTGACTTCTCCCAGGACCTCACCTCATTTAAAAGCATTACCAGCCGATCACAAAGAAGACAGAGATTTCTGCATGATGGAAAAAAATTAAAACCAATGAGACTTAGGGGTGCAAAATCCTGAGGAAAAAAATTATTTATTGGCCATCGCCTTCCACTTTGAGGTGCTTTGGTTGGCCAACACTCAGCAAGGACCCACAGGGGCAGGTATGTCCACATTTTGCAGTGCAGGGCTGTGTTGAAGCCTCTGAGCTAGCTCTGGGGCAGCTGAGCAGAGGATGTAGCTATAACGCTTTGGAAACCCCAAACTGGTATCCAATAGGCCTGATCAATTTCTCAAGAAGTGTCTGTTCATGTCCATGTAGCTTAGACTCATCCCTAGTTTTCATATATATAAGATGTAACCCCCAAGACCTGCACTTTATTTTACCTAAGAACTGAGTTGCCTGGGTTCTGAGTGTTTTCTATTTCTGCAACCACTCTGGGCAAATATTTGATCCCATAGACCAACAGTTTGCCCTCTCCAGGTTTGTTACAGTTGAAATCTTGACTTAAATAATGCTGGAAATACAAGTGGAGCTGATCACATCTCTACCAGCTTCAAATTGGTATTCAAACCACCCCCCTGAGCACTTAGCGAGGGCAGACACATCCTTTCCCGGAGCGTGCAGGGGCAGATAAATGCCCTGTTCTGTAGGAATGAAACTGGTTTCAAATCTCTGCCTATAAAACAGACTTTGAAGCACGCACATCTAAGTACAGACCAAGCAAAGGCTTGTTAATGCCTACTGCTCTGTCTCTTTGGGGCAGAGAACAGCAGTCTTTGGGTGTTTCTGTCTCCTGTGAGCAGAACAGAATGGTGCCTTTTAATAAAGCTCATGACCTTACATGGGTCAGAGCCCATTGTCCAAAGATAATCAGATATTAAGCCTGATATCCATCAGGATGGGCCATTCAGTGCCACATTGGAATATTTTTAAAACAAACATTCCTGTTCAAAGCCATTCCTGGTGAGGCCTCAGTGAATGTCTCTGAACCTCCAACCAATGGGCAAGAGCAGAAGGAAAAACTCTTGCTCCCCTGTACAGGTCTCACATGAGCATCAACTAAGATCAGTCCCCGATAACATAATATCCCCATCACGGCTTCCATCTCCGGGAGGTTCAATTACAATAAATGAAGCAGCTGCAGAGAGACAGCTCAGAGCCCCAGGGTACAGCTTGAGACAGTCCCAGTGGTCCCAGTATCTGGATGCAGACTTTGAGCCCTTTCTCCAAAACCTTTCAGCGCCTAGAGAGCTGGAGTTGTTTTGCAAGGCAGCTGCTTCACCTTCTCCTGTAAACCGCCTCCTGCCCCACACTCGCACGCGAACACTTACAGCCGGTCGTAGCACAGGACTGAATCCAGGGTCTTCTCTCCCTCTTTCAGTTCTTTCCCTCCAACCACAAAAATAGAGTTTTCTGCCTCTCCCAGGCCAAAGAGGCAGCGAGGGGAGGGCAGGGGGGGCATCCCCAGCCATTCTGCGTCCAGATGGTCATACTGAAAGGAAACATATGGCCATTAGTGTGTGTTCACCCGGCCCATTTGCTTTGCAAAAATCGGGGTCCAGAGGCTGAGGGCAAAGTCCATTCCCACATGCAGCTTGGTCACCCCAGTAGGCACTTTCTGCAAGGCCAGTTTCTGCCTATGCCTTACCATCTGTTGCAGGATGGGACATGTTAGTGCAAATCCAAGTCATACATCATATGACATATGCTTTATGACAAGGCATAAGAGCAGAGATGTGACAACGTGAACATGTTCTGCTCTGTGCACCAAAGCTGTGGCTTGGAACGTGTTGGGCCGTCTTCAAATGAGAGAGTCCCATGTTGGACCTCTAATGGATAGTTCCTGGGACTGGAGGAGATGAAACACTTCAATCTTAGAAATTTTGCCTGAACCTCTTCAGATGCAGCACACACCACAATATTTCATCCTGATATTTTCCAGCTTGGCCAGGTAACAGTGTGGTGTCGGCTATGTTGGCTACACAGCTCGCTCCCCTGAGTCCCTTCTTTTCCCATCAATTCTTCTTTCTGGCAAATAATCAGTTATCGTGTTCCTCCTCTGCTTCTTAAGATACCGAAGTCCTGTATCACCTCAGTGTGTGTGAGAGTTCGTGAGATGAAATGTATGTGTGTCCATCTGCACAAAGGCTATTTACACAATACCTATCTACCCAATATGGTACAACACAACTGAGACGGTACTGCGAAGACCAGAGCTCTTCTCGCTGACCAAAGTGTGCCAGGCCCATCTGATAGATGGGGAAACTGATGCGTACAGTGTTACTAGATCAGATGGCCAAATTCTTGCAGATCCTTGGACACCCGTAGATCAAGGCGCCGCGTCATCTCCCACCAGAAAAAAGATCTGAAAGATTATGAGGCTGGGGGCTCTCTGGGTACCATGGCTTGATGGGAAATGTAATCTGGGGCAAAAATTTTTAATGTAGCTTGGCAGCAGAGGAGGGAGCAACATCTTGCAGCCAGTTTGGTGGGACTCTGCAAGATGAAGCTGTGATGCAGCATTGCCTGAAGCACTGTTTGCTATGGGCTTGGGCCAAAGAGCTTCAGCTTGCTGGGCTGCCTCCCAAGACTCGGCCTCAGCTGGGTGCCTGTGGTTATTGTCTCTTTGTAAGCTGTGGTCCACATATGTGTTATTTATAGCGCAAGCCCGAGCAGCTCAGTCACCAGGATAGTTCCTGCTTCTTGATGGATTCGGCATTGTTTTCAAGTCATAAATCTTAGAATCGACAAATAAAGGATACCCTTTTCCATCTGAAATGTCAATGGAATAATTTTGTTCCTGACAAAATTTGCAAGGCCTCTGGGATTTATCAGCATTTTTATGTTTTTGTTCCTGTCCTTAAGTCTAAACTATCCCTGACCTAACTCTCCTGGCTTCAGCAGGAGGAATGTGAAATCAGGGAGGCCAAAAACAGAGTCAGAAGGTGTAAGATGCTGCTGCACTGACACAGGGATTTAAGGGTCCATCATACAGCTGCCTGTCAACATCTGTGTGAAGTTTCAGCTGAAAAAAAGGCTCAAAAGACTCTCTTACCCATACAGAAACCGTGAGCTATGTGATGGCACTGACGGCAATAAATTACACCTTTGCAAACTGACGGCACCTTCCAGCCCTAGGACTTGTCTGCACCTCCCATGCACAAGTGCCACAGTGAGCTCTGAAGGGACCGCTGTCCCCTTCTTGTGGGGAAGGAGCTAAAAATGGCCAAACGAAGCCCAAGGCATTTGCTATTAAGTCAGTGGCAAATTGGGAGCTGAATATAGAAATCTTGCTCTTTGCAGCTTAGAATCACAGAATAATTTAGCTTGAAGGGACCTCCAAAGGTCTTTTATCTAGCCCCCATGCTCAAGCAGATGCAGCTTTGGAGTTAGAGCAGGTTGCCAGGGCTTTGTGCAGTCAAATATTAAATGTCTCCAAGGATGGATGTGTTGCAACCTCTCTGGACCCCTGCTCCAGTACTCTGTCACCTCTGTTGGGAAGGTTTTCCTCACAGCTAACCGAAATTTCCTTTACTGCAACTCCTGGCCATTGCTTCTTGGCCCATCTTTGTGCAAAACCAAGAAGAGTCTAGATGCCCTTTCTGTGTCCCCTCCTATTAGGGAGCTGCAGACACCAGTGAGATCTTCCCTTCTCCTTCTCCAGGTTGATCAGACCCAGCTCAGCCTCTCCTTGTACCTCCCGTTCTCCAGCCCTGACCATCTTGGTGGCTTCTGCTAGACTCATTCCAGTACCTCAATGTCTCCCTTGTACTGGGGAGCCCCAGACTGGACACAGCATCCAGACGTGGTCTCACAAGTGTACAATCAAAGGGAAAAAAAAAAAAAAAAAAAAAAAAAGAAAATCACTGCCCTTGACCTGCTTGCTGCAGTCATGCTGAAACAGCTCAGGACACAGTGGACCTTCACTGCCGCTCAAGGAATTACCTTGCCTGGCCAGCAACAAGACTGGCGGAGCATTGATCTTTAGACGTAGGTTTCGGCGCCTTGCGTTAGCTGTCTACAAGGGAAGGTGCTCTTGGGTTACAGCCCAGGCTGGGGCTCAGATTGCCTGCACGGAGCTCAATTTTATCACAGGTTTGGTTACTGCTGAGTTAGAACAGCCACTTTTCCTGTGGAGTATCCCAAAAGACATCACACTGTGGTTTCCCCTGCACGTGATGGAAATGGCCAAGGGGGAGACTCCGAGCTGGAACTAGCACACCTCCAGGGGCAAGAACAGCACTAGAAATGGGGCACATATTGGGAGGTAGGAACATGCCCTGTGTCCTTGGGGTGTTTGCTCTGTGGCTGTAGCTGCTGCTGGTCCTTTGTTGGCACCTGGCAGAGTCACCCTTGGGTTTTGCTGGGGGTTCATAACCAGGGAATATAAAGGATGCAAAGCAGAACCCAGGCCTGATGTCACTAACCTTCTAGTTACTGTGCCCTGTGGCAGCCAGGGCTGGACCAAATGCACTGTTCAGAGTGATCCCCTATTCAGGATTTGGATCAGGAAGGCTTATTCCTATTACCTACTCCATCAAGCCTCCTTCCTCAATTACCAGAACCTCCCCTTCAGTCGGATCTGCCTTAAAAATGTAGGGAGAAGAATCTCTAGTAAAGCAACTCAGATATTTTACCTTCGTTTACAACTTTCATTTTAACTTCACATGACAATGAATATTACTGGCATCACATGGAAGCTAAAGACTGGTGATGCTCCAAAGTGGTCAAAGAAACAAAAGAAAGATACAGCTAGTACCTGTAGGAAGTAGGAACTCATGGGATCCTCTTTGTTGTCCTCGTTGTAGTATAGTCCTCCAACAATGAAGATCTGATTCTCTTTGGTCACCAGACTGATGTGGTTCTTTGGGATTTGAGAAGACAGGGAGGCAAAATAGCACTCATTGGCAGTGGGATCGTAGGCCACTGCTCCACTGTCGCTCACCATGAAAATAAGGTCCTGGAGGAACATCCCAAAGCGCATTGTGTCATTTAAGATCCCTGGGAGAGCTTCCTCCTCTGTATCTTCCTTCTCATCTACTGCTCCATTGACGACATTGTCTTTCACTTGCTTTTCACTGCTTTTCTTCACTTTCTTCTTCTTCACCACAGTGAATTTGCCTTTCTGGGCATCCTTCACCATCTGCAGTTTCTTGAGCAGCTCTGGGCTGGACTTCACCATGGCGTGCTTCTCCACGTGGTCCTTGATGTAGTCGTTGGGCATGAGGCGGAAGCGGATGCTCTCAAAGATGACAGGCAAGGCCTTCTGCCGGGTCTCATGGTCCTTGGTCCCCACCCACTTCATCACTACTTCGAAGACGGTCTCCTCTTTCTCTATGTTGAGGGAGTCACTGGAGATGATCGCGATAAGCTCATCAGGGGAGAGCTGGTAGAACTCCTCATCCCGGGAGACCAGCGCAAAGCGATCGCAAATGAAATCCCGAGCTGCCACGGCCAGCCGGGCACAGTCCAGCATCAAGCCCAACCTGAAGATAGCCAAGCAGTTGCTGAGGCAGAGCCGCTTCTGCAAGAAGGACACGCAGACGGTAAAGATGGAGGGGATCTGGAACATGTTGGCCACGGAGAAGATGTCCTGCACATTCTGCTCTGTGATCTCCAGCTCGGAGGTGTAGATATAATGGAGGATCTTGCCCATGACATCTGGATCAACGTCTTCCAAACTGACCTCCCTCTTCTTGCTCTCTTCCATGTCCGAGAGGAACATCGCTCGAAAATACGGGCTGCAAGCTGCCAGCACCAACCGATGGCAGGGAAACTCCTTCCCTTTGACTTTCAAGACACAGTCCAGAAACTTATTGTGGTCCAACATGTCTTTGAGTCCATCCTGCAGGAGAGTTTGCTGGTAGAGACGCAATTCTTCCACTTGATCAAAAGGCAAACCCATGGTGAAGAGTAACTGCTCCTTTTTTCCCCAGTCCTTCTTTTATATATGTGTATATTTATAAATATATCTGTACCTGAGCCCCGGTAAAGAAATTTACTCAAAGCAGGGCTCCCGGGTCTCCTTTGCTTCCAGACTGCCAGCACACTGGGAATGTGAAACGCTTGCTACTATCGCAGCTGTCTGCGTACTTCAGTTTCCAGCGTAGGGCTTTATATATAGCCACAGCGTTACAAAGCTTAAGGAATCCATACTGGAGCATGTGTAAGCCGATCACCCTTTAATATGACACATGGGACAAGGAGGAAGGGAGGGGGCTGGGGGAACAGCTGTAATTCCAGCCTCGATGCTTCAGGAAGGGTCTGTCAGCCCGTGAGTCACGGCGGGGGGAGCAGGAGTTTTTGCTGCCGTCCCATGACGGGAGACGCGTGTGACCCATCGGCTCAGCTGCTGAGCTTGGGAAACGGCTTCCAGATGAATCAAACATCCCAATCTGCCTTCTGGGTCATGAATGGCAAGGCTGAGACCTTCTCCCTACACCGCTAAACGGACTGCTCCGAAACTGCTAAACCTTTTGCTGTGCTAAAAATAGACCGTGAAGTCAAAGCTGGAAAGATGCAATAAGGGAGCGTCTTATGTGGGCTTTGTGGCATCCCCGACTCCAGACAGCTCACTCCCAGGGCTGCTTTTCTGCAGAGGTTCGTCCTTTATTTTCCTCTGGAGTCACTTTTCAGGGGTCTGGAAGGGGGTGGGAAATGAAGATGGAGCGATTTATTTACACCCCCATATGGGATATGAGACCTATGCTGGCAGTTACTTAAAAGTCTCACTAAAGGAGGAGACTCAAGGAGCCTGGGAGAGGGATGGCTCTGCTTTTGCCTGCAATACATGCATGGCCCTACTGGCACAGTCTCTGGACACCTCGTCATTAATAAATCCATCTTTTCCACGTCTTGGTGACAGAGGGAGGGTCTGAGGCAGAACAGAAATAAAGAGAGTGCAACGGTGGGCTTCAACTCACAGGTTAGGACATCTCAACACAGGTATCTTCCTGTAAATTGAGGGTGTCCTGCTAAGGTCTACTGAGATTCAACACTCCTGTGTTGAAGTCTAGAGCCACAGCAGGACAACCTGCCTGGTTTTGAGCTGATGCTCCAGAAAGGCTGAGGTCTCCAGCAGGTCTTGTGTCCTGCTTGCATGCCCATGGATGTCTAGGAAGCCCCACGGGTCCTCAAATGGCTGGTCCAGGTCCAGCTATTCCCATGGAGCTCACAAAGAAAAAAATTAGTTTTGGCAGACATGGGTGAGCAGAGTAGCTATAATTATTTATACCTACAGTAAAACTTATACATGAATCTGTTTTATCTCCATTACTATGGACCCTCTGGGCTGGCTGACACTCAGTGATGGCACAGATTTAATTAATGATTTAATTAAGTCTATGCAAAGATATTAGGCACTCTGCTTGGTGTATTTAAAGCCAGATAACCCCTTACCCTGGCATGGATGTATTTATAAAAGTGATTTGTGCCATGATGGTTATCTACGTATGTGGGAAAAAGGAGGGAGCTATACTGGTATGAAGCCCTTTTGTACTGGTGAGGTTCCAGAAGCATCTGGGAGGTAACAATATAGCAGGGAAATAATCACAAGCTTTTTTTGGAGCTCACATCATAAGCTCTTCTGCTGTGCTGCTCGTCTGTGACAGGATCAGACGACGAGCGCTGATCTTTGAAGTGGGTCAAACTTCAGAAACGTTTCTCTGCTCCCAGACATCTGGGGCTGGACAACCCCATCCTCCCCTCTCCCCTCCCTCTGCATTAGCTCTGCACTTTCCCAAGTTTAATCCTGTGTTATCATGCTACCAGCTGGGATTTCCCCCCCTCTCTGCCTTTAATCTCCCTTGAGCCCTGACTTGTTTTGCTTTTCGCTGTGCTGCTCGGCGTGCGCTGCCATCCGAGGTTTGCTTCCATATTCCCCGTGCCACGAGGTGCCGCTGCTAAAATGCAGCTACGGCCCATCCCTTCCCAGAGGAGCTTCCAACCGATCAGTGGGTCTGTGGCTTCTCCCAGGTTTGTGGTCCACCCAAGGAAAGAGCACCCTGCCAGTCCCAAACCTCCTCTGGGGTCTCCGTTGGCTTCAGTGGCTTCGCACAGCGGCTGGACCGGCTCCAAGGCTTGGCGAAGCAGCCCTGGTTTTTCAAGCGCACCATCTCCTCGGTGCACGGTGTCATTTAGGCTCCCTACAAGCATGGGGAGAGACAGGTATCTCTGGGAGCTGGTTCACTGCACCCGAGTTAGACTCTTGCCTGAGATGAGAGGATGGTGGTGTCCGTCTGTCCCCATTCATTCTACAGGCAGTTTAAATCATGCATTCAGACTAGACACCCTTAACTGTTCCCAGTGCCTCCTAACACCAGCAGTGCTGGAACGCCATCCTCATAACGGCTTGGGGCAATAATCACACGTGTGATCCCCTGCCTTACGTTTCCACCATTTTTTGCTCTCAGCTCGATACAGCAGCATTCATCCCAAGCCCTGTCAGCAAAATGGGTGTAGATTGCATATATTGCCCAGGCTGGACATGCATTCTGTGCTCTATATATTCACCCTGACCTCAAATGGTCTGTAAACCTCCCTGGCTCCTGAGCACAGATGCATTCAGCTCAGATAAGGGTAGTTCATCCCTAAACAAGTTTCTACCACAGCCTGGTGGGACAGAGGGTTGTTCTGGTGGACCCAAACCCTCTGAGCAGCTCAAACAGTGCTAATGGGGATGCTCTCAGAGCCACCATGCACTTCTCTGCAACCCTCCCGGGGCTGGGAGTAAAAAGCCAGCAGTGTTTTATGCAGCTCAGTTCCACAAGCTTCAGATCCACCCTCCCAATGAGTATTTGGTGTCCAGATTATTTTCATTCTTACACTTTAGGTTACACTTTTCCAGTCTGGATCTCAAGCACAGTATTTCTTTCTCACTTGTGTGTTTATTCTTTCCTCATTTCTGGCTTTCATTCAGTCACACTAGTTGGTCGTTACCGTTTTATAATCTATTTACGCACAGGGAAGTCAACAGGATTTTGGTCTGAGCCTTGCTGCCCTGGAGAGCCAAGGCCACATCTGATTGCTACGGGAGACTTTTCTCTGATGATAGCAGTGGAATTTGAGGCAGCCACCAATTCTGAGCCCTCTGCAACCATTATCTCCTGTAGAGGCTTTGTTCACAGTAGACTTGTCCCATCTAGCTTCCATTTGCTGGGTCCAATGTGTCACCACAAAGGTAAGCTGGTCTCCAAGCAAGTACCAGCCAAGCCCAGAGGAATTTAGCATCTAAAAGCAGAGGAGATGGCACACGTGGATGCGACAAGGGTGAGCAGTGATCATAGTTACCACTTGGTTATCTTTACGCACACATTAATGGATGAATCGACTCTCCCCAGGGTATACCCCCGAGAGTGCTGGCTGCTGTATAATAGACAACACCGCCCTGAACGGAGGTGGGCTGTTCTGAGATAGCCCTCAGCTAACTGGCCACAGATCTAACAGGACTACAGCTAGTGATTTCCAATGACCAATGGACTAAGTAAGTAAAAGTCAGTTATTAAGTGTGTCTCTAAGTGGGCAATAGTCCCCCCCTGTGACATGGGAGTGGGTGAGGATACATGCAAAGCATCCTAAGGGGATGCGGTGTAGCAGGATCACTCCCTCCTGTGTGAGATTTTAGAACAAGAAAGGCAAATGCAGGAATTATATCTATGTCAGGCTGAACAAGAAAGTGTCCAGTGTAGGGCTATTAATTAGGATTTGTAGTTGCAATAAAGAATTGCTTTTCTTGGCTTCTCAGGCGAGTTTTACTAACAGGCAGGCAATAACCAGATCAGATGAGATAGATACTCTCCTCCAGGAGAGAGATGAGCAGTCGATAAATCCCATTCTACAGAGGCACATGCTGAGAATAAGGGTCTCCAGCGCAAGGCTGAGCTGGTTGAGATAGCACACTTGGGTTCCTCTGGCCCACCAGTCCTCCTGGGCTTGTAACAGCAGTGATAGCAGAGGGAATAACATGAGGCAAAGAGGGGCAAAGCCCAGGTTCTCCTATGAACTGTGTCTCTAACAAATCACTTGCTCAGCTGGTGTCTAAGATTAGCTCCTTCTGGCAGCTCCAGCAGATGCAGCTGCTGGGTAAATTTAGAACCTTAGTGAATGGGTTATTTTCTCTCCCGGAGTATCCAAGTCAGGAAGGCAGTGCAGAGTCACTGGGCTTTGCCATGTGAGTCACCCACTTTGACACCGGGAGGTGGCCAACTCTGTTTGTCCTCCCGGGCAGCCAGGGACCTGAGCTGAGCCACCCACAGAGACGGAGCCCGTGGTCCAACAGCTCAGGGTGGCTTCAGCTGTGGAGGAGAAAAGCTGGATTTTACCCTGGAAGGAAGCATATCATGTCATAGCTGGTTTGGTGGTAAAGAGTAAATCTGAAATAATGGAGGTGCCAAGAAACATCTACCAAAGGTTCATCAGTAGACCTGTGTTAAAAAGAGATATGCCTGGCAGCTGAAGAAGTTTTTTGTGATGTGACTAGAGATGCCACTGAGGCACAATACCTGCCCTTACTTCCAATATTTTTGGTCAGGCTCCCAGAAATAAAACCAACATGGCTTCTAACTCAAAAACTACAAGTTTGATGGCAGTAGGCTCATGATATTTCAGCAGTACAAAGGCGGAGTCAAAGTAAAGGTGAATATGAATCGAGCTGCAGCCAAGCCTCCAATCTGATGATGCCACTAAGGTGGGTTTCTGTTAAACTCAACCATGTCTTGTGTCACTGTTAGGGGTGGGAGGTGAGGACTTGCAAACAGATGCTTGTGTCTCTCAGCTCTGATGGCAGGGCATTGCCCAGGGTGTCACCTTCATTACAGCAGCATAACAGTGATAAGTGGCAGGCACCATAGATGTCCAACATTTATTTACTACATATATAAATGACATTTATCAGGGACTTCACAAATTACTTTGGCAGAGCTGAAAGCTGGCTAGGAACCAATCCTGTTTCATCCACAAAGAAGCCAGAATACACCAGCACCAAGCATCTCGACTCACGCTGTGAAGTGGTCCAGATTCTGCCCTCACCAGACATCAACATAACTCAGACATAAGGCCACTGAAAGTTACTCTAAAGTGCAAGAGAGCCAGAGCTATTTTTCAGTTATTAACCCACCTTTTCCCCAAGGCACCGTGTTCCACACATGTACATTTATTCAATGCACTCCCTAGGCAGTGTCCCAAAGTCTGCTTCTCCAAGGAGGCTATCATGGGCTTTCCCTCCACCACCCAGCCCCAAGTCACTGCCCTTCATTCAGGGTCTTTCTCCTTTGGTTGTATATATGTGTGTGTACTCATTCAGCCATGCAGTCACGGGCTTAGGCTGTGCGCACCAAAAAGTCAGTTGAATAAAGAGATGGATGGCTGGAGAGGAGAAAGAGTTGGCTACAGCATCTTCTGTTTCTCAGCCATGGGCAGGAATGTGAGCTTAAATCTTTGTCCATGGTGTGTGAAAAACACGAGTGGGATTTGGTTTGAGTCCTAGGACATATATCACAGCAGGACAGTCACGGTGGCCGCATCGGTCTCAGACCCAACAGCGGAGGGCCCTTTGGGTATGAGTTGGGGCCTGGGGACCAAGCAGTTGTGAGCCATTTGTTGTATTTCTTCAGCGTGCCCGCTCCCCAGGCGACCTGTACACGATGCGCAATGGCTGTGAAGCAGGTATGGCTCCCACACTCTCATTAACTATGCCTGATGTTGGCACTAAATCATTTTTTTCCAAGACATATAACACTGAAGGGACCTGTTTTGCAGAGATTGTAACAGCTATCACTCTGCACCGCTGACAGTGGTAGGGAGATAATTACCCTTCAATTTGCCATTCCTGGTCCTCCTTCCCTTTGCTATAAAGACTGTACTATTTATTTATTAGCCTCTTGGTAGGTATAGATCGTGCTGAGCCATTTCACAGTCCTTACTGCACAACCATAAATGCTGAACACTTGACAGTGGATGCTGACCGTCTCTTCTAGTGAAAGAAACATGGGATGCTTGGGCTGGAAGCAACCTGGAGATGATCTGCTCAGAGCAGGCTCAGCACCAGCTAATCCCTTTCTCACAGCTGTGTGTCTGATCCACCCTAAAACCTCCAGCCGTTGGAGTTGGAGAGTCTCCTCTGGGAGACATGGGCTACACAGGTCCTGCAGGAGAGCTGAGTGCTGGTGGACCAAGTGTTACGGGAAGCAGAGGGTGAAAGCTCTAGGCTTGCACAATGTCAAAGGGTCAGCAAAATGATGGGGATGGCTCTTTCTGGCATTAAAGAAATGTCCTGGGAGCCTACCTCAGCAGTCTGCCATGCATGGGGAGCCTGTGAAATGCCCACTGTGTCCTACAGAAAATCTTCCCTGCAGCAAGGGGGTGACCTGTGCTTTTCAGGTGACTTCTACATGGGTGAGCTACAGCAGTCCGATTGTCAGGAGTGCTTGGAGAGCCCCGGCCAGTGGCTGGAAGGGAGACGAGGCTTTGGGACAAGCCTGCCGATGCCTCTCTCTAGTCCGCCTTTGCTTTGTCACACTTCTCCTCCTCGATGGCCAGGATGCGCTCACGCTCTTTGATCAGCTGCACTCCGCAGTATGTGATGAACCAGATGGACAAGGTGCTGACAGGGAAACCTAGAAGATGGAGGGAGACGTGGTCATTTTGTTGTTGCTGCTTGCCTAACAGGGCTAGCTCTTCTCCAGCGCTGCTGCCTTTCAGGTGATTTGGGGAGGTCCCATGGGTTCATGATAGCCAACGACATTTTATGTTGTCGATCCAGCCCTACAGCTTCACTGAGAGAAGAGAGAAATTTCCAGCATCATGTTTTAGATGAAGCAGTGCCTGAGCTCACCAAAGCATCATGGATTGCGGCTTTTCTGGAGGAAAGGAGGCTGAAGGGAGACCTTATCTCTCTCTACAACTACCTGAAAGGAGGTTGTAGTGAGGTGGGGGTCAGGCTCTTCTCCCAAGTAACAAGCGATAGGATGAGAGGAAATGGACTCAAGTTGTGGCAAGGGAGGTTTAGATTGGATATTAGGAAAAATTTCTTCACTGAAAGGGTTGTCAGGCATTGGAACAGGCTGCCAAGGGAAGTGGTTGAGTCACCATCCCTGGAGGTATTCAAAAAGCGCGTAGACAAGGCACTTCAGGACATGGTTTAGTGGGCATGGTTGACGGTGACTCAATGATCTCAAAGGTCTTTTCCAACCTAAATGATTCTATGATTCTAATGTGGAAACATGCTGGAGTGGCTTTGAGCACTGTCTTACCCTCAAAACTCCTTCTGCCCCCCAAGTTCAGACTTGGTGGTTGACTTTCTGCCCATTCAACCTGCCCATGTCCATCGTTGTTCAGCACTGTGACCTTCTGGAAGCTTTGTGCCCCGCTGATGCTAAGGATCAACCCCAGCCTTGTCCCGTACCTAGTGGGCACACAGTGTACGCCCAGGGAAAAACATGTTTTTGTCAACTAGGTAAGCGACTGAGAGCTCTCCCTCCACTTAGGAAAGGTCTGACGCCATTCGTAACCATGAGTCTGGTATCCACAGCAGAGGGGAGACACAGGCTTTGTACCTACTAAAACAGGACCTCTGAAATGAATAATGCAACCAGCAAAAGCCAGCTAGCTCAGCGGGCAGGCACTTCTGGCACACTGAGCCCAGAGCATCATATTATCCATTTCCTATGCCAGAATGCCAGAGGACGTGGGCTCCTGATGGCTATTTATACCCTGGGCTGCTCGAGAAGACTTCAAAATAGTGCCACCATCTCCTGATTAGAAATGTACAGATAAGACTGTAGCAGGAGGGTTTGTACCTGTCACCTTCAGGTTGACGCAGGAGTAACTGCTAAAGGAGACGAGGTCGGACAAGTAAATCCCTTTCTCCAGCAAGGGGACCATATCGCAGCCAGGGACTCAGCCCACCTCGGTGGGGTGAATGTGACCTTAGCGTTGTGAGGAGTCCAGTTCACAGCATCAGGCTGTGCTAGGAGCTGTACAAGTACACCTGGAAGGCAGCTCGCACTCCGGAGAGCTCGCACGAGAAGGGCAGGAGCTAAGAAACCACTGCCTGCACCTTTTGAACAAGAATTAAGCACGTTGGGAGCAGTCACATAACAAGCCAATGGCCAGGCCACTTTGGACCCAAGAGGACTCGACAGTCCCAGTTCTCAGCTCTCCTACCAGTGGCCCCCCCATCAAGCCAAGGGTCCCTCGGTGGGGAAGGCTTGTAGCATCTTACCTGTCAGGAGGAGTCTCTTGGTCACCAGTAGTGCAAACTCCAGGCTGTTGAGGGCTAGGATGTTGTAGAGGACGATGGCCCAGAAATTTGCCGCCCCAAAAACTGCCCTAATCCGCCGAGACATGGCCTCTGACATTTTGGCCTGCGGAGGGGAGAGGAGCAGAGAGTGAGGAAAAATGGGGCTGTAAGAAAGGGGATGCCCTGGTCCAACTCCAGCCAAACTCCAGCTGGGATCCCAGAGGGGTAGGCAAAAATTAGAGCAGCCTTTAGTGTCTCTGGGATGAAGAAACATAAGGACAAGGCAAAACTTCTGCTCTGCTGCTGGACTCAGATGCATGTGGGACTCCGGACTGGTGTTTCAAGGTCCCATGGGTAGGGTCAAGATGTTATACACGGTTTCATGCTAATTATAATGGCTGTATACTGCTTTCTTCATCTATTGCCTTGGGTAAGCCATTCCTCAAGGCAGATGAATGCTGTTGTATACCAGGATTATTATTAGCCCTACGTGCAAATCACTCCCAGCTCCTGGTAGAAATTGTTTCTTAGGAATTAAAAAAAAAAAAGGAGCTGAAAACTAGTGACAGCAGCAGAGTGAAATTGTCACTGGCACATAATCCTCAGGAGCAGCTGCTGCGAGTGGAGCAGGGAAGTGGTTTATAGCAATCTTCAAAGAGCACGGTGAATCCCCAGGCCACTTAGTGCTGAGAATTGCAGTGCCGCAGGGAAGGAGATTTCCCTGCCTGCAAGTGCTGTAATCTGATTAGAAGTTCAACGAGGAGAGCAAACGGAAGGATTGCTCTCCAAAGTTTTTATTCAAAAGGGGTCTTTACTGAACCGGTTTAGGACCTCCAGAATTTAGGTTAAGCAAAACAAATAAAGAACATAATTGTTTCCAGAACGGAGTTCCGTAAGTTTTTCTTCCAATGTGTCCCCAAGGAACCTTCGTCCCAAACAGAGACAGGGCACTAAGCTTTGGACTGTTTGGAAAATAATTCATTCTAGTACCTAAACATTTGCTTTTATCAGAAATTAGATCAAAAACACTCAGAATGCCAAGATGTTTTGCAGAACAAGAAGAACAAATGATTTCCATATGGAAATGTATAAACATTTCCCCATGGACAGACCTCAGATTTTGTGTGCATCTGTGGTACTTTGATGCCTCATTGGGGCTGCATTCCTAGTTTGTTTGGACCTCTGTTTTCCCTCTGAAAGCTCCAGACCCAACCTAAACTTCCCATGAAGCATCACAGGGGCAGGTGGGAATTTGCTCTGGGTGGGTGACACAGTGCATAAAATGAAAGGTTACAGGGCACCGGGACTGTGCTTCTCTTGCACAGCTAAGTAGCTGATCACAAGGATGCTAAAGGCCACAGGAGAGAGCTTCAAGTCTCCACACAGGAGGCCTGGACGTGTTGCTGCATGGCATCATCAGAGATGTTGCTCTTCAGTCTCAGCTGAAAGTGGATCTGACTTGTATGAACAAATTTGAGCTCCCTACAGCCATGGACATTTTCCAGCACCAGAGTTTGGTCCCGGACCCATTGACCTTCCCCTATCCAGATGTAGCCCAGTTCCTCACCTCCAGTTTGGCAAAGGGCTCCTGCTGGAAGAACTTCTGCACCCAGAGCTCAAAGTTGAGGCCAAAGCAGTTGAAGACAGACCAGATATAAACAATCTCGCAGGGCCCCAGCCACAGGGTGGTGACGGCAAAGGTGGCGATGGTGGCCATGAGCTCCTTCATGATGTTGTCGTGGTTCTCTCCAATGTGATCATACACGTACCTAATGGCCAAGGAAAATGGTCGGTGCTCCCTGTAGTTAAGGAGACCCCTCCGGGGTCCCTTATCCCGCGCTCACCCACCACAAGCTCCTCCCAGGCAGGTCAATCTAGAGCACCTCAGTGAGAAAGGAAGGAGGTTTTGGCTGAGACATTCCAGCAATAAACCGATTTTTGCTGCAGTCCAGCTGCTCGTGGCTTGTGTTCCTCCCAAACCTATAGCTCCTTAAGGACAAAATACCACCCTTTGCCCCTCTTGCAGGTAAAAGGTTGATAAAACATGGGGATCTGTAAAGCTGCAGGCTATCTCAGACTTGCTGGTGCACAGGATTTCATCACAGAGCAGCCACCACCTTCAGTACAGGTTTGCTGGTGTGTACTCATGGCTGGAGAGAGCTGAAGGGCTGAGGGAGGTGTAGATGGAGCTCAGGCCACCCTTGTTACCCAGTACATGGGAGACCTGGGCTCAATTCCCCTTTCCTCCTGGTGGAATATGATCCTGACTCTTCTTCCCTTGAGGGAATGCTAAATCCACCAGACTTAAAGGGATTTCTGGGACAGGACTCTCTTATTCCCAACTTTGGGGGGTGGGGTGGGGTGGGGGTGTGTGTTGCACATTGTGGTGATCAATTCAATGGTCTTAGGGATAAACAGACCGAATATGACTTCATGACTTCATGTTTCACCCAGAGGAGAGGACACCTCAGCTTTGGGATGAACAGCATTTAATGCTTCATTGCTATGTGATGAAAGAGAAGACCCTGAACCAGACTAGAGGCGGTTGATTAGACACTTACTTGCATAGCCAATCATTAATCCCTCTGTCAAAATGCCTACAACGCAGATGATAAACAGCATGTTAAAACACACAACGTAATGACACTCTTCCATGCAGCAGTCAGCCAGAGAAGGCACCCAGACCCCTGGTGAGGTCCACCTACAACATTTTTCACAGCAGTTCTCCATTCTCCTTCCTTGAACAGGTCCCACTATCGATGTGGCAGGTTACAACACCTCTCTCCTTATCTATTCCTTCCTGCCCAAGAACATTTCCCTGGGCTACAGCCAAGTCTAGACTATAGGTTCAGTATAGACTGTTCAGTGTAGGTAGTCTCCAATTCATAGGCCAGCTGCTCAGAAGCAGAGCCCAGACATCTCCCCCCCCCCGGCACGTTTCGTGCAGGTCAAACTTGCTGTCTCTCTCTGTTGATGCACGTGGGCTACTCACGTTTCTGCAAAGACATAGAGCATGGTGATGCATTTTGGGGGCTGGGGTGGGTCCAAGTGGTCCAGTCTGGCAATGGTGTTGATGACCCCAAACATGACAGCAGCTTTCACCCAGTCGTACACCAAATTGGAGTAGGCCAGGCCAGCTGGAGCAAAAATGAGAGTCAAACAGGTGAAGAGGAACACGGAACGTATCACCTTCAGGATTTTGGGGGACATCATATCCCATGGGAGCATGTAGTCTATTGTAACAAACATAACATCAAGAGGACAGTCTAATGCTGTCTTGGACCAGCAAAGCTTTTAAAACTGAATAGCTTTTTAAGAAGCTTGAACCAAAGGACAGTATCTTCTTGGGGTATTCAAGAACAAACTGTTTATTGGTCTTGGTAGTCCAAGAAAGTCATACAGATCTCATTTCTTCCAGTGCAAGATTGTTCCTTCCCTCTAAGCCCCTCTAAGGCTTGTTAACCTATGACAAACTCATCACAGTTCTCAACTCTGACCTCTGAGGTTTTATTGACAACTCCATCAAAATGCCCTCCTCCCCAACTCCTTGTGGCCATAGATGTAATGTTGATGCTACACCAGAGCCAGGGACAGAAACTCTGTCTTGGAGAGGTGTCTGACACTGGAAGGCAAACTCTGCAGGAACAAACACCAAAAATTTCACATTCCTATGGAAACAGAAGCTAAAATGCCCCTGTCTTGGTGGGACTGAGCTCACAGATTAAGGACCACATAGTGCCTTGATGTGAGCAGTGCCTGAGCTCCTGCCGTGGACCAGGCAGATCTGGTCAATACAGTCAGCAGAGCCTGCAGAAGAGCTCAGCTCCCTCTGGAGTAACACATATGCTTGGTCAGTCCACCCAGGTCTCTTAGGACCCCCTAAATCAATGCTAGTGCCATTCTAGCTGCATTAGGATTTTCTCCTGGCCACCAGCTGCCACTCTGGAGAGACATGGGGCTCCTCCAGGCCCTGCCCGTGTGGATGTCAGATACCCTATGGCAACTCAAATGCTGCCATCAGACACGTATTTGGCCAGCTGAAATACTCCATCCAGCTGCCAGGTGAATGCCAGCACTGCTACCATTACCCATCCTGGGAATTTGGTTTCTGGAGGTCTCTAGTCCAGCCCTGCTCAGAGAACAGCCAACTTGAAATGGAGATCAGGTTGCTCTGGACATTGTGCATTTAAGCATTGAATATGTCTATTTTTGGAGAATCTATAACCCCTCTGGGCCCCTGTTCCAGTGTTTGATCACTCTATGAAAAAAAGTCCTTACATGCAATCAGACTTTGCCTTGCTGCACCTCGTTTGCTGCGTCCTGCTTCTTCCCTGCCAGCCTCTAGAAGAGTTCGCCTTGTCTACAACCCTCCCTTAGGCAGCTGAAGACAGCAGCTACAACTGCCCTGCACAACCTACGCTCTGGGGCCATTTCAGTGGCTCACAAACACCCATAATGGGTAGCCACCTGTGAAGCCATCTGAGATACCAGGTGTACTTCTTGCAACAGCATGGGGCTGATTTTTTGGAGGTGCTGAGCTCCCTTCCAGTCCAAAGGCAATGGGAATGGCTTGGTGCTCAGCATCTTAAACCCCGAGCTAAACAATTTACACTGGGACCCTGTGAGAACGTCAGACCAACACCATCTGCTTTCCAGGGCTGTCAGCCCTATGCATTATCAATAGGAAGAAGAGGGGCTTTACTCAAACCTGTCCAACGTGAGCACTGCCAAAGCCTGTCAATGGAGAAAGATGGAAATCTGAACCCCTCACCACTGCTTTGAAGCCGAGTACAGGTGTGAAGGTGTCCAAGCAAAGGCACTCACCCAAGGACCAGTCCGAGAGGCGGTTCATGAACTTCAGGTCGGAAGGGAGGGTGAGGATGTAGAAGAAGTGGAAGAAGACGTCCACAGCAATGATGGCCCCCACGTGGAGGAGGGCATGGACCCGGATATTCCTCATCTCGTCATCTTTGCGTCTTAGCTCTCGGGTGCTCACCTGCCGGGATGGCAAACCAGGAAAGGGCTGAGCTGAGAGACAGGATGGGCAGCATGTTCCTGCATCCATAGAAACAGTCAAGGTCCAAACGAAGACTCAACCTTCTCCTTTAGAAATCACACCATGGACTACATGGCCGAAATCGCCACTGATTAAGGAAGACCTGAGGGACTAGCTCAGGCAAACACATCCACGGGGAGCAGGACGTGTCCCACCCACAACATCCCTCCAAGACCTCCACCTCAGCACTGAGCACTGCAGCAACGTGCCTCCTGGATGATCCTCCTAGCAAAAGCTGTTCCCATCACTGGGGTTTCCAGCAGAGCAGGCACATGGTGTGACACAGCGGTGACAGGTCTGGCTGTATCTAAGGGACCCTAGGTGAAAACCATACCAACCAGGGAGCTGGGTTTTATGCTCTTTCTGCAGAGATGTGGTCAGAAAGACAAATTTCCTTAAGGGTGGCCCCTTGCACAGGTCACTGAGTGGGAGCAAATACCCACACGCAGAACATCTACAGGATGCCACAGCCTGTAGGAAAGGACATCTACCTGCCCAGGAGAGGTTAGGAGCAGGGCTGGAATCCCACCTGACCGCTCTGCCAGGGCCAGATGCATATTTTTGGCCAGGGTCATTTGGGAGGAGGAGGAGGAGGATGCCTGATGGTCTTTGGAGCTTCTGCTGCAGACACCAGCTGTAAACGAGAGGGAGAGCTGCTCAAGGGGCCATCCTGATTCGGCTGGGACCTGATCAATGGGGATTTTGTCCCTGCTGCGTCTTGTACAAACAGGGGCCGGGCTTTGCCTCCAGGAGCTGTCATGTCTCTGACCGTTGTAATACAAAAATCATCAGAGCAAGCTTTCAGGATTACACTGGGCAGACTGATGTCCTCGCTTCCCCGCATTGCCGTAAAAATTGCTGCTGTATTCAAAATCCTCTTATGTTTATTACTTTCCCTTTATTCCCTGCGAGAGGTGGGAGCTCTCCCAACATAATCCGCAGGCTGCCACACCAGCCCCGTCATCAAATCCAGACGATTCCTGAGAATTAAAGCCTTTGCCAGATTTTTTTGTGTCTGTTATATGCCAAATGCTTCAAGGATACTAAGAGGCCACTGGACCCTGAGCTGGAGGAGAAGTCGAGGGAGGACAGACTCGGGCATGGAGATGTGTGGGAAGACATGGAGCCCCTCCTTTCATAGAATCATTTAGGTTGGAAAAGACCTTTAAGATCATCGAGTCAAACCATAAGTCTAACACTGCCAAGTCCACCACTAAACCATGTCCCTAAGTGCCACATCTACAGGTCTTTTAAATACTCCCAGGGATGGTGACTCAACCCCTTCCCTGGGCAGCCTGTTCCAATGCTTGACAAGTCTTTCGGTGAGGAATTTTCTCCTAATATCCGATTTAAACCTCCCCTGGTGCAATTTGAGAATGTGTCCTCTCGTCCTCATGTCTGCATGCGGTGGCACCACTCCGCCACCATCCCCTTGAGGTCAGGGCTGTGTCCCCCACACTTCCAGCCCTACAGAAGTGAATTTGTTCCTTTCATCCTAGTAAGGAAGATGCTTTTCAGCTCAAATGGTGCTGGCCAAGCCCTGGTACAGATGAGTTCCCATCACACGTGGGGGTACAAGGGCTCCACTAAGACGTAGCACCAGTAGGAGCCAAAGAGACAGATCCGTTCCCTAACTGGGCCAGACTCCATCTGCCCGCTCCCATAACTGCTGTTGGGCAATTAGGAATTCACCTCTACAATTAGCTGCAGCTCCAGCAGTGCAGGGGGGCATCTAGCCAGGAGATGGCAGTGGTGGCCAGGCCAAGACAGGACCCCTAGCATGGGAAAGGGGTTGGGGACTTACTCCTTGTGCCTTTGGGGTGAGCATTTTAAGCAGCAGAAGGGGAAGAATTGCTCATTAAGTGGCTACAGACATCCTGGTTTGGGGCTGTGCAAAGGAGCAGGAAATAAAACCCCCTCCAGATCAAGCCTTGTAGGACTGGTGGGAATTCAGATCTTGGAGATGTGAGGACTTTAATGCCCTGATTTACAGTGTTAGGAGAAGCCAGGGCTTCCCGTTTCATAGGAAACACTGATGGAAACTGGAGAAGGAAGAGGAACGTGGGGTGAGGAGGGCACCCCAGGGCCCTGTACCCCCTCTGGAGGGGCTTGGACAGTGGGGGCTGCTGGAGCCGTGCTTGCCTGGGCTTCAGCCCTGCAGGTAAGACACGACTGGAAAGATGAAGCCTTAGGATGAAACATTTCTTCCGGCAGCCTGGGGAGAAAAGCCCACCAGCAGCCTGGCCATCCCCGGTGCTTGTCCACTGAGAACGGTCTGCTGGTAGACTCAATGCACCACAAACATCCCGTATGGGTGATGCCAGCACTGACCTTATGATCTTCAGTGTCAAATGCTCTAAAAGTCCTTTTAAATAGAACCTGCAAGACCCAAGGGATCTTGTTCCTTTCAACAGGCAGCATGAGGTTGTTAAATCCCCAGGTGAATGAACCAGCAAGGAGCAGGACTCAGATCAGGGCTCATCCTGCTCACTGGAAGAAACAAGATCAGTGCAGACCTTTTATTAGGCAACCAGTACCAGCCCAACATTGGAGAGAAGGTGCTGGGTTGGGTGGGTCTTTGGTCTCCTCTGCACCAGGGAGGCTCTGGTTGCTCTCCCCTGCCCTGGGCTGGTTTTTCTCTTGCACCCAGATGTCAACTGGGGTCCAAAAATTCAGAGTAGCTGTTCTTCTTTAAAAGAAAATGGAGGGGTGGTGGTGATCCTTACAGCACCATTGTTGACCAAGCAAGAGGTCCCTCTCTTAGCAAGCACTACCAGTTTGCTTTGATGACCAAGGTTGATTACTGGTGTAAAAGGACATTGAGATGGGAAGAGTGAGGAGGCAGAGAGCGCTGCTGTTTTGCTTGATCTTTGGCTACGAAACAGGCCCAGATGTCAGCTGGTACCAGCCCAGGCTTCTGCTGATGTTTTCCAGTGCTGTTTAGAGTCTTCTCTTCAAAAAGCTCCCTTGGTTGTATGTGATACAGGCAAAGACTTGGGGCACCAGGGTATTTCACGGAGAGCAGAGGAATCCCCTGGCTGCAGAAACACAGCCTTCCACTCAACCTTACTTATTTCTGCAGAAATAACTTCATCTTAAGACACACAGACCATCCTGGAAATTCATGCTCCTCGGGTGAACGAGCTGGATGGAAATGTGAGACTGCCCTTGCTGTCACAGCCACCAGTGTTTAGAGGTCCCACAGATGGGCACCACGTGTCTGGCTCTCACCGTGGCCTCCTGGCTCTGCACAGTGGAGCGGCACGGAGCTGCTGATGTGACAGCATGTGGAAACCGAGGCATGGAGCAGTGCAGTTGCCCGGTGAGGAAGTACATGAGCTGAACCCTCCCCTCCTCATCCCAGCGTAATGCTTTCACCACAGCAACGTCTTCTCTTCTGAACTGATCAGTGGAAATAGCCAAAAACCCAAAAGGGGAGATTAAAACCCCATCAGTTTATACCACTCCCCACAAAAATCACAGCATCATTGCGCAGCCCAGACTATGGCCACAGACTCTAGATGACCGCGAGAAGCTCTACAACCATTTGCACCTTCACTGTGGGAAAAGGTGGGGTTTTATAGGCATTAAACACAAGCAAATAAATGCAGGGAGAGGTCCTCCTCCAGCCTGGCCTCAGGAGCACTCACCTGGGCATGGAACTGGTCAAACGTCATGACAGGCCCAAAAAAGAAGAATGGGAGGTAGAAGTTGTACTTGAGGAGGTCGAAGATGGAATAGATGCCCTCTTTCCTCTCGGCGCTCTCGAGTGCAAAGCTCATGCAGCGCATGATGGTGAAGCCGCTTCCTCCATAGAAGAGGACATCTTGAAGATCAAAAGCTCCCGTTACAAACCCGCTCTGGATGAGAAACGAAGAGTTACCACCAGGAATGCGATGTCATTTCTGTGCTCCCTCGCTTTGTGGAGGACATCACTCCTGGGGCAGCAGGCAAAGCCTCTAATTATGCTCTGACACCAATTGTCCCTGGAGCTAATAAGCCTTGCTGTTGGAAAGAAAAAACTGGGGCTCGATTTCCCAGCTGGCTCCTGCATCTTGGAAGAGCCGGGAAGTGGTAGATCCTCTTGGCCATGTCTTCACCAAGCAGCTATGGCCCATGCAGGCTTTGGTCTGGGGTGGGAAGGTCACCCTGTCACGGGGACATAACCCCCCCCAGGGAGTGAAGAAAAGCCAGCACAAGCCTGATGGAGGCAGGGGAAATGCATTTCGGGAGGTAAGCAGCAGGCAGGGAGAGGCGGCACTGTCCTTCGGAGGGACTGAAGAGCTTTATAAGGCCCTTCCTGGGCTTCCCTCCACCCACCAGCGAGAGAAAGTCTTAACTGGGCAGAGACCTGAGAGAGGCATGGGCATCACTGAACCCATCCCAGCACTGAGCTGCAGATGGGGAAACTGAGGCATGAGGCAGGAACACGTCTTGCCTGGCTGACAAGCTGTTGCCTAAGCAGCAAGAAGGACTTGGGTGTCCTGAGCTCTGGCCCAGCATGAAGCCACCAAAACATGACATCCCAGTGGGATTATTCCCAAACTCAGCGACGCAACAGTCCCCTCCCTCTCAAACCCTGTGGGAGCTCTGGCATAGCCAGGAGAAGCACCCAGTGTTTGGGGGTTCCCCAGGAGCCCTCCTTGGGGGTAAACCCAAGGAGACAGACACAAGCGGGCTGGAAACGGGGCAGAGAGATGGTTTGAGACAGTACCTACCTGCCACGAGCTGAATGGCTCCACCTTGAAGGAGGCGAGACAGCAGAGCCCGGCCACGTAGCAGAGCCACTTCTGCTTGGCCAGCGCGACGGAGTAGAGGACAAGGCAGTGGGAGAGGATGATCATCAGGTAGACGAGCCCCATGCTGCCCAGCACGGCCAAGATCCCGTAGAGCATGTACATCACAGCCCGGTGCTGGGAGAAGAGAGTGGTCCAGACCTGTGGTCAGCTTGGTGAAAGCCCCAAGCCTGCTCCCCCTAATCTAGAACATCTCCCCATCCTGGAACAGCCCTCAAGCCCCCTTCCACAGAACCCAGGTCACCCTGGTGCTTTCAAACCCATCCCACCACATCCCTGTCTCACCTGCGGTACTGTCATGGAGCAGATCTTGCCGAAGAGGACATGTCCCGAGAGGGCGAAGATGATGACATTCCTGAACGAGGTGAACCACATCACCCACTCGAAATCGGCCACGTCCTGCGGGAGCAGCACCGGGCGCCTTACTGTCCCCAGCCATTGCACCCCTGCCCCAACACCCGTCTGGAGGGGAAACCACACAACTTTCAAAGCCTTTTCTTCCCATTTTCCACCCAAGGGCTCCCGAGCACTTTAGCTTGGTCATAAAACCCCAGGAGAGACGTGCAGAGGTTTCTCGTCTCGGTGCACACAAAGCAGAGCATCCACGGCGCTGCAGGGCTGGTATTTTCCCGACTAGTTCGTTAGGGAGAAAAATACAAGTCACATGGACTTTGCAAAAGCGTGTCAGCAGCAGAAAAAACAGCTCTGCTTCTCCAGCGGTCAGCACCGACCATGTCGCCGGTAGCTAGAAAAGACCGAGTCCTTCCTCCGCTTACCATCTTCCTGCCGAAGTAGTGCCAGCCCGGCTTAATGCCGTCCCGAAAGGCCTTTCTGTTCATGCTGTCTGCAAAAAAAACAGAGTTACGGGGAAAGAAACAGCTCTGGGAAATTGGGTCCGGGTTTTGGCAAGGCAGGGAGCCTTCCTCAATGCGATGATGAGCCATCAGGGCTCAAACACCCTGTCCCAAAAGTGCCTAATTCCCATAGACAATCATAGGAGTCAGAAACCTCAACCGTTTCTGCAAGAATTTCCAGCAAAGTCTTTTTGCAGCGCACATCCTAGAGACCCCCTGGCTGATCCCATGAAATTTTCAGGTTTTTGGGCTTCCAGACAAAAAATTTGGGAACCAGCCCTGTGTAGGCAGGGTGGTTGCCTGTTTTGGGGACTGGCTGGAGACCTGTGACGTACCACAGCCTATTGCCCTGAGCCATGGAAATGGGGACAAGGAGGCAACCAGGCAAAAAAAATCCTTTTGAACCTTGCAAAGGATTCCCAAGCTGTTCTCTGCAAAAATTAAAGCCAGGGATCTGCTGCTGGTATGGACAGCTGTAAAAGCAGCCACCTTACATCCCTCCATCCTCATCATCCCAGGGGATGCGATGGGGAGCATTACCTCTGGATGCTTCGAAGATCCCGCTGCCGCTGTATACCACGGCGCACGTCACGATGAGAGCGTAGAACCCCAGTTCGTAGCTGGGGAGCATCGTTTTAACCCCCATGGCGGCAGGTTACTGCCCCAGCCGGTGAGGGGGATCCAGACCTGGGAAAAGGGAAGGAGGAGAGGGAAAAAAAATCAGGGGTGAGAGCTCACCTTCCCTCCTACCCCTCCAACCCCCCAAATAGTTGCTGCTGGTCCTCAGCAGCTCTGCTTCGTGGGTTTCTTTGAAGGCTGGTAGCTGAAGAGAAGGAGACAGTGACACCCAGGGCTGAACCCTGGGACAAAATTCAGGTGCAGGCAAAGAGGTTGCTGCTGAGCCCTGCTGCAAACCCCCCCCAGGAGCAAAGATTTGGGGGCAGCTCAGCCAGGTGCTCCTCATAAAGGGCTCTTCCCAGTAAGTTGCATCCATCCCAATGTTCAGAGATGTGCCAGGGATGCCAGCTGCCCAGGATGGGGTCCCTCCAACATGTCTCTGATGTGCCCCCCCCCAAATCCTAATTGGATCCTTGGAGGGGATCCAGGAGAGAGCACGAAGATACTTGTGCTGGGATGCTGATATTCCCCTGCCCTGGGCTGCTGCTCACCTTCTGCTGGGATTTTACCCAACCTTGAGCTCTCGGGGGGGAATTTCCTAAAACCCCGTGGTCCCAAACTTTTCCCAGCCACAAGCCTTAGGACCCCATAGGCACGATTAACCCCCCCCCAGCTGCTCTGCCCAACATCAGTAGGGCTCGGGGGATGCTGACGCCCAGCCCCGCAATTAACCCTGGGCTAATTACACCTGCTAAGGCTAATTAACCCCGACGCGACGTGCCTTTCAGCCCTCCCCGAGCTCTGCAGCCTCCCGACTGGGTGTCCAGTTGCTAAAAACGCAATTTAGGGCTGGAAGAAGCCGTATGCTGGGGGGGGGGCATCCTCCTCCGGCACTGCCACCCACTCGTGAACATCCCCCGCGGGTGGGGGGACCCCGCGAACGGCGGAGCGCTTTGAAGGGAATAAGTAAGCGTAAATCTGGCTTTTAGGCAGCAATAAAAGGCGAGCCGGTCCCCTTCTGCTTTCGCATCTGCATCGCAAAGCTTTTGCCGTGGGTGCTTAGTTAATTTTTTTTTTTTAATTTTTTTTTTTTTAGGGGGGGTTATTGAGGTTTTTTAAGAGCTGGGGGGGGTCGTTGGCGTGCTGCCACCGCCCTGCGGTCCCCTGCGGCGGGAGGGCACTCACAGAGGTGGCTTTAAAGAGCTTTTTTTTTTTTTTTTCTCCTTTCCACGCTTTTCAAGGCTTTATTTTTTTTTTTTTTTTAGGGGGGGTACCCCGCAAATGAGCTGGCCGGGGGGGGGGGTGGTTAAGGGTCCCCAGTTGACTCTAGGGACTCTGCGGTGGGCGAGACGTGCTGGCAGGGAACCCCCTCGGATAATTTTAACTCCTGATCGCTCCCCAGTTGCCAAAGCAGGTGCATGGGGGGGTCCCCAGCCCAGCCTCCCCCCCAGGGGCAGCAGCATCCTCATCCCCCCTTTTTCTCCCTCCCACCGGACCCCCGGCCGGGCAGTGGGAGCAAGGCAGAGGTGACAAAAAAACCCTGGAGCAGTGGGAGCAGCGTGTCACCATCCCCGGCTTGTCCCCCCCCTCCAGCCCCACATCGCTCCCCGCTACTGACCTTGAGCCCCGGGACCACGGGTGGAGGTGGGCGAGGGTGCCGGGGCGGGGGGGGGATCCAGCGTCCAGCACCGAGATGGGGGGTGGTAGGAGAGGGGGGGAAAAAAAGAAAGGAAGGATTTTGGGAGCCGTTGGCTTGTCCTACAGCATCTCTCAGGCCAGCTTGGGGTGGGGGGGTGGGTGTATTTTTTTTTTTTTTCCCCCACCTTGCCCCTGGAGGAAGTTTGGCCGGGAGTGGAGCGGAGCAGGCGGGAGGTATTTTTATTTTAGAGCAGCACTGCAGAGGGGGGCTGGTTCAGGAGCTGTCTGTCACGGCAGCTGCTGGAGAGGACCCACGCTGCCTGCCAAAACTCACCCCGGACCAGGGAGCACGACCCGGGGCTGCCCACGGGAGCCCCGGGGGTCTCAGCAGCCCCCACGCAGGGACCGACTCCATCTCAGGGGTGTTTCGGTCCCCCACTTTGAGCCCCGCAAAGGAGGGGGTAGCCCCCATCACCTTGTGTGAGAGGGGAAACGGCTATCATTGCGTGGGGATGGGGAAACTGAGGCACAGAGCCAAAAAGGTGTGATTCCTCCTCGGCTCGGGGAGGTGTTTAAATCGGCACGGGGCTTGGAGGGTGCAACATCTCTACAAACCGACTTTGGGGTCTCCTTCTCAGTTTTTGGCATCTGCAGCCCAAAAAGGGGATAGGAAGGGGCTGGGTTGGGTTGCGGGCTCCGTTATCACGGGGTATGTAATTACAAGTTGGCCAAGAGAAAGTCAACGCGGCGTCAAGCCCGTCTCCGTGTCCCACGCCGAGCTCCTTCTACCAAACCCCTAGCAGATTTGGGGAGAGCTCACCCTGGGACCGATGACCCCGAGCATCTCCTGAGCTGCCTGTAGGGTCAGGGGAGAGAACCAAGGCAGACGACCCCGGGTTTTATAAATACCTCCATGGGTTGTCCTCTTTGGGGTGAAGCAAGTCGTGTTTTGGGCTCCGGAGGGAGGATTTCCAGGATGGGCACCCCTCAGGTCAGCCCAGCTTTGCCCCGAACAAAAAAAGCTTTTTTTAGCAGCGTTTTGAACTTGGTGTGCACAGAGGCTTTCCATAGAGAGCCTTGGCCGATGGCTGTATGGCCAACGGTTTCAGCACCTAATGAGCCACTTTTTAATTTGCAGCAGACGAGGCAGGATTTGGCTGCCTGCCCCTCGGATGCCCCAGAGCCCCAGGCTTCGTCCTGCTGCCGCAGCTTGGTCCCTGCCCAGGGACTTCAGCTTTTTAGACCTTGACATAATTGACTGGGTGCTTAGAGGCGAAGTAATTAAGAGATCGGTGCAGATAAGCGCAGCGACACAATTTGTCACACTCCGAGCGCCTGTGGAGGGCAGAGGTTTATGGCCAGCCACGGCCATACGTCAAGGAGCCGCAGCAGGAGGGAAAATTGTGTCTGTCTCCCCCCCCCGCCAGCGGGTACAGACGGATGTGGTGTATAGGAAGGTAATGTATAGGTGGTATAGGAAGATAACGACCAAAGGGGTACCAGGGGGCTGAAAGTCCCCGTCACCCTCCCTGGCTCCCAAACCCGCTCACCACCCCATCCTATTCCATGCAGCAACCAAAAACCAACCCCAAAATCCTTTTCTCTGAGCGTTCACCACGTTGGAGGCACGATGGACCTCGTTGCGTGGCCACGGGGCTGGAGGCAATGGGCATTTCGTTTTTGGGTACACGAGGGATGCTGGGGGGGGTCCAGGGAGTGGGTCCTGGAAGGCAGGAGGGCCACGGCCCCATGGTGCTGCTCTCCCAGGGCATTGGCACCCAGAAAGTTTTGGGCTGATGATAGATTTTTATTTTATTGAATTTTTTTAATCCCGAGCAATTTGTGATCTTGCTGGATTGAAAGTGCAACATGGAGGGCTGGGCGGCGTTTTTTTGTGAGGCTCTGGGAACTGTGGTGATAAAAATCATTTAGCTTTAATTTATGGATATTATTAAAATTAAAAAAAAAAACCAACCCGCTCTTGATTTCTAATATAATAAGATTTATTTTTAATGTGGCTAGCGTGCCTTCCTCAGCACAGGGGACGCCTCCGTGTTTTATTGCCCCAGTGCTGCTGCTTTACGACGAAGGGCTGTTTATAGCTTCGAGCTGATTTAAATGATAGTTTTTTCAAACATTTGGCAGGTTGCTGGAAGTTGTGGCACACGAGCTGAGGCCGGGCCCCTCTTCAGCGTCCGAGAAAGTGAGCGGGAAGGTGGTGGGGTTGAACGAAAGGCGCTTGGCTCCATCCCAGCAAGGCACGGCACAACCTGGAGATGTTTGATGGGGACTCCAAAGGAGCCTCCTCCTGCCTGCTTGCTCCTGCCTTACGCTGCTGTCTCCCTGCTACGGGAGCAGCTCTTTATGGGATGAACTGGAAGGAGAGAAGGTTATAATAACCCGCATGGGTTGCTTTATACCACCTTAGGTTGCCTCATCGGGTTCCCCATGCAAACGTGTCATTGGGAACATGCCAACCCCACCAGGACCTCAGCAGGACGGCTCAGGAGAGGAGGGTGCGTGCCCCATCCATCCATCCATCCATCCACGGTCACTGCCAGGACCCCTCTCAACACCCCCAGAACGGCTCTGCCTGTCCCCCATAGCAACCATCAACCCCATCAAAGGTCCCAGGACCTTCTGCTGCCGTGGGGAAGGACTCTGAAGAAGGCTCCCACCACTTGGCGGGGACAATCCCGCGTCAGCTCAAAGCACACTGCCTTCAGCTCCTCTCCTTGTGATTCTCTCCCGTTCCTGAAAAAAATGCCCCAACTAGGTCAACGTGGTGGAATGACCCCCCCACCTCGCTGCCACGCAGCACCCCACGGATAAATAGTCTCGCTGACGAACGAGCTGCTCTTAAAGCCCGGGGCTTCACCCCCTGCCTGCAGATGGGTTTTGGAGCTGAAAGTGGAGACGCGTGGGGATTGAGGTGGCATTTGTTGAGCGAGGCTGCCCTGTCCCGTGGGAGCAGCCGGCTCCCGAGCCGGGCTCGGAGGGGAGAGGATAAGGGGAGAAACCCAATACCCCTCTTGGCTCAGTCGTGGCTTAATTTAGAGCACGGGGGCTCTGCTAAAGTGTTTTTCCATTTAAAGCTGAACCTCATTCCTTTTGTCATGCACGGGGCGAGGGCCCTGCAGCTTGCAGGGCAGTAGCAGCTGCTGGCTGCCGCTGCCGGAGGGGTTGGCAAAGCAATTTCCAATTTAGTTCCCCTTTGCCACTGGGTTCCTCCCCACTTCACCCACGGGAAGGGCTGAAATCTGTCTCCTCCTTGCACCTCCATCCTGCTTTGGAGTCTCGGGGAGGGCACAAGCCACCCACAGCCCCAGTCTACTGCTCTAAATCGGAGTCGTTACAGTGGGATTGGCTTTGACCTGCTGGCTGATCCTCCGCTGCTCCCAGGGCAGGGAGAGCTCGCCTGTGTCGATACTGTCTATATTTAACCATGCTAATGCAACTTAATTCACGTTACGGCCAGTTTGGAAAGCTGCACTCTTGTGATGCCTGATCTTCACAGGTAGATGACTCGCGACAGGCTGAAAGGAAAACCATGACAATTCATCAAAGGTCATTTATTCCCAGTGGTTCAGTTGTACTTTTAAAATTGGATGCATCCGTCAGGCATCTCATAGCTGCTTCGTGGAAGTGCTCTGCCCATCTCCGGGGTAGAAGACAACATTTGGCTCAGCCCAAGTGTTTGGAGGACTCACTCATATTCTTAGCATACATTAGCTAGAAGCTGGCCAAATCCTAAAAAGGAGTGTCCATAGCCTCAAATACTTGCAGCAAAATTAACCTTACGCTGTTCTTCACAGCTTAACTGTATCCACCAGCCTGTGCCAGAGGTGCCGAGCGTCGTCACCACCAGCTTGTCACCACCATTAGCTACAATGAGACTGAAAAAACTCAGAGCTTATCAAAAAGCAGCCTGTGATATGACTTTACACTGGATGAAGGCTCTGCCAGTGAGGAAATGCTGGGTACTCACACCCCTTTTATCTAGCGAAGAAAGGCATAACAATGACTGGCTGCAAACTGAAGCCAGAGAACTTCAAATGAGGATTGAAGCATGGGATTTTAATGGGCTGGTAATTATCCATGAGGACAAACTTCCAAGGAAAGCAGGGGGTTGTGGAGGTTTCAAATCAAGCCCAGCTACATTGCTAAAAGATATGTTGTAGCTCAAACAGCACATCAAACGTGCTGGAGAGATTCCGTGGCTGAGGACCAGTGGTACGGGTTTTTGCAGGCAATGAGAAAAATATTTTTACTATTTTTATTCTCTGAGTGATGGGTTGAAGGACATGGGGCTGCTGCAGCCAGATGAACTAGGGCTGCCGCTTCCAAGATCTGTCAGGGTTTCTTACATTCAGCAATGAAATGACATTGCACTGCAAGAAAATCGGTCTCATACCTTGAAAACTGGGAAGCAATTGCTGGAAGAGTCAGCACAGGGAGAATTTGAAGGCAGGTCACTCTGTGGAAGTGCAGAGGGAATTTATTTCAAAACTAAGGTGAAAACAGAAGACCTGGACAATTTGGCCTGTATTCAGCCTCCCCCCCCGCGATGGGAGACAGATTGCACATTTCCATGAGAAACAGTTACTTACAGGTATGGGTTCTGTAAATAAACTATTTTATAGTGTCTTAGTTCTTTCTTTGTCAAGGCGTCTGGTGTTGCTCTGTGTGTGTTTGTGCAGAAAAAAAAATAAAATACTTCTGTGCAACCCCAAACAAGCATATGTTTAAAGAAATAAGTGTTGCAGCACTTGAGGTTTGCACCATGTGCTAGTGAGCCATATGAGTTCTGTAACATATAGCACTCCCAGTTTCTTATCTGTGTTTCATGGGTTGATTCATAGCCATTTTGCTGGAGAGTGGTATGATCTTCACTGCTTTGTCACGGGACAGGGGACAAACGCTGACGCTGAATTAGAAAGGATGGCAGATTGCCTCTCCCGTACTTAAGTGAAAATATTATTGATTCACACTTCTGTGTAAGCGAAATCAGAATTGCCAGCAGCAAGCTACCAGCCTGAATTTAGCAGCCACTGCATAGCAAAATCTCCACACCTCTTGCCACAGCTCAGGCAGCTTTTCAGAGTGATCCCCTCACTACTTCAGGTCCTTAAAATATCTGTTGGAGGTGGGCTGATTTCTCCTCTTCTGTCTGCTCACTCTACCGCATGCTACATAATCATCAGGACAGAGTTGAACAGAAACAAACCGCAGCTCACTTGAACGAGACTGTGTCTCTCTCTCGATCCAGGATTTACGATTCCCCAAGTGTCGGGAGGAAAGGATTACGGGTTGCAAGATGCCTTTTCCTCTGACGCTACTCGCAGGGTGAGCAGGAGGAATTTGGCAGTGAACTGTTTTGGTCCCGCTTTTTGCGGGACCAGCTTTGCTGAGATACAGGCCAGCGCTGGGGGAGCGGAGCAGGGCTTTTGGGCACAGGGAGGCTTAACCCTCAGCTCCGTGAACTTCTCCATCAGGGACTCATGAACTGTTTGAAGAGGGACATCTGTGAACCTAATCAGGAAAAAGACAGGGACGACACTACCTGAGCTCACTGCATCTGGACTAACTCCCACTCTGCTCTCTTTTTCACTGCCTTATCGCAGCACAAGTGGAGTCAGGACGCAAGCCCCGTGCTGGGGAAGGGAGCAGCGGCTCGCCTGTCCATAAATCCACTTTGCACTGGTGGTGGCTGGGGTTAAAGTCTGACAAACTTCACGCTCACAAAAAGCAAAGCAGAAAAAGAAGAGCTTTCAAGACTTTCAACCGAGAAACAAAGCAGCACTATACAAAAATTACTAGCTCTCCATTTGCTTGTAATCCCCAAGGCTAGCTCTCTGCTGGCAGGCTGCATGTTAATGCCTTATTAGCTTGCACTTGGTGTTCTCACCATGCTGCAAGAGAAAAGGACAGAGATGCAAGTGTTTTCAGCATCTCCAGAAGTCCCACCACTACTGTGGTGAGGACCTCCCTGCGTTTTGTTAGCATTTCTTCCTAGCGAGAACAAGACCTGCCTGCGTTTTGTTAGCATTTCTTCCTAGCGAGAACAAGACCTGCCTGGTGGATGAATGCAGAGACCCAGAAATAGGAAATTCATCACCTGGATGGCAAGTATCTTATGGAATAAGCTGAATTTAAGGTAGGTCTGACTGATTGCAGGCGTAATCAGCACATTCTACCTTTTCAGTGGAAACTCCACTGAGTATCAGAAAACTCTGCTGCCAATATGTTCAAGCAAAGAAACAGGTTGGAATGGTGAGTGGAGCCCCCCAAAAGTTCACTTGCAGCTATTCAGAGGCCAGGCTAATCCACACGACAGAAAGCCTGAGGCAGACAGGTATCAGTGAGCCGATAAAAACAGAACTTGGTTTGTTCCTGGCACGGCTTTGGAAGGGAGCTGGCATAACTTTTGTATAGCAAATTCCTTTATGAGCTGATAAAGGCAGCAGCATATTGAATATCGAGCCCTCTTGAGGAAAATTCTGTTGAAACTAGGGAGGTTTTGCCCAAAATCACACTGTAGAATTGCAGCTTCCTAAACTGCACCAACCTACGGCATGTGCAGTCTGTGAGCCAGCTGCTTCCTAACTCTTACTGACAGAATTTGCTGACATGCAAAACCTTCACTCTTTTTGTATTTCACCTCCATTTCTCATTCTTTTCTGCGAATGCTAAAGAAATGACATGATCTGAGGCTGCAAAACTACACTGCCACTGCATTTCAATTCATGGGCACAATGCCTGGGCTCTCTCCCTGCTTTGCAGTCCAAAGGACTCTGAATATCTTGCTTAACTCATCTCTTGTTTCTGCTGTCGAATGGCCTGTAAAAAGATATCCTTCACTTGGTCCATTGTGTCCTGATACAGTTTAAAGTCTTCCTCTTTCTTTCTCACAGTAGTCTCCAAAGCGGCTTTCAGAGCTTCGTTCTCATCCAGCTGGATCACAAGCCTATGAGGAAACAAAAGGAAAACTTTCATGTGAGCCGTGGAGCTTCAAAGCAAATTAGAACAGTGCTTCAGCTCTGGGGAAGAAAACATTGAAACACATGCTCTCTGGTAATTTTATGACAGGCATGAGAAAGAGCAGACTTAACACTTGTTCCTTCTCTCTTTGAGGTAGAAAAGAGTATTAGATGACCAAGATACTTTTCAGATCTGTTTTGTTAAAGATTATAATTTTATTTTCACTAATAAGCTTGCAATCAACGCATAAGGAAAGAAAAAGGAAAAAAAAAGGTGTCTTCCTTGCACGTGTTTTGTGTTGGTTAACATTTGCATTAGCTTGATATTTCTGGGTATCTGTATAATTATTAGGAAATTTGTGTAGAATGGCATAGACAAGCTCAGACCAGAGGATCTGTGATTTCTACAGAGTTTGCTAGGTTTTATCTTCTGAGGAGCGGATGCAGGTAATATCACTGCTAAAAGGACAGCAATGAGTTTTAGCTGTTGTGAGTAACACTGCATGGAGGAAGGGAAACCATACCTTGTGCTCAGCTCCTCTATCTGCGATTCTAGAGGCAACTTGGAGAGCTGGGCTGCAGAGAGCTCCTTCCGATCGCTCACATTGGTGAGTCTTGAGTGACTCGCAGACTGGCCTGTAGATATAATCACAAAATGGGGTTTTAGTAAAACAAGCAACCGTTTTGACTTGGTAGCACACTGAGTGAATCTCAGGAAATAGTGAATAAATACTAAGGAATCTGTTCAGTTCCAGGTATATCCATGAAGATACTGTAACTATATAGGACAAGCTTTTATTTTAATCTCCTTTCAGCAAAATTAAAACATGATGAGTTTGCATTTCTGGGTTAAATGCAGTAATATGCCTACCTAGTTAGAGAAGAAAAAAAAAACATCCAAAATATTTAAGTGGCCAAAACAATAGGTGATAGAAACAGTTGAAAAGGATTATTTTAATGTTAATCTTGTCATTGTGTTTCACTTAAGATTATGGCAACTGTTGCTTCCTGAATGCCTGTGATGATGTTTGTGTGTGGCACACACCACAACAGCTTTTGTAAAGCACTTTGTTCCTCAGCATAAACACAACATTGGTTAAACGCAATAAAGCACTCAAATTGGTTCTTCAAACTAAGATTCTAAATCAGGAATTCTTTCCTAAATAAAGGCCTACCCAAAACATGCAGCATTGCTCCTGTCATTTCAAAGGGACACAAAAACTTTTTTCAGGGTTATAAAGAAAATATAATTCAAATTTACTACTGGGATTGGAAAAGCAAAAAACTGTGAGTGACCAGTCGATCCCTACAATGGAAGAAGGCCCAGAGAAGACAGGCAAGGATGATGTACCCATGAAGCTCAGAAAGGAATGTAGAAAGTGACCATAGCTACCGTAGAGGATGCTGAACTTATCCCAACACCAAGCAGAATGGAGGGTGGTCTTTGCTGTAGATAAACGGCTTAATCAGTTGAGTAAATGTAAATGGCCTTCTCTAAAATAATCAGTGGAAAGTACTACCTACCTTGAGCCTGCTAGACCAACATGAGGGAAATGTGTATGTGGTTCAGGCCAACATAGGGTATAAAAATCAAAAAACCAGCCAAATGATCTTTGAAGAAAATAAAGACCTGAGATGGCTTCAACCCACATATTCCTTCCTAGCAAAACTGGGGACACACAGCATCGTGACAGTGAGCATCTAGGCCGGTAATGGGAATCATACCTGTGTTGCGATTCAACTGTACATTGCAATTCCTATATTGTGCTTGTGTTGTGATTTCAGTACATTGCTGTATCACTTTTCCAAATTAAAATCCCACATATTGTCAAATATCTTCAAATAAGTAAATTTGGTATTAAAACACTAAATCCTTCTCATGTGGAATATCTAAAAGAACCTGGTCAGAGAGTATTGGACTCTAACAAAAACATATGAGAAGAAAAGGCTATGTTGTATAACAAAGAAATGCTTTTGATCTTGAGGTTGTGTTTTACAGGGCTGAGGAAAACCTGCTGTTACTTACCTATTCTCCTCTGGGATTATTCTTTGCTAATTTGAAATTTGGATAAGATAGAAAAAAACCCCGAAAAATGAAAAGCATGAATAATTTTAAAACACAACCGGGTTGTTTCTAGCTACTCAGTATCATTATCTACTTCCCTTGAATTGAAGAGACTAGAAACATTAGATTAGCAATTAGATCAGCTCTCTCCAATTTTGCACTTCCAGAAAGAAAAGAAAATATTATGTTAATTAGCGGGTTCTCTAGTCTCTATTTTATATTCAAGCTTTTCATTCCTTCTTATTTCCTCAACTATCTGGCATGAAAACATTTAGATAACCTACATGCTCTGCTGAAGAGGTATATTACAGACTTGTAGACTCGTTTCTTGTACAAACTCCAGAGTTTTGGCACATCACAAGGGGCTGAGCTCTCTTCAAAGAAGGGTGGTGAAATAGATTGTTACCTACTCATCCTACAGACTTAGAGAGGATTTCTTCTTATTAGTCTTACTGCCAATCCTTTTCTACATTTGCTTTTAGTCCTTAAGCAGACAAGACTAATGAACTAAATATTTAGTAAGAAGGAACCTGTCACACTGGTAAGAACAGCCTGCTTCCTCTGGCTATGAAATGCCAATCTCCCAGAGAGGAGTTACCAAACTTACTACAGCACAACAACTTGACCAAAATGGCTCAGGACCTGCAGAGTTTACCACTGTATCTCTTTGGGGTTGCAAGGGAAATCTAAGTGGAGCACATGTATGATAACAGAACAACACATCAACACTTTACACTACCAGGTTGTATGAAAGTCTGGGCACTCAAAAATTCAGTTAAATTCTCCTCAAGAAGACAGCACCAAAATGCTCCCATGCTATTTAAGGCATGGAGTCAGTAAAAAGTGTACCATTGAGAGCTGTATTCCCACAACTCTCACCTGACTACTACCTGTCCCTCCACACACCCTGATTTCTTCCTCTGGGCATCTGCAGAACCATATGAGGGCTCCAAAGCCTCTCACCTCCAGACCCTCCTGGGAATCACAAAGAGCATGCCATGATACCACTTCTGTGAGGCCCAGCACCGCTCTCTTATCAAGATGAGAATGTCCTCTATCCTAAAGGCCAAAGGCTGCAGCACTTTGTTTCTAAGCACTAGGTTTCTATTACTATCTAAGTTTTTCTGCACTACTTTTTCTGCTGTCAGGCTCTTGGTTAATACAGGTAAGACAGCTCTAAAAATCAGTGGTCACAGAAAAACATCAGAATGAGTCAGTGTTGGCTGGAACCCTTTCTAAGGACACAACAGTTCTGCTCTAAGGAACGGATCCATATTTTACAGAGAGGAGTAGGTTTGAAGCAATCATTCAGTCCCCATTCAGGATAAAGGCTCCTTTGAATCCTGTTCCATACACCTAATTCTCTCTATGCGCTGGATGGGTGAATGACAGTGCTTCCCTTGAGGTCCTGAACACCATGTAGATGTTACACTGGAGACCCTAGCTCTCTGGTATGAATCGAGATCATAGAGAATAACAACATGTGATTTCTTGCATCACGGTCCTGCAGCAGAGAGAACTTATTGTCAAACATGCATATGACCAAGAGCACTATGTTGGGAGATGCAAAGAAATGCAATGCAGTTACAGTAGCGTTTCCTACCTCAGTCTGACCCACGCCCAAGAAGAAACAAGACACCATTGCAGGTGGAAGAGGGGGTGACTGCTTATGCAGGTCATAGCGCTCAATACAGATCAGGTCTAAGAGCTGATGAGGTAGCATTAGTACACACCACAGCGCTGGATAGAGTCATGATGGAAAGCCACACCATGCATCTGCTGAGCTGCAGGGCAGTCCCCCTACGGCCCAAGATCATGCGCTTCAGTGTGGGGCAGGCCAAGAGCTTGTACAAGGTCTCTGATGAGGCTTGTGACCTCTCTAATCACTGTAACTCAGCCTGACGGCATCCTACTATTTGCCAAATTGAAATTCCTATTCCTACTGTTCATATCCTGGCATTTAAAGTCTTTTTACTTTATGAAAATATATATAAAAAGGGAAACCACTGGAAAAGTTTCCTTAAGAATATGTGCCATTTTATTGGTTTAGACACTTTACAGAACCAGAGTCTTTAAGCAATAAAAGGATCTGATCAGGGAAATAAAAATTTAACATCCACCATGAATTCTTCTCCTTTAACTATGCTAGTGAGGCTTTCATATTTATAGCAGGAGATTATCATGTTCATGGGATAATAAATTACACCAGATCTAATTACTTCATCACCAGCAATAGTTTTTCATAGACACTGACAGGCCTTAAATTGGGATGCGTCCTTTAATTCTGCTCTTAACCTTCACATGAATCCCTCAGGCAGAAGTGCAAAGGGAACACAGCAGTGGGCACGGTGGCAACACAGAGCAGTGTCAAGTTTTTTTCATAGACTGTCATCCGATAAAAACAACATATTGCAAAAGTCCTGGTCACACTTAAATCTGTGGCAAAATCCTCTTGAATTAAGTGGGGCCAGGATTTCAGCTTCCGTATTGTTCCACTGGTCTGAGTAGGTCCAAATCACTGTGTGTAAGGTCAAGCACTTGTGTAGGTTTGATAGATTAGAGTCCAAATGTCGTTTCTGTCTATTAACCACAGAGGTGGGACAGGGGAAATAGTTGTAGATAAGTGCTCCACCTCACCTGTTTTGCTCCTGAGGGGACGTTTCTGTGCACTTGTGCTCCTCCCTGGATCCATTTGCAGTTTTTCAAGCTGCTGTTCCAAAATGACACATCGCCGCCGTTCTTCCTGAAGCCTCTTCTCAGCTTCCAAGACTTTATTGCTGCCTTCCTCCACCCTGATAGGCAAAAAGAGGTAGTTAAGCTTATTTATGTCATGACTATTAAGGATCAGTCAGTCTTGATACTGAATCCCGCTTCATGCTGCACAGCTCCCAACAGAGGGAAAAGGAGAATTTTCCATGCATCCAAAGAAAGAAATCCCAGTAAAATTGTTCCAGATGACATCCTCCAAATTTGCAAACCAGAATTAACTAATGAGTACAGTTGGAAATAATGGGTTCATTAATGGAGGTTGCCTAGATCCCTTAACACTGGCTACTTGTGTGAATTTACCACTCAGATGGGCAGGCAAGCTGCAGATTGCTGAGGAGAGATCTTTTATTACAAGAATAATAAAATGCATTTTTTAAACACACTGGGAAAATTTGGAAGGAAAATAGTTTATAAAAACAGTCTAGCATTTAGCTGTTTTACGTCAGTTATCTGCAAGTAAGAAAAGAAACTTGACGTTGCTTTTAATAAACTTAGCCATTAGACAGTGAGTGGAAGAGAAAGTGAAGGTTCACCCTGCAGTACAGAATGGAAGAGCAAAGTGCCTCTCTGTTCACCCCACACAACATCTTAGAAAATTAGCTACAAAAATTTGATGTGCGCCCACAGATGCAGATAGTGGTGCATCTTGTGTGGGGCAGCACCTGATACAAAATGATTCAAAGGATCTTAAAGCTAGAGAGAAACTTGAATTGACTCACTGTATTGTACAGTGCAGAATAAAAGAATTTCCTTCTTGATCCCACAGGTGATAGCTGATTATTCCCTGAATCAAGAGACTTGATTAGTCTTATTTCCCTCCTAGCTGGCGTAACTAAAAAAATATTACAACTATAATAAAATTATATCACTGTCCTAAAAATCTAGCTACAGGCAAGACTCTGACCTCCTGTGGCAGTGAATTACCAGGCTGGTGACACTCTATGAGAAATTATATTTCTCTTAGTGGTTCTGAATTCACTAAACTTTCATTTGACCAGGTGTTCCCCTAGCATCCACGTTAGACAAACAGTGGAGGAAAAATGACAAGACTACCCCGATTTTACTAAATCTTCTGCCAATATGAATAACTTACTTAAACTAAATGTTCTTCTACCTCTTCCCCTTCCCCCAGCAGGGCCCAATCCTACAAACCGTTCACAACGGTGTATCTTTTGACAGTATATTCTGCTCCACAGTAAGTGACTGTGAAACACAGTCCTAAATTGTCAGCTGCTGTAGAAAAATCCCACTCATGTAACCATTCCCAGTGCTTTTCTCTCAACTTAGGCATTATATGTGTTACTTGAGCTTTGCTGACCCACACTCCAACAGGGGAAGGGAAGAGGAGGAATGCCTGATATTTTTACACATAGTCATGTTGAAATATGACTGGATGGTATATTATCCTGAGGTCTTCCAAGAGTTATTGCACACAATCTCACAAAATTTACTTTACCTGCTCTTGATAAATGTGTGATAACCGTGGAGCTGCTGAATCATCAGTCTATGGTACATTTTACAAGCAACTGTGCATTTCATTGACTCCGTGTTCTTCATTATGCCATATTTGTGATGGCCCCATTTCAGCTATCACTCACACCTCCATCCTTATCTAATTGCATAGGTCTATTAAAGTCACTGGGCTTACAAACATGAATAAAATTCTCCCAGTGTGTATTTCCAGGATTTAGCCCTTAAAAACACAGGGGATGATACCTTTACCACAGTTACAAAAAAAAATATTTTTCTGACTGCAATTAATTGTATGGGACAAAAGTTAGACAAGTGTGAAATGATAACTAGTGTAAAATACAGCAAGAAAGCAAATAATGCCTATTGTATTCAAAAGCAGACAGACAACAAGTATATCTTTCTACAAACTGGAATACAGATTTGGGAATCAAATAATAGACATTCTTTAACTGGTAAAAAAAGCAGTAGTTAAAAGGTATCTAAAGAGAAAAGACTTTGTTTCCCCTGCCCTCCTAAAACACAGCTGGCTTTTAACATCACCTTAAATTGAACTGAATAATAGAAAAAAAAAATCACTGTTATGCTTCACTTAAACCAGAAGAAATTCATTTAAAAGTGGATACAGGAAAACTTAAAAGAATGTGAAAAGCTTTTGGAACAGAAGTCAGATTTTAACTATAATTACAGTATTTACTAGTGATTAATAATATTGCTGCCTAAATAACGCCACACATATATAAATACACGAATTCTAGTTTCATCTAGGTGCAGCAAGCTTGAAGACGACTTCATTTTTCCTGTCCTTTGTTCTAAAATAATAATAATAAAAATGAATCATCAACTAGGCAGGGAAATTGAGCAGAAAAAATTTAAAAAGCCCCTATTTAAGGAAAGGATCACACTGGCAGCGTATGATGTACTGTACTGCATGCTATAGACTCTCAAACGTCTCAAGATCTCCTTAATCGCAGCATCCCACAAAGGATACTGGTAGAATCAGCCACTACCTTTTCTGCAGCACAGTGACCAGTTCCAGGAGCCTGTCTCTTTCCACTTCAGCAGCCTGGCAGAGAGCCTTGTGCTCTGTGATCTGTGTCTGCAGCACTTTCAAATCCGGGCTGTCAGTGCCAGCAAGCCTAAAAGCAGCAGAAGCGTAGAGAGTCTGTCTCCCATTTCACAAATGAAAGAAATGAAACAAAGACAGGATTTGAAAAACATATCAAAATACACTTGTCTGAAGACTACGCCAGAATGCAGAGCCAGGCTCACTACCTCCCCCCAGCATCAATCCCTATACTGCAGTAAATGGAATAGAAATATTTGGAAATAAATCCACCGTGAGTTTCATTGGAAAGGTCTTTTCCTTCACAAGTATGCTTTCCCTTCCCATCACCCCTAAAAACAAACTTCCACCTCTGATCAATTCACTATCACTGACTCTCCTCCCATTGCTGCTGCCAAAGTAAAAGAAGCCTATATGTGAATTCTCCACAGTGCTACGCTAAGCTATTAAATGGCATGCTATTGATTTTCTCCCACTGAAAGGCTTCAGGCAGCATTAGGACAATGGCTGTTCTTGTGCCTAATATGTGATGAAAGGAAGGGACAGTTTTCCCATGCATCCCATTATTATGTACTTCATTACTTCTCCGACCTCTCCACATAGGAGTATTCAGGTGTATCTCCTTTAGAACAAAAAGCAGGAGAAATTGTGGTGATTGGGGGTGAAAAGGGAAAAATGGGGTTTAGCAATCAATTAGAAAATTAAGATAGCAAGAAGACACTAGAGCTTGTATCAGAGCTCTTTGGCAGTATCAGGTAGAAAGGATGGTGAAAGCAGCTCTTCATTACAGAAACAAGGCAGACAAGGATAAGGCTTGCCAGCAGCTTGCGGAACATGGCAGGAAACCTCCCTTGTTTATGATGAAGTTTATATACATACCTTCCAGGTGGGATGTTATTACTGAGAAGGAAAGGCTTAGTAGCTGCTGACTCTACAAGTGTATGGCCCATCTTGGACACTGTGCTGGGAGGAAGAAACCTTTGTTAAGCACTGAGCTCTACAGAGGGCAGTCCTCCAAGAATTCCGGTCATTTTCCAATGTCTGTGTTTATTGCTGCCTTGTAGGGAAAAGGCTCCCAGAGCCCTCTCAGTGGGTATCACACAGGCACTGCATACACAATAGTTCAGCTTGCTCCCTGACTCCAAAACACTTTCATCTTACACCTTCACCCACTAGGGTGAGAGACAAGCACAGGTTACTGTGCTTGTTTGATAGTGTTTGCATGCTGTATGCTTTCATAACCAAATGAACCCCTGTTCTGCAACAAGGTGCACAATTTTATTTCCAAATGCCCTTTAAAAATATACTTTATATTGTTTTCTGAACCTTTTTACTTTGTGGACAACCTCAGGAAGATCTGTCAGGCTTAGTGCTGTAAGAGGAGGAGTCAACCGATAACACTAGAGTATCACTTCCAGTCTGGATGAGTTTTACACGTAATGATGTGTGTGGCTGGGACATAAAAATCTAGTGTGTGTTTGTTTTCCGAACTTGAGCTCAGCTGCCTAGAGGCAAGTCCCTGTAGACTTCGCCCATGTTTCCTTGCCTTTGGGCTGCAGCTAACAGAGGATAAAACCTTAATATTGTGGAACAGGCACAGCTGCCTTCTAGGCTAGGAGTAGTTAATCCTAAAATCAAGTTAAGGTTGCTAATGACAGAAGTGGCCCAGTCTAACAATGCAGATTTTTACTTTGAAATCTCCAAGGGGCTTTAGTTCCTATTTATAGCATTTTTCATTTCATCTTTCCTGATAGGAAAAGATGATTCACTAAAGTAAAATGGAATAGAGAGTTCATCAGCATATTAAAGTTAATGGAATGATTGAGCCCTGCTGACCAAGTTATTAACGGCTCTTGCAGTTTTCAGACTCATTCACTGCCCACCTGACATGTCAGCTATTTTCATGACAGAGATATGTTAGCCACTTATACAAGCAATAATTTATGCATTGCACTTAGCAGCTCCTACAAAGCCATTACCAAACCTTGTTTTCCTGCTTGCCTTCCTGCTTACCATCAGCAGACATATGAAGTAAAAAAGTGGGTAAAATATAGATTTGTTCCATGAGAGCACAACTTCTGCCAAGTTAGAGGTGGGAGAATAAAGTCAGTCAGAAGGGTATAACTGGAGATGTGGACACTTTCAAATTAAGGACGTTTTAACTCTAACTTGAAAACACTGAAAAGAACTTTTCTTAAATTTTGTAGTAATGCTCTACTTAGACTCAGGGATACATCTGACAATTTTAAAGCCAAATTCAGTGTGTAAAGTAATGTGGTAGGTGAGTTAAAATTACATAGAAGAAATCAGTTGCAACTTTAACTTGATGAAAAATTTCCTCCTTCCTCAGAAGACCAGTCTCAAATCCTCATTGTCAATTAGACCATGAACTCTTTAGCAACAAAACCAGCATTTTAACAGGAAAGGATAAAACTTGCTCTGGTATTATGGTCCCTTTACACAGCCAGAGTGACACAGAGTCACATCAGTGTAAACAAGAAACAGATTTACCACTGTATTAAGATTAGTGTAATTTACGTGGTCCTCAGTGAGGCTTTATAGAGTGTTTGTTAAGAACAAATGATGTGCTGTGTTTTCAACATTTCTGCAAGGAAATCCTACTCAAACCACATTTATTGATTTAAATAATGTGCCAGTGATTTAGTGCATACCTAAAATGGCATTTTGTATTAATTCGCCACCCATCTCTCAGAAGTCTGCTCATTAGAAGCCCCGTTTCTCATAAGAGAGAAGAATCACAAGCACTTAAGCTAACCACATAAATATTATCCGAGCTGGAGAAAGAGAATTAGCTGCACTACCATCATGCCAAATGTAGTAATGTCTGCAAGTCTGTATATCTTTCTCTGTTCCAGGACGAAAGTCCAAAAGATAATGTGATTAGAGATTCCCATATACTGTAAACAGGCTGCCACAGCTGTTGGTACATAGCACTTGTGGTTTGATAAAATTGTCTGTGAAAACCATGCTTCTGAATAACTCACAACAATTTTAAACATTGACATTAGGGTCTTCTTACCGAGCAGATCCAATCCTTCCAACCTGATTGCTGCCTGATGCCAGAGGCTTAAGCAGAGTAAAACCTGGATCTTCTGAGTGCTCAGAGGGTGGTGTAGCAGCAGCTCCTGAACCGTCCCCTTGATGGGCGGATTTCTTCTGTTAATGTTGGAGCAGGTTATAAAACCAATTACACAGTTCAGAGGAAAATAGCTGCATCACTGCCTAAGCAGCAGCTCATGATTTTTGCTACAAGCATGCCAGAACTTTTGATTCACAAGACCTCCTCAGAAACTTTTCTTTAGTTTCTATGGATTTCAGGATGGAAACAAAGCAAAAGTCAGTAAAGTGCAGTTTCATGTGAAATCATAGGGTGCACACAGTGTCACTAGAGAACCCACAGTACAGGACCACCACTACCAGTGTCAGCATGGGTGGCTTGTGTCCCTAACCCAAGTTTTATCTTGGGTTCAATGCTTATCCCCCATTACTGAGGGATCTGACAGATTCACAATCTCACCATAACCCTATGAGGGTTTTATATCAATGGGAATTAGACATCTAAATACTCTGACAAAACCTGACTGTAAGATACCACACCACAGGAGAAGTCTTTAGCAGGTTAATGGACTGCCTCTCAACTTCTATGCCTGTGCTCTGGCAATAGTACCACCTTGCCTCTGTTAGTTTGCAACACTAGACCATAAAAGTTGAAAACATTTTTAATATACTAGTCTATAAGGGGCCAACCTTCCCAATTCTTTCATCTGTTCAATGAAATTTCCATATGCCTGAGACCCATCAGACTCATATCAATAGCTTGGACATCTGAGGGAGAGGAAGTTTTTGAAGTGGTTTACAGTGGGAGATGAGAATAATTTACTAGGGGTCCCACCACTCCATGAGGGGAAGTAGCTGGGTACTATGGCAGCTTGCTGATGTTGGCCTCACCTATGTTTGTTTGCTAGCTTCCTTCAGCAGCCAAGGATGCTGAATACTAAAAAGTCCTCACTGCAGCCCAACCCTTGTTGTCAAGTCATGGGACAGTCTTGACACGGAGCCACGTGTGGACGCGATTGATATTTCTATGTTTTCTACTCTTTACACGGCTTGAAGAAAAGTTACGTACAAACAGGAAAGAAACTTAAGAGTTACAAGAGAGAATTCCTGCTTTATCATTCCATCAGGAGAGACTGTCAGTAGGACAGGTATTAGTGTCTCAAGCTAGCAACCAACTCAGATAACAAGGCAGAAGGAAGTGGAAGAGCTGATCTAAAATGATTAAAAAGTGTGCTCCTTTAGTTAATTTCTTCTGACTGTCTACCTGAAGTGTGAGTTGCCCAATCTCCTCTTCCAGCTCTTTAACCTTTGCTTCTCGTTCAGCCACCATCTGTCTGAGCTGCTCTATAAGGCAGTTTTGTTTCTGAACCTCACTGTTCAAATGCTGCCCTAGCATCTGCTGGGACTCCTTGTTCTTCTCATCCTGCTGGCTCAGGTGCTTTAAGATCTCCTGCATTTGCTTCTGTTGGCTCTGATAAAAAGAAACAATGAGTGAGATCTTCACTTTTATATACAATGATTATTAAGACTAGCTGGGTGTTCTACACCCCCCAAGACAAATACCCATTTAGGAATGCTAGAGCAAGCCGCTGCCCTGCTAAACCCATTCCTTGGTCTAGGCACATTGATGTCACTAGTGCTACTCCAAGAATTTGGTCCGTTATGTTTTAAGTGTGAGACCACCTTATCTTGTTCTCAGCATTTATCCATTGAAAGGACTGCACAGCACAGCTACTTGCAAAGCTCAGACACAGGCGTCTGGGTAAGGACAGTGTCCTCACTGGCCCCTGTGGGTCATATCAAGACTTTAGTGACTGGATGGTGCAGGTAGAAAAGACCTGAGCAACTGAGTGATTCAGTATGCTGGCAGCTTTGCTCCTGAGTGTAGCAGAAAAGACAGCAAAAAAGGCTGGCCTTTGACAAAGAAGGTCACTTTTTCATAAACTGGATAAAAGTAGATTCAATGTGCTTTTTGTGAAATTAGAACATGATCAGATTGTGTGATAGTGACGTTAAAAGATGAGGGTAGTGAGGTGACAGCTATGAGGCTAGGCTGTTTTACCAGTATGTTTTGGAGGTTTTCTCAAACTGACAAATCTAATACTTGTCGGTCAGTTTGTTCTGTCAGGCCAACAAACTGCAAGCAAGGTGCTTCTTTGATGTAAGGGATAAAACAAGTTAACCATTCCTTCCCAAGTAAACTCACATTTTTCTGTAATCATTTTAGTGAGAATGCTCAGACTTAGCAAAAGTGACAACTGTTATTTGGCTCCTCTGTAATCTGCCGGCCAGTACCCATATTCCCCATGGCTGCCTGGTGTGCAGAAACATGAATGCCAGCTTAGTCATAAGCATGTCTTAGCTAAAACCTACATATAGAAGCAAGGAAATGTGATTTGAAACGTGAAGAGCTAGATCAGGAAACACAGAACTAACCCTACTAAGAAGTGGCTAATAATTTTTTTCTATTATTTTAATTGGGGAAGACTATTTAGAACCATGGCAGGACAAAAGGATCCTGCAAGACCATGACAACAATCATTTATTTCAGCATAACTGCATCTTGAGTTTCTGCTAATACTCTTGGTTTTGAAGGGGCCAAATCCTCTCAGCTCCAGCTACTGCAAGTGAATGTGCACATGGTTTAGCACTCATGGTTCAGCTTGTGTGTTTTGGGCTGTGTAATACAACAAATCAAAGTTCAAGATTGCAGGTATTCTTAAGAAAAAAATTCTACCAATGGAGCTGAAAGCAGAACAGAAAATACAGTCCAGCTTCATGGGTCAGAAATGAAGCCCTTCCTCTACCTCCTAGATAATCCTATTTCAATCCTTCTGCAAAAGATTTCTTCCAATACTTGCAGCTTAGAGCTGCTTGACTGCAACCGTGTCACGCCTGGTGCTATCTTGCAGCCTTTACATGATCTGATCCACAATGAAGAGCTTTAGCTGACTAGGAAACCTCTGGCTGTCACAGTTTGATTCATCAGGCCTCTGTATACCCTAAGGTTGTCTGTGTCATCGTGTCATTAAATGACATCATGTTTCGCCACTTATAGAAAAAGGGCTGATCTGCAGGGGCTGGGACCAACAGTAATAGCCAGACTGTACCAGTAAGGCATCTATGAGCTCATCGTCGTGTTTTCCTTTCTCCAGCAAGGTTACGATCTGTTCCTTCAGGGTTTTCACTTCACTGCACAGTACTTTGTTCCTGGCTTTTGATGCGTCGAGTTTTTTTTTCACTTCCTCATGACTTTTTTGGAGAGCATCATGTTCCCCAGTGAGTTTCTGCAGTGATGCAAACACATCATAGGAAATGACAGTTATAGCCTATCACCAAGCCCCAGGTGCTTTGGTGAGCTAAAGGAATCACACATTGCCTGGTAGAAGCTAAAAAATGGAAATGGCATACAATATCATCCCTAAGTAAGTAGAAATTATAAATGCTACTGCTTGCTGCCGGCTTGCCAGCATCAAAAAAAGGTCTGTCTGCTCAGGAATACAAGGGACTAGGTTGATTCAGTACATGCCAGGAAGCAAAAGATAATTTTGTATTACAACCTAATTCTGTATGCTCCTGCTTTTTCTTTTGCCTCACCATTATCCACGGGGAGACTCTCTTCCTTCCAGATACAGGTGGTGATGCCACACTGTCTACTAGAACCTGCCCCCTGAGCCATGCCTTCACCTAGATGAAACTGGCCAGGGAGCACTCTAGCAGTTAAGTAGTAACGGACAAGTACAGGGGAAGTTATTGTGAAGGAGCCTGAAACACAAAGGCAGAAGTGGAGCCGTGCAGATTATAGTTATTGAGGAACATCCTCCCTGTGCTGCAGGCCTGTAGCTATAAATCTTCTCTTCCATTCCCATGGCCAAGAATGAAAGGTGTGTATCACCCCATTGCTCATTCTGTTGCATGGGTAAATTGCGGTGAGAAAAGCAGCAGCTCATCAAGCTCTGGAATGGTGCCAGGTGGCTTCTACAGAAGCAAATACAGAGAAGGAGAACGGGGAGATGTGCTTTGCTAAGCTGAATATGTGTAGCTGACCCTCACTACCCATGTTTCTTGCGGACATAGGCCTATGTATCCTTTCCACCTCGGGGTTTACTACATGTGCCACTAGCTATAGCCTCTCTCACCCCTAAACACCAGATGCTTGTTTATTTTTATAGCAACTACATGTGATAGATGGAGGGTAAGACCAATTTTCAGAATGCCTCTTAAGAGGGTGTCTGGTGTAATTCTCATCTCTATTTTGTTTAAATATAGAAGCCCATAGCCACACAGATATATGAGGTATGAGGGGGATGCTTGTATTTAACATTGCATGAAGAATGCACATCTGGCCACAGGGTGAGGGGGAAGCTACAGAGCTTGGATGCAGATGTAGCAGGGCTTCTTTCTGCATATGCCTTCAGTATAAAGCCAGTACCAGCTGCATTGCACCCAGGGCCTCTCTCCCCTTTTCTAACATCACAGAGCATGCACAGTTGTCAGGTAGCCACATTTCAGATCAAGTGGATGCATCTGACACATGAATCATGCAGCAGAGGGGAAGACCAAATCTTGTACTGCAGCAGTATGCCTGGCCACACCAAGAGTGCAATACAGAAAACAAGTGTGGAAGCTTTTTGCTCAGTCTGTGAACTGTGGCAGGATTTCTGCCAGCAGAACAAATGGTTTTCTGAAATTGTCTCCTGGTAGGGTGTAACATATGTCCTGAAGGTAAGGCAAGATATTGCACCCTATATACCCAAACAGGACTCTGTCAGCTCACAGGTTTTTACCTCCAAGGTTTCTTTCTTTTCTTTTTCCAAGCTGCGAATCTTCAACAAGTTCTTCTCTTGGGCTGACAGCTTCCTTGGATCAGTAAGTGCCAGCAATTCCTCATCAATCTCACTCAGTGATGTTCTGGTCTTGTTTTGACCCAATTGATTCTCCAGCTCTCGAACCTAGGAGACAATAATGACAACTCATCCAGAGTCTTTACCAGGAGTCCAGTGGTCCAGCATCAAAGAGGACATAACCAAAGGGAGCTCAGAGTCTAGCATCATATTACATCTTGACATTATCGTGGTTAACTAACACAGAGCAGTGTCTGTTCTTTCAAGTTTAAATTTGTTAGCTGCTAACAAACATGTAGCTATCTAGGGCATCTGTGCAGGGAGAAGGTATGACATCAGACCTATAGGAGACTCAGGACACATGGGAGATCTGTACCTTATTGGAGCCGCGTGTGGAGGCCAGGCAGACACTCCAAAGCATCTTGAATGCCGCTAAACAGACGTGTGGGCAACAGAATAATACCTTAGATCTCCTCTAAAAGGGCAGACACCCACTCACCTATATACATATAAGCATCTTGGTCTTTAGCAGAATCACCATCCAGGATGTCCACAATGTAAACATCTAAGGCACAGTTCACTAGTGTGAACATAGGTACCTAGTGCTGTTTTAGATGCCCTGGGATACTGAGGGCACATATGATGCAGCATCTACAAGACATCCACAGTACTCTGGAGAGATGACCAGAGGTCAGAAGGACACCCTACGGCATCTTGGCTGGCATTAGACACCTATGTGTAGTCAAGAGAACTCAGCCTCTGCATCTCAGCTATTCACTACATACTTCTTCTGTAGTCAGTAGAAGGAAATGGGTACTGCTACAGCACAGTTCCTCTGCCCTGTTCTGGAGATGGCTTCGAAGATAAGATGCACCTACCTCACTTTTGATACAGTGACTGTATTTACAAGATTGCCACTGACTACAGAAGGGGCCTGAGGAGACTGGCTCAGAAAGAAATTTCTACATTACAGTAGAATACAGTACGTACAGCCTTCAGATGAATCCCAGCCTGGGGGTCTAACGGAAGGCAAAATGTTATTTGCTCAAGGGAAAGTAGAAGTTAACAATTTAAGTCAGAGTGCAAAAAAATCACAGTTTGTTGGCATATAATTAAACAGCAGAAAAATAGGAAAAATATGTATCAAATTGCCTGAGAGAAGTTTTATTTAAGATGCAGACAAAACTGCCTCCCTGTCTCGAGCTGACATTTCAGCTAGACTGTGCCCTTCAGAAGATTCAAGAGTTAAAGATTTTACTGAAGTTCCTGGGGGAACAACTTGAAAATCTTACCTGACCTCAATTCTTCCCATCTGACTTTAAGCACTGAACAAAGGTGTCTAAGTCAGAGCACAGACATTGACAGGGATCCTTCTGTACTCAGTGGAGAGAGACACCTTCAAAACATCCTGGGATTTTAACTAAGCTGCCATAGCTCTCCAAGGTCACTGAACTCTCTCCTTTGACACAGATGCGAAAGATTCCCATCTTAAATACTGAAGCTTGCATGTTTGCAATAGACTAAATAATATAGTTTGCAGGAACTCTGAAAGACCCTGCACACATCAACACATATTTAAAATTTAACACCCTACCACCACACACACATGTGTACGCACACGTACACACACCAAAAACCTATTACAAAAGTTAGCATGAAGTGTTTTATTCTAACAGTTGCTTTCTTCAACAGAGAAAAGACTGGCCATGTATTTGCAGTAAACACTGCTTGTATTGGGACATGCCTTATAAGCGGGTATGGATGTTAAGAATTACTTAATGAAGAACTAACAGTATCTTCAACTCAAACTGAGGTAACACCTCTATGTAGAAAGAACATCCTAGCACCCAGCATACATGGCACCATGCATGGTCTTAACTCACTTTGCTTTGGAGAACAAGAATTTGCTGCGCTCGTCCACGCCAGCTGCCAGAATTGGTCAAGAGACTTTGAATATTCACATCTTCACCAACTTCATTTGCCAAAAGCTATGAAAAAGGGATTAACATCAACAATAAGGCTAGGCTTAAATACATGTGTTGGGGAGAGGGGAGGAAAAGCTGCTCTCTAGCAGTAAACACAAAACACTGTATCTATACATAGTGGCCTGTATCTGATATTCAGTATCCCACGTGATGTAAGCTCTTTCAGATCATTATTACAATACAGATTGTTGGTGGGTAGGAGGAGTTTGGCCAACATGAATGGTTTTACTTGTTGAGGTGGGTAATTCAGTATTTTGATAAGTTTGAGTATTATTCTTTGCTTTTTTAAAAACGTGAATCCGTGTTTTCCTGCCTGCCTATGGAGAGTGTCAAATTGTACTATCGAGCTGTACAGCTGATTGTCAAACTGTGCTACTTTTGTAAAAAACGAGGATTTCAAATTCGTCACCAAGGTTTACTAAGCGTTACTAACAGTTTTCAATATATGTAAATATTTTTGATATAATGGACTTAACCAGAACTAAACAGGAACAGAGTAGAGATACTGTCTTAATACACACCCTTGCAATCAGGAATTGAGCCAACCTCTCTTGCACAATTCCGACACAGCCACATTAAGGAGAGCTAAAGTTAGTATGAAGAGCATTTAAATTATTTATAAAAAGGTCAGCAGAGTTCTATTTTTAGGACCATATTCGCTACTCTGATCTGCATTGCAGGTCTCTTACGCAAAGTAATGAAACCAAAGGAAACAGAGCACATAGTAATGCATTAAAATCCATCATGAATCAAAGACGAAAAGGTTACTCTAGATGTCACTCCAACAAACTGTTTAAACATGTGCTTTAGTTCAAGCGTGGTCTTTAATCCCATTGACTTTCATGGAACTGAAGACTACATTAAAAGTAAATACATAATTAAATGTTTTGGAAAGGAGGAATGGGCCTGAAAGTATGCTTCAAATCAATCACAAACCTATTTTGCTGAACTGGGACTTTCAAACCTTAAAGGACCTGTACCCATCATAGCAATAGAGATAGTGGATACAGTCATCCAGCTGTGGTGGCAGAGCATGAAATCTGTGTGTCCACGTGCATATCTTTCCAATGAAATCACTACACCTGTGTTTTTTCTTACCTCCTTAGAGTTCACTGGAATACTTCATGGAGGCTAATCAAAGCTCAAAAGAAAAGAAGTCTCCCGATTTCACAAGAATATACCTCTTGCACAGGATCCCAGCCACAGACAGCATCCCGCAACAGTACCTTTTGGGTCATCTTCAGCTCCTGTTTCGCGGATTGGAGTTGGTTACGATACTCCATCACTTTAAAGTTGGCTGTGGTTAATTTTTCTTGCAATGCTTTCACCTTTGGACTTTCAGCCTTTGAAGAGAAGAATGTTCTTGGTAAGAACAAAATCCTTAGGGAAAAACTGAAATGATTAAGATCCACAGATCCATCAGGATCACAGAAACTTCTTTTCCCAGACCCATGCAAATGCCTTCCTTAATTTGGGGGGTCATAGAGAAGGTACAAACAGAGCAATTTTGTCACAAAACTAGTGACAGGGATACATCCTTGTCACAAGGAAAGGACTGCACAATAGGAGAGAACTAAGTATCAGCTTCTGATTTCCCCTCTTCAATTACAATTCGTACCAAGTTTCCTTCTATCATCTTCAGAGTTGATTGCTTGATTTTTGCATCACCACCACCAAGAGAATGTAGTTTTTCTATGGCTGTCTGTAGCTGGAAAAAAATGCATTGTTATTATAGAATGCATACAGTGAAGGACATATCTCCATGGAATATTAATTAGCAAAAAAGTACAACAGCAATTTTGATGATCTTGCATGTTTGTTTACTCTAGAATAAAAATTACTTCATTTTCCCTTGTTTTTTAAACACAATCAGTAGGAAAGCATGCAATTTCTTCCCAAAACGCTTCCCAAAGAAGCATGTGTTATTTTACTGTGGAATAACTTCAGTGAAAATGTCTCTGGACTTGCTGAGATGGGATCAGTTATCAAGTATGGGGACTTCTGGGGGATTTTACCACCACAGGTACATAAAATAAGTGTTTCTATACATAAATGCAAAGCCAGTACAGTACAAATCAGGATGTTGTCTCTAGATTCTGGATGCCAGTTTACACACTTTTCAAGAAAATCACAGGGTATTTCATAAAAAGCACATAGTTCTACTCACCACAGGAATTTAAAAGGAGAAATGACTACCTAATGCCCTATAGCTGACATTTAATAATGGTGTTAGGGCTTTTTTTCTTTAGCTGGTAGCTCTAAGGTAGCATTTCTCAACCCATGAAGAATGTCTCCTATTGCTTGCCACAGGAAAGGAAGGCAGACATATAGACCCTCCTGCTCTGAGCCATGTCCTATGCTGAGGTTGCAAAGACCTCTTACTGTACGGGAGTGCAGTGAATTTGGAGCTGGAAACGCCAGGAAGTGTTGCTTTAAAAGACTGAAACTTCATTCTCTGAGGTGTGCAGAAAATCTTGATTATTTGCCTGAATAAAAGAAAGCTCTAAGGAATAACGTCTTCATTAAAGTGGTATCTGGGGAAACAGAGAGTGCAACTCAGACCCAGCTCTAATGTTACCCCTTCTTTGTAAGTAAATCAATGGTTAGACCACCCCTTCTATGCACTTCATAAACTCTTTTAGTCGATGGACTGAGAATGAGAAATTTCAGCTAGTGTTGGCAGCTGCTAGGTCAAATTCTAAGGAAATTTTTTGCAAACATCCGTTTGCAGTCTTTGTTTACACATACCACCCTTTGCTAAGCGATTGCTCAATTGCTCAATGGCCACACCTTCCATTCTGTTTGTGGGAACATAGTCACATTAAAACACTTATGATTTACATATTTTTCAATTTTCATACAAGCAAAGAGCTAACAATTATGTAAAATAACTGTGTTTTCCATTGGTGAAAATACATACTGTGATGCATTTTTAAGAAACCATCACCACAATTCATTCCATAGAGTTTAAGCCATCTAGAAGTAGGCATAAGGGATGAGACTCAACTCAGAAATTAACACGTTCCTTGTTTTCAGTGTGGGTGTCTCTATAAAGAATGGAGCCTAGTCAATACAATCAAGGAAGTCTAGTCTTCAGCTCACTTTACAGTAGACACTGACATTACATCAAGTGCATGGACTGACTGTGGACTTGGTTTTGTTGCCCACCCACAGCTGTCTAGTCCCTTTTGAGGCATCTGAGGGTATCCAGCAGGCCTTCAGCTGCTGCACCAGGACCGCCAGTCCTGTCACGTCTAACAGCCCTGCAGGCATGTCTGAGAGGTCAAGTGACATCTCAGATTGTACTTTTATGCTTATGTGTGGGCAACTGAATTGCACTTCAGTTGTCTTGGTTCTTTCTACAATCAATGGAAAAAGATGGGTGTGTCTAGACAGTGATCCAGATTAGCTTAAGAGTTACTAAAGAGATGTGAATCACTGCAGGCTCCTGTCTGTGACAGCTCTTCTCTTTCATCACTCAACATTTTTCACAGAAACCTCCCACTGTCAAACATTGCTTTAATTTTACCCATCTTTCACATCTTCATATAGTTCTACTGAACAAGTACAATCCACAAACTCAGCCAGTGACCATAACTTTAGAGAAGAGCCTCCCCACCTGAGGCTGTGAGAAAATACAGACCATTGACCAGGGCATGGTTTCAGTGGGGCTCATGTTGTGGTTCATCTTTACCTCAGATGAGACAGGTTGCTGGTTTTGGTTTTGATTTTGATGGTGCTGGTGTCTAAGGACAGATTAGTTCATATCTAAAGTGTCCACCTCTGCTTTGACCAGCAGTTACTGTTTCTTGAAAATTTTTGTTTGCTTTGAGTTTGATTTCCTTTCCTGAAATGTCTGTGGTCCTTTCTTTTGGGTCAATATCTGACAATATTTTAAGTTTCTGTTTGAATAATGGTCATTACACTTCTGCAGTAGAGGATTATAACCGAGTTGGTTTTTCTTGAAATTATTCATGGCTTGCTCCTCTACTTGTGTGATTTTGTAGGTCCCCAGCTACACCTGATATTTCTTAGCCAGCCTGCCAACTGTTTGACAAGACCCCTCTGACCAGAACTCTCTGAATTTATGCAGGAGTTCTCAAAAATTTAATCTACCATTTCTTGATCTTTCAGGTAACTAGGGTACAATTCAGATAGATGCATGATTCATAATAATAAGTGATTGTGAAAGATGGAGTCAAAATGCATTTGTCAGCATGATAAATGTTACTGATCCATTTAAATGATGTCTACTAAGGAAGCAAAGTGCTGAAAAAAGCATTAAAAATTATCCCAAATTTTACCAGTATTGTGTAAGGAAAAGCAGTAGTAGCCAATGAATAAGGTAAATATTGACATCTGGGCATCTAATTTTCATTTTAGCAGTCACCTGAGTAAAATTATTCCTGTGAAAGGTTAGCATATATAAAAAAGTCATACTAAACCAGAAAAATGAATTTGCCTGAGTGAAGATTTGGTGTCTTATATGATATAGTTACTGTCTCAGTTCTGGATGTACTTATGCCAGAAAACAGCTTTCATTATATGGACAAATAAAGCTTAGAAGAATAGACTACTAATTCATGACTGGTATTAATGAGGTGGGAATGTAAGACATAATGGTATGAAATTTGCTCCTCTTCACCAAAAAAAAAAAAACCCCCAAAAATCAGAAAAATATAATTGCCATACTGCTAGAAAAGCCTCTGTGCTTCAAATACAAGTGAACCTTCTTAATTGGCATTTCATAAATCTTTGGCTCATTATAACTTACGGATATCCTTTCCTAGCTCCTCCCTTCTGCAAAGGTGAAAACAGCTGAGGGCACACATCCCTCTCTCCTATCACGGACAGAAATTACAAGAACTCAAAGCAAGCATGGATGTAAGAGCAAAGTCAAAATGGGAACATGAATCAAACCCTGTTTCTACAGCTCCTATATCCCAAAGGTTGGATTTTTTCTATGTTTTAGCATACAAAAAGAGAACAAAAAAAAATGCCTCACTTCTCTCTCCAGCTCTTTGACTTTGTTATTCAGCTGCTTCACTTTGGCTTTTTCACTCTCAGTCTCGGCAGTTATCTCACGATTCTTTTTGGCCAATTCAACTATTTTAGTAGCTGCAACATCTCCAGCTAAAGCAGATGCCCCTGAAAATATACATAAAAGCAAAGGACATATCTTACAGGCAAGATTCAGAATAGATGATGCTTTTGTTCTCTGTCCAGTGCACAATGTACTTTCATTGTCTAATCCATTTCTCTCAGAACTGTGCCAGGCACTTAAATGAACAACTGAGGGAAAAGAGGCATCAGTAATTCCAGCTGGATTGCTTGGTCCTTTGAGTCAGCATCACATTGTGGCTAGCAAAGCCACGTTTCACACTTTAGCAACAGCCACATGTCAGAAGGCCACAACAGTGGCTGTAGCAACATTACTACATAGAAAGGGTAGAGGTGTTTTCTGCTCACTGCTGTGAAGGACAGTTATGAACAGGGTTTTGCGGCATATTACAGAAAAAGACAACACTATTTTGCGCTAGTTGTTTACTACTGGAGGAGTTGTTGAAACAGAAGTGCGAACTTTTCTAGACATGTGTCCTAAAAGGTCAGGCACACTATTACAGTTGGGTCCTGGGTGATGTCCAGGAAATTTCATTGTGCCTATTTATATGTCCCTTGAGATTATACATGGAGTCTTATTGTATTACTCTTTTAATTGCTCTTTTAAACAGATACTTCATTCACCTCCTCATCAGAAAGGGTTTGATTAGCATCAAGAATAAAGTAATCCCCAGAACTGGCTTGCGTGTTATCTGGCTTTCGTCAACATGACATAGGTGAAGAAAAGTTCTCGCACAAGTGCAAAATCAATATGATTGCATACAATGTCCACGGAAACCTCTAGCTCAGCAATGAATATGAGCCTGCAACAACAAATCCTTGGTGGGATATATGAAGATCGAATTCGGCTGGTGTCATTCTTCTTAACTCTTTCATCCTCCTTCAGTGCTCTGAGGTAATGACTTTTCTACTGACATCCATGAACATTATATTCAAGAACCAGGGTGAGATGCAATGATGACAGATCACTCTTAAGAGAATTCTGAGCCCCATAAAAACCCTAGAGACATTAAAGGGGCTATGCAGAATATAGCTCTGAACAGAATATGACCCTATATCACTATTTAAAAACCTTGTAGAGAACATAAATTTATTATTTTTAAAAGCATTTCCACTGTTCTCACTCCTATATCTGATTTGTGTTTCCCCTCTCATCTAGAAGCTACTTTTTCCTTAGTTTTCATGATAAATAATGGCTGCTATCAAGGATCACAGTAAGTACTAAACTAACCAAAAGCCAGGCTGCTGCTTCCATGTCATGGTCTTCAAATGCATTACACATGTTTAATCAAAGCTTTTAATTCCCAGGCAACGTGGGTGAGTCTCTTGCCACAATGTAGATAGGGAAGACAGAGGCATGGGGCAAACTACCGCAAGCTGGCATGAGTCAGCCAGAGAAGCTGCAACAGTACATCTGGCTCCTGGTCCTAACCCAGTAATAGCTTATCATCTCTCCTACATAAAAGCTACAGATAGTTTTTAAGAATTAAGGTTATTTAAGTGTTATTTAATTCTGCTTATTGCTGGTTTCCCCCTTCTCTACTAGCCTGGTCATCACTGCTGTCCTGAACAACAGTGGCACCCAGTGGAGGAGGTGCAGCCTGCACAGTTCAATTTTCAAAGGACACCCAAGACGCTTTAGAAGCTGGACTTTGCATTCAGCCAGCATCCTGCATGTGCCCTATTCAGGCAAACAAAAGGAGCCTGAGTAAGGAATTTAAAACTACATAGCAGAGAAAGCCACAACACTGCTCTTTGACATTAACAGATATTTTTCCAAGATGCGATTTCTATGAATCATAATTTTTTTGTGCCAATAATAGCAAGTTTGCAGATCTGTGAGGAACAGAGATCACTGTGTACCCCAAAAGAGCACTATACTTCTTTTAGGGCACATATAATTATCAATAACAATATTTTGCACCTTAGGTCTGACCTGCCTGACTACCAGAAATCATTTGGTCCTTTCAATAGCTCTCTAAGATGGGGAGTAGTAGTAATATTCATATTTTGCAGCTCATGAAACTGAAGGAGAGAGTAAGGCACAGATCTTTAAGCGTACACGCCATTCCACATGTAAGTGCTATCATGTCAAACCATTGTAAGGAAATTCCCTCTACAAATAAAGCAATGAGACTCCTTACGTGGGAGAGACATAGATATTTAGTAAACTCTGCAAATGCAGAACAGTGTCAACTTAGACCCTTGCAAGTTTAGGTAGCAACTCTAAGTGTTGACTAAATCTATACCCAGGTGTCTAAATATTTTCAAAGTTCAGAGCCAAGTGGTTTCAGTGCTATTGCAAATTACTGCAAGCTCAACAAAGAACAAGTCTCTCTCAGTTGAGAGCAGAATTTTGATTCTTCCTAGCAGAAGCTTATTATAGGAGTGGAAACAGAGATAACCACAATATGACCAAAATACTCCTTTTTAGCATAAACCAGGTAAAGAGATGTCATGTGAATATTTCACTGCCAGGAGCTCACAATAAATCAGTTATCCTGCTTCTACTGTCATCAGCATCAAGCAAACACCGGAACTAACATAGTGAGAAAACAAAGTTATTGTGTTTACCCAGCAAAGCCAATCTGTCCTCCTGTATTTTTTTCTGGAGTTGCTGTATTTCAAAATCTTTCTCTGTCACCAGTTTGTACAGTCTGCAGTTCTCATCTCGGACCTCTCGAAGCTGATCCTGGAGCTGCTCGTTCTCAATCTCAAGCAACCTGGGAAAAAATAAGCCATAATGGCAAAGGTCACTGTAATGTGCTTCAAATAGACGCTTCCAGAAATAAAATAATGAAACAACTATATGCTAGATGAGCTGAGCTTACCAGGAGTAAGTTTACTGAATTAAGTAGAATATCCTAAACCTTAGATCACAACACAAGATGATGATCTGACCTATTCGGTTAACTTATTTCTTCTGAAAAAATTCTGCACTTCCTTGTGTTGTCGGGACAAAAGATCACAGAACAAGTATCCTTTCAGTGCCCTTGAGGTTACTGAACAGTCTCATCTCACTCACTTTTACTTATCTGGTTCGAGGAAACCAGGCAGGCTTACCATTCAGCATCCATGACGTTCAGGCTTTACTTTCTATACTTACCAAAGCGAACAGAAGTCAACAGAGCATCAACTACAAAAGCTGCTACTGAGGTTCTTTATTTAAAAATGAATGTTTCGTAGCAAATCACAAAAGACCAATTTCCTATGCATTCATCTGATTTTCCTGGAACCCCACCAGGATGGACTGGCATCAGTTTGTATTGTTAATGTTGCTTTTCGGAATTCATTTAGAAACAAAGAATATCAAAAAGCCCTCTGAACAGGAGGAAATAGCCTTGCTTCTCCTATTCTTCAGTACATTTAGTAACATTTATGGGTTTCATTTCTCTAAGACATCCAGAGAATTAATAACTTTAATCTCTTTCCTGTCCTTACAGGATGGTTCCTCCAAATGTAAAAACTAGAAGCTAAGACCTCAGGGGCTCAATTCACCTGTGGGCACTCAGGCATCTATTTGAGATGCCCCAGGATTATCTGAGCTCCCTACATGAGGCCAGCAGCCATGACGCAGGGTTCTTGGGAAAACTACTGGGGCCCAGGCAGAGAATCGAGAGCATCTCAGAGAGCACTTGCCAACCATGTGTGGACATACGAGCCAACCCCAAGAATTACTAATGTCCTCCAACTTTAGACATACCTTTTAGCCAGATTCCTCCAGACAGCAGCATTTCAGAATAGAAATGAGCCTGTCTCCATTCCACAGAGAGGAAACCAAACGTGCTAAGAGAAGCTGTACTGACACTCCCTTCGGTAAGTATGTTTGCTGGCTCAAGTCAGAGGTTCCCATTCTGCCTGCCTCTGAGTTTCCTCTCTCCTCCCACCTGAACTCCCTCATCTCCCCCCATCTGAGTTTCCAGGTGGGGCCCCACTCTGTACCAAGACATGGGTGTCTCTGTGAACAGCAAGCCAAAACACCCACAAAAGTCAAAGGTGGTCTAGTTGGTACATCCAGTGCTGCCTACAGACTAGCTGCCACTGTAGGGCGATGGAAATCACTCTTTAACTGTCACTAAGTGCACTGATGAGGGGACTCAATTCAGTTACCCACGCACAGGTGCCATTTGGGCCACGCACCCACCACCCAGCTGCTGCTGCTGAAGGGTGCGGGTCTCCTGTGTCCTGTCTATCATTCCCATGTGGAAGTTCCTGATACCCTACAGCATCTCAGATATCATTAGACACCTAAACCATCCAGATGAATTGACCCCTAAATTCTTATTATCTAGAGTGTCACCCTGAATGTCTACATTTTGGTGACTTAATCTGGCATAGTGTCCCACCCCTTTGGCCTATAGACTGATTGCTCCAGGCTACAACAGAAGTAGGTAGCTTGCATGATCACAGAGATTTGGATAAAGCCCAGTTGTTGCAGTATAAACCTGTGGCTATAGACATATCGACAGCCAGATAAGTCAGCTATCTCAATAGTCACCTAAATATTTTCTATCCAAAAATTTTAGTAAGCTTTTTGCTCCAACTGGACTTTGGAGCTTTTAAAGGCACGCTTCATATGTACATGTCAGAATAAATGAGCTCTTAAAGCACTGCCATAAACAGCACAGTCAATTTATGAGACAATTCACAATCCATAATTAAGAAATGCACTTCTGTTTCAAAGCTGCAAATCAAAGGGAGATCAAAGGCAGCTGTTTACAAAGGAGAAGAAAGAAAGCAGCAATCTGAGCAGAGAAAAGGCAAAACTAAGTTATTCCCACATGTACCACTCATAGAAGTGAGCAACAAAACTGTGCAGAACTAATTAGAGACACATGGACAAAAGATTTTTAACAGGGAATTAACATGAAAAAAGGTTCTAAGCTCTTAACACACCTGATCAGAGATGTCTTCCTCAGAGCTGGCTTCCAAGTCTTGACAAAAAGTACTTACAGCAGGATGGACAGAAATCCCAACTGCACAGAGACAAGAGTCTCCTCTGAGAAACTTCTCCATCCCATCCCACCCCAGAGTGACTCTACATGTTACAAAGGAGGTAGCAGGTTCCACTGAGTGGCTTAGCTATGGAAAGTCAGCCAAAAGAAACAGGCTGCAGAAAGGTAACCCTTTTCACTCTAGTTCAAGGAAAGAGTCAGAGGAAGCTTATGAGCAACGCCTATGACTGAAATTCAGGTAAGTGTCTTTCCTAACTCTGTTACAGTTTCTCTGTGTGATGGGGAGAATTGCTTAAATACACCAAAGGAAGCAGGGAGGATAAAGTTACAGAAAGAACAAAACAGAAAGACAGAAGTGTCAGCTGAACACTTGCCTAAACAAAATTTGGGAGTAGGACAGGAGGAAGGAAAAATGAACTCCCAAGGCTCGGAGGAAGGGAGACTTCTGAGACGAGAATGTTTTCCAAGCGCCACTATAAACAACACTGACGTGCTGAAATCACTGCCACTGCAGACCATATGGAGTCCTGTTATTCTGGAACAAGTTTCTAACGTGTTGTCATGGGAATACTGCAAAGTACATCCTGGTAAATCCCTTCCAGAAGCAAATCCTGCCTGGATTTGATACACTTATAACCACTCTTTTGCTGAACACAGACATACATGAGCAAAGGACAATCCAGATAAATCTGCTACACCTGCCATGTCAAATGGGGACTTTTAACAGTCAGTGCCACTGAAATGGAGGTAAGTAATAGCTAGCTCTTGAATTACTCAGACCTAAATGACTGAACTGTAAATAGTAGAGAACTGCTGGGACTCTCCTGTACTCTGCAGCTCAGAGTAAGCACACTGCACCAGGATGTGCTATGGGAGTGCCTAAGCCCCTCTCCTCCACCACACAAATCCACATCTGAACTGTGAGAAGCAGTCTCCCTCTCCATTAAAAAAAAAAAAAAAAAATCAGATCTCCATAGTAATCTCTATATAATATCAGAACCAAATGTTGAAGGGAAGACAACAGCTGGTAGAGGTCAGATCAGAAGCATAACTTGGCAAATCAGACAGCTGTGGTGAGGGACCTGTGTGTGAAGAAGACAATGTATGAAGCACTAGTTTCTAGAAAGTCAGCTCCCTGTTTCCACACAGACTTCCTTTGCAGCATGAACACCACATTCCCAGAAGCACCTGAAAGTTTCAGTGGTTCACTCCTGGGTTCCCTGCATCTTCACAGAAGCTCTGCTGCAGCTTATCCACTTGGGCGTTTAAGGAAGCAATCTTCAGAAACAAGCTGAGCAGGGAGTTGCCCAGAGTAACACAAAGGGAGGATCAGCATTTAGGCCCTAATAAACCTTGGTTAGTGGCTTGATAAACTTTGGTAGAGGTGCCCTTCCCCACTCTGGATTCTGGGAGGGGAAACTGTCTCAAAGGTATATGCCTAACTGTGGTTTTCCACCCATGACCCGCTGGTTTTGGCAGAGCTGCCAGTTCCTCCTTCCTGACCCTGTATCACAGTACATCACCCCATCATGGTGCCTATAAAACGGTCTATGGGACTAAAGCTGTAAAATTGGATCACTGAAATGACTTGAGATAAAAGTACCCTTGCCCCAGAAAGTGAATCCAGTTTCCAGCAAATAGCTGTATCCGCACAGCTGCAAGTGGGGAGCAGAAGCAGGAGTTTCTTCAGCTGGCTTCACCACTAACATGGAGCAAATCCCTGAATAGCCAACACTGTAGTAAGTGCAGACATCTTTGGGACGTGTCAACTTCAGACCTGTTCTAGTTTGTACAAAAAATATTAATTGGGTCAGAGGGAAAGACTGACTATATCCTAGGAGGAAGACAAATGATCTGAAATGGGGTTTCAAATCTTTGCTCCCGTAAATTGAATTATGCACTCAGCTCCAAAAACAAGATCGAGGGAGATCCACACCAGAATGTCCAATATCCTGATAATCCAGATACTACCCCAATGGGTAAGGTAAGACCCAAACGCCTGTCCCCAGAAAGATTTAAAACCCTACCATGTATAAACCTGTCAAGTATCTTAACCAGGGGGCAGCTCTGTCTATGAGACCCTCCTATGTAGCTGGCTGTCTTTTGATCTACTAAATCAGGTTATATTGCAAAGATAGCCAGGGGAACACTTTTCTGAGCTACAGGCCTTTGCTTGCACCCATTAGCTGCTTTGCCCTTACCTGTCTTTGGCAATTATTCATGTAGGGAACTTGTTTGTTTAAAAGGCTAGGCAGGAAATAACCAACAGTTCCAAGGATGTTAGTGATCCTGAACGACTGGATTTCATAACACAGTACCTAGCTGCCCCTAGCATGTCACCCTTAACCCCTCTGTCCTGCTTTTCATTTGTGAAACACTGATAATCATAGAATCATAGAATCATTTAGGTTGGAAAAGGCCTTTAAGATCGAGTCCAACCATCATCCATGCCCACTAAACCATGTCCCGAAGTGCCTCATATACACGCTTTTTGAATACCTGCAGGGATAGTGACTCAACCACTTCCCTGGGCAGCCTGTTCCAATACCTGACAACCCTTTCAGTAAAGAAATTTTTCCTGATATCCAATCTAAACCTCCCCTGCCACAACTTTAGGCCATTTCCTCTTGTCCTACCTCCAGCCACCTGACAGAAGAGATCAGCACCCACCTCACTACAACCTCCTTTCAGGTAGTTGTAGAGAGCTATAAGGTCTCCCCTCAGCCTCTTTTTATCCAGACTAAACAGCCCCAGCTCCCGCAGCCGCTCCTCATAAGACTTGTGCTCCAGGCCCCTCACCAACTTGGTTGCCCTTCTCTGAACATGCTCCAGCAACTCAATGTCTTTCCTGTAGTGAGGGGCCCAAAACTGAACACAGGACTCGAGGTGCGGCCTCACCAGTGCCAAGTACAGGGGGACAATCACCTCCCTGCTCCTGCTGGCCACACGATTTCTGATACAGGCCAGGATGCCGTTGGCCTTCTTGGCCACCTGGGCACACTGCTGGTCATATTCAGCCAGCTGTCAAGCAGCACCCCCAGGTCCTCTTCCACTGGGCAGCTTTCCAGCTGCTCTTCCCCAAGCCTGTAGCGCTGCATGGGGTTGTTGTGACTGAAGTGCAGGACCTGGCACTTGGCCTTGTTGAACCTCATACGATTGGCCTCAGCCCATCGATCCAGTCTATCCAGATCCCTCTGTAGAGCCTTCCTACCCTCCAGCAGATCAACCCTCCTTCCAACAATAATAAAAGAGCACATCATAACGGTCTGAGGATAAACACGTTAGGGGCAGCGAGAGTCTTCTCAGGATAATGAAAGCCCAGTGCGTGAAGACAGAAAGTGCTCTGTCAACTTAATATGAGTTTCATAAGATTATATGCAAAATATACTTCTTTAACTTCCTGAAGGAACAGTGCTGCTATACCTTTACCTTTTGCTGTCATCTTCATTTACAGGTTGTCCTATTTCAAACAGGTTTAGATCATGTGGGACTCTGAAAGTTTCCTGTGCATTGCCATCATCACCCTTCTGACTGTTCTGTTTTTCCTTCTTCCTCTCCATTAGATTTTGCAGCCGCCTTTGCTGTTGTTCTTGATAAGCCTTGAACTGACTTTTAAAATGCTCATTGACTTTTATGTCTGACTCCATTGTTTACTGAAAGCATAACAAGAAGAAAATAAAAAGTGACAGAGAGCAGAATCAACATCGCTTTGAAAAACATCCTCTTCTAGCAGCTGCTTTGCAGTTTTTCCTCACTGACCTCCGCACAATCTCCCTGCCACCTCCTCCTCTCAGCCACTGTACTCTTCAGCCTCACTGCCTTTCTTCAAGTGCCTTTTTCCATAAATGGCTTTCAAACAGTCTTCAAAAAAAGTTTTTGGGTCTTTTTCACTCTAGCATTCAAAAAGCAATGTCTTAAAATATTTTTAAACAAATCTGTTTAAATAAACATTTTTACAGAAGAGCAAGTTGGGGTCAAACCCAAGTGACTGTGGCAAGCACATTACAATGACTAAAGGGAGCACAGACTGTCTGCAACCATCCAGCCTTCCTTGCCACATTTCAAAGAAAGGTGCAGATCGCCCCATTTTTGGGTTAACATGGGACTGACAGAAGAAGAAAGATCTCTGTTTATCCTAATGCTCCCTTTGGGCGCTAGACACTGAGAGTGTGGCTTAATCTTCCCCCTGAGTTTCTAAGCATTAAGTGATAACATTAAAGCAATAATATTGCTACCCATTTAAGTGTCAAGAGCTTTACTTAGTATGACTAAAGACAATCAGTTTGCTGATGTATTCCAGCCCCCTCTCCTTCTGTTTGACATTTACTGTCAGCAAAAAATCTAGTGCACCTTTGGCCTAGGAAAAGGGATCAGTAAAATCTTTGGAAGGCACACCCTCCACTGAGTAATTAACACAGGCCCTTTCTCACACTAAGGCAGCAATCGTCCTGATAAACTGCCAAAAGGCACGCTGCGTCCCTTTGTGCCTGTATGTACTGTGTGGGCAGAGACGCACTGCAAGCAGCTTTACCTCCAGGACACCCTGGGGTGTGGGCAAGGTGCGTTAAGGACTGAACAAGCCCAAAGAGCCAAAGTCAGCTGCCTCTGCCCAGCCCACAGGCCTCGTGGGTACGAGCGACGGCCTGGGGGCAACCTTTAGCCTTCCAACCTACCTGGCTACCGACTCCAAACCTGTCACGGAGGGATCTGCCCCAGAGCTGCTGTGTGAGGAGACGGGCTTCCCTCTCTTCCCCGCCCAACTCCCGCCTTGTCCTGCGGCCTGACAGGGCCTGACACAGCCCCACTCCCTCCCCCCCCGCCCCAGCCTACCGAAACCGCCTTCCCCGGCCCCCGGGAGCAGCGGGAGAGCCCACCCCGGCCGCCCTCTCCCACCGGCCGCCCGCCTCGGCTGAGCCGGGCCCGGCCGCTCCGGCTCCGGCTCCGGGCCCGGCCCCGGCCGCAGCCCCACGCGGTTCCCATAGCAACGGGGCAAGGGCAGGGGAAGGGCAGGGCCGCGCATGCGCCCAACGGCGCCGCCGGCGGGGCGGGGCTGGCGCCCTTCTCCTCAGCCCCGCCGCCATGACGGCTCTCCTCAGCAGATACCGCCTTGCCGCGGAAAGCCCCGGCCCCTCGGGGTTACGGCGGTGGCTGGAAGGGGGCTGCTTCTTTATCCCGCCCCGGGCTGGGGTGGAGGAGGAGGAGGGCAGTTACAGGTAAAGGCCTCTTCATACCGCTCCGCAGCTCCACCCCGGTGAGGGGGAGCCGGCGTGAGCAAGCAGTCGAGGACGGCAGCGTTGTAGCGGCTGGGAATGACCTTTTCCAGTAGCACTGCACCCTCTCAGGTGATTTTTATTCACGTATGTAAGCTCACCCCAATCCCGCCGCAGGAGGCTGAGTGCACGCCCCTCCCCCCCCCCCCCCAAAAAATAAAAAATCCATAGCCAAACGCTTTTTATCTCCAGCGCTCGCACATTTATTCGTACTTCATCTCCCGCTGCTCTGTACAATAGGTCACACACAGAGGTGCAGTATGTACCTTGCGGTATTTGTTACAAAGAGACACCATACTGTCACCACGGAATGTAAGCTAATAGGAGAAAACGAGGTTTTTACAAATTGCATTTATTTTCGTGACTGCCATTGGAGATACAAGGGGTTCGAGAGTAAAATAACAGTGGCAATTTGCAGAGAAGGGTTTTAACACATCAAAGATCACGGGGGCTTTTCAGATTTAAATGTTTTAAAATTTCAGTGGGGAATGACGCTGCAGAAATCGGAGCTAGTAACTAAAAGCATTAGAACACCAAGATTTAGTTTTCACAACATGTATTTTAAATGTTACATTTAAATGTTACTCAGAAGAACACTGTAAATAAAGTTACAAAACAGTAATCCAGAAGTCTGAAAATCTATAGTAAAAATAGGGAGCCTGTGTCTTCATTAACAATGAATAAATATAACATTTAAATAGCTGCAACACACCAAATATTTCTCTCTTGACTTAAATAAAAAAAATATAGACATTTATATCTCTCTATTTTAGAAGTCATTTAGTGCTACTGGAAGCTTCTAAATTACAAAGTTGGAGGCTGACAAATATACAGGATAGAAAATGACAGCAAAGCATTCACAACACTATCTTACAGATGTGGCCTCCACACTCTGCCTGAGGCCTAACGGAAGCTAGTTCAGACTTTGTGGTTTTAGGCAATGGCAGCAAAAGAAGTCACCAATTTTAGGACCGAGTCGACAGTCGAGGGGAAGATAAAGGGATTGTACTCTACTATATCCCCTAAAAACTGGGATACGGTAGCGTCAATCAGAAAGAGCCAGACCCCGACACCCGCTCCCCCAGGGCGCAATCATTTAGGCTGCCAGCTTTAAGACAGTGTACCATACACAAAATACATATAGGGCAATTCTCTGATACCATGTATTATTTTTTTCCTCAAGAACCCCTTGATATGAGGTTTGTAGCTGCAGTACATAGGCCACCACCAGGACAGAGATTTCAGTCATCTTTCCATTACTCCTTGGGCTTCACCATGTACTCCTGAAACATTGAATACAGCACACCTACAAGACAGAAATACAAGCACAGTTAGAAAGCTGGGTTAAAGAGGCAATAATGGGTTTCAAAATCTGAACAGTAAGAGATATTCTCAGCAATGGAAATAATGTTTCCCTTCTGTATTTTTTTTTAATAGCAGCGATGAACACTACAAAATTCTTCATATACAGAGAAACTGGATATGAAAATATACTGTATATAAAAACGCAGATCCCCAGCCAATCCTAGTTTGCTTTGCAGCCAAAGTCAAGTGCTTTTTTGTCGGTATAGACAAACGGTGTTTTATGGGATGTACATTTACACACATACACAGCTGCAATACTTGGATGAGACCCGGGATGTACAAATCAGTACATTCAGGGACACAATTCCAGTCCCGAAAATAATACTGTAGGCTATGCAAGCTGATTTTCCAATGTGTTAAATTCAGAAACAGCAACATATTTACAAGGAAAAATATTAACATCAGATAGTCTTTTTTTTTCTTTGCCTCCAATTTCAACACCCGCAGAACCTCACATACTTCCTGCATCTAAAACTAGTCAAAACTTCTACCCTCAAAGGTAGCGCAGTTTAATATTGAATATGTGTATTTAAACATCACGTTATTCTAGAAAGGCTGAGTGAGCACCAGTAACAACCATAAACATCCTGAAATATAATAGCCTGGAGACTTCCACCCCAAGGATATTTCACGCACGCTGTATTATCCACTAGGAGAAGAGATGCGGGAGGTTTTCCGTGGTCCAGCTTGCCATTGCCGAGGACAGCCTCCCGTTCGGTACGTACCACACGTTATCGCTCCCACGACGAAGCCCTGGGCTGCCACGCGCATGTGAATCAGGTGAAGAGACATTTTCATGTCGCCTCTGTGCTTCAGTCTGTACAGCCCATAGCCGACCACCATGGCGAAGCCAGCCATCCCTACAAGGCAAGGAAAGCATCCTCCTGAGTCGAGATCCAACTCATCGAGACGTGTGGAGTGACCCACCTAAACAAGATATCCTGGGAATAATCACGTTTTGATCCAATCACGCTGGTTTTGTATAGATGGCAAGTCCTGGCCTGCTTACTGTTTTCACTCGAGTGCCATCTCATTCAATGCCCAAGTCAGTGCAGAGGAGAGAGATTTCCACTAGTGTTAAAACACCACAGCAGTAGCTCAAGGTGTCAGAGTTTCCTGGATATGTTTCAGAAAGGACAAGTCCTGCTTGCACCCTCTTTCCTGGATGGAAGCTCGCACCCAAGAACACCGCTCGGCTCCTCAGCATGTGGACGCACCCTGACGTACCCACCAGCCTGCTGAGGTTGCTGTTTCAGCTGTTGTCACATTTGGCCAGCTTTCACTGGGACACGACAAGGCATATGTTACTTGTCCCGTGCTGTGGGGAGAGAGGTTCAGCAAGGTCTCTTTCACAGGGATAGAGTTCACTTTTAGTCCTTCAAAATGCCAAACGCAGTGTGCCACCTCCAACCTGTGTACACTGATGCTCTTACAGAATACAGAGCAACAATGCACAAAAATGCCCGATTCCATCCACTTTATTGCATATTTAGGATAATTATTTACATAGTTCAAAGGAGGCTGCCAAGTTTTAAGTGTTGTGTATATTTTACCAACAAGAGCCCAGACAGCTTGTCTCCCTGAACAGGAGTATTACCAGTTCCACTTGTGAAGCTGTAAACCCTTACTTCACTGGTGCATGATCCATGTGGCAGCTTCATTAAATACCAATTAAGAGCTTTAGAGCCTTCAAGCTAGCTCCGACACAGGTTGAAGGTAAGTTCTGCCAATCTGCTTGGGAGAACCCGAGCTCGCAGTGTTCGTAGTATGCTCTAGCGAGCTGGAGAGTGAAGTCCTGTGACCGCAGAAACCAGTGACAGATATCTGTTAGCAAACACTTGGAACAGTTCACCCCAAGTGACCCAACTCCTCTCCACTTAAGGTGGCTGGAAATCAAAATGTGTCTCATGTCAGCAGCAGTTCCTGATCAGAGGAAAGTTCTCAGGATGAACGCGACTGATCCTCCCCTCAGAGGCTTTTTTGGGGTCTCGGCAGAGAGGCTGAGAACTTAAACGACCTCCTCAAGCTGGGGTACCATAAAACCTACTAAGAAAATGCATTTTAAACTAAGGGATGGCAGCAGAGAAGAGCGAAATGTTTAGCAGGTGGGCTGTATTTTAGATACTTCTGTTTTGTATTTTGTTAGCTTCAAAGTCACTTCGCAGTGATCACATAGTTCCTGGTAACTGTACTCCGGAACGGCTGCAAAACACACTCCTTACTGCCCAACAGGACCACCTGAACATGTTTTTTAAGGTCACCTAAATGGTCTTTCAGGGTTTGTTGGCGTGGCATTTTTTTGGTAATTGTAGGTTCTGAGTTTTCTATTTAAGATAACAGGCCTCACCAATTTGCCTGTTTCTTGCAGAACAAATACCATTCCGGGCAGGAGGATTACTGCTGTCACCACACAGAAAGCCTACACGAGGAAGTAACCTCAAAGTAATTTCCTGTTCACAGGAAAAAGTGGCAGTATTTACCGTAATGATTGCCCATGAAGAGAAAGATCTAGGTAACCACATTCTTCATCTTTAAACTTACCGAGGGGTACAAATGGTGTCTCTTTAAATTTTCTTAACAGCTTCGATGTCTGGCTGGTGTCAGACTCGTACTCGGAGAAAACGGATTCCTGACCGGACGACATGGTGGCTGTGAAGACAAAGAGCCTCTCTTCAGCTTTTAGAAACACCAAGCTATGAGAACTTTTAGAAAAAGAAAATCCCTTGCATATTCCACCAGGCACAAATGTCCAGGTAGTGAGGTACAAGCACAAGAGCTAGACTTAAGCTGATGAGCTGCACTGACTTCAAGTGAAGTCTTGGGAAGCAAGGTTGTTGCATACTAGAACAGGTAAGGACAGGAGAAAAATAAAGTAGCAGCAAAGCAACAGATTTCTGCCATCCGTTTTCACACCATTACAGATCCCAGCGGCTCCCCGCGCGCTCACAGGTGGCGAGAAGCTGCTGAAAGCTTTGGTCACTGCCTGCGTTTCCTTTTAGGACTTCCATCCTCCATCGCGCTGCTTTGCTTTCACAGGCTATTCCTTAATAGCAGCTCTGACCTCAGAAAAGTTCATTCCTCCCCTTTCGCTCCCTGCCAAGAACAGCGACGGAAGCGCTCGGGGTGGAAACCGCGAGCCGCTGCAGAAGGTCAGCCCTACCTGGCAGCTCGTCAGTCACTACTACAGCTTATCCCACCTCGTTCGCCACTTCAACAGAGCGTCAAACTCCTGCCGGAGAACGCAAGAATGTAAAATGGCAGCTGCCGAGGAGTGGGAATGAGTCTTCAAGCCCTCGATAGGCACAGGCTCGTGTGGGGACGCCTAACAGCCATGAGAAGGGCTCTACTCACTGAGCCATCATCACCAAACCTGTGAGACCATCCTCCAAAACTTGCCAGCTTGTTGTGCTGTCCCCATCACGGATTACACCAAGGCCTGTTCCTTTGGTGCCCGGCAAGAGCATCATTCTTCAATTAGTGCCTATTTCTGCTACCACAATGGGCTCAACAACATCACAAAGGTCTCCGCTAGAAAAATCTCTACCGGTTTTGTTCCAGTTTTGCCATCAACGCGCTCAGCAGAAACATACAGCTCGGCCTCGCATGGAAGTACTCCAAGCTCTTGCAATAAGCCAACAGGACCTTAATTTAAGCGCGGGCTAGTAAACACATGCAAAAGACTTCAAACGTGGCCGTCCTCCCCGGTTACGCAGCGTTCTGCGCGGCAGACGGATTGCTTTTTGAACTAAACTTGCAAACCATTTCCTCTGCAGGCCGCAGGGTTTGGTCCCTCTGCACCTGCTACAACTACCCTCGCTGGCTAAATCTAAGTTTTGTTTTAGCCTGACTCGCTCGGAGAAGGAAACACCCGAGCAAACCCTGCGGAAGCCGGGCGACCCCCCCCACCCGGCCACCACGACCTCGCCGCCACCCGCAGCAAGGAGACAGGGGACACCTCTGCGGGGTGGGGGGGAAGAAACAGCTCTGACACGGGTGGAGGCAGACGGCTGGCAAAGCCACAGCTCCCAACAGACCCACGCGTGGCCCCTGCCCCGCTCCAGACCCAGGTCCCCGCACCCCACACCGGCCTTCTGCCCTACTCCAGGCCCACGCGCCCCCCTCCCCCCGGCCCACGCACACAGACGGGGGTCTCTGCCCCTAAATCTGCCCAAGTGCTTCCCCCTCCTGCCCCGGGGTGTCCCCCCCGGAGGCCCCGGCCCTCACCGCTCCGCCGCCGCCGCCGCTCCCCCTCGCTACTCCGATACCGGCCGGCTTCTGCCAGCCCTGGCCCCGCCCCCTCGCCTCTTATTGGCCGGCTTCGCCCCGCCTCCTCCTCCGCCTCCCGCTTCCCCTCCGCCGCCCCGACCGAGGACCACAACTCCCAGCGTACAGCGCGGCAGCTCCTCCCCCCGCCGCCGCCAGCCAATCCGGAATGGGGAGGCGGGGCAGGCCGTGACGTCGCCGCCGAAGGGTTGGACGCATTGCGGCGGAGTGACGTAGCGTGGCGTCTGAGGGCGGGGAAGGGGCAGCTCGGCGAGGCCTTACCCGGAAGAGCGGGCCTTCCGCCTCTGCGGCGGGCTAGCTCGAGTTTGGAAAACGAGAGAGGTTTGGGGAGGAACCCGGCGGTTTGTTTCACCCCCAAAGAGCAGGGGGGTTGCAGGATGGAAAAGCAGCCCCCAGCGGTTTGGTTTGGTTTGGTTTTTTTTTTCCTGCAATTTGGCGGATTTTCGCTTCAAAAACTTCTCAGCGTCGGTATAAACCCGCGCTTCCACATCAGGTGGAAGCTCTTCAGCAGAAGGCAAACTCGGAGCCCGGCTTTCCCTTGGTCGGGTGTTCTTTTTCCTGACAGTGAATTGTCTCATTCACTATTTTTCCCCGAATTTCAGCTTTCGAACAGAGCGCACTTTGCCCCCGCTGTATGCCAGGCAGCGGATTTTGAAGCCCAAAGACCACCTAGACATTGCTCCTGACTTAAAGCAAACCGGACTCTGGAGCAGGAGGAAAAAAAATCCCCCGGGATCCTGAAGATGCCTGAAACCCTCCCGTAAACCTGGGGGCAGCTCATCAGAGCAAAACAGCAAAGAAAAGTCCTTTTCTCCACAAACCCTGCCTGGTTTTGCAGTGTTCGTGACTCCTCATCTCCAAGCTCGGGGGGGAAGCAGAGCTTCTGCTTCTGCAGGGCTACTCCACCGCTGACACGCAGCATTTTCAATGGCGTAAAAGAAAGTGGCTCAGATAACCTCGTGTTAGTACAGCTGTATCTCTCTAAACGTGCTTCCCATTACTGGTAATCTGGTTATTTTGCTTGCCAAAGTCATTAGGGCTCTGCAGAGTCTGAAAGGAAAAAAAAATATTATGCAATTACCAGCTCCCAAATTGAGTTAAAATCTTGTAATAAATTACGGTGAAGGCTACTTTCTCCAGTGACTCTCGGAGGCATATTTAATTCCCTGCAGCTCTGTGTGTTATGTGTTTCAGGGGAGAAACTCAATTAAAAAAACCCCGCATTTCATTTTAATTGCTGGACTAATGAAACTGCTGTCACCTGTAGCGTCCCTGTGTGTGTGCGTCTGGCACCTTGGCTTTGTGAGCAGCTTCTTGCTCTCTGCGGATGTGTATGTTGCCCATATATATTTATTATAGGATATCTTTTAAATGCAGGCACACATGTACGCCAGCTGGTGGTGGCAAACATGGAAATGGGTAAAAATAACATATTTCTCTCTGCGAATCCACCTACCACGGGGTAGGTTGGATACGGGGCTGTGGCCATTGCTGCTGCTCTGTTCTCCCGTTTTTACCAGGGCGGTTTGGCGTTTATAAAGCGCACCAGGGTTGGTACGGGGGATGGTCTTGGCACGGTCAGGGTATTCCCCATGGCCTTGGTTTTTGGTGAGATGAGGGGAAACGAGCCGGAGGGTGACCACTCACCAACAGTGACGCTCTAGAACCTCTTCAATAAACCATTTTATCAGAGACACCTTTGACAGGCAAGCAAAGGGTTGTGCTGTGAAGCTGTCCCCAAAACATCCCTGTGGCAGTGTCAGGGGTCTGGCATGTCGCTGCTGTGGGCGATCTCTTTTTGCACGTTCAACCACGCCAATAAGCTCTTTATTCCATTACAACTTGCAAGGCTTTGCCGCTGCCTGCGGAGACACGTGCTTGTCCCCACGGAGCTGCCAGTGCCCGCTGGCCCCGGCCATGTCCCCGCTGGTGGCCATTTCTGCTCTTGCAGGGGATTAGGACCCTGCAGCATCCAAGTAGCACATCGCTTATTCAGATTTCATGGAAAAAATGCAGATTTCAACACCAGGGTCTCAGCCCCGGGAGCCTCTCAGTGCAGAGACGAAGGAGGTCCGATCCTGCCTGGGGGTGCTGGGAGGTGGGCAGCATGGATGTCATCTTAATATCCGTCTGGCAAGAGCAGATGTTTCCACTAATTAAAGCTTTTTGAAAACAAAATATTAAGAGGGAGCTTGTTGCCACATCTGGGGTTGGGATGCAGCAAACCCAGAATCAACAGGGAAAAAGAAATTAGGGACAGATTGCTTGTTTGGGAGGAGATGAGGTGGAGAAAAGGGAAGGATCAAGGTGGACGGGGAAAAGCTTGCAGGGAAAAATGGAGAGAAGAAGGGCAAAAGGAACTGGTTATCTTTAAGCAAGCAGCTGGTCTGTGTGCTTGTCTGCGTGACCCTGGTCTGGCACATCCCAGAAAAGCCTCCTTCCGACTATTTTGTGGGTGGTTTTGCCGCCCAGCCGGTGCATGCTGGGGTGCATGGGATCCACCAGCGATCTTCACGTTGTGCTGACGTGGGTCCTTGGTCCCAGCAGCTCTGGCTGTTCCTAGCGTGGTGCCCGACTTGAGCTACACAAGAGCAGGTTGTATTTCTGAAGGAGGGGTGCTGGGTCCCTGTGGCGCAGAGATGATTCCTACAGTGCTCTGACCCAGTGATGAACACCAGGAAAGGCGAAACAAAACCAGGGAGGTCACACTGAGCTCACATTTCCTGCCCATGCTCTTACACAAGTCAAAGAGGTTCCTAAAAGCCTGATTCAAGCCTCCAGCAGGATGGGAACAGGAGAAGAAGCTCCTGTAAGTGCATTTTCTGCTTCTTGCTTGCAGACAAAGCTGCATGAGAAACCTAGAGGTTTTCTTTTCTTCTTGAAAGTTAGCCAGCTCATAAGTGCCAGTGCTCCAGCGGACTTGGAATTAATTTCTGAGCTCAGCCCACGTTGCATGCATCAGTTCTCCACTGTGAGCTACAGGATGGGGATGTGAATATCAGTGCCAGCGTGATACAGAGTGGGGAAGACACGGCAGAGAGAGAAGAGGCATCTTGGTGGGCTGGAAGAGACCCAGAAATGGAAATTTTCAGGATGGTTTGTCCTGATGTGGGTGCGGGGTGGGGGGGGGAAGGTGTTTAGGAGTCTTGCTGGGTGTTGCTGCAATCAGAAGGGTGGGCAGCTTTGGTTTCCTCTTGAAAGCATACAGTCAGAACTGTAGATGGCTAAGGATGAATTTCCTCCAAAACATGAAACAGAAAAAAAAAGCGCTTTTTCCCAGAAAAGTCTTTTTCTAGCACTCTTCCATGGCAGATCTCCTCTCCAAGGCTGCTCTGTCTGAAGTGCCCTGCGGCACGCTCCAAAGAACTGTGAGACAGCAAGAAAACATTTAAATCCAGCCCAACCCAAATTTTCTTTTCTTTTCAGCTGCCTGGAATTGCCTGGAATGAGTATTTAAGCAATTTTAGGTACGGGACTGCTACAGGTATGTAGCTACAGCTTCACCCTTTACGGCCGCACACCCAAAGCCTTGGGTGCTTTGCTTAATCCGCTTGGGGTGGAAGGGCTCCCCTTTCCTGGTGTCCTGATTTCAGCTGGGATGGAGTTAATTGTCTTCCTAGTAGCTGGTACAGTGCTATGGTTTTGAGTTTGCTATGAGAAGAATGTTGATAACACACTGATGTTTTCAGTTGTTGCTAAGTAATGTTTAGTCTAAAGTCAAGGATTTTTTAGCTTTTCACACTCAGCCGGCAAGAAGGCTGGAGGGGCACAAGAAGTTGGGAGGGGACACAGCCAGGGCAGCTGACCCAGACTGGCCAGAGGGGTATTCCATACCATGTGACGTCATGCCCAGTATATAAACGGGGGGGAGTGGGGGCAGGGGGATCGCCGCTCGGGGACTAACTGGGTGTGGGTGGGCGGGTGGTGAGCAATTGCATTGTGCATCACTTGCATATTCCAGTCCTTTTACTATGACTATTGTAATTTTATTAGTGTTACCAGTATCATTATTAGTTTCTTCTCTTCTCTTCTATTAAACTGTTCTTATCTCAACCCATGTTTTATTTTTTTTTTCCGATTCCCTCCCCCATCCCACTGGGTGGGGGGAAGTGAGTGGGTGGCTGTGTGGTGCTTAGCTGCTGGCTGGGGTTAAACCACGGCACCTGGGGTGTTCATGGGAGGGGAACCGTCCCTAGGAACTGCAGAGCCACTGTGGGGTCCGTCCTCCTTGGGACGCATAGCACAACCGGGGACCAGCACCTTCATTTTCTCATTACTTGGTGGCTGCAGGTCTCTTAGGCAGTGGGAGAAACAGGTCCTCAAGGAGAGCAAGGCAGGAGTAACTGCAGACAGGGAACTACACAGGCATGCTTGTTTTGGGATTGCTGGAAAAATGAGCTCCAGCGGAAAGGTGGTCAGGTTTGGCCATGGCCGAAAAGTGGCGTGTTTTAGGGATGGAGGGGTATTTGCACTATTTTTTCCCTGTGACAGCCCTGGGTTGCTGTGAGAGCCTGGAGATTAGTCACTGTTTCCTGAAATCTGGGCTGCAGCTGCCTAAACACTGAAGCCAGCCTGCAGTCCTGGGGAGCGGCCGGCTGCACGGCCCTTGCCCTCCTCAGTCAGGAGGGTTTCAGCCCACGCCTCATCTCACGCACAATAGATTCCAGCAACATCATTCCAGCTAAATCTCTACCTCTAACCTTGATTCAGGAGTTGACTCTGGTGCCTACAAGTCTTTATGTTGGATGGGGCTTTGAGCAACCTGATCTAGTGGAAGGTATCCCTGGCCATGGGAGGAGGGTTGGAACTAGATGATCTTTAAGGTCCCTTCCAACCCAAAGCATTCTATGATTCTATGATTCTATGTTTTCCACTTACTAATATCTTTTACAAGAATCCATGGCTTGGTGTCCTACAATTGGCATGGGAGCAGTGAGATGTGTCTTACTGGGAGCCGTGAGATGTTCAGCATTTCATCTCTGGGAGCAGCCCCACCAACATAAAGGTGCTGGTAGCAGGTTCTGCTTCACGGAAAATTGAGATGCAGCTTTCCCAGTAGTGACGTGGGTGAATCTCAAGCAGCTCACAGAGAAGTGTAGTGGTGGATTTGCCATAATTTAGAGCAGAAACTTCCTCAAAAGCTTGCAGTGGTGTCAGGAGGAAGTGGTGAGTTATGTCAGAGGGGACCGTGCTCATTTACTTTCAAGATTTAATGTGTTGGAGTAAGAAAACCAGAATTTTTTTTTATATATATGTATGTGTAGACAGATGTGCCCATGCCGTAGGCAAAGGCCAAGGAGTGCAGGACACAAAATACTTATCAGAATGTGGCAGAAATTTGAACCTATGAACTAGAGGAAAACCCTCTGTGATGTGATGTTTGTCTTTCCCGTGTGGATTGGAACAACATTTTGATCCCCTTCACTTGTCTTTTGCTCCTAGGCAGCCACGTGTCAAACGCAACTTCAAAGGTGGCAACAACAACTGCTGCCACCTTGCTGGATGCTGCCAATTCAAGTGACTACCCGTACGAGTACTTGGATGAGGAGGATTACATGCAGTATGGCCTCTGCACAAAAGAAGAGCTGCTCTCCTTTAGCAGAGTATTCTTGCCATCTTTTTACACCGTGGTCTTTCTGGTTGGGTTTGTCGGGAATGTCCTCCTGTTTATTGTCCTCATTATGTACATCAGGAAGAAAAAGAAGATGACCGAGTTGTATCTGCTGAACCTGGTGGTTTCAGACCTCTTCTTCCTACTAACCCTTCCTTTTTGGGCTCTATACATTTCTCAGTGGGTGACCTGGGACATATTTTGCCCGGTCTTAAATGCCATGTACACTCTGAATTTCTACAGTGGTATTTTTTTTGTGAGCTGCATGAGTCTGGACATGTATCTGCAGATAGTTCACGCTTGCTCTCCTCACGGCTCCATGACACAGAGGAATTCCATCCTCGTCTTGTTGGTAGTATGGGTCTTTTCCATCCTCCTCTCCATTCCTGATGGCCTCTTCACCAGCACAAGGCAAATCCACAACAAAACCATCGTGTGCGCCCATGATTATGGCCAGAAGCACTTATTTTGGAAAGTCGTCTTTCGGGTTATTCAAAACATCCTGGGCTTCCTTTTTCCCTTCCTCTTCATGGTGTTTTGCTATTCCCGCATAGCGTGTGTCCTCACCATGTCTCAGTTGCCTGGTTCAAGGCGAGCGCTCTGCTTAGTCTTTACTCTGGTGGGTGTCTTCTTTGTCCTGTGGTCCCCTTACAACATCGTCCTCATCCTTCACTCCCTGCAAGATGTCGGTGTAATCAGGAGCTGTGAAAGCAGTAGGCAATTGGACTATGCCATGCAGATCACGGAGAGTTTGTCCTTTGTCCACTGCTGTCTCAACCCCTTGCTCTATGCTTTTGTGAAAAAACGATTCAGGTTATATTTATGGAAGATCCCTCAGGCCATTTTCAGGAGAAGTGCTTTCTTTGACTTCCAGCCCTCAGGGACAAGCCAGTCTTGCAGCAGATACGCAGCTGAGATAGAAATGTTGAGTATCACAAATGCATGATAAATATTTACATTATTTACGTTACATGTATGCCCTCTGTGCTGTGTTTTACTGGTCCTGGCCATGCGATGGAGTTGGTGCGAGCCCACAGCCCTGCGTAACCAGGTATTTCATCCTGGTGTCAGCATTGAGATGAGGATTTTCCACATTGGGATTGGAAAAGTACACGTGGGATTTATGTGAGAGACTGAAAGAGTTAATGTCTCAAACACTGTGGTGGGGCAAGTTCTGCATAACAACGAACCCTGCATAACAAGGAACCACAGGTGAAAAGCAGATCAGCACAGATCAGCAGGCAAGGGTGCCCAGCTCCCTGTTCTGGTTGATAAACTGGTCTGATACGCTGAGCAGGGCAGCTCACCGTGCATGGCCAAAGATCAAACAGTGGTCAAGTCTGCAGGGAGGGAGAAGTTACTCCCCAAGTGACCCCCACACCCACCGACCTATTTCCCCAAAGGTTCTGGAAGCACAAACTGCACGACACCTAATTAGCCTAATGAGTTCGAGTGCCCACCCGAAGGAGGGGCAAGGATGATAAAAGGACACAAACTGAAGCCCCCCGTGTGCAAGCCCACCAGAACAGGACTCTTAGGCTTGCTGGACCCAGGACTGGTGAAATCTTTGCCTTTTTTCTCTCTCTCTCTCTTTTTTTTCCCCGTAATCCCCACACCTCATCCCTTTAGATGTGAACCGTTGACCAAGTCTGGGACTAGGAGTGGATCCTTCTCAGGAAGGAGTCCAGAAAGCAAGGGGGTCTGCTCTGAACCTCGTGACTCAGCAGGAGGGCTCTCCTTGTTTTCTTCCCCGAACTGATCCCCAAATAAGTAAGGCTTAGTCCCAGTTTTGGCTGGGATAGAGTTGATTGTCTTCCTAGTAGCTGGTGCAGTGTTATGGTTTGAGTTTGCTATGAGAGGAATGTTGATAACACACTGATGTTTTCAGTTGTTGCTAAGTAATGTTTAGTCTAAAGTCAAGGATTTTTTAGCTTTTCACACTCAGCCGGCAAGAAGGCTGGAGGGGCACAAGAAGTTGGGAGGGGACACAGCCAGGGCAGCTGACCCAAACTGGCCAGAGGGGTATTCCAGACCATGTGACGTCATGCCCAGTGTATAAACTGGGGGGAGTGGGGGCAGGGGATCACTGCTGGGGGATTAACGGGGCGTCGATCGGCGGGTGGTGAGCAATCGCACTGTGCATCATTTGTATATTCCAATCCTTTTACTTTTACTGCTGTCATTTTATTAGTGTTACCGTTATCATTATTAGTTTCTTCTTTTCTGTTCTATTAAACTGTTCTTATCTCAACCCATGAGTTTTACTTCTTTTCCCGATTTTCTCCCCCGTCCCACTGGGGGGCAGGGGGAGTGAGTGAGCGGCTGCGTGGTGCTTAGTTGCTGGCTGGGGTTAAACCACGACAGGCTTGTAATGTTTGCTGATGTATGATTAGCATGTGTTACACAGTTTACTGATGTAGTTTCATGCCAATTCTTGTTGTGAGCAAATATAAGTTGAGTTTTGTGAGTTAAAGGATCCCTGGTGTCATTTCACCTTAATCCTGACCTGGGAATTGGTGAACATGAGTCGTCGTCCTGAGAAATTGGGACATGACAATTTGTTTCTGTTGTAACTGGAATTATTATAAAATTCCAGTGGATTTATGCTTGTGGAAGAAGCCCACCTCCTGTCTGGAGTATGTGAGGCATTAGGGGATGAAGGAACAGCTTATCTAGATGTCATGCCCTTAAAAATGCAAACTGAAACTTATGCAGAGCTTCTGCCCCATAGATCCCAAAGGGTCTGATGGAGTAGAGCGATCCCATTACCCCTCCAGCTCGTGGTGTTGGCTGGGGAATGGATTTGCCACGCTCATCCATCAGGCCAGATACGGGTGACCAGCCTGGGGGGTGGCTTTGCTTCTCCCAGCTTTTGCCATCTGCCAGGTAGATGCGTTCAACCGGGTTCATCCCTTTGTCTTGCCAGGAGAGATAATGGGAGGAATTAGGCACCTTTAAACTGGGTTGTCTGGCCAACGGTGGGTTTCTCCATTATGATAAGCTGTTCCACACTCGGGTCTGCTGAGTTGGAAGCTGTGTCTTTCCGAGGGACGGATCCTTGGTTAGAGATCAGTTCTATCAGCAGCAAAGTTCAAACCGGTAACAACCAGTGACAAAGAGAAAAAAACCATGGGCTCAGCAGAAAAGTGATGGAGGTATTTGCCTTCCCAAAGAACCGTTTTGACAAGATAAAAAAGGTCAGCCGATGCTGTCTTTGACATAACTATTGGCTTTGCAACATCACAGAGTGAGCATGGCCTTGAACAGAAGAGCACGGCTAGCTGTTAGCCAATCCTTATTACCCAGTGTAGCTTTAAAGTTCAAAGTTATGAGTTTGCTGACCTTTATTTAAAGGTACTATTCACCCCAAATATTCTTGAACCTTAAAGGGGCCCTTTCCAGCCTGGAAACCTATTGAGCATGGCAGTTGCCTAGAATTGTACAAGTAAAATTAATAATTGAAGAGAAAATATTCATCACCTTAATTTTATTGCTAGACAAGGTTGCTGGACCAAGAAGGGCTTTGAGCTGATGTAGAAGGATGGATTTGTCTTCACTGCTGTTATTTTTCTTGTCAACATTGCTACAGTATGTTTCCAAAATGGTAAGGCTGGGAGCTTTCCTTAAAAAAAAAAAGCCCAAGTAAATATTGGCCTTCACTCCACGGGTCAGGTCACTGGGAGGGAATGTGGAAGGGGAGAGCAGCTGGGAAGCAAAAACTAAGATGAAGATTGTGATGCTGTACACAGGAGGGCTCGTGGGACTGTGTAAAACTTCTTATAATGGGATGCTCAGGGGAAGGGCAAAGGTGGGGGAAATAAGGGAGGGTATAAAAGGGTCTGGTTGTGCATAAGCAGCGTGCCCTGCGCCTGCTCGTGGCAGTCTGTCCTATCGCCTTATTAAATACTTTTTCATAAGTCTCTTTAATCATAAAGTCATAGCACAGGATGGGGCACAAGGTCCCTGGCATTGTCCCCAAACCCCATCTGGAGAGTGGGGAGCAGGAGATACCGAGAAGCAGAAGCGAAAATGGATAAAACTGCTGGGTACAGGGGTGGGAGCAGGAGGGCAGAGGGTCGGGGATTGCTCCGCTGGCTGGAGGGGACACGACAGAATTGCTGCTGCCAAGCATCGGGTGTGCAGGCATCGGCACAGAAGAAAGTGCTGTCGTCCATCTGGGTGCCGCTGCTCTCCAGCTAGGAGGTGGGTTTGGCCATTTGCAGACTCCGGATTCATCTGGTGCAAAGCAAATGCAACTGATTCAGACCCTCGTTGCTCGCGGGGGAAGCTGACCTGCTTTGCTTTGCCCTCGTGTGGGTTAGCAGTGGTTGCTCTGCTCATTGGCAAAGCGCTTATGGGGCACTGTGAGTTGGAGAATGTCAAAATGTTGGAGACCTTTCCTTCTCTTGGCTTGTGAGACCAAATTAGCTCAGTTGTAAACCCCTTCACTCTGTCCTGAGCTCACTTCCAGTAGCATTTCCAACATCCAGTCTTCCTCTCATTTTTTCAGCCTGCAGTGCGTGTCCATAGCCTGGTCTTAAAGGTAGAAATCACTGAGTGAAATTCTCTGAACCCTCTTTTTCAAAAACTGGGCTCCATGCAGCCTAGAAAAGGGAATTAGCTTAAGATGCTGCAGAGCACACTGCAAAACCCATCTGCTGCACACAGCAGCCCGGTAACTCTAACGTGATTACGGCGTACCTTCCACCTTAAAAATCTGTCTGTTCATCAAGGGAGAAGTACACACTGGAGCATTCCACAGGGGAAAGGCAAACACTTGCTGCCAATGGGGACAGAGGCTGACAGCTGTGCATCTGCGTATCAGTTGCTGGATGGGAATAAAAAGCACATTCCTGCCCCAATCTAGTTCTAGTCCGAGCTCCTGGACGGGTGCAGAGCTCTCATGGCGCTCTGGGTGGTTCTCTGTACCTTGATAGCATCGCTGCTTGGTGAGCTCTATCTCCTGGGCATGTTTCGGAGACGGAGACCCGATGAGCCGCCTCTGGACAAAGGTACCATTCCCTGGCTGGGTTACATGCTGGATTTCAGAAAGGACAGTTCAGAGTTTCTCAAAAGGATGCAGAGAAAACACGGGGATATTTTCACGGTGCTGATCGGAGGCTATTACTTCACCTTTGTGATGGACCCCTTCTGCTTCGGAGCCATCACGAAGGAATCACGATCTAAACTAGACTTCAGGACTTTTGCATCTAAACTGGTCCAGCAAGTTTTTGGCTACAAGCCCATCGAAGCCAACCATAGCATAATTCATGCGTCGAGCACGAAGCATCTGATGGGAGACGGACTCACTGTCATGACACAAGCCACCCTGGAGAACTTTCAGAAGCTGATGTTTTTCAATCTGAGCTCGGGAGAGGAGAAGCGAGTGTGGCAAGAGGACAGCCTCTTCCACTACTGCTACAACATCGTCTTCAGAGCCGGGTACCTGGCTCTGTATGGCAGTGAGCCACACCAAGGGGCAGATAACAAGGAGAAAGCTATTGAGCAAGATTGCATCCACTCCAACCAGCTGTTCTATGAGTTTCGGAAGTACGACCGGCTCTTCCCTCGCCTGGCCAGTTCTGTGTTACCTCCCAAGGAAAAAAGAGAAGCTGAACGGCTGAAGAGGCTATTCTGGAGCACACTGGCCGTGAAGAAGACCTGGCAGAAGGACAATATCAGTGGGTGGATAAGGGATCAAGAGCAGCTTCTGGCAGAAAACGGTGTCCCCGAGTATATGCGGGATCGTTTCATGTTTGTGCTCCTCTGGGCATCCCAAGGCAATACGGGCCCAACTGCCTTCTGGCTCCTTTTGTATCTAATGAAACATCCAGAAGCTATGAAGGCTCTGAAGGATGAGGTAGATAAAGTCTCAAGGGAGAACGGCCAGGAAATGAAGCCAGGCAGCCCACCAGTTAACATCACCAGGGACATGTTAAACCAGACTCCTCGTCTGGACAGTGCTCTGGAAGAGACCCTGCGGCTGGTTGCAGCCCCAATGCTGGTCAGAGCTGTCCTCCAGGACACCAGCCTGAAGATGAGCAGCGGGACAGAGTACACTCTCCGCAAAGGAGACAGGGTGGCTCTGTTCCCGCACATGTCTGTGCAGATGAACCCAGAAATTCACCCCGATCCTCACGAATTTAAGTACGACCGCTTCATAAACCCAGACGGCACCAAGAAAGATTTCTACAAAAATGGGAAGAGGCTGAAATACTTCAACATGCCTTGGGGGGCAGGAGTATCCATCTGTCCTGGGCGTTTCTTCGCTACCGCTGAAATGAAACTGTTTGTGTTCTTGATGCTGAGTTACTATGACCTGGAGCTGGTCAATAGAGAAGAGGAGATCCCGGCGATAGACGTCAGCCGCTGGGGATTTGGGACGATGCACCCTGTTCGCGACGTTCGGTTCAGATACCGGCTACGCTTTTAATTTGGGAAGTCCTTGTTGCATTGCTTGTTCCGCTGTTATCTTTGAAATACGTTGTGTGATCTCATGGTTGTCAGATCTGTGCAGGCACCAACATTGATATGATCTTGTTTGCTTAACCATTATCATGGCTTTGCTCTTTATGTCCTTCACATGTATCGCTGCTCTGCATCTCTGGTTATTGTGGTGTTGGGTTATCTGATAAAAGCTCACCTGCATACCCACAAAGGAGCGCAGAGACACAAATAGTACCCTGCCAGCCTACTTCCAGACCCATCGCAGGGGCCGTCAGCCCATCTGCACAAGCCCAGAGGAGCACAGGGGCATATTGGTAGGTGGGAATCCAAATTAAGGACTTCCAAGGAACGAGCGTTTTGTCCGGGTCCCTCCCAGGACTGTCCCAGCAGAACCATCAGCCCAACAGTCCCGGTGTGAGACCGATGGAGATGTGTCATTGGGAGCAGAAATCTGGATCACCATCTGCGCTAAGGGGGATCGCTGTCGAGGGAGGGGGGATATCTTATGGCGTGCAGGGGAAGAGCGTTTTGGGATTGCACAGGATTTATGGTGGGATGGTTAGGGGAGGAACCAAAGGTGGGAAAAAGGAGGGGTTTAGGTGATTTGGGGAGAAAAATAGAGGGGTAAGCGGATAAAAAGGGCTGGGGGGGTGTAAATAGGCAGCTGGTCCAGACACTTGTCTGGTCACACCCTGCACCTGATGAGCACAGTCTGTCCTATTGTCTTATTAAATTCCTTTCCTTAAATTCAAGACCATGCGTCCGTGGTGCCGGCAGCTGGCACCAGTGTGCAAGCGGGTGTGCAAGCAAAGATCAGGCCAGATGAGCTGGCAAATAAGTGAGGTGGCCTTGGAGCCTGGGGGTGAGCCCGGCTGCACGCCAGCATTGGGACTGCATTATTTTGTTATCAGCTCCTTACCGACTGTCGTGGTTTAACTCTATCCCAGCCAAAACCAGCACACTGGCACATTTATTTTCCACATGGAGTAGCATTAGCAGGATGGAATCAGCTCGTAGTAAACACCCGAAAGGTCAGAGAACAACAAATGTCCTCTCCAGAGATGTAGGAATTTCCTCGTTGTTTTCAAATTGTTTTGTCTATAGTCCCCTTCCTGTATCTGATGAGATCCCCAAAGGGGGCAGAGGTGGGATGTACTGAGCAAGGACAGGAACAGCTCCTTCCCACTTCACGTTTAAGAAAAGGACGGGTCTTGCCAATCTCATTGACCGTGCAGTGGGAGGAGAAGGGAGTTGCAAACACCACTAATAACGTACAGTAGCATTTTTATAGATCTATGCGAGTTAGGCATGCATGGGGTCACCTGCCTTTCCGGGGCTGCAGGAGGTTGTGCATTCAAGCCCTGTGTCTTCTGTACAGTTTCTGGGGATTAAAAAAAGCTGTCTGTGTGTGTTTGGATTCAACCCACCGACTGTAACACGGCTGGAGCATGGGTACATACAGCTGAGCCAGGATCCCCTGCAGCACCAAACCAGCTCCCTGCTTTAACCCAAATCATTGCCTAAGCCCAGAAATTTTGGACTCTGCCTGCTGGCTGGGAATAGGTCTCCCCTCCTGCAAGGGGATGGCTGTCCGGGCTGCAGTGCTTGAGCCTCGGTGAGGGGGGGTAAGCTCCTGGCATCCTGACGGTCCTCTTTGAGCCCCATGGGCTGATGGTATTCCCCAACCTCTGCAAAGATGCAGGGAGGCTATAAGGAATGGGATGGGGTGATGGGAAAGGGCTAGAAAACTAAAGTGGGGCATGAGAAAACAACCTCAATCCTTACGGGCTACAGCCACTGCGACCTTATGAGCCCCCAAACATCTCTGTTTTATCCACTGGATCCAATGCAGGATAAAACTTTGCTCTACAAGCTCTGCTTTGCCTTTTTTTTTTTCCCCTTCAATAATTCAGGGCTCTGACAAAATCAGTCTTTACAGAAGTTAAATCACAGCCTTACCTGTGCAGAGGACAGTGAATCGATTTTAACGCTGATGCTAACCTTGGACTTTGGAGATTATGTATGACCGAGGAATGAATCTCAAACATTTTCACGTGTGTCCAAACATCAAAGCCAGATTCGGCTTTGTTCTGCAAAGGACAGGGTTATGTTGTAACTGGATGTTGAGGGCAAACTATCCCGTTATTGCCAGACAGGGCATTAGCCCAGACCTTGCGGTGGTGGAAGTTCAGGCAGAAACTGTCAAGCAGCTGTGGCAGAGCCAAGGAAAACCAAACTACCTGTAACTGCACAAGGCTTGACTCTGACGGTTAATATTCCCATTAACAATTCCAGCACCTTTTCATGACCTCCATGTTCCCTCTATGGCTCTCACCTCTTTTTTGTCACGCGCGGGTTCATTTCTTTGCTCTGCTACCAAGAATTAAGCTGGAGCTCTTCCCACATCCCAGCCAATGGCTTGATCTTTGGAAGCTCCAAACCATGCCCAGGAATGCCTCGGGATAGCTGAGCCAGGTCAGAGCCGTAGTGACTTGCTGGCCAAGAGATGTCCTCACTCCAAGGCTCTAGCAAGAGGATTTTTTCTGTGGATGTTTCGCATGAAGGTTGTTCGCTGTTAATGCACAGTGTATGTTTGCGGTTATCACCTGTAGGGACTCCAGGTCAGAGTTGAGGGGTGAGGGACAGGTGCTGCACAAACATGGACTGGGCTCAGGAAAAGGATATAAAAATAAGGACAATGACAATGATTCAGCAGAAAAATCTGGCCTTACTTCCTTGTCAGAATGGTTTATTTAACCAAACAGTATTGAGTCTATAAAAGACATCAGACATGCTCAAATGCATGCAGTTGTGAGAAGCAAAAAAAAAAAAAAATTAAAAAAAAAATCACTTAATTTGAGTCATATACGGAAGAGTGTGAAAGCTCAAAATGAGTTAATCTGCAATTAAGTTTATGCTTAGATGGGTTGTCCCCTGGCACTGAGCTTTCCATCCCAAATGTACCAGCAAGAGTAAAGAACTAGCCTGTGCCAACAGAAGCCTTACTGGATTTGTAAAAGAAGTTAAATTGGAAGGAATCCAGAGTCTTGAAAAGTTTACTGGGGGCAGACCTCATGGCAGTGTCTTTCTCGTGTACTCCTCTATCCCCCAAGAGAACGGAGCATGGAGTCTGGCCCTAAACCCTTGGTTTTCTCTTCTCTAGTGCATAGTGAAGACAATATTACTTTGACATCCAAAGCTTTACAATCTACTGAGTCAGTGTCTGTTCTCCACAGCACAGTGAAAGCCCCTCTGCTCTCCATTACAATTCCTGCTCTGCACGCTGTGCAAGGGAAGGAGTCATGATACTGCACGCTTCAGGTTTGGAACAATATGGGTTAAACATGTTGGAAAAGACCACCCCTGGTTAAACAGCATCACTTCTAGTATTAAGCTGTAATGGATTAGGAACTGTTTTCCCGCTCTCGTTCCTCTAAGCACAGCCAGATATGGCTCTGAGAAAGCCTCCGTTTACTGCTGCTTGTAAGGAAAACTGAAGAAACTCAGCGGAACCAACAGATACATCATACACTTCAGAGAAACTCAAAGGAACACTGAGGTTAGAAGTACAAAGCAATGACACAGCTAACACCATCCATTGCAAAGGAAAGCAGATTCCAAAGGAGAAGGAGGAACATGAAAGTTCAGGGGTTTTTTTAAGAATGAAAACACACAGCATTTGCCGGTGATGCTGCTGCCACATCTCCTGGTAGATGTGCCCGTACGCTCCCCAGAGAAGAGCAGCCTGGCTTCAAAGTGGCAAAGTCTCTTAGTGGTAAAACATCGGCATGTGACAAGGTTGTGGTCACTATTGCGTTTGCTGCCTTTACTGTCCGGTGGCCAAGTTATTCCCACAAGTCATAAAAGATGCAGAAATACCCTGTTCCAAGCAGCACACACTGATACAAATGCGGTGGAGCCAGGCAGAACGGGGGAGTGTTTTTGATGAGGAGCAAAGCAAGGCTGTGATGAACCACTCATACCACACCTCTCGGCTTGAGTGTGCTCAGAAAAGGCTTTCTGCACCAGCCTGTTTTAGCCCCGCTTGTGGGGCAAGCTATACAACCAAATGCTCCGTGTGCCAGCATCCTGGCCATAGGGAACATCTTTCCTAGAGATGCCCATACAGCAAGTCACAGCTTGGTTTTTTCAAGAGTTGTTTTGTTATGTTTGTTCTTTAACACGTTTTTAAGATAATTGATGCGGATACATTCAGACAGGTGAGGGGTAACTGTAAGATCCTATGTGATGGGTAACTGTCATCTAGGTCTAATGGGAGACTTCAGATACATGCCCCAAAACCCAAGTTTTGTGGTGTTTTCAAACCTTGAAACCTTTGAGGAGCTTGGTCAGCTCTGCAGATGTGGCAGTGCAGATGCCCATGGAGAGCTAGTGACCCTCCATGGAGCCACACAGCTCATTGAGCGGTGGACTGGGCTCTAAGAGAGCAGGAGCTGGGCTGCCCAAGTGGAGCAGCATACGCAGGGTCAACATGGGCTGCAGGGAGAACAGTAACTCTTCTCAAAGCTAAGCAAGCTATGGCCTCCTGCAGGAATAGGATGTGCAATTTATCAGTTACTGGAAAACCCCATTGCTGTTACTCTCCCCATATACACCTTGTGGTACAGAGTTGAGCTATGAGGCTGCTTTCACGGGGACTCTCGTTGTTTCTTGTGACTTGGGCTGGAAGGAGCTTCCTCACAGAGTATGAAAAGCCCTGGTTAAAAAATCTCCTCTGTGGTACCACTGTCACACATGTAACACACACCTCCTTCCTTTGCAGCCTCTTGTTGCTCCACAGCTAGAAGAACCCTCCTCTAGCCCCGTGCTTAGTCTTGGGTCAAGAACTTGGCCAGGTAAGCGACGTGCTGAGCCTGGCTGCCAATGGATGCTGGCAGAGTCCCACCACTCCGGCCTTGTGTCTGGCACTTGGCAAAGACATAGGACCACAGGACAAGTCAGGTTGGGAGGGAGCGTGGGAGGTCTCTAAACTAACCTTCTGCTCAAAGCAAGGTCAGCTGTCGGCTCAGGCCAGGTTGCTCAGGGCTTTATCTAGTCAGACCTCTGCACCCAAAGCCTGGAGATACATTGCTGTCTAATATCAGCTCCCCAAAAGTGCTTCACACTTCCCTATTTTCCCTTCATAACTGGTCATTGAATTCTTTTGGACTGGAGGCAGGTGAGAAACCCACCACTGTGGGATGAGCAGTGCAGTAACATCTGGAAGTGTGTCTGGTTATCACGTCCTGGGGCCAGGGGCAGAGAACAGTGCCCGGCATTTGCATGCATGGAGTCTTTCTGACCTCAGGGAAGGATTTGCAAAAATGCTTGGCGCTGGTAGCTAGTCCTGTTCAGAAATGGCTACGCAAATCTCTCCTGGTTCTTCCAGGAAGGGTGCAGCCAAGTGACACACATACTGTCAAGTTACCGTTAGTCAGCTGAGCCATGTTAGGTCTATATTTCTGTTCTTACCTTGTGGCAATGCACATAATATGGATTAATTTGCTCAGTTACGCTAAATTGCATTCAGGGAGAACAGTTACCCCAGCTCAGCTGATGCACAGCAACTTGGCAGGACTATTTGGTACCAAAAACTCAGTGCAGACGGGGCGAGGGAGACAAATCATGTCTGTCGCCGCATCCACGTCACTGTGCAATCATGAGGCCGTACTTGGAGCACAGCAGGCCCCTTTTCTTTTCCCGTTCGGTGAGGAAATTCCTCAGTTTGGTGGTGGGGAAGGTAACCAGGGCTTGCTGCCTGTTGTCTAAACCTGTCTCCTGGAGCCACGGGCTCTGAAGGCACTCCGAGGCTGACGGCCTTCCCCTAGAACAGACAAAGGTGAGAAGATCAGTCGGGGATCCGTGCTGGTGAGGAGGATCCCTGCAAATGGAGAGAAAAAAGGGGCAATAGCCACGATCTGCATCAACTGTGCTATTGGGAGAGCAGACACCATCTTACCAGGGGTTTGCACACAGCGTACTCTGGAGAAAGGACACCGCTCCCCCGGAGAGACCCGCGTAGCACCGTGTGAGCTTCACTTTACCCCTCCTGGTTGTTCTCAGAAACTCGCAGGCTACGTCGGAGCTGATGGGGTAGTTGGCACTCAACCTGCCCCAAAAGAAGAGAATTGATCAGTGTGAAGGGCATCGCTCAGGTTGATCCTTCACCCAGGAATTCCCACTCAGCAGTGAGAGGAGGGTCACGACGGTGCACAGAAATATCATACGGGAAAACAAAACCTCAAAGGCCGCTCTTCTTCAGCGGGTTTCATGACTTTGGCTGCTTTTCCACTTGGTGTAATTTGAATTTTCTTGGTAAAGTTGGGGCTTTTCAGATGAGGCTGAGTGAGAAACACCAGCAGCTGCCTCCTTACTCTATGTGGAGACATCGCTGGGACTGGGCATCCTTGGATGGTGCAGCCAGCTCCGTACCATCCATCCCACAGCCTTTTGCAACATTGCCGAGGGGAGGGGGCACAAATGAGGTTAACTCTCTGAGTCAATGCATCTCCCCTGGTTGATGACTCTGAAATTGTACTTCTAAAGCTGCTCGTAGGGCAGGGAATGGCAGACTGACTTACATGATGAAAGCTGTGATTCCGACGGACCAGATATCAGTTTGCGGGAGGGCTCCTTGCTCTGTCAGCAGTTCTGGAGCTAGAAAAGCAAACTGGTGTGAGCCAAGCTCCCCTCCAATGCACTGAGACCAGCACAAAAGTAGTGGGTACTTTCCTGCTTTGCTACCTTCCCAAGAGCGAAGAAGAAAAAGCTTCTAGTACAGGGAGCTGGTTGAGGTAAGACACCCCCGTGGGTGATGACTGCAATGAAACCTGGAGAACATCAGGCCAAATGGCAATAATACTATATCCCTGAGCTCTGGACACGTGGATGCCAGGCAGAGTGGTGTTGGCCATGACCTCTGGCTTTGTCCTTTGTGGTCTGCAAGTGGGACGGCTGCCACCACTGGCTGTTCCCGCAAACTCACACTGTTACTGTAAAGGGGACACTTTGCTTGCTGGGGCCAACTGCTGCCTTGACCAATGGCTCTGTCTGTCTTTCTGTTTACCACACATTGCATACAAAGCCAAGGTTGCTGTGGCTGAACTCTGTACTCACCCATGGTTTCAACATAGTCCATGCACTTGTCCATGGTAATAACTTTGTCTTGTGTGTAGAACTGTGCATTGCCAAAATCCAGGAGTTTCAGCAGGTTGGGCTCAGTGATGATCATGTTTTCAGACCTGAGATCCAAGTGCAGGATGTTGTGTGCGTGGAGGTACTCCGTGGCACTGAGGATCTGCCACAAGTAGTCTCGAACCTCCACTTCGGAGTATGATGTCCTGGTAGAAGAAAGGGAATAGAAACCAGAGGTGTCCTTTCTGCATGCCCAAGAGTGCCATTCAATACCCACTGTCATCCTCCCCTGGATGTCTAATCCCATGAGGCCCTTGAGAGTCAAGAAGAAGCAACCCTATTCATTTAGCAAATCTATTGTATATGGAGAGGCTGGTCCATACTGTGAGTCAGGTTTACAGATGCAAGAAGTTCAGGAGGTTGTAGAGCTGCACGGCAGAGAAAGCAGTGGTTGTGCAGAAATCAAAATGCAGATTTGATGCCCACCGTTCCCTCTCTTTTAATCAGAGGATTTCAGCAGATCCATTTTCTGCCATTGTGAGAAACTATGTGGAGGAGAAATGAGGCTTCCTGAACCACAATAATCTCCTTGTTATGGGAGAGAGGGTTTCATATCAACACCTGTAGACTGCTTTCAACATCTCAACTGGGTGGCCCTGAATTGTCCCCTACCCCAACCTTGTAGGGAACTTAAGTAATTTCACTACGTCACATGAAGTTGCAGAACTAGCGCATCGCAAATCCCACGTGCAATGACAGCACGCTGGCCCAGATGGAGAGAAATGATCCAGTTTGTCAGGGGAAAGCAATAGGTGTTTTGCTCCCTAGAGCAGCCCTGACTGGAAACCCCTTCCCTCCACTTGTTATTACCGTAATGCCAAAGAGTGGAGTAGCTCTGGTCCCACGCACATCTCCTGGATCAGCACTAAGTGCCGTGGGCTGACGTAGGCTCCCTTCAGCTGAGCTATGTTTGTGTGATGAAGCTTCCTCAGGACTTGGTACTCCAGGAGCACAGTTTGCTTGTCCTCTTGCCAGTAAGGGATAATTTTAGCAGCTAAAGTCTTGCCGCTTACTTTTTCCCTGCACTGTCGGACGATGCTGAAACGACCCCTGGTACAAAGGAACACAAAGGCACGTTAAGCTTCTCTGCTACTCCTGGAAGAGCCAGAAGCTTCTGTTCTTTAAAACCACCAGGATCCCATGCTGTGTTTTTCATCCATGCCCGATGTGGAGTTAATGCATCTATTGTCACAGTTTGCACATCCTCCTGTGTCTCTAAATTGTACAGTCACTTTAAACTGCAGGAGCGAGAGCTTAACTCCTTTGGGGAGAGAGAAGGCGGCTCATCCTGTCTCGAGCAAGAGAACTACCACCCCGTTGGCAACAGAAGTCGGTGCCTGTCTTGTAGGCAGAGAAAGTGGGATCCCAACCCCCTGCCTGTAACTGGTAGCTGCAAAAGGTGATGAAGCGATGAGAGGAGCCTTTGTGAGCCCTCGGCTCACTTCACAATATACTAAGGGGCTGTCCTGGTGCCCAGCACAGACCCTTTTGCTCTCCCAGAAAATCCACACCTGAATCCTACCAAACCAAGTGAAGATCACTCAGCCAGTGATCTCAGGTTTATATGTATTGCTGTGGAGGCGATTTCAACAAAACACCGCGATGTTGCATGAGCAGTGCATTTATAAAAGTGACTTTTCTAAACTCCAGCCACACGCGGTATTTCCCTCTGTCTGGTTGAGTGCTCTGGTGGATTCATTACCTTTTGATCTCTGTTTGGAAGGCGTAGGTCTGGTAGGTTGGGAAAGGCTCGGATGGTGTGATTATTTCGCTCTCTTCTTCAGTAGCAGCTGATGGGAAGTTCTGCATTGCAGCATGAAGCTCTGCAGAGAAAAAGCAACAGGGATTACATGGGAAAACACCTCTGTCTGGAAACCGGAGCCTCTCTGAGCCACCCTTCGCTGTCTATGAACAACGAGAAAGGTGACAGCAGAGCTTTCTCCAGACAAATCTGCAGGTTGTCTCCCAGCTGTGGCACCCAAGGCTGTTTGAATGCAACAGATTCTGGACTGTCCGCCCAGTAATTCCCTGGTGTGACCACTCCAGACTCCGAGGAGGATTGTATGTTGTGTGCTGTGATATCAGTCGTCTCAGCCACTGGTTCTCACCTTCTCACATAACAAGTCATCAGGACATGGTAAGACGCTGACAAAGAATTAGAAACTTCTTTTAGTTGGGTATTTCAGGGCAGCAGCTGGAACTTGTTGCTCTGGTTGTGGCATGTTGTTGGTTCTGAGTGCTCCCTGAAATATTAAAGCATGCCTTGACACATTAAAGCATCTGCTTGGAAATGCTGGGCACAGTGAGATATGTTAATGAATCCCAGGCCAAGGGAAAGCAGAGGATTTAGGGTGAGTTAAAAATATCTCTGTGAACTGATTTTTACAGAATAATCTTCTCCACTGGGAGGAAATTCCAGTTAGACCATCCTTCCACTTCTTGGCAGAAAGGATATATTTGTTGTGTGGTTATGGATTTCTTAATTTTAAAAACATGTGAATAGTACAAAGTATTCTGACAGGTGAAGAAAATAGTAAATCGAGCTTTCTTTACTTCAGAGACAAAATACAGCTGAAAAATGCACCACAGTAGGGCGATAATTCCCAGTAGCAAACACCAGAACACATTAATTAACTACTGAACTTAGGACTGAGTCCATAACAAAGAGCACGTCCAGGGCTTTCACCAGTGGCAGATCTATACCAACAGATCGATGCCTCCAGTGACACATTAATTGTCCCAGACCTGTTTCCTCATGATCTCACATCAAAAACTGAGTGTGTTGTCAGTGGATAATCTACAGTTTCCAGATTTTTTATTATTACATTTTTATATATATTTACATATTATTTATATTTACATATTGTTATTATTTTATTATGTATTTGTTCTATATTTACACATATTCCCCTAACTGTGTCCAGAATTAGAAAATAATTTACTTTTGAATAAGAACGCCAAAGAGGAGGAAGCCCTAAACCACCCTGAGCCAAGTGGAATTGGTCTTGATTCACTTGCTCTTGACTTCTGGACCTGCATCCAAAAGGGTGCAATTGTTTTGATGCAGGAAAAACACAATGCTTTCTTGGCATTTGATCTTACCCATTTGATCCTTGCCAGTGATTTTTACTTTGGCAGATGGGTCGCTGTAAGGGCCCATTCCTGCTTTACTGGTGCAGGCTATCCTGAAGCAGTAGATAAACCCCTTGGAGAGATTTTTGGCATAGTAGCAGCAGTCAGCGATGTCAGAAGCAAGAGTCGTCCACTCCCCATCTTCACCGAGGAAAGACAGAAAAGAGATTAGAACTCATTTAAGATGGTCGCACTGGGCGTGAGGGTGTTGAGTTTTGGGGTTTTGTTGTGGGGGTTTTTTTGTCAGCTTTACTTATGTGCTGGGAATATGGAGAAACAGCAGAATCTCATAGAGGGGAAAACTGACTTGCTATGGCCAACTTTAGTGCCTGGTGCTGCTCGCTGTACATGTGCCAAAGTCATCTTCTCTGACATCAGCTGGTTTATATCTAATCAGTCCAAGGTATGGCAATACTGTTTCAGAAGAATGGTGGAACTTTCCCATGTAGTTTCTGTTTATCTAATTCATGCCACCAATCTTCTAAAGCAAATATACACTAAGAAAGAACTCCAAACAAAAGCCTAGAAAAATCACTGTTTTTTCTCTTTTGGCCCTGTCATGGCTCCAGTTGAAACCATAAGGTGCAGGATTTCAGAACAGAACTATACACTAACACCCTCCTAGCAAACCCACTGTTTGAAACTTGGGCAGGTTTACTCAGCTTTTATGATAATTTCTCAGGGAACTGAAATTGTAGGTGTGTTATGGACTCATTATTCATGGGACTAAGGTGTGAAGTAGAAAATCAGCAGCAAACATTTAGTGATCATTCATTTTACAAGATGCTCTATCCCATACTTTGCCATTGTTGCTGTGCTCAAGGTTAAACACAACTCCCTGAGACTGCCTGAGATTAAATCCATCCTTTCATTCAGATAAACACTGGTAGAGAGCCTCAAACCATAGGAAAACCAATAATTCACCACCCAAAACAAAGGTATCAATGGCTTTGTGGGGTACAGGTTGAATTAAGGTGTGTGTATGTGTAAGAAGGAGCAGGTATAGCTTAGAAACAGAGAAAAGTGTCTGCAGAAGCAGTGTGCAAAAGCCTACTGTCAAATAACGGATAAACCAAGGAATTTTTTTCTGATGATCTTAATCCTCCTGTGTTCAGGAAAGCAGGACTTTGCATGTTCCTGCCAAATACACGGAATGCAGTGGAAGATTGTAGATGCTGTTTCCTGTTTTTCTTCCTAATTGGAACAACTTGTGTTTGTATCCTCCCCAAAGTCTTGCCTACGGTTTTGTCAAAACGAATAACAATAAAGAAAGTTGTGTTGGAGGAAAGGTGACTGACACCAGCTCCAGAGTGAAAAGGCAGAAAGCTGCTGCCCATGCTCATCCAGAAAGGAGTGCATGTGTGTTTGGAGAATTAAAAGAAGGAACATAGAGCAGTTGAATCCAAAGGGATGTGCATGTGTGACTGCAGTAGAAATTACTATCATACATAGCATTCATAGTAATAACAGCAAAAGCAGTCCCAAGAGAGATGGGCTCAGGGATTTGATTCAAAGCTCGTGCAATTAAACAAGAAAACATCCACTGATTTCATCAGGCTCTGGACCAAGCCTTGGAAGAGAACATCAAAGGGATGATGCAGTTTTGCCAAACTTTTGGCATCCTGTCCTGGCTGTTTGCCCTAAGCTTCCTGCATAATCAATGGAAAAAGAAAGCATGGCTGTTTAGCGTAGGATGAATTACCTTTTTGATAGATCATCCTTCCCCACAGACTGTACAGAAAGCCTGGGTATAGGATGATATTGTCTGCTGATGGGTGTTGCTGGGCATTATTAGTGTATAATGTTGTCAGAACTGTAATTTGAGAGACTTACTCAGGACTGCGTATCTGGCACCAGCCATCCATATTCTTCTGTAGCTGTTCACTTTTTGGTCACAGCTTCCATGCGACCTAGTTTGATTCACACTTTAAGAAAGCCTTTGTATGATTATGCATATTCCAGGCTGATTCAGCCAGCACAACATCTAACTTTTAGACGGCTAAATGATAGCTGTATGAATTTCATTCCTAACTCTAAACTAGGGACCTAAAATCAGGCTGTTTCTGCATAAAAATAAAATATCCAGCTGGTGAAGAGATCACACAAATCGAGATGTTCCCTGCAAGGCGGAAGGGCAGCATTCCACACTTTACCTTCGCTCTTGCACTGGACAGTGTAATGGACGGGGGTGTTGGTTTCCACAGGTTTCCAGACCACCTGCACTCCATCCTCGTAGACCTCCACGATGTCAGGGGGTGGAGGGCTGGGAGGAAGCTCTGTCGGGAGGAGACACAAAAACCAGTGACTGTTAGCAATAGTACTGCTGTGATACGTACCTCTACACTCAGCATTTCTCAGTTACGGATATTGTTTTTATACATATATATAAAAATGTATATGGGTTTTATATATATATATAAATAAATATACATATATATAAATGTATATGGGTTTTTTATATATATATGTGTGTGTGTATATATATATATAAAAATAAATAAATATATATATACACACACACCCCTAGTGGAACAGCAATTTAACCATGCCTAATTTAAACTCAGTGTTAAGATTTTGAAGTCTTGTTCTAGAACCACATGGTTACTGGAGTGGCTCTGAATCCAGGAGAGAGACTAAATAGTGAAGAAAAGGGAATAAACCCTGCAAAATACACCACGCTACCAGACAGCAAGGGCTGTGGCTGTGGACCAGAGCAGGCAAGGGAGAGGTTGTCCTCTGAACCTATCTGCAGAAATCTCACCTCACAGGTATTTACAGCTCACATTTTTGGGCAGAAGTACTTGTAATACCTACTTCTGTAACGGCTACTTCTCTTACCTGCTTTTCTTATGACGCAAGAGGTGGATGCTGAGCCCAGGGAGTTTGTGGCCACGCAGGTGTAAATACCAAAATCATCAGCATTAACAGAGAGAATAGTTAATAGCTGGAAGTTTTTGAGCGTGGCTGAGATAAGGATCCGGCTGCTGCTGTGGACAGCTATCCCATCTGAAAAGCAGAAGATAGGAGAGATAAGTACCCTGCAAATTTATACCAAGGTGTCTAAAACCCCCCTTGCACCCCGTCCCAAAAATTAGGGACTCCCCAGAGGGATGTCACCTCGGAACCAGTTGATGTGCAGGGAGGAGTGAGCGGCCGTCCGGCACGACAGCGTCACGCACTGTCCGATGGCAGCAGCCTGATCGATGAGCTCCTCAGTGAACGAAGGTGCTGCAAAGAAGAGGAGAAGCAGTGATTCAGAGTGGCCGGGGGGGGGCTATGTGAAAAATAAGTGCATGCAGGTCATCAGAAAGCATTTTTAATCGGTTCAAGAAAACTTCTGCTTCATTCTCTGGCATTCCTTTGACCACTGGTTGGAGAATCCCCCGGGCGTTGAGCACACAGGTGCAGGAGCCCTGTTCAGCCCCATGGATGCAGTGTGACTGCTCATACATGGTAATCCAGATGGATCTTGGAAGGTCCATGGGGAACACCTGCATTGCCCAGCTCTGCTGGTACAGCTAAGGCAGCAGAACAGCTCAGAGGAGAGAGAGAACATGTCACAGCAAGAGTTTTCCTCTGGCCTAGCTTAAATGTGGGGGGGAAACTAAATGATGGTATTTCAAGGACGAGGGGGTGAGATCAAGACAACACAAGAAGAGAGAAGAAAAGATAAAAGATATCGAAAGAGGAAAAAAATCACAGAGCCTCAAATCTGCTGCTGTCTCCATGGGAAAGGGGGAGCTCAGGTTTTCTTCTGTGTTTCTCCAGTTTTTTTTCTCTGCAGTGCCCAGGAGCTGCCAGCCTCACACGCCTGCCCTTCCCAGTGCTTGGCTGGGCTCAGCTGAATACTGGGGCATTAACCTGACCTCAGAAAATGCTCCTGCTAGAGTCAAGGGAAAACTTGGCTGGGCAAAAGCAAGTTCAGCTTTGCTGGCACGCCCCACCATTTCTCATTTCACAGCTCTATAGCAGCACGTCTGGCCCTTACGCATGCATGCAGGATTGAAGCGCAGGAATTCACAATTCCTTGCTTCTGCCATCCCACCCTTGGATACTCCATTTATTCTCTTTCTAGCTTACATGTAGATTTTATTCCTTTGCAGTGGCTTCCTTGAATGGCTCCAATTTGGAATCAATGCCAGGTCAAGACAGTTTTAGCAAGGACATAGTCATGATGCAAACAGAGGAACTGGCCTCACGCAGCACTGTCATATTTATTAGTGACACTTCATGATAAAACTACCTAACTGATGACTTATGCAATAGCAATACCTTTCTCCTTTGGCATGAGGCTTGAGAACTTGAACGAAGAGAGTGCTGATTTCCTCTTCAGAGATCCTTCAGCCCCTGTTAACAGCTCTTTTTCTACTGCCTCACTTCCCAGCTCACCAAACTCTGTTTTGAAGAAAGGATGGGAAGTCATTCAAGGCCATCCTTCTCCCTGTGGCATCCATTTACAGCAGACAGTTCTGCTGTTCGCACATAAATAGCTCAGCAGTCACAGTTTTCCTTATTAACGAGCCTTCAGTCAACAGGGAAGGCTGTGACCGCTATTACAAACAGAATGAAGTCCTGGAAGAACGGGGCATATCTAGGGATGGCAGAGAAGAAGGGACAGATTCTGTTGTTCAGTGTCATCAACTTAGGCAGCCAGGGTGACTTCATTAACTTCTCCCAGTCACTTTAGCTTCAAAGATTTGCCATGGTCAGATGATAACTGCAGAAGAAACTGCAGCAAAGCAAGCATCATCCAGCCCCGATCTGCTTTTGTGCAAACTTAGACAGGGGAATTTAAGCCACTTCCATCAGCAGATTAACCCAGCTGACTCTGCACTAAAGTGAGCCAGTAACAGCGAGCTAGTGGTGGAGCTGAAGACAGCTAATTTCATAACCTGACATTGACAGTTTTGCAATGACAGCCTAACCACAGCCTCAGATATGCTGGGGAAAAAGGAAAAGGCAGATTTAGCAGAGCCCAGTTATAGCAGCAAATCTGTGAAGGCACAGAATAAAATATTTACCTTCTTCTGCCTCTGGCTCAGGAGATATCTTTCCTTTCAGGATTTTTGAAATATGGGCAACAGAAGCTTTTACTTTCTTCTTCAGACTCTGCTCCACTGACTGCTCCACTGAATGAGACCTTGCATATGGCTTAAAGAGCCCCGGCTTGTTGTAGAAGGAGCTTTTCTGCTTACCACTTGAGCCCTTTTGGGGGCCATACATTTCTTTATGACTCTCTGACCCTTTCCCCATGGCTAGTAAGTTAGTTGCCTTTGAATCCTCAGATATTTCCAAATGGTTCTTCCTGTTCTTGTCCTCTGCCTCTTCTCTGATGCACAGTCTTTTATCCTTATGCAAATGTCTTGCAGGAGGTGACCTTGCCCTTTCACCAAAAGGTATAAACCGTCTACCAGTTGGTTTGGGTGGAGGCTTCCTATAGTTCATAAATTCAAATGGAAAATAGACAATGTCATACAAGTCAGAGAAATTCAAATAGGCAGGCTCTACCTCTGATATGTCAAGTTTTGGAGTTCCACTGCCAAGACTGGGCGTTTCGTCCGACAGGTCTTTGATTTTCACTAAAGAAACTTCTGGGTGTTTACCAGTGTCCTTGCTCACCGTCACTTGACTGGGTCTTTTTCCAGTGTCCAGGCTTTCTGTTGAGGAAACACTCACTTGACTAGAAGTGGGGCTCTCAAACGCTAAGTCCTCCAGATGCTCACATTCATGAGGAACCGTCTGTACTCCCTGCCCTTCCAGTACCACTGACTCCTCACTCACAACAAGATAGGGTTCTGCAAGGTCATCCAGCTCAGAGACCTCTCTTTTACCCCCTTGTACCGAAGGGAAGGAGGTGTCCATGGGCGCTTGGGTACCTAAGCCTTTGTAGAACATCTCTGTGGGAGCAGAGATGGGCTTTCTGCATTCCTCCTCACCAGAGACTGACTCTGCCCAAACATTCATCTCTTCAGAGAGGGAAACCATCTCATCCACTAAGCCCTCCAGCACGGCAGACTCCTCATCGCTGTAAAAAGAAGACCTGTGATGTGAGAGCTCCTGACTTTGATCCTTGCCGAGTGATGGTGGGACAGTTTTTCCAGCATCCCAGCTTCCACTTTCTAAGGCAACACCTCTACCCTCACCATAAACCTTTGGATATTCCTCATATTCTAGCTCATAAACTGAAGCTGGAGCAGCTTCTGGTGGTGAAGCAGTTAAGACACCCGGAGGCCCGCTCTTCAGATCAGTAGAAACTCTGCCACCGGGATGGACAACCCTGTGCTGCTCAAACACCTGAGGTCCAGCCTTGGGGACGGGAGCAGGCATAGTCTGTCCAGCTGCTCGGCTTGCACTTGCTGTCACAACAGATCTGGCCTCACTGCGAAGCGGTGCCTTTGAACGTTCTTGCTTTTCCTTCTCACAGGCCGAAGGGAGGCCAGTATTTTGGGAGGACACAGTTCTAGCTCGGTGTCTGCTCTCCTGAACAGCAGGCACCGTGCCACGGCCTTCAGAAACTTTCTGGGGTTCAGTGCCCTCGATTTCAGCCTCATGGGCCAAACTGGGAACAACCTCTGTGACAGCTGAGCTTTCATTCCTCAAAACAGCAAGCCTGTCCTTGCTACGAGCTGGCCATTCCCTTTCCGCCTTCTCTGCTCCATCGGAGACCAAGGTCGGCGTTGATTTTGGTGGTGGGACTTTTGGAATGAGATGCTCTCCCTTCAGGACGGCTGATTCTGTGTCTACGTGACCAGCAGCCCTCTTGCACGCTTGGCTTTCACCATCATGGGCTGATGGTGGAGTGATTCCTGTAATACCTGGTCCTTCATCCTCCAGGACAGCTGACTTCATCTCTTTATGGGTTTTCATCTTCTGATGAGCCCCTTCATCAGCTGTGTGCAGAGCAGTTAGGGTATCTGGCCGTATGCCCACCAAGGCAGTAGTTGCTGGAACAGTTTGACCAGAAAGTTCCTGACTTTTGTCTTTACATACTGGAAGGGAATCTGTTTCTGTTTGTGGGCCTGTTAAAACAGCAGAGCTTTCATGCTCCGTGAGATCAGATTTGACAACGCTATGAGCAGAAGTCTTCTCATGCGAATGTTTCTGCCTTTTGTCTTTCCAAGGTGGAACTGGGGCTGTCCTTTGGATAAGCAAGCTCCCACCTTTTAGGTCTGGATGGACGTCGGTACTGTGAGCAGACTCCTGGGGCAGATACGCATCTCCCTTACTCGTAGGGGCCGTCTTGGAGGTGGTCTCTGGCTTTGTGAGAGTTGAAATGGACTGTTTTCCCTCCTGAAAAGCAGTGTCAGAGGCACTGCCAGGGAAAGATTTACCCTCCATGCTTTCATGTTTTTGAGCTGATGATGCAGTTACATCTGAGCCCTGGGCAGTCAGAATGGGGCTTTTGCCTTCCAAATCTTTGACTTCCTCCTCAACGTAAGTAGCTTTTGACTTCTTCAGTAAATGTTTCCTATTCTTGCTCCTATGAGGCGACACTGGAAGTCTCTCTAGCTGTTGCACAAAACCAGCTGGGCACCCATTACCCTCACATTGCGTGGAAGGAGGGGGCTGCTCTTCTGAGCAATCCTTGCTGGTTCTCCTAAAGTCCTCTTGCTTTGCAGTGTCTACAAAACATCCCTTGCCAGGCCCTGCAGAAATGTCGCAGTGGTCGCCGCCTTCAGCGCAACTTTCCTGTGACAATATATCACAGTCTTCTTCCAAAATATGCTGTTCCCTCACTGATCTTGATGCTCTCAGCCTGTAGTCATCCAGGGAACGGCTTCGGCTCCCACCAGCGATGGCAGGATGTGGTGGTTTCCTTGCAGTGTCAAATGAAGCTGATTTGGTCAAGGAACCAAGCAGACTTTCCCTGTGATCATCTCCATAGTCAGACTTTCCTTCTTCTTCTTCCAGTTCAAACTGCTCTAGGAGGGGTTCACGGAGACCACTGAGGGGCACCTTTGAATATCCAGCTTTCCGGAAAGTTCTTCTGGCTCTGTCCAGGTGCCTTCTGAACTCCCTGCCTGGTGAGGAAGGCCCCCTTGCAGGTAGCTCAGCTGCTTGGCTGTAGAAAGTGCTTTTAATGACACTCTGTCTAGGGACACAGACAGGTGGCTTTTCTGTCCCATCCCCAGCCTTTTCAATTCTGTCCTTATCAGATAAAAATACATCTGGTTTTTCCTTCTGACATAGATTGGATGTGCTTTCCGTGGAAGTCCTCACTGATGAAGGCTCAGCAGCACCACTTCTTTGGGACTGCTCTGCTCCTTCATCTTGAAGTCTGGGAAGGAGCCCTTCTTCTTTCTCCTTTAAGATACTTGCCATGAGCTCTTTACTTTCTGTAGGTGATTTGTCCCCCACCTCACCTTTCATTGAAGCATACTTCCTCCTCATGGGTTTTACTGGAGGGACAGAGATTTTGGTTTGCTTCTCTTCTCTTGCATGTTTTGGAGGCTCCTGGTGGCTTGGTGCATCAAATATGGACAAGTGCAGTTCGGGTGTAGAGCCAAAGTGCCTCTTCGTGGGGAAGTGCGAGTTCTCATTGTCTGAAGAGGAGCCGCTGGTACTGGATGAAGTGCTTTCGTCAATAAGATGTCGGGAGATGGCCAGGGAGGTGTTGTCATGAGTCCTTTCTAGGATTTCTGGGATAGATCGCATTACCAGTATGGATTTATAGCACATCAGAGACCGCTGAAGAGCAAAACAAAATACAGCACAATCAGATGGAAACGTGGTGGGAGTATGGTAAAGCAAGCATGCCAAAATGAACTTCTGCACTCTTAAATACCACACATACTAGTTTAATAACACATTGCCACCCTTTTGTACATATCGTCAATCCAGGCTGCATTTGCTCTCCGAGTCTTCCTCTTCTCTCATTCACAGAGTTGAAACTATATTGACTTCAGGGGACGTACTTGCTGTTGTGAACGGGGAAGCAGGACCCTGCTTGAGACTTTCAAAGATAATCTGGCCACTCAAAGCAGATGGAAAAGGAGTTTTTAACAGAACACATCAGATGAGACCCTACCTGGAGTAAATGGCCTTAAATCCGTCAATTGCAGTAGAACCTACAGTGACTTAAGCCAAGAGAAGAACTACCATACTGTAGGAGGTAGGATTCATCTGCTCTAAATTCTGCCATGTGAGACATCTCAGTTGAAGTTGAGCAGCTGGCCTCCCCTTACAGCCAACAGAGAGAAACAGGCATCTTCAGGAGGCAATCATTCTGATTATTTTAGAGAACTTTGGGAAATGAGGAATCTTCTGGGGACCTGTCTATAATTCAGTACCAATTGCAAAGGCAGCTAAGCATACCTAACTTAGACACAACCGTGCATCTTACAGGCACCTGCATTAGACCAGATGATTTCCAGGCAGTAAAAGTCTAGATAATTTATTTCTGCCCCATCCATTGACCACTCTCTCCTGTGCTTACTCCCCATTCATAGCCAAGCTAAGTTCTCTGCTGTGCTTGCTGTCCTAGCCCAACAGACTTGAAAAGATGGAAATGTAATTAAAATATATATGTAACTAAAAAGAACCAGCATAGATTAAGACCAACTCACCTGCCACTTGCTCCGAGCCACGATGAATTTGAGCTGCTTGGTATTAATGAAATGAGCTGCTTCGAGGGGGGGATTATGCTGCCAGGTGGAATGAGAGAAAAATCATTGGTTAAAAAATCCTGACTTCAGTTTCTGAGAAGGTTTTTTTGTTTTGGTTTGGTTTTTTTTTTAGGATTCCCTCCTTCCAGAATTGTTTAATTTAGGAAAGTTACAATAAAGCAAATGCTACAATCCCCTCATGACTAACTTGTAGACTTTCTCAGCTTTTCAATGACAAAAGCAAGCCCTGTTCAATGCATGTCATTAAATTTGGGGGGGTTTTTTTTGCTAATTTTTAGCTCTTCTCCTTAGCGATTTAAGACATTGGAATATAAACCATATCTTTGCTTTGCAAAGCCACAGTTTCCTTTCTATACAGACATGTTATATCTGCTTATGTCAGCAGTAATGTTTATCTTTTGAAAGAAAGACATTTCGGCATGTAAACACCAATGTGTCTCCTCTTTCTGGAGATCCATGCCTGAGCTTCTCTGCAGGACAGAAAGTAGGAGACCAAGAATAAAAATAAACCAGCAAATAGTATCCAGCAGCTTTAAGAGCTGCCCCTCCAAAGGTCTTTTCCAACCTCAATATTTTTAATGACTAATAAGGAACCAGGACAAACTTACCATGAACCACTGGTGGGAAAGACAGTCCGAAGCACTAGGCCTGGCTCTGATAAGAGAAAAGATCAACATTTTAGTAGCAAGTCACTTCCAACAGCAACCGCAAGATCTTCCTGAAGTTGCCTGCTTCACGTGGACACATGCATACACTTTTGTTTATGTCCTTAGGCTGCTGTTTTAGAGCTGAGAAGCCAAACAGACAGACGGAAGCTTTTAGCCCAAGGTTTCCTTCCCTTGAGGTGAAACAATCTTCCTTTTTCAGTCTGAGACTCCCTATAGATCCTCAGGAAGACCCCATGACACTCTGCAGGAAGCCTGTTCAAGAGGGTCGAAAGCAGCCCTAAGAGTGACTTTGACTCTTTAGGTGGCCAGAGCAAAAATATCTTTGGCAGCAGGAAGAAAGAATAGAAATGAAATTAAAAAACAAGCGCCTGCAAACATGCCTTCAAGCTGCCTTTTGTACTTGAAATTGTGTAATAAATGTGGTTAATATTATTTAATTCTCGCATAACTCCCTCTATACTTGCTCTTCCCACTTCTCTATGTCATTTCAGAAACTCATCTGCCTGGACAAGTCAGGGAGTAAGAACATCACCATACCAGAAACAGGCCAATCTGGCAAATTGCCAAGTTGTGTTTTAGGTAGTGGGGAATAATAAAGAAGAATTAGGGTATAACGCACCACATCTCACTCAGCTTTCTACTTTTCAAAACGACTGCAGCTCTGACAAGCTGAGATCTGCCTGCTGAGACACCAACATCTTTGCACACTGGCTGTAGGAAGCACAAAAGTGCACTCACTTGGGGTCCTGCTGTAGAATCCCTTTCATAAAGTCCTTTGCATCTTCACTCAAGTGAACAAAATCAGGAGTGGTCCATGAAATTTCCCCATTCTGGATATTTATAAGGGTTCCTCTGTCGTTCTCCCCAGCAAATGGAGACTTGCATGTTAGGCTTATTTATTGAACACCATAAAATAAAAGGAGACAGAATTTAGACTTCTATTTGCTGTTCAAATGACAGAAGCACAAATGCTTACATGGGGCTTTAAAACACTTGAGGAACTCCATGTGTGGGACTTGCAATGCTCGTGAGCATTGCATCCACTAACGGAGCATCTTTCACCCCAGCATTACATGGCATTTAACTGAATTACTTATCCCTGTTTCACAGATAAGGAATTAAGGGTTTGATTTTGCACGCCTCCAGTAGGGTGTTGGCTAAAACAGGCAAGGGGAAGACGGAACCTCATCCACCGCTCTCATTGCTAACTGTGAGGAGAGCAGCTGTCAGGTCTTCAAGGAGGGACAATGACCAAAGCCCTGGGCAACCAGGAAAGAGTGAGTAAAGGAGAAAACCACAAAATAAATAACCCTCGTTATAGAAGGACTCAATGCTTCACTCAGATCCCTCACTTGAAGGTACTGGAGAGCTCTCACTGACAAAGGGACATTGAATAAGTCTTTCCAAGAAGATTTATTTACCTTAAATATGTGATGACTCCAACAGCCCTGAGGAGAGAGGGAATACAAATGTCAGGTGTTTGTCACTATTTCTCCATCCTTCTCAAGCCCACAACCCCTATTCCTGCCACTAGACACCCTGGCACCTTCTTCTCCTCACCTTTCCAAGGAAAATAAATCCCAAAAGCTATTGTTTTCACCCTTCAGTTCTTTTCCCTTCAACATTTTTTATAATTGTTCTCAAGTAATCCTCCATTTTTAAAGCACAGATAGAGGAGAAGGCTCAAAATACTTTTTTGGAGTTTGTTTGCCTTTTCTAGAAAGCCCCTTAGGATCATCCTCCCTGGTTGCTGCCTCTAATAAAGATAATCTTCTCTAAGATGCTCCTTTGCATTAATTAGCTGTCAGAGTTCAATTATGGTTGAACAAAATAGACAGAAGGAGCTTTAAAAAGCCCTGATGGGTTATGGTTCTCGTTGTTCACTTTCAGTTTCCTGTGTTATTATCACTACTCCACTTACTTATTAACAATAAATGGAAATTCAGGCCATCTAGGGCAAAAGCTTTTTAGAAAGATGACAGGTTACCAGATATCAGTTCCTTTTGACACTGGTGACTGAGAAACAATTTCTGGGGCAACAAACTCCGGAGACCCGTATTTGCTGAACTGAGGCTCAGAGGGCATGATCTTCTGAGCAAATCCAAAGTCACAGAGCTTAAGGTCTTCCCTTTCAGGATAAACCATGAGGATATTCAGTGGCTAGTGAATGAAATAAAATAAGAGAGAGAAAAACTTTTCTTGAGAGCAGGCAATATTTTCAGTTGTAAGTAAGAATAACTCAAATAAAGAACGCCCATTCCCTGACCAACAAGAGGCTATGATAAGCTAGACCTGCCATTGCACATTACCTTAATGTCCAAATGAAGGATGTTGTTATCATGAAGATATTTGATTCCTTCCAAAATTTGCTTGATATACAATTTGACCTAAAAATTAAATCAGTTGTTAATTAATTATTAAACATTAATAGTAAATAAGAGAGTCCCTGATTCCACCAACATTTTTAATGTATGAGAGAGGGAAAGATTGAACTAGAAATATTTTTAAAACTAGAATGAACTTCTTTTATTAGTCTTGCAGTTGAAATAAGGTGTGAACCAACCATTACCATGTGGAATGAAGCTGTGTCTCATGTGTGGCCACATTGCTCTGCTGGAGCCTTCTATATGTGAAAAAGCCCTTATTTAAAAAAAACCAACCCTACAAACATGTAAAAAAGAGATACAAAAATCCTCATGTTTGATGAACCTTATCAACTTTCTAACTTATCTAATTCAAACTCAACTCTGGCTTGGTGTAAATCAGCCAAACACATTTAACACACAAATAGATTTTAAAACTATGTTGTAAACCTATTTTCCTGATCATATGTAGATCCAATCTGACTATGACTGAACAAGGAGTGAATATTTACAGCTAGCTTCAGCTCTGGAAATCTCCTACCTTTGACATTTTATAGTGTTAGCTGACATTTTATCTTTAAAGGTCCTTTCCAACCCAAACCATTCTATGATTCTATGAGGTTTCCCTCTGAGCATTTTTAAGAAAAATCAATTTTACCAATAAATATGGGACACCTGGCTACTAGATGGGACTCAAAAAAATCCTTAGAAACCATCATTTCAGCCCTTGGTTTGGACACTGAAAGGGAATGGGTAGAAGTAGGGTTGCAAGGGGATAAAGCATTATTAAGCAAGTGAAGATACAGGAGCTCCAGGTGACAGATAGCAAAGGAATGATGATAATAGAGCAAATATCATCTGTATTAGGCTGAATGCAATGCTGGTGGTCAAAACCACTGGCTGTTGCTAGTTATTCCCTGAAGAAACTCAACTTAGTAATGGAAGCTGATGAGGACACATTTTAAAGGCTGATTCTGTTTTGACAGATTATTACTGGTTCAGAGACATTCTTCATATTCAAAAAGGAAAATGCAGCCGGAAGGGACTCTGGTGGTACCCACCAACTCTGGACTTTGAAATGAGAAAGAAAGATTACCTCTGCTTCAGTGACAACACTCTTCTTGAATAAACGGTCAAGGAGCTCTTCGCTGGAGCATCTGGCAACAGCATTAAGGGAAAACAGAACTACAGTTAAATGCTTATTTTTACTTTGTAACCACCTCTATCCAGCTAACAGCAGAATTCACCAGGTGATCTGCATGTTAAATCATTGAAGTCTCTACCGCAGCAGATCTGGGCGGCTCTAAACCTGTGCTCCCTACAGGCAGGAGCATGGTATGGCTTGTGCTAAAATCTACCTGCTGGCGATGGGCTTTTCTGCTCTGCACTGCATTTTCCTGGTGCTCAGCCAGACTGGATCTCGTGGAAACGGACTCCACTTCCAAACATTTCAGAAAAGAGTTTTGGTGCTTAACAGCTCATTCACACTTGTACATACAAGTATCATGATTTTTCCTAAAACAGCAGAAACATAGTACTTCAGTGAAGAGCTCACAGAGCTATGCTGTCTTGCAGTGCAGAGAAAAATTGTGTGTGTCCTTTTATCTCAGGCAAAACCTAAAAATGGTTAATCGCTTAGTTATTTAACAAATCACTTCTACCTAGTACTTCCCAGCCTCCTTAGACAAGCAGCACAGAAAAGGATACAACTCCAGAATCAAAATCAGTGTTTTCCGTGTTTCAAACTGATCCAGGAGCCTGGTAATTCTGTCATGGGATAGAGACGCAAGAATATCCCTCTCTTGATGCGCTCGAGCCTTCGTTTTGCTTCGTAGAGGTATGAATTTGGCAGCACAAGACACTCTGTTCCCTTTGTGTACAACTCGTTTCACAAAGCTGAAGCAGCCCCTGCACAAAAAATCAAAGGACAAGCCCTGCTCAGACTTGGTTCAAAGCCCTCTGCACAGCAGGTATAGACCTTTCCACCTCCCAGCTTTTGACAGCTCCCTACTGCTCAGGGCTTAAATTCTCCAACATGAAAAACTCGTTTTCTTCTATGTAAGGTGCTGTTGCCCTCTCCTGGCTGTCTCCAAAACTAAGCAACGAGTTCACATCAAGGCAAAAACTGTTTCAAGTGATACAGCCTTGTGCTGACAAAGGCTGATGATGCTCTTGGAAGGGGATGGTGCTTGTGCATATGTCACTGTGGGCTTGTGATGCTAATATTGCCAAGAAGCCATACCTTGGCACCTATCCTGCCAGCCTCTGGCTGTTTGGTTGGTTTTTTTTCTGGTTGGAGCTATCTGGACCTATGGACTCTATGGACTCTCCCATCCTCTGTCAGAAACCTCAGGAAAGTGTTTCCAGCACACCTGCAATGGGGTGACCTCCCAATTCTGCCAGTACTTTCACTTTTTTGGACTTATCCACAGCTAGGTCCACCTCTGCCTCTGGTTACACATGCTCAGCAGCTCAGATGGGCAATTAGATATTCTCTGGCAGTGATGCTATAGAGTTGGAAAATTCATTTACCTTCCAATCTCCTGCTTAACCTCATAAAGGGAATGGAGCTTTCTCCTGGTGGCCACTTTCTTTGCCGCTTGGTCTTTCTTAGCTTTGAAAATGAAGGAAAATATAAGTGTTAATATTCAGACAACAATGCCTTGCTCATAGCATGCAAAGTTATTACAATTTAAGGCAGGAAAAATAACAGGTGTCCTATAAACTTCTGCACAGAATTAAGTGGAGCTGTTTGATGACAAAACCTGTCAATATGAACTTTGGGGCTGCATCTTCACCTGACATAAATCAGAAGAGCCAGGCTAAAGAGCAGAACACCACCAGAGATATGGCCCCGCTTATTTCTGGGGCCTATTGTATCAGTTTGCCATGTAGTCTGAAGCAGAGGAGAAAAAAAAAAAAAAATCACATTTGTATATATATGTGTAGGTCATTAGATCATTTGCTCTTAAACTGGATCCTGCCATACTAGTGCTATACAAATATTACGCAGGAATACAGAGCATAAACCACATGGGTACCAGAAGATGACTGCAACAGAGTATATATTGCAATGGCTATGGAAGCAACTGCTGCAGCTGAAAGAATGACATTACCTTCATGTACAATCAGCTCTGCTTTGCACAAAACCTCCCCTCCTGCATTTTTGGCAACACAGGTATAAACACCACCATCTTCTGAGACAGCATTGTCAACGACTAAGAAATATGTTGTTCCTTCCTTCCCTTGATGGAGCCTGTTGCTGTCTGTCAGCAAGGAAGTGCCCTGAAAGAATGAAACGACATTTTGGCACTGGAAAAAAACAAGATGGAAACCGATGTTTCTTCTCTTCAAGAAACAAGATACGGGAGCAGAGCTACAACACAGACGATTTAGGCTAGCAAATCTCACTAAAAAAATGCGGGCTGAAGAAGTCCCCCATGTCTAATTGATGCTCTGCTTCCATGTTACCCAATAATATTTTTGTTTCATAACCCATTCGTAGGAATAGAGGCTTGGGAGGGATCACCAGGGCTCTGTTGGTTTATTCTTCAACTGTCCCAGCACCCCATGCCTGAGCAGTCAGCCCAGGGAGCACGAGGATCAGCTGCTTTGCTCCTGCCTGGTCTCCAGCTTGTGCTGGCACTTGTGCTGCTTAATATATTCATAAATGCTAAGAAAAAAAGGGACAGGAGGGAGTGTGTGTGACACAGAGAGCAGATTATGAAGATTTGCAAAAGGACCTTATGAGACCACCTGTCTGGGCAGTAAAATGCCAGATAAATGTATATGATACAATAAATGTGAAGTGATGCAACCCTATTCCCCAAATGAAATGGTCTCTGAGCTGTTCCTTCTTACACTGGAGCAAAACTTTGAGTTACAGTAGGTCACTCCATTGCAGCACCAGCTTAGTGCTTGGTGGTGGTCAAAAAGTACCAGATGTTAGAAATTATTAGAATAAGACAGAATGCATCATCTTATAAATCCTTGGTTTTCCCAGGGTGTGGTAGTGTTGCAGCAATGTTCTTTCTGTAACAGCTTCCAGATGAGGATTGACACAGCAGGTTGGGGCTCTTCAGCCTGGAAGGGAGGATCTAGCAATACGACATGATAGAGCTGTACAGGATTATGAATAGCTTATGGTAAATATGTACAGAACAGCCAAAAAGAGGTGGCACTTCAGGCAGCATGCTGTCATTGTGTTGAACTCCTTGACAAAAGGACACTGTACATCCAAGATGTTTGCATGGATGGAAGAGGAGACTAAAAACGCACATGGAGAGGTTTACTGTGGGTTAGTGAATAGGTAAATGTTTAGCTAGCTTGCAATTACTCTGAGCTGAATATGTCAGAGATTGCAAGAATATTAACAGGGTGTGTCATATATTCTTGCCTTGTTCTCGTTCTTTTCAAGGTGTTCAGGTGTGTGCATGTGCATGTGTGTGTGCGCGTGGGAGGGGATTCTTTGCATTTTTACTTGGTTTTTTTAAGGCTGTTTTATTTGTCATCCTTGCACTTCCCATACAGAAAAAAAAGATGGAATAAAACTCGTGTGTACAAAATACTTAGTTGGACAGACAATCATTATAGAACAACACTGGCTTATTTCAGGGGCACGACAATATTCTGAGGAATAATAAATTTTTTCTCCTTCCTTTCTATGGGGTATTCATTGCCCTTGGTCACACTCATTTTACCAATTAGCTGCAGAAAAGATACAGAGCCTGGAAGTCACATTGACAATTGGAATAAACCACTCATAATCCCATCCCCGACCCCAAAACTACAGCACACATCTTGGTGGCTCTCAAGCAGGAACCAATCTCCCTTGCTGCCCATCTTGGTCCCCAAAACCATCTTGGTGCCTGTGAAAGGAGCCACATTGACACTGGAGACAACACAGGGTGAGATGCATGGTTGGTGGGTCCAGCGAGAACTGCAGCTGGTTTAACAAAGCCTATAGATATGACCCAGAATCAGTGTAAGAGATGTGGGACGAAAGAGCAAAAGAAATTCCCCGCAGAAGTACTGCACTACAGTCCTTTCTGTGGTCTTCACTCCCAGCCAGAGAAAAGGCTGCACTTACCTTAAACCACAAAACGGTTGGCTGAGGGGTTCCTTCAATGACTGCCTGAAATTTGGCACGCTCCCCAGAATTCACCTGCACATCCTCGATTGTCACTTGCATATAGGGAGGACCTGGTGAGACACAAGGGTTTGCTGCATGCACAATACCATAACTTTATTCATAGTGAGTTACTCAAATGGGACTTACAGCACTGGCCATTTAGGATATAACATTAGGTTAACATCAAATCAAGAGATACCACAGCAATATATTTGGGTTTCTTTATACTAGTATTACTTTTAGGCTTTATCTTCATGCTTATCTGTTACTTTTTGTTTAATAAACGGTTACTGCTCAAGAGATGGAAATATTTAAAGAAACAGTCACCAGGAGTTATTACCAAAAGAGAAGACAATGACAATCATGGGATGTGGGAAAGGAAAACAAGGTTCTTTTACTTACTTGTTGGGGTCTTCTCCTCAGTCTTATACACACAAGTTCTTTCCGTGGTCTCAATATAAACTTCACTGTGTACATCCCAGACCACATCTCCTTCTCTTCTGTACCAGCCTCCTGCCCCTGTGGCTGGTGATGTTCTTTCATCAAGCCCAAGAGAAAAGACCGTTACATAGTCACATACAACTACAGAGATACGGGATTATACCCTGCCATTTATCTGGGTGTTTAACCACCAGATAAATAACTATTTACTTAAAATTAATATGGGAAGGATTTTGTTTTGGGAGAATTAATTTCTCTCCAACCTCTGCTATCCTTCTTGCACAATGCGTGTGTGAACAGGATTCCAAAAATACTAACAAACCTACAAGAATTAGTTCAAGTCACCACCTGCTCCCTCCACCACAGAGGACTTGCTTTTCTTGCAACAAAGTCTGCCACATTCAGAAATCTGTATATTGAGATGAGTATTTACCTGGTAATAGGAACAGTGCGCTCCTGAGTGCTCTCATCTCCAGCAGCTGTCTCTTCAGAGGAAGGACCAGGGCTGGGCTTTGGCACGCTTGGTTCTTCGGCTGGGACCTGCCTTTGTGCTTTGTCTGGCAGCAGAAATAGGGCAAGTTAGACACGTCCCCTATGATGGCACACCTGAAACCCAGAGCAAACCTTTGGAGCCATCTCTAGTCTGCCTTGTGTCAGAACCAAGTCCGTCTGACCTCAGTTGAGTGCAATCACTAAGAGGAGAAATCGGCCCTTTTGAGAAGACCACATGAAGCAAAGAGCTTGAATGACATCAGAGAGACTGAACGGTGGCACATTGCTGACTGGGCAAAACTAACTTTTCTGTAAGGAAACACACACAGACAAAAATAGGATAGGTAGGCAGTAGGGACAGGAAGAAATAGAATGACTGGAAGGATAGCGTGAGTTCAATACATCCTTTATAGGAAATAATTTAACTGTGTTTGAGTTCCAGCTCATGGCTATGATGAAATCATAGAGTCATAGAATCATTTAGGTGGGAAAAGACCCTTAAGATCATCGAGTCCAACAGTTAACCTAACACTGCGAAGTCCACCACTAAACCATGTCCCTAAGCTCCACGTCTACACATCTTACAAATACCTCCAGGGATGCCCTCCGTTAGCTTCGTACACATGAATGCTTCAATTAAATTTTGCGTTACGAGAATAGGTCTTGACTTACTGGTGTAATCACAGACAGCATCAGTGAAATGAGTAAGCTTACATCAATGTAAAACTGGTGGTCAAGGCAGGCCCTGGCTGGGGGTACAACTAATATAGAGATAATATGGAGGTATGCTAATACAGAGGACCTGGTGATGTTATAATGTCAGCGTTGGTGCACCTCCACCGGGTTCTTTGAAAATGTCCTCGTACAACTCTAAGTTACACCAGAACAAAGTTTGGCATCTGGGGCTTATAGGAACAAGGAAACAAAAAGATGGTGCAGCTTGATGGCAGTTTAGGTATTGCTCTTCTTTTATTATTAATTATTTTATCAGATATATCTTCAAAAATTATTTTGGTGTTCCATTCCAAATGTACCTGATTGTCTTTTGATATTGACCATTAGAGTTACCCCATAGGATAAAGCGCATCATCTCCTTTTTCATCAGAGGACAAAAGGTTAAATCAAGAGGAGTCTTTTCCCCATCAGGAAGGGCCATTTTGGGGAGCACTCTAGGGATGTTTGGTACTGGCTGGTTTTGAAAAGTGCAACAGTTTCTAGAAATCACATAAAACACCTCTATTGGGGTGGAAAACATGGTTATTCTAGGCATTACTGGCAGGGTCAGAGGTCCCAGGTTGGTGGGATTGTGCTTTGCTCTTGCCAGCACTATGGAAATATTTGCCTTCTTTTTATTCAAAGCATGTGATCACAGGGACAGTTGTCAAGTCTCCATCTTAGTGAAATAATTCCCCATATTAATAACACATTTAGTTTTCTCAGATGAAAGGACTGGAAAACCATCTCATTCACTATTCTATTATCGCTGTAGTTATGACCTTTTATTTACGATTTTTGAGTCATCCTGCTTCACCAGAGTATTATTTTCACAGATGATTTCCTACCAGAAAGGAAAAAAGGTTTTAAAGGCCTGTCATTTTTTTTACACAGTTATTTTGGGTCTGATCCCATGAACTGCTTCTATCCTTGTTAAGTTTTAGACAAGAATATCTTTTTTTTTAAACAGCATCTGGAGTTTGAGGGCTGATGGCTACTTGACATTGTCCTTTTAAGTTAACATTGGTGGAGAACAGCTACTCTGACTTGAAAAAGAGACAGTTTAGACAAGTTGCTATGGCAGAACCAGTAGGAAGAGTGGAAGGGTTGCCGCTTATTCATGTTTTTTTAAAAAACGATGCAAAGACAAAAGACTTGTTCTCCTGGCAAGACACAGACACACACGTCGTTGGTTTTAATCACATGGAAGCTGCTAAGGAGTCTATCAAGGCTCCAGGGCCAGTGAAATGCAGGTGAACTTGATGCACTCAACATCCTAGAAAGTCTCAGGAAGTTGATGCAGGGGTGTTAAACACATTTCCAGCTTGTTTATGGCAAACAATAAAAGAAAAACAACCTCCCTTACCCACCCCACCAAATAAAAACCCAAATGACCTCCATAAATATAAAGGAGGGATCCCACCCCTCCTTCTCCCCGCAAAAACTTGAAGCAAGCCCAGGGTCAAAAGCCCAAAGGTGGAAAAAAATCCCCTGTCCCTCCATTTTGGGCAGGTAATGAACTAAACTACTTCAGACACAGTTTTCAAACACCTCCTGTTTCCAGAAAGATCCGCCCCCAATTCATGTCCAACCTAACCCCACCCCACAGCCCCATGTTTCTTTGGGTCTGAATGTCCTCTCTTAATCTTCAACTGCGCAAAACACAACGAAATAGAAAAATGAGGGGAAAATATCAGTATTGGCATGTTCAATATTTTTGTCTCTCTCGACTCTCACAGGACGTTGTCCAGATTCATGCCAAACATACCATGCCCTCCAGCAGTCTGGGTTTGGGTACTGGCTTCATGAACTAGCACAGAGGGCCCGGCTGCTGTTTCTGAGTGGTCTGAAGGAATGGACCCAGGAAGGCCAAGGCCACCGACTTCTTCTCGCATGCCCGGGGGAAGAGTCACCAGCAGTGATGCCGAGTCCACGAGTTTCTTTAGAGCTGTCTTGATCTCCTTATCGGCACGCTGAAGCGAGGCCTGGACAGAAGTCTCCACCTCTGACTGTGGGGAAGTCATTCCTACAGACAAGAAGAACAGCTTTTCTCTCTTCAGGGTAAAAAGAAAATAGCAGCAGCATCCAACCCATGGAAATATTTGCAATCGTACCATTTTCACCTCCTAGAGCAGAGAGCTCATGCAGAAATGCTTATTCCAGCAAGAGAGAATGTAGCTAAGACTTAAAATAAGAAGGATGGGACAACATGCTTCAGGAAGACATATCTCACCAGGTTGAAGACACTGTGCCACACTGCACACACACACGGCCTCTCCTCAGACAGCGGAACAAAGGATCCATCTCCCAACTCAACCCTATGTTGGCTCCAACTCAACCCTATGTTGGCTGGTCTGTCAAAAATACCTTTATTAAGATCAATGAAATGAACCCAGCGGTGACCCATTGCACTGATACAGACCCTACGTGCAAGGAGGACGTTATTTTCATAGGGAAGGAGAAGGAGCGAGCAGGTACCAGCCTCATCGGTGACTCTGGAGAAGGGCAGGGGAAAGAAGGGAGGGCTCTTCTGCTTCATGAGCCTGTAAGTCGGAGAGGATGGCAGAGAAGCTACTGCTTGCTCTAGAGTAATGTATTTGTCCTGCGTTACAATATCTGAATATTTTTGCTGGGCTTTGCACTAGAAAGTACCTGAGACTTTTAATTTTGTACTGGACTATGCCTTTGCAAGTTACTGTATAAGCAAAGTCACCTGGTCTGTACAGTAATGCACAGCAGTTGCATATAAGGAAGCATTACGTAGGGGAAGATGTAACTCCTGTCTCAAGAAACTCATGGTCTTGAAGGCAGAGAGAAGACAAAAGTTTTCCACACAGAAAAATGGATTTTCAAGCATATATCTTTGCAGAATGGCCACCCAGGAGACCAATCCCATGGTCTCAGCACCAGTCAGCACTGGTTAGAAGAAGCTAGGCTAGGATGGGATCATAGGACCTCAGGAGCTCATCTCATCCCATCTCCTGCCCAATACACCTTCCACAAATCTTGAAGAGGCACAACAAAGGGACCAATGATATCTAGGGAAACTATCAAGTAACCACGAAGACAGAAAAAATGCTTGTCAGATTAAGACAATTCATCATGTTCACGATGCAATTGCTTGCCAAGCAAGAGCGCAAGCTCAAATCATCATGTGGTTCAAGAAAAAAATAAGGGCACTTGCACACAGATGGCTCTGACTTGTTTAATGTCATTGACACAGGAGCATGTCCTGAATCAGTTTTGATTCTGCTCCTTTCCCAGCCTTAAAAAAGTAAATTCCCATGATAGACCTGAGCAGGTAAACTTGAAGGCTGTGTTTGGATCAGCCCCCTTTGAAGAATTCTCACTCGATTTTTGTTTTCAGTGGCCTCCCCATGAGCATGGTGGTTTTGAAATATTTCAGTTCTGGATCTGTTGATGGAAAAAAGCAAGTTTTGCTCACACGATGTCCCAGACTGACCATCAGCGTTTATCAGCACTGGGCTGGGTGGAAGATCTTTAAATATTTTCCTAGATAAATATTTTGATTCCCTGGCGTTCCTATTGCAATTGCTGCCAGCTTGTGCTGTTGGCAGATGCCCAGCTCATAGGACAAGTGAACTGTTTAGAAAGGCATGAAACACTCTTAATATCTCTCAGTGAGAAAATATATTCACAGGTATACATATACAGGTTATACAGAACCACAGGTCTCCCCCATGCTGCTAATACCACCGCTTTCCTGCCTGTTTAGGGATGTTTACACACTGTGATTCAAGCTGAGGAACTTTAATATTAGCTGAGGCACATCAAATTAATGCTGCAGTGATGACACACCTGTGATGGACAGCCCGTTTCCCAATTCTAAAATCTCAACCGTGAACCTTTCTGCCCCACATCTCCTCCAGCCAATAACCAGGAACACAAGACTGACACGTATTTTGAAGTTCCAATTCAGCCTCAGAGAAGGACCCAAGAAGACGAGCATCGTTCAGAATTATTGACTCCTAGATCTGAGTTGGAAGTATCCCTAAAAACAGGTTTTTTCACTTCAACACTTCTGAAACCGTCCATAAAAAAGGAGCCCGAGCCCAACTGCATTAAAATTCTTGGGTTGCAACTCAGCTCCTGCTGAAGTCAATGGGAGAAGCGGATGAGCTGATGGACTATCAAGTGCCGTGAACAGAGAACAACACAGAAACCCAGTGAGTTCAATGACAGCTGATGCAAGACATTTATTGATATAAACTCAGCATCTAACAGCATATCTTGCATTTGATTTTTTTTGTGTTTTTTTTTCTTTTTGTACCTCAAGCAAACTGAAGTTTCCACTTTATTAATACCCATTTACCTGCAGGAATTTTAGTAAAACATTCTTTGTATTAAAATTTTTAATACAGCTGAATGTTTTCATCTACAAGAAATAAACCCCCACACGCCTCATTAGTTATCTACATAGTTTAATCACTTACAAGCGTAATTTTTAACCTCTAGGAAAATATTTTGAAAGTATGTGTAATGAACTTTTCATAAACCTTCCACCTTTTGAACAGAGTCCTGCATAGGATTTTAAAAATGCCTTTCAATTGATTTCTCTTTTGCATAAATTTCAAAAATGTAAACAGATGTTAATTGCTTTGAGCTAATGAATCAAAGTATATTTATTTCTTCCACAACCATCTGAACTGCAACCTTTTAGCTTCTTTAGAAAAACCTGAGCATCAACCACAACAGGAGGAAACCTCTGCATTCCTTTACACATCTTTACTATCTTTTGGATGAATATTATATTTTTGAAGACTATCATAGGGCAAATTCTTTTCTCAGCAGTATCTTTGTAAATCTGAATCAAATCCACTTTCTTCTGTGGAATTCTTCTAGATTGATACTAGAATAACTGAGATCAGAATCAGGCCCAATATGAAAGAAATATTTTTCGTTTCGGAAGTATATCCCTGTTGTATGTCTGTTACTTTCCAACATACAGTGCAATATATGAAAAAAGCACTAATATATATCCATTGTATTGCTCAATTATAAAACAAACAGTATAAACCAAGGAGATGTTATAAAAAACGGAAGAGTAACATAAAAGAGGCTTGATTTCTTTCACCACATGTAATGACTGGAAAAGCATCCTATATCATGAGGGTAGTGCACATGATATTACACATAACATCCTGTTTGGATATTGAAAGTAAAAGGCTGTGAAATCAATATGTTCATTTTAGTCAGCACATGATCAAGGTGCGGCCACAGACAGAAAAAAAAAAAAAGTATTCTTTTCTACAAGCACTTTCTGTGAATTCAGTCCCTCTTAGTGGGAATATTGCCCGGAGGACTCCAGAACAAGCTTCACAATATCACCTAACTGGGAAACACTGAGACAACATCACACATACATTTCCAAGGCAGAAACTCACTCAATCCTCTCTCTTCAAGCTAGTTAGAAATTCAGCTGTGTCTGAGCATTTCTGGTTTCTCTACACCATCTAAATGAAAATATTTTCTATTGCAACGCTTCTACACAACTCAGCTGGGACAAGGTACTGGGAGCTTTCACCCCATATCTCTGTCAAGCAGAGAGGGCCAGTGCTTGGTCCTGCTGAGATCAATGACAAACTCCAGCTGACTTCAACTGGGACCAGTATATGGGCCTGTGAGCTCATTTCTTTCCAGGGCTGAGCAACTTGTTGAAGGTCTGTGCAACATCCATTTTTGGTGAAGCCAACAGGAATGGGCCATGCTCAGTCCATCTTAGCCTTCCCCTCAACCAGCATTCCCACTGCAAAGCTCCAGAGAAACCTAACAGAAGGCAGTACCTCTACAAGACAGCTCAACGTATGTGGGTACAGTAATACGATGCGATTGCAACTGGCAGTGCTTCCAAGCAACCCAATACATTTTGATCAGATGTATTTTTCCACTAGGCATTTATGGTAAAAATCTCCTTTCTCTATTTTTTTTTTTTTTAAAACTGTGTTTGTGCTCCTGCTATGTTGCTGTAGCTCAGTGGTGAATTCCTCTTAGCACATACAGGAGACATTATCCATCAATTTGTTAACAGTAATGTTTCACCACTGGCATGTACAGGAGACCAAGTATTCTTCCAGTAATATTTATTGACAAAGACCACATTTGTGGTTCTTTTTATGTGTTAGTGTTTGATTATAGATGTAGAAGTCACTTTGCGCAGCACTTTAATCTTTTGGTGCGTGTTAAGTAATTTTGTATTTTAAAAGATATGGTTTATAAATCCACTGCACTAGAATGCAGAATAATGAAATCTACATCTTTAGACAACTAGGAAGTGGACTTGAAAATAACAGTCAAAAAAAATGGCCTTTTTTTACTTAAAGCAGAAGAGAACAATGAAATCCTTGCTTCCTCAAGTCAGTGGGACTTTCACCATTGACTTTAGTCAAATTAGGATTTCAGCCAAAAGGTCTGAGCAGCCCTTCGCTTCCCTAGTAAATGCAATATTTTCTATATGTTTCATTCTGTGGCAGGAGTTTAAAATAATGTAATCAGACTGTGCATGTTGAAAGGTTTATGAAGAAATTTTGATAGAGCTAATTGGTGTCGAAAGTGTACAGCAGAGTCAAAGCAGTGTGAAGCTTCATGACCTTCAGGCACACACAGTGACAGGAGATCGCTTTAGCTGGAAACAGTCCTTCCATCCTGGGCTGCTGAAGGATGCTGAAAAGCTTAGATACTTTCACCTTCTTGCCGTACCATAATGTACAAATTGGCACTTGAAATAATTTAAGTTCATGGACAAAAATGCACTTATTCATTTATATTTCTGTCATAGGCAGGAGAATCAGGCTTTTCCTAAACCTACCATCACTGCTCTGCTATGGAATGATATATGTTCACCTCGATCAAAGCTTTTAAAATTACAAACTGTTCTGAGAGACATGTTCCCTTTAAGACTGGAAAAGCTCGACATACTGTATTTAAATATATTTTCCTCAAAGATATTCACTTGTATATGTTACCTTGTAATCTTTGCCACCAATTCCCCTCACCTACAATAATTTTGATGAGTTTTTTCTAAAACACTGCTTTCTTTTGTGTTGAAAATTATGCTCGCATCTGCTCAGCTTTCGGAGAGGTCTTCTGTGCTGATGTGCAAGGTAACAGGCTCGCCAACAGTTCCATAGCTGAGGGTTCTTGTGGAAACTTCAGTTTTAAAGCTTGACTGTCCATTGTCTGCTGAGAGCTGGACTTCGGTGCAGAAAGATGGTTTCACTGTGAAGGAGGGACCGGGAGAAGCTGCTGCTGTTGCTGCGTGCACTCCAGGCGTCACGTGGAAAGAGATGTTTGAGGGGCCTACAGACTGCACGCCGGTTACTCTAGATGCTGTCATGAACATGCCCCCGGGAATGTGCTCCTCAAACTGGCTGAAAAATCTTTGCCTGGGCTTGGACACCACAGGTCTCACCAGATTCAGCAGCACTGGCTTCCCAATCGTTGGCTCGTTAATCTCAGTCTGGAGCACAGAGATCTCGCAGGGTTTCTCTGCCCTACGGTTCTGGTCGTCACACCCATAGGTCTCACCTTCTTTGGGAACATAGTCTTCAAGATCCTCCAGAGTTAATACTTTGCCATTGTGGGTTAAGATTTTGCGGTCCCGGGTGCTAATGTCGTCTGTCTGTAGTTCCTCTGGTTCATCAACTATAATGACATTATCCTCTTCTGGAAGGACATCTTGCATTACTTCGGGTACCCCCTCTTCAATAGGCCAAGATATGTCTAATTCATCTACCTCTTCCTTAACCTCTGGACTCGCTGGTGAGAACAGAAGTTCCTGCTGGTCTGCAGCAGCCGTCTCAAAACTGAAGACCAGAGGCTCACCCCCACAGGCAAGCAGCGGGGAAGCAACGTCCGACCCATAGCGAGCACTTGTTTCCTGGGGGAAGCTCTTTCCTTCGGTTCCATAATCCATAAAGGAACTATTTCCTAGCTGGTCGGACTCACACGGGGAGCTTCTGCCCTCACTGCTGACTTGAGGTCCTTCTTCCTCGGTTGCATACACGAGGGGCTGGATATCGGCTTCAGAGAGACTGTCATTAGGCAAAGATTTTGACTGTTCCACCAATTTATTGTTGGAGTTGTTTGTGTTCGGATCATCTTCTGGGGAACGCCTAGGCCTTGAGCTGGGAAAAGTGAACGTTAACACCCCTGAGTCATCTTTTCCTTGTTTTGCTGGGGAAGAACCTCTTTTCCTTGCAGGTTTTGGTGATTTTTTCACCTTGAATTCAATTATTTCTTCCACTTCAACCCACTTGGGCTTTTTCTCTTCCCCCTTGGTCTCTGTGATGACATCTCTAGCTGCTGCTCCTTGCCTGTCCTCTGGTTCTGTGACAAAAAGCATGGGAACAGCAGACTTCGATGTTGTCTCCTGCTCATATCTGTGGACAGGCTGCCTGATCTTTGAAACATAAACTGGCTCTGGAGTTGGCTCCGCTCTCGGGGAGCGGGAAGGCGAATGACCTGAAGAAGAACGTGCAGGAGAAACCCTTCCCCTTTGTCTTGGGCTCTTCACCACAGTCGTTATCGTTTCCTCTCTGATGACAGAAAGGGTTGGAATGGAGTTGGAAGGAAGATGAGACTTTTCGGGGAGCCACACTCCATCAGCACACATGCCATTGTTGGTCAAGGCACTACAGTGGGGTTAGTTGTGTGAGCACTCCAGCTTTTGGTGAAGCGTGTCATTTTGGAAGGGATACACACGCAACGCACACACCCACATGCCCATCTCCACTTACTTTCTGATCCAGGGAAAACCTCAGTGCCCTTTCCCCGAGGTGGACCCCAGCTCCATTAACCTCCTTGAGTGCATGAACACAAACCACGTATATCCAGCTGAGAAATGTTCTTCTGGATGCTGCTATATTTCATGTCCTTGTGTTGACCACCTACTATGCTACTTCGGACCCATATAGCAGTTTCACCCAAAGATTTTAAACACTCAAGGAGTTTAACCTTTTCCTGAGTATCCTTGGCTAAAATCCTGGCTTCATCAAACTCAATGGCAAAATGCCCTTTACTACAGCAAGGACAGCAGCTTCCTCTTTTTAAATAAATGTAACATATCTCTATTTTGTTTATTGAACACTCTTTTGAGACCAGAGATCTGCATTTTCACATGCAGAACAGTTACATTAAAAGGGCATTAAGCATTTGGAGACCAGGAAAAGAAAGTGAGAACATTTCCTGCACAAGCCATCTATACCAAAATGTACTTATTTTTACTCTTCATAATATCATTATTGCAGACACAGCCTGATCCTACTACCACCAGTTGACATAGGAGTACCAAACCAGTCTAGAATTTTTGACATATTCAAAGCAGTTGGGACTTCTCAGCATCCCTGGATAAATACGCAGCTTGTGTCAAAACAATCTTCTGCTACCATGCCAGTACAAACTTCGACTTTAAATGCGCTGCAGATGAAATTGGATCTAATAGCTTTAAAATCTGGGGACAGGAACACCTAAACCCAGACTTCAATGCTCTCAATTTATTTATTTAACACGCAGTATTTCCTGCAGAGTTTTCAGTGGCATTTCTTACATGGAAAAAACTTGAAGGTAAAGGCAGTGTTTGCTTTGCAAGGAAGCTAATGATCTACAGTGGAGGTAGCTGGTTCAGTAGAACTAACAGGCAATGCTGATTTTGTTTGTGTGTTGAGATTCTGTTCCTACTTCCAAGAAATGGGATAAAAAAAAGAATTCACTGAAGGGTAAAGACAATGGCCTGAACTGGGATTATGAATCAAGACAAGGGTGTTTTCATTTCTTTCTCCTCACCACCCTCTAGTCACAGCCACATAGGGCTGAAAGTCACCAGCTCTGCTCTCCAGCCATCTCTGCTGTGGTTTTTTGCACTGAGATACAACGAAGGGTGGAAGGAGTCCTTGTGAAAGGACAGCCCGTTTCTCCTATTGCATTTGTGTAACCATCATGAAAGACTAATCCTCTTAGATATACTGTAGCCTTTCTCATCTATTGGTCTCATTTTTGGAGACTGGTATTGCTTTCTTCTATGGAGATCAGATTTCTTTCCACCATCAATCTCTCCCTTTGAGGATGTGGTGAAGTCCAGGGCTGGACCATCTAGAGTGAGATTTCTTTTCTTCCAGAGCACCCTCTCTTCTACTGCTCATTCCCACTGCTTTACTCTTTCCCCTAAGTTTTCTATAGTTTTGCTATAGCCCTTTAAGGTTTATGCAGGGCCTTCATAATGGCCATGGTGCCTTTCTGAATTACGCAAAACTAAATAATTTTAGATAAAGATGAGAATGAATCCCTAGTGCTTGCACTAGACTTTGCTCTACATTGCAAGGTTAAAATGCTTTTTGAGGTCTGGGATTTCCATATATAGACATTGTTCAATCCCATCTCTAAATTATCTGTTATTTTCTGCTAGTCGTTTGAAACCTGCTGCTGTTCCTCAGCCCGCTATACGTTAAGGAGAGCTGGAATGTGCCCTTAGAGAGTTGTTCCCAAACTTTACCCCGTCACTATCCCAGTTCCAGCTGAGGTCCGCTCTAGTGGGTTCATGACCACATCCACTAGCAAAAGGAGGGGAATTTCTGTTGTTCTGAGATCCCACTCATAAATGTACCAACCTCTTTTGGGGCTGCAGCCCTTAATTTAGGAATAATTTCTTGAGCTGTCCCAAGCAATAGTCTATGGAATTTGCATGTCAGAAATTTAGAAATCAGCCTAACTGATGGTATTTTGTATTAGTTTAGTATTATTTAATCAACCAATATTAATAATGCTGCTGTTTGTGATTTGAAATCATAAAGGGAAAAGGAGGACTATTAGCTGACGGAGCATTGATGTAAAATAAAAGCATCTCTCCAGGTGATTTACAGGCATAGAGATGTAGAAAGGTGAGATTTACTAAGCTTCAGACATGGTCTGGCTCTGAGTGATTCCTTCCTGCTCATGACTTTCTCAGGATGTTTCTGAACATGATATCCAAAAATATTTCTCTGTTTAGCTACCCCACTGGTCATTAAGACAGCACAGGCAGAAACACCTTTGTTTTCTGGTCTTTGCAGGCTAAAAAAGTCTAACGATTGGAGATTTTAACTGAACTGCTGTGCAAGAGAGAGGGGCAAAGGCAGAACCCCTTTCTGCCTTTCCTGTCTGCTCTTTGCCTATTCAAGGTGGAAGCTGCTAGGAGGGGGGATATGTCTTCTTATACGCCACTGGCTCCAAATGGGGTAAGTTCATGGATCATAAGAAATAGTCGTCATAGGAAATAATAAAAGAGACAAAAGGTAAGCAACTCTTAACCGCATTTTAGTTGTCATTTCACAGATCCTCCTCTCCATCTAACAAAAGTAGTCAACTTTAGCATCATGTCCAAGTCAAGGACTGATTTTTAGCAATAGTACAACTCTTGAGGGAATGCATTGCCCCAAAATATCCATTTTATAGTCACCTACTACTATTAGGACATTATTTGAATAGCTTGGAGGTGCTCTGAAGGTCTACTACAGAAGGACAATATCCCCCTTCCAGCACATGAAACAATTTTATTATGTATTTGTTTATGATACTTAAAACCAAGAAGATACATTAAGGTTTTAATGGCTGATGAGCTTCTGGTCTACACATGACTGAGAAAGTACCGCTTTTTGCTGCAATTAATCTTTATATGTTATAGGCACCCAGTATAAACCAGGCTCAAAGTATCCAAAAAGACCAAGTCATTAGCAGGACAAAATTTCGTATTAGAAATGTAGAGACAGAAGGGGATAAAAATGTGCATCTTCCTTCTGCTTCATCATAAAAGGCTCTCCTGAAGAATTTAAAATAGAAAGCCAGAAGAAATCACTGTAAGCTATGAGATATTTTTAAAATTTGTACATTTTTTCAAGTAGCCAGTTCTCAAAGCTGGTTTCTTTTCAACATTAAGAGTCAGACTCTACCTTCTTCAACTCTTGTGCAACTCTAGCAGTATTCAGTGGATTTTTTTCACACATGTAATATCATAAAAAACCTGACCCAGGCTGTGTCTAACACCAGTGCTGCTATTTTTTTAAAAGGGATAGTAAGATATTCTTCAGGTGGTCACTTTGCATAGCACAGAATACCATGAGATCTGGTGGAATGGGAATGAACACACTTGCATGGCCAATAAACACAAGCTTGTTATTGGATCATGCATAGGCAGCAAGGCAAAACACAAATGTTACCAAAAAAAAAAAATCAGCACTTACATGATGATGGTTTTCTTGGGCACTTTAGTCTCTTGTTCAGTGACTACAAAGAAAACAGTATGAACAGCATGGGGTTAAAGAAAGGCAAAAGCTGAAATGATTAAATTAACTTTGCTCAGTTAATCAAAATAAACTGGAGTGAAAAAAAACCAACTGTACCATCCCATCCATGCTTTCTGTGGTTATTTCCAGCAACATCTTTAGTGTTTCTGACCAAGAATGAGAATTCAGAGTGCTCTCTGAACAGTGAATGATTTAGCTTTGAAATAAAATATCTTGTGGAGAACAATAGTGCAAAATCTGTTTATTCTACCATGAGATTCTGACATTTTTGTTTGGCAGGTCAAAGCTAGAAAACAAGGTCTTTTTTTTAAAAAAAAAATTTTCTCCCCTATAATAAGCTAGTGATGGTGTGAGAAACCTGAAAATGCCTAGATCTGGAAGATCCTGGAGAGCTGAAATTCTTTAAACTATGGTTTCACTTACTAGAAAAAGAGTTTCCCCAAACACTAAACAGTTTCCAAGCTTTTGTGGACTAGATGCAAAATCCAAGCTGATAACAATGAAACTAAAATCATTATCATCAGTACAGAAAATCAGCATTAAAAATCCCCCCTAGGAAACCCAGGAGAGCCCTCTAATACACTTATGCTTACTCCATCTCTTTTTTGCTATAATTGCAATTTTTCCTGACCCTTGTCCCATAACAAGCTAGAAGTTGTTGATGCATATCAAGATCAAAAGAAAAGTAATGGTTTAATGATTTTGCAAATATTTCTTAAAATTGACATTTTTTAAAATAAGAAAGATACCCTTTGAAGAGCTAATAGAGGTTTTCAGCAGGTTCCCATCCTATCTGCTGGAATAAAATTAAGACACTGTTTGAACCGGACTGTTTTGAACACACTCTGAACTGCTGAACCTGTTTGAGATCTAGGAAAAAAACAAGAGCAAGCCCCACTTTTTATTTAATAAACTAGTAAAGTTTCTAAAAAGGCCTTAATTTAATCTCAAAGTAATTTGTCCAGCAATTGGTTTGCAATCTTCCAGCCAGCCTATAATAAATAAGCTCTGGTAATTTTCAGGTGGTATAATTGAAAGTGAACTGCAACTTCGAAATATATCTGTAAAATCACAAACAGTTCTTGCCCAGGGAACTTGTCGCGCCTGTATTATTTGTTAAATAACTTATGATTAGTGCTGATGTTTTCAATACTGTCCCAAAACTGCACTGACTGAAAATTAAAAATACATTTACAATATTAGATGGAATAGTTTAACCTAATTTTCCTTCCACTTAATTTCCAAGGGCCCTCTTCTGCCGCTAGGTAAAACAACAAATCCCACCATAATGAAAAAGAAGTTTGTGCAGATGTTGATATCTGACCTAGAGCTCTATGTTTTCTTTGCAGAGCCTTGTCTCATTTATGCATGTAAAAATCTGGAATAATTTCCAATAGAGTCAAAGGAGTTACTGCAGAATTAGGTGGGTTTAAACAAAATCTGTTTGGAAATTAGAGTTTATAGCTTACTGGGTAAGTAAAGGGAAAAATTCCTTTCAAATGTTTACCTCTGAACACAATTACAATATAACCATTTACCTATCCTTAGTTAATATTTTTTAAATAATTCAAAACCTTTTTTTAAATGGTGGACTGATAATTATACAATGACAGAAGATGAACTGAGTGATTGAGCAATTTACTGCACCCAGGTTGGAAATTTTCACTGAATTTTTAAACCCTTAAATCAATATTGTGCAATTTTTACATAACTTTTAGAAAATCTCATTAAATAATATAAAGAGATTAATCCATAAACAGCAAGAGTATCAGTTCTGATGTAAATAGGAGTTAATTTGATTACACACCTAAACATAGATGTTTTATACAGTTATTTTAACAACTGTATTTATATGATAATTAAATAAGTATTTAATGAAATCCCCCAAAGTCTGTAAGAAGAAGTCTCTTTAATGATTACTCTATTAATGTCTGTTCTTGCAGTCCTCCCAAATGACACCACTGCAATATTTCTATATGTAGCAGATGTCAAAGGGATTCAGTATTCAAAAGTTCAGCAGGCCTGGGATGAGAAAGCTGTAAATGGCGTATAGTACATGGGTCCTGATGACTGTGCGTGACGGATGAATTTTATATGTGCTATCCAAGGTGTGAGGGAGGATTGAAACAATCTTATATGAAGGATAGAACCACATGAAAGTAGGATGAGAGAATTTGGGTTTCGTTGTGTGTGGGTTTGGTTTTTTTTTTTCCCGAGAGGAAAATATTCTGCATCCGTTTTAGCACCAGATTTATCATTTCAACTTGTTCAATAGCATTTTAGGAAAACAGCTTTGCAAAGCAGGAGCCCCTGATAAGCAGGTTAAAAGCTGTAAGCATTAGGATCAGCCAGTGCTTCTATAGGACTAGACTCCTCTTTGGTTAATACGTTAAATCATTGACTTACAAGTGATGAAACATTTATGATAAGTCAGTTCCTGTTGCTCTGAATGGATGAAAGGTGGTTTATGGCCTTTCTTACAAACTCTGTGGCTGCTTTCTCCACTCACGGAAGCATAAACCTATTTTTCCTGCACAGTACACGCCACTGGCATAAACCACAGGAGCACTACTCTGCTTTCACCCTTCTTCTGCTACGCTTCAGAGATTATTCTGCAACAGGGAATGCAGAAATCTGGCATGAACTGCTAAAGCTAATCTTAAAATGAGCAATTCATGGACATAACACAGTTTCCTAAATCGTGTGAATGAAACGTAAGTGTTCTGCACCTCTCTAAAAAAAAGAAAGGCTCCGCTCCTGCAGAGACTGAGATGGTTGTAAAGGCAGATTGTGCTCTTGAATTTGCACCGAAACCCCTGTCGCCAGCCCCCAAATGAGACTAACTGATGGTGACAACAGAATAAAAATAACAAGAGAAATATCCTAATCATCAGCCTAACCAGGGAACTTCAAAAAGGTCGGGGAAAAAAATCCTATGCCCTATTTCTTCAATAAAAGGGTAGCACTAAGACATCTAATGCTCCTCTGTGTTTTAAAGCAATCTTCCATTTGAGAGCCTCAGAATATTTAGCTTTTCCCTGCAGGTTGGATATTACCAAACAAGGCAACTAAATAACTTGCCCAAAGCTCTGCGTGAGATCTAGGGCAAAATTCTGAAGAGATTCCTGTTGCCTGTTTGTAACTGTGCTGGGTGGTTTTATGGTTTTGCTTATCTCCACTTGTGCAGCTGACTCCTTCCTCTGCTATTGACTGTCTCATTCTACATCCTGGACCTGCCCACCCATACAAAGATGCAACACCTTTCAAAAACACTGGGCTTTGTTTTTCTGGACAAAAAAAAAAAAAAAAAAAAAAAAAAAAGTTAGTGAGCCTGGGATGAATGAATCACAATAGTAACATGTTAAAAAGGGATGCTACAGCACATCAGCCCAGATCTGCTGTGTGTAGGTTAAGCAGCAAGGTGCAAAGCAGACAGTCAACTTGAAGTCAAAGAGAAGGATCTTCTTTCAGTTATGCCTTTTGAAAAGTGTCTAAAATTCTTCCAATATCCACAGAAAAAGGATTTTGAAAGCAACTCTCCATTGACTTCAGTGCAGCGACTGGGTGTAGCTGAAGGCAGATCTCAGCGTTTCAGGCTTGCAGCCCAAGCTGCGGCTGCTCACAAGGGGACCCCTTAGTCCAGTGGTTTCCATCCTTTTTGGATTTGGTCCTTCCAATGGTTCTTCAAATTCCTACAGTGTGAATTTAAACCGAGTGACAAAACGTTTGGTTTTGAGACCCATGGTGTTGGACTGTGGACCATCACTGACTGCAGGTCAGGGCTCGTAAACCACCGTACTAATGGTATCCCAAATTGTGACGGTAGGTTTGGTTCAGTATAATAAACAGTACATAAAGGCAGGAGGATAAAAAATAAAATAGTTGCAACTAAAGCCCCTTGGGTGCCTCAGGAGACTCTGACAATAGTCATTTCGCAGAACCAACGATAAATCAGGTAAAACTTAGACCCACTGTGCAGGTGAACTAGGAAACAGACACAGCGTATATTTTCTGTTGTAATAGTACCACACAGCAGTAATGTTGTCCTCCTGGTGAAGTTACAAATAATCCCATTTTCACAAATAGAAAGGATTGTAAGGATGGAAAGAGAAAGCCTTCATGAGATCCATCCGTCCTCCAGTTCTTTGCCAGATGAACCTGATTTTTCCATAGGTAGATCAAGGCTGGTTATTGATTCTCAAGAAAGCAACGAATTCCCTCCACGGTCAAGTGCATTATGCCAAATGCACCCCTGATGCGATTCTGCTCAGAACAATCCTCTTGCTCCATTGATAAGCCTGCTCTTTGCTCCATTGACCTGAAGCAGCTCTCCCTCTGCTTCTCCCTGGAGGTGACTCAGGGATCCATTTCCTTCCCTATTACCAAGTTCAAGCAATTGCACATCACAGACCAAAACCTATTTCATAACATTTCTGAAGCTTCCAGGCAAAGTCCAATTATATTTCTTCAACCAAGCTCACAAAATTTTTTGTTTATGACTGCAGGAATAACAGCAGATGAGTAATTTGGGGCTGAAGAGATACTTTTGCAACCCCAAGAGCTGAACAATGCTCCTAACACTGTTTTACAACCCTTGTTTGTTTTTATAACACATTCTGTGTTGGTACAAGGAAACTTCATCAAGATATGCAACCCTAACTGATTTGTTTGTGTTCCTCTACATCCTGCATACAACTTATTTTTCTCTCTTTAGGGTGTAGCAAGGACAAACCATTCAAGTACTTCAAGTTTTATTCTGCTGAAACAATTATAGTGTTGCTATGCTAACACCATTCTCCCTGTAACATTTTGGAATGATTTGATGGCACTCTGGGAAAGGACTAGAAGGAAAACAAGCATAAAATAAAGACAAGCAAGTACATAGATCAGAATACTAATCTTAATATCCTATTGTGTCCGTATCCTCTTAATCTAAGAATACAGCATTAGTGTCTACAGGGGGCTGGCCCAAAGATGCATCCAGGCCAGGACCCTGTCTCAGACAGGGCCAACAGCAAAGGCCTATAGAAAATAATGAAAAAAATATGAGCAGAGTACCATTTTCCCTGAATATTTTTCCAGTCATTTGCTGCTCAGCAGCTTCTTGAGTCAGAATGCCTTCGTATTTGATGGCTCTTAGTGAATGTTGATAATAACAATTATTCCCTGTCAAAACCACACCTGCACCCCTGTTATTATCACAAGACAATGTGAAAACACTGAAGGTGAAGAAAGAAGGTTCTACAGCTGTTGGGAAACCTCTGGCTTTTGTTGGCCATGTCTCCACTAACCACATCTGGGACAGCTCTCTGACGCCAAGGTTTGCTGGCATGGAATGGCCTGTGCCTATCCTAGTCCTCTCTCTTACCCTCCAAACCAGTAAGTTATCTATTATAGATCATCCCTTGGCTATATTATCTCCTGAACTGCTGCTGGGAACTGTTTGAGAGAGACCGCACTGGCTGGCCCATGCTCAGCCAGCCGAGGACACTTCCAAGATGTACGAAGAACCAATTTCCTATGCCATGAGATGTTCCTTACTCAGATGTAGCCACTGATTTAAATGCAGTTCTGATGGGTTTATACAGCAAGCATGTCTAACACACTGCTCGTGGAAATCCCTTTGATAAGATGGTAACTTTAGGCAGTCACAGCCTAAAGGTGTTAAGAAAGAGATGTGGTGTTGGATGGGTGTAAAATCAGTTGCTGTCACCCTACCAGTCCAGGTGAAACACGCATTAAAAAAGGAGTAGACTCTATGACTATGTGGTGTGTAATGCCTGAACAGTCCTAGATAATGGATGAACTAACATTGCTCAGGATATGCTGCTGTCAGTTCTGCTTTCTCAGTCGTTCCGGATGGTCTTCAGTGGTATTTCAGAAACGATCACAATATGCCTGCAGCTTTACTTACTGGCCCCTTTTTTTTCTCAGCAGCACGTAACTCATTCTGCCAGGCTGACACACATTTTCACATATTCAAACAGGAATAAGAATATTTTTCTTGCACTAGTGGTGGTGTGACATACCCTTCATTTGCTCCTCCTTTTTCATATAATGCATTTATGAGCATTATATGATGAAGTTGATTTTCCAGGTTTGGAAATCAACAGATGGTGATGGGTATAGAGCTGAGCTGCAGTATACCCATGCACATCTCAACAGACATACAGATATATGTACACCGACAATCAATATGGATAAGATGGCAAATGTATTTGATCCTCAGTGAGATGGTTTTAGAGTAATTCACTGACATACTCACAGAGCTGGTCAAGGATCATACCTTCTATGGTAATGGCTTGGTCTCCTCTCCTCTCCTGGGTCAGGGCTGCAGCACTGTGATGGTAAAGTTCTGCTCCACTTTTTGCAGACCCTAATCTGTTCACCAGCTAAAGAGAATCATGCAGTACCAAATGAAACGCAGGATGTTTTTGTATAATAAAAATCTTCCTATACTACATTACAAATTCGTTGCAATTTACATGACAACAGAAGTGGGCAAAGCTGTGACCCCAAAGCAGAGCTAGAGTTTGAACGAACACATTGCTGCTCAGTGGAGTTCGTGAAAATGCTTTACCACAAGTGGCTCGCACAGACAAGTTACGGCACATCAGCTCACTTAGTTAATTTGCACTTTGCTCTGCAGTCTGTGCCTTGGTCCTGAGGTAGCTCTGTCTCTACCAACAGGCACAGATTCCTGCTGTATGTCATTTAAGTAGTAAAGAAGGTTTTTTTGTTTATCATCCATTAATCGACTGGGTCTTAGCCAAGGGAATACTGGACCTTGGGATCTTAGCTAATGGCAAGTGCAAGGTAATGTGATTTTGCTAAAATTCTACTAGAAGTCTTTAAATTATATCAAACTTCCTACAAATTTCTGTGGAATAACTGTGAAGTTGCTGTGAGCTGAGCCGTTGGCCATGGGTCAGCTGACCCATGCTAATTTCCTAAATCGAGGTCAACTGGTTTTTATTGCTGAGCCCTGACAGCTTATAACTATTTTATTACAACGAATGCATAGACTATGACTAATTTTTAGAGAGTATTTTACAGCACATTTATTTTAATTTATTAGATACTTCCACGTATGCGTGCTTGTTAAATAAACAGGAATTTCTGTGGTTTACACTTCCATTTAGATTTAATTTCTTTCTTTTGGCTTTGGATGGTTTCTTTGTAGCAGCATGAATCTGTCCTAATTTAAACACGGTCCAGAAACAAAATGTCATGTCATAGTGGTCCTAAACTTTGTAAGAGGTACTTCTAGAGATCCAGATCTGAATTTAAGCTACAGAACAAGCTCACTCAGTTATTATTTGAACCACCAAACCCTCAGATCGGAATATTCTGAATCTTTTGGATGTTCACAATCCAGATCTAGTTCAGGAGAACCTGACTTTATATAAACTTTTTTTATGTGGCAGGCAGCAGCAATTACTCAGCCACTGTTCTCATGCAAGGTGTCTCTCCCAGTAAAATGAATTCTCCTACCTATGTCATGTCAGAGAGCAGATCTTTAAAACTCTCCGAACTTACCTCACATTCATAGTGTCCCATATCTTCATTGGAAGGGTTCTTCACCACCAGGACTATTATGCCACTCCGTGGTTCACTGAAAGTCTGGTATTTACTTGTGTTCTTCAACAGTACACCATCTTTGTACCATCTGCATGTGGAAAACACTGAGTATAAGCCAGGAAAAAATATGCAGTGTCAAGAAGTCCCCAGCTCACTGATCCATCTGTCAGACCAGTGGGCAAACAACCCAAGAGTTAACCATTCGACAAAAGTTTGGATCCTGGAAGATGGGTCTACAGGTTGGCAGATCACACGTGGATACTAAACTGCACAGGTTTATGAGATTCTTCTCAGAAATTCTCATATAGGCAAAAGGGCTTCTAATCATGTGAAGCTATGATGAGTTTTTGTCTGAATACCTCAGGCTGGTTGCTGATGAAATAAATTCAGGTGTAAGGCAGGGAGGATAAAGGAATGATAGAGTGTTGTCAGGGCATTAGATCTGATACAGTCCTATAGCAGGTATTATCCGTAGGTATTTCTTTTCAGATGTTAGCTAGAATAAATTGCTGAGAATCTCAGGAATGTTGGGATTGGGAAAAGCCAGCATTGGGATGGGGTTAAGGTGGAAGACACAGAGAAGAAAGGGTAATAACCTTGAAAGAAAGGGCAGGACACTCTTCTGACAATGCAAAATAGCAAAACAGGATTTGTCCTAGCGTGACTTGAAGAACTGACCTGATTTGAGGCCTAGGTGCTCCTTCAATAGTACAGGTAAACTGAGCATCTTCACCCTCGACAAAATAAGCATTTCTAACCTTGTTCACAAACCGTGGTGGCACTGCAAAGCAAAGATAAATGTAGCTAGTAGCTGAAAATATGATCAGATACAAAGGTTGTGCCCCTGACCAGATAATTCTTATGATGTCTTCACACAAGACACTAAAGATCAAATTTTTTCACCTAAGAACAACTGACTGCACCTGTACATCAAATAACTTTTTTAAAGTATTACCCAGTAGATGTTATACAGAACTTCTAGGATGTCTTAATATTTATGTTTAAGCTATTACATAGCAGTCCCCTTTAAAACGATGCATCTGTGCAGAACTTTACCTTGAACAAGGATCTTTCCTAAGGTACTGGCGTTTCCAGCAGGACTGGAAGCAAAGCACATGTACTGTCCTGAGTCAACACCCGTTAGGTTGTCCAAGATCAATGTGCAAGAACCATCGGGATCTTCTATTATAATGTGATGGGGATCCACCTCCACAGGCTTTCCATCTGAAAGACGAAGGGGGAAAAAAAAATTAAATAGCTTAGTATCAATTATGTTTTCTCCTTGGGAATTTCATCCAGCTTTTCTGCTTGAGAGGACTGAGAGCTTTATTTGCTTTTTTGCAGCTGATGTTGATAGTTGAGGAATGAGTTCTTCATCTTCGTCCAACTCTCTACAAAACATCCCCTGGGCAAAGCACTGCTGAGGGACCTCATACATCATCAATCTTCATTTAATTTGAAATTCTCCCAGAGTGTGCTCTGTGCTGTTATAGCTCTGATTTGCTAGCCACAGGAACACCTCCAAAGTGACTGTAAACATGCAGAACAGATCTTTACAAGGTGTGAACTTACAGCAAAGCTGTTTACTCTGCAATATGGTAATGCTGGGGAAAAGAATATGTCCACACAGCTGCCTGTGCTATGACATGGAAACATCTGAGCTAGTTCAAACAAGTTGTTCATTTACTAGAAGTTGTCTAACTACCACAAGATGTGGCTTCATAAGGGCTAATAGGCAAACCTGAAAAAGAAGGGTATATTAGCTCATAGGAAGATCTAAGTTACCTGGGTTGCTTAGTAGCTAACTTTAAGACTAGACTTGGGTATCTCTAGGTGGTCAGCTTTTAGATTACCCACTAACCAAAGCAATATAGACAAAGAACAAATTTGGAAGATGTACTTCATGGCTTGCCGCTCATACCTTTGTACCAGCTGACAGATGGCTTGGGAGCTCCTGTGACTTTGCAAGCCAGCTTGACTGTCTCTCCCAGCTCAGCTGTACACTCTGCCAGTTCTTCCTCAAAGTCTGGAGGTACTGAAACGTCAGAATAAGCATGTTAGTTTGGAGGGGGGGGGGGTCTGTCCATAGGGTGGCTGCTGCAAAGTAAGATAGGAATAGCTATAATTTTTGCAAATCTGTGAGGTTCAGAATGGGAAGCTGAACAGAAAATTTTAGCAGCTAATGACTTTCCAGGTGTCATGCTGTCCTTGCTTATCTGAGACTAAATTCAGTCTGTCAAATGTCTGTTGTTGGCTATAAAGATGGGCCATAAAAAAATGGGATTTGTTTCTGATCTGGAAGTATTTTCAGCCATGATTTTAATAAGTACATCCATTATTCAGACACAACACAGCTGCTACAGTTAGATAATTCCCCAATTAAAATGCACCCTTGATATCCAAAATAGTATTCTGTTGGTCTCCATACAATAAAATCTATGCTTTGTTAAGGGACTTTTTTTTAACTTATTACTACCATATGAAACTACGCAAAATTATTCTGATAGTCTTCCTCATTAGAACACCTCACTAAAAGCACAAAAATAAAATGCCCAGACTTGTTTTCAGTGTATATACACTAAACCCAACTCTGTTCTGGCATTTTAAGATGCCAAATTTCCTTATGCTATGAAGAACACCATTTCTAGCTTATACCTGGACAATAAAGATATAATAACCCTGCTGATAAATTTTGTGGATAGAAAATTGATGGAATCTCAAATGTCGGTGAGGATGAAGCAGCCTGAATGACAAGATAAAAATCCAAAGCAAACCCACGTGCGCAGATACAGCAATGTAAGCCAGAAGTCGAGTGGAGGATTTGGTACCCAACAAAGTCACAAGGGGCTTTATACTGGTATCAGCAGGACTCTGGGTCAGGTCCTGAGACTGGTTTTCCCACTGGAGTCTGATGCTCTTCATGCAGTGGGCCAGGGCCTTTGTCACCAAATCCTGTGGTCATCTCCCCTTCTGCAATCCCTGCCAGATCAAAGGCATCTCTAGTGCCAACTCTGCAATTTGTGTTTTAGAAGTTTCAGTAACGTGTTTCTCTTCTCCAGTCACACACATTTTCTGGGCTATTTTGCTGGAAAATAACGTCCTCTGCTTATTGACAAGAATGTATGAATATGAAGACAGGGAACTGAGCAACCACTTCAGTCTCTGACTCTGATCCTCCATCAGAGGCAACCCACATCAGTTGAAACGGCCAGGGATAGCCAGCTCTTCTCAGCTCATCAGCCTGTGTTTTCCACACTTGGGTTACGGACATTGAAGAGTAATTAGAAAGTTACTCATCTGCTCTGCTATTGCCTAAAAACCTCTACAGGTCCTGTGGGACCTCTGTCATGTAAACTTAATCATTTCAGTGATATACAGTCTTGGCTCCCTTGATGGTAAATGGAGAGAGTCAAACACCACTGTCCCATCCTGGTAAAGATACCTTCCCCAGCTCAAGTGGAGGACCTAACACTGCTATAATTATTCCGGTTAAAGCTTATTGCACGCTGTCAAGTCACGTGCGCTGTTATTTACAGAAGTCTGTGATGTGATTAAAGGAAAAACCTCTAACCCTAGTTCAGTTTAAGAGGTGGCAAATGACCCTAGATGGTTTCTCTCCTTCTTTTGCTAATCTCCTTCTTGAATCAGAGAGACCACCCAACAAAAAACTAAGAGGTCTGGGCTATCTCAGGCCATACTCACTCCAGACGGGCTCGCTGATCCGCTGCTGTATGCCACAGATCTCCTTCACCCAGGAGTTCTTGATATTTACTGTACGTGCCTGAAGGAGGTACTTGCGGACCAAGTCCTCCCGTTCGTGCCAGATCTCAAACGCCCGGTCATCCCCTTCCACAAGGTCGTTCACGTCTATGTTGTTCAGCTGCACGACAGGAGGACAAGAAAGTCAACGCACATCCTGTGTTCTTAAGGCTGAATTTCCCACAGCTAAAAACCCAGAGTTTAGGACAGTTCAGATCCAGCCTTTGTGAACCAGAACAGTCTTCAATCACGGCTTGAAATGGAAACAACTATTAATCACCAGCAAGTCTCCTGCTACCAGTGTGTGCCCTCTTTGGTGGACATGAGTTGTGCCATTCCCATTAAAGCTATATCAGATGCTCCAACAGCAAAATGGATAATTTACACCACTTTTAAAGATTTTTCAGATTGCATGAGCAAGGCAACGTGGCTTTGGCTGAACAACAACCAGGGTCACTTCGCAATCCTTTCCCCAGTATACTTGACTTTCTGGGTGCCAAACAGACATTTTCCTGGGACTAGTTATCGCATTTCAGGGAAGTAACATCTGGGATTAAAGTGTATCCCAAGGGTGGGACACGCTGCCCCTGCGGTGCAGCGCTGTTGGGCCCAGGAACAACACGGTTAGGGGCTACATGAAAAGAAGTTACAGAGCAGGCACTCTCTGGACAAAGCATCCCTTTTTTCTTGGAAAATAAACTCTGCGTATGAATATCAGTGAGGACAGTGATAAGGACTTTTGGAAGGCCCCGACTGGGCTTGGTCAAGAACTCCATGGGTTTTTTGTTTGGTTGGTTAGTTTTTACTGGAGTTGAGCATCTGCTGCCTTGGGAAAACTCTTTCTGAAGTTTCCTGCAGTTTTAACCTGAGCCCTGAATGTCTGAAGATGAGCTGGTCAAACCCCTTGAATTTTTCATTTCTAAACAGGAATTCGTGTCAGGGAAGGACATAACCAGCAGAAAGTACCACTGGGAATGTAGCATATGACTAAAACAGCATTTCCTCCAATTTACTACCAACATTACAGAGTGCCAAAACCGAAGATCTACCAATGCTAGCAAATACTATAGACAGCAAAATTTTGCGCACTTATGCAGTTAACTCAATGAGCTAACAGCCGTGGATAAACACTTGTGCATATAATCTCATTGCTTCACTGTAAAAATCCACCCATGCTTCTGACAGTTTCTGACATGTTTCTGACAGGTTTAACAGAGAGATTTTGGGGTAGACATAGATTCTACTTGTGGTTTAAAAACTTTTGGAAACAAAGCAATATCTCAAAAGGATTAGTGAAATGTCCCATTTAGATGACCAGAAGCTGGATATAAACATGAAGTTCTCAATGACAGAGAAATGCTCTAGGTGAGGTTATGATGGTCAGACCTTCATGATGTTCTTAAAGATGTAACTGTAGGTGTCTGTCTTTGTGTCTCGCTTCGGTTTGCAGATCACAATATAATTTTTGAAGAGAAAGACATGTCTTTTGTGTCCTTTCCATGCCACTCTAGCTCCTGGAGCTCCTTCCCACACAATGAAGTGGCCCTGATAGGAAAAAAGAAGGAATAGCACATAGTGATAACTCTGGACTAATTACCACGATGATGTCCCACCATCATTTTTCAGTGAACTGATAACAAACGTTTACTATTACATTGTCACTTTATGTGTCTCTAGTTTGTTACACCACAGCAGACTGTTTCTAATGCTAAAGCTGATGCATCAGACTGACAGCACCAACAGGGATGCACACAGTGGTTGTCATTACTTTGACCTTTACGTGGTATTCTTTGTTGCCAGAAAAATACAGAGCTCATGTCAAGTAGGCACACTCCACTAGTACTAGTGATAATGGAAAATTATATCCTGTGTGTTATACAGACACTTTATCCGTTCACTTGGTCTCCTTCACCAGAGCAGGACATTCATTTCATGTACCTTCAGACACATACAGGTCAGTTAGTGACATGGCTTCCCCCTTGGCATCATTAGGGAGAAATAAGTGCTCTTGGGGTATGATTCACTGGACTCTTTTTTTTTTTTTTTTTTCAGATGTCTAAATGTGGATAGATGAATCCCCACCAGAGGGTCTCACTATCACTGTAATTTAGTCTTACAACTCCATTCAGCAATACACTGTGATTCCCATGGAAGACATAGGATACAAACAGGCAGAGTAAGTGGCTTTCCCAGCATGACACAGTAAGTGTACAAAGAAACAGGAATTTGAGTAAGGTGCTGAAAGTCCCAGACTAATGTCCCAATAGCTGGCTCATCTTTCCTCTGCGCTCCTAAAACACACCTCTGTTTCATGAAAAAGACCTGGAGAAGCACACAGGTCTTTTGAAGATATATGAACAGCCGTGGGAGAACATCCATAATTTGATCTGAAGTTTTCACATGAAGCATATGCAACGTATGCTATGCTACCTTGGACTGACATCCCAGCCAACTAAGCTCTTTGAAAGAACTGTGTCAAATGGAGGCATGTAGATTGAAAAGGCCCAGTGAGCTTCTAACACTTGAGGAATCAACATGAAAACCCACTGATGCCAGTAATTCCAGGAGTTGGCCCATGTGGCTTGCCAATAATAAGAGAGGAGGAGAAAAAAAGAAAATGCTTTAAAAATCATCTGGGGGCCCAAAACAAGTCTGTTCCTGTTTGATGAGCAGGTTGGAAAGGCCAATAACTACATTATGTGTGAATTGCTCCATAAACATCTATGCCCTGGTGCTTCAAACCTTAATGAAGCCAGGAGCCCCATCTCTGAACAATAAGAAAGGCAATAAGCAAATACTCTCTTCCAGGTATGTTTTCTAAAGAAGTGTCTTGTAGGGCCTAAGGCTACTTAGAAAGTAAGAAGGCATGCATAGCACTCGTACTGACTGAGAAATTCCAGTTACCTGTCGGATGGGTTCACCAAGGCTTTCCAAGGTCCCTGGATAATTCTCAATGAGTGAGACGTGGAGGTTGTTTTCTGCTCTTCGGGTGAGTGCAGACACAACGGCATAAGCCTGCTCCAGCAAAGTGCAGTTTTGGCTATTTCTTGCTTTGTTTCGGATTAATTCCTGTATATGAATGAAAAAAATGTTACCGGGAGGTCAGAAAAAAACCCAAAAACATTTCCTTGATAGCCAAAGAGTTTCTCAATATCTGTTCCAGCTCTTTCTTCTGAGCAACTTTTGTCCCATTCTTTCACCATGTGCTGTTTAGCTACTGAGGTCTCCTCTTTCCTACCCGTTCTGCAGCCTCATTGACTAGCCAGTCTGGCTTTTCCTTACATCAGTTGATATTAGACAAAGACAAAGTTGAAGCAAATACCAGATATGCATCAGTGACTGAAAACTAAAAACCCCAAAGCAATCCTAAATGTATCCATTGCATTTCTCTTGTGCTTACCCTGACGATACCATGAGGCAAGCAATTCATGTGGCAGTGCTAAACTAAGGGTCATTATTAGATTAAAAACAAGAGAGGGTGGAAAAAATATGAAATGGCAGTTATCCTTTTCTTCCACATTTGTTCCTGTTCCTCTCTTTTAGTGATGAAAGCATGCTCACTCTCTCTTCCAAGAGACCCTTTAAAGTGTTGGTGTTTGTGTGCAGGCAGGGGTTCAAAATTAGAAACTTAATTTGAACCTTCTTGAAACTATTCAAACTGCTCACTTCTGTGATGCTAGAATACAGAAATGTTTTTGCAGTCTTCTTTCTGACTATCTTAGTGCTATTTCCCATGAAAAATACTCTTAAGAAAATGCTACTTTGAAACTTTCATTTGTGGTCTTGGCTAGAACCTGAGATAGTAGGACAGATGAAAGCTTGAAAGATGAAACATTTCAGGATGGTAGAATGGGGCAAAGCATTTAAGAAAACAAAAATTTCATCTTACTATAGTGTCAGTATAAAACACAAGGAGAGAAACTGGTAAGTTAGTATCTTACACATTGGAAATTGTTTTTTTTTTATAACATACCTGTTGCTGAGTGTGAAGCAAATTCATACTTGTCTTGGATATATACATACATGTATTCATATATATATGTATATAACCATATATTCTTATATATACATATATCTAAAGATCATTCAGATAAAGCTTGCTGAACTTTATGTGGTTGGAGACTGTGAACCTCTACCTGGATTTACATTTACAAAACTATTTAGAGAGCACCATCACTAGCAACGATTACTGTCTTACTCAAGCAGCTTTCAACTGTAGTTGCATCAGAAGAAAGCCAAGTAATATGAAATAAAAATAGTCTTTTTCTACACAAGCTGCAGAGCACAGAACATAAGCTTATCAGATGTAAGTGTATAACAAAAGCTCTTCACCTTGATTATAGTCTGATACTGCTGGATCCTGTTTATGGGTTTTTCCAGGTAGTGCTGCAGTGGTGGGATAAGTGGCTGTGAAGGATCTTCATTAGTTAAAATTTCATCTGTGTATCTCTGAAAAAATACATAGAAGAACAAGGAAAGGTTGTTACAAAGAACAATAGAAAAGATTACTCCTTTGAAAATGCTCATTTGATGCTGGTTCATAGACCTAACTCAGCCAAAGTTGGAAAGCTCTACGAGACCTTACTACCCCAGATTTTGGAAAGCTGTAACCCTCCCCCATCCTTTACCAGCTAGTTATTATTTTAGACTACAAGATGTCCGAAATGCTGAATATGTCTGCTTTTCCAGTGCAGGACTGATGATGGGCAAATGTGATCCAAATCTTGCGGAACCAGATGGTGCAAAAGGAAAGATCAGCCTCTTTGGGGGGTGGGAGGGCAGGACTGGGTGAACTTGGTGCCAGCAACTGGTGCCAGACCTTGGTCGAGAGTGGTCCGTGTGTTTGCAGTGCAATTCACCGGCAACCTTTAAGCTGGACTAGCTGCAAGTAGGAGACCCAGGATCCGGGCATGGATATTAGGGAGGCTGAGAGCTTGTGCTGATAATTTGAGGGATCTGTGAACGTGAACGCGTGTGTTTGTTTTCTAGTGAGCATCAAGCTGGACTAGCTGGTGAGTAGGAGACTCATGGAGAGGGTAAAAGCGCTCAGGACCGAGGCGTGGGTATCGGATCCATGAACATGCATGTGCTCGTGGATCTGGAGTGTTGTGTGTGTTTTCACTAGTGAACTTCAATCTTGAGCAGCTGGAGCAGAGAAACAGGATTTTCCTATCTATACTTATGTTTTATGTGAGTTTGCTTGGTTTTACAATGTGGTGGCCCTTAAAACATCCTTTAATTACAGTTACATAATTACAGCCACATTTGTATCTGTATAGTCTTTATAATATTCATAAATATATCAGTATATGTAAATATGTTCTCATATTGATTGTGCTGATCAGGAAGAGCTAGACAGTGGATACAAAATTATTACGTTTAGCAATGATTTCCCACAAAAATATTTAATAATCCTTTTCAGGATCATATCTGTGATTAATAACCACATTTCTTGATGCAGTGGATTATAGGATGCATGTTCAGCAGGTACTTTGGCTACTGTTTTACCTTGTAGAAATCCTGGACGGCTTTGCTGACAACAATCGACTCAGCCTGTACCCTCCCCACGAGGTACTGGATGTACTTATTAAACTCTGCTTCGTGCTTGATAAAGCACATGGCCACATCATCATCAGTGTCACATTTCTGCAAGCCTTGGAGGAAGACACTGTGGAGACAAAGAAAAAAGGACATCTGAGGAGAAGGTGATGGAATGAGGCTAGAACACAGCCCCAGCAGCCAGACCTTTAAATCAGGCAATTTCAGGTTAACACACATTAAAGGAAATGACAGAGGGAAATGAGGGATATTGCCATGTTAGCATTAAAATTCTCAATGTGTCGTCATCCAGCAAGATGCTGTCCCTCTTAGCTGGAATGTATGAAATGCCCTGCAAGGAAGGTAGGGATTCTTTTCAAGGGCTTAGCTCAAGTTGGGAAGTTAACCCCTCCCCAGATTCTTTTGCCTCAGTTTAAGGATCAATGAGCCATCCACGTGAGCGAAGATAGAGATCCTCATTCTGCTTCACAAAGGATGTTGAGACAGGTTCACATGCAGAAAGGTTTTTAGCAGTCGGTAGCTGATGACATACATCAGCTCTAGCAGTTGAAGTTACTTTTGGGGAAAAACAAAAGGAGAGGGAGAAGAAAGGGAGGAAAGAGAAGGGAAAACTCTTTTCGTGGCCCAGCCAGGAAAAGTGCCAGATATCCCACATCAGCGTCCTCCCCATTGCAGAAGCGGTGCCCCCCATAATGATTTCCCCAGAGTAACGATATATTTTTCATTGCAACCTGCTCGAACTCCTTATTGGTTGCTCCTGCTTACAATACCGCTAGCACTGATTGGAGCACACGTTGATTGGGGAAGATGCTGCACGTTCACTGGCTGTTGACCTGTGTGCATGCATATTATTGATGCCCCCCTAAGGTAAACTGAAAGTGAGGACCACAGAGTAGGAAAATAGGGAAAAAAGGGCGATTCTCATGCTGTTGGCAGGGACTTCCCATGAGAATGATCGCTTCCCAAGAGGGCAAGGGTATCAAGGTGTAAAAGGAAGCCCCTTAGCAATGGAAAGCCTAAGGCACATAAGATATTGTACTACACCTCCTCTCCCTGGCAAGTAAAAGTATTTCAGCCTGGACCTTGGGAAGTCACTCTGTGAACAGCAGATCTGCAGTAAATCCTTTTTTGGACTAGGCAGAGGCGTTGTGCCACAGTGTTGTACCTGGGCAGCCTGCTACAGCTGGGTGTGTTTTGAATGCATGGGTGCTAGCATCAGTTTTAGATGAATGTATGTCTCTATGAAGACACCGCTGAAGTGCCTGTGAGACCATGCTGCCCTTTTATAATAATTCACTGTTTCTCTGCTAATTTTGCTTAAAAGTGTCAGAAATAAGCTGGACATATGAAGCCTTGAAACTCTGAAAGGTATTACGGGAGTCCCAGCCCTGTGCTCTGACTTAAGCTATGCCATCATCTATCATCCAAAAAGGACCATCAATTCCCTTGCATCTCAGCACTGCCCGTGCTCCACATCCTTCACTGTAATAATAGTTACCGCGGCTCTGACACCAGGTACTTGAGCCACTCTGGTCTCAGATGAAGGCACGTGGGAATGCCCACCTGGAATGAAAACGAGCAATGTCATCAATATTTCTGAAGATGGTGGATTTCTGACTGGCGACAGCTCCCGGGACATTGGGACAGGTCTCGGTGAACTTAAGATGATGAGTCTGGAGGAACTGTAGATCTTGAATGTAATCCTCTTCTGAGATCAACAGCTCTTGAATAAGAACGCTGAAGGGAAGACGAATAGGCAAAAAGAAAGCACAGAACATCACAATTATCCTTGACATGCTGAAAAGACTTCCTCAGATATAGGGTAGCCCGAAGTATAGACGTACTGAAGTTTAGGATTTTTGTGAAATCAGAGAGCTTCCAGAAGTACATCATGTAAACCCCTTCTTTCAAGTCACCCGATATGATTTAAATTGCCTGGGATTTTCCTAGGCTGAAATCAATGGTAAAAATCAATCAAAGATAAAAAATTACAGGTCTGAGAGAATCCTGAGAGAATCAAGGGTTTGCCTGATTCTGGGAAAGGGAACATGGCAGGACTCAGCAGAACAAAACCAGTGACTCTGAGGGAAGGGACCTAGATGCCAACATTCATGTTACTTCAGAAGGCAGAAAAACTCAAAGGTGCAAATACCAACTGACATAAGCTCACCTTAGCTTCCTTTTATATTCATCTTCAGAAACAAACTCTCCAGGGAACTCAGGAGCTTCTGTTGTTCCCCACTCTGGTGACAACTATAATACAAGAAAAAAAGAAACATTATTCTTTTAAGTTAACAGTGCTTTTATCAATGCACACTGAGGAATATTCCTTGTGTGTTCACAGTCCCTTTCAACAGTTCCTAAACTGGTGTGAAATGTATTTTTTGCTGGAGGATGATTAGGTCTTTCAAACCCAGACACCCCCACACATATACAGAAATGTTGTCTAATCAGAACATGAAAAATCCCAATCATGTTACAGGCCCCTTCAACAACCTCTTCATCCATCACTCCTTGCAGAAGTGATGGCACTGAACCGCAACAGGAGCAAGTAATTTTACATGAGAAATAAACACAGCGTGATCTGTCACCTTTAATTTTTTGTCCAGATAAGCTGGAGACACCCAACCCTGTCGAGAGGGGCTAGATTTTGTGGGTTTAGTCCTGACCAGCCACTTCAGGGGATGAGCTGAATCAAGGACTTCCACATATTGGCCTTCCTTCAAGGTGATGGTCTCCCTGTCAGGAGCAGCAGGCACATAGTCAGCTGTGACCATGTAGACGTCAAAGATCTGCAAGCATGAAACGACAGTTACCGGGTGCTCTGAATACAGAATACAGTAACACCAGCAGAATGTAAGTGCTTATCTGTGTCTAATGTTTTATTCTCCAGCCCTTGTGCAGCAAACAGAATCACTGTTTGCATTTTGTAAGGAGAAGACTAAGTCTCTAGGAGGCTCAGGCCATATTTTCAAAACTATCTGAGGTGTTTTGGATTTACACCATGAAACAATGGATTATTTTCCCAAGGCAAAACAAACAGCGGTCCTGAAAATGCCAAAGGAGGTTAACATTTCCAAAGTTTTAATCTTTTTTTTTTTTTTATAGGAAGTGTTTGAAATGAACACCCAAAAAAGGTCTAATTTTCACAAAATTCGCATTTTTCTCATGAAGAACTTCTTAACAAAATTCTGCTGACCAACTCTACCCAAGGCCACAGAAAATCAAGCTCTGAAGCTCAGCCATGGGAGCAAAAGGTACCACATAATGGGTATGCTTTGACCACATTGACTTGAACAGTGAGCATCAGAATTTGTGTGAGCTCTGTATTGCAGACCCAATATTTAGCTATTAAATATACCTACTAAAGTGAAGTACATCCCTAAAGGGGATGGAGATCCTTAAAACACAGGAGATTGGTCATTCTAAGTAAAGTTTTCTCCCTGTGTCAAACTTGTCCATAAAGATAACATACCTCTCCTCTGGAATCCCCATCTTCAGATTCAGAGGAGGACTCCTGAGCAATGGATGAAGGTCTGGATCGTCCATGGCGAGGAGATGCAGAGGGAGTTTTTGATTCATCATCACTTTCTGCACCTGGCACTCGAAGTGTAGCTAAAAAGCAGAGCAACAGCAAAATGTGAAATCAAGGTCTCCAATCTGAACATGAACCAAATCTATAATAATTTTCAATTTCATAAAAACAAATATTCCCTAGGAAGAGCATTTGTAGTATTTAGTGTGATCTCCTATTGGTATTTAGGATTACATAAACAATTGGGATGTTTTAATGCGTGAGGTTGCATGCCTGCTGCATGTATTGTCACTGCACTGCAAGAATATTTGTAGGAGAGGTAATACCTCTATTTTTGCTTGAAGATAAAGTTTTGCTACAAGATAACCAGTATATGATACACAAGCCAGGATTTTTCATTGAATTGAGCAAATCATTGGATTACTGCACAGCTGTGCACACTTTTCAGCCTCAACTTGCTTTTAAAATCCCAGTGTGAGCTAAAACTTGAAGATGTGGGAAGTCTTCTAACCAGGATTGCTTTCAGACTGAGGAGTGATGAATATCTGAGGAACTCCAAATACCTAAGCTGTTCAAAATACACTTCCATTTTTACAACTTGCCCTCCACTCTAAAGCTTACAGTTACTCCCACTTATTTAAACAAACACTGTATGCATAAAATGCACATGAGCCATCTTAGTTTCCTGTAATAGCTTTTATCCTAGTTCAAAACTGTAGACTGAGATATGCAGTGGATGGAGTCTTACTAAAAATTCTTAGTCCTCATCATTTTACAAATGTTCACATGTTTATGTAGGATGACTGTCTCAAAACCTGCTTCATAAATCTCACTGATGTTTAAAGTCCAAATGATACCTTAAAAAAAGAGATTGCATGTTTTTCTACACTAATTAAATTGTGTTTGCCAGGTTCCTTACCCTGACTTATTTTTGCAGATACCATTTCTGAGATATGCGAGGTGAGTTTCTGGAAAAACTCTTCTGAGCCAACATCAGCTAATGAAATAGGGCTTTTGGGTACACCTTCTCTACCAGTTTCAAGATCTCCTGGAAAAGAGAATTTTCTATTAAGCAGGCAATGACATTGGAAAGTCATCTTTTCTAAGTAACAAAAGCTTCTGAGGAAGGAAGGTCTAATTTTCTTCACTTCCCCTGTTTTTAAAACTGTGCTTGCTCATATTTCATCCAAATAATTCATCCTTGAACAGAGACCAGTCCTGAAAAGTTCCAACCTTTCAGATAGTTTCAAGAAAACAGAACAAAAGCAGGTGGTAATCATGGAATACATAGACAATCTCAGCTGTAGATGTGAAGGGCAGGAGTAGAAGAAAGAAAATAGCTTCTCTTACCTTCTCCTGTTTCAGAGGGATGAATAGCTCTGAAAGAGTAAAGCAGAGTTAAAAGTTAAAATAAAATGTATAGTAAGGACAACTACATGAGAAAACCCCCTTTCTTCTCCCACCTTGTACGTGAAGGCTGGAAATACCTAAGTTAGGTCTCTGGTTTGGACTGCAGGTTCTGGTAGCTGATACTCACCAGGGCCACTAAGAAATGAGAATTGGGGCACCTGGCTTATAATGGACACAGATTCACTTGGGTGTCTCAGTCTTTGAGCCAAATCCCATCTGAGAATTCTCACTCTTCCTGGCTTTTATTTCAAACTGTTGCTTGAGAAGAGCTGGCTGCTCAGGGAGTGGGTTGCAGAACAGGGTAGCCTCCATCTCCCTGGTGCTACTGGGACTTTATTCCCAGCTGACACTGAAATAAAACTATTTGAGTTGGAGACATTATGTCAAGTGGAATCTGTAGTCTGAGTCAATTTTGAGTGAACTAATGCTCAAAGAGTGTTTGTCATGTTTCCCAAGCTTACAGCTCCGCCAAAACACTAATATCCTGAAGTCAACATCTCTGCTTTTTGGAGGCAGGATATAAATTGTCATTGCACAAGCTGATCTGCCCCAATTCTCTGTTAGTACATAGGAGGCAGGAGGAAGGTCACTCCACTTGATATATGATAAACCATATATCCCTAAGTATGCCTAACAGAGCCTAGGCACATCCTAGGGACAGGTTGCAGTGGAATAGCTGAATTCACACTGCAGCTTGCTTCACTTTCTTTGCACTTCAGAGGAAGACTGGTCAAGCCTTTTAGGCTAGACATATTCTAGAAGCTAATGTGTGTTCAGGTGGACACCACATTTCAGGCTGTGTCTGCCTAGTATCCAAGCCAAGAATGGCAAATTGAGGAGGTTATTCTTCAGGTGCATTTGTAAACAAGAAGTTTGTGAACAGATCCTTTTCATCTACTTCTTTTTCTGTGAAGCATCAGTGTATTTCAAAGTTGGCAAGTAACAGTGAGACCTTGACCCTGTGAATTTTTTTAACATTCTGCTTAGGAGATGAAAAAGTCACAAGAGTTTTATATGACCTAACCATTTTTTTTTTTTTCTTTGTTCCTATTCTCCCTGATAATCAAGCGTAAATGGCTGACATTCATACTAGGGTATTTATAGCACTTTCCATACTAGGACCTCAAACTATTTTAACTCTGGTGCTGAAACATGAATATAAGATATGAACACTGCCTAAAAGTGACTCTTGGGAACTTCTACAGAGTGGTACCCGCATTGCTCCACTTCGGCCTGGGTGGCCAACCACTTACCCCAGTGTGGTCATGATGGCTTCTGACACCATCACACGCTCCTGGGTCAGAACTTCAGCCTCTTTCACTGCAAGATTAAGGTTTATCATCAGAGGACAGAAGGCAGAGAATGTTCTTTTTATGTATTTAATGTAAGCACATTTTCTAGACATGGATTACTGGGAACACTGGAATACTGAATCTGCCCTGTTAGCAGCTCCTAACCTGGGAAACCTGCTCCCAACTCATGATGCAAATAGTTTTCTCCTCTCCCTGTTCACGTAGACGTATGATTGCCCGATTTCTCCATGCTGCTCAAGCTATGCTTCTCTAGCTCTTGGTACAATAATACTGTGGGATGCAAGGAAGGATAACAGAAAAATGGAGTCCTTCACAGTGTAGCCCCTACTCCCAGCCTGTATTTGCTTGTCCCCTGTCTTACTGAAGGAATTGTGCCAGAATAGGCCCTGGAAAGCTCTGCAAAAGGGGAAGCAAATTACTCTAGCTGCCTTAAGGCAATTCTACAATGCCAAATACCTTAGCAGAGTGAAGAACTCAAAATAATTTTTCAAATGGTGACTTTTTCTAGTTACTTTACATTGCTTTTCTTCCTTTCATTTCCCTTTGTGCTTAATTTGATTGTTTCTTAGACTTGTCTTCTGTTGATACAGGAAGGGTGCTGCTGTTATTCCAAAATAGGGTCAGAAATCTACATTACTGTAGAAGTAATGAGTGTGATCATTTACAAGACAAGCAAAGTCATGGCTAATCTTGGGAAAATGCATTTTTTTTCAGTTTCTTTTCTTGTAGGCACTGTATAAAAGGTAACATAGAGAATGTGTTTGTATTGTAACAAAGATTTACCATCTGCAACTTCCAGGGTGGCGGTGCAGATGGACTGGCCAGCCTTGTTGGTAGCAATGCACGTGTAAGTTCCACTGTACTTCTTTTTAACATCCAACAGGATTAGACTGTGATGCATATTTGAACTGGCAAGTTTATATCCAGGAGTGTCTGGTTTGATCCACAGGATATCTTCCTGAGACTCTTCTTTCAGCCAAGTGATAGTTGGGGGTGGATGTCCTACAGGAAAACCAATGCAAGGAGCTTTAATTTTCCTAATGCTGTTCCTTCCTTACCGTTATGAGCCATGCTGTGAATAAATGCTATTTTGATCTGTTTCCTGATGCTTTCCCAACAATAACAGGCATAACATATAATAAAGAAACATAAACCTTTCTACAGCACACTCATAAGGACATTAAACCTTTTTGTAAAACCAAAACTGTTAATCAACACATTTTCATGAGACTAATAAGTGTTACTATCCCTATTTTTACATACAGGAAAATGGAGGAGGAGATGAGTAAGATGCTTTTCTGTAAAGCACATAAAGTCTCTTACAAAGTTGGGAGTAGGGTCCCAGACTTCAGATACAGGAGATGAGGTTTCAATGACTTGGGCCAGAGAAAGTCTAGAATGTGTCAAGAAGTTATGCAATTTAAGTGTTATGCAGAGAGGCAAGGTATCTATCCACTTACCTTCAACTTTTACAGATAATGTGATGCTTGCACCTTTTTTCACCTTTTTATTAGTAAATCTTTCTAGGAATCTTGGTGGTATCAGCTGCTCAAAGGAATCTGAAAATGACATTATTGATGAAACGTGGTGACACCTTCTGTGTGAGTTTAGACTACTGAAAAATTCCTAGGGGTTCTGTTACCACCTGCTATGGCTTCTCTCACCTGTTTCTGATGGCTCTTCTTTCTCATCAGGATCTATAACACAAGAAGAACAAACAAAATGACAAATACCTTTCTGTCCATGAGTTGAAAAAAAAAACCAAAACCAAACAGTGATTCCAGGGGATTACTCCTTGCAGGAGATATGACACAGAAATGTAAGTATAATTTATAGAGGCCCTCAGTTTTAAGAAAGTGAACCATTAAAGTTAATGAGGTTGGGCAGGTATAAAAATCTATGTTTATGAGACAACAGTCAGATCCTAGAGAAGTGACATATCTCATCTTCGGGACACACGGTAAATTTATAGGTGAACCAAGATTAAAGCATGTCATCTTTTATCTACAGACTTCCCTACCTCACTTGACCTACCTTGGTAGGCTTTTGAAGAAAAATAACTACATAAAATGGAAAGAGTCACTGGAATAGAGAAAAGCAGGTGCCAAAAATAGTCCAATACCTACCTTTGACTAGCAGCCTGGCTGACGAAAATGCAGAACCAGCAGAATTGATGACAAATATTGAGTACTGGCCAGCATCTGCCTTAGTGACATCCCGAATTTCCAGTGAGTGGAATTCCTGTTTATCAGTCTTGAGGATACGATCCGAGGCTTTTAATGGCTGTCCGTTTTTGAACCAATAGAGGCGAGGCTGCGGGTACCCTGCGAGGAGCAGTTACAGACATGGAGAACAGAATGCATTGACAACATCAATTTAGGAGCATCTCCAAACAGGCAGATCCTTCTGAGCAGAAGCTAAGGAACCCTCAGGTCTGCCCAGGGCTGCTGTTTCAAGGATTTATCCCATTAGGAATGGCTGCAAATTCATGAAATTCTATTTATCTGTTCAAGTTCTTTCCTCTCTCTTCAGTTTCTGGCACTCCCCATATTGGCTGCATGTGCAAACGCCTTCCAGGTTAGAAAGGTAACACTTAGGTCCGATTTGCAACGTACACAAAGAGAAAAGTTGAAGCCAAAACAGTTCGCATCATTTTTATAGGCAGCAATCGGAGAAAATAGGAGAATCTCTACCTCTCCCTACCACAGACAGTCAACACTGGGAGGACATTTTTGGAGTTTTTAGGTTGTAGCAGCAACCCCCTCATAGAGTAAGGCAAATCCAGGACTGTTTCATTTATTAAAGAGAAAAAAGGACGCCCTCGCTATCTTTTTTTTCATTCCTTATTGCTCCTCCATAACTAATGCTCAGAGAATTACAGGACTCCATTTTCAGAAGTGTATGCCTGTAATTATGCCTGGAGACATGGACACAGAATGAGACACTTGATCTGCCTGAGTCTGCTGCAAAATCAATGTTCATCAGCATGAACACATCCTTCTAGCTAGTTTGTGCAAACATGGTACAAGATGTACAGGCTGGACTCACAGCTGCAGAAAAGCACATCGGAAAAACTTGTCCAGCACTTCAATCTGACAGCAGGTCGAAGTGACAGTGACTGACAGTGCTGTGGGCTCCCCTCACCTTTCACTTTCAGGTGAAATTTAGCCAGTGATGCTCCAGGTGCCACATGAATATCATGAAGCTCATCGAAGATCTGGGGCAATTGCTCCTCCTCAGTGGTAGATTCCTCCTGTTCTCGGCTAAGAAGCAATTAGAAAGAAGAAAGTCAGCAAGCCAGAAAAGAATTAGGAATCAGAATCACCTATTTTAGGTTAATTCAGTCTGTGGGTTTTGTCATCATGACAACAGATTCAGCACCACATGGCATTAAAAGTAATCGACTGATACCGTGAAGAAATATCCAAGCTAGCCCGAAGGCAGCCAGAGCAAGTTTACACATGATAAATGTCCAGCTGTTGCAGTTATTGCATCTTGGCTGGTCTAGCTGTTCCTTTATGACATTAAATTGGCCCTGCTAGATGTAGCAAAACCAGGCTTGACAATAATATACATATTAATCTTTTCAAGTCAGAAATTAGAAAGAGCTACAGTTCAAAATTTTACCTTGAAATATATTCTTTGGCACTGTAGTAAGAAGACGTCTCTGTTGCATCTGCTGCTGTCTCATAGTCAGTGCTGGTCACTGTTAAATGGAAGAGGAAGTCTTTTCTATAATCTGAGCTTTGAAACTATTTTTCTTACTATAATTATACTTTCCCTACTGATTTGAGTGAGCGGCAGGTTGATTTCACACTGCTACTAGAGCAGGAACTCACATGTCCCTGGATTATGGAAAACACCTCTCTTTATTTGAAAAGCTTTGCTCTGAGCCTTGCCTTGGAGTTGGCAAAACCCAACTGAACCCAAGAGGTTTGCAAGTGAAACATTTTGTGGGCAATGCATACTTTTTTTTAAATGTAAATGGTGTTTTTCTTGAAAAAAAACCCAACTGTCCATCTCTCAGCAGGACCCCTTCCCTTGGTTTTTCTACAGTGACTTTGAGACTTACAATCCACTCGAAGCTCAGCCTTGGTTGAAGCAACTCCCATGTTGTTTTCAGCAAGGCAACGGTAAACACCCATGTCAGTGGGGACCACAGCTGTGATGATCAGCTGATGGCACCCTTCCTGGTCCTCATTGATCATGTAATGATCGTTTTCTTCAATAGCTTTTCCATCCTTGAACCAGCGAACCGTGGGGAGTGGTTTGCCAACGACAATGCAGTCAAAGCTGACTGGATATCCATCTTGTACCTCTTGGTTTTGGAGCTCAGTCATGAACATGGGAGCTAAAGTCCGGGTAGTTAGGAGAGAAGAAAGGAAAAACTTGGTTGTGTTAAAAGACGTATTTTAAAAGCACTGCTGCCCAGTGCCTGAAGACTTCTGGTTTCTAGTTTTTTTAATTGCAGAATGATCTCTTTTCTCTGTGACAACAGTCAAGAAGAAACTCCCTGACAAACACTATGAAGATATTCCATAACACCATAAGCATCGCAATACTACAGCTGCAAACCAGACATTGCCTCTGTTCCTCTCCTTGCTGAAATGTCTTGTCTGCCTCAGGACTGTTGTGAAAACAGATTCATTTATTTAAGTATTATAATAATCATAGCGTTTACTGCCATATCATTGTAGTAGGGGACATTTCTATTGTGAAAAGCAGCTTTGTAGATAAGTCAATACTTTGCAACCCCCTCCTTCAACACTAACCTCCCTCCTCTCCCTCAAAATGAAAAAGAATTAAAAATTCATTGGTTTTTCCAGAAGTGCAAATTTTCCAGAAAATTATCTGCATCGAATGAAAAACAAAGGCTTTTTGGAAGTTATTCATGAGTGAAAAGATAACATGATGACCTGCTCCAGCTGCCTTTTCCAAAGAATAAACAGCTTTGCTTCACCTACCTGTATCAGTAGTCAGCAAAGGTGGTGGAGGTCTCACTACTGGTGGTGCAAACTTCCCATGGGTGGGTGGTGTTGCTTTCCCAATACGCAATTCAATTTTTTTAGGGCCTTGTTCCAAAATGTCAATCTCCACGGGAATTCCCAGAGCACCAAACATCTCTCTGAATCGAGTGGCAGCAGTTTTTGCCTCGGACAAGATTTCAAACTTGATGTAGATGTACTGGTCATCCTCACGATACGTCTGATGGTCAACCACCTCTATGTCCCCTTCATCTGCACTGACAAAAAGCTCTTCCTCCACATCAGATATCTCTGTTGAGATCTTGGCCTTGAAGAGTCTGTGAAGTCTCCTTCCTGCTTTACGGAAAGCATCATCCAGCTCGCTGCCGGACGAGCTCTCTGTCTCACTGTCAGTGCTCTGTCTAACCTGCTTCTCCTCCTGAAGAACTTGAGGTTCCTGAGCGCCAATAACCACCTTAGCACTGTGTGAAACCTTGCCAAATTTATTGGATGCCTCACAGGTGTATTTACCTGCATCTTTCCTCTCCAGGCCAGTGATAATCAAAGAGCAGGTCCCATCACTGTAATTGTCTATGTGATAGTAGCGACCGTCTGAAAGCTCTTCCCCATCTTTCAGCCAACGGACTTTCATGTCAGTTTTGCTGTGGGCCACACACTCAAGGTGGAGAGTGCTTCCAGGCTCACCAGAGAAATCTTTGAAGGTCTCAGTAAACACTGGGCACTCTTGTTGCTTGATCTCTTTCCTGACCTTGTAGCCTTTGAAAGCAGCTTGTATCTTCACAGCGGCCTTGTTCATGGAAGGATCATCTAAATCTGGTACTTCTGGTTCAGCTGGTTTAGCAGCTGGGGCAGCCACAACAGTCTCCACGCTGGATTTCTCCCACTGTTTCCATAATTTGCCTGTGGGAATGGACTGAACCTTGCTAGTCACACTGACGCTTGCCTTCCCGGCTTTCTTGAGGTAGTTTACTAGCGAAGGAGTCCCAGCCCTAGATTCATCGTCTGAGCTTGTGAAAGAGAAATCTGCTTCTCCTGTCCTAGCCAGCTCATCACATGTGGAGTACTCCTCTGAGTAGTAGTGAGACATCTCCGCTTCCTCCTTCCTCAACTTCTGAAGCTTCTCATCCTCTTCAGGCACCTCGCTGATGGAATCCAAGGTGGGCTCCCGGCTCATCCGGCGTTTCTTGGCCAGGGCTTCCCAAAGGAGGTGAAGATCTCCCTCCTGAGCAGCCTCAGGGGGCAAGCTGGGCTGGACGTGGCCATCCACGAGCTCTTCTGGTTGGCTTGCAGAGGATGCTTCCTGGACAATCTCTTTTAGCATTGCCACTGTGGGAACTGAGAGGAATTAAACTGATGTTAAAAGACAATGTCTGTGAGTAAGCTTTGAGAAAGCACATGGAAATATCACTCTAAAGTCTGGGCGGAAGAGTATCAGTGGCATTTAAATAAGCATTCTGTTGAGAACAAAATGTGAATTTAATATAACTGGATGTTATCCTGGGCAACTTGTTCTAGGTGACCCTGCTTTATGCGAGGGGTGGACTACACTGTCTTCAGAAGTCCTTTCCAACCTCAACTATCCTGTGATGCTATACAGGCACTTAAAACATGGCCAAACAACAATTTTTTTATCCTTCACACACTTGAACCCAATAAATAAATGTCTGCCCTTTTTAAATATTGCAGTTGATGAATATCTAGTTAAGACTGTCAGTGCAACCTGGTCATCCTATGCTCATCCATCATGCTCATCCTATTTTACAGCTAGACAGGGCTTCACTGACTGTCTTGAAGAGACCTCCACTGGCTATAATAGGAGCTGAGACTCGCAGCTCACATGGAGGTACCTACCTGTTCAGATTTGTCTACATCTGAAGGTTGTGACTCACCCTCTGGGACACATTGATCTGCCTCTGCATAGCGCCCAGTGCCTTTTGAGATGCTCCGGGCTGTCTGTGACATCTACATGTGGCTCTCAGATACAACACAGGATCTATGAGTGCTCTGGGTCCCTTTGGAGAAGGAGATGGAGGCCAGGGGTGATATCCTGAAGTGCCTCAGTGGCACTACATGCCTGTGTGTGGGCCACTGAATCCCACCTATAGGGCACAATTCAGCTTCCTAAACACTACGACCCAAAGCCATTTGGGATATCTAGGACAGGCGACTGGCAGATACTATGCAGAACATATGAAAGAGTCTTCACTTTCTGAAATGGTAGCTGAAGGCCAGGGAAGATAGCCTAAGACATCTCAAAAGGCACCAGAAACCCACGTAAGGCAACTGTATCCCATCTTAAATATTGGACTCAGGAAAATCTTATCTGAGCAGCTCAAAGCTGTTAGGGATTCAGAAACATACTGGGCAATACCGAACAGGAAGATAACAATTCTTTGTGGATTTTAGACACAGCTTGTAAAAGAAAATGAATTCCAATCCACGCGGTGGAGATGCCCCTGGATGTCCATAAGCAGAAGTGATTTAACATCACAGGAATGCACTCTCTGTACCTTCAAGACACAAGCTGGCAACAGATTTGACTTCTGGAGAAACCATGCAGGTGTATGTGTCCTGATCTTCAGGTTTAAATGCATGGATAATGAGTATCTGCTTTTTTCCATCAGAGAGGATCTCATATCTCCCTCCAGCTTGTATTTGTTCTTTTCCTTTGAGCCATGTCACTCTCTTTTCAGTTTCACTTGATAATTGGCACTCCAAGCGAGCCACCTCCCCTTCTGAGACTGATCCTCCCACCAAAGGATGGGTGACTGTAACTGGAGGCTCTGTAATTACAAAAAAGTGAATTAACACAAAGAACATATTGTAATCTGGCTTTAAGGCACTCCAGATCACTCTGTAAATTATCCAAGCATCCCATCCTTCATTTATAGATTCTTTGGCTGTTGTAGACAACCAAAGAAAAAAAGAAGTCACGGGAAGCATCCAAACTTTATACTTCCAAAGATAACACCAAAGTAACTGTACAAGCTCTCCCAGAGGTTAATCCAGATCCATTTAAATATATACATGCAAAAGCGGTTGCATTTTTCACATTCCTGTGTTTATTTGCTGATCTTCATTTACCCATCACCAGCATTCAAAGAGTCCTACAGATTCTAGCAGATCTTAACGTTTAGAAGGAAGAAGTTCTGAAGTAAGACAAGAAAGAAACAATAAAAAGAATAAAAAAGAAAAGAGATTATTAAAAGTGGCATTCATCCCAGTCTTGAAAGTAAAAAATGTATTATATATTTATGCTAGTTTAGGAAGAGTTTAAAAATTCTCAGAAAGCATAAAGAATTTTTAAAATAAAAATTCTCTGTATCTTCTTTACTTTGGAATGAGGCCTGACAATGGCATGCTGTTTGTATGACAGCGATACTCAAAATGAAGTCAAGACAAACACGTTAAACGTGGAGAGGTTGACTGGGTTGTAAAGCACACAACTGAGTTCCCAAAAGCAGCACACTCCGGACCGTGATCTGCCCCTCTGCACATTTCATCAGGGTGAGGGGACCGCTGCCCAAAATGCCTTGCGTTTGTTGTAGACAAAATCGACATATGCAGAGTTATCAGCATCCAGCTGACACATTGGCAGTTGTTATGTTGCAAAAAGAGGATTTATTGTTATTATTATTCTCACTTCGAGGAATTTGTTGGGCACTCAGATATCACAGAAAGAGTTGCAAGAAAAGAAAGATTGAGGGAGTGGCTTTCCATCCCACTGTAGCTTCCAAAGTTTCACCAACAGACTTCACAGCAAAGGTACTGTGTCCTCCAGCATTTCTTTGTGGGGGTTATTGTAAAAGATATGCAAATTATATGAGAGAGGAAGATGGGTGAAGAAGACAACACTGCCCACCCACTGCATTGGTACCAGGGTCTTGGTTACCCCAAATGCATTCCAACATGCGCCTTTTGACTCATTCCATCCTAATTCCATCAGAAGAGAAACTCATGGTGACCAGACAACACATGGATGCAGTGCAGGCTGCAAGACAGCTTGATACGGTTTGGAGAAAACAGTGTTGAGTACTAACAACGCAGCAGGTTTTGTTTGTGGCAGCCCAGAACAATTTTTCCAAGCTCTTTCTCCTCTATTGCGTTGGCAGCAAAGCACTGAAAGACGTTGCAGTGTGAACTCTTCCAGGAGATGCCTGGAACGGGTGAAGCAGGCATGCCATGCGAAACACAAGGTCTACAGCAGCTTGCAGTCGTCCATGGGAGCATCTCTCCATTCTCACCTAGCCGCACCGTCTGAGGGAAGTGCACCGGCTCACTCGCCCCAACTTTGTTTATAGCCGAGACACGGAATCTGTAGGGTTCACCCAGCGTGAGATCGTCCACCACAAACTCCGTGTTTTGAATAATGGCCTTGCTGCAGGACTGCCAGCCAATACCTGGGATTTTCCTCTCCACGTTGTAGCCTAGGATGTCACAACCACCGTCGCTCAATGGCTTGTACCAAGACAGAGTTACAGAGTGACTGTTCTTACTTAAAACTTCTGGTTCTTCAGGTGGATCGGGGTGGGCTGAAGGCACAACAGAGGTCCCGTGATGTACGACATGAGCAATAATCCTTTATACTAAAACAACCAAGAGCCTTCTACAAGCAATAAGAAGGAAGCGCAACAGATTCAATATTTGTCTTACTGTAAAGTTGTGTGGGTACATGCCCATGACCATGCGGCATCCATGGGCACCATTGAGTTTTCCTTTTTCTGCCTTGATCCACACTGCTAATGACAAACATTCATTTTCCAACCATCATCTCACACACCTAATATCACATCTTGTTGTGATTTTTTTTTTTCATGCTGCTTTGTCCCACCCAGCTCAAAATAAAGATGACCCTATGCTGTCCATATTATCAGGGAACTTAGCTGAAAACTTCAAGTACATTTGGGCCTTTATCATATTTATTTCAGGTCTGGCCTTAGTGGAAATCAAGTTATCATTGGACTACAGTGTAACTCTAGTAATTCAATCCAGATTGGCTACTGATGATCATACTCAGTACATTGCAAAATGTTCCTCACTTAATTTACACTTTGGCTTAGAAGACAGACATGATTCTTCTAGTCTTCAAGGTCAAGGCATTTACCAAGTAAATGACCTGACACGATGTACCAATCCAACAAATTAGAGGCAAATAAGGTCAACAGCCAGTTCTTTAATTTGGGACACCACAAACATAACATAAAAGTTTCTTTTCTCTATTTTCAGCCAAATTTCATACAGAAAACCTATCAATGGGAGGAGTCAATGAGGATAGTATTTTGCAGTTCCTAAAATGAAGATGCCAAAATAAGATGTTGTTTTACATCCATCAACAGCCAGGTTTTTTTTGTGGAAATGACTGGAATATATCAGAAATCTCTCAACTCTCAGAAATCATTAGATAGACAGACTACCTGTAATAATTTAAAGAATGGATGGTCAATCAATGGCTTTTTAACATCTCAATTACAGTGTACAGCTAAAACACATCGCAATTATCTCATAACCATCACTGGGGTTGTGCTGTCATGACCATTGCTGGGTGACCCACCTATCCCAGGGTGGGAAGGAACCAGACCTTGGGTGCTGGAATGGACATTGATGAATCATTGGTCTAACCTGCCCTACAAGGGAATTAGGGAACTATCATCTTTTCTACTTGTGAAGTACTTCAAGAGCTATTAACTCTTGTATCTCTGAAGTACAAAGTTTGTGTTTCGTGGATCTCATCCATATGAAGATTTCAATATGCAACTCATTAATCTGGAAAACTGGTTGTCCTGCACTTGAGTAGATCAGCAGATTTCAAAGGGTTCTCTGCTGCCCTGCATGATTTTTCCATATGCATTCTAGTTCAGCTCCCTCCCATATCCACATGCGCTGAGGGTGATGTTGAACTCTGAGTAAACTGATTTCCGTTGAACTCTGTGTTACGTTTTACAAAAGACTGCAGCTCAAGAAAGCTGATGAATATCTCTACCATAGCCTGATAGAATTTTCTTCTGATGACGTGGGCTATTTCTGGTCAAAGAACAAGTTGTCCAGTAGCATCTCCTCAGACTAAGAAGACTAGCTTGGGACATGCAAGGCAGAGAGAAAAGAAGCAGCACAAAGATTAGAAAAGTCAATGTGGTAGCTCAATACCAAATTCTGAGATTTCAAGTGCCACTGGGCTAGAATGACAGACACTTACCTATCACAGATAACTTGGCTGATGCAATTGCTTCCCTGGAAGCAAAGGTCACCTCTCCAGAATGATGCAGTTGGGCTTTTTTCAGAATAAGTTTGTATTTGTTTCCATCTGCTTGTACTTCCCAGTCCTCATCTGACTGGATCTCTATGTCATTACTATACCAGGCAACTTCATTAATTGGCACAGCTTCACTTAGAACGCAGCTAAACGTAGCTTTCTCTCCTGGAGAGACTTCAACATCTGTGAGGGGCTGCAAGATCTGTAGGCGCCACCCTATAGGTAAAAATAGGTAACCAAACCCCTCAGCTACAGAAACAAATACAGGCAAGAGAGATTTTGTGAATATTTATGTTGAAGCTCTGGACAGTCAGGCCTTGGATACCAAGCAGGTCATTAAAAAGGAGGTTACGTATGTCACTAGAACAGACGGTATCTTTGGGGACTGAAACTTTCCAAAACTTTCAGGAGCAAACCCCAACCTAGCAATGTCTTTCTTTCCCAAGTAGCAGAAAACCACAATGGAGGTACCATGCTATGACTGAGGATGGCTGTTCTTGTACTCTGTAAGGGGCTCTGATCCCCACAGGGGTCTCCAGTAATAGCATAAAATACAAGGGTACAGAGAAAACGTTCATAGAATCATAGAATGGTTTGCGTTGGAAGAGACTTTGAAGATCATCTAGTTCCAACCCCCCTGCCATGGGCAGGGACACCTTCCTCTAGACCAGGTTGCTCAAAGCCCCATCCAACCTGGCCTTGAACACTCCCAGGGATGGGGCAGCCACAGCCTCTCTGGGCAACCTGTTCCGCTGCCTCACCGCCCTCACAGTGAAGAACTTCCTTACATCTAATCTAAATCTACCTTCTTTCCATTTAAAACAGTTACCCCTTGTCCTATCACTACATGCCCTTGTAAAAAATCTCTCTCTGGCTTTCCTGTAGCCCCCCTTTAGGTACTGGAAGGCTGCTCTAAGGTCTCCCCAGAGCCTTCTCTTCTCCAGGCTGAACAACCCCAACTCTCTCAGCCTGTCTTCATAGGAGAGGTGCTCCAGCCCTCTGATCATCCTCTGGACTTGCTCCACAGTCCATGTCCTTCTTATGCTGGGGGCTCCACGGCTGAATACAGTACTCCAGGTGGGGTCTCATGAGAGCGGAGTAGAGGGGGAGAATCCCCTCCCTTGACCTGCTGGTCACTCTGCTGGTGATGCAGCCCAGGATACAGTTGGTTTTCTGGGCTGCAAGAGCACATTGCTGGGTCATGTTGAGTTTCTCATCAACCAACACCCCGAAGTCCTTCTCCTTAGGGCTGCTCTCAATCCACTCATTGCCCAGCCTGTATTTGTGCTTGGGAGTGTCCTGACCCATGTGCAGCACCTTGCACTTGGCCTTGTTGAACTTTGCACAGGCCCACCTCTCAAGCCTGTCCAGGTCCATCCGGATGGCATCCCATCCCTCAGGTGTGTCAACTGCACCACTCAGCTTGGTTTCGTCAGCAAACTTGTTGAGGGTGCGCTCAATCGCACTGTCCATGTCACCGACAAAGATGCCAAACAGCACCGATCCCAATACCGACCCCTGAGGAACGCCACTGGCACTGCTCTCCACTCGGACATCGAGCCTTTGCCTGTAACTCTTTGAGTACAACCATCCAGCCAATTCCTTATACACCGAGTGGCCCATCCATCAAATGCATGTCTCGCCAATTTAGAGATAAGGATGTCACGAAAGACTGTGTCAAATGCTTTGTACGAGTCCAGGCAGATGACATCAGTTGCTCTACCTGAACTTGTGCAAAGCGTTTGACGCTGTCCTGCGTGACATATTGCTGCTGATATAATTCTCTTCTCTAGAGCCTCAAAGCACCTGTAAACACAACCCTATTCATCAGAATAATGACAACTGTAAGACAGTAATTTGCTGCTAACTCGTTGCCAACTGATGCTGCTTATATCCATGTCATGGCATACAGAACAAGAAAAAAAAGGAAATTGTAAAACAGTTGTGTGGGAAGAAGATTTAGGTGAAACAAAAGCAACAAATGCAACTTTTCCTCTCTCCTACTCATCATATTTTCCTGGTTCATTTGCCCTTTCCAAGACTCCCCATGCACAAGTGCTTCAGTTCTTACCTTTCACCGTCAGGAAGGCTGAGGTCATCGCATCGCTGCACGTAAAAGTCACCCTGCAGCTGTCCTGGGGAGTTAGGTTCTTCAGCAGCAGAAGGTGCCTGCGCCCATTTTCAAAGTAAACCATCTCAGTGTTTTCTGTAGTTTTGGCAGGCTCATCGTCAATCAGCCAGTTGTAGTTGTAGCATTCAGGTTTGGAAAGATAGCATTCAAACAGGGCTTCCCCTCCTTCCACGGCTTCCACGTTCTCCAAGCCCTGGAGAATGCTGTTCTTGGCTAGCAAAGAAGGACAATGAACAGTATTAATTGTTTGGCCATGCATATCTGAATATTAACAAGCCTCGGAGCACTGGATGATTCCCACTGCTGGAAAGCTGATGGAAAGGATGTGGATGGGATGAACTGTGCTTGTAGGTTTAGTTGTTGATTTCAACCACGCTCTAACACAATACTATATTTAAAAACACTTTAAGTAGTGAGAGTAAAAATAATGATAAACCTCTAGGACCTCTAGCATTTCATCTAGATTTCCTCCAGAAACCTGACTTCCATTTTTACAAATAAAGAAAAAAAAAGCTGGTGTTTATATGAATCAGGCCAATAGTCGATAGGAAGGGATAGCTCAGGAAGATAAATTATAATCAAATTTCTTCTGTCTCATAGCAGGAAACATTTCCCACAGATCTCCCAGGCAGTGCAATTATCCTCATAACTGGGGAGATGTGAAACCACTGACAGCTTGTGATAAAAATCTTACTACCTTTCATGCAAAGCAAATATGAGAGAGTATTATAGCTGGCAAAGCTATAGTGACTGTCATCCGAGTTAAAAAGTCTGCCTCTAGGAAACACACAAAAAGTTAAAAAATGTAGTAACAGTATTTTGAATAGTAAATTTCTGAATTATTACAAAAGCTCTGTGATAATGTATTAGGTTTATTTTCTCATACCTGTGTGGTGAATTATGTGGTCAGAAACATGCACATATCTACACACTCCATTTGCCCACAGAGTCATGCATCAGTGGGCATTTATACATAAGCAATCAGCCTGATGCAAAATTAAATGTGGGCTGGTGCATGTGAATATTGTTTGTGTTAGACCAGCTACATGGACAAATTACATGCAGAACAGTGGGAACACATGGTTGAGTAAATACAGTTTACACAAATACCATAAAATGCTCAGCATGATCTATAATATAAACCAATGCCCTGAAATATTCCTGTTTAGATCTCTATAACCATTATCTGGAACTGTTCTAAGCACACACACACACACACACACAAAAAAAAAAGCTGAACAATTTATTTAAAAACAACAACAACAAAAAAGAAAGCATGATTTACTAAAAAAATTCTGTATTTTATAATATTCATGCTTATGGAGAACAATGAGGCGTTTGTAAATCCTTGGAAAATGTATAATTTTGTTAGAACAAATCTGAGCTGTTTATTTGTGCAATTCTGGAGCGCTGGTTTCCCTAACTGTGAAAAGCAGCCAATTGCAAGTCCTACCTCCTCTGGGATGCTTTTAGATTATATTAATTATCACTTTTTTAAAATCCCTAAAATGGAAGGTGCTTATCAATGTAGAAAATATTATAATAAATAATACTCTGCTCTTCTGTACTCACAATTCCGGTTAAGGAAGAATGCATAATTGCCTAACAAAAGACAAATATTCAGAGAGCAAATCAGAACCATTGCTTTTGCTGACCACACTAATTCACCTGGTGACCAAAACCAGTAATTCCGTACACAGCAGAAAAAAAATAGGAAACATTAATATAAAATTCTAAACCTGTTGCTAATATTTTTATTTACTGTTTCTCAGGGCCCTCACAAATGCTGATGCCAAGTGAGAAGGTAATTCCTGAGTGATCAGTATTTGAAATAAGAAAAATACCAAGCTACCTTAGTTTAGCTGAAAATAAAATGGAATTCCACACTATCCATTAGCTACTGGTTTTAAGGCATACTGTGTGTAAAAACCACTCTGTAACAGCAAAAAGTACTCTTATGATTCCTTTGTGCCAACACTACACTGCGATTTTACAATAATTCAGCAGGACACATCCCTTTGCACCGATGTTCCCGTTCATTGTAGAAGAGGTATGATGCGTAAGTGGTGTAATAAGTGAGCATTAATTAGAACTAAGCTGCAGTGAAATGCTGCGGTTTCATATTCAATTCCCATTAACTCCCAACTATTTTTATCATCGTTATCAGTACTGGAGTGAACACCAAAGAGTGGGTATATGATGTGTCACTTATGGAGGTGCTGCCATGATTTTTCCACCTCTTTTATTTGAACCCATGATAGTCTTCCTCTTTGGCTGGAAGACCTCACCTTGAACATCAAGTGCAGCCATCACTTTAGTGCCTTCAGCTTCACAAGAATAGATGCCAGTGTCTTCTGGTACCGTAGGTTTAATTTTTAGTATGCTTACATTCCAGTCCTGATCGATAATCACTCGCTGCCCATCTGCATGTATTTCCTGATCATTTTTCTTCCATATGGCGTGTACTGGCCTAGAATATTGGCATATGAACTCTGCTGTGCCATCTTCATCAACAGTTAAATCCTGCATGGGACTGACCACTTCAATGGTTGGATCTGTTAACCAACACGTCAGGAAGGACATGCATTAGTGGATCCTCATGGAAATTGCAACTTAGAGATTTTTGACAAGCACAGAGCCTGCGGGGAGCAAGCAGAGTGACAGTGCAAGCAAGGGAGCTGGCTGGGCACACCAGGGATTAGCAGTTTAGTCCATGCTGGTGTCAGCATCAAGCAGGATTGAAGCAAAACTGGTACATTAGAATATAACTATCACACTGGAAAATGGGCCACCAGCAATTAAGGCTGGTGCTTTAACAGTCCTGACTACGAACTTCTGTGCAGAACATCTGCTGGGATTCCCTCCAGGCTTAGTTTTCCTCCCAGCATTGCTGAGACCCTCTAGGCTAGGAAGCGCTGGATGTGAAACCCTTCTGCGTCCCAGAACGTGGCAGGAGTGCAGGTCTGAGATGGAGGAGTGCAACGGGTGGGCTGCCGTGAGTGCTTCCCTCTAACACTCAACCTCACATAAGCAATAGGAAAACGCCACAAACTCTACTGGAGGCTCCTTGTATGAGCAAACTGCAACCATTCATTGGAAAGAAATGCAATAATCGAATGCAAATACTCATTCCTGCCCTGTGGTGGCGATGGCTATGCATGAGGAGTCATTGGCAGCGCGAGGAGCAAAGCCCCAGGACAACTGTAACAAAAAAGGGCCCTTCACAGGAGACAGGTACTTGTTGTTTTGCTTAACCGTGTGTTCCTCTGCAGCAGAGACATAGTTCAGGGAAAAATAACATGGTTTCCTTTACAGCAGATGATCTAAAGATGCAGCATGAGCCATTGCAATTTCAGATTGAGAGCCTGTAAGATGCTGGGAGCAGCTGGATACACAGTTTCTCCGAAGAAGGTGAGATCCATGAGGCTGCTTTGCTTCCAGTCTTTCTTTTAAAATACTAGTTCTGCTTCTCAGGAGGCAGCTGTAGAGCACAGTAGATATATCTAACCTCAAAATATTGTGAGCTTCCAAAGCAGCTAACAGTACCTCCTGAGACAGCAAATTGGACCCACTTTGTACAACTGCAATATCTATGCTGAAAAGAAAAATCTCAATGAGGTCTGAAAATGGAAGTCTCTCTGCAACATCCTTCTCAGCACAACTGTCAACTCCCCCCCCCAAATTTATATGGCTACAACGGGACATAGAAAGATAACAAAGCAAGCTGATATATGTCCTTATCTTTCAAATAATTGTTCTGATCACAAGCCAGCTAGAATAAACCACACTGGACCTCTGTCTGGAATGCTCCTCTTGAAACTGGTGCATCAGGTTGAGGATTTGGGATGCTACTGGCAGACCTTGGGAAGCAAAGATAGTTTTGCAAATGTCTTTTGGAAAGTTGTTGCAAGGCTTGATCCTGCTGCCTAAGGCTCCCTCGACCACTCCGTGTGTCTGCATGTGTTTATGGAGAGAAGGCATCAATGGCAGATCATGGAGATGTTTTGGTTACACCAGGCCTGAAGAAGCAAGAAGGAATCTGTGCAGATGGGGCGTACACTGCTGTCCCTTTCCATAAGATGCAAACATGTGCTCCTCACAGCAAACGTCACCTGTGGTCTTGGAGAAGGAAGGTGTCCTGGTTCCACTGCCCCGTTCCTCCTTGCCACTGCTACCCTAAGACCTTGGTGGCCCTATTCACCCATGCAGAAGGGCAGAAAGCTCCTTGGGATTTAGGAGCCAACGTGTACCCTGGGGCCTGTAATTCTCACGCTGACCAAGGGGGACAGAAGGCAGCAACAGCTCCTTCAACATTTTCCATCTCCCCCCTGCCCGTACGTGAAGATGCCGTCATACTGGGCCACTGACTGAGTGTAGTTGTAGGGCAATGATATTGTGAAGGCCCAACAAGAAAAGCTGTCGTGAGATCTCACTTATTACAGAATATATCCAGTTACAAGCATGCCTTACACCAGGAGAACGGGGCACACAGAACAGAGAGAAACAACTTGTTCCTTGATGAAGAACAAGCCATGGATAGCTAGATAGACTGAAATACACCTAGTTTGAAGACAGGTCTAATTTTCAATTTCTGGACAAAATAAAGTGCATGAAATTGGCTGTTCATACAAGCACAGTTAGAATTTCACTAGTGTTTTACTTTCCTATTCAATCAAGTGTTACTGAGAACAGTGTAATTGGGGTATTTTTTAAATACCTTTCTCATCCTAATCCAATTATAGTCATATACTACTGTGGTTCAGGTTCACCTTCAGAAATCTTGTCTTAATAGTAGCACAAAATACATGCATACATATGCGTACTAGCATGAGCTGTGGGGTTGGACTAGATGATCTCCAGAGGTCCCTTCTAACATCAGCAATGCTGTGATTCTGTGAAATGAAAACTTCTCAGGAGCCCTTTATTTGACTGAGTAGAATACCTAACAATGTATTTATTTTTAATTTACGTTTTAGGCCCACTGGAGTTCTTTGCCTAGAGAGCTCAGAACCAGGTTCTGTCTCTGAAAACATGAAACTCAAAATTGATACAAATGGACTTGTGATTTGGGGGGGTTGCACACTCCGTTGTTGCTGCATCATTCTGATATTAGGAAGAAGTGATTTGGCATTTTATCTTTGCAGAGAATTAAATTTTCTGAATGTACAAGGGACACATTGTACAGAGAAGGAGACATCAACCACTGACTACAATTCCATATCGTGGATCATTCCTGTTATGGTAGACAGTTATTGCATGAGGGTAGATTTTAATAAAGAACACTTAACCCTTTATGTCTCCATATATACAAATCCCTTTTCCAAGCAAGGAATAAGTGTTACTTTTGTCTGAAAAATAACAACTTTTCCCAATGGCTATAGAAGGGCTGGATGTGAAGGAGCTTGCTTTATCAAGTCTGGAGCTCAGTGTTATTTGCAGCTTGTGGCTACCCTTACCAAATGAGAAAAATATTTACCCAACAGACCAGAACAATTTGCTGGTGCAATGATGACCATTACTATTCTGGCAGTCAAACAATGAGGGTCATTTTGTCACTGTGTTACCCCAACGTCATATACCATGTGGTTACCATGAAGAGCTCTGGAGCCATCGATATAACAGCCCAAAGTCTTGTCTTGGGAGCATACTGAGCTCAGCGTCAGTAGCCTAGCTATGGAGCAGCACAGTGGTATTTTTGTGAATTTCCAGCTACATAATATTTTGTGGTATTATAAAAACCGTTAAGGCGGGGGCTAAAATATCAGGTGATACCACAGTGGTTTGTGTTGGGCTCTACTTAGATGTCAGGTGAAAGCAGCCCTGACGCTGCAATCCTTCCTCACCTGAACCACTGAAAAAAATCATGTGGTTGTATCTATAAGAATTCTGGCATGAGTATGAGTGACTTGCAGAAGTGGAGGGTTGCAGGACACAGAAGACCTGTGAAAACATTTAGTAAGGGTAGCCCGGAAGGCAGAAGCGCTAGCACACTGAGCAAGTCCAGAGGTGGCTGTGTGTTTCTTTCTAACAACGAAATACCTTTGACTAATAATTTAGCTGAAGATATAAGGCACCCAGCTCTGAAGGTGACAGTGCCTGAGTCATGGCATGCCACATCATTTAGGGTTAAAGTGTGGATCATCCCGTCCTGCTGAGAGATTTCAGTCACAAAGTTGTTGTGAAGGGGAGATCCATCGAGCCACCACTGCACGTTCTTCACGCCCGGGTGCGAGAGCTCACAGGTGAACGTGGCTGACTCACCCACAAAGACGTCTGTGTTCTTTAAACCAGAAACTATGACTGCTGCTTCTTCTGTATAACAAAGCAAGAGAAGGTGCCAAAGGAAAACAAAAGCATAAACAAATACATGTCGCTTCTTGCAGAACCAGCCCAAGCAACAGTGCAAGTTGTCCAGGAGAGTTAAACTTGTAATGCTGTTCCAGGGAAAAAAGAGCTAAAATTTTCTTTAAGGGATTTAGAAGCCACCTTCCGTCCTTCACCCGCTTGCAAGTGCAGTGTGTGTGTCTGCAAACACTGTTTCATTGGGAGGAAACTCTACTCCATGACCAGGCCATGACTGGCTCTCCTGTGTGTTGCAACCATCTGCACTAACATCATATGAGGTAGGAGGCAGAGAGGTAGCTTAAGATTTAAATGCTTAAAGTGCTTTAAAAGAGGAATAAGAATATCAACAATGATAGAAGCTGTAATCAGTCATAGCAAGAATTTCAGGATTTTTTTACGACCACTGCTCCAAGCAAATAGTTTTTCAGCAGTTTTTCAGTACCACCATCTGCTATGGTACAGAGTACAGTCAATACTTTGAACTACCTTAACTTATAAAGATTGGTCCAACCTCAGCCTGAATGTGTTTATGTCTCCACTGAAATCAGGAAAGAAACAAATGGACTTTCAACTGTTTGCATCTGAGACAAGTTTGGCCAGTTACTGCCAAAGATTTTGGAATAATATATTCCAGGCAGCAAAATCAGATTGTTTCTACCACATTTCACCTTACCTTGCACATACACAGAACCTGTGGTGATCTCGTATCCAGTGCTACAGGTATAATCCCCACAGTCATCAGGCTCTACACCGTGGATGATCAGCTCGGCAATGCTGCCTTTCAGCTTCATCTCGTACTTGTCGCTGGGCTGAATGACCACCCCTCCTTTTCTCCACTCAACGGGGGCGTCTGGCTTGGAGATCTCACAGTGCAAGACAGCAGTTCCCCCTTCTTCAGACTCTACATTTTTCAGCTCCTCATTAAACAGCACGGGTAGTACTGCAGTGGGGAAGCAACTGCATCAGTGACAGTGTTCAGAGGTGAGAAACTTGCTTGCAACTTCTTCGGCTCGGTAGTTCCCCTCTTTCTGAACCACAGCTTGCCTGCTAGCGATGCCAAGCCCAAAGCAGGACTTTGAGTTGTGCCATAGCCAGACACTCATGGGAATCAGGTGCTGATACAGTGAAGGTGTCCACTGCTGCTCCACAAAGGATTGCCATAGGTCACAGGAGCTCTAAGGGGCTTCGCGTAGGCATACACCCAATTTTCAGTGTAAGCAGTTAGAGGCACAACAGTACCAATCACAGCATTTGGACATTTAATCACTGAAACCACGCACTCTGAGCAGGAGCTGGTTTGGGGGGCCAAACTTGGGATCTAAAAGCATGATCTTGTTGCTTTAAAATTAATAAAACTATAAAATCCGTATATAAAAGCATAAAATGAATAAACCTATAAAATCCCAAAACATAACCACTAGAAAAAGAGCCACAAATCTTGGGCTGCTCAGGCTCCATTTAAAATGGGCCTGTTCTAGGTATGGTGAAATACTCCAATTTCTTATTGTCAGGTAGCAGGAAAGTTTTCTAAATGCTCTTGTACATACCTTCTATTAGCAGCAGCTGCACTTTTGCTCCCAGCTCTCACAGTGAGATCAAAATTGCAACTGCAGAAATAGAACTGGGTTTAAAAGGCACTAGATTCTTCTTTGAAGAACAGATTGCGGACCAAACCCTCTCCGGCAGTAGTAATTCACAGATACGACGTTGATGATAGATAATTCAGCGATAAAACTTCCTTATCACCCCTATGGAGAACAGCCAGAGCCATAACTTCTCTGCCTTCAAGCAAGGCTTCTCCTACCTTTGACTTGCAACGACGCGGTGGTCTGCTGATCCCCCGAGTCGCACGTATAATCTCCGGCATCCCGAGCCTCAGCGTCATAGATGAAGAGCTCAACGTGTGTCCCCTCTTGCCGGATCTCGTACTTGTCACTCGGCTGCAGGACCGTATCTCCTTTCCTCCACTCCACGGGTGCGTTGGGTTTTGTCAGCTCGCAGTGCAGCATGGCTGTGCCCCCTTCCTCCACCTCCTCATTTTTCAGCCACTGCTTGAAAAGCACGGGCAGGGCTTGAAAGGAGGGGGGGGGACGGTGCAAAAATAGAAAACGGAGGAATGTTTTATTTTTAAGGTACTGATAATGCCGTTCGTGAAGTTCATGCATAATTCTGGCTGCATTTAGCTAAGGAGACCTGCTGGGGTGGGGATGCCTGGGTCTAAGCCAGACAGAGGAGGAGGAGGGAGAGGAGTTAACCAGCAGGAAAAATTTCAGTTCTACAGGAGCTGTATTTCTCTTCCTATATCCTAGACTTCTTTTCCCAAAGAATTCCCAACTAACTTAAATAATAATTTCTGAAGCCCAGAGTTTTTCATCCCCAAAATAAAACCACGGAGCAGGATAAAAGCACTCAAAGAATACATACCTGCAGACCTGAGGCTGCACCATTTTAAGAACAACTTGAGAACGTGCAGCCAGGGATCAATTACAGAATAATTAAGGCTGAAGGGACCTCTAGAGGTCCTCCATGGATGGAGATTCTTCCCCCATTCTGGGTCCCAGTTCCAGTGTCTGAACACCCCTTCTTTGTGAAAGGTTGTTTTTTTTCCTAATACGAATTTCTCTCGCTGCAGCTTGCAGCTGTTGTCTCATCTATTTACTGAGCACCCCAAGGTAAGTCTGTCTCTCTCTCCTCTGTAGACCCCCATTAGGAAGCTGCAGACAGCAACGAGCTCCCCCCTCAACCTTCTCTCCCTCAGGCTGAACAAACCCAGCTGCCTTTGCCTCTCCTTAAGCTCCATTGCTCCAGCCCCCTGACAAACTTGGTGGCCTTTACAGCACTTGCTCCACCACCTCGATGTCTGTCTTGCACTAGAGAGCTCCAAAACCTGACACGCACACCTCTCACTACTGCTGAACGAAGAGTAAGTCATACCTTTAACCTCTAGTCTGGCAGTGGTCTTCCCATCAGCTGCGTGGCAGCTGTACTCCCCCGAGTCCGGATGGGTCACGTCGTGAATGACCAACGTGTGCACGTTCCCCTCCTGCTTGATGCTGTACTTCTGGCTGGAGCGGATCACGGACGTGCCTTTCTTCCATTCCACCGGGACATCAGGCTTGGACACCTCACAGGACAAGTGAGCCGTGCCACCCTCCTGCAGCTCCAAGCTGTGGAGTGCCTTTACAAAGCTGACTGGAGCAACTGTGGGGAGAGGACACCAACACTGCTGCAACTGCCTAATCCAGCATTGTCCCCAGCTCAGAACTGGGTGCCTAGAGTTACGTTTTGAACCAGATCAAAGAGGAACAAACAAGATAAGTTATTGACATGGCCTGTCTTTTAAAATCATTCTATATAACTTAATGGAAAGGTTTTTCAGAATTTTTGGACCTTTTTTGGAGTAAGTATGATCTAAAACCATCATAAGTAGGAGATTAGTTCAGAGCATATTCTTGACATTCTTCAGCATTGATTCTGACATATCTTAGCTGCTTGTTTCAGGATAAGTCGGACGGTCTTCAAAGGATGCTTGCTTCACTCCATGGACTATAAAAAGAACTGAAACAACTAGCTCAGATGTACATATCTAACTCATAAATGCCTAAATTAGGTTAGTAGAATCCCCCCAAATGTCCAAGGACTCCTCCTCCCAAATACACCTCTCCAGAAGCTAAAGCAATGTTGACCGTGCTTACCAGTACCTTCTAAATCCCTCTTCCTAGGAGGTTGCTCACCTTGGACCGTTAGCTGTGCTGCTGAGGTATGCTGCCCGACCTTGAAACTGATAGGCCCACAGTCTTCTAGTGTCACCTTCCTCAGGATCAAAGTGTGACGTGTCCCTTGGACTCTGATCTCATTCATTTCATTGGATTGCAGGGGAACATCCCCCAGGAACCACTGTGCATCCTGAGTGGTTTCTCGGGACAGCCTGCATTCAAACACCGCGTCTTCTCCTTCATACAAAGTGACGTCCTTCAGCGTCTCCACTATGGCTGCTGCTGGTTCTTTATGGAAAGGTCAACAGAATTTGATATCTACTTTCAAGTGATGCCTCCTGGGTAAAACATTTCTTTATGCTTTCTTGACAGTACCATATTATTTGAAAGAACGACTACAAAGCACTAAGCATTAAATGTATGGAAATGTAGTTACATGGGCATGTAGTAACGCTGCATTCTTACAGATGCATAATGTGTGCATATATATCATGCACGTCTATATGACAGTCTATAAAATATGCATGTTATACTCTATTGTGTGTATAATAAATATATACTATATATTTCTAATGCAATCTATGTATTGTGAAAACATTGTCAACGGATTTTAGTGGGTGACATTAACATCAAACCACAGATCATTGACTAAAGACCCATTTCTGATTCCCTAGAGATAACCGACCCAGTTCTGATCCCTCTGAAATCACTCTCGTCTTTGAGATCCCCATGATTCAGTTTGGGCACAGGACAATGTCTAGCTGTCAAATTACTTAACCGTGTGCCCCTGCCACGGTACCAAGCTCTGTTCAGCTCTTCCCCACGCAAAGTCCCACCTTTCACGAGCACAGCTGCAGTGGTTTGCTGGTCCCCTGCATTGCACGTGTACTCCCCAGCATCAGCTTCACTCAGGTTCCGAATCGTCAGCTCAGCCACGGATCCAGCTTGATGCATCTTGTATTTGTCACTTGGTCCCAGCACGTTCCCGGCCTTCTTCCACTGCACAGCAGCATTTGATTTTGAGATTTCACAGCTCAAAGTGATGGTGCCACCTTCTTCAGCTTGCTGGTTCTGGAGTGGTTTTGTGAAGGTTACTGGCAAAGCTAAACCAAAATAAATCAGAGGAAAAAAATTATATTTCATTGCTGACTGTGTCACTAAGTCTTGTGTTTAATGAAACTCTGGTGCCATTCCAAATTTGGCTCAAACTCAATTCCAAAATTATTTTAAAACCCAAACAAGGAATGACAGAAAGTGCTGGATTTCCAGGAGCACTAAGCACTCTGCACTCCCCAAGAGTCACTGGGCACTGCACACCCCGAGCACCTCTGGGAATGTGTTTCTTCTTACACAGGAATGGTCACAGGTATGGACTTTTGAGCATCTAAGTTCACGTACCTCCAAAATGGGTACCAAAGCCACAACGCAAAAGCCTACACCTAATATCTAAGTTCTTGGGTATTTGGCAGGGTGCATGGAGAAACATCGTTATATAATGACCCTCCTTTGAAAATTGGACCCAGAAGAGAAATGAACGCTGGAAGTCTCTGCACTGATGTGTATCACTGATGGGTCGAGATGGAGTTTTGATGGGTTGATTTAAAAAGCGCCACACATACAAGTCTAGTTCCTCAAGTCCAGTTCCCTAGAAGAACCTTGGTGGCTCCACACTCACGGCTGAATTGGTATTTACAAGGGAAAGAGATGGGGTTCCAGAAATCAGAGTGAATTCACAGGATGACAGGTCTGTATAAGAGGAGGTAGATCTGAAGTTTCTTGTGGCTGATGTAGGAATGGATGGTGTATTTTGTCGGACAGCTGGGGAATAGCTGGGGTCAAGTCTTTTGTACAGTTGCATTTGCAGTGAAGGCATCCCACTGTGCAGCTAAGTCCTGCAGCCCAAGGGCTCTTAGGAGCCAGCAAAGGAATGAGGAGGAGAGAGAAATAGTCTTTGTGAAGACCTACTCTGTCAGACTGTGTCACTGTTGATTCAGAAATCCTCATCATAAAAAAGGACCAGACCCTGCCACAGTGTCCCTGAATCTTACATATAGAACACCTAAACTAACCTTTAGCTCTCTAAAAGGTGAAGCAATAGCTTTTTGTCTCCTTTCACTACCAAGGATGCCATAGTTTGCTCATCGCCAGAATCACAGATGTAGCCTCTAGCATCCTTCAGCTGTAGATCGTGGATGAGTAACTCCACAGCAGAGTGCATCTGCTGCATCTCATACTTGTTCCTGGCTTAGAGCAAGACTGACCCTTTTTTCCACTTCACTAGTGCATCGTGTTTGGAGAGCTTGGCATGAAGGGTGACCTTAGAGCCTTCCTCAGCTTCCTGGTTTCGGAGTTTTTTTTTCAAAGACTGCTGGAGTGGCTGGGACCACAGGTAGAGACACAAGCGGACAGCCACCATCAGAGGATCTGGCATTTTACACCTGTTTTTAAGAAGCTAGGCACTAGAACTATTTAGGTGCCTTGCTCGTCAAGCTGGAGTGCCCAAGTAAGTTTGAGCACTTTGACTCTTGAGCACCATTTTCTCAGGTGGAACTACAGCTCCAAGGATGGTTAAGCATCAAAAATGGTCTCATTCTAATTTTAGTTCCAGCTTTGGTTTTCTGAGTGACCAGAAAGAGGCATTTGTGTCTAGGATTGTGGAAGCAGTTGCTGCACTTGGGTCCCTCCATGTTCATTGCTCAGGACACCACAGGACTTAACATAACTTCTGAAAGCAAAAGGACTCAGCTGCTTTATGCCAGCAAAGTACATCTGAGGACACAGAAGTCAAGCAGATAGCACCCTCTTGCTAGTCTTAAGCTAACGGAGTGGAACAAGTTTCTCATCTTAAAAAGAAAATGAAACAACCTACCTTTAACAGTTAAAGTGGCTGTTGTTTGTTCATTTCCATTATCACAGGTGTATTTGCCAGAGTCTTCTGGTTTTAAGTGATAAATCTTTAAAGTATGAATTGTTCCCTCCTGCCTGATTTCATACTTGGAGCTTGGGGAAATGACCTGAGTGCCCTTCTTCCACTCCACTGCAGCGCTAGGCTGGGAGACCTCGCAGCGGAGGATGGCTGTTTCTTCCTCTTGCAGTTCTGTGCTCTGTAATTTCTCCTTAAAGACTGGAGGTGGCACTGAAATTACAAAAACAGCAAAGGCATTTACAGTCACCTTTATCTTTTTTCCCTGCAGGGTTAAAGCTACAGCTGAACAGTTAAGTACTAAACTTTAACTTCTGTGCTATATATTAGGGGGTTAAAACAATCTTCAAAGAGGGAAGGAGAAGGATGTTTGACTGAGAATTTCTTCAAAACAGTGTTTAGAGAAAGAAAGACTAAAGAAGAAAAAGAAAAAAGAAGAAAAGGGAGAGTGGAAGCAATGAAAATTACAGGTCTATCAGTCTACCCACTGCAGCCAAGCTAGTAATTTCTCTAGAAACCAGCTAGCTTCAGGACCCTGGTGACATATCCACCATCCATCCATGGTGATGACAGTCTATGAGACCACATGTGCGGTCTGAAGTACCCTACTAACACAAGGTACACAAGTACCCTACTAACATGGACCTAACAAGGGGTGAATGACGGCCTTGAATTTACTGTTAGCATAAGCAAAATGCCACTTTTTCTCACCAATCTTGTTGCTTTCCCACATGACAGAGAGCCCTTACCTTTTACCGTGAGCTCTGCCGTCGAGGTGTGAGGCCCCACTCGGAAAGTGATGGTGCCAATGTCCTGCTCAGTCACCTTCCTTAATGTCAGTGTGTGAATCTTTCCCTTTTCCACTGAGATCTCATTCATTTCATTATTTTGCAGCACAACATCCTGTAGCTTCCATTCAACGTCCCTTGCATTTTCATGAGAAACCTGGCACCGAAACGTGACATCATCCCCTTCAAACACCACCATGTCCTTTAGGCCACTCACGATGGTCACGTCAGGCTCTGCAATAGTCAAACCATGAAAGGGAAAACATGGATGAAATCACAGAATCATCGAATAATATAGATTGCAGGGGACTTCTGGATGTCATCTGGTCCCACCACTGGTCAAAGCAGGGCCAGCTTACAGCAGGTTGCTCAGTGCCTTGTCCAGCTGAGCTTGAAGTACCTCCAAGGATGGAGATATCACAGCTTCTCAAATCACATTTCAAATGCTGCTGGTTCACTACTTTCAGCGTACTAGGTAACATGGCCAATATCTTTCAGTCAGTGGTTTTACTCTTTGCCCTTTCTCAGAGATACATTGAGTATTGATTTTTTTTTTAATTAATTAATGTAATTGGGTGAATAAGGTGTGAATGTGATACCAAATTCAGGATTTTGAAACTTATTACATTTGCACTTAGATATCTTCACAGAACAACATGAAAACCTCATCCCCTCTACTGGCTTTCATGAACAGAATTGCATATACTCGGCGCGGGCACTCCAGACTGGTTGGGAATCTGGTTGGCTCTGTGCTCTCAGCAGGATTTACTGGATTAACGTGAGCACAGGGCAGTTGCGCTTCAGTTTGCTCGAGTCCTGCTTCTAGGACAGCGGGACACCTGCAGATCTGTGCAAAGATCATACAGACAGCCTGCGACAGGCAAAAGCTGTATGTACCCCGAATCTGCAGGGGAATACCAAGGGAGAAGCAGCGCAATCTTCATCTGAGCAAACACAGTACGTATTCAGACAGCTGAGGTCACCATCTGCATGAAAAATGGTGCAGCTGGGCATAATGTAGAGTGTATCTATAATATCGAGTAGCCTGTAGGGATGCTAGCGGTGATTGTTCCATGCTAGTGGTCCAACCTGAAAGCAAGCTCTGTCTGTAATGACATTAAGGCCAGATGCAGCTGCCATGTGACTGGAAGCTGGGGGTGAACCATCTGTTCGCTCATATGCATATGATGTCAAGCAAATATTTCAAGGCATGAGTCAAAAATTACGGCTGCCTTATCCTCTCCTGTCCACCAAGTGAATCTTTGCTTCAGTGCATTCATTGACCATAAGATTTTTTTGTGATACCCTTCCTATGCTCTGTGTTTATCACAATAGTAACAATTACGTTGCAAAATCTTAGCATCCTAAAGTGAAAATCCCCTTGCCCCAATAAACGTGTCTTGCCTTTCACGGTCAGTTTTGCAGAGCTCGTCTCATCCCCAGCCTTGCAGGAATACTCTCCAGCATCTCTAGGCTCCAGGCGGTGAACACGCAGCTCGCGGAACGTGCCGTCCTGCCACATTTCATACTTGGAACTTGAGTGAAGGACGACTCCATCTTTCCTCCACTCCACTTCTGCTTTGCTAATGGAAATCTCACAGCGCAGCCTGGCCGTTCCTCCCACTTCCACTTCTTCGTTCTTCAGCTGCTGCTTCAGCTGGGGTTTGATGGCTGCAAAGTGAAAAACAATGAATACACGAGCCGTTAGCTTGGAGGCCAAGTCTGCACAATTCAACACAAGGCACCTGGGGTCTGATGCTGCAGAACAAATTTGCATTAAGTGGTTATATGATAATAACAACCCTTTTTTCTCTATAAACAGACCTATATTCTGGATATCCAGACAAGGAGAGGATCAGAAAGTTCCTCAAATATGTTTGTTTCCCATAAAGTCAAGGGCATCCACATTACACCTGTTGTATATCGTCTCTGGATATTGGAAATTCCAACACACATAAAAATTTTTGGCTGACCAAAACCTGGTACTTTCTGATTAAAACTAGTGCAAATCTGTTCATTTTTATAGAAATACTCATGACTTCAAACACCGTAAATGATGTAAAGCTTTAAACACATTTCTGATTTCTCTGCTATCTTTTCAAGACCCTAGACCATCAACAGCGAGTCCTTCCAGATGACGCACAAATAGACTACATTTATCCAAGCAGGGCATGGAACAGGTCAGACGACAGCTTGTCCCTAAGGAAAACAAGAAGGGAATTTCCATCGTGTGTGTGTGTGCAGTTGTGAAAACAGGAATCTCAGCACTTGTGGTTCCTCTGTCTAAACCCTACTGTGATAAATGTAAAGCAAGCACAGGGCTCTTTCACTCATAGTTGACCCAGTGGCTGCTTTGTGGGTCAGGTTCAGCCAAGAGGATGTAGTTTGAAAGGTTTTGGCTTAGGTCAAAGCCGCAAGTTCCACCCAAGAGTTCTGACCCAACAGTCAGAGATGACCACAAACATTTCACAGATGGTGATTAATCACAGACATTATTCCTGGTTTGTTTAAACAGTGTTCCCAGGATATTCATGGGACAAAAATTGAAAATAGTAAATTTTTTTAAATGCTTCTGTAAAAGGCTTATGATTAGTTATTGATTCAACTGAGCCAGCAATGAATGCAAAGTGCCAAAAATAAAGATCTATTAGACTTGCAAAATCCCCATGATGCAGAGTTTCTTGCTTTCATCATATCAGAGGAAGGGGTCAATACACTATACACTGTGCTTTACAGGCTTAAATAGCCATTCTACAAATCCTGTCCCACAAGATCCACTTTCTGTATTCTGGTTTATGACTGGGCACCTGCTTTCCTCGTTAACTTTTAGAGGGGTTTAGTCACCAATAAATAAAAGAATATCATTCACACAATTTCACAAATCCCTTTTATCCTCTCTTCCATTTTGATGCAATGCTAACCATTCACTCTGAGGACTGCTGTGCTCTGCTGGTCTCCTGTATCGCACGTGTAATCAGAGGCATCTTCTGGTTCTATATTATGAATCACAAGTTCAGCTGTGCGACCACTTAGTTTAATTTCATATTTGGCGCATGCGAAGAGCTGCATGGTGCCTTTCCTCCACTCCACCGTTGCATTATCCTTTGTCAGCTCACACTGGAATTTCACCGCAGCTCCTTCTTCTGCCTCCTTGTCTTTGAGCTCCTTTTTGAAAAGAACTGGCAGAGCTAAAGGGGAAAAAAAGAAGCAACGAGAGCTTTTATTGAAGCCTGAGCCAAGTCCCGGTTAACACAGTTAGACTGACACTTCGGAGAACAAGATACCGTGCTCTGCAAATGTCATATTCCTAGGCAGGATCCATGTTTTCTAATTTGCCTGGAGCTACTAGGAGATCTTGCTGCGTCAGAAGCAGCCATCTGCACTTATAACATTTATTTCCTTTGTTCTTTGACTCAAATTCTTCCCAGGGTTGAATCCTTTGAATGAATTTATCCCTCAGTTGATCTAAAAATGATCTCAGGAGTAAAGATGTTCAAAACTCCATAGACAGCCTTGACAGATCAGGAAGGTCATTGTTAGTCTTCTTCCAGGATTTGGAAGAAAATCTTTTTTTTAAATACTTAAACCACATGTCATGTGAAATGTCCAGATGTTATGTTAAAGCATTGCTCTTTCTGTAATTTATCCCCAGCCATAAAGCTAGAAAGTATTTTTTCTTAGAACCCAAAACTCAAATGCAGCACTGGAAGAACAAAGTATCATCCTCTTCCATTCTCATTTGGAAAAAAAAAAAAAAAAAAAAAAAAGATATTCTAGTATATCAGATGAAAAGGAAAATATTTATAGGGGAAGAAAGTCAAGTACTTAAAAATATTCATATTCAAACTGTTGCTTTGCACGTTGGATGGAATATATTGATTTAGGAGTCAGCTCATACCACCTACCTTTCACATTTAAAGATGCTTTTGTTTCCTGATCTCCAGTATCACAGCTGTATTCTCCTGTATCTTCTAATTTAAGATTATGAATTAAGAGCTCTACCAGGCATTCCCTCTGCCGCATTTCATATTTCTGGCTGGGCTGAAGCCCCACTCCTCCTTTCCTCCATTCCACTGCAGCATTGGGTTTCGACAGCTCACAGCAGAATGTAGCTGTACCTCCTTCCTCTGATTCCTTATTTTGTAGGGGTTGCTTAAACGTGACAGGCAGTGCTGCAAAATTTGAGAGGGAAATGTTTTAAGAGTGTTTCAGTCTGGAAAGGACCCAATCCTACCATCATTCTTCAGAAAAGGCCTATTCTAATGATTCCGCAATCTTTGGGCTGCAGCTCTCTTACTTGGTAGCAACTTTTGAGAACCATTACATGAACCAAGAGCTGAGGACAGATGTGAAGTTAGGAAAGTTTTAGTCTTAGAAAGTGATCCATAGAATGGCCTGGCTTGTGATCCAAAGGAGTCAGACTTTCCCATGGAGGCGTCTCCACACCAAGTATGGATGCTTTAGTCAAAGATCACTGGGACATGCTCTCTCTTAAATGGATGCTTATTCCTTAATAAAGGTCTCTGAGTTTGCAACATTAAGCAAAGACTATTCTCCCCCCCCTCCCCCCAAAAAAGCTTCTATTTTCTATCAACATATAAAAAATCAAGTTAGCATTCAAAACACAAGAAGAGGCAGTACAGTAAAAGATGACAATAAAGTGATAAATGGAAGAGGAAATTCAGATTTCAGGCAAGGTCTTGCTCTGGATGGTAGAAGGGGTGGAGGAAAACAGATGTGGATGCAGCTGTTTGCACTCAAAGCCTCAAGTAATAATACAGCACATTCACATGTTATAGAAATCCTTTAACCCCCAACTGTTGCACCTCTTATCATCCCAATCAGGCATTATGCCCAATTAGGCATCCCTTATGCCTACTGAAGCAACAACAACCAAAAATAACCATCAGCCTGCCTGGCTTATTTTCCATTATCCTTTCCCATATGCAGCCACAGTCCCTGCATTCAGAGAGCAGAAGGGTTAATCATACTTTGACATCGTGGCAACATTTAATTGCTTTGATGCTGATTAATCACTGCAGATACTGCAAGCAGAACTTTTCTAACCTGACCATGTGTCATGCTCAAGTAGAATACGTATGCTGGCATGGGCCAGCAGCAAAACAAATAAATGCCTGTAGAGAGCACTGGGAGATGCCCCTTTCACTTCATCTCTATTGAGCCAAGAGTCAATACTCCGCCTACCATGTACGGTTACCACAGCCGTTGTCTGCTGATGTCCAGAGTCACAGGTGTACCTTCCTGAATCGTCCAGTTCTAAGTCATAAATGACCAATTCAGCAGTGGAGCCCTGCTGCTTCATCTCATATTTCAAACCAGGGTAGAGAGTAATATCTCCTTTTCTCCACTCTACTGGAGCCTTGGGTTTGGTAAGCTCACACCTCAGTGTTGCTGTACCACCTTCTTCTGCCTCGGTATTCTGAAGTTCTTGTTTAAAAAGTGCTGGTAGGGCTATAAAATAGAAACATAACTTGCGACATACTGCAGTTGAGGTTTGGGAAAGAGAAAGTAGAAAGAAAACGAAAGCGCCAAAAGAGCTTTTTTTGCAGATGTCTCTACGCCTCAGTGCTCTAGATTCAAAGTACATGGCTATTTCCCCAGAGAAGTAATAGGAGTATCTGCAGAACAAGAAGAAATCGATTTCAAGAAGTTACATTTGCCATGAAGTATATAGAAGCTTAATCTAATCTATGATCCAAAAGTGGCAGAATATTTTTTCCTACTATAAAAATAGCCACTGTGTTGCCCTGATCACTGAAGAGGTATTCTGAAGATCAGCAGGGATTTGTAAGAGTTCATATTGCCTCTTAAGATAGGCCACTCGCAGGAGAGATTACAATTATCCTGACAGCAACATACTGACAAAATGTAATTTGTTCTGCATTGCAATTCCCATTTTCTACCTAGTCACTCCATTAGGCTGTATAGACCATGCTATTCTGCACACCTTATGAATTGTAGTCAGCTCTTCTCCATAAGCGACACTAGAGCACAGTTTTAATTTTCAGAAAATATTACAACCTTTTCCCTTTTTTTTTTTTTTTTTTTTTACCGTTGACTGTCAAAGTGGCAGTTGTCCGCTGATCTCCACACACACAGGTGTAATCTCCAGTGTCCTCCATATCCAGCTCATGGATAATCAGCTTTGCAACAGCACCATCTTGACTCATTTTATATTTGCTGCTTGCTTTGAGGACCTCCTGCCCTTTCATCCACTTCACCACAGCAGGTTTAGTCAGCTCGCAGTGCAGAGCAGCTGTCCCACTTTCTACAGCTTCTAGGTCCTTCAGGTCTTTTTTGAATTCCGGAGGCAGTGCTGAAGAGTAAAAGAGTTACCACAGAGGGAGTGAATATTCCTTAAAAATCAGCTAGATGAGGTCCTGGGGGAGAGGATGCATGGTACACTACTGAGCCCTGATCCAGGTTAGTGGAACAAACCGAAAAATCTCTCCCAGCTTCCCTGGACTCTGCATCAGAGCAAGGAAAGTGAGAAGAACCAGCACAGTTGACAAGACGAACACCAACAGGCAACTTTTTTCCCAATTCTAACACAAGGAGGAAGCACATAAGTTGAAAGGAACACAAAAGCCCAAGCAAACAGAAAGGGAATAGGAACAGACCATGGAAACAGGGACTTGGGCAGGTCCAAGGTTTGGAGGACCTTAAATCCCAAGGGTTACTTTACCATGCACTGTCAAAACAGCTGTGGTTGTCTTGTCTCCACACACACAGGTATATTCTCCAGCATCATTCAAGTCTAAATCGTGAACTACCAGCTCCACAACGCAGCCTTCCCGTCTCGTGCTGTACTTCTTGTCCGAGGTGAGGACACGAGGGCCCTTCTTCCACTGAACGCGGGCAGATGCCTTGCTGAGCTCACAGCGCAAAGTGGCCGTTCCACCTTCCACCGCTTCCTCGCTGGTCATTTCTTCTTGGAAAAATGGAGGCACAGCTGAAGGATGCAGGTAAAAAGTATTACGAACTGAGGACATCTCCAGGGATGAGTGAAAGTAGGAAGTGACAAGGGAAAGTGGTGAAGGTTATGGAAGGGCAAGCAACAGCAACAAAGAGAGGAAAGAGAAATGAAAACATCCTAGTGGGAATATATACCCTAATCCTTTTGGGTTTTATGCTGGCTTCCTACTAGCAAAATTGCACTGTCCTCGAGAGATTTACATCTGCTTTCTACCAGTTTCCATGTAGGAAAAACTAAGAATAGCATCTCTGAGGTCCTTACTTCACACAAGTGTTGGTGTCTTCCGCAAACTTCGTGCCTTTTTAGTCTCCTTTCTTACAGAGCAGCCCTGCTGAGCTCTGATTTTTGGCACAGCTCCTTACTCATCACCATTCCTTCTTCCTTGACATACCCTTGAAAAGATGCAGCCAGGGCTCACAGATTCTTCTTGGCCCCAAAGAAAATCTCCAGATGCTGAATCTCAGCCTGTTTTCATGTCTCAGAACATATTTTCCCCACTTTTATTTCCTTGAAATAAATTTGGTGACCTTAACATATGTCCCTCTATTAACTAGGTGGGATAACGAGACATTCCACATCCTTAACAGGGCTGTATATCTCAGATCTCAGACTTAATCACTTGCTCCACAGTGGTGGAGCTAAGTTAAAATATCTAGTCTAGAAACCACATTTAGCCTCCTTGATTTGGCACATTTCCCACCACCAACAGCGTTAAGCTGAAACACCAGTTTTATTTGCACAGCAATTGGTCCTTGCAACAAAATAAGACCAGAAGGAGGCCACATAAGGAATTTATTCTTTCCTGCCTAGAAAAATCAGACTCCTCAGACAAACCTATCCTTGTGCATTAGGACACTGGTTCTGGGCACAAAACCCAATATAAACATAATTTAGCACAGAAGAAATTATAACTAACACAGTCTTATTTTGAATACTGCTTATTATGCCAAAAAGGAATGGCAAAGAATGAACAGATGTGTGGTTTAGAGAATAAATGCAGGAAAGGAAAGATAAAAGAATAGTGGGGTTATATGCTAGGAAAGGAATGTCAGAAGGGAAAGATGAAAGGATAACAGGTTTGTGTTTAAGGAAAGGAAAAGACAAAAGGATGGCACGGAAAAATGCAGACCGGTATTTTCCAATATACACAGCCTGCAGGTCATCAAAGGCAGGGAATAGGATTTCAAATTAATGGAACTTCAGTTAATAAGTTTGAACAGACAGACATGGAAACTTGAACACCTGATGGTAGAAGACAGACATTTCCAGTTAGGAAATAGGAGGTCAGGATAGTTTTTACCCTGTACTGTTAAGACAGCTGTAGTCTGGTGCTCTCCACACACACAGGTGTAGTCTCCTGCATCTTCCTCAGCTATTTCATGAATCACCAGCTCTGCCTTGGTCCCTTCCTGCCTCATTTTGTATTTCTCACTCTCTTTGAGAATCCTCTGATCCTTCCGCCACTCCACCGGAGCAGCCTTGGTGAGCTCACAGCGCAGGGCGACTTCTCCACCTTCTTCTGCTTCCTTGTTCTTTAGCTCTTCCTTAAAGAGTGGTGGCAGAGCTGAAGGATGCAACATGGACAAACGGTCATCAGAAAACCAGAATTAAAATCCTAATTTCTTTTTCATGCTTGGGATTATTTCCCCTCATGCCTCCCCTTTTCTGCCTATTATAAACATGCTCAGCTATAGCCAACTTCAGAAACTCCGAAAGCATCCTTCTTCGAGCGTGACGTGGTTTCACTCACCCTAAGGGATCAGTTCCCTGATTGTATGTTGATTTTCATGGTGAAAGAACAATACAGAAAGATCCAGATCTTGGGTCAACAGCACTCACAAATAATACTGCTGGATACAGTACTATTTTACCTACACAGGTGTGATTTCTTGGAGGCTAGTATTGTTATTTTCTGTTTTGTTTTTACTAAAAACTTATAGCACCATCTAGATGAAATCAGCCAGATTTCAAAAGAAAACTATTTCTAGTTTTAAATTGAAGTTTGAAGGACCATTACATGTAATAAGAATTTCAGGTTCTCACTATGTCCTATTTTGGAAATCAAAACCCAAAGACAGACCAACCTGTGGGAAATAACCTTCAGGAAAACTAATTATTAACATTTACCCACAAGCGTGCCTTGTGCACAACTACTGTGAGCACGTACAGAATACAAACAGTACTCCCCAAAGGCGCCAGAAAAAGTCCATGTCTCAGCTAAGGCCAGGGGAGGGTCAGAACTTTTTGGAAAAAGCTGGAGGGGACAGAACTGGGTCTCTGACCAAGTAAGTTCCTCACAGCCAAGGACTGTTACACCATTAAAATGGATATTCATTAATAAAAGGAGAGCAGAACATCAGGTAATGAGATCATTAATGTAACGCAAGGATTTATCTATGGATTGGTTTATTGGGAGCTGATAACCTGTGGCGTTGGTGTTTTATTTAATACCTAACTGTCAGGGTAGTCCTGATCCCCACATAGAGGTGTAGACCCCTGCATCCTTCAAACCTAAATTAAGGGTAACAGGCTCTGAAATGGTAACTCTGATCTCATTCTCCATGTCTTCTTGCTTAAAGAATCTGGTACCCCCAAGAGCAGCCCTGGCCACGTCACACCACACAGGGACATGTCCTCCTTCTGCTGCTGCCCCAACCCTCACTTCTCCTTTGAGCAGTGCCTGGAGGGCAGAGAGCCTGACAGCCCATACATGTGGGTTTTGGAGAAAACTGTGGTTGGCTGAAAGTGAGCCATGGGGACTAGGGGCAGGGGGAGAAAGAGCTGGAAAATATAGGTGTCCAAGAAGAGGGCACCTGGACAGAAAGAAACATCTCATTTTCTCCTTTTAAAGGGGGACAGATTAATAATGACCCCAAAATTTGCCCTGAACTATTCTTTCTCAGTAAGAAATTATCTATACATAGAATGAAGGAAGAGAAAGTGATAAAAACACATACAAGCCTATAGAGCTGTTTATCAATTTTAGTAAGGACTTTTTACCATGAACCGTTAAGGTTGCTGTTGTCTTCTGGTCACCACACACACAGGTGTAATCTCCAGCGTCCTTTACTTCTAGGTCACGAATGACTAGCTCTGCAGTGGTGCCAGGCTGTCTCATTTGATATTTGTCACTTGCTTTGAGCACTTTGGACCCTATTTTCCACTGTACTGGAGCTGCTTTGCTTAATTCACAATGCAGAGAGACTGATGTTCCTTCTAGGACTTCTTCATTCTTCAGTTCTTCCTTGAAAACCACTGGCAGGGCTGGGAATGGAAAGTAATTAGACAGTGTATATAAACTAAGACATCTGCATTTGTGATCAGCATCATGAACCCTCGACTGAAGTTCAAACCTGGCCGAGTCAGGGACTTTAACCATTGAGGTTGTGGTTATCACTACGATGATCTGGAAAATTAAATCCAGCAGTGACAGTAAGAAAAGAAATGCTGAGCTAACAGGTCAAAGTACAACAAGCTGGATGGATTCAAGAAGCAACCTAAAAAAACTTATCACAAGGCCACCCTACATGGGGGCAGGACAGGAGCACTTCCTAGGCGCTGTTCCCTTAAACTGACGACATAACAGTTTGTCTGCATGGAGAAATAGTCACGTCCTCAGCTCCTTTTTCAGGAACATCAGACCAAAATTAAATGTCAGAGCGTGAAGTTCTCCTTTCCTGAACACAAATTAATACCTAGGAAAAAGCTGGTAGGTGAACACCTTGTACAGCAACAGGATGTTTCAGAGAAACAAAAAATGAACAGTCATCCGCGAGATGAATTTACCATTCACTGTCAGAGAAGCCGTGGTGTGTTGGTCTCCACACACACAGGTGTAATCTCCTGCGTCCTTCAGCTCTAGATCACAAATTTCCAGCTCAGCAAGGGTATTATCCTGCCGCATGATGTACTTTTCACTTGCCCTGAGTATTTTGTTTCCTTTCTGCCATGACACAGCTGCAGCCTTGGTCAGCTCACAGCGCAGAGTGGCTGTTTGGCTTTCCGTGGCTTGCAGGTCCTTCAGTTCTTCTTTGAAAAGCGCAGGCAAGGCTGAAGGTCACAAAACAGACAGAGGACGTTAAAAATGACACGTAGCACACAGCTGATGGGAGGGATGGGGTGGTACAGAAGCAGAGAACATTTTAGGGTGGAAAGAGTTTCCTTTCCTCATAATTCTGGGACATTGGACAAACCAATAGACAGAAAAGCAGCCTGGATGCAACCAGATCTTAGAAACAGCTTACAAATTCAAAGAAAGAAATTCAGCTACGGGTGAACACACAACCAATAGTGATGAGCTGGTAGAGAAACACACAATAATAGATGTGTGTGTGTATATATATATATATATATGTTTTTTACCATGCACTATCAAGGCAGCTGTCGTCTCCTGTTCTCCACACACACAAGTGTACTCTCCAGCATCTTTCAATTCTACGTCATGGATCAGCAGCTTCATGACCGTGCCCTCCTGTCTCATTTTGTATTTGTCGCTGGCTTTGACCAAACGGCTTCCCTTTCTCCACTCTACTTGAGCAACCTTGCTCAGCTCACAGCGCAGAGTGGCTGCTTGACCTTCTGTTACCTCCTCGTCTTTCAGGCTTTCCTTGATGCGTGCAGGCAGCGCTGAGGATGCAATGGACAGAGGGTTAAAATGGAGCAGCAAACACAGCGTGCCGGTGAAGGGTAGGGGTGGGGGAAGAAAAGGCGAGGGCATCAGTGGGGAGCTGTCTTCGGGCCTGGTCTCACGTCTGCTTTAGGGATCAGGTCCTAAAACCACTTTCTATTAGGAAACGGGATGAAGGTTTTTCCCTTAAATGACAAAATGTAAATTAATTCTCATGACTATGATGTGCAAAGTCAGACTCAGAGTAATTACGCAGAGATAACAATGAACATGGAGAAAAAATGAATTCAAACCATAAGCTCGATAATGAGGACATCTAGATGGAATTGGTTATTACCATGTACTGCTAAGGAAGCTGTGGACTGCTTATCCCCGCACACACAGGTATAATCACCAGCATCGTTCTCATTTAGATTATGGATCACCAGTTCTGCAGTGACATCCTTCTGCCTCATTTTGTATTTCTCGCTAGGTTTGAGTACTGTGTGTCCCTTTTTCCACTCCACTGAAGCGGTCTTGGTCAGCTCACAGCGCAGAGTCACCACTTCACCCTCTGTGGCTTCCTCATTTCTTAACTCTTCTTTGAAGAGAGCAGGAAGGGCTGAGAAACAAAGGAGCAAACATTTTCGTGATATGCAGTTCTTGGCCACCAGAAAAATGAACCTTGATGTTTACCAGTATCTATCCATGCCTAGTTACTGACAGGAGGTTCATCTCACAGAAGGAAGATACTAATGTGTATCATAGCCACAAAAGGGTCTCAAACAGTGGGTAAATTTGCCTGTTGGTTTAGAGATGTATGGAGAATAAACAGCAGGAATGCGAAAACTTTATGTATGGTCAAAAATATAACTTTCTCAGTGTAATTCAGCCCAGGAAAAGTGATACAGCAGGTTACACCATGATGAGGGGAAAAAAGCTAAAGAGAAAAAGAAAAGGCTTTAACCTTATGCGTTAAGGATGCCTACAGACCTAGCCTGAGAGTTGGAATGAGGCTGAAGAGCAGAATCAGAGAGACCTCTTGGAAGTGCTTGTGTAACAATAAAATGGAAAAAGAAGGATGATGTCTCCATTGTGGAAATCTGCTGTAAGACCTTCACAGCGGGAAGTTCAGATGTATCCTAACACCCTGTCCCTTTTGGAACAACCAATAGAACCATTCAGAACATCAGACTGGATGGTAATGTTATAATATGTACTATGGGAGCAGTAGGATGGGACAATGTCTGCTAAGCATTTAGAATGGGGTGGGGACCACTTTTGGATATAGAATATATACACAAGAACAGGAGAGGACTAGTCCTGATTCTAACCAGCAAGAAATAAATATTTGAGAATACAGATGTGGAAGATAATTGGGTACACACCAATTATGAAGCGGGAGAAGCTCATGGACTTTAGGACAAGTAACAATGAAGAAGAGCAAAAAGAAATTCTGTGGGCAACAAGAAAGCAAGCTTCAATAATTCAAGAATTGTTACTTACGATGAAACAGAAGCAAATGTAAAGGACAAGGTAGTTTAAGAGAGTGGAAAACTTCTCAAAGAAACAATATTAAGGACATAATTATAAAGACTACCTCACTCCAAGGATCATCAGGAACAGCCTGCCTAATCCCCAGATTCTTCAATGTCCTGAAACTCAAGAGACCTATAAAATACGAGAGGTTTAGATGAGCACAAAAGAAATACTATGGAATGTAGAGGAAATACTACAGAATGTAGAGGCAAAACCAGAAAGGGCAGGTTCACTGCATGTCTCAAGAAGGTGAAGGGCAGTTCCCCACTCCTGGACTCTGTCACCTCATGGACAAAGAGACCAACATGAAAGAGGGGCTGGAAGGTAATCTGAAAAATAATGCTGATACCAACTGTCTCCAGATGCAGCTGAATGCTGTATGTAGTTGTACCCAGTAACCAGGTGGCAAGATCATTATTCCAGGAGCTTTCTTTGTCCTTGCTCACAGTTCAACTTGTGGCTCTCGGCTGTATCAGAATATTAGCATACAAGTCCCAGAAACCTGGCCAGCCTAAACTAGAAGGAAACAGAAATAATACAATGACATTCTGTAAGTAGATTAGAAGGAAGAAGGGAGAAGTTGGTCTACCTCTCTTTCAGGAATGTAAGTTGACGGTGAGTGATACGGGGAAAGCTGAAGTGTTTAATTCTTCAATATTAAAGGTTAATGTTAGCTAAGAAAGTAATAGGAATTCTGGCTAGGATAAGGGGAAAAAAAGGGATTCAAGAATATTTAAATAAACTGAATATTCTCAAAGCACCTCGGTGTGATGAAATTTGTCCTGGAATACTTAAGGTACAGGCTCAAGCAATATCAGACATTAACAGTTACATTGCAGAAATCAAAGAGAATGAGTGATGTTCCACAAATACAGAAAAAATAGAAACTCAGAGGTGAAAAATGTCTCACAGATTGAAATATACACATTAGTTCTTACCATGTAAACCAAGGGTCTAAGCTTCCAGATAGTCAAGAAAGATCCAGGCAAAGTCAATGGAGCCAATAGAGCTATCTGCTGACCAAATGTAAACGTCTGCTGTAAGGTGAACTGGATGTCTCGCTGACTTCCATTGACTGCGTTGACTAGATGTCCATTGACAAAAATGTGGATTTAGGAATACTCACCAGTCTTGATCTACAAGCTGACTCCCGTTCACAGTGCTTGTCTTGGAAAAAGAGAGAAGAGGGGGGCAGCAGAGAGAGGATCCAAGGAATTATGGCCATTTCAGCTTAACTTTAATTCTTTGAAGAACATTGTAGCAATACACTTGGACTTGCCAAGAGCTTTTCTCTTCATGAAGGAGTGGTCCAGTGTAATATTTCTTGATGTAGATTAATAAGCTTCACTGATAGAAAGACACAGTATATGCTGCACAATTTTATTTTAGTAAAGCTCTTACTTTAACTTAGGTATAAGTGGAACTACAGTAGGAATCACTACTAATTTGAAAAACCACAGTCAAAGAATATTCAACCGTGATTTACACTCACAATGAACGAATGAGATAAGCAGAGTTCCTCAATACTCTGGAGCCCAGTATTATTCAGCATTTTCTTTAGTGACTTGGACAATGGAACGCAGAGTTGTCATTAACTTTGCAAATGATGTCAAGGTAGGAAGGGAGGGAAGGTGAAAGCACTTTGTTAAACTGGATTAGGGATAGAAGATCTTGATGAAGCAGTGGTGAAAAAATAGGCTGCAATTCAGCAAGAGCAGGTGCAAAATACTCTATTTAGGAACAAACAACACCACAAATACAAGATGGAGAACAATAGGCAGAAGATCTGCAGAGAGGGATTTGGGGTTACAAGAGATCATGGAGCAAATGCAAGTCAAAAAATGCATCTCTGATGTGAATAAAGCAGTCATCATAACAGGGATGTATAAAATGGAGTGTCACATGCAAGACACATGAAGTCCTTCCATCCTACTCCACTCTGGCAAAGACTCAGATGGAACGCTGTAGTCTGCTTTTGGCCACCACACTTCTAGAAAGAGGTGGATTAACTGAAGATGGTCCAGAAAGCAACAAAGATGAGCTGAAGTCTAGCAAACATGACCTATGAAGAAAGAGTAAAAGTATTGAAGGTGCTTAGTCCAGAAAAGAGAAGACAGAAGTGAGACACGATGAAAGTTTTCAAATCTGTAATTTCAAATCTTAGTTTCACAAAGAAGAAAAAAGTAAATATTTCCCCACTTCTACAGGACATAGGACAAGAAGTAATGACTTAAGCAAGCTCGAGAAAGACTTTTGTTGAAATTAGGAAGAACTTTCTGGCAGTAGTGATAGCTAGGCAGTGGAATGAGTGTCCCGGGGAACTGCAGATTCTTCACCGCTGGAGGTTTTTAAGTGCAGGCTAGATAGAGGTGATGGCAAATTGGGGCTCAAGAATGGACTAGATGACCTGTAGAGGTCCTTTCTAATTCTGTTTTCCATGGTTAAATTGGAAGTTCGAGGCTGAACCCATCCTTGTTTTATTGGCAAATATGATGATAAAGAGGTCTGGGCAGTAAAGCAAAGAAATCGACTCATTGACCTACTGAATCTCCAGGTGAGCAAGATGGCTGAAACTACTTCTTACTGTCCTATGTTAATAGCAGAAATAAAGTTTCCCTCTCTTCCAAGGAAAGCCTGCAGATGAATTTGACCGAGGACTGTGAAGTACTCTCACACTATAATGCTGAGTATTCTGCAATACCAGAATACAAATCTACGTGATCCTTGCTCAGAGTTATATAGAAAAGTTGCATTGAATCTAGTTTTATTTGCATTATTTAAAATTATCTGTCAAATCCTAATATAACTTTAAATCTAAGATCACTCTTTTTTAAGAGGTATGAATGTTTCTGCTGCTCCATCTCTCTAGGCTCAAGTCCAAAGTAAGTAAAACGGAACAAAAACCACAAGCATGTGGCACCCTTCAGCCTTCAGTGTGGTGCAAAGCAGCATAGCCGTGCACCACCAAGAGCAAGGAGAAGAAAACAGGGAAAATGTTAGTATAATCAATGGAACTACAATTCTAATTAGAATTAGATAAAATTCACAATAAAAAAAAACCAAGAAAATCTGTTACTGACAGAATTAATGATGGCAAGATTAGAGAAAGAACTCATTGCGTGTCAGTACTGAGGCTTCCAGAGGAGATGGGAGAAACATCACACAAAAATTTCTCATTTCTGATTTCTTTACCATGCACTGTCAGTGCTGCAGTAGTCTTCTCGTCTCCACACACACAGGTATACTCCCCAGCATCCTTGACTTCTAAAGCATGGATCAGCAGTTGCGCTGTAGTACCTTCCTGTCTTATAGTATATTTTTCACTCAATTTGAGCACTTTGTGTTTCTTTTTCCACTCCACAGAGGCAGCCCTAGATAGCTCACATTGTAGCGTGGCTGTTCCACCTTCAGTGGCTTCTTCATTCTTCATCTCTTTCTTGAAGTGTGCAGGCAAGGCTGAGGAGTTCAAAATGAGCAGAATGTATGACCATGGCAGCTATTCAAGAAACTTTATCTGTGGTCTGTCAACCACACGTGACAAGCAATGCCCTCCCTAATCAAGTAGGATTGATAGCCACTCTGAGAACCATAAAACAGTGACTTTGGAAAGCTGGAAAACACCTGATTCATAAGTCAGAGCTTTTTTATGCTATGGTCTATGGCATGAAATGGAGAACCAAACCAATCTCAACTTCTTCAGACTCTGCAAGACTGAGCCCTACCTTACATTAAGGATTGCCTACCAGAATAGAAAATAAAGCCTAAAACTAGAGTGTCTTAAGTTCTATCACAATGTAAATCATTACTGCAAAAGTTCATGAATGAAACTATACCTGAGGCAATAATCTCACTTTTCCGTGAGATTTCTCCTCAGTTAGTGGTCTAGCAGAATTTGACTGTCAAATTATTCTGAAACACTGAAAACCGTATCAAAAATATCTCATTCCCAAATAGTAATAGTCTCAATTTTAGGATTGTAACATCTTTACAACCAACATCACAATAATATGATTTTCCTTCTTTAGCAACTGCTACTGAACATGAGCAAAAAATGAGTTAGTACCAAGGTGAATATCTGATTTTTTTGCAACAAACACCTGATCTGCACCTGGTACCGACTAGCGCATTCAGGCATTTATGCCCATGTCCAACCACACATTGCTAAATTCATCAGAAACACAGGGCTGCAATTTCAAAGCTGATACAACTATGCTCTTAAAAAAAAACCCAGCTGGTTGAAAATAATCCAATTAATTTGTAATTTTTTTTTTTAATTTTTTTTTTTTTACCGTTCACTTTTAGCGCAGCGGTAGTTTTCTGATCTTCATAACAGCATGTGTAATCTCCAGCATCTGTCAGATCTAAATCACGGATCACCAGCTCAGCAGTTGTGCCCTCACATCTCATGGTGAACTTGTCATTTGTCTCGAGGGCCCTGTCTCCTTTCCTCCATTCCACAGCAGCTGCGGGCTTGTTCAGTTCACAGCAAAAAGTGGCCATGCCATTTTCTGTGGCTTCCACGTTCTTCAACTCTTTTTTAAAATGCGGAGGAAGGGCTGAAGATCACAGGTGAAGAGAGAGCACTTTAAAACTGAGGAAATACTGAATCTTGACTGCTCCACTGGATTAAAACCCTTTAATCACTAAAAATTTTAGAACATATAGTACCCGAGGGTCAAACAATGATTTCATCCCTGCCTTCTGCTTTGCAACACACCACACTCAGCATGTCACAACTGATTTGGAAATCAGTGTTGTAAAACTACAATTTCAGTACTGCAAGGTATGCTTTAAAGGCATTTTAAGATAGAACAACAGAAAGCTGATCTCAAGATTTCAAGGAACTACGCACAGCTCTGTCTTAAGATCAGATGAACAATTAAAATGAACAGTATGTTACTTAAAATTTCAGGCTGCGATGTTTTGTTCTCACCTGCCTTTCTCAGCTCTCATCATAACAGAATACCTTTCAATTCCATTCAAGAAAAACAAGTAAAATCTCAGTGATATGCCTAGAGAAATTAATTAATGGAAATACTGAAAGTGCTATTTATGACTTCACCAAGTTTTTCATTATCTGCTTCCAGACTCCATTAACATGAAAGAACAGGGACAGAAAAGACTGTATGGTGCTAATTCTGAGTCCTAAGAGAAGGACTTTCAGTAAAAGATATTCCCAGTGGTTGATACAGCGGCATAATCATTTAAAATAACAGACGGGATCAAGACCGGTTTGTGATCCTGTATGAGATCACAGATGACAAAGCACAAAATCCCTACTAAACTCATGTATTTTACCATGCACTGTCAGGGATGCAGTAGTCATCTTGTCTCCGCACACGCATGTGTAATCTCCCGCATCTCGTTCCTCCAGGCTATGGATGGTCAGCTCAGCAATGGTATCCTTCAGTCTCATTTTGTACTTCTCGCTAGGCTTGAGCACCTTTTGCCCTTTCCTCCACTCCACCGGAGTGGGTTTAGTTAGCTCACACTGCAGAACAGCCGTCCCGTTTTCTGTGGCTTCCATATTGACAAGGTCTTTTTTGAACAGTGCAGGCAAAGCTATGGGACGTAATATAAACAGAGAGGACGTCAAAATCATTAACCAGACCTTGAGGAACTTAGGACTAGGTCCTGAGGCCAGTCCTTCACTATTACGGGAAGACAAATCATATACTCTTGAAAACTGCACCTATTAGAAAACTACTGCAGGTTCTCACTGGGGTAATTGCCACCATGACCTGCTTCTAACATTGACTTCTGCAGCGTGCTCATCACTTCCCAGCTGATTCCAGTAGTCCTCTCTACCTATTTCAGACTGAAGTCATTTATCTTGAACATTAATGACCTGACTTTTGATTGAAAGTCATCGGCCCAGATGACAGCACTGCTAGCTGGAGATCTCTACCTTTCCTGACACTGTAATTTATCTTTCTGCTTCAGAAAAAAAAAAATTAGTAATATAACTTCAGGTGCACCTTTCAGCCACCACTTCCAAGGACATAAAGGCTCTGATATCAGGAATACAGGGTGGGGGCTAGCAGCATTCAGCAAGTTGCCTTGTGGTGTGCCACTAAAGTAAAAAGGAAACGACTTGCACAGGGAAGAAAGTGCCAGCTCAGAGGAGGAGAGGAATAGAAGTACCTCCAGCTGGGAGAAAGAAGAGGAAGTAAAAGCATGAAGAAAATCTGAGAGAAGAGAGTTTTGCCTCCACAGTTTTGCCCCTGTCCTTAGAAGCATCTTATCTTTAAGACATGTCTCCAATAAAACCCATTCTTTCATCTGTTGGAACTGTATGTGAACTGCTTCTTCTGGAGGGGCAAGCAAAGCTCATCACTAGTCACTACGGCAGACACAGGAACAAAATCTCTTTCACTACTCCCTGAATCAGGACCTGTGGAATAATGGTTTGGGGCTTTTTTTTCTTTGGAAAGTACCATTTCCTTGGCAGAATATATCACAGTCCTGAAAAACAGGAGGACAGTCATACATTCCTGAATGGAAAAAACCTCTCACTAACTGAGCTTAGCGTTTTTGAAGAACCTGAAGGAAAGTTACGCACTGAAATCCACTGATGTCGGTGAGACACGAGGACAAACCCTCTGAGAATAATCTTATTGCTGGAGATCTGCTCACTCTTGGCCTTACATGCAGATGCCTTTTTCACTTTCAAAAAGTGCAGTCTAAGATGAGAAATTCTCACACCTTTTCTTTACTTTGCTATAAAGCCATCAGTTTCAAACTAACAGACAGTGGGAGATGGGATGAAACACAGCCAGCAAACCAAGAAAATGCTGCAGAATCAAAACATCAAAGCAAGTGGGAAAGAAAACTCTCAGAGAAAAGGGATCGCCTGAGATACTGCTATCGTAACGGAGAATGGCTTTTTACCATGGACTGTCAAGACAGCTGAGGTCTTCTGATCTCCACACACACAGGTATATTCTCCTGTATCTTCTACCACCAGATCTCGGATCAACAGCTCTGCAGCGGTGTCTTCTTGTCTCATCCTATACTTATCACTTGGTTTGAGTGTCTTGTCCCCTTTTTTCCACTCTACTGGGACACCGACCTTGCTCAGCTCGCAGTGCAGAGTGGCTGTTGCACCATCCGTGGCTTCTCTGTTCTTCAATCCTTCTTTGAAAAATGCAGGCAAAGCTGAAGGACAGCAATATGAGCAGTGAGATGTAATGCTCCAAAGAGTTAAAATTAAACATCAATGTTTAATTTTCCTTTTCCCTCTTATCTTGAACTGATTTATCGATACAAGAACATAGATTCTCGATAGTCTCCATGAATCAATATGAGGAAAGAAATGTCATCACCAGGAAAGGTTTCAATGCTTGCAGTAATCTGCAGAGGTATTTTACATGTAGTCAGAGTCACAAATCAATACAAACAGAAGTAGAAAACCCCATTTTTTTTTTCCTGTGAAATTTCAAGCAAAAAGAATAAATACTAATTTGAAATTTCTGGAAAAAAATGGTTTTCTTACATGACTTTTTAAACCATAATGGGAGGATGTTTGCTATGTTTTCACATATTTAAGCAAACAAAAAGACATTGTACATGGAAAAAAAAAAAAAAGAAACACTGGAGTTTCGTTCTAAATGTCAGTTTGAAATGAAATTGTTCATTTCAATACATGGTGGGAAAACAAGCATTTTCACCTGAACTGACATATCCTTTGAAACTTGTCAGTTGCAGTAAAAATCAAACTTCTCCCTGAGCATGGTCGTCCCTTAGAAGGTTTGGGCTTGCTTTACACAGGACTGTGACTGAATGCAATGACAACTGGCCAGTACATATAAAAGCACCTTGCTGTCCCAGGAATGAGGTATGGGAATAAGATTCCAGGGAATAACCTAACTGTTTGGAATTTTATGAAACCTTAAAATCCCTAAATTATAATCCCTTCAAGGCAACCCATTTTAATGGGCTTGAGCATAACGGGGAGTCTAATAAAGGAACTTTCAAGGGAAAAGCAAAATGACGGACCCTAATTAAAACAGTAGCAGCAACCCTGGTTGCCTGTACTCTGAGCTTGCACACTGATACCCCTCTTGTGCCATGCACCCCGGCTGCACTGACACCAATGGAGCAATTCATTGGCATCAGCGAGCTGGGGATAAGGGTCTGGCAGTAAGAAGGAGATGGTAGGGTAACCAGGTATCTGTCCAAAAGAACAGAGAAAACGGGATAGTTACTTTTAGTATGTGTCTTGTTTTGTTTGTTTTACCATGTACTGTTAAAACTGCCATAGTCTGCTGGTCTCCGCACACACAGGAATAATTCCCAGCATCCGTCACGTCTAGATTTTGGATTATAAGCTCAGCAACGACGCCTTTGCGTTTCATTTTGTATTTGTCGCTTGATTTGAGCGTCTTGAATCCCTTCTTCCACTCCACGTTAGCAGCAGCCTTGTTCAGCTCACAGCGCAGAGACACACTTTTACCTTCTGTGGCTTCTTCATCTGTCAGTTCTTTGGTGAAAAGAGCAGGCAGGACTGCAGAGTAAATGCAATACGGACACAGCATCAAAGCTGAGAAAGCCATGACCTACTCGCTCTCTTCTCTTATCGCCCTGAACCCACATGTCTCTGAAGCCACAAGACCTTCTTCACGCTCCAGGATTTTATTCCAATCTCTAACATTTCAAAAGAGAATTCAGTCTAATTTTTTATTTTTTTGTCCTCACACTTTACAACTTGCTTTAAAAGCAAGTCTCTCTATCTGCAAACTTAGTTGACAAGACATCTATCCTTTACTTTATACACCATAAAAACAAAGGGGTAAAAGTAGAGGCCGTATTTCAATATGACAGCCAGAGCATTTTGTTTCCCATGAGAAAAACAGCAGTTCTACAGGAGTGCCTGATTCACGGCACTGTCTGTATATTTATAAATAAAGCCCCTTAAAACAGAGCAGTTACAAACACACTGTCAAGCTTTCTGCAGAGATAAAGTAAATGCTTTGGAAGAGTTAAGCCAAAATTGGTAAAAAAGGGCTGGGAATAGCAGGAGCTTAGAAAAAGGCTATTTTTCATTAAGATAGTCCTTGTGTAGCATCATACATTGATGAAAACTTGTTCCTCTTAGGAGCAACAAGTGTAACCGTCTAAGTTACAAAAAGTAAATATTATTCCCACTTTTAGGTCAATCCCTATGGGAAAACTTTTAAACAAGCAGCTCTACTGGACTAGGGAGATTGTGTTGAGCTGGGGACGTGTACTCCACTTGTCATTTGAACATAGCACCTAGGAAGACAAATAGCGCATCAGGAGGGCATCAGGTGAAAGGAAAGAGTGAGAAGCAAAACAGGATAGAAAAATTAATCAGCAGGGGGAAGGATAGAAAGTATACAGGGACCAGATGAAACAGGAGAAAAAGAGGAAGAGATCTTGGAATTACACAGGTTTACTTGGGGCATGTGCTGAGAATTTCTTTTTACCATTTACTGTCAAAGCAGCCGTAGTCTCTTGATCTCCACACACACAGCTGTAATCACCAGCGTCTGCCAATTCCAAATCCCGGATCATCAGCTCTGCAAAGGGACCTTCCTGCTCTATTTTGTACTTTTCACTTGGCTTGAGGACCTTACTCCCCTTTCTCCATTCGACCGGGGCCGATTTGCTCAGTTTACAGTGCAAAGTGACTGCCTCCCCCTCTGTAGCTTCCTTTTTTGACATTTCTTCTTGGAAGAGGATAGGCAAGGCTGAAGGATGCAATACCAACAGAGAAGGAATCAGCACTAGATTGAAATGAACTGGACTCTGCTGCGAGTTACTGGGCTGCAGTGTATACATTTAACCAAAAATGCACTACTGCTAGGTGGATATAGTTGAAAGGGGGGTAAAACCTCCTAGAGTAGAGAGAAATAAATTAGAGAAAACAACATACAACATAGCTGTGCTGCCTTACAGAAAAAAAAAAAAAAAAGAAAAAAATACAAGGGGATATTCTCTAATAGGATGACTCTTTGGCACCACAGAGTCGAGAACATGAAAACTCTAAGAAATCTCACTGACCAGGCTTCGGATGACCAGCAACTGCTCTCAAACACGCTACGTTTGGGGCTTAATGAGAAACATGGGTAGAACGGTTACCATTCACTCTCAAAGCAGCTGTTGTCTTCTGGTCTCCACACACACAGGTATAGCTCCCAGCATCCATCAAGTCCAGGTCTTGGATGACCAGCTCAACAAAACGCCCTTCCCGTCTCATTTTGTATTTGCTGTCCGACATCAGCACCTTCCCGTCCTTCCTCCACTCGACCGAGCCCACCGCCTGGCTCAGCTCGCACTGCAGCGTGGCCGTCCCGCTCTCAGTGGCTTCCTCGTTCTTCAGCTCTTTTTTGAAATGGATTGGCAGGGCTAAGAGATGCAGAACGAAAAGGGATTGCAACCCAAGGCCCTGCCCAGATCTCTGGTCAGAGGCTGAATTGTGATTTATTGTATGACTACCTAAGCCTTATTTCAACACCCTTATCCTTAAACACATCTGCCTTTTTTTTTTTTTGTGGCTGGTAAAAAAAAATCTCTAGTAAATTGTTCTGTGGGAATCACAGGATGCGTGATCTTGATTGGGATCATGCATACAAATGACACACTTATCCTCACCATTAAAGGTGATGAACCCTCCTTAACAGAAAATCCCAAGGAATCTTACATTTCCATACTAATTCAGGAAAACATGCATGTATGTCAGCACCCTTCACTTGAGGAAAGGTGAGAAGACAACACAACACACACACACACAACATGGGGCATAGTGAAAGCTGATCGTGGATGGAGACTTGCGAAAGGAGTGACATGGCAACATGAAAAAGTGGAAGGATGAAAAGAGTAGAAGCAGGACATAAAGGTAGGTGTTGTGAGGAAACGCACAGAAAGAAGGAGGGAAGAGATGGACAAAAACATTCCAGAGTTTCATGGCATATTTCTGACTTTTTACCATTCACTGATAAGGCTGCTGTGGTTTTTTCGTTCCCCACTACACATGTATAGTCTCCAGCATCCCTTGGGTCCAGATCATGGATCAGCAGCTCAGCCAATGTTCCCTCCTGCCTCATCCTGTACTTGTTACTCGGCCGGAGAAGAGCGTGCCCCTTCCTCCACTCCACGGGGACCTCTCTGCTCAGCTGGCATCGCAGGGTGGCAGTCCCACCTTCCACAGCTTCCACGCTCTTCAGCTCTTGGATGAGCGCAGAGGCGGCTGAGGAACGAAGCGTTCTCATTTTAATTTAGGAACAACATGACCAACTGGTGATGTCATACGGGACTTAAAACCAAAATAAATTCTCTTGGCACAGCTAATAAGCTCTGACCTACCTGCATTTCCAGGAGTCTACTTTCATTTACAATAGGACACCATGAGTTAGGGAGGAAATAAAAACAAAACAATTCTTTCCCAATAATTAGAATATCAAGGTAATTACCCTTCTGCTGCCCAAATGCTGATGGTCACAGATGCGCGAAAAGCTTGCAGAGAAAGTGCAGAAGAGAATTGCGTATTCTTTAACAAACCGTGTAGCTAAGACCCTTCTTACCTTCCCGCTTAGAGCTCAGACAAGCACCTCTGTCCGGAGCAGAAAGCAGAACAGTTATTTCAGAGGCAAGGAAAGATATCTTGTTATCAGGTATATTTCATTTTTATTTTTTAACATGAAGTTATTGTCCTAGAAAACAGAGAACATAACGGACCTAGCCAGAGCTGCCTTTTGTTTGTACTGATCCCTTTCTTTTTTTCTGAATGCTCACTATAAACGCGCAGGAGCTAGCAGGACCCTGGCAAGAAGAACAAAAAATGGTCACAAGCAGGTGTCTTATTCCTACCATGGATTTTGACGTGGGCTGTGCTCTGCTGGTCTCCAGTGTCACAGGTGTATCTTCCCGCATCTTCTGGCTCTGCATGATGAATCACCAGCTCCGCCACTGTCCCCTTCTGCTTCATTTCGTATTTGGCACTTGCCTGGAGCGTGGCTTCTCCCTTCTTCCACACCACGGTGGCATCAGCTTTTGTGAGTTCGCAGCGCAAGGAGACAGATTTCCCCTCTTCCATTTCTGTGTTCTCCAGGGCTTGTTTAAAAAGGACAGGGACAGCTAGAAGACAGAACCAGAGATTAGGTTCCCTTTTGACCTGCTGTACAACGACAGCTGTCACCTCTCACCACCAGTCCTTTTCCAAATGAGCCCTAGACCCTCCTTTGGCTGCGTGGCATCAAGGTGATACTGCTTGGGAGCAGGAAGAAACCTCTCGCCCAGATGTTATCATCTCACTGGGGATTCCTAGGAATATGGGGGAATTTTCTCTAATCTTTAATAAGGACCCTTGCAGAGGCATCTGGGCATCCTCACCTAACGAATTCCCTGCTGCTGCAGGGCTCTGAGACAGTATTCATACTCTATATCTCTCCTGCTTTCTGCTCCAGCACATACTACTTTTGCTCTACTACTAAAGGTACTGTATTTTTTTTTAAGGGCTTTGGGGAGTTCAGATGGCATCTGAGAGCCTTTAAAAAGGATGTTTGGGGGAATTTGGGGGTCTAAACTTTAATCAGTTGGCCACCTGCAGTTTGCCAGGGACTGGACTTATGTTTTCATCTTCTTGTGCTCCAATGCTCCTTGTCACCATCTCTAACTCTGGTCTTAATCACAGACTTGTAAAATAGCTGTTAGGTCAGGAACTACAGCACGTAGGGTATAGAAAATGAGCCCTCTGCATTTACGTATTTTCTGCTCAGTGGAAAGTTACAGATTTAAAGTCCCAGGTGCATAACTTGAGATTACATGAATGAAATATATGCAGGTGCTTACAAGTATGCAATTTTACCGTTAAATTTTATGCATGAATTTGTAGATTGCACTGCCACAAAGTGCTGTGTGGTTTTAATAGAAGCTCTATTAAGCAATGCATTAAGAAAGCGCGGTAACATATCTAACTCTGCCTACCATTTACTTTCACCCGAGCAGTGGTCTTCTGTTCCCCAGTGCTGCAGGTATAGTCCCCAGAGTCTATCGATTTGACATCTCGAATAATGAGCTCTGCCACAGTACCATGCTGCTTAAATTCATACTTCTCGCTGGCATAGAGAACAGTGTCTCCTTTCATCCATTTCACTGGTGTATCAGGTTTGCTGAGCTCACAGGTCAGCTTGATTTGTTTTCCTTCTTTAGCTTCTTCATTTTGGAGCTCTTGCTTGAAAAGAACTGGTAATTCTGAAAAAGAATATTGCAAAGGTTTAAGGAAACACACAAGATTGGAAATCGCTTTTCCCTTTTTGTTTCAGGCTTTGTTATCGAGATAGAAAACCACAGGAATGGAAAAGCACTAGCAAACAGTAAACACGTTCTGACAACTCACATCTGGCTGCCAGTACTCTACAGCAGCAAAAAAATATTTGAAACCATATGCTTATTTTCCTTTAAATCACTAACTACTGTTGACGACATTGCTACTATTACTGTTGTCATTATTTACATTAGTGGCAAATGCTGTACTGCTATTCATGATACAGCATGTTGCAGATGGTTGGTCAGAGCTTGACCACTGGCACAAAAACCATAGAACTTTACTGAGGCCAATTTGCACGTAACACAGAGGACACAGAGAAATGGCAAAGCACTTTCTGTCATGACAAGCAATATTGATTTCTCATTATAAAAAAACCCACAACATACTTTTATCCAACATGAATGCACACTTAAAAACAGCACAGAGCAAACACAGAGAGGAAAGCACAGCTGTACGTGAAAGGGTCCCTGTGGAGATTCCTGTGCAAGCTCTGTCACAGCCTGGGACTCAAGGCTTTAAGGTGAGCTAGTGTAGGGAAGGCACTTATTGGGAAAAAACCTCAACCGAAATGTTTTCCCCTCAGATCATGAAAAAAAGTCAATTTCTTCCTGACTTCTGATGTCTTATGAATATGCAAGTCAGCTACTGATTTGTGATGCAGAGGTCCTGTGGCTATTGAGAAACTACAGCCTATTCTTCTGTTCCCATTTTACCTCTAGTTTGGGACACTCAGTGTTACATGGCTAATGACCTTTTTTTTTTTTTTTTTCCCTATTTTTGCATTTTGCTGTTCTGGTGTGACCCTAATAGATAAAGGAAAGCTACAATAATGTAATTTGTTGTAGTTATTCTTATGACTTGACTCCTTCACATCTACTGGTGATCTGAATCTGTATGTTTAAATCCCACATCCATCCATGCCCTTCTCTGTGAAGGGAAAAATGGGGCTGTTGTGTAACATTAGGAATGCATTTTTTTCTAACAGAAAATTGTTCTTCATCATGGGTGAGATCCAGGTCCTGCTGAAGTCAACACAGATCTTTCTTTTGTGTGTAATGGGTGTTGGGGAAACATCTTAGTGCTACAGAAAGACATAGAAGATCAGAACCATTAACCATCACCTCTCTTCTTCGTTACATCACCAAGGTCTTCTCTTTCCTTGCACAGCAGATCTCAGCCTTAAGTTGGCTTGTTTCTTTGTGCTCTAGATAAATACTGTGAGCAGATTTCCTTCCCTCTTCATGCTCTGAGGTTCAGGCTGACTATTCCAACAACCCAAATGCTTTTTGTTCACAGTGACTTCTCTAATCCAGGTGCAGCTTGCGATCCACCCTTCCCAAGTGTGTTATACCAGATATATGCAGGACAACAACCGGTCAAGGCTAAACACAGCCTGTGCCATTCACAACCTCCCTCTACCTGCTCAAACCTCCCCATGTGAATGAGCGATTTTGCTCACAGAAACCGAGCTCCTCCTCAACCTCAGGCTGGGGCAGCGACTCAAGACAAGTAGAAGCAATTATAATGTGGGTAATAGATGAGCCCGGTTCTGACCCAGCTCAGACCCAATGCTTGCCTGACATACTCGGTGCTTATCCAACATGCTTGGGGAAGTACACTGAAGTCTCATGTGTCTAAGAAAAGAACTTTTGCTTCAGCTCAGAGAACAACCCTTCAGATAGCACCTCCTGCCTGATCACGCTCTTTGGGTGCGTTACTCTCAATAAATTTGGCTGCCTAAAGCAATTCCCCAGACAAAAGTGGACGTATGAGCTCCCTCCTTGGAGAGGGCCTTCAGTGGAGACAGCTTCAGAAGGTGATTTATTCTTTCTCTGGATTACCTCTTAGGCTGGGTGGATCTCCTACGGAGATACCCACTGTCCTCTACTGACCCATTGCATTCTTCTCTAGAGAGCTTAGGCACTTAACTTTCACAGAGCTAAAAGCAGGTAAGATGAAGGATTTTCCTATTTCGCATTCTGTCACCCCTCTGGGTGCTGTTCCAGATGACTTGATGAGAACCTCTCCTGCACTGTGGTGCAAAGGCGTGAGGTTCCTTTCCAGTATAGTTTCGCGTTTTTAATCATTTCAATTTATTACTCTGACCTCGGTGTTAGATGACGAGTTAGGACCCAAAGCATCACTCCAAACGTTCTTACCCTTGACAGTAATAACCGCACTACTTTTAGCTGCTCCAGCCTCACACTCATATCTGCCACTGTCTCTTTCTTCTGCCCTGTGAATGACAAGCTTGGCTTCAAATCCCAACCGGCTGATGTTATACTTGGAAGAATTCCTAAGGCTCTTCCCATCTTTGCACCACTTTACAGGGCTGTCTGATTTGGAGGTTTCACAGTGAAGGATCACATCCTCTCCCTCAGTGACTTCAGTATCAAGGAGCTCCTTTGTGAAGATGCAGGGCTTCTCTAGAATCACATAAAAACCATCTGAGATGTTTCAGAAGAGGTGTGGATTTTCAGATCACAAGTAATCTGTGAGATTTATACCCAAGATTATTTTTATCAAAACTACAGGTCAAGGTTAGTAACAAATAATTTGTTGTTCATGACTATAAAGCCCTTGGGAAGGTACCAGTCATGCCATAAAGTGTCGTTCAGTAAATACGTAATGCCATCTGGGAAAAACTGAGAAGACAATATCCCCGTTGAAGAACATAAATAAGATCTCTCTCACATCTAGCTAAATAGGAACAAGATGGAGGCAAGATTTTCCCAATCCCTTTTCCATGTGAGCTGATTAGTTTGAACCTTCTAACTGAATGTGGAAAAGTTAATTCTGCATAAAGTGAGGTGTGATACAGATTTCTCAAAGCCACTCATCTAGAGCAGGTCTCATCTCATCATTATGAGTCCTCTAAAAACCAGGCAGGTAGCTCAAACTGGTCATGTAGGATGTCTCTATAACTGCTGGAAGATGAGCGACACCTCCAGAGACCAGATATGCACTTCCAAAATAGGTCATTAGGACAGAGAAGATGAACTGCTCTTTGGAAGTGCTTGTCTTTCCACACAGCTTATAGAAGTGGCCTAAACTAGATACCAATAGCTAAACTGGCCAAGGTAGATCTTATCCCCCCTAGCTTAATGCTTTTTAATTCATAAAAATCCAATCAATCAGGAGACCAAAACCTGGTTTTGGTACTATAGTGTCACATATTAGCATTACCAAAAGGAATCAGCTTTTTCAAATAAGACCTTTAATTTACCTCCAGAAATAATCTGTTTGCATTTCTGTAGCATGGCAAAATTTGGGCAATTTTTTTTTTTTTTTTTCAAAATTTGAAAAAGCCCTTTGCAAGAAATGTGGCAATTCTGAAAAGAATGAGAATATGATCTGACACAGTGGAGACTGTGTGTTTTACACTCTGGGTATGAGAAATATTTATGTTTCCAGTAAGAAAACACCTCTCTAATCCTGAGGTCTTGGACTGTCTGGCATTCATTTTATTCCTTCGCTATAGAAGTAGACTAACACTGCAGTTTTAACTCAGTTTAACTTTTCCAGATAAAACAATTCATTGTCAAGAAGGAATAGCAGAGAACACACGTAATGTTGCCTTTCAAACAATGAAAACTAAATTAAAAACATATTGGTTGAACTTTTTCTTTTCCCCTTAAACTAATTGATTTCTCCTCATTTATCATCACCCTATCAGCTCGGCTCAAGGAAAACTGGGCAAAGCATCCAATGTACCATCACTACAGTATAACATTACCATCTAAGGTCCAGTAAACACTCTGAGAGTTGCCCAGGATTACCACGTATTCATTCCCCAGCCCTACCTTCATTATATAGGTAATGCTATTCTTGAACGTACACAGATATACATATGATAGGGCCATATTTGTAGCATTTTTGTTCTTTTTTTCACCTACCCACACTAACCCATACTTATTTCTATGCATTCTTTCCTCTCCTGAAGTTTTTATGATTGAATTACCTTTAACAACCAAACTGGCAGATGTTTTCTTATCACCAGCTTCAAATGTAATGACCCCCGAGTCCTTCAGTGAGAGTTTTTTCAGCATTAGCAGGTGATATCCACCAGGCTGAGACTCGATCTCATTAAGTTCATTGGTATGGAGTGGGGTTTTATCCAAAAACCACTGCACTTTGCTATAGTCTACAGGAGAGATTCTGCATTTAAACACGGCAGATTCTCCCTCTAACACAGTGACATCTTCCAGGTCTTCTGTTATTAGCACTTTCTGGCCTGAAAGGAACATAGATATATCAATTACAGGAATCTTCAGTTACTAGCATAAAAATTGATACGGAAAACTCCAAGATTCCCCATGTGAGTATTTCAAGAAAGAAATATGTTCATGATACAGAAGACTGAAACACAATTCCACTGTTACGGAACACAAAAACCATTCACAGGAAGATAATATATATAGGACACACACCAAAATAGGATGAAGACAACTTCAAAGCACCAGAACACATATAGCAAAAAAAGTAGCCAGTACAATGCAAATCCAGCATCATAAAGTTTCTCTTAATGAAACTACCTGGAAAGGCTGAAAGGATGCATCTCTGACAGCATCACTGGGCTCTAGACATCACTAAGCAGATGATCCCTTCTGTGACAACCCCTCTGATTTTCTAGAGCAAATATAACTTGCTTTCTATGGGATAGGACCACCCAGCCCCCACCTTCTTTGAGCTTAGTCCAACCATAAACACAGTGGGAAGTGGAGGGAGTGTCTGACTGCAGCTTTAGTAAAAAGAAACAAAACAACAGCCCTGAAAACCTGCCTGTATAGACATAGATAGATATACACCTAACTATAAATAAATAAATAAAATAAGTTTATCACTGTATGCAGAGATATATCTGATCTTGCTCCTACTTAGAAAACCAGTACAGGGAATTTTTTTACTTTCATCTTGAGCTTTGCGACAGACAAGTATTTCTTCACTCAGAAAAGTTGGTGTTAGAAACCTCGCCGCGAGTTCAGGTAGCTCAGATCCTGAGGCCATGGTGGGGATTAAGCACACTTCTTTCTTTGCTTCTCAAGGCTGCTCTAGCAGATGATCAGAGGTGGAGGAGCCTGGCTTTATTCCTTAGTCTTTAAGAACTAACTATAATAATTAATAAGTGGACACCGCCACTGCATCTCCATGTGACTGTTCTTGAGTCATTCCTCCTATTCTCTTCATTGTTTCATCATTTTACTTCAGGACATGGTTTAGTGGGCATGGTTAATGGTTGGACTCGATGATCTTGAAGGTCTTTTCCAACCTAAATGATTCTATGATTCTATTCTATGATTCCATCATTTTCAGCTCAAGGGTTTCTCCCAGTCAGGGCTCCGGTGAGGGAACTGTGTGGAACAGTAACAACCCGACCTCACTCCTTCCCCTTAAACACTACCCTGCTGTTAGCATTGGCCACCACAGCTCATTTACAGCCATAGCATCAAATAAAAGCTGCTGGGCTGTACTCTTCAGTTGGAGATTGGGTTGTACTCTTCATCTCTAAGGGGCAGAGGGACATTAAGCACTTAAAGATCCCTGGACCACTCATTCACCCATCCCCTCCTGGAAACAACTACTGGAAAGAGGCATAAAGGGACATAGAGAAAAGCCTGGAGGCAGAATAATTTTTCCCTCATCTAATAGCAGGCACTCTGAATCATATCCATCGTGTGTACACGCAGGAACGCCAGCCTCTCCTCACATCAGTATTTGGGGTTTTAAGTCATACCCAAAGTACTCCAGGTATAATTGCTTCAAATTGACAAATTGCTCTGCATGTCCAGCTCCATGTTGCTATATTTTTGTCCAAATGTCCTGTGCATATACATCATGAGTGAGGTGGAGCCAGAAATCAGTGGACCCGCTACCCATATGCTGAGAAACAGATCTGCCTACACATATGATGTTTCCTGTTGGAGAAATGCAATGTACAATCATATTCCTCTCATGCGTACCTTGCACGACTAGCTTGGCTCTGGACTGGGCATCACCAATGTCGCAGGTGTAAGTATCACTGTCATTTTTCTCCAAGTTCTTTATGGTCAGCTGGAGGATTTGTCCTTTCTGTGTGATCTCGTATTTCCTGCTGGTCCTGAGTTCAGCTATGCCTTTCCTCCAGACTACAGAGGATGCAGCTTTCTCACTCTGGCACATAAAAACTGCAGTTCCACTTTCATCAGCTTTCAGATCTGAAAGTTCCTTGACAAAATAATTGGGTTTTTCTGGAAGGAAAAAAAAAAAAAAAAAAAGAGAGAGACAGAGACAGATTTGTTACCCAAACAAGTCCTGAGCATACAGAGTGGTCTTGAATGCCCTCTGCCCCTACTTGTAGAGTCACAGAATGTAGAATCATAAAATCGTTTAGGTTGAAAAAGACCCTCAAGATCATAAAATCCAACCATAAGTCTAAAACTGCCAGGTCCACCATTAAACCATGTCCCTAAGTGCCACATCTACACATCTTTTAAATACACCCAGGGATGGTGATTCAACCACTTCCCTGGGCAGCCTGTTCCAGTGCTTGACAACCCTTTTGGGGGAGAAGTTTTTCCTAATATCCAATCTAAACCTCCCCTGGCACAACTTGAGGCTGTTTCCTCTCATCCTATGAGATGGAATGGATCTAACAAGATCACCAGGTCCACATTCTGTCACAGGACAGAGCAGGTAAAATATTTCCAGGAAAGTTTAATGCCATTGCACAGGTACTGGTGAGGTCTCATCTTAGAGACCATACATAGTTTTGATCACCCATATTCAAAAAAGTCTATTTCAAATTGCCATTTTTGAATGGCTCGTTACATAGGACATAAGATTCTTCAGTACCTACAAGGTGTTTTTTCAGAGGTTTTTTTTTTTAAAAGCTTTTAATCCATGACATTTTTTGAAAACTAAAAATTGATCCTGTTTAGGGAGATGATAGAAGAGAATATCTCCCACAGGTTGTAGAGATTTACCCCAACCTCTGTGCATGCCAGCCCCTGTGCATGCTTCAACTGACCTTGCACCGTGATCCTGGCTTTTGTTTTAGAGACCTCTGTCTCACAGGTGTACTCCCCACTGTCCTTGACTGTGGAGTCATGGATGATCAGAATGGCCTGTGTTCCCTCTTGGTGCAAGTCATATTTCTGGCTTTTTCGGATTGCTTTGCCATCCTTGTACCACCTGATGCTCACATCAGGTTTCGACAATTCGCAGCTCACGCTGATGTCCTGCCCCGCTGTGGATGTTTTATCCTCCAGCTGTTTTGTAATCTCAGTAGGTTTTTCTGAAGAGAGGGGAAAAAAAAAAGGCAACTTTGAATAAAAATCATGATCACTATACAGCTGGGGTTTTTGCAATTCAAATATCCAGCAGGTTCCCCAATGAATGATTCATATTATGTTAGGGAAGGGAAAAGCAGTCTTGCTCTTTAGTACATATTAAATGCAGTTATGAGCTCTCAGTGAATATTAATGATTGCTTACAGGAACTAAGGACTTGTCCTGATGGCATCCATTTCAGGGGATGTCATTTTGTCATCACTGAAGCTACTGTAGGCATGCACTTAGGGTGGGATCTATCTCACTAAATATAGATATCTATGCTATAGAGATAACTAGCAGAGGCACTCCCTCCAGGGCCACACTGCAGCCAGCAGTGATCTGCTAAGTAGAGGCAATGGACTTCAAGGAACAATTTCTTTTGGCTTAAAATAGGTCTAATTGTGCATAATGAACCATGTCTGAAAACTACCTGTTTCTTCTCTCCACTGACTACCTAGGGAACCTTGGGTGATTATCTCCGATGCACATAGTCTGGGTAGTAATTGTCTGTACAATTACACTACCCAGTGTATTCTGCAGTTCTCAAATATCTATTAAAAAATGTCAGCTTTTCACTTGTTTTTAAGGAAAAACCTCAGTGCTTCAAGGCTCACAGAGAAGGCTGCTATTCACTTTGATCACAAGAGTTTGCCTTCATGGCTTACTGACGTACCTTATGAAAAGACACCCGAGAAATCAAACTCCAGAACCTTTCTGATCTCATTACCTTTTACAACTAGAGAAGCCTTGGAGATTAGACCACGGGCAGTGAAAACGACTTCTCCAGAATCATCAGGAATCACACTTTTGATATTGAGCGTATATTTCCGACCCGTGTTAGAGGCTTTAAATCGCCCACCACTTTTCACTTTGCTCCCATTCAGCGTCCAGTTGAAGTCATCAATGCTTTCATGGGACAAAATACACTCAAAAGTGCAATCTTCTCCCTCCTGGATTTCAGTGTTCTTCAGCCGTTTGGTGATGCCAATGTTCAGTTCTGGAAGACAAAAAGTAGGTTAATACAAGGAGAAAAGGCTTTTATGATTGATGTGAGTAGTAATATTGACATTTTTAGCTCATAGACCAGTTTATCTACTGGATTGACAGGACACCACTGCATTCCTTATGGATGTATTTGACATGGGAAGGATTTCTCAGACATTATCCACTCAGAATTATCACAAAGCTATGGAAAAAGGGACATGTGAATCTCCTGGATTTCTCTGGAAGGAGTGCATGAAGAACAGGTCACCTAGTGGAGAAGACTCAAGATTCAATAAGCTAGAGGGGAGAAAAGCTATCAGACAGGAAGCCTCTGGATGTTGTGTGAGGTTTTTCTCCATGCTGGTATGAGAAATGGGATGTTCATATTTGTTAACTTGTTAACATCCTACCCACCCTGGTGTTCAAAATCAGACAAATTCAAAATTTGTCTCATCAATATGAGTTTGAAAGCCATGAACAATTCTCTTTGCTTCAAACAGCCACAAGGATTAGAGGACAGGCTGAACTGCTGGGTTCTTCAATAGGCAATGTTGTCCTACTTTTGTGTTCCCACGATGGACTCTGAATTAACAGCTCAAATATGTGAAACACAAGCTGCTTGGGGTTTTTTGCAGTGTTTTGGGTTTTTTTTGTTGGGCTTTTTTTCTGAGAAATTATTTGCTCTTCTGGAAGGATTTCTGCACAGTGGGGATGTTCAGGAAGGAAACATTGTCACTACATTCTTGATTTTCACTGAAACACCAGATATACTTACATCAAAGAGTAACACAGATTGTTCAGGCATCACCGTGTGAGACTTACGGAGTCTCATATAGGTGTGAGACAAAGTGACCAAGCCCACCCATATTTGCAGAACCCCTTGCCTGGCCATCATCTACAATACTTACCCTGAACGCTGACCTTTGACTTGGCAACGTCAGTGCCAATATCACAGGTGTATAAACCTGCATCTGTCTTTTCAAGGTCATGGATAAGGAGGCACAGGGTCTTCCCAGACTGTATCTGCTCATACTTGTTACTAGAAGTGAGTTTCACACCATCCTTTTTCCAAACAGGTTTGACCTTCTCTTTGGAGACTTCGCATTCCAGTTTAATCATGCCTCGCTCCTCACCAAAAACATCATCCAAGGACTTCATGAAGACAGCAGGCTTCTCTGAAGATTAATGGGCAAAACAGAGAACAACCAGGATATTTAAGTGGAGACATTTTTGGTTGCTACCAAATATTTAAAGAGAGCTTAAGTTAACCCTTGGCAATGCTGCTGATACTAATGCAGAACCTAAAGCAGTCTCACACCTCATGATTGGAATGAGTTTTAGGGAAATCAGAATTTATTAATGGGAGGATGCAGGGAAGGAGAGAGCAGCCTACATTGCCGTGGACGGGTAGTGGCATTCAGTGCTGTAATCATGGTCTCTCTTTTGACTGTGCACCTATGAGATTGCAAGGTCTCCTTTTTTCTCTGTGTTGGAGCATCTGTCAGGTACAGGAGATCCCATCACAGAGAATGGGGCTTGGAGCAGATGTGTAGGGCCCTAATGAAAGCCAGAGGGACAGCTATGGAATAGCTACTTAATAAGACAGACTAAGTTTAAGGAAGACCTTGTCTGCATCGTGGAGGAGCAGAAAATATTCTCTGGGAACATCCTTTCTCATTGCAGCAGTCTACAAGTGGAAAGGGGTCAGGTGGTTAGAGGAAAAATGTGTGAAGAGAAGTAATTGGGATGTAGGTCTTCTAAAGCCAGAGAGCTGGCACTGCCGTTTCATGAAGCAGGATTCATGCAGTAGGGGCAGCAATAAAAGGATGTGCTGCATATTCTCCTCGCTCTTCTGAACAATTTTGCCCTTGCCTCTTTGTTTTATTGATTCTCTTTATCTAGTTGAAAATATATTTGACACTGAATATATTTATACAGGAGAAATTTCTGACCAGATATAAAAGAAAGAAGGAAGAGGACATCCTGCAGACTCTCTGAGTTGATAGATTAAAGGAGTCAAAATATTCAGACTCTGGGAAGAACAAATTAGTCATGAGCAGGAGGCAAAATGCAAAGGAAATCAGAGAGATGATTCTCTAAGAGGATACAGAAGATGTCAGACTGAGTTTCAGAGAGAATGGCTCAGAACAATTCCCACTCATGTTTCCAGATACATGAAGGAGTTAATTTAGGATAACAAATCACTGTGACTTACCTGAGCATGCATGTATGGGTGTGCTGCTAAAGAAAATGTGATTTTGAAATTTTGGTGAGAGTTTCACCTCATGTTTCTAACATGCCTAAAATAATTCATGCAACTTACTGTGGCTTAGCTGATGCACAGGAACATGTTAAACCACAGCAACTAAGATGTTTGACCAAATTTTAAGGCATATTAAGGACAGCAGCAAACTGCCTTCTCTTTGCTGAATCAGTCCAACTCCAGAACTGATCTACTGAAAGGTGTGCCCTACCCTTGGAGGTACACTGAAGCTCAGCTTCTTGTAGACAAAAATCTTTATCAACAACAGTTTATAGGCTATATACTACTGAAGATACCTACAAGAAAAGGAAATGGCTCTTGGGACTGTCTTGATGACAAGTAACAGGATGTTAAATAGCTATGGAAACTTTTGGCAGGAGACCAATACAGTCTTCCTTAGAAAAATCATCAGCTACAGTTAGAAACTTACACTGGAAGAAGAAAGCCCTTGCACACTTATTGCTCGGCCCCAGAGAGGCGAAGCTTACGAGCAGGAATGCTGCATCGATGTGGTAAATAAGAGCTCCTTTGCGTCTCTTATTTACATTCAGGAGGTGCGTGATCATGACCCACCTATCACCTTCAGACGCACGCTCTCTGACACCTTGTCTGACTTCATGGTCACTGTGCCAGCGTCCTCAGGCTTGACGTGCTTCATCGTCAGCGTGTAGCAATTGCCAGCATTCCTGATGTCATTGAAATTGTTGGTGTAAAGGAGGGTGCCGTTGAGGAACCATTCCACATCCTCGTCGTCATGAGACAGCTCGCAGGAGAAGACGGCGGAACTCTCTTCTTCAATTTCCACATCCTGCAGGTGTTTGAGTACTTCTACGTTGCGGGCTGTAGGAAACCAAGGTGCACCATCACCACTGTTATCGTAAATCAGGACTGCTACCACAAATAGATTTCATAGTGGTTAGAGTTTATTTGATGATTTAGTCTGGTCTCCTGTACACCATGGGTTATTACATTTCGTTTACTTGGTTCTGCATTTGGTTCAACAAAACCCCATCCATTAAAAACACTATATTGTCCGGAACCCTCAATTCTCTTTTCACATGTAAAAATGTTTTGGGGTTTTTTTTTTTTCTTTTTATTTTAAAAGTAAGTCTTTCTAAAATGGTAATAACATCAAAGTGATGCCTAAATACCCCACAGAGCTCCAATTCCTGTGTGCTCATCACTGCACATACACATACACTTTATAACTAAATTGTCCCTGACTCACTGCCAGGGAAGCACAGAGGATGAGGTAGAATATTATTATGAATAAGAAACATATAGCAGATATAAAAGCTGGCACAGTGGTCAGGAAATGGAAACCACAACCAAGATCACCAGAATCAGAGGCCTGTAGCAGTTTAACACAAAGGATATTTTTAGCTAGAAGTACCAGAGTTCTAGTTCCTTGGTTGAAATGGAAAATAATGTGGCTTGAGAAAGACACGTGAATTTCTGCCTTACCCAGATGGTGCCCATCCACATGCATTACCTACTTCATGGCAAGTGCTGGAATTCCGTATAATGGAATATCAGTACAGTGCATAATAAGACCGTTCACTTAAGATACTGCATTTATATAAAATTAGCAGAAGATAACTGTGGGAATCTACCTCTACTCAAGAAGAGAAACCCAGAGTGAAATACTGAACCATAAAGACATGCGACAGGCAAGCCCTCCCGCTGAAAATCGTTCCTACCTTCAACGGTCAACGTGGCTTCGGTCTCCGCGTTTCCAGCCCTGCACTTGTACACACCAGCGTCTTCGGGCTTCACCTTCAATATCTTCAGCTCTGCCGAATGCTGCTCCCGCTTGATTTTGTACTTCTCGGAGGGCTCAATGGGTGTGTGGTCCTTGAACCACTTCACAACCTTTGGAGAAGGCCTGAAGTCGCAGGACAGGATGACTGAATGGCGCTCCAGAGCTGTCTTGTCCTCCATCTTCCTGGTGATCTGTATGTGGTAATCTGCAAAGCAGGGTTGGGAAGGAAGAAAGGATCAATCTGAAGAAGAGGAAAGATTCTAATTTGTATTATTTCATGCCAATTAATTTCATGTCTGTCATTCACAACTGTTTTGTGAATTGCTCGGATGATGCTACAGGTTTCTGTTACAGAGCTGACTTGCTTTGAAGCTAAACCAACATGATCTACAGGGAATGCTGGTTTCTATAAGATAAAACTTTACATTAACTACCAAATGCATGGTCCTGTTCTGGTTCAGTGCTTACTGAACTGCTCTCTAATTAAAGTTTTCAATGCAAGTAAGAGCAAATTAAAGACAAAACAAGGACTTCAGGATGTGATTGGAGATATTTACTATGGTGACAGCAGAAGATAAAAAGCCTTGAAGCTTTGTCCCAGATCAAGTCAATGACAAAATGGATTAAGTAAATGAGCTATCAAACTTGTCTAGTTCAGAAATGGGACAAAATAAACTCTCCTGGCAAATTTCATCTGTTTTGTCCTCTTTGGTAAAGTCAAGAAGAAAACAAACAAAACAAAACAAACCCACCAGTCTTAGCTCGATAGGTTTGAATACTGGGCTTGAATACCAGGCACACCAAACTCGTTTAGTCAGATCCCTTCCTAAGACATTGCTGTCATTTCATGCATTCATTGTTGTGCCCAACAACTTGTAATTGGGAACTAAGCGGATCTTCCAGGTACACATACATTTCCAAGACCCCAGGCAGTGGAGCCTGCACATTAGACAGTGTGTTTGAAAAATTACTTTCCAGGTACTGTGAGAGGGATGATCTCTCATGATCTAATTCAAACCAGGACATATCACATTACCTCTGACAAGCAAGTTTGCTGTGGATTTTGATTTGCCAATGGAGAACTGAACGGTGCCTGTCATATCAGCACTGGTTTTCAGTATTATCAGCCTGTGGATGGTGTCTTCTTGCTGCATTATAATGTTTCTGCCAGCCTGTAAGACTTCTCCACGTAGAGACCATTTGGGGGGTTTCACGGATGGAATGGATATCTCGCATTCAAACTTGGCTTCTTCAGGCTCAGTCACATCCTCATCACACAACTCCTTTACAATACTAATGGATTGCTCTGGATGAAGGATGGAATGGGAAAGCAGGGATTTAGGAGTCATGAAAGAACTCTTCTGTTAGCATCCTGCACACTCATGCCGTCTTTACTGCACTTGAATACTGCACTTATTGGCTCAAAAGGCTTTAAAACATTCTTTTTGCATAAAAATAAACATATATTGCTAGTCACAGGTCAGACAGTGAGACTGTGACACTGCCTCAAGAGAATCCAAATCTCCTGATTCCCAGTCCTATTTCTAAAGCCACCTTCCAACTCTGATATCAAGCACTTGGCACTATATAAAATGGAAAAGAAGGTTCTTTGAAATGCAGGGACTGATAATAGGAAAGACTTTGGCTAGCTACAGCAACTTTTCTCTGAATAACAAACTTTCTCTAATACATCTGTTAAACTACTCTGGAACAGGAATTTCCTTAAGAGAATGTACCATGTATTCATTTTCTAGGATGTTCCTGCCCTTATAATCCTAAAAGGAAGCAATATCAGTGGACTTCAGAAGAAATCAACACTGAATTAAAATAGTTTTAAAGTGGTATTTGTGTTTTCAAAGTAAATGACAAGGGTTTTTTCAAAGCCAATCCTCCTTCCAATCCATTCTAGAAGGGAAAAATTGGTTTACTACCTTCAACAAAGAAATTAGCACTGCTTTTGTCATCAAAGGCGTCACAAGTGTACGTGTCTTCATCTTCATAATCTGCATCATTGATGATGAGTTTCCGATAGACACCATCGCTCACAATTTCGTATTTGTCACTGGGGTGAATTTCAACGTCCTTTTTGTACCACCTCACTTTGGCATTGGCACGAGACACCTGGCACTCCAGGAAACCCCGATGTTTTTCAAGAGCAATCTTATCTCGTAAAGGTTTCACAATTTTTACAGGCAGCTCTAAAAGAAGTAAAAAAAGATGGAATAATCAGTACAGTTTCCACAAAAGGTACCAAGTAAAAACTTACTAGCAATTTCTTTTACGGTCAGTTATGTGGACAATGACAGGAATCCCCGCTATGCTAAGCACTCAACTAACACACAGTAAGTGAAGAGCTAATGAAAGGAAAACTTTTTATGCCTATTTTACTACTTGGACAGCTGAACTTCCAGGGACTGATCTCAGATTTCCTGAGCTCCTCATCAGTATGTTAATTCAAATGTCTTCCTTCTCCCCATCTCTATCACACTGTTTAAGTTAAACACAAAAAAATGCTGTATTCTTTTTTTAAACATACATCAGAAAGAAAATGCAGGAGAAAGTCAAACTACAGCTTTTTGCCCCTTAAAGTTCAAACATGACTTTTAATGTCTTAGGGTACAAAATCAACCTTCTAAGAAAATAAACTGTATTATTTAACAAAAGTAAATTCCCAGCAGTGAAGCTGATATTTCACATGCAGTAAGTCGGCAGGAGGTTTTTTCCCCTGAAAGTTCTAGGTGGTGTTTAACTTTCTTCATGTTAGAAGTGGGGGAAGTTGATTGGTTTGTAGCATGAGAGAGCTTAAGCAGTATTGGCTTGAAAAGCATAATTACCTTTTACAGTAAGCTGGGCACAAGATTCTGCTTTTTCTGCAACAAATTTGATCTCTGCTGCGTCTTCGACTTGGACGCACATGTAAGTCAGTGAATAGGTCCTTCCTGAGAACAGACACACAACCAGACATAACTTCCCCTGAGCAAACAGCTTCACTCTCCAAGACACGCTGCCAGGCTGAGCATCGCCCATCTGGTTTTGGTGCTTCACCACCTGCTATCACAGCAGCAAGACCAACCATTCCCCTATGTCTATGTCCCTGTATCAAAGGATAACCTAACCTCAGCTCCTCCAAGGACTGACTGTATGTGGTCCCCACCATCTAGAAACTAATTGAAACCGAAGGATTCCACCCAATGTGAGATGATACAAATTCCTACCTACTGGTGGCAGCATGGGATGGTGGGATGACACCAACTTTGCCTTGTTAAAGTTCTCACCGTGGCACTGTCCCAGCCTAGTTGCATCCCCAAAACAAATGGGGAACTCTCTGCTGAACCTTCTTAACTTGATTTTGGAGGTCAAACTCTTCTGCCTAGTCTCCCATACCAGCACATACTCCAACCCACCCCCATTCAAGAATGAGATCCCACTTTTTCATCCTACCGTCTTGACGCATTCTAATATTGTCGGCAGCCTTCATCTTGTTGTCATTTTTGTACCATTGGGTTTGGACCTCATCGTGTGAAATCTCACAGACGAAAGATGCACTCTCATATTCATTCACTTCCACATCTTCCAGTGGTTTAACAATCTTGATATCTCGGGCTGTGAAATTATAGAGACAAATATTTATTTGGGGTTTCTCCATAACTGAGTGTTGTGTGTTTACCTCCTGCATAATTACATGGAAAAAAAATGGGACTTGTTTTATTCTAGACCAGCCTCCCTTCCTGGGTAGTTTCTCTCTTCAACACAGTAAATCTATTTTATGCTTGAACCTACAGGTAAAATTACCAGCTACAGTGGAGCTCACTGCAAGAGGATTTTATGGTTGCTGGAACTTTACACAGGTTTTAAAAGAAGTCAAACATATCAATGAAAGAAAATCTGCCAAGGAAAACTAAACTCAAGGATACAATCTTTTGTGTCACTATAAACCTGTCTCATTCACATGCTTCTCTGCATGCTCTCCTCCTACTCCCCTGCTTGTGCGTCTGGACTCTGTCAGCCACAGGGACCTCAGCCACATGTTTTACCTAGGAGATACCTTTTCTTCAGAGTCCCCTGAACTCAGTATAAACCTCTTTAACTCTGCAACTTTGCACTAATTTATGTCAGAACTGGCCCGTATTTCTGTGCTCCTGCAGTCCTTTCTTTTTGAAAAGGAAAGCCTTGATACACCTTTGGTTAGCTTCAGGACCAGAGTTCAAATGCAAATCAGCCAGCATTCAAATAGCAACCCATCCCAGTCACAAAGTCAGGGAGAAAATGGGGAGTTCAACACAGCAATGGAACGGGACAGATGTTTATGAAGATATTGCTGAACCCAAGTGGCCACATGAGGACAGCATCTAGTAAGCAATAAGAAAAAGCTGATCTGTCTTTTCAGATGTCCTTCTGGAAAATAACATCTGCCAGGGCACAGCAGACCTGTCCGTTCAGTAACTGGCCTTTAGCACTAGCTTATGTCTGGTGCTTCGGAGCCTGGTGACAAAATACAACCGGTGCTTGACCAGTTGCACAGCGCAACACACGGAGGGAAAAACTGTCTTGAGCATAAAGGAGAGGTGCAGTCAGAAATCATGACCCTTTCCTTAGTATTTACAACATAGGGCACTTCTTGAGATCATACCCAAGGCTCGTCCAGTCCCTATTCAGGCAAAGTACCCCTGTGATAATGGCAGAAGCTAAACCAAACCATGTCAGCACCAGCCATTGAATCCCTGCTTTGTGCCAGGTGGTCTGGTATTTGCTAAATTGCCAATCTAGAAACACCATTCAAATTCCAAAGACCAGAAATCACTTATGGTAAATGGAAAACTAAGTTAGCACCTCTTCCAAAAATACTCCTCTAAGGATAGAGCAAGCACAGGACAGCTCTGCCAGCACTTTCTTGCTAGGAAGAGAAAGTTATCCAAAATGAGTAATTGCGAAATACTCAAACTGTCCGTGAAGCACTTCTTGCTGTGTAGTCAAAATACTACAGTAGATGTGATTTGCTATTTCAGTCAAACATACCATGAACCTTTAGGGTAGCTGATGTCTTGTCTTCAGCTGCTTCACATGTATAGGTTCCCTGGTCTTCATATTCACACTTGTGAATAATGAGGCTTCTCTTATTTCCCTGGGAAATAATCCCCACTTTTTTACTTTGCTGGAGCTCCTTCCCATCCTAGAAGGGAAAAGGCCAAACCAGATCACCATCAATTCTTCTACATCTGCAGTGAGCAAAACAAACTTTCAGATCTATGCTCAATTCACCTGTCTCATTGGACTTAATGGAACTGTGCTTACTGGAACATATGCTGAAACTTAAGCACAGTGCAAAGTCTTCAAGAAGTAGGAATGGCTGAAGAACATGCATAATTTCTGGTTGATCTTGGACACCTATTTGAAGGCTTAAGGCACTATACAGGGTTGGCAATAAGCTTCTTCAGACATTACCTTGAAGAAATGCCATTATCTCCATTTAAGGGAAGTATCAGCTGAGCCCCGAGGAAGGTACGTGAAATGCCTGAGCTGATCCCCAAAATGGGGTGCAAAGGGAATTGAGGCTTCACCTTAAGTCAGAGTTCCCAATGAGGCTATAAATCCTGGGTGAGACGTGCTAGGCATGAAATAAAGCACAAGGCTGCATTGCTATCAACAGCAGCGCTCACGTTCTGTGCAAGAACAGAAAAAAACTTTCAGCCTGATAAACACACCCAGTAAATAAATAACAGAGATTGACGAACTGAGGAAGTAAATGAACATAAGGACAAGAGAGCAATGCTAAAAGCTGTATAGCAAAGGCTCAGACTCACGTCCCATGGAAGTGAAATTAAGGGCTCTCATTCCCTTCCAGAGAAGTCAGAAACTGAAATACCACTATCCGTTAAGTGCTGTACCTTGAACCACTTAACATCCACGTTGGGCCTGGACAGCTCACACTCGAATGTGACCTTGTCCTTCTGAGTTACACTGATGTCTACCAAAGGTTTGCTGATTTTCACAGGCAGTTCTGCAAAAAAAAGGAGAAAGTCCAGTTAGAGGGGAATTAGGTCTCCAGGACCATCTGACACAAGCAATAATGAACAGGCAGAGCCTAGCTTCCATGCTTAATAAATCTTGTGACAACAAAATCGTATTGTTTTGAGCACATTATCACGAGTTGTTCTGTAGACAATGATGTTACAATAATCCTGTTAACGTTAGAAGGAGACGTTACTGATGATGGTCCAGTGCTTAACATCCTTTGCAGTTACAAGGAAAGCTTGTTCCTCTCTCAAAAGCTCACGCTGTGGGTCGGGAGAAGACAAGCACGTCCCACACCAACCAGGGCCTGAGACTTTTGGGTCTGCGTACCTGTCACAGTGAGCCTCCCTGATGAATGAATGCCATCTGCTTTGAAGGAGATGAGTCCTGCATCTTCAAGAGTCACCGAAGAGAGAGTCAGCGAATGTTTCTTCCCCAGGACACCAATACTGACATTCGGTGAAGGCTTCAGCCGAACGCCATCCTTCTGCCAGATCCCTTCCACGTCCTCATGCGATACCTCCACCTCGAAGGTGACGGTCCCTTTCTCGGAGACTTGGAGAGACTGAAGACCTTTCACCAGCTTGATCTGCCTCACTGAAAAACAACAAGGAGATGTTGGAGATCTCACACCGACAGCTGTGAAACAGCCTGAGGACTTCCAAAATAGATTATTTCCCTATTCCTCATGCAAGTACATGCCAATTAATTGGTATCTGCCAATTAAACAACCACCTTTGCGGGAAATAAAACCTGTTCATGACCATACTGCTAGCATGGCTGCTATTCTTAAAATGGATACTTTCAGCTGGGACAAACAATTCAGCCAAAAGTTACAAAAAAAGGGCAAACTGGCCCTTTTCCTAGCAAGATCCACCACACTCACTGTCTATGCCAGAAATGAGCTTTGAAGTTGCACACACACGTACATACAGAGGAGAAGGGGCATCCCTGTGTTGGGCGAGGTGGTCACCAACAACTCTTCAGAAAGAAACACTTTAGAAGAAGATAACACTGTTATTTACACTGGGACCTTGCTCTCTGTGCTCAAACATCTCCTGGTGGCATCTTCCCCTATGCCACACGGGGGACGATAGGGAACAAACTATTTCTCCAAAGGTCCCACAGAGGTGATACGAATAGACTATGAGTTTGTTTAGATTGGATCTTAGGAAAAATTTCTTGACTGAAAGGGTTGTCAGGCATTGGAACAGGCTGCCCAGAGAAGTGGTGGAGTCACCATCCCTGGAGGCGTTCAAAAACCACGTAGACGTGGCATTTCAGGACATGGTTTAGTGGCCATGGTGGTGTTGGGTAGACTGTTGGACTCAATGATCTTAGAGGTCTTTTCCAAACTTAATGATTTGATTTGATTTAAGAAACTGGGTAGAAGCTCAGTACTGCTCTCCCCAGGAGGGGAGTGGTGGTGGACTCCATGGAATGCCAGCTCCTTACGCCTTTCCTGTCCTCTCTGTTGCTGTTACACCTCACAGCAGGTTTACAGAGGAACATAGGCAACTTTTGCAGGATCCTCTCTAATTCCTCTCTCAAGGAAACCACACTGATTCCTCTCTCGCGGTCTTCTCCAAGGTCATAATGACTTAAACACAAATTTGCCCCAAGGACATGTCTTGAACCAGACAAACGAGGGGAATGCAGACACCTCCAGGAGCTTGTTCTTTGCTTCCCAAACTAAGACACCAGCTCTCCTGACTTTGCTCACTAAAAGTTTCACCATTCCCTGATTTCTGAATTGATTTTGCAGCTGGTCCCTATCACCCCAGGGTGTCTTATTCTCTAAACTGAACACAGTGTACCTGCTACTGTCTAACCTTTCCTCTAGGTTAATAGATACTCCAGGCCCTCAAACAGTGAACGGACTGAGGATCAAACTGAAATTATTCCTAGGAGATAGTGAAAGGGACTTGCAAAAACATTAACTAAATAGCATAGCCATGTCTAACTCAGTCAGTGGCCTCCTGGATATATCCTCACCTGGTGTAGTACATAACACAGGGAAAAAGAAAAAAAAAAAAAAAAAAAAGAGGAAAAAAATAACTTTTTCAAAGGTCTTGTCATAAAGCAGCAACAGTTGGGGAATGGTAGAACTCTTACAGGATTTATTTTAATAGACAATATTTTGTGTCCAGAGATTTGAAATTTCATACTCATGTTCCCAGTATAATTTTTGCTATAATTAATTGACCTAATTATGCTTTTCCCTGCTGAAAGCTTAGAGGTGTATCAGGGGAAGAACCACTTTACCCATGACTTACTTATTTAAGTCTTCCACAAACATCTCCTCCTGGTCACAAATAAAAATATTCAGCCACATCTATTATTGGTTTGAGCAGCTCATTTTCTTCTAGGATCTGCTGGCATCTTAAGACCAGAACAGATGCTTATCTTTTGATGAAGCAACTTTTATACTGGAGTAAATCAACAGATTTTCACATAGCTATTCCTTATATACCTTGCTCTGAAAGCAATCTCAAACCAAACAGTATCAGTCCAGCTTTGTGTTTTTTAAATAAAGGTCCTCTAAAATCAGGCTGCTTAACCTGAAGTTGAGCACCAAACACTAGTGGCTCTATTCCCCAGACTGTGAGCATTTAAAGAACTTCTTGTGACCTCAATGTAAGCTCTAACACATTCCACTGAAAAGAGGACATTTGCTTAAATGCCAAAAAAAATGGAGCATAATTTTAGACTTCTACTTGGAGCCCGGCTTTTGCTGTAAAGCAGTGTGAGAGCTCGGTGTTGTCTCAGCTGGAGGACTCGGATGCAGAATACATTTAGTCTAGTGAGATTCTCATATATGTCCCCTTCCCTGCTGCATCTCATAACTAAGGCTTGGATGATCATATGCAAAAAGAATTCCCTGCTACAGTGAGCTGATTCCCCTTTTTGATCACGGTCCCTCTCAGATCACCTTGAGTTTCCATCACTGCAAGAAACTATCTCATTTCTTCAACAGAGGAGCTACTTTTTACAGTGACACTAAGCATAAGTGATGAGAATGCAGCTGGGTGACTGGGAAGCACAAAGCAAAATCCTCTTTCTCCATCAGAATAGGAAGTTTATAAACCAGAGACAGATACACAATTATGCTTGCATGACTCACCTTGCACAAAACACTGTTGACAGCTATCAGGACTACCCAATTACTTCCTATATAAATACTATTCCATCATTTTTGTTTTTACCACTTGGCTATAGCGACAGTCGGTGCCTAAAAACAGGTGTAATTGAGTCTACAGTCAATTGCTGAAACATTGCGCTGGAAGGAAAAAGAGTATCGTCCAGAGTCTGAAAAAAATGCCTTGGGGGGCAACGTGTGAAAGAGGATGAAGCAGCAAACTGCAGCAGTACTGCACTGCATTCTTCCCACACATTGTGGCTTTATCTTCTGTGGACCCAGTTCATCCAATTTAACTGAGATAGTAAACCTGAGTCTAGCTCTAAATCAGGATCATAGTCACGCATGGTTCCTTGAATACTCAGACACTCCAGAAGGTAATTCAGTATATCTAAGACTTTAAACGCTCTCTGGAGGTATTGTCTTCTCTCTGTTAGCTGCAGAAGGAGCTGAAAGTAATGTGCTAGATTGAGGTTTCATGAATCCACAACTAATCATCCAGCTGCTAGTCACTGCTAATGTCTGTTTTTTTCTAGAGCTATTCAGTTCAGCAAAAAAAGATGAGCAACCACCAATAGAAATGATAACTGCCTCGTATCGGGATGCTAAAGCAGTGGGGTTTTGACAACTGTCAGCCAGGAAGATTTTGAAAATGAAGGTGTCTTCGCAGTACATGGAAGTGATTTGACAAGCCCTGCTCTGTGTGAGGCAGTCTGTCATCAATTTTTGCTATCTTTGATTCCATCAGAAGACCGCAAGATTATAAGGCTGGAAAGACCTAGAAAAATCATCTAGCCCTTCTCTTGCACTCTAGGACACACTCAGCTCTTTACATCATCCTAGACAGATCTTTCATTAACCTTTTCTTAAACCCATGATGGAGGCTCCAAGACCTCTCCAGACAACCTATTCAGTCATCCAACCATTAAAACCGGTTTTTATTGTATAACCTGGATCTTTCTTGTTGCGGCTGAAGTCCATTATTTCCTGTCATTATTTCCACATGGAGAACAGATTGTTCCCTTCCACTTTATAACAGCCTTTTAGGTACTCAAAGTCTGTTATCAAGTCCTTCCTTACCTATTATTCATGACTTACACAGCACCAATTGGTGGCAGGGGCTTTACAGGCAAAATTAGATAGTCCTTAAGTGCTTAAATCCTGTCTTCATCTATCCTGTAACAATCAGGACAAAAGGATGTAGGAAAAAGGACAGAAGTACAACAGGGCTACAGCTAAGACACCATTAGCTTACTTGAAAGGGCAGCACCCTCACATAAAAGGTTTGTTCTTGTAGGTTTTTTAACCCTAACTGAATATAAAGAGACATTCTGAAAGACATGGTGTGTGGAAAAGAATTAGGGCAATGGATGGGCTGAAAAGGGAATGGTTTGCTAAAAGCCACACAAAGGAAAAAAACCAGAGTGTACCAGAGAGTGAGAAATCTCAGAGGAAAGAGAAGAACCAGCTAAGCTTAACAGTCAACAGCATGACTGAAAGCTGGTAGGATAAGATGAAGGCAACAGGCACCAGCCAGCCATTCTCTGATTACTACCCTTGATTTCACCTCCTCCTAGTCATTTGACTGGTGGCCAAGCCCATGTGTCCCTGTGTCCCCATGGCAGGTGGAGGAGTCAGTGGCCATTATGATAATGGAAGAAACCAGAATCCACCTCCAAACCCTGTCCAGGGTATTTATAGAACTGGAGATCATTCAACTCACTTTCCACATTGATCTTGGCTTGGGTCTTGTCATCAGGACTCTCACAGCAGTAGAAGCCCCTGTCTGCAAAGGTGATGTCTTTAACCACCAAGGTATGCTTTGTTCCCTCAGCTTTGAGCTCTATTTTTTCACTGGGCTTCAATATGATGCTGTTCCTCATCCACTTCACCTCTGCAGGCTTGGTCAGCTCTACCTCCAAGGTCACTGTGTCCTTCTCTTCAACTGTTCTGGGCTCCAGTTTCTTCTTGAATGAGATTGAGGCCTCTGCCAAAGGAAAAGAAATATTAGTAGGAATGTAGAGGATCCAGAAAAAAGGTTTTCAGAGAAAATTAAAATGGTGGCTCATGTATCTCCAGTCTCAATGCATTCTGGGCATCCCTATTTAATTTCCCTGCTGCTAACATAATCAGTCAGATGGAAGGCCACATACATAAAACAACATAGGTCATAACATCAGTGGCAGCCCGTCAAAGGGGCATTATCGCCTCTTACCTCGGACTCTGAGGTTGGCTGTGCTTTTGACACCCTCAGCATTGGCGGAGATTTCAGCTGCATCTTCCAGGGTCAGATCAGTGATGGTGAGGCTGTGGTTGGTGTCCTTCTGCGAGATCACGTACTTCTTGCTGGCTTCAATCTTGACACCATTCCTGAGCCAAGTGACCACGGCATCACTGGGAGAGACGGTGCACTTGAACACAGCCTCTTTTCCTTCCTCAGAGACCACGCTGTTGAGAGTCGTAATGAATTTCACCACTCTGGGAGCTGACGGATAGGGATAAAACATTTAGGAGCATGTCTTTGAGACATGGCATAAGTACCTTCAAAGAGCCAAAAGCTTCGATGATTTTACTGTAAGTAATAAAAACTGATGCTTCTGATAAGTGATCACAATAATGGGTCATCACTTTTCCCATGTCTGAGTAAGTTTTGTGTATAAAGATGACAGAAAAGAGTGGCAAAGAGGGGGGAAAAATCCCATCTTAGATTTGGGGCAGTTAATTCCAGCCTCAAATACAAAATGAAGGTCAATTTGCCCACATATTAAGAGACCTGAGCTCAACAGGTCACAAAATCTTTATGTTCTTCACGAATAGAGGCTGAGAGAAGTGGAGTGTTGTATTTTGCTGTCAACACGGGAGACAGCACAAACACATCAACAAACTCAACTTTGCAGAGCTGTAACAGCTGAGGACAAAACCAAGGATCCCTCTACACTGTCACCATTAGAGACCTACCTTTGGGGGTGATGGTAATGCTGCTCTTGTCATCTCTGGACTCGCAGGAGTACTCTCCCTCATCCTCAGCCCGGATCCCTGTTATTGTCAGGGTTCGTTTGATGCCCTCCTCATGAATCTGGAAACGTCTGCTGGGCTTGATCTCAACGCCATTCCTGCGCCACACCACCTTCCCTTTGGCGTGGCTCACATCACAGGTCAAAGAGACGCTGCCTCCAATCTCGGCATTAACAGCTTCAAGTTTTTTGGCAAACTTCACTGGGATTTCTGAGATCCAGAAGAAGGAAAAATTATGAGAACGGAAAAGATAAGAAACCGGTTCTAAGAAACTGGTTCTGGCCAACTTTAAAAGAACCAAACAAAAAACCTAACCCCAGAACATATTTAGGGATCAGGGTAGACAAAAACAAACCAGAAAGGTGGAAATTTAGGGAGATTCCTTTGACATGGTATTTTAATAGCACTATCATTCTGTAAAGCAAGAACAGTATTAAAACATGGTTGGGTGTTGCCTTCCTTTCTTTCTAATCTTTTACCTGACGATACCATGTGGTGTTTTTTCATCGGAGCCTGATTTGCCTGACTAAGTGTAAGAATCTGTACGGATGCATAAGCCCCAGCCACCTTTGTCTCTTCTGTCACTGGAGACACAACCAAGGGAGTCAGAGAAATCCAGGGTGTGATTTCTCTCATCCTAAAGGAGACATTTCAAGAGATGGGATGTATCATGACCTGTTAGCAGCCACTCCTCTGCAATGACTCCAAAGGGAGCTGAGGGAGTGCAACGCAGCTGCAGACATCTCCGCTGTAAGCGTTTAAAGAAAAAGGAGCAGGCCTTTGCAGTGGGACATCACCCGTCTCATGTCCATCTGTGGACCAGCTGTATTTCTTCCTTCTTGTCAATTTATAGCCTTAGCCTTGACTAAGGAACAGCATCCCAGGTGCACCATCCCATGAACAGAGTAGGACACAATTCAGGTCCCGTCTCCCCGTGTGACTAAGTCACAAATCTCCTCCTCACACAACATCCCTCCACATCCTCATCAGCTTTGTCAGGCTGGTGAGCAGAGTGGAGAAGAGCTAAGGCTCCGCCATGCCCCAGCTACTGGGGTTGGGAGGAGACACAAACAGCGCAATGAGAGTAGGGAGCAGACACCAAGAGAAGCACCCGTCGTAGGCTTCCTTGTTCCCCCGAGTGGCCAGCAAAGGACAAAAATTGGGTATTTGGAAGGAGGAGAACTTTGCTGGCCCATGGTGGGGCAGCTGCAACAGCAATCCAAGCCTTGAGGTTGGAACAGTTTTAGAGAAAGTTTGGACTTCACCTCCGTCCCACCATGAGAGAAGTATAGCTGTTGGGTTGGGATGTGACCTGTGTGCTGCTCTCTGCTCACCTTTCACCTGTACTTTGAATTCCTGCTTGTCGTTCTTTGTCTGGCATGTGTACACAGCAGTGTCTGTGCTCTCAGCCAGGTTCACTGTCAGCGTCCTGGATGCCTCCTCACTCTTGATCTCGTATTTCTTGCTCGCCTTGATTTCTGTTCCATCCTTGAACCACTTTACTACAGCAGTTTCAGGTGTTACTGAAGTAGTCAGTGTGAAGCTTTCATGTTCTTGAACAATGAGAGGCTCTTTCTGGACAACTTTCTTTTCAAATTTAGCCTCTGGTTCTAGGAAAGACATTAAAATAGGAAAACTAATAACTTAATGCTCAAATCCTTAACACAGCAGTTTTCTATTACTCTCTCTTCATGACTCACAACACCAGCTCATCCATAATCTGTGACAATCCAGGGAATATGGCTGAATATTTGTGGCTGGTATAAACTTTTGCTGAGCAGGAAGAAAGAAAATGATCTGTCAGGCAACCCAGAGCTTCTGCTTAGAAGAGAAGCAAAGGAAAGGAAATGCAAATACACATTTTATCCGCTGCCCACAAAAAGCTTGTTTCTTAGAAGTAAAATGACTTATATAATTCTTTCATCTCTCATTTTTAGGATTTTAGATCAAATTAAGAAGAAATATTAATGTGCTAAACCTGAATTTATGGCTTGTTTTCTGTTTGCTCTACTACCCTTCTCTTGGCCTCTTCTCTATCTTGCACAACACTTTGTTGCAGCAGACCAGCTTTTCTTAGTCACCTTTCTCCATAGCTCTCTTGCTGCTCTTCAAAACTTCCCACTTTCAACTCTCCACCATTGTAACAGATTGGGAGATGAGGTGCGCGAAGGGGATAAGCAAAAAACTATACAGCGTTTTCATAGCCAAAAAAAGTCTTCAGCCAGATTTCCCACCTCTACGCTGCTAAATTAAAAAGGCCAAAATAATGTGTGATGTGGTTCATTGATGTTGCTCCAGGGGAAACGATGGCTGCACCGTGGCTGCTGGACAGGGAATATCCAGTTTTCCTCTAAGCCACACAGATTGCTGCTTAGCACCTCAAAATGAGTACTCACCAGTTGGTTCCAACTTGAAAGTCAGCTTCTGGCCTGCAGCCTCACAGATATATTCTCCAGCATCTTTCTTCTCCAGCTGCTCTATAACCAGGCGCCGGGTTTTGCCCGCAGTTTCTATTTTGAATTTTCTAGAGGAAATAAGCAGTCTTCCATCCTTATACCATTTCACTTCAGTTGTATCCTCTGCTACCTCACAGCTGAGGGTGGCACTTTCTGTCAGGACAGCATTCACCTCCTTCTGGACCTTTTCCTGGTTTATAAATGCAGGTTTTGGCTCTGAGTGCAGAAAAGGAAGAAAATATTGATTGAGAGATTAAAGTGAGATCAATCTTACAGATTTCTGTGCACAGGTTTGGAAAATATTTAGGTTGTCATTTGCCAAAACTGGTTGCCTTCACTGGGTGATATCTACCCTTCCATGTGACCAAATCACCATGTGGAAAAAAGGAAAGTAAGACCCTAGGAATGGAAAGGACCAAAAGGGTCCTTGACATCTATCCTATGGTTGCAACCCACTGTGCAAAAAGTATTAAATTCAAAAGTTCCCAAAAAGCATCTGCCCTGCATATCACCAAAAGCTTCAAAATTCCTTTTACTTAAGATCTAGGACACAAATATAGCAGCATAGAACTTTTTCAAGAGGTTCAATGCTCAAGAATCACCCATTGGGATGCGAGGAATGGGAGAGATCTGAATATTATGTTGATTATTATTTCTATTATATTTATATCTGCAACGATGATTATATAGACAGACTGAGATAGGCCTTTGTGCCACACTAAAGCCAAACATTCCCATTTCTACAAACCCAGGCAACAAGGTACAGAAAATCAGGTGAGATCTACAGGCTGCAACAAAGCCCAGACTACTGCATCTGAGTCATAGCGTAATAGTTATTCCAGTTATTACTTTATTATCCTCTCCTGTAATTCAGACAAGGTATGTCTTACCTGTGACATCGATCTTGAAGGTCAGTTTCTGGCCAGCAGCCTCGCAGGTGTACTCCCCAGCATCTTTCTTCTCCACCTGACCCACCACCAGACGACGCGATTTGCCCTCTGACTCCACCTTGAACTTCTTGCTCGAGGTGATCAGTTTCCCCTCCTTGTACCATTTCACGTCGGTCTTCTCCTGGGCCACCTCGCAGCTCAGCGTGGCGTTTTGTGTTAGTGCAGCTTTCACCTCTTTCTGCACCTTCTCCTTGTTGATGAAAGCATCTTCTGCCTCTGTATTTAAGAGTACAGGGGCAGATTTAGAGAACTAACCTTTCACACACACACCTTTTCCCAAATGCACGTATCAGTCTTTGTATTGTGATGCTGAAATGGATTTCCCATTCCCATTCCCTTCCAACACTGTCAACTGAATTGTTAACATTTGAATTACATCAGGTGCCAGTGAAGGACTCCTTTACTGGGTAGTCCAAGACAGCTTACGTGGCCCCAAAATTGCTTTCATTATCCATTGTTATCATTCTCCAACATCTTCAGAAAAGAAGTTCACATATCCCAATATCCAGCAGCACACCAGTGAATGCAGCCTGTAAGAAGTCTGTTTGCTGTAAGAGGACAAGCATTGCACTGTCCAAACAACCCAAAAGCTGCAATTTGCTTCGCCAGCAAGAGCAAAGCTAGTCTTTGGAAACAAACTCTGTGAGCCTATTCTGTGTGTGTATCTTTTATTTCCCAAATGTTCTAAAGATATGTAATCCCAGAACTATGTTTCTCTAATGAATGAAAATTAGCCAGCTCCCATGGTGTTTGCTTTGCACTGCTCCACACCAGAATCAAAAAACAATCTAATACATGAACTCCTCAATTTGCTTTAAATTCATCAACATCCAACTGAGGGATGTCAAGATTAAAACCTGTCCTTGCTAATATCATGGTGAAAAGACCGGGTTTCCTCAGCTACTGCCTCTTAGAACAGTTCTAGTATTTCCTTTCTGTTGACACAGGCCATAATAAAATAGTTTTGTCCATAATAGAGACACTTTATAGAAGGAAGGAGCATTCACAAGAGAGCACGTGTGCTGAGAAGATTTGCTGTGTCCTTTAATTTCTCCTGCAATTATTGAATTCTCATTTTGCTATCAGTGCATCTTCACCAGATTCCCAGGAAAATTCCCCAATGATCTTCAGCCTGCCCTGGGCTTGGGCTACAGAAATCCACTGCATTCTTAGTTTTCAAAGAAGGGAGACAAATCTAGTAGTGTGAACACAACTGCACGAGTAAACCAGCAAAATGTAAATGCTGGCTCAGTCACGGCCTGCTGAGATGGAATTTGCCCAGCCACATAACTTCCTTGTACTTCAGTTTTTCAGGATGTAGAACAGGGATGCAGCAAATTCACTCACCTGTGACATCGATCTTGAAGGTCAGTTTCTGGCCAGCAGCCTCGCAGGTGTACTCCCCAGCGTCTTTCTTCTCCACCTGACCCACCACCAGACGACGCGATTTGCCCTCCGACTCCACCTTGAACTTCTTGCTCGAGGTGATCAGTTTCCCCTCCTTGTACCATTTCACGTCAGTCTTCTCCTGGGCCACCTCGCAGCTCAGCGTGGCATTCTCCTTCAGCACTGCCTTCACCTCCTTTTGTACCTTGTCTTTGTGTTCAAATACATCATCTGCAAGATTGGAAAAAAGGAAAAATGTAGAAAAAAGCCCATGAAAATGAAAGCTTTGCCTCTGAGATTGTATGGTATTGGGTTTTCAATGGGAGATCACCTAGTAGGTTACAGTTTAAATAAAGCAGCTGTAAAATGAAAAAGGCTAACAGAGTCAGAGTTAAGCAAATGTTTAAGGAAGCGCTGGCAGGAACAGCTTGCTTCCAGACAGCACAGTTTCTAGCTGCTGCTCATTTGGGCAGCAAGAAGGACTGCCATGCCTGATATTTAGGCTTTCACCAGCTTTCCTGCACACACTTTGTAGGGTCACTCTCTGCAGGCAAGCAGCATGGGCTTTCTTGGGGAAGCAGGGCATGTTTTGTTCACTTGCAGAGAAGACTGGGCTGTATATTCACAGTAAACAGGACATGCTCCAGACAGGATCCTTCATTTGCCAATGCTGTCCCTGTATTTGGGTCCAGGTAATCAGGAAAAAACCAATATGGCTTATGAAATAGATGCGTAACAACCGGAGTACCTTTACAAAGATTTACATGGAGTTGTGCCCTTATGGAACAGCATCACTTCCCAAATATATTCTACAGAACATGTGCTACTAATAGTACAAAATCACAGTCATAAAATAATTTAGGTTAGGAGTGATTTCTGGAGGTCATCCAGTCCCACTTCCCCACTCAGAGCAGATAAAATTACATCAAGTTACTCAGAGCCATGTCCCATTGACTTCTGAATATCTCAAGCGATGGAGATCCTACAACCTCAAGGCTCCTCTTCCAGAGCTTGACCCCCCTCATTGTGCAAGCAAGTTTTTCCTAACATCTTTTCAGAATCTCCCATGTTCCAACTTGTATACTTTGCCTCTTCTCCTTTCACCATGCATCTTTGAGAAGAATGTGGAGCTGTGAACTCTATATCCTTCCATTAGACAGTTGCAGGCTGCAATGAAAGCTCCACCTGCCTTCTCTTCTCTAGGCTGAACAAATCCAGTTCTCCCAGTCTCTCCTCGTATGATGTGCTCCAGCCTCCTAATCATCTTGGTTGCCTCCGCTGGAGCTGTGCCAGTAGCATCTTGGACTTCCAGATGCAATAGCTGTCAGATTCTCCAGGCAGGCGGACACTGAATTAAGAACACTAATTTGATTTTAGGCTTGGTTTTGGTAAATTCCAAGGACATCATTTTAGAAGCTGGGCATGGGAAATAATGTTGGATGTAGGGATCTTAAGATGATCTAGTCTAGAGTAAATAGAGAAATTAGCAAAAGTATATCTGTAACACACTTGAACTAGCAAACTTGTATGAATTATGAGAACTGACTCATAAAGAGTAGATGAACAATTTGTTCAGGCTAAATGTGGGACCTGGTATTTTCACACTAAAGTGTTCAGAATCTATACCTGACCCAGCAGAAGAACAGGAAGGAAAGGATTAGCAAGGCAAACTAAACAATATATAAATACCCTTTAAAATCCTTTAAAAGACAGAGCACAAATAAGGAATGGAAAAAAGGACAACTCTACTGGAAAGGTGTGTCTCTGGGGTCAGGCACTTTATTACTAAAGCGAGATTTGCCAAAAGTCAGGCTGGATCCAAGCTTATGAAGGAGGTTAAGATACCTAGCAAAGGATCCTCTACCACCAGAAATATAGGTAGACAAGGGAAGAAGTGGTGCCATAATGCAAAGAGTGTGGGTTTCATGTGTCAGAGCTCCTGATATCACACTTCTGAAGAAAACAAGCCAATGCTCCTAGAAAGGGTTCTCCTACAGGCTAATTTGATCATTTTGGCTCTCACCCTCACTCTAGGTAGAAGTTTTGCCCTTTAATATGAAGCAATGGGAGTTACAAAAGCAGGCTGAGTGCGGGACTCCTGAGCTCACACGTTATGTTCCATCCCAGGCAACTCTCTTCAGTGAGAACTTTCAGTTGGTTGAATTTCCCTCAGGGAAATGGTATTTCTTGCACAAAGTCTAGTTGGTACTCCTGCTTGGTTGTATCTTTAATCAACAGCAAGATAAAAAAAAGGTGAACTATGATTAAAGCACAGAGGGTCAGAAGGTCCATTTTCCAGTTCTAGTTCTACAGCTTATTTCCTCAGCAGTCTTGAACGAGAACCCAAATGGGTCCCACCATTTCTGCCTTTAACGTGACCAGTAAATCTCTCAGTGGCAAGAGGGACCCTATTCTTCTCTGTTCTTCTTTCTTGTATTTACCCATTTGCAAAATCTGAGTAATGGCCTCTCTTTGGCAGCAATGGGCTTGGGCAACACTCATCTATATCTTGCAGACAAAATGCCTGCCCCTTTTCCATGGTACCCAAGAACCTCAAAGCCCGTGATATGAAAAACACTTCCTTGAGGTAGGGCACTCTTCTTACCCCTATTTACAGAGAGGATGTGAGATGCAGAGAAGGTTGGTCATAGTGAGGTCCCCCCCACATCAACCTGCAGAGGATGGTGCCATTTCCCAAAAAAGTGAATGCCCAGCGTCCAAGCCATAGGATTTTCTCCCATTAATATGACTATTTCTCAGAAGCCCTAAAAGCAGACCAGTTTTTGAGTTTTCATCCAAAAGTCTCATGCAACCCACCATTATTGCTGTCAACAGCTTTCCTCGCTCAGACAGACCTTTGGGCTAAGTTGCAAGCACAAACAACTGCTGAGAGCATTTCAGTGCCTTGTTGCATCCAGCAGAGGCTAAAGTTCTCCTGCTCCCAGGTGAGAAGATCCTTCCACAGGAAGCTAAGAAGAGCTCTTCCTTCAAAGAGTGTGATAAGATCTTTTGTTAACTTCTGCCTTTCACAGTTTCATTTATAATCTGCCACAATTTTTCCAACAGCTTCTGCCACCAAAGGCATTCGTTGTTTGAAATAACATAAAAATATCGGTCTTGCTCTGTGCTACTCCTACAACCTGCATAGAGCTATAGAAAAAAGTCACATAACTGAGCCAGAGAGTATTACCATAGTTTAAAGGAGAGTTGGCAAACACAACGGAGAATGAGCAGATTTGTCTCCAATTTCCTTGTAGGGTCACTCCCCAGCGATATATACCACAGAATGCAGACATGGCAGAGCAAGCAGAATGAAACCCAACAAGCTTGTACGTCAGCAAGACCCACGACTGGCAGTCACGTGAATCTCAATGTTGTAATATCATGCTTTTACTCAGGCCACACTGGGAGCAGGCTGGCCACAAACCACCTCCAGCATGGAAGATACATAACCACATTCATAGCTGGGTCCAAAATAAAAACCTCAGAGGTTTGACTGGTGCACCAGGCTGCATAGATGTACACACTTCTAAATAGACATGTTTCAATTAAGTGTTGGGTGAATCCATTTGAAGAAAGAAATGCACAAATCTTTCCACCAAATCCAACAGTATTGTCTGGCATCACTTCCTGGGATGTGCTTTTAATTGCATGCCTTTAAGGTTTTCCTCTGGTCCACAATCAGAAAAAAACCCACCTACATCAAATTTAGGTATTCTTTCCTCATAACACTTTCAAGCAAGACAGAAGCAAGGAAGATGTGGAAGGAAGTACTGGGTAATATTTTCCATAAAAATAACTAACAGCAAGGACAAAAATCTATACATTGATGATTCACCAGCATACACAAACTACTGGATAACAATCTGAACTCACACTCAAAACCCTATGTATTGCGCAATTCCTCATGAAGTCATACTGGCAAATCCTCTAGGCACAGCCATGTCTTGCACAGATGTGGCAGAAAGAAACTCTGTCCCAGCATACACAAAAACTACAGATTCTTACTCTGCTTAAGTTCTATGGCAGACCCATATAGACCAAGGATGGACATAAATCTACATCATTAGGAAACTTTCTTTAGAGCTACAGCAAAAAAATATGTAATCAGATAATCCCTCACCTGTGACATCGATCTTGAAGGTCAGTTTCTGGCCAGCAGCCTCGCAGGTGTACTCCCCAGCATCTTTCTTCTCCACCTGACCCACCACCAGACGACGCGATTTGCCCTCCGACTCCACCTTGAACTTCTTGCTCGAGGTGATCAGTTTCCCCTCCTTGTACCATTTCACATCGGTCTTCTCCTGGGCCACCTCACAGCTCAGCGTGGCGTTGTCTGATAGTGCAGCTTTCACCTCTTTCTTCACTTTGTCCTTGTTGATAAAGGCATCCTCTGCTTCTGGGTGGTGGGACAAGAAATTTAAAAGTCACAGGTATGTTCACGATGCCCAAAATGTTCACAACCAAAAGCAAAATCCTGCTTACAAGATGTTCCCACAGCTCTGCCATTTCGCAGTGGTCCCACCCACAGCTAACATACACTCAGACAGGACGTGGCCCTCTGTACAGCCTGAGGACAACACAGCAGCCATTTCTGAGCAAATTGAACCAATGCCCCAGGGGTTAAGGTTCTTCCCATCCCCATGGATCCACAACAAATCTGACTTTTTGTTCCGTAATGTAATGCCCAAATAATCTCCCAATCTCATCTGCCACCGGGACCCATATGTAAGCCTTGGCCACTCTAGGTACTTCTGGAGCACAAGGGGTTTCCTACTTCTTCAAGACCTATTTTCCTACACATCTGGGAGCCGGCCCTACGTTTATTCCTATAAATCACAACTGCAGATGCAAAGGACTGCTGAGTGGGATTCATCCCACAGAAGACCGCTAGCGGTAGGCATCTGTGTGACAGTGGACGCACACAAGCTGGTTGCCTGATCTCCCTCACTACTCCGTGAAGACCCAGGCTACGCAGACCCTGGAGCCTAGAGAGGGATTCACTTTGCTCTGTAGTAAAGGGAACTCATGGAGCTTTCTGTGATGAGAACCAACATCTCCCACCTGTGACGACAATCTTGAAGGTCAGTTTCTGGCCAGCAGCCTCGCAGGTGTACTCCCCAGCATCTTTCTTCTCCACCTGACCCACCACCAGACGACGTGATTTGCCTTCCGACTCCACCTTGAACTTCTTGCTCGAGGTGATCAGTTTCCCCTCCTTGTACCATTTCACGTCGGTCTTCTCCTGGGCCACCTCGCAGCTCAGCGTGGCGTTTTGTGTTAGTGCAGCTTTCACCTCTTTCTGCACCTTCTCTTTGTTGACAAATGCATCTTCTTCCTCTGAAATAGGGAAATAGTAGGGAAAAAATACATAAGATATACACAGCTTGCAACTAGAAGATATTACACATATTTTGTTTAGGTGCTCTACATAATCATTTTTTGTAACATTGCTTTGCAGTTCTTTTTATCACACAGAACAATGCGCCCTCAAAACATAGTCCATGTAATTATCACATACCTCTCTGACTAGTCTTCACAAACAGTTCGACCTCCTCATTTTCAAATTTCTTATAATGAAGAGAAAGATAAATTTCCCCCCTTGTGTCATTATCATATTTCTACACACCACATTTGGAACTAGCCAAGTACAGCAGAATTATGAGCTGCCACCTTCACTATCACATTATTTACAGGAATTTACCAACATCTCGATATTTTAGAATAAGACTGGGTTGTTCAGAAGATATCTTGTAACTCAATCCCAAAGAAATGAGGAAGATAGATACAGTTCTTAATATGGAACAGTACTTGGCCTACATTATATATAAAACTGGCCTATAAAATTTGAAGTATACATTTTTTCTCCTCGGAAATCTTGATTTTTTCAGAAAACTGGCTGTAGGGAATCTTCTCTTAATACTTAACACAAGCAACAAGAACAAAGTGTTTAAAGTCACTTTCTTCCACAGTATCACTTGGAACTTCCATCTCAACAAGTGGAGTTGGCATCAAAAGGATATCTTGCGTAATTAGTGGTTAGGTAGGTATAGGTATTGAAAAGATTCACTTGTCACCTTGCTAAGTAGGACTGACCGATAAATTCCATCTTTTACCAATCACTTTAATGATTATTTTAGCTGGTTCTCCTTTTCCCAACAACTGATGTGGTCACTGTTAACCTTTATATTAGTGTACATTTGAGATGTGGGAGAACAAATAGACCCCAAATAAATGGGCTGCCACATTTTTTCCCACTGATTTACCCTAAGAAATAACTGCACAAGAAGTGTAAAACATTTGTGGTATGCCTAGACGGCGAACATCACATAGCAACAACCACCCAGTGTTTAGTGTAGGCTGCCTTTGCCTATTTGCATCCCAGGTACATACTTGAGCGTTGGAGTCTGTGATTTCACTGCTACAGAAGCACAGGCTCCAAAGATAAATGCTGGACTAGGAAACGTATGGGGTTGCCTTTGCCATTCGGCTGCAGTGTAAGCATGGAAGAAGATAATTCATCCAGCCAGCTTCAGGCATCTGGGTTACCTGGCCAGGGTGACCTAGGAGGGTCTTGGCTCTCAGCTCTCCCTGGCCGTCATGAAGAATGCCTTCCACAACCTGTGCTACTGCCTTCCTCCCCCCAGTCACTCTCTGCAGCATCCTAGTGCCGTCTTTTGCTCCTCCTTGATGATTTTCTCCTCTGCATACCATCCCTGTCATGTCTGTACTCTGAGTGGCAGCAGCTGCCTGGGAGGGTACGGAGTAGGGGTAGGTTCAGGTCAAGTTCCTACACTGCTGACCACGGCACTATTTGTAATCCTGGGAGCCTCATCGCAGGCTTGCCATCAATATTGCACAGTCCACGGAAAGAGAGGAGTCCAGCTGGGAGCAAGCCGAAGCAGGAACCCGCTTTATATGCTCTAAATTTGAGCTCCTCTGTTTGCATTGGCTGTAGAAGGCGTGTAAGGAGGTGTCATTGTCATTAAGGTGTCGTTAACAAGGCATCATACATGGCCTATGCTGGGTGATGCAAAACTCCTCAAAGGCACACGTTAGCCCGCTGCAGATTAAACAGCATTTTGATATCTAAAAAAGCTCAAGCACACACCATGGTTGGCATTCAAAACAAGTTGCGAAAATATAAACATTTCAGCTTCCATCTCCAATTTAGACTATGGATATGCAGGGTACACTAAACAAATGAGTGAGAAACCAGACTGTAAATGGATGCTGTATTTAAAATGACAAGTTAGCAGAGCAGGAATATTCCAGATGGGTTACTTGCTTGTCCTCTGCATACATTCTTGCCCTTTAATATAGAATATTTTTATAGTGATAGGAAATGTGACCAAATCTTTTAATCAGCTTACAAAGTGATTTACAGTAACCAGTAATTTGCCTCAAACATATTTTAAAATTAAACAACTATTCAGATGACATTTCCAACCTCAGCTGCAGTTGGCTAGTAAGGTTCCACTGAAACTGAAGAAAACCCTTTTCAGGACACAGAGCTTTGACCTCTTTCAAATAAGGATTTCACTGTGTATCATGATTCTTGAAATAATGAGATTGCAGAATCAGCTCTTTGGGCTACACATCTAGCTCAGTCCCAAGGTGTGCAGCACCTGGTTCTGTTAATATTAAGCCAAAAAGCCATAGCTGCATCCCAATACTCAACACTGAGCATCTAACCTTCAAGCTGTCCTTAAATAGGGAAGGTTTTGTGCTACCACTGGAGCCCTGGAGTACAGGACCCCTGTAACAGGATAAATTAAGACTCAGAAAGCTACTGCACTTTAGGATAATCTAGTAAGATGAGGATTTCTGCAGCAAGAGCCAAACACTCAGAGTACTCATAATCCCTCCTGACTTTCACACTAGATCATTTTCCAGTGAGTGCTGGACTTGCATGTCATGTTACAGTTGTACACATGAGAAATACAGCAACGGTAGCTAGGCAAGCACTCTCCACTTACGACAGAGGGGGAAAGGTGTTATATTACCCTGTACAGCCGTGAAGTCATCCAGTTTGAAAGAGAACAGAAAACCTTTGGTTTCTGAGGCAGACAGCTAAGAATAGCCCTCAGCTAGAAAAATTCAACTGTACAAGCACCAAATGTCTGTGTTTTCTGACTACACCTCTGCAGTAATGTACAAACTTGGTTTATACAAATGGTCTTTCTATCAATGCCCATGTTGCATTTTCTATGAAAGATGCCTCTCAAATCTAGCCCCACCGTAAACCATCCTTCACTGAAACTGGCAGTTCCCTGAGCCAAAAGCATGAGCTACACAGTTCATGAAAAAGAGCCAAAGTGCCCCAACTCACACCCTGTGTACCCCACGCGGAGTGGGGACACATAAGAGCTGATGGCTTACAATGTATGCTATGGGGAGCAGTAAAGCTTTATCTTATAGCAGCAGTTGCACATTGGACGTAGAAGATGGAGAGAGCAGGATGCCCCAAGCCAGTGGGAGAGCAATAAAGACTGCAACCTTCACGAGGGAACAGCTCTCGAGCTGCGCCCTGTAAGGACTTCAAGTCTCCAGCATGGCTGCGAGCAGGGAAGTCAATAGACTCCGAACGCAGTTGCTCTTCTACATAGCTGATAAAATGCCAGACCTCTGCCAGCATTATGGTCCCAGCGTGTTTGATGCCATAAGAAAGCAGAGGAGAAAATAGATTCCCTGTTCTGATCAGCTCAGAATATGAGTCAAGAACTGTAACAGCAGAGTGTTATGAATACGGACAAAACCAAGCCAAACCCTTTCTCGTCATACAATTCAGAAATAATCACTCAGAATGTAGCTGACATGTCCGTGGCTGCCTGGAGCCCGAGATAAAATTTACTGAACATCTTGCAAAATATACTGACACCAAAGAAATCACAAGTGTAGTCAAAGAACAGCCTCAGACTGTATTAAATCCTCAGACTCCAAATCACGTTATTAAGGAGAAAAATACAAATACAAATAAACATCCCTGGACTCATGACTTGTCACTACAGATGCAGAAATTGCAATGAACAGTCATCACCTTTGGATTCAGCAGATTGGAGATATATGCAGTGCCGCTGATAGAAAATTTTTAGGACGATACACTCCCATCAACTCCCAAACATTCTCAATGCAGTCACAATAAAGTAGGGATCTTGTAAATGCTACTGTTTAAATATCGCTTGTCAGACAAGTGTTCACACCACTTCTCATAGCTTTACAAATCACAACTGGGTATCCAATGACAGATGAAAGAAGTGATAGAGGAAATGCTGGATGGAAAGGTTGTTAAATACAAATCATAATTTGAGTTGCATGTATCTGTATCCATTTCTGTTCATCATCTACAAAAGTTTCATGGTGCATAGAGTTATGAGGCTCTGCTCACATGCATTTGCACAGCCAGACTGTGGAATAATTGAAGCAATTCTCTGTTTTGGGAGGGAGGACTTTGTATAGAGAAAAGATGAAACAAAGAGGGAAGAAAACAGTGACTTGCATGGAAGAATACCAATAACAAGAGGAGTACCACCAATAATGATGATGAAATTGGAAGAGCTCCTTTAACACAGTGCCTGCTAACAAAAACTCTTGATTCACTATCTGAACCTAAGGAGACAAAAAGGGAGTTGAGGAGCTGATATCAGGATGCCTACACGTAACCTCTAGATCTGCCCAGTCCTACACAACCTCACTGAAATGGTAGCTTACACCAACATCAGAAAGTACTTTAACAACATTACTAATATTTTAACAGAGAAAACAACCAGACACAAAGAAAAGACAATGAAATATCAACCAAAATATGTCTCCCACCTGTGACGACAATCTTGAAGGTCAGTTTCTGGCCAGCAGCCTCGCAGGTGTACTCCCCAGCATCTTTCTTCTCCACCTGACCCACCACCAGACGACGCGATTTGCCCTCCGACTCCACCTTGAACTTCTTGCTCGAGGTGATCAGTTTCCCCTCCTTGTACCATTTCACATCGGTCTTCTCCTGGGCCACCTCGCAGCTCAGCGTGGCGTTGTCTGATAGTGCAGCTTTCACCTCTTTCTTCACTTTGTCCTTGTTGATAAAGGCATCCTCTGCTTCTGGGTGGTGGGACAAGAAATTTAAAAGTCACAGGTATGTTCACGATGCCCAAAATGTTCACAACCAAAAGCAAAATCCTGCTTACAAGATGTTCCCACAGCTCTGCCATTTCGCAGTGGTCCCACCCACAGCTAACATACACTCAGACAGGACGTGGCCCTCTGTACAGCCTGAGGACAACACAGCAGCCATTTCTGAGCAAAATGAACCAATGCCCCAGGGGTTAAGGTTCTTCCCATCCCCATGGATCCACAACAAATCTGACTTTTTGTTCCGTAATGTAATGCCCAAATAATCTCCCAATCTCATCTGCCACCAGGACCCATATGTAAGCCTTGGCCACTCTAGGTACTTCTGGAGCACAAGGGGTTTCCTACTTCTTCAAGACCTATTTTCCTACACATCTGGGAGCCGGCCCTACGTTTATTCCTATAAATCACAACTGCAGATGCAAAGGACTGCTGAGTGGGATTTATCCCACGAAAGACCTCTAGCGGTAGGCATCTGTGTGACAGTGGATGCACACAAGCTGGTTGCCTGATCTCCCTCACTACTCCGTGAAGACCCAGGCTACGCAAACCCTGGAGCCTAGAGAGGGATTCACTTTGCTCTGTAGTAAAGGGAACTCATGGAGCTTTCTGTGATGAGAACCAACATCTCCCACCTGTGACGACAATCTTGAAGGTCAGTTTCTGGCCAGCAGCCTCGCAGGTGTACTCCCCAGCATCTTTCTTCTCCACCTGACCCACCACCAGACGACGTGATTTGCCTTCCGACTCCACCTTGAACTTCTTGCTCGAGGTGATCAGTTTCCCCTCCTTGTACCATTTCACGTCGGTCTTCTCCTGGGCCACCTCGCAGCTCAGCGTGGCGTTTTGTGTCAGTATAGCCTTCACCTCCTTTTGTACTTTGTCCTTGTTTGTAAACACGTCTTCTCTCTCTGTAAGAAAGCCACAATAGTCATGCATAGCTTTTTGCAGTTGTCTTCTCTAGCGCTTAATCAAGTTCCCCCTATTTCACTATACTTGCCCCTGACAGGTAGTATGATGGCCCATTAAGACAAGAAAATACCTACATCTCTATTTTGCTGATAGAAGGTGAATAGGTGTATGGGAGTTCTGAGAAAACATTAAAAATCTCACAATTTGAGCACAAATTTGAACCCAGGACTTAGAGCACCGCCTGAACCCTCCTCCCTCTTCTCTCTTTTTCTCTCCCTATGTCTCTCCAAGCTTCCAGTGAATCAGAAGGAAACAACCCTTGTATCCTCATATCCAGGAACCGTTCCTCTTTTCCTGCTTATTTGGGTCACTCAAATTCAGTCATTCTCCAGCTAATCAGAGCTCTTCGAACACCTCCCATTTCTCTTTTATCTATCCCTGCACCTCTGCTATAGCCTCACACTGTGATTCTGCAGGAGGTTTTCTGCAGACACACCAGCTAATTGCAAAGGGTGCAGAAGTTATCATCCTTGCCCATCACTTTTTTTGTGGTTACAACTAGTCATGGATGCAAAACTGTGTGTATAAAATGTTGATATGGCAAAAAATCAAGTCTTATGGCTGAAATATTTCACCCCAAAGAGGTTGTGAGATGATCTTCTGAAGGCAAGATACTACCCAAAATGGAATATTCCTTTATCGCTGGAATTTCTAGCATTTTCTCACCTCTGACTTTGACTTGGAATGTTGTTCTGTCGTCTTTAGTTTCACAGGTATAGCTCCCTTGGTCTTGCTGTGTCACCTTCTTGATGATGAGCTTGCGGTGTGTCCCCTGGGAGATGACTGTTGTCCTCTGGTCTTGCTTCACCTCAGTTTGATCCTTCTTCCATACCACGGCTCCGCTCGCAGCTGACACCTCACACACCAGCTCAAGGTTTTCAGAAGGACTGACTGAAATTTCTGGAGTTGTTTTGGGCTTGTTGACAAAAGTAACAGCTTCATCTGGAAAGAAAAAGAGAAAGAAGTTTATGCCTTGATTCAGGCTTATCAGCACAAAGTTAAGATACAGTAATTACTGATCATTATTTCATTGCTAGTCACATGTGAGTGATCAAGTTTCAACTCTGGAGGTGTAAATGTACCTATTGCAATGTAACTATGACAAAGTGTTAACAGTTATGGCAATAAACTGTGGCTATGAGTCAGAAAAGTCCCTCCTGAGATACAGCAGAGTTATCTCTACTGGGGAACTCATCGTCCAAGTTTTAAATCATGCAGAGAGTTAGTACATAATGGTCTCCATTTTGGGGGCTGGGTATTGATGAATCCTTTATGCTATATCAGCCTATTAGGTCTACACTGTGACATTACTACCAGACGTATTAAATTCTAGGTAGACGTGGATCTATGCCTACTGGTATTCATAACTGAAATCCACCTAACAGACGTGCATCTGTTTTCTGCATCCCTTTCAAAAGTCAGGCATGAAAGCTCTTACAGAGCACAGACGTGGTGGTTTCTTTTACCAGAGCTGTATGTGCAGAGAGCCATGAGCAGAACCTGGCCCAACATCATGAGACCATAAAGCCTTGACACGTGCTTTAATTCACAGCTCCTGTCTCATCACACACATGAATGTTGATGCCTGACTTTCTGACAGATGGTGCAAACTCCTTCTCTGATCTTCAGATAATTAAGCTTAGTTAGAGTGCAATCACATTCATGTCTCCTACATCCTTCTGGATCTTTTAAATCAAGCTGAGATGCCCTCAAGTTGCTGACACTTTAATCACCACTCCTTGTTTATGATTTCAAGCAAGCTCTAGGGAATATGTATTGATGCCTGAGTATACAAACAGCTTTGAAAAGATCTAAGAAGTCTCAGAAAATCTTGTTAGAACTGGTGAGGAGACTTCTTTAAATGTTTCTGAGCCCATTCCTACAGCCCCATGTTCACAATATCAGTCCCGCTGGACTAATTCTTCCCCAGGCCAGGTCAGGGTACATATGGGATAATCTCATTGATAAGATATTCTCCAACTTCAAGAGGACTAAGTTAATATATGAGCCAATAGCATCACATCTTTCTGCTGAAACTTATCTTCACAGTAGAGAACTCACAACTGCTCACAGCTCATAGAGCTCAAGCAGTAGAGGTTCCTGCTTCGATACCTTTGCTCAGACTCTGCTGACTGCACAGACTGGTGGCCACACGTACGTCCTGTGCACGTACACATGCACACAGCATGCGTCATGTATGCAGCAACGATGCAATATCAACGAGATCAACTCAGGTTTTTTGCAAGTGTATTTGTAAAGGTAAAAGCGAAGGCATCTAAGTGAGCGGAGACAGGTACCTTGCATGTAAAATGTGAGCAAACCTATTCAACACGCCCTGTCCCTAAGCTAATGAGCAATTTGATGAGCACGTCAGGTATTTCATACCTTTCGTTCCATCAAGGCAGCCCTTGACTGAAGAGCAAGCTGATGGCTATCAGTCATAACCAACCTTAGCTTAGTATTGCATTTCTTTTAGCAGCAACTGTTGCTTTCAGTCACTGAATATCCCAAGGACAATTGCTATGCTACACCCATGCCAGGCACATCTGTGGCATCGGAGGACAAATATTTCATTAAAAATTGTAATCATTAGGACTGATCTATTCTTAAAAAAATAGATGACTAAAGAAAGAGAGTCCCTCCAGAATCCTGCTGTTCAAGATTATTGGGGTAACTCATTACCATAAAGGCAGATTACTTCCCTGCCCTAAGACCATCCCCTGACTGTGCAGTGCTTCTTCTTAGCACTCTGGAAAATTTTTATGGTGAAATGTGAGACAAGGTGGAAGTTGCCCTAGCTAAGGTTTTGTTAACAGGTTGTAACTCAATCCTAGTTCCTCAAAAAGTTCATGGGGATACACGGTTATTCAGCAGATACCAATTTTCTTTGCCTGAGACATGTGATGTTTTGTCATAGGACTTACAGGTGAGATTCACCCAACCTGCACGTGGTCATCAAAAAGTTAGGTATCCAACCTCAGGTAATCATGCAGGCTTCCTCTGTACTTGATGTTCAGACAGAGGCAGCTCCAGAACACCTTTTAAATCCATCTTTGATAGCTCTCATCAGACAGTATGAGTCAGATGATATCAATTGCCCTTTGGGGGTCAGTTCAGACAGAGCCTGGTTGGCTCTTTTAGACCAATTTTCAATGGGTAAAGTCAGGGACAATGAATTACACTCAAAGTGAAATTCCATAATGTTGGATTCTCAACCAAAGAGAACCGGAGGCAAGATGCAGAGTGAATACCTGAGCAAACACCAGTGGTGAACTGGAAGTAATCAATCCCTTTAGCTCAGTAAACCCCGTAGCAATCCCTCAAGACCAGTGCTGTGCTAGATTAACCAGCTCTGCTGAGTGTTTAGTTAGCTGATGGACAGCATCATAGTAACATGGATGTACTGTTACAGGTCACAAGCACTCAGTTGTTACTTCTCTTAAATTGCATTGTACTGCAGCATGTAGACATGCCATGAGAAGCTTTCAGTAGAGTTTCAATTTGTAACTTAGGACCGGGTTTAAAATTAGGCTCCAGACATAAGCCAGAAAACCACTTTTAGAAGAAAGGTTCCCACCAGGATATGCAAATTGAATCAGTTGAATTTCACAGATATTGAATTTCACAGATAAATTCTTGTGTCATTTTATACCGCGACTCCCTCCTGGACTGGAACGCATCAGTGACAAGCATTTCTCTTCTGGGCTTGACCTAACAGCCACGTGCTTTAGCACGTGCTTGATGCTGATGGGCATGTGCCACGAACCGATAGCTTCACCTACAGTACCGCAGGGAGATGTCTCGGAGGTCACAGTGTCCTTTGGGAATAGCAGGAGAGGCTTAACTCTCAAAATCAGGAGTTAAACTTGCCAAAGGAGGACACAGGGCTTTCACGGTAAGACTTTAGGACCACCTCAGTCAAAGACGATGTACGTGCTGAGCTAAAAGAATAAAGGCCAGATGCGGCTCTTGGCCTGTTCAGCCAGCGTGGTGTTCGAGTCATGACTCGAGCCCTAGTAAAAGCTTGTGCTGACTTGAATACATTACAGCATTGTTATGTTATTTTCCCATATTGTGGATTTGCATAAGGACCACAGTAAGGGTCAGAGTCTCTGAAACAGTGCTGTGCAATCTTCGCCCCAAAATCTGGCAATTTACAAGGTAATAAGACAAGTATAACGAACAAAGTCCTGAGTTTTTAACACAGACTCTGATCCCATACTTGCATCACAAACTTACCTGAGACTTTTAAATCAAATATAAGAGTGTCATCTCCAATTTTGCATGTGTATGTTCCTTCATCTTCTTTTGTCACAGCTGAAGCCACAAGCTTATGCAGTTTTCCTTTATCTTCTATGGTAAATTTCTTGCTGGCTGTGATTTCTTTGCCATCTTTGTACCACTTAACCATGATGTTGGCCTCCGAGGTCTCAGAAACAAATTCAGCCTGTTTTCCAGCAATGGCCCTGATAACTCCTCCACTTTTCTCTTTGTTTATGAAGTTTGCAAATGCTGAAACAAAACATAGACACACAGCACAGGTAGAGAAATGTGTGGACTCCAGTAAATATGTACATTTACATCTACGCTAGGTATTCATTTATCATAAGACCAAATACGTCTGTTTAATTATGGATCTAATTACTACATTCTAATGCAGAAGCAGCCAAATTTCCAGCTTTTATAAACCATATGCCTGATTATCACATGTCCAAAAACCAGAGCACATATACAGCACAGGAGGCTGAGTCAAGGGGAGAGGAAGCCCTAGGCAATAGAGCTTTAAGAAAATATCTGAGAGGACAGGAAAGAAATGAAAGCAGCAAACTGGAGGGAAGGCAATGAAGGTTATTCAATCATTATATTGTAACCACCTGGCAAATAAATCGACTCTAAAAGAGGTTAAAATGTAATCTAGATAAATTAAATTATATTAAATTACAAATCTATACAGATATCACATAGTACTGAAATGAAAAGAAATTTCTTCCTGGAAAAAAACTGAAGCATAGAAGATAAACATAAAACTGGCCCCATATAACTTGTAGTGGAATAATCAAGTCACCAATTGCCTCAAAGCAAGGATTCAAAACCCCACCAATATCCTAGCTAAAAATGCAAGCCTAAAACTACAGTCCCATCTTACTTCAGATAATGGAATTAATATTCAAACATCTTCTTAACATATTATTTTAAAACACCACACACAATCCAGTCACTTCATTGGGACCGTACAGTCAAAGCTACTAAAAGCAAAGCCTTGATTATGTATGTGTTTTTTCCTTAATTTCAAGAAAATGCTTGCAAAATACAAATTAACAACTCTCTGCAGAATGCCTGGCAAAAGCAGTTATTAGCTTTTACCGCTGATACTGTAACAAGCAGTTACAGTCTATGGTCTGGAACCAGCTAAGGGTGACTCTCTCAGACTTTTGCTCCCAAGGTGTTATCACCAGTGCTACGTCCTGGTGCAGCACATGAGGGTTCTCCTTTAGCTCAGAGACCCTATTTACAAGGATGGACCTTGGATTTAGTTTTCTTGTTTTTAGGTCCATTAGATTTCTCCAAGTCTGTGGTAGTGCTTGTAATTACGGACAAATATTTGGTAAGGAACCAATATTCACCAGCTTGAACAGTGGCAGAGTCTGGACACCTAAAAAAATGACAAGTGAGTTGGCTTGCCAAGCAGTACACTGGTAAGAAAGGAAAAGAAAACCCCAGTCCCAAATCTCCCCAAATCTAAGGCTAAAAAAATACCCAACGAGCAAATAAACAGGGAAAAAGAAGGGAAGGAAGTGACGGTGCAGTCAAGGGCCTCTCTAGCTCTGGTCCTCAAGGGATTCCATTCAATCATCAGCTTCTGGCAGGGACAGGAGCTTGCACTTGACCTCTCCAGGTCCCTGCCAGCACTGTTTTCCAGGGTTTACCAAATCTGCCTATTGGAAGCAATACCTATGGGTAAAGAAGTCATACCAGAAGCATTTAAACCAGGGAAAACCTCTTTTTTTTTTTTAATTGTTTTTTTCTTAGGGCCTCTGTTTCCACTTGTTTCTCTAATCACTCATAACGGTAGAGCTTTCCCTTCAGTAGGACGACACTTCAACGTCCTCCTACACCCAACCACCTACGCCCTTGAAGCCTGCAGGGACCGAACGCTGCTGAGACCTCTACTTCTCCACCAGCATTACTGGAACTCAGCCCACAGGTTAAAAGTTGTGGGAAGAAGAAGAGGGAGACGGGTTCATTCACGCATCGTTTGCTTCCTCAGAAAACTAGAGTGAAAATTACAACCACGGCCGTCCGGAGGAGACTTCTCAGGTGTCCCATTTCGACACAGGAGGTCATGTGTCAGAGGACGCCTGGCATGTGGAGTCCCATGGCAGCGGAGGGACTGCCGTGATAAATGGCAAGTGCTTTTTCTTAGTGGGGCTTTTTTGGGCAGGAGGCCCAGCGAGTGACACACCTCTGGCCGCGGCTCGGCACGGCGGCATCTCGGCAGCCACGTGATGCCCATGTGCCAGAGGCAGCTGACCTGCTCATCAAACGATTCGCCAGCTAGCTGCGTCTGATTTACGGGAGGAACAGATAAAAAGTGGTGAAGCTGAAAGGTAAGATCCTGGGAGAGCACTTGTGAGCCTTGTCCTACAAGGACGAGATGTAGGACAGCTGATTCTCCAGGAATCAAGCTACAGACAGGAGATGCTTAAGTTACAGCTTGTCAATACAGATTTTAAAATAATAGCATTGATTACTCATTTGATAGTCACACTACAGTGAAAAGCACATGGAAATGTCCATCAGCTAATTCAATTAAATCTGTGGGTAGACCTGCCAATGTGAAAAATGATGCTAAAAAGGCAGAGAGAGAGAGAAGAAAAAACCCCAAATTAAGAGCAGCTGCCAAGTGTAGACAGAAATTCCTCCCTCCATACACTTAGTCACATTTTTTAATTACTTCTTTTTCAGTTCTCTTTTGAGTTTGCTCTTTGAGAATAACCAAGCAATTAAGTTGTCAAATGCAAAACATACACATTACTCTGGGGCTGTGTTGTTCCTACAGACACCAAGGAGGGCAAGAAGCCAGCAGAACATGATGATGAAGCACCTTATACTTACTTAGTGTAGAAACAGTGCGATCATTGCTGGGAAGAAGGTGAGGGTTGAGTTACAGGACAGAACGCGGAAATCAAATGGCTTTACAAAGTGCACATGCCAGTTCAAAGCAAAAGAGCTACTGAACTCACCCCAGATGATGTCTGACAACAGGCTAGACTGTTCTGAAGTCAGGTTGTATATTCTGAACCTCAGCAGACATCTAGATGATACCCAAGAGGAACGGTCTGGGGATACACTGGGGCTTTTTAGCCAAAACCTGGTCCCATTCAAGGCAGAGGAAACTCTCCTATGAACTAGTTCATAAAAGCTTGCACAGATGGAAAGGCTTGCAAGAGGGAGGCTTAACGCTGTTGGTTTGAGGGTAAAGGTTCAAGACTCCATGTCTTGCTCTGGGAGTGGATGTGCCCACCAGCTAGGTAGCAGGCAGTCAGGGGGGAAGGGACTGCCATGAAAGCAAAAGCAGCTGATCAGGGCAACTGTAAAACAGTACTGGTTCAAATCTAACAAGCAGGAAACACTGAAAGAAAATGACATTTTTATGTTTGTTCTATAGAGCCTTCCATCTGAATACCTTGCGAATAGCAATGAGTCAAGGCATCCAATGTGCCCTGGAAAGGTCTGTTCTTATTCATCAGGGTATTGCCAGAAAACAAAAAAAAAAACCCAAACAAATAACAAAAAAAATCCCGTGATGCCAAGATTACCTTGGTTCTTCAGAACTTTAATCAGAGCTGAACAAGCTCTTCAGTGACATATCCTATAGCAAGTATAGGGCAGACATGGGATCATGCGCGTCATGTCCTGCCCCTGTGGCTGAATTGCTTCATCACAAAAGCAGCTTCTCACTACCCACCGTTCAACCTCATGAAATAACACCAAGTTTGTGTGGAATATCAAGATGCTGATGTGAGTGAAAGCACAGCTCTTACCGCTGAGACAGCATTAGATCTTGGATTCACTCCCAAGTTCTCCTACTCTGGGAGCACAGACACTGTCAAGGCTAGATGTTGATGGGGAGTTATCACAATTCCCTTTGCTGCCTCCAGAGCACTCCCTTTCTCTCCCTTGATGACTCTATTGGCTTAGGGCAGGATCAGGCAATTAGCCATTAATGCAAAGCAGCCCAGACAGTCACATACCTTTCACTGAAAGCTGATAGAGCATTTTATCCCCTTCACAGATGCACTCATAAACTCCAGCATCCTCTGCTGCAGTGTTGTGAATTTTCAGGATGTGCCTCTTCCCCACAGTTTGAAGTTCATATTTTTCATTGGACTTGAGCTCTTTCCCATCCTTCATCCACTTCACAGTAGCCTCTGTGTCCGAAAGCTCAGCCTGAAGTTTGGCTTCCTCCCGCAGCCGAGCAGAGACTTTTTCTATATCTCTGCTCTTGTTGGTAAATCTCACTGCAGCACCTGTCAGGAAAAAAGGCTTTGTTACTTCAAGTTATATCGAAGTAACGTGTCCCTGATATAAGCCTGCTGTAGAGTGTGAGATCTCTGAAAAAGTGTGAGGTCCCGTTCCTGCCCTCACACTCATGTCAATACTGAGCATTTTTTTCCAGTTCAGGAGACTCGATCTGGTTTTATTGCCAGAGTCACTAAGGAAAAAAAAAAAGCATATCTTTCTACTGATTAATAATATTCTAAGCATGCTTCTGCAGAGATTTGCACCCAAGGTCAAACACATCCTTCCAGAATGAATGTCTATTCATTACCTTTTGCCATGCAATGTGGGTAGATATAGCTGTTGTCATGATTTCATTGAGGAGAGCTGGAGCACCTAACTCTCAATGCTAAATTGAGTGACATGATACTAAGTTGTACATCACCCACATCTGTGGTAGACTAAAAAACTCCAAGAAAAAAAAACGTTCTTAGTAATTAATACTCCTTTACTTTTGAGAAGCTGTACTACAGTCAGAAAGATTAGCCAAATCTGGAGCTGAAATTACTAGCTTAAGGTGACTCAGTGGTAGATCTGGTGACAGAATCCACTGACTGATGGCTGTGAACTACAGAAATTCATGAGCTGAAGTTAAGCAGTCTAGTTAAGATACCAACCAGCTGGCTAGATTAACTCACTCTGAACTCTGTGCTGTCATGGTGAGGTCATTACCAGGACCCCACGTTAGTTCATATGACGCAATTTCGGGTACTCCCTACAGACCAGGCATCATTGAAAGCCTCCGGCCTCAGTTCTAATCATCGGTTCACAGCAACTGCCCCTTGACTGGAAGAAGAAAGGACAGTGATGAAAATAAATACCTTTCACTCTCATCTTGGTGCTGGTGTCAACATTATTGGCAACAAATTTCACTTCTGCTCCATCATCGTTCTTGGTGACGTTCTTTATGATCAGGGTGTGAGTAGTTTGGGTTCTCTTAATGATGTAGGTCTCACTTTCCTGTAAGACTTTACCATTAAGGTACCAAGTGCCGGAACATGTCGTCGTAAGGTCAAGAGTAAACAGGGCATCCCCTCCAGGTACAGCTTCAACGGTTGTCAGGGGGGTTTTCACAGCCAGGACCGGTTCTAGGGAAGAAGAACAACACGTATCCCTGAGACGAAAGGACACAAGACTGCCACGCTGGAGAATAGTTCTTCCTAAGAACAAAGTTTTGGGGGTAAACAAGACATGAGAATAAAATCCTGCAGCCTTAATACAATTTGCATGCACTGAAGGCAACACACTGTTGGTCAACAGGATTTGATTTCTACAGCTGCAGGTAACTGACCTCTAGCATTAGGGTAAGTCCTGTTTCTGCAGAGAAGGAACAACAGGCATATTTTACTGATTTTTTTTTTCCCCCTTAGATGTTTGAAGGCATAACAAGTTAGGGAACCTAGGTGTTTCAGGCAAGTGTGTTATGTATTTAATAACCAGTAATATACTTAGATTTCAGGAGGATCCTAAGGAGGCCACCCAGCCTACTAGTCACTTCCAGATATTCTAGGAGAACAGAGGCGTGTTCAGACAGCTAGGGGAAAGGATGACACAATAACGAGGCACAGTACGATCAAAGTCTGTGCAGATATTGTCCAGTGCAATGAATCAAAGGAAGAAGCAATCCCATTGCACACAATGATTCTATGGGCACATTGGCACCCTAGAAATAAAGTAAAACCCCCATATTTCTCCTAGTAACTCTAAGATTAAAGAGAGACTGACTGGAACTTGGTTTTCATGACAGTATGATCACCCGTAAATATTCTCTAGGTGCAAGTTTGATATCTCATTGATACATTGAATATTATATTATAAGACCACCTCAATTTTTCCTTTCATACCAGGTCTAGAAGAAGCGCTTACAGGCTTAAGGTCCATTGCGGAGAGCTCTGCCTCTCACACAGCCTGATGCAAGTTATTGGAATAGAAGCATATTCACAGCTCTATCACAGAAATCCCAACCACCATCACTTTGGTGATGGTCAAGTGGTTGAACTGAGACAGGAGAACCACCAGCAAAGGGAAAAAGGTTTTGCTGTGCAATTGCTCTATCCTCCTCAAAGTCATGGAAGCATCTTTAGAGCACCCACATGGCAGATCAGCACAGACTGACCCATTTTTATGATGTTTTTGTGCTCACCAAGGTGCATGCTCCCCGGGAACTCCAAGTAGGGGCTCTGTCCATAGGCGTTGACTGCAGAAACTCTGAACTGATAGTCGGCCTCTTCCGACAGGTTGCTCACTGTGAACTCTGGGACAGGGACGTGGGACTCATGGCACCTCACCCAGGTAAAGCCAGTTAGTTTCTTGCGTTCCACAACGTAGCCATCAATTGGAATGGGGCGGTCCATCTTTGGAGGGGACCATGCTAGCGTCACTGAGGTTTCTGTTTTATTTTTCACCAGAGGGTCAACTGGGGGTTGGGTGGGAGGTTTTTTGGGAGCTGCACAAAGGGAAAAAAAAAAAAAACAAACCAGAGTAAGAAGTTTGTCAGCATGGAAAAGCCACTGTGCCTCACTGAAAAAGCTTACACCGGACTAAAAGCTGCTCTTGCTTAATAAACCTCCATAACACATTTTTGTGAGATGGAAAAGACAGAAAATGGATAGAAGATGCTTTTGGGCTGCATTACACAAAGATGTACAATACTCCTACCTCCACAGCTAAACATAAGTGATTTCTACACAATATTACAATTGTCTGCACAGACAAAGAGTCTACAATGAACAATTCATAGGCTTAAATTTTCAGTGCTAGATACAGACCCACACTAGTTCCTATACAGCTCCTGAGCAAAGCAGACTAACACTCAGCTTGTTATTTTTCACTCAGAAGATGGGTAAAACCACTATCAAAGGTTGTTCAAAATTCTGTGCACCAGATTCCTGGTCCACTTCCCTAGTGTGAATCCAGGCTAAAAAAAAAAAAAATACCTCAACGGGATTACTCTGGCAAGATGGCACAATTCTGCCCTGCTTTCTAAACATCATTGCACAGGGATAGTTGCACTAATATTGTAAGTCTGCTGGTTGTTGTCTTCTGTCAGAATTTCAACCATACACATCTGAGCAGTCAGGAAAATAGATGTGCCTGTGAAAACCAATGAGTGGCAAGGCACCACTGCATCAAGGAAGAGCGTGGCAATATTTTGCAATGTTTTGCACAGAGGTGTGGCATCCTGCAGAGCAATGTAAATCCACTCCGTAAAAAGCAGCCTGTGCCAGGAGTCTGTGTCCTCCGTTTCTTCTTGAGAAGCTGTTCCAACCGTACACTAAAACTTTTCATCCCAGATCCTCAACAGGTTTCAACGCAGAGCAGCTAAACATTGTAAAACTGGGACATTTCAGAGATAACAGATAGACATGAATAAACAGTGCATGGGTTTCGGAGTTATGGAGATCTCAGTTGCTTGTTACCCAGGCTTGGCTGTTCTCTGCAGCCGCTTTCAGCTGGGTATCTGTCCTCTGCCCTGCTTCTGAATTTTATGCTGTTGCCCACTCGGAAGGCGTGTTGTAACTCTGTCTCCCAAGAGTGATAGCTATCATTGGGGATCTCTGTTTTAGTAGTTTATGCAGAGCCAGCTTCTGGGGTTGGGGAATTAACTTCCAAAGGAAATGACATAAAGACATGTCCCCGCCATGAGACCCTACAACTGAGGAGATGTGGGTATTTTATGGTACCGGAGGTCACAAATGTATGCCTGCAGGTATTTGCATAATGAAGATTTACACTCACCCTCTCATTCCTCTTGAACCCTTTAGAGAAGGCTCAAGTCCCATCAGCTTTATTCACTACACGCTGCCACTAATACGGTCAAGAGGCTGGGAATTATCTGGTATGCTCTAGTTACACATCTACTGACGTGGTAAAGGATTCATTTCATTTAATTTTGGCTATCTGAAAGGCGTCTGGTTTAAATCAGTCAACCAGACTCCAACTGTGATCCCATGGAGAACAGCACACTCAGGAGCAATTCATGCCAGCTTAAAGAGGTGTGCGAGATGGGTGAAACAAATCGCACATTGCAGCTACTCAAGTATTCTTGACTATGGAGGGAGCCTGTACAATGACCCTAGACTAAAAATCAAACTCTAGAACAACTGATCTTCTCTCTGCCTCAGTTTACCCATGTTTAAAAAGGCCATAGTAAAAATGCAAGATACTGAGCAAATAATATATAAACACTGCTTGCCTGATAAAAGCTATTAGAACAGCCAACACCAATCTTGTCCAGCTAATTGAAAATGATGTGAGCATATTACATTGGATTCTTCAAGAAGCTGATCAGATATGCATGAGGTGTAAAAATAGGAAATCTCAATGCGATACGCTTTTTCTTCTTTACATAAATAGATACATCAGTTTTTTGGGGTGCACAGTTACCAGCCTGTCAACTACTGCTGGTCAGAGCTAGATGCCAAAGGTCCCATTAGTATGGCATTAAGCTGAAAACTAGACCCTGGAATCAGATCTCTTGACCTTACTATCAGTAAGAGTAATGTAATATTTTCTTCAGAGAGACCTGTTTGTGGGAAGGCAGCTTCTTACCTTTTTCTATTCTATGAATCAACACTTGCTTCATAACTTAAACAGCAGAGGCCAAAATCAAACTGAAGTTTGTCATTCCCATTGAGTAGGTGCTTGGTTGGATGTTACAGCTTTCCAAATACCTTAGAAACTGTCACAATGCTAAATATGACACTTACCTCATTTTTTCCTCATTTTAGCTTAATGGCATCAAAATGCCCCAACCAAGTGTAGATAACACAGCAGCTACAAACCTTTAAATAAAGATTTCTTTTTACTACTGACTAATTGCAGTTTGGAGGTGGTGGTGGGAGAAAAGAAGTATTATTCTTCCCAAATAGTGACTAGAGTGGATGATTTGTTCACATGCAAACTGGAACCGCAGCAGAGCCAGAAACCACATGCAGTTCTCTGTCTTAAATGACATCATTTTTGCCTGGGAAATGCAGTGCCATCAAAATAAAGTTAAACAAAATTAGGCAACTTCACCAAAATTTCATTTCAGGTCCGATCTCAACTACGTTGCACCTGCTGCTACTGCTCTGTCAACTAAAACCCTCGCTCAGATCAGATGTGCCAGCTGAAGGAATTCTCCAGCCTGCGTATTATATCAGTCTCCCCAAGTAAAGCTAAACAGGACAAAGATCCCTTCTTTCAGCATAGCTACCATCAATTCACAGGGTCCTCCCAGCTCTGTCATGTCAAAGAGAGGATGAGAGAGGACACATCTTTGCTGGTCTACACAAAAGGAAGGAAACTATATTTTCAGCAGGAAGTATTTCCCCTTTTTCTTGCAGGTTTGGGCTTTTTTTTTTTTTTAAATATATATTTTACTTTAATGCAAACAGCTTAAGAAGCTAAATCAAAGTAAGATATTTCAAGTTCAACATTTGACTGGCTCTGAAATGCTTCATGTGTGTGCATGTAGATGTTTCTTCACAAATGTTTTTACTTGCTAGAATGGAAAGAAACTTCATACTCTGCCAAAAATGTTCAGGGCACCTACTTCCCTGCAAGAGCCAGCATACCCACAAGCTACCCTCATGGCTCTGTAGACTCAGACCTAGGGAAGGAATTGAATGCTGGCTAACTCTCCCCTCCAAATCCTCAGTGAAGAGAGAGAGGGAGATATAAGTGGCCCCTATTTGCTAGAAGACGTATTATGCCCATAGCAAGAATTGATAAATTCCCCTCAAAGAAACTAATGATTTTGGAAAATGGAGGTCAGTGTGTAAAGGGAGCACCCGCAGTGCTCTGTGTACAATGAAGCAAGGGGACTGCGACATATGCAACTTACACGTTGATTTCCAAACACCTCCCAGTGGGGAGAAGATGCATATCCCTTACCCCATGTTTTACTCATTTATCATTTTACGTTCAGTCTAGCATGAAACGAGAATGGTACAGAGAAGATACATGTTTGTGCCATGTTTTTTCCCCAGGACTCTTTTCTCTCTCTGTTTTGATCTCTCCATAACATCTCATCACACTGATGTTCAGGTTGTTGGCTTTTTGTGGCAGACATCAAACCTTCTGCTGTCTTTGTACAGCAAACTTACCATGGTGGTACCTGAAACACCAGTGCTACCACAGGAGTACCTGCTTGCTGGGGAAGACACAATACCAAGGCTGAATAAAAGTGAAGCTTACTGGTCACAGTGAACTGGGTAGAAGTCCTGCTTTCATCAGCCAGGAAGACAATCTCACCAGCATCTTCCATCTTACACTCTCGGATGATCATGGTATGTTGCTTGCCGGAGCACGTGATGGAGATTCGATCACTGGGCTTCACTTCTTCTTTATTTTTCAGCCATCGGATGTTCTGGCATTCATTGTCCAGCTCCACACAGAATATGGCTGTATCATTTATGAAGACTGCAGTCTTTCGTGGAAGTTTTTTAATGATGTTCCCTTTAAATAAGAAATTAATTATGATCAGCAAACAGCAGGTATTAAAGTCTCTGGCAACACTGGACCATCCAGACTACAACAGGACTAGCCAACAGCTCTCACCTAACCAAAACATTGTAGACACTATCCTGACATTCCTAAATGAATTCTTAGGCTCTGAGTTATACAGAACAGATAATCCTAAAGACTTATTTTGGCCTTCAAAGAGAGAAAAGCAATCTTGTTTGAAGACAGTCGCTCATGTTTCTAGCCTACCACGTGGAGTCTGCTGTTGGGTAAACACAACGTACATGGCCTTGCCAAGAACAGATTTGACAGTGATATGGCTTTCATTGGCCACATATGCTGGGAATTCAGATTAAAACTTTGCTAAAGTAGGTCAGTCTTAAACTAGACAGGTCTCTTGTCTGTCTTTGGGATTTTGCCTCCATCAAAGTTACATAACCAAGATGGCAAACACACCGGTCACCTGAATTAATAGAAAATAGACTGGAAAACCTCAGATTTCTTCTTAGAGTCAACCCAGAAATTCACATGGAATGGACTTCACTTATTTGTGTCCTTTCCAAGTGACTGTGGTGATTACCACGTATTAGAATAACCTCAAAGTTACAAGATGTGACTATTCACAGGAAAGCTTGGACAAAGCATCAGGAGACCACCCCTACTGACAGACGGTGACCGGCTCCGGCCCTGGCACAGTCCCAGCGAGGCAGAAGAGCCCTCACCCAGGCAAAGCACCTCTCACCATTTAATGAGAAGCAATGCTGAACGCCTTCATACAGCGACAGATCTGGCACAGATTTCATCAGTAGGGTTCAAGACCCTGATTCTCTGCTCACCCTCTCCGAAGCTTGGCCGCACATCTGCTCGTTGCTGCCCTCAGCAGTGTCCCCGTCCTGAAGCCCTTTACATCTTGCCAAGCTCTGACATTCTCCCAACCCCACCCTGCTCTCTCAAATCTTCTCCCCCCAGGGCAGTCACAGGGCTCCCTCAGGAAGGCTCTGCCTCCTTTCTGTCCTGAGATCACCACCTGGCTCAGTCACTCTCTTTTTGACGGAACATCCCATAGTACCATAGCGCAAACAAGTAAGACAAATACCAGCTCTCCTACTGGGGCCAAACGCACTTACTGTGTTTGGCTGGTCTAGACCTAACAGAAGGTGCAACAAAAAGATGTCTATCTGAACTCTCCCACATCTCCAGACTAAATTTTCCCTTCTGCCTCCACCCATGTGCACTCTCAACTCTTTGCTAATGATACCAAAAAGAATTTGCACAAGGATGCACGTCACCCAGCTGTCTTGCACCAATTTATGTAGCGAAGAACTTCTGGTTCCACTGGGAGCAAAGCCAGGCTTCAAATGAGTCAGGACAAGTGCAATCCTGTAGCTATGACAGGTCTCCACTTCATGCAACAGGAGACATGTCAATGATACCAGCATAAGCATCATCAAAATCAAAACTGCAGGTCCTGAAGATGTATGGGTAGGTTCTTGCTTATACAGCAAGTCAGGGAGCTCAGAACCAATGGCCCCTTCTGCAGACATGCCTGCATCTCTGATGTGTGTGTCTACTCGCTGTGAGACGCCTATGCCATACCAGGCTCTACACCTACTTGCACTTCAGTCCTAAGCCACCAGACTCAGAAGACGTGGGCATGGATCTATATCCACATTTGGCCCCTTTCTCATCAGCTTTCCAAACACCAGAGAACACCTCCAGACATCAGGCATCTGCAGCGTGGATCTGGTTTCCAATCCAAAACCATACTGGTGCTGACTGCAGCCTGCACCACACATTGGACCATAAACCAGAGCTGCTAAGCCAGCTTCCCAGTGTGGTCAGCACCACTCTTGGAAGAGATTCACCGTAGTGTTCGCCAGACACCAGACAAGACATGTGTGAGACAGGGCCAGGGGATACATCCGATGCTTGAGATCATGTTAAGGAAAGTCTACAGTGCTAGGCTACGGCTCAAGAACTTCACCTTCTAGGAAGCCCCTTGAAGCATATGTCCCCACCAGTGACGTATCTTGTGCAGCAACACAATCTGTCCCTGCTCTCTGACCCTGCGTCCCAGATACACCCTGGCAGGAGACCCAGCGACCCACTGACCGACCACACGTGGCTCTCCTCTCGCGCCGTACGGGAGTCTGCTGTTATGCACTGCACAGATGCGTGGGGTAAAAGCCATTCACAAGGTCGAGTCTGGAGTCTCATGCGTGAATCTCACACTTGGTACGCGAGACTTGGACGGTCTGAAAGAGCAAGAGCCTTTCTTACCTTGGACAGACAACTCTGCGATGGTCCTGCTCCCTTCTTTCATCTCACAGATATAGACAGCATCATCGTCTGTGGTGACGTTCTGGACAGTGAGCCGGCGATACGTGCCCTCTTCTTCGATGTTGTATTTCTTGCTCTGCCGGAGTTTGGTTTCCTCCTTGAACCAAGCTGTCTCTGTACTTGGAACAGGCACTTCGCATTGGAAGGTGGCAGATTCCTTCTCCCTCACTTCAAGATCCTGCAGTTTTTCCTTGAAGGGTATTGAGGGTTCTTAAGAGGATAAAAACAGAAAGCAGAAACAAGAGATTATAATGGTCTGTGGCAAGAGGTGTGCAAATAAGTCAATAGAAAAAAAATTAACCAACTACACTCCTTATTAATGATATTGATTTGTCTTGAGCTGCCATCCAAACCCATAATCAAGGCCTACTACAGTAGGTGTTCTGCTCTCACATTAAAAAAAAAAAAAAATCCTAGATCCCAGCAGAATTATTTTAAGGACTTATCTAAAAACGAAGCAGTATCAGTCTGAACTGCAGTACCTGCCCCACAACACCACACGGAGGACTTTGCTCTGATCCAAAGCAATGTGAGCACGTTGGTGGAGCATCACATCAATAAAGTCTGCTCTTGTGGCCCGCTCGTCCTCTAGCGTGAACACCTCTGCGTTGCACCTTGCCACTAAGTGACACCAACAAAATCAAGGGCAGGAGCCACCCACCCTGACTCTACACATAGCAACAGCCCCTTCACGTCAGAGTACAAGCCCTTAGAAGTAATGGTGCTACAGGTGGGTAAATAGCAAACAAGCTGGTCATGGGGAGAGGGCACAGGGCAGCAATTCTAGGTGAGTGTGAGCAGCTGAGCTGGTCAGCTGGTGCAAGAACCAATGTTTTAGGGGTCTTGCAGCAGAAGCAAGTTCAGTGGAGTGATCTGAAAGGACACAGAAAGATGAGAGGTGGCTGTGCACAGGACAGATGTGGGCGAAAGCACAGAAGTAGCTGATGGAGGAGGTTTTTGTTTTCCCCACCAGCATCAAAGGCTCTATATCACATTTTGTCAGTGACAATAAAGGAACTACAGACAGATCCCAAGTCTCTCAGCTGCCTCTGCTTTCCTCCAGCAGTGGAGCTGCAGTGTTCTGGCTTAGGGAGAAACCAGAGTGTAGACCAAACATGCAAAACAGCTGCATGGCAATAAGGGAAGACATTTTAGGAACAGAACGATGTTTAATTCCAATGACAGCTGCACTGTGAAATCATCCTGATAGCCCAGCACTAAACTGGAGAAAGGGGAGTTGGACAGCCTGTGGTAACAGCCACGGGACTGGTGCCACAGTCGTATCACGGACTCGGATTAGCCAGTGCTGACGCATCACCACTCATGCTTTGTGAGCGATCATGTCTTGACATGTACCTTCATCTTCCAATAACTACTGCACCAGCTCCCAGCCTTTTTTTTGTGGCTCCATTCTCCCTCTCCTTGACCACACACACTCCCAGGCTGGTAATGTCATGTGGTCACTAGCAGTCAGTAATGCCAGCTATTAGTCTAAGAGTCAAACAGGAGTAGACTTGTCTTAGATTTATAAGCCCATGCCCATAGTGGCACATCCCACTCAGCTTCACAGTGCTCTAGAGGTTGGAGAAACAAAAATCAAGGCCCTCAAACATCCCAGATCTGAGCTTTGATGTTCAGGAGCCTCCGTTTTGTAAAATTCAGATCTGATGGCAGCTCAGCGTCTGAGTCCATCACCTGTCCCCTCCTGCCCCACCATTAGGACAGGAGCTGCTGTGGGAGCAGTGCTGTCTTTGATCTGGTTTTCTCTTTTCTGAACTCAAGCCCTAGAAACTCATGGGTTCAGTTTTGCAGGTCTTTCATTCCCCCCCTGGCACAGCCACGATTGGAGCTGTCACGTAAAGACCTCCGACCATTTCTAGCTGAGCACAGCCTGCACAGAGATACCAGACCCTAAGGGCTTGACAGGACACCTGGAGGGAGCAATGCTATCTACTACCTTGTGTTATCCTGAGAGTAAAACCTGACTGGGAACCCATACAATACCTTTAGGAACAGGAAGGTGACTCTAGCTCACCATGTCAACTTGGTTATTTTCTTAAAATATGTTTTGCCTTAATGCACCTCAGTTCAAGGCAAGTCAAAGTCTTGCCTTCAAAAGCCTTCAGCGATGGTTACACACACCTGCTCTGCCCACACTCTACATGTTAATTATCTTTTTTTCTTTAACCAACAGGCAACTCAGAGTCCTGCCCTGCAATCAATCACCTCTGGAAATGCAATATCACCTCTGGAAGTGCCCCATGTAGTCAGGGGGAATGAAACAGTTGTAATTCTCATGCCATGGGAACAAGCAAGAGGATGAGACCAAGAAATCATTAATCAGAAGGGTGCCAGCCTCTGAGAGGTGGATGCAGTGTTGCTGTGTGAGATAGGTGGGAGTCTGGTTCTGACAATGAGAACACACAGACATGCCCAAGGGCCAGAAGAAAATATGAGATGCACCTGAGAAGCACACAAGTGTATTCTCATACTTGGAGCAACTGGCCATATCATTAACTGCTCTCCCTTTACAGTCACTAAGCAGTATCTAAAGTTAAAAGAAAAAAAAAAAAGCTACTCTAGGAAAAACCTCTTAAATGTACAAATGTTGGTTGATTGGTTTTGTATGTGTTGCAGTAACAGCACTGCTTTTCCAGGCAGGAAAAGTAGATGCAAAGCCATCTTTGGCAGCTTGGGGTCACAGATATCCTCAGAATACACGTTTGCTTTTGTCCTACTGACACGTGCACACACGTCTTATCTCACTCTGAATGGAGCTTCAGAGAGACAGCAGCTGATAAACTGAATCAAAGCCTGGGATTCACCCATCCCACTGCTTTTTTTGCTTTGGAGATGTCGGAGATGCTCCAAAACCCACCAGCCTCCTCTTCCTGAATATATCTTCATGCTCTGCATCGTCTAGCGTGTACCTGGTCAGACAGTAGGGGTTAATTTTGGAGAGGGGACTACAGAAGGACCATAGAGTAGGTCTACCTTTAGAGTAGCTGGAAAAGCAGTTCAAGTAGATGTTATTTCCTACAGAATCCAACCAAAAGTACGAAACAGTGTTTTTCTGATCACTCCAAATCCATCATTATCTAAAAACATTTAGTTCCATGAGAGGTCAGTGGTGTGAATTTGAATGGGAATTCTGCTTTGTCCTTGTAACACCTGGACTCCCAGGACATTGCTCATTTTCATTAACTCAGAGTGCCCTGACAGGTCATTTAATTTCATCTCTAGTATCAGTATGGTTTGGGTTTTTTAAAAATTTTTTGTCTGTACAGTTTTTTCTATTAATCTGGTTTTAGCCAAAGCAGAAATACTCATTAAGGAATATAATGAAGGCAATAATATTTCTAAAGAAGGAGAACTAAGAGATAAAATAAGAGATCTACAAAAACCTGCCTGTTGGGAAAAATGTGAGATAGAAACAGCAAAGCAAAACCCTGAGGGAGCACGGAGCAAGAGCAGCTCATGGAGTTAGCAGGAAACTGCAAGAGCTTAGATCAGATATGAATTTGGCTGCTTGTCTTGAGAACATATTTCTCCAGAGTGTCATAGGCTTTTTTGTTTGGTCCATACCAACCAAACTAGCAATGAGATGATGTTATTTTTTAAAAGCAGGTCCTGCTAATACATATTTTGCTAAGAATAGGTGCAGCCTGCAGAGAAGCCAATGTTTCCTTAACCTTCTCAAGGCATATCTGTCTGTTTGACCTGCTCTTCTCACTTCCCTACATTTCCTCTTGCCTATTCCTGGCCTTCTCATGGGCTCTCCGTTTATTATTCCAGAGTCAAGTTTTCCCTCTGCCTAACAAAAATGATCCAGTGAGAGTAAGAATATGGGAGCTATCTAAAGGTACATGGACAAGCTTCCACCATCTTGTGCCTTTGGTCTTCTTCCTAGTTACTGTGCTTTCCAAGTTTCCTTTCTACCTCCACATTTCTCAAGTTCTCTTTCAGATCTCCAATGTGACTGCCATGACAGTGGTCATCCAAAATAATTTCAGTTCAGAGGGAAAATAAAGTGGCCTCAGCACCAGTCTGTTTTTCCAGTCTCCATCCTATCTGGCTTGCAACCTTTAACCTTTCCATACAGTATCTGATTACTGTATTCGGGGACTCAGATGAACCTTGCTTGGCCCAGGCCCAAGGATGGAGACCTGTACGCTGTTCTTGCTAACTTTACACATGGCCTAGGGACATCTTCAAAGCCTTCAGGAGATTCAAGTTGGTTATTCGTGTTCCTCCCAGCCTCTCTGCTCTTTGGTTTGTCAAAGAGGTTTACTCTTGGGAAGCATGTCCTAACTTCTTTTACACCTCACATTTCAGCATACGGCTTGTGATTTTATCCCTGCTCTAGACACATTTCTGAATTGGAGTAATCAGCTCTTGGTTTTCCATAATTGTGAGAGTGACTCTGCCCTGTAGCCTCTCCTTTGAGGTTTACATCTGATTCACTACATTTCATTTAGGAACAGCTCAAAAATCTCTTTTTTTCAGCTCAGTGATCTTTAAGGCATGGGCTCAGCAAAGTGCTTACAAATATGTTGGGTCCCTAGGTCTAGGGCCTAGAATGACAGAATATAGGAGGCTTTCTAGAGAAGGTTTGACCTGTGCCCAGTCCTATGTCCTGAGAGACTGCTAAAAGCCACCTTACAGACAGGATGTTGGGCTAGGTAGTCTTTTTCTATTATTACCTTTAAAAGACCCATAAATATTCTCATTCAGATTCTTGTGTTGAAATTCTGTGACCCAAAATGCCAGATCATATTTAAACCCATGAAGCTTGTGTTTCCTGGTACGTGTGTCTATGGATCTATGGACACAACCTGTGGATGCAGCATCACAGGCTCTACAAAGATGCTGTTACCTGCAGAAAGACCAGTGCAGCAGCATGGTGCTTACCAAGGGTGGCTGCTTGGAGAATTTAACCTCTTCTGCATGACTGAGCAAAGAGAAGGTTGTTTAGAGACCTACCTCTCTAAACCCGATGGCAGATGAACTAATGGCATCACCAATGGCACAAACAACAGAATTAAGAGCTCCTTCACTGCTACATCATTCTGAGCTGTCTTTGGAGGGCTGAGAAGGACTTCTGGTGACACAAAGGAAAGTCATTATTCAGGGCCTAATTATAACCAACACACGTAGATTTTCCATGGCAGCCTTGGCCTGGTCAGAAAGCCCAATATGGTATAGCGTGACAAAGAAACAGTCCATAAACATTCCCACTTAAGCCCTCTGACTCACAGGCATCTCTTGACAATGGACATTGATCGATAACTTTTTCCCATGGTGCTCGCTCCCAGACCTGCTGCTTCGCATGCCTTCCCCATCTCCTTTGGAAAAGCCTGCAGCCATTGAGAATAATTAAAGAAGCGTGGGTAGAGGGGAGGGTGTTTATCTTTGCAAGACAGGTGTTGGGCAAGTAAGAGAGCTTGAGCCATCCTCAAAGTCAACCCCTACCCAAGGGCCAGGCTCGGTCTTCAGCTCCGAGTCCTGACTCATGAGGTAATCACAGCTTTTGGAAGAGGACATATGCCCTTCCCAACACCACTCAGCACCTCCAAGGGATAGCAACGAGTGGGACAAGTGCCAGCGAGTTCCACGGGTCAGGTGTCACTGATGGACAGGGGACCGAGTCACTGACGGGAAAGACGGTGAGTGTGAAAGGAGAGGTCCAGAAAAGGGAAACCAGAAAACCGAAGAAAAGCTCAGAGCCTTAAAGATGGGTATGAAACACCGACCGTTCCTACTCGTTTGGATTTCTAATTTATTTTGCTGCCAGTCAAAAACATCTATTTTGCCACTCAGGTGCCACTCTCTTTTACATCTGAGATTTAATTTACAGGTGCTGCCTGGGTTGCAAACTGCCTGCTGTAACCTTGCCAAATGGGACAGCAGCTTGAAAATTTAGAGCTTCCTTTGTGAAAATGTGTGTCACGTTTTTGTCGCCATTCTGAAGAACTTGGTCTGACCTCCACCAGCATTGAGGGACCCTCTGAAAGCAAGTTATTCACCACTGACCACAGCAAACACAGGTATCCTGGACCTGGTAGAGTTCTGGGAGCATAAAAGGACTGCAGGCTATCCAGCAACACAAGCTAGGAAAAGGCCAAAGAGCCTGGCAAGAACAAGACTGCTGGTGGGTCACTGTACAGGAAAATTGAGATGGACTGTAATTAGAGTTGGAGTAGGTCCCCCAAGGGATCCAAGGCAGCCTGACACACTCAGCTTGCAGGGAGGAGTTTCCTCTGCTACTGCTTAAATGGCAGGTGTGTGCCAGTTTGACTAAACACGGAGGCGGATATAAACCCAGATGTGATGAAAGCCTGGAGGGTAAGATGGGACTTTAGCAGTCACTGATCCAGAGGATGGTAAGGGATCTGTTAGATTACTATAAAACCAGGATGGATGGGAGCTTTAGAGATCTGGTTCACCCCAGCTGCCCCACAAACAGCCAGTTCCACATCATCCATCCCTGACTGGTGCCCATTTATTGCCCTTCCTAACCGCCCCCAGTGATAAGAGTCTCCCCCCCGGTCATCTATTCCAGTACTTAACGCCCTTTTACAGCTGGACGGCTTTATTCATGTCCAACCCACACTCCTTTGCAGCAGCTCGGTGGCAGAAGTTTTGTTCATGCTCCCACCCCAATTCAGAAGTGCATTGGCTGTCTCCTCGCAAGCACGTCCACCCCAGTGAGAAGCACAAGCACCCACCTTTGACGGTGACGAGCACGGAGCTGTACGTCTGGCCTGCCAGGTTGGAAGCCGTGCAGGTGTACAGCCCGTTGTCTACCTGCTTGCAGAAGAGGATCTTCAGCACAAAGTTCTCCTGATCGTCCTCGTAGATGACGTGCCGCCGCCCTTCCAAAATGACCTCGTTGTCCTTCTTCCACACAATCTCGGGCTTGGGCTCGCCCGTCACGTAGCAGCTCAGCTTGGCGTGCTTCCCCTCCGTCACGCTGCACGTGCGTGTCAGCGCCCCAAAAGTCGCGTTGCGGGCCCCTTTGGTGGTCAGCCCAGCCACCCTTTCGTAATCTCGGGAAAGACTGTAGCCGATGCCAGACAACCCTTCTGCCATGGAGTAAGACTGGGCAGACGTTGAATCGAGAGCCCCGTGAGAGATGTCCAGCTTCCTGATCTCCTCCCGCCTCTTTTGCAAGTGCGACAACAAGGATGCCGTCTTGCCGCAGCTGGTATCGAAGTGGCTGCTGCTGCCCGGGTTGGAAAAACCCTGCGTTTCCACCACCAGCGCAGCCGAAGCGCTGGCGGAGCCGATGGGATTCTCTGCCCGGCAGGTGTAGGTGCCGCTGTCCCCAAGCCGGGCTCGCTGGATGGTGAGAGCGTTTGACTCCCCAGCAGACTCAATCTGGAAGCGTCCAGCATCAGCCTGGTTCTGCAGGTGTCTCCCATCCTTCTCCCAGTTGACCGAGAGGGGAGGGCTGCCCTGGACTTTGCATTTGAACATGGCATCTTCTCCCAATGTTACTTTGATGGAGGAGGGTTTCTGGATGAAGTACGGGGCTGACTCCGTTACTGTGGTCTCCTCTCCAACTTTGATGCTGACAGCTGCAAAAGCTTCCCCAATGGTGTTCTTGGCCCGGCAGATGTATTGGCCGCTGTCCTCCAGGTTCAGATCATAGATTGTTAGCCGATAGAGATCCCCATCTTCCGTGGTTTTAAACCTTCCTCCAGACTGGACTGGAAGTTTATCCTTTTCCCAGCTCACAACTGGGATGGGGTTTCCAATGATCTGGCAGCTCAAGGTGGCATCCTTCCCCACAGACACCATAAACGCCTTAGGTCGGGTCAAGAACCGGGGGACTCCACTGAACGAGCTGTAATCCATCTCGGTTTCCTTCCTAAAGGGCGAGAAAGAAAAATGTCAAGGGAGAGCAGATTAGATGGTGCAGGCAAAGAATTGCTGCCCTTCCACAGTGTCAGGGTGTTTTGTCATCTAGAACAGTCACATTTTTATTGTCCTTCTCATTATGGGTGAGAAGGCCTTGCAATATTTTAGGTCCTGCAGATTTCTTAGATTTGAGCTCAATAAACTGCTGACAGAGAAGGTAGCTCACTTCCCCACAGCAGTCACTGGGTAAAATACAAGTCTTTGGGCAGTTCATAAAGAACATGATGGTCCCTTTCAGCTTTGGTACTAGGAAAGTGACCTGCACTAATGCTACATAACGTATGGGCTAGTTCTGTAGCCATAGAGAAATAAATGGACATTATATTCTGAGATGTGTCTACCCATCAAGATACCTCCTCCATCAAGCTCATCTCCTCTTCATTTTCATCTCTTTTTCTATCTCATTGCCCTTGCTCTTTTCAAATTGTCTCTTTCTCCTTACCTTTTTTTTTTGCCTTTTTTTTTTTTTTTTTTAATTTCTGCTTCTACAACATGCTTCATGTCTCCTCTTGCCCTCCCTGGTCATTACCCATCCCTAGGCCTTGTTCTCTGAACCACATTCACACAGACCTTACAGCAAACCCCTTTCCTGCAGCAGCCAGCCTTTAGGAGGACGCACAGGTACGCCTGTCATATTATTGACGATATTTCTCTTTATTCACAGCTTCTTTTCAACACAACCACTGAGATACAGCTACTTTGACGGCAACAGTAGCCGATGAGTATCTATGGCTTATATACAGCCTCATCCAGATGGTGTAGGGCCAGAGACAGCTGCAACGAGGCTGGGTGTTTCTTATCGCCTGTTTATTCTCAGCTGCTCTCAGAGGGCACCAACCTGCAGCTGTTTGATGATACGGACCAGCCAAGGGGACGAGGCTTAGGCAGCATTCAAAACTAAAGCTCATGGCAACTCTGGTGCTATTGTGTCCCGAGAAAGTAAAAAAAAAAAAAAAAAAAAAAAAAAAAATCAGTGGCACTAATCTTTACAGCCATGTTCACTTACACACAGAATCTATCCATCCCTGTTCAGCTGGAGAGCAATTCAACAGAGGTCACTGCCTTCAGGGTCCCCTTCAAGTCCACCTAGCACACAAACATTTCTTGCTTCTTCACTGCTCCTTACATGGATTCCTGGATGTCCTTCCCCTTCTGCTTCTAATCCTCCAGGAAGCCCTTTCCCATGCATTGGCTAGGATATACTTTGATAAGTATAGGACAGCTAGGAGCCTGGTCTTCACCCCATTAGCACCAGTAACTGTGCACCAGCTGACTCTCCCTGGGAGCAGGATTAGACCTGATGATACTGCTCTGTATGGAGAGCAAGCGCCCAAGCTCCAAGCCTCTCTGGAAGTCCTACTCAGAAGACTTGAGTGCACTGTTTCTCTCCAAGCTACTATATCTCTTTGGCCTCACGATGCCAGACGCTCCTGTCTTAGCAAGTTCATGCAGCTCCTGCCTGAGCTGTATGGACGGTCTCTACCATGGGGCGATTGAAGTGCTGGTGTCACATCTGTGCTTTTTCACCTTCAAAGTGCCACACAAAGCAAAGCGACCAGGGCACCGTGCGTTGTAACTCAGAAAGGAAATATTAACCAGTCACTGCGACAGAAATATCCTTCTTAATCCTACAGCAGTTTGGCTTCCCCGCTGGCCACAAATCCACCCACTCCCTCACCCAATGGCAGATGCTCTCACACCCCCCCCCCCGCCCCGACCTCCAGCAGAAGTCGGTAGGAGCAGGCCAAAAACCTGCTTTTGTTTCTTGAGTCACCATTTGAGCAGAGGTTTCATTATTTTTTCCATCCTCCTCCAGCTCCTGTTGCGGTGTGTTAACGTTAAGGTGCAGATCACTGATGGCACCACGGAGTGGGGGTTGGACTGACCTGCTGCATGACCTTGGGGAAATCACTTATTTTCCCTCTGTCTTGGCTCCCTTCTCATTTCTTCTTCATATCAAGACAGGGATGGTCTCATAAATAATTATGTGCACAGTGTATATATGACAATGTACTTGCTGGAGTATATGACAAATCATGCATGAAAATTAATAACAGATTACAATTTTTCATTCCATTTACACTGCTGGGGATTGAAAGACACAAATTGCCATTAAAGCTAAATACTGAGAAAGCGGTGGCACAAAAATACAAAATGTATTCATTACCAATAATAATCATTATTACCATTGAAGATGGTATAGCTGAGCTAACCTTCAAACTTCATTTGGGCCACAGATCTAAGGCAGAAAGAAACTCACTCTTCTTTCTATATTTAACAGAAGAAATACACTATGTACTATCCTATCCTGTCTCTTGCCCTCCAAAGAACATATGAAACTTTTAAGAAGCAGTCAGAGACTCTTCCCTTTAGACAAAATTGATCCTTTCTAAACTAATTCATATTTGGTTGCTTTTGTTTCCTGGTATCAAGCAAATTCCATTATTCCACCAAAACCCTTTAGACATTAAAGAAAATGCTTTCAAAGCTTAAATCTGGGGGGAAACAAAAGAAGAAAAAGGTAATGGGGAAAAATCATTCTTAGTAAACACTAATAGTGCAAAGAATGATTGACTTGCAGTCATTAATGCTAAGACCAACTGACTTTCTGTAGAGTGGTCGCCTTCAATACCAGTTGCAATGAATATACAGAACTATTTTTCCCTTGGTCTCAAACTGGTCCAGAAATCTGTGAACTAGCTTGCACTTCTTTAGTCCCTCTTACTACCTTCAACCTTTGCCCTCACTTGAGCTTTAAAATGTATTTTCCATAAACACTTGCAAAGCTTCAAGCAGAGAAGCTGCATCAATGGTTAGAAGACACATATACGAGCCTTGGGCTTGAGACAAAGTACATTGAAGTGAGTGGAATTTTCCACTGAAGCCAATTGATTGACATTCAGTCTTCTGCTAATTTGGGGAAGGAGCATTTCAATGTTCAGAGGAGGCTGGGATTCAAGTTCATCTTTGGAGAATCCAGTAGTAACATTCGCTACATTAACTAAGAATTAACAATCAAAACACAGACTCGGAGATCATGTCCTAATCTTTCCCAGCCATTATCTTGAATATCTGGTTGTACTGTGCCATCAAAGCACTTGGATCCATCTTTAGAAGACATTGCCATGTCTCATCCTTCCTAGGTCCCTAGTTGTTTCTAACAGATGTGTCACTCTGACCCATTTCTAGCTTCAAATCCTTAGCATCAAAAAGAGCAAAAAAATAAAGTTGCTTCATTTCTCCTTCAAACTGGGCTCTGCATAATGTGGAGAAGTGCCTGGAGCAGAGAGATGGCTACTGGCACAAGAGGTGCCTGCCTGGGAGCCAGCTGGTGACCTTCCAGAAAACAGTGGCTTCCCTCAAACCACCTGCGTGCTGTTTTCCTTGCCCAGTCCCCAGGAGATGTTTCCATGCCTGGAGAAGAGCTCTGCTCTGCGGGAGCACGGTGGATGCTCTCCAAGCCTGGTTTTCACAAGGGTGAGAGCAGGAATGCTGCTCAATTCCTAAAGCTCTTGTGCATCCTCCTCGCCTGCCCTAAAAAGTGCCCAAACAAGTCCCAGCTGCTCCCTGGTATCTCTGATAGTCAAGAACATTTAAATCACAGGGAAGATGCTGCATCTGGCCTGTTGCTCCTGAACCAGACTGGTGCAGCAAATCCATCCAAGATGCTTCTTTCCAGTGGCCACAGCCTCAAGGTCCACTCTCCCTCTCCCATTGCTACCAAACGCTCGCCCGCTGTTTGCAACTCGCTTCTCTCCAACAGGTACAAGCCACTGTGTCCGCAGACCTCCTAGTGCAAGGTGAATACCCCACGTCCCGTGCCGTAATCTGCATCACACCCTGCTCTCTACCAGCTTTCACCACATGCCCTCACGCTCGAGGGTTCTTATGCCATTATGGATGGCCGGGATGCCAGAAGAAAATCCAGGGAGCAGTGAAAACAGTGTGTGCTCATCAGTATTATTTCAGATTAGTTTCTGACATGGTAGGAAAGCAAAACAGGGTTTATGCCTTGCTATGCCACTGGCTTACTTTTATAATTGTGAGAAAGTCACTCAAACTCTTGAATCTTCAATCCCCGTCTGAAGAAGGGGATAAAAACCTCACCTTATGCATGTTGAGAGCATGAAATCCAGTACCAGGCATGAAATCCTAACCTGCGGCAAGGATGAAGCTGTAATCTAACGCTCAGACAGATCAAATAGTTTAGATAGGCTGCACTAGATAAACTACATTTTATAAGTTTAAATGGGATAAAATGCATCGCATTAGATTAGGCTGATAAATAGATTTAGGAGTAAGAGGGAGAGGACAGCCTTGAAAACATACTGAAAGGACAAGATTTAATATTTCTACAGTGTAACTTGCTGATCAATTTAGTAAACCATTACACTAATTCAGATTCTTTATACGTACATTCAAACTTCAAAAAAAAAGTAACTCTCTGCAAGTGCCAGGACAGCTCCCTTGCAAGTGATAGGACTGACAACAAAGCATGAATAAACCTAGTCAATGCAGATGCCCTTTCCAATTAATCTCAGACATTTGCCAGTGTCATATTTCTCCTTGTAATCCCTCTGTGATTAATCATTTGCAGCAGAGATCACATTCCCATCTGGGTATTTCTGAGCATGCCGAAGGCAAAGTAATTTTACTTATGTCTTTATTCTTTCAAGTTTTCACTGGTTTATGTTTGGAGGAAAGAGGCACAAGGGCACAGACCTGTCAGGTAATGCAAATAAATCAAATCACTGTCCAGGAACCAACACACGGCCACGCGGCCAGTCAAGGCGTCCTACCCACTCCTGTCCTCACTGTTTTCGGTCTCTGCCCCACACCTGCTTCCCCATGGACAAGCGAGCAAGTCCCTTGCAGTGGGAACTACCACAGACTACTCCAGCTCCTGCCGGAGGGATCTGAGGTGGTGCTCACCAGGAGAGTCATCAGGAGATGGAGATTCCTGATGGAGAGTCCCGATGGTGGTACCATCACTCTCTTGACCTCCCACGACTGATTCACTGTGCTGTGCTGGCTGATGGGTTGGTTTCGTGTTGCTTCATCAATGTTGAGCCGCATCTGGAAAACCTTCAACAACTTCTTAGCAGATAGAGGTCCCACACTGTGGCATATTGCCCCCCAAGCAGTCAGCTGCCTATGATGATGCTCTTTCTTTGGCATGAGGGAGGACAGGGGTGGCAGGATATTCTCTGTCCAAGCCTTTCAATTCAATGGTTAGAAAGGGAACCCTGTCCACCATGACCTTGGGCAAAGAGCAAAAAGCACCGTGCAAACCATCTCATAAAATATTCCCAAGATAAATGCAGCCACAAGTAGCACACCTGCATAACCGGAGACTTTGGGGACGTAAAGCCCAGGTGAGGACAGACACATAGACCTAGAGACCACTGAAGTCTGAATACAGATCAGGAGCATGGAGGTTCTCTCCAATACCATGTTAAGAGTCATCCCATGCTTGCTTGCTCATTCTCTCAATCCTCGTTTATCCTTTCTTTGCTGAAGCAGCAAACTGTTGATCTGGGGTCATCTTCTTGCTGTTAGAGTTCATATTTCCTGCACTTTCTCCACAATGCCAACTGCTAAGCCTTGCATTCCTTCCTCTCCTGATGGGAAAAGGTAAGATTCACAGGGAACCTCCCACCTCTGGATCCCTGGGTTTCAAAAAATACCACTAAACCAGAAACTTTAGATAAAAATCAAGGCAGCACTATTATTACTATAGTTTACATGAGATATCTGCGTGTGTTGTTCCATCTAAAAACATCAGGAAATGGCATCTGTGGGTGGGAAGGGAAGTTGACAGGTCATAAAATGGGAAGTGCAGATTTCCTTTGATGTTTAAAGTTCTGCTGAGGGAAAACAGCGGTAACCCAGCTGCCCCTGTTACTTCTAACAACCTCCCAGGGAACAGACAACTTTGAAATAGCACAAGTATTCAGTGTCAGCTGCAAGCTTAGTGACATCGGATGGGCACAGATGGACTCCCACAAGCCATTACACACCAGACAGGATGCTTTAGGGGTGAAATGCACACCAGCACACCCAGTGCTACGTGCCCATTACGTCTCTAAATCAGGTGTAAGTAGAGATTTGCGCCAATGCACTAATCCGAGACAGCAGAATTTATCTGATGCCCGTTTCATCAGAGCAGGAACAGTATCTGTCACTGAGGAGCCGGACTCAGAGCTTAGCTTGGGCTACTCTAAATTCCACTTCAGTGAGGGACAACAGATTTTAGCATGTTCAAAGATCATTTGATGTACAGATTGAAGAGCTTTCCGTGGTAGTTTGGAGGATTGGTCTCCACGCACTGTAGGAGATGCAGGACACAGAGTACCTGTAATAAACTAAGCTCATTGCAATAAGCTTCTAACTCAATTCGGAGTAAGGCTCATTTGCATTCCCTGTCATCTATTGCCTCCTCAAAGTCCACAGGAGACATTAAGGGAAATTTCACAGCAGGCCAGTGGCTAACATGATGTTAAACTTGGTGAGCAGCCCTCAGCAAAACGATGGCTAAGCTCAAGGCAAGACAACCTTACATTTGTGACCTTCAGGGTAGGGTTAAACACGCACCGTCTAGGAAGGGACCTGCATCACCTCATGCTCCCAGTATTAACCCTTTATCAATCACCTGAATATTTCCAATGACTGGCAGCAAAGGAAAGAGTCAAACCGTTAGAAAATTCCAACAAGAAACAAGAACAAATCGCAGTTTGTGCATTCTACCAGACAAGGCAGTCCAATCACCCTCCAGTCACATAAGTAAGCATACCCTTAATGTTAAACATGGGAGACTGAAGCCACTTAGATGATTTATATGGTTAAAGCACGTATTATCTTTCCTCTTTGATATAGAGACAGACTTATTGGTTATAAAGCTTATCCCTCTTTTAACCTTATAGCCAGCAATCACTTTCCACCAACACACTAATAGCTTCAAGAAGCTCCATGCAAGGAAGGAACTTCTTCCTACTTGGTCTTTGCTGCAGCATAGGGACTTCACTTTGGATTCCCCCCTCAATGGAGCTACAGAACAACCCCAGAAACTTCCAGAGGACTAAAACTGCTCAGATCAGCCCCTCAAGACTCCATGGCAGCATCTTTTCCTTTTATTCTTCTGAGCCTAAAGGCACCCAGGCTGCTCCGACAATGTGTAAATAAAGGCTACAGCACAAGGGAGGTCTCGGGCATACAGCGATGCTCATTCCTGCTCTGTGGGGGTGAGAAGGTGGGAGACAAGTACAGGGAAAAGACAAAAATTCTGGATTTGCCACCCTGGGGACAGAAACAGAGCGATGTAAACTCTAGCAATTTCACCACAAATTTCACCCAACTGGATTTTGCTTTACACACAGCCCCTGGAGAGAAGTGGCTATGGCAGAATCCCAGCTGTAGGTACACCCCGGCATCTGCTCAGCTGACAAAGACAGACAACTTGAGCCAGGTGAGCTTTAAAGGTTCGGAGTGGATTCACACTGGTTTATTTTACTTTATTAGTCTCATGGTTTAGAAGGCTAGACTTTTACATGTCTGGAGTTGGCAGCACTAATGCATGTTTCCTCTCCACATGCATAAGTGCATGTACCTTTCTCTCCCTCACACAAATAAAACCAGCGCTGAACCAAATAATCCCAACTCTTAAATCCTTTGCACTAACAGAAAAATAAACTCGCTTTTATTAAGCTAGAAACACTGCCTCAAGTTTTAGCACATGCGATTTCCTACGCGAGGGCGTTGCGGGATCACAACTCCCATGGGGACAAAGAATTCCCTTGGTGACAATTAGCAGCAAGGCTCCAACATAAGCCCTTGTATTTTAACAAGTGGACGTCATTGTCATTACAGCCACTCCACCCCATTGAGCTGTAAGGCCGAAAATAGCCTCAGCTGTCGAGCTCCATCTCTCGTCAGAGCCATTTGTAGAAGCACGAGGAGGGTGGGGGGCTGCAGTGTGAATCGGTATTGACACTGGAGAGAAGCTCAGAGGGAAAAAAAGCCCTTGCTGAAGAGAAAAGCAGCACTGAGATTATGCCCTAGAAATTAAACTTTTAAAAACACTACTTGCTGCCACCTCTCCGCAGGAAACTTATTTTTTCCAGGTTCTTCATGCACACTGCTATCTCAAATTCGGGGACAAAATGTATCAAATACAATCAACAGCTTTAAACCTGATTTTCCTCTCTTTTCTCCTCTCGAGATTAATCTTTGCTCTTTTGATAACGTGGTCAGAAGTAGATAAGCAAAGCAATCCATATTTGGTTCAGACCAGAAGAAGGATGTATTTACTATCTGTACCTTCAGCTCCATCTTCAATTATGTTTCGCAAAGCAAGACGTACTCCAGCACAGTAACACTGGCACAGAAATAACCTCACCCCTCCCTCAGCTACTAAAAACATTCTCTATTTTCTGCTGGATATCAGCATCCCCGAGTCCTCTTCTCTTTAGATGAAGGTTTAGGTCTTACCTGGAGTCTCGTCACAGTCTGAGGAGAAACAAAGCTCTGGGCAGGGTAAGAAAAAGCCGATTCCTACTGCGATGACAGAAGGGGGAAGGGGGAAAAGGGGAACAGAGGACATGGGGAGACCATGTTGGTTTTGGTTCCCCCTTCCCCTTTCCCCTCCTCCAGGAAAATAAAACAGAAACCCCAGCGATGGCAGGGACCTGAGGCAGAAGGTCCCCCCGAGTCCCCCGGCAGTGACTTTTGGCTGTGCCAAAACACTTTTTTGGCTGTGCCACCCCCCCACCCCCACCCCTCCTCTGGGTTGTCGTCCTCCAGTCAAATCGCTGATGCGCTTTGCTTCCCCCTCTGCAGCCCAGCTCCAAAATAGCTCAGGGTGTCATTTGCCGGGGAGATTAAATTTCCTGCAAGAGAGAGAGGCGAAAGGGCATCATTTGAGCGACTCGCTGGGACGGTCCGGCAACGGCGGGGTCGGGGGGGGACCCGTCAGATGGAGGGATGTCTTTGGTGGTGTGGGGGACAGGCTGCGGCGACAGGGTGGGTCAGAACCGGTCCTCGAGGGTCCGTCCCAAAGCCAAGCGATAAACATGACGCAGGGACTCGGGAACAGGCAGCTTCCAACTTATCGGCGTTGCACGCTAGACAGGAATTCTTTTCCAAAGGCATCAGATCAATAGTAGGTTTATTTATAACCTCCCAGGCAGGAGTTGATACAATGGCGAATAAACGGCAAGTTAATAAACCTAAGTGTGTTTCTCCCTTTCTTAACCTAAGCATCTCTCTCCCTAACTTTTTGCAGCATGAACCTGAAGCGTCTGCAAAAATGGCGTGAGTTGCGCATGCATTGCACCGCAGAGGCTCAAGATCGTATTTTCTATAATTACCAGTAAAATTGCTATTTTTTTAACACTTTCCTGAACACGGAGTTCACACCAACTCTTATTAACAATCAAAGTATTTTGAATTTAAAAGTCGCTTCTGCTAACGATAGAGGAGCTAGAAGAGAGGCTGGCAGGCTCCCCCACAACCACTTTACCCCTGCGCAGCTATCAGGAATGAACTACAAGATACGCTTATTTTTGGCAGTAAACACAGCAGATAACGTGCTGCACAGTCCGAGGGCGTGGATCAGCTAAAGACACAACAGTATGTTGTGTTTACTCACTTTTCAGGGCATAAAAACACCAGCAGGGAAGCAAAATGGAGTTTTATTAGGGATTTTGGAAGCTGGGGTTGAAAAGAGTCAGAAGGACCAAAGATAGGGAACCGCAATAGCTGCAGTGTCCTATTATCAGGGCAGAGGAATGGCTGTTTCTGCCTTGCGCACAGTAGGACTCTCAACTTTTGAAGCCTCCAAGTCTTGCATTGGGTTCCAAGGGCATTTAGCTACTGGAAAATAAAACGTGGAAGAGACCCAGCATGACCTGAGTGCTAGTGGGATCTCCTTGAAAGCAGAGCTCAAGGAGAAGGTGACAAGGATGAAAAGCAGTAAGATCAGGAGGACCCCATTAACTTAGTGCAATGGGATGATCAAGGACAAGGACGCTGGTCAGAAGGAGACACCAAAGCTGGTTTCTCTGCGGGGAAGAAGCTGGGCAGTGGTTTGGTGTAGAAGCAGATGATGTTTCATCCCACGCGGTGACCTGCTAAGAGCAGGGCTGTCACCTGCTGGAGAACTGACCCAGGGATGGAAGAGAAAAAGCCACAACAAGTGGTAAACAAGTGGTAAGATAAACCTTCACCTTCCAAAGGGGGAAGAGAAAGGGTAGCATTGAGTAGTGACTCATTGGGAAGGGAGATGGAATGACCCACCTCTCAAATCTAACCATAAGCAATATGCTGCCCACCAGTGACCAAACTTGAGACACTGCAGAACGGTGACATGCTGTTGCCTCCAGCTCCCCACTCCTTTCAAGTCAGGACAGTCAGAATTTACCCACTGGGGCAAAACCAACCACAAAGTTATAGGATTGAGGGGAAAAAAAAGGTACCTAGATCTCAAGTGACACCTGAGCTGTCTGTGCATTAGCCAAGTAACTTTATCTGATGTTTAGGGACAGCTTTATGAAACCCATCTCCCCTCTTAAAGATACTGGCCATTCTGCTTGGTTCTTCCCTCTGTTTTGAAGATGGTTTAAAGTTTTAGCTGCAGGTGCAGTAGCGGATATCTACCAACAAACTTACAAAGACCTCCCAAAGACACAGAAAGGCTGCCCAAGTTTTGTTAGTAACAAAACTCAGCCCACCTTTGAATCAACTATTGCACAAGCTGAACGCAAAAAGAAATTATTTCTTACCAAGTCCTGCTTTGCACTTCAAGGTCTATCCCCAACCTGAAACTTAGAATAAATCGGTGTCCCATTTGGAGTAAACCAAAGCAAATTAAATGTTCCCCAGCTGCCCATGAAGCAGCCTTGCTTACGCTTCCCCATACTACGGGATCGAGCAAACTGTGGAGCACAGCAATTGCCAGAGGCACAAGGTGGATTCTTATGGGATTAAACGAGCAAATAGTGTCTTTCCTTCGACACATTGCTGTCCTCAAGGAAGAGCCGAGAAACAACACTTTATGAGCTCCACTTTTTTTTTTTTTTGTAATGTATGTAAGGGGCCAGCTGTACGTACTAGAATGACATAGTCATGACGGGTTCATTTTTACTACTGTCACAATTAGCAGCTCAAGGACCATTGGTAACTGATTGCTGGACACACGTGGCTGATGCTTCCCTGAAAAACAGAACAAATACCAGCGAAATTCTCCACCATAAATTTAGATGTAAGTAATGAACTCCATGCAGGCTCCACCGCCAGGACGCTGAAGAATGATTAGGTAATTAATATATAGTAATCACTATTTGCAGATGCTAATTATAAGACAAAGGCAACTGCATCAGCTCCACTTGGCAGCCCTGTGATGATGATACAAAAGCCTCTGCCAGGCTTCCAAACCACCATCTCTGATCCTGTTCACTCCTGAAATGAAGGCACATTTTTTGGAAGGGCTTCCAGGTGTGCAGCTTGTTGCCGTGGTTCACCTGGTGCCTATCAGAGATATGAACAAGAAAAGTCTTTTTATTTTGTCTTTAGCCAGCAAGCGAGACATGTGGAAGGTGGTGTTTATTTTAAGGAAGGCTTTTAAACGTGCTTTGTTGAGCACATTTGTGCAATCCTTTTACACTGGGAGGACAATCCTTCCTACGGTCCGAGGAGAAAGTGCCTAAACTGGGTTTAATGGCCCAGCTTATTGTCACCTGTTCACCTAATGGGAAAGAGGACCCTTGTCCGGATTGCCCCCCACATTGGTATATTGTCACGGAGCATTTATCTCGCCATTTAACTGCAAACTCCTTACACCTCATCTTACGGTGTCTGCCAGTATTCAGGACTAGCATCTTCTGGGCACCACACAGACTAGCAACAATCAATCTTTGTTCTCGCACTAGTGAGCCCTTTTTTGGATGCTGTGACTTGCCCTTATTATCTTGACATGAGTAGATTGCCCAAGATACCCTGAAAGGTCACTAAAACCGAGATGAATTGAAATAGCTACAGTACAGACTTATTTATCTACTGAGGAACTACAACATGTCATGGGTTTAAAATAAAAGAAAATCTATATATGATGAGCTAATAACAGTTTGAATTTATAGAGAGAATGATGAAAGGGTTGAAGGAGCCTGCATTTGAATGAAAACAGATAAAATGTCATCAAGTATGTTTTCTTCCCACTCCAAACATCTGGGAAACGTGCTTTAAATAGAAACTTACACTCACACGGTTTTAAAATACAGAAAAATCTTTCCTTGCACTTGAAAACTATATCTTTGGGCTTCAAAATTGCTCATCTAAACTCTTAAGTTGAAAGTAAAAGGATGCCAAATGGATTTAACTATAGTTTACAGACACTGAAACAAGCTGTGCCTCGTTTTCCTCTGAGAAATCAATTAAATTCTTTGAATTACTATAACTAGCAAGGCCTGAAGTGTTAGGTCTTATTTCAATATTTCTCTTAAGTACTAGATTTTTGTGCATAAAAAGGCAGGTTTTTTGTCAAAAAAAGATCCCTGCTTCTCCCTACAGGAGAATTTAATTTGATTTTTTTTCCCATGTGATACTGCACAAAAATTTAAAAGCTGAAACCATTTCTTCTTCTGAGTATTACTCAGTTTTTACAGAAAACTAAAAAAAATCCCAAGGTTTTGTCTCCCTACCTAACATTAAGAATAATTCAGGAAAAAAAAAAAAACAATGCTAATAAAAATTTCACAGTCAAATAACCCACAGACAACACAAGATATTTTTCCTACCACATCTAATACTGGTAGGTAAGACCACCTAATTCTGTGTTAAACATCACTAGATTACCAGCAGTTCCCTAAAGCACTCCTAATGTAAGGGAGCATATTGCCCCCCCAAAAAGGTTACATATGCCTGGCAATGTTAATTGATAGAGTCATGGAGGACACAGAAAATTAATATATTACAAAGGCAAATCAAAGTATTACATGGAGTTAAAAAGAGAACAGAGGTGCTGCATTAATTCTTTTTAAAGGGCAGCTTTTCAGAAATTTAGGAAAAACTGCTTTGTGAACAGACAACAACGAAAAGGCAAAACTGACGCGTGCTTGCCTGGCTTGGTGTTAAAAGCTTCCAAAAAAGTTTATAAAGGTTCCTAGATCTTTTTCAGTGCTTCCCTGCTTTTAATGTTAAGACATTAAACCTTTTTTCTACATAGCTAATCTAAAATAAGTTCCTAAATTCTAAAACTCCTCCTGTAATTTAACCCTATATACCCTGAACAGGAAAGACACGTGGTGCCCTTCCAGTTTGGCAGGACGCCTGGAGACGTTTGAAGACCACCACCTCCACTCCTATCTCCTTTTCTCTGGCCCAAATGCCCCTAATTTTTTTCCGACCCTGGTCATTTCCATCGCTCTCAGCTGGACCGACTCCAGCTGTCTACATCAATTTGAAGAGCGAGGACCAGACCCGGGCACAGCCCTCCGGCTCCTGCCTTATCAGGGAAGATCAGAAGGATTTTTTCGGACGTGCCGCTGCTTACCCCTGCCTTTGTACACCCCGTTAGGGATTTTTTTTTTGCCTATTTCAAAACAGCCGGGCATTGTTGATCCCAAATCCACTTGTGCTTCCCGGTAATCCCCAAATCCTTCACAGAACTGCACCTGAGCAGCATTTTCCTATGCTGTCATTGAGCACTAGATTATTTTTTAACCCTTTCAGAGAACTTCATATACTTTTTTTTCATTCACAAATTTGTGATTGTGGAACTCTAAGCCTGACTTACCAAAGTCTAAAGACACCCTGACAAAATCCGATTTTCAGTAAAAATATTATTAGTGCACCGACAGCACAGCCTGTTTGATTCTGCTTGGCAAATCCTTCCATTTTGACATTAAATCTTCAACAACTACACATTGAACAAAGCTCTGTACCCATTCTACTTATTCTACATCACATTCCAAAACCACTTACAAGACTATCTTAGAAAAGAGTGCCAAGTTTGTTTATTTTTTAATTCAATTTACACGACTTTGTTTCCTTTCTATCTCTAACAGTATCATACAAGGGAATTAGATGGAGCTGACAAAGCTTCACACAGGTTAACCGCGACTCTCCTCTTCAGCATCTTTTCAGTGCTTACAAGATAGGTTTTGACTTTTTGTTCCAATATCTGTCTGGGACTTGAAGTCCAAATAGCTGGCCTATAATTTATTCCCCCCCCCCATTTTAAAGGCAGAAGTATACTTGCCTTTCGCTGGTTTTCTGGACCATCAGGGGTTTCATGATTAATGTTGCCTCAGTTGTCTTCACCATCTGGCATATCGTAAGTACTCTACAACAAAGTTTGTGAGGTCCAGCCCATTTTAAAACATTTTTTGTTTTTATGTGCTTTCTAACTGATTTCTTACCTGTTAGAGACAGAGGCATTTACCCTTCTGTTACAGGCATTAACTATGACACTCACCTGGTTGCAGCCTGCTTTGTAGTATGTAAAAATAAAGTAAAAATTAAAAAAACAAATACATTTTTTAACAGCCCTCCTGCTTTACTGAATGTTCAAGCGACAGTTATTCAGTCTTTTTTTTATCCCTTATATAATTGTAAAATTATTTTTGTTATTCTTAAATCACTTGCTATTTGCATTTTATTTCATGCCTTAGCTTTTCATGCTCAACTCTGTTCAGGCACACACCGTCTTCAAGAGCACTTACATCCACAGCTAGAACAACAGTACAGTCACACTTATGTTTTCTGAATAGTCCACAAACCTTCCTTGTTTACCATGGCTCTGCTCTGAACAAGGGCATCACCATTTCTCTAAGTGCAACTCAAATTCACCCACATCTGAACTGTGTATAAGGGGGAAAAAAGTTCTTTACGAGGGTGGTGCAGCACTGGAACACGTACCCACAGAGTGGGATCTCCATCTCTGGATATAGGCAGAATTTGGGTGGAAAAGGCTCTGAGCTGTGAAACTGGCCCGGCTTTGAGCAGGAACAGGAGTAGATACTTCAAAAGTCCCTTACAATCTTATTTTATGTTATCATCCTATGAGCCGATCGGTTAACATCAAATGGTTTGGGTTGGAAGGGACCTTTGAAGGTCATCTGGTCCAACCCCCTGCCATGGGCAGGGACATCTTCAACTAGACCAGGTTGCTCAGAGCCCCGTCCAACCTGACCTTGAACTTTTCCAGGGATGGGACATCCACCACCTCTCTGGGTGACCTGTGCCAGGGTTTCACCACCCTCATCATCAAAAATGTCTTCCTTGGATCTACTCTGAATCTACCCTCTTTTAGTTTAAAACCATTACCAGTTCTTCTCTTAGAATGTGTTTCTTGGAGATTTCCCCTTTAAATCTGTCCATGAAACCTAATACTTCTTGAATATTATGTGGGTCATCTTTGATGTAAAGGGAATAATCCCCCTGCTCCAAGAATTAGGCTTCACTAGTTTCTCCATGGATTTATTCTCTACATGAAGAAAAAAAAATCATGCTGCTAGAAACAGACACTGGGTTTACCCCTTCTTCTCCACTGAGGGCAGTGCCATTGCCATAGCTAAATAACACACTTTGCACAAACGAGTCACTTTTTCAAATAGAACTGTTTCTCAAAAACTCTTCCATTGCTTTTAAGCTCTCTCTATGCCTCCCACGTGTGTTTTTCTTTGCATTTCTTCTTTTTCATTACTTCCTCTCTGTCACAACTTCACATCTTTAAATATTCCATCCTTTCTGAAAACCTGTCGATTCTTGTAGTGCAGGGTTTTTTCTGCAGCAAGCAGTGTTGCTCCTTGAGCAACCACCATTTTCCTGAAGGTTTAGATCCAGAAGCATTTTCATCATAGGCTTTGTACCACTGCACGTCGGCAGTTTGCTAGCTCTTGCCTCGCTACCCAGCAAGGTTTTATAGCAAAGTTTAAAAGGTACTATACTGGATACATTAGGATTTAATCCTGATGCAAGTTCTCTGTTTGTGAATAACTTCTTTGCTGAGCGGTGAAGATCTTAATACGCAATTACCTTGGATCACACACAGTCAACTGAAGAGATCGGGGGAAGGCCACCAGCTTTTGTATGTAAATGTTCAGACAACAGCAGGACATCAGAAGAAGTTAGAAACTGGTTTGCCTTATCGAATGTCTTTTACACAAGAAGTTTAAACCTTTTCAGAAAGTTAGCTAAAAGTAATGTCTATTTTTAAGTGCTTAAGTAGTACCACTGATGCCAATGGGATCCGACAGATGCTCTAAGCTAGGCGTATGCATAAATCTCTTCCTTGGTAGCGGTTTCAGTTAAGGGAGAGGTGTCAGCCTTGATAAAATTGTCTCATTTCCTCACCCCAAAGCTTCCCCAGACCTTGCCCAATGACTCAGCTCATCCCAGCGCCTACAGATCACCGCTGTCTGGCTGCGGACAGAAATATGCTGGAAATATTCCGCTCAAGAAATATGTTGGAGTGTCACCACAGCCTTTCTTCTGCCTCTCCAGTTCACCCAGCTCGTACTGTATCATGAGCAGAGCCTGTAGTGGCAGATGCAGCATTCTCCTTCTTGTTAATACACCACCCTGTGATCAATGGCAATGAATGTTTCACTCAAAAATAAAACTTTCATGACTACATTACTATTGGGTGAGGCGAGTTCTGCTTTCCAGGGATTACCTAATTGAGTGCATGTCCTATTTATTACTTATTTTGGACCTGCTGGAAAAGCTAATACTGATGTCTAACCTCTAATTTCTTCTGACATCCCTATTATCAAGCTATCCAAGTACAATCCAGTCATGATCAATGTCTGTGTCTAAGGCTGAATCTGAAAGAGACGTGGTATTCTCAGCTCTGAATTAAGAAAAGTGGTTATAAACACACCAGTTGATAGGTAAGGGAAGATTTAGATCAGAGGGTGACAATCAGGTTGTTTTTTACAACAAAGCTCTCAATTATTTTAGTCATCTTAAAATCACCTCTTTTTTTTTTAATTATTTGGAAGTATAAATCATTGGGTTTGTTGGTTTGGGTAGGTTTTTTTTCATTATCCTCTGGAAGGCAGGCAAAGGTCCCTCAGGAAAGAAGGAAGGAATAAGCACCAAGTTTTCATTAGTGTCTACTCTTCTGAAAGGGACCTATTAAAAGAGCAATTTAATTTACAAGATAAACAGCAGCAATACTTCATATTTCAATCATAGGTAGATTATAAGAACATATTTGTATTGAAATAGTAATGGTATTAACATCGCACAACTTATAAAATTTAAGAATGAAGATAAACTTTAATCTTCCAGTGTTAAATGCTAAAACTCATGGAGAGTGCATTTGTTATTCTCCCTGGTGAACATGGATGGCTGTCACCAGATTTACAGACTCCTGCAGTCGCTTGTAAAATACCTGAGGGGTGACTTTGTGTCCTTGCACGCCAGTGTAAGCTTGTCTCTTGTACCTTAACTGTTTCCCTAAATTTCGAGGCAAAATTTTTGCAGGTTATCTAATGATAGATATTTATACAATTATTTCTACAACTATTCATTGTAGGCAGTCGCACTTACAGAACTTTAGTGTGGTTATGTCCCAAGAGGACGGAATATATGGAATATAACTTTGCTTACTGATAAAGGATGCCTACGCTGAACAGAGGGAAAACACAAGCTGTTGCTACCATCCACTCTCAGCTGGACTACACCGACTCTGTCCTCTCTGAACAGCAACAGCAGCACAAACAATAAAAGCACACCATTCCCAGGAGGTGTTCACACAGCACGCGGGATGAACACAGCTATAAGATCTGCAAGAAGAGCGTAGTCACTTACTCTGTAGAAAATTTATGAGGCCTGAGTAAATGCACAAAGTGAATTCTAGCCACACCTCCATCCCCATTTCTTTCAGGTGGCCACCGTATCAAAATGCACCATTCATTCGACTATCCTGATAACAACCCCTGGCATGAGCAAGACAGATTTTATTTCCTCCATTAAAACCTGTGACTTCATATGGCTCATCCCTCTTAAGTTGTTTGTTCTTCTGGACATTGAGTTTTGATGGAATTGCTCTATAGGCTTTGCTACGCCAGTGATGTAACAGGGTCACATAAAATCTTCTTTTGCATTTTAAGCTCCATGCCAACAGGTTATAAAATTTGTTGAAAATGGACTCGTGGATCACAGAAATAATAAAGCAGTACCCCAGAAATTCAGCTAAAACCACTCATCTTTGTTTAAAGTTCTGATAAATCTTCTGCAGTCTTATTTTTCCACTCTAAAGTGATTATAGTCCACCCTGTTCCGGGTATAATCCACAAGCTTCTAGTGTCACATTTATACAACTACGTTGACTTAAACTCAACAGATCTTGAGTTCTTCCCTATTTACACTGAGCACTGACAAGTCATCCTCAACCCCGTGAACAGCAGAAGGAACTCTCTCGTTCAATAGGTCTGTAGCCCAGCAAGACAGGAGAGAGATCAGAAACAGTTGCTGAGAGTTAGTAAGCTATGGATTTATAGAAGAGGATTAGCTAAATAGTTACCTATGCAACAGCCTGCCTGAGATTCAAAACTCACCTACAGAAGACACTCGATCTTCTGATTTATGAGAATATAACCAAGCAACTTCCAGAAGCTCTGAATCTCATATCTACATTTCTCGAAACAACAGTTTATCGGCAAAGTTAAAGCTTATGTTGTAATAAATTCTTTCTGTAAATCAGAATGCCCATATAGCTACATACGCACATTTCAAAGCATTCAAGCAGATTTTTCTCAACACTGATTTCACAGTTAGAACCCATGTATCCTGCTACTTGCATCTATCTCCTTATTATTGTTAATAAAAGTCAGTAGAAACTACACTGGGTCCTGATTTATATGCAGATCTGTGAAAAGAAAATAAACACAGCTATTAAATATTGTACTGCTATTTTTAAAATTTTCTTAAAACGACCCAAAGCAAAACAATAAACCCATGGCAGTGAGCTACAATTTTATGTTAAAAGCAAAAAATCTACCAACCTCACATTCAACTTTGCAGTTTATGAGATCTCTCATAAACTTTTTTACCCTACAACATTAATGGTTTGCTGTGACAGACATTTCTCAGCCACCATCACAGACTAGGAAGGTCACAAACATGGGGAGTGGGGAGAAAAACTGCATTTGAGCTATGTATTACAGATTACCTTCAGTAATCACTTACTCAAGCCACAAGGATCTGGGAATTCTATACCACAAGCAATAGCAGAAACTACTTGGCAGGCAGTCATATAGTCTGAAATGACTATATAAAATAGCGTTTTGTAGTAAAATTCAGAAGGCAGGCAGTGGCTCTGCTATGAGGAAGAAAATTGCACCAGCTAAGTAAAGTAGTACTCCTTATATCACCCGTGTGAGAGAGAGATCCATTTCTAGGACAACACATTAGTGAAGAAACTGAGATGACTTCGATAAACACTTGTCACTTTAGTTGATAATTTTAACAGCTAGACCGAGACCTTTATGCTAAATCTCTTCTCTCCACCTCAGATGTCTATCATCTTCTGCATTTCACACACTGACCCTAAACAAACAAACATTTCAGGTTTACACTTGTTTGTAACCCATTTGCAGTAACATCGATTTTTCAGACAAATACAACGCAGCAAAATTTGTTCTTTAAACAGTGAAAAAGAATGCTGCTTCTTTTAGGACTGCTAATTCTTCAAGAGTATTTAACTGAATTCACTACTTACTGAGGCTGTGCATCTTCTGCAACCCAACACTCTTGAACTATATATATCTATACACAGCATGATTCATCAGCTAGAAATCAAAGGTCTCCCTCAGTAAGTTTAATGAGTTAGCACTGTGGAATCACAGTGTTTTCATTTTTATATCGGACTGTTATTCAAATCAGAACAGTCCAACCAAATTGCATGGCTTCACAAAGGTCAGCCTATCAAAAAATATGTATGTCAAATACTTTCAATTAACATTATTTAAAAATCAACAGACAATACCAAATGTTATCAGACTAATTCGGGGGTAACAGGCTAGGAGGAAAACATCTCACTGCGACTGTTTTCCAAAGTATCTTCACAGGCAAGGTGCCAATATAGTTATAACTAAAATAGTTGCAACTATTCCATTACAGGTGTTTTGGAACAAGTATCAAAGCAACCAAGCTGCATTTGAATAAAAGCAGAGATGCCTGTCAGTGGAGGGATGTTTCTCAAATGATCTGCTAAATAACAGTGCTTTGGAAATCCGAAAAAGAAAAAGAGGGGGGGGGGAAAAAAAGAGGGGGAAAAAAAAAAAAAGAGCAAGAGGGGGGAAAAAAAAAGAGCAAGAGGGGGAAAAAAAAAGAGCAAGAGGGGGAAAAAAAAAGAGCAAGAGGGGGAAAAAAAAAGAGCAAGAGGGGGAAAAAAAAAGAGCAAGAGGGGGAAAAAAAAGAGCAAGAGGGGGAAAAAAAAGAGCAAGGGGGGGAAGAGCGAGGGGGGGGAAGAGCAAGGGGGGGGGAAGAGCAAGAGGGGGGGAAAGAGCAAGAGGGGGGGAAAGAGCAAGAGGGGGGGAAAGAGCAAGAGGGGGGGGAAAGAGCAAGAGGGGGGGAAAAGAGCAAGAGGGGGGGAAAAGAGCAAGAGGGGGGGAAAAGAGCAAGAGGGGGGGAAAGAGCAAGAGGGGGGGAAAGAGCAAGAGGGGGGGAAAGAGCAAGAGGGGGGGAAGAGCAAGAGGGGGGGAAGAGCAAGAGGGGGGGGAAAGAGCAAGAGGGGGGGAAAAGAGCAAGAGGGGGGGGGAAAAAGAGCAAGAGGGGGAAAAAAAAAGAGCAAGAGGGGGAAAAAAAAAGAGCAAGAGGGGGAAAAAAAAGAGCAAGAGGGGGAAAAAAAAGAGCAAGGGGGGGAAGAGCGAGGGGGGGGAAGAGCAAGGGGGGGGGAAGAGCAAGAGGGGGGGAAAGAGCAAGAGGGGGGGAAAGAGCAAGAGGGGGGGAAAGAGCAAGAGGGGGGGGAAAGAGCAAGAGGGGGGGAAAAGAGCAAGAGGGGGGGAAAAGAGCAAGAGGGGGGGAAAAGAGCAAGAGGGGGGGAAAGAGCAAGAGGGGGGGAAAGAGCAAGAGGGGGGGAAAGAGCAAGAGGGGGGGAAGAGCAAGAGGGGGGGAAGAGCAAGAGGGGGGGGAAAGAGCAAGAGGGGGGGAAAAGAGCAAGAGGGGGGGGGAAAAAGAGCAAGAGGGGGAAAAAAAGAGCAAGAGGGGGAAAAAAAAAGAGCAAGAGGGGGAAAAAAAAGAGCAAGAGGGGGAAAAAAAGAGCAAGAGGGGGGAAAAAAAAAAAGAGCAAGAGGGGGAAAAAAAAAAAAGAGGGGGCTTCTTGCAGTGTCCCCAAAATTAACTTATAAAACATGGGTCCAAAACAGCAATGACAAGAGAAACCTGCTAAGAGTAGATAAAGATAGCTTCAGGCCAGAAACCAACAAACACATCTGATCAGCTTCCATTATCCTAGTTTGGCATTTTTACAGAAAGACTTCAAATTTGGTTCTTAAGTTACCATGCAACGTATCAGGGCTGGGATGGCACTGCGGCTGTTTGGGAACCAAAATTCCTGTGGCTTGCCCTAAGTGACAGCCCTTGATCAGTCCTAAACCAAAGAGGACGTACAGCCCGAACCCACAAAAACTTCGGTACATTCTTCCTCGCTCACCTACGCGATACGGGAAATGCAAAACCATGGGGATTTGGGATGGGAGCGAAGGGAAAAGGGAACCAAAAATGTTTGTGGGGTGTTGATTTGGGAGAAACTCTTTCAAAGGTGAGCTCGAGTAACTTCATATTGAGCTATTTAACATGTATACATCAGCTGAATATGGAAATGCACATGTTTAAATTATTCAAAGCACCACGAAAATTTTTATAAGTCTTCCACTAATGAAAAACTATTGTATCAATTATTTTTTTCTGCATTTCACCAGAAAAGAAAACGCTTAGAAATTTTAAACTCTAAACTGAGGAACAGTTTCTCCCCTGCGAGGTTTGAAATTTCACACTAGACTCCACAAGACAAACAAGCTGCACTCTTGCATTAGCTGTGCAATGCTCGACTTGCGACCAGTATTACATTCACAAACCATAGGACAGGATTAATCCCATCGACAATATAAGTATAGTCAGCTCATGCTCCACCTGTTACTAGGGGAAAAACCAAGGGCAATCCCAGCCCATGTGACCTGCCAGACTGGCACTATGAATCTCTGCATTACCAGGAGGAATCTCCCTCGATGCTTATGAAGTATATAAAGTGCTATTATACGCAGAATAGAAGGGATCCTCAAAAGCCTATAAAAAGCAGCTGACAGTGCAAATAAAAAAGCAAGTGTTCACAATACAGTAAATTTCATTTTTTGACTATCGATACCTGACCTGCTGTGCACATATAGACACACTCACTGTGTGCAATTCCAGAATATACAGAGTTTCCATACACCTGAGATTTGCCTGAATTCATCTCACTGAGGAAGGGAGAGAGGAATCAAGATCTGCATGTCAGTGATTTGCAAAGCACGTTGTCATCCAGTGTCTTTTAGGACATTCAGCATAAAGGAGTTCTGTTCCTGCTTATAGCTTCCAATACCTATGTCAACAAAACCATAGAATCACAGAATCATTAGGTTGGAAAAGACCTTCAAGATCATCGAGTCCAACCATCAACCATGCCCACTAAAACCACATCTGTGACACTTGGTAATTTGGTTTGAGAAACATGTCAGATTCAGCAAGACTCCTCCCTGCCCCTCAGCAATGCTATGTGAAGTAGTTACTAAACATTGTCCTTTATTTTTAACTATTTGATGCAAGTCTACATTTTCAGAAGTTGTCTCTGTGTGACTTTGCATTCAGATCAAAAGATATTCCTCAGACCCAAGCACAACAAATGCCAACCCAAACTGCCCATTTTTCTCCCACAGAATTTGCTGAAGTAATAAAACCAGACTCATAAAACATGAAGAATTTTAATTTTTGTAACTGTGTTAAAGCAGAACACATAACAACTTTTCAAGGCAGAATTACCAAAACCAAATTAATCTCACATGGAGAACAGCAGCTAATAAGTAGTGTGAGTTGAACTGAACAAATCAAGAAGCTGTAACTATTTATTAGGGACATACATACAACACAGTTGATTATTTAAATAAAAGGAATCAATCACATACATAAAAATACTAGAAAATTACACTGGCCATGATTTATTACAGAATTCTCATCTTTCTGAGACGTTCATACATGTAACACAAACCTTATAATCTCTTTTGACTGATGTACCTTTTGCTTAATAGAAACCACGTGTTAGTGTGCACAGTTTGCCTGAAGCTACTTTACACAGGTGAACGTAATCTAGCCCCAGCCACAAGGCATCCCGGTGTTGCACAGAAAATGACTAACAGAAAAAAAGGAAAAGCAGATGAAATTCACAAGTTAAGGTGTACCAACGCCCTGTAATATCAAAGTACATCCCAAAGAGATCTGCAAAGTATAATTTTAAGAATGTTACACAAGAGGTAGAAGTAAGATTTTTGCAGCGTTCATTCAAACATCCACAGTTGTTTTACAGAAATATTTAAATAAGCCTAAACTGATTAATGATTAAAATCTTGTATAATCAACAATTGACTTTTTTTTTAAGCTAAATTATACTTTCACATATTTCTGTTGGGCTTACTGAATGGATCAACTCACAAAATCTTCCTTCAGTAATGTTCCACTAGCAGTGTAAAATTTGCTACTTTAAGTAAATGAGTTTAACCAACAAACATGTAAAAGATATACTTCAGACACCAGATAGCATATTAAAATATAGACACTATTAATCTTTGTATATCTGTCATAAAAAATAAAAGGAAACTTATTTTTCCCATATATATTGGAAATAGCCTAATTCTGTGAAAAAACTATGCTCATTAAGTTATTACTGTGCATAAACAAGTTTTAAATTGGTTGTATTTTATACAGTAAAAAATGTAAAGCAATCTTTGTCTGGCAATGATTTTCAATTGACTCTGATTTACTCTTTCTCTCTAACGAGCTTTTTATACACTATATGTAAATATTTTCCTTTTTAAAGCTCATTTGGCAAACAAGCAAAGAGGTTTTATAGCTCCAGTTCCTCAATATTTTTAAGTTGCTCCTAACCTGATACATTTACAGTCTTTAACAGCACAGACTACATACATTAAATGCATTTTTTTTTTTGCACCTTTGATTACAGTATTGCTAATGAAAAAAATAAGGAACTTCCATTCTACATAACTGATAAAATTGATAGGCAAAGTTGTTATTTAAAAAAAAAAATTAGAAAGCAGTATCTACCAAAAAAATAAGAGATGCCCGATTTTTATATCATGTTCTACAAAACAAAAAAAGTGCTGGTGACTGACATGGATAAACTGCACAGGAAATAAATCAAGGTCTTAGTATGGTTAAGGCTATATTTCCATCAAAGCGGATCAGGATAAAACAAGGTGCAAAATTCTCAGAAACCCACAAATTCAATTCAGCCAAAGTTTCTGCAGTAGGTACATTCCTCAGCTTTAAAAGAAAGCAAAATTATCCTGCTAATTCCAAGTTGTCAGTGTAGTGAGAAACCTTATAAAAAAGGTTGGGAACACATCCTTCTGGAGTTTCTTGATAACAAATGTTCAAGGTGAACTACTAAGCTTGTACTTACAAAGAGCCTACCTAACTCGAGCTATCATGCCAGTAAAGCAAAAAAGCCAGAAAAAGACAAAAATCTGTTAAAGCTGTTGGCTTCAATGGAAGTAGGACCACGCCCATCTCTTCATTAGCCTAAATGCAAATGCACCTATTTAAAAATAATAATAAAAATATATATTCCAAAGTCAACTGCTCTCATATTCACTGATGTGCACTATTCCCTGTTCTTGTTCAATATAAACTACAACAGCAAAGAGTTAAATAATCAGGAACTCAAGTTTTTCCACTTTAATGACTCCATTAGAAGAAAAAAAAAATCTATAGAAGACTGTGGCCACGAAGCAGAACTTAAAATTTAGTTTTACAACTATGATTATGTACACTGACAAAGTAACAAAGATACAAAGAACAAAAAATCCCCAACTCTACTGCTTTGGGTTGCTCCAACATGCAGCATTTTGACATCACAGCTCCCAAACAGAGAATAGGAAAAAAAAAAAAAAAGAAAAACAAAACAGGCCAGCTTTCAGAGCAGGTAACAATGTAACTTAAAAAAAAAAATACATATAGGCTTAAGGTCTGTTTGTTGCATAATCTTTACAGCATTTAAACAAAAAAATCCAACTTACAGAATTAGAGCTATGACCTAACAGAAATTGTGTATCTGAGAATATCATACTGAGCAAAGGTGAATGCTGTCACTTGAGGAAGAACAGATTTAAAAAACCCAAACAGTTCAATGAAGGTTTTATGCTAAGTACTCCTTGCCATTTGTCATTTTCTAAGTCTAGAAATCTGAGCTTAAACCCTACTTCGTTCTCTTCCCTTACAGACAGCAGTGGAGAGGTGAGATCCAAGAGGGAGGACCATACCCCGTTGGTTTGAACCAGCTGTTCCCAAGCCCTTTTCTAGCCCCTCTAGCTGGTACACAAGCTTGATTCCATACAATTAAAACATACAAGGGTGGAAGGATGGCTACCAGAGCGGGCCAAGAAAAAGCCAACTCTGCCACAAGTCTCAGCATTGAAAGCTGACAGTGTGTGTGAGGACCAGATGGGGAAAAGGGAAACACGCTTTAGGCAAAGACAGAGTCCTGGCCCCTCAGGCTCACACCTTCCGACCTCAGGAGCCACAGAGGAGTGATCCTGTCCACTGGAGGTAGGGTTTCCTGTGGCTCAGTGTTTCCTTCCTTCTCGTAGCTCCCCTTTCTTTCTGTATTTCCCCAAACAGAATGGGAAAAGGCCTGGGTAGCAGATCAAACATAATCCCAGGAAGCTGTGCTCATGGTCACTTCTGGAAAAGTGCATAGGCCTAAAGCTAGGAAGCTTTCCACAAAATTTTGGAGTATCTCCACACTTCTCCAAAAAGGCAGTAAAGGCTAGATGGCCAGCAAGTACCTCAACAAAGCCTCCCACTCGCATAATCTCCATCTTCTACTATTCATTTACTTCACCAAAGAGAAAAGGTACCAGGAATAGTGAGAAGATACTTATTATGAAGACTAGAGCGTCAGTTTCCAAGCTGTAAGGCAAATCATTTCCAAATTATACATATCCAGGTACAGACAAAAAGATTAGTAGTGGTGGTAAATACCAAGAGCAAAGAAGAATATTCAGTCTGGAAGTAAGAAACAACCAATAGCAGCAGTAGTTTGGGAACTAGTAGTTCGTCTTACACACAGTCCTGAAAAGGCCACAGCAAGACAAGCACCACAAACCCAGACAACCTCCCCGTATGCCCTTCTAATAAAAATAATGACAAACTAATACCCATTTCTTAGTTTTAGTTTATATAGATACCATCAGACTAACTTAATTGCCAGAGGGACCCTGTGGAGGCAGAAGAAAAGCAGAGATAGCAAACCTACAGCCAGAAAAAAAAGTTTACTCTGATGCTGGCCTCTCTTCTGGGAATCAAGAAGGTGGACTCACCAGAAGCCTCCAGTTATTTATACAGAATACAGAAGTAATTGCAATTCTTAAATCTGTGTTGTACTAGACTATCAATTTGGGATTTTAAAGCATTAAAGATTCATTACCAACTATCAAAACATACACCCTAATAATAATCTTGACTTGAGAAAGGACTCTTAGGTATCCTGTTCTCTTAAACTGGAGCAATCTAGTATCACTGCTACCATGACTAGCTACAACTCTGCTATCTTCTTCACCTCATTCAAAAATGTAAACTGCATAAATCAAAACAGAAAAAAGAGAACAATTAAATCTCAACAAAGCTGGGGGAGGGAGGGAGAAGGAGGGAATAAACTAAATTTTACCTGCTTGCTCCACAAATCGGGGTGGGGAATTTTCAAAAATCAAACCCAACTCCAATACAAAAACATCCCTCTGGCTGAAGTGTGACCTAATACCTTAACTCTGTTTCCACTGAAGTCAGTAAAATGCAAATACAATTAGTCCCTAAAACCAGAAGCATCATACTTATACTTAACTCATACCAAAAATTCAGTGTGATACTTGGAGAATTTGTACATTGTTGCCAAATTAAACACTAGGCAGCTAAAAAAATGTTATGACTCTAACAGAGCTGCTGCAAATCCTGGTGGTTATTTTACAAAATACAGTGTTTTTTCCCCTGAAATATAAAAGGGCGTGTAACAAAGCAACAGAACTGAAGCATTCTAAAAGGACTTTTGTCTTTAGAGGTCTAATGCTGTCCATAATCCAATCATTTAAAGAAATGGGCACAAAATCATTTTGGTATGAAGACCCCGAGTTTTTATGAAGAAAACAAAGCAAGGAAAAATGAAATACGAGTGCGTGCTGGTTGCATTTGTAGGGCATGACAAGGAAAATCTGATACTAACACATTTGACCTGTAGCGACTCTGCACAGCTACGGTGCTTTATGCTTGTTAAAGAGCCCATAACTGGACAGTCTAACAGTATGCAAGAACAACATTAACAGCATATGCTAATTGTTAGCTATAGTCAAGTGCAGCCACACTGTAACACTTTTTAAATGCATTTTTAAACTGCCAATGAAAACAGAAGTGAGCATACAGCTATTTACCATTTTTGAAAAATGAGACTGTTAAAGGCACATTAACTATATTATGAACCAATTAAGACCACATTCCTTCACAATAATAATTAACACACGAGCAATACAATAAGGACCTACTACGCCCTATACATTCACCACTACAAAACAACCCTGCAGGACTACAATTGTTCTGTAAACAGAAAAGCTGATCAAGACTTTCAAATTCTGATTTCTTGTCAACACAGTAATCATAACTAAAACCCAAAACTATTCATTAACTGAAATACTGTAGACTCCACTTTTAAAACCATGGAGTATAGTTAATTAGTTTCACAAACACAAATTTAACCTTCTTAAATTAGTTTGTGCAAATAAATTGCACATGCACACAGAGAAAACACTCACACTATAGTAACTCTCTCCACTACCTGTTTTTTAGGCTAAGGCTGAAAATATTCTTTTAAGTTGAATTCACTTTCTTTAGGGAAAAAAAAAACATAATCTTGCTATACTAAGATTCCGATTTCTATCAACTCTTGTTTTTAAACTTTATTCAGTGGATTACAATGAGGCTTGTGCAACGTTTTTAGACGAAGTTATGTAGCTACTGCCTCATTACAGTTAACGATGGTACTATTGAGACTACATCTGCTCTAGAAACATCCACAGATCCAAAACTACAGAACTGCATTTGGAACATTTTGCAAGTACATATATATATGGAAAGAATTATATATTTATCCACAAAATGTCAAATTCAACATCGAACACCATGGAACATAAAAATCTTCATTTTTGTCTTTCAAACTTTGCTTATATCCCCAACTTAATTCACTTTTAAAATAAGAACTGCTCGCCAAAGCCATTCATTATATACTGATACCTAAGAATCTTAGTTTGTTATTAGTACATGTTAAGAGATTGTGTAACAGTAAGACAGCTGTTAAAGCATTAAAATATTTATAAGTGCCCTAAGAACAAAACTTGAATTACTCATTCTTTTCTAATTCTCACCCTGAACATTCACACCAATACATAACACTTCTGATTGTCTAGGCCACAGAATGGAGACTAGTTAACAGCAATTAAATATATTAAATCTTCCATGCAAAAAATTAATCAGTTAAACAGCTTTGGTAACCTAGTATATAGTTAGCTTTGTGTAAATATTTTGCAAACATCCCTTACCCCAAAAAATCCCTATATACCATGTGTATATTTATATAATAATATACATATTTCCTGAGTAAATCGTTAAATCTGCTTATTCGGAAGATTTGGCAAAATATCCAACTTTGTATTACTAAAATAGAATTTTAAATAAACATTCAATAAACACATTAAAATAAATATGGAATGTTTCTGAAAATTATAGTACCATGAACTTACATTAATAACAAACAATTTTTTAATTAAGTGCATACTATGTTATATAGTTACTGTTTTTTAACCCACTGAGGAATCAATAAATCTAATTTCTAATCCTGAGTGACAACTTTATATCACCTGCTAATGTGTACTTCAATGCAGTACTTACTGCAAATCTACAAAATCCTTTTTTTTTTTTTAATGGAAAATTTTAAATGGACTATGCTATAGAAAAGCTTGGTTTACCTTGGTTTAGCTAGAAACTGAATTGGCAGCACAATTGCTGAAGCATCTCACACAACCAACATTAACCAATTATTATTCTTGTCAAACTGTTAGCAATAACCTGGACAACCTGATTCCTTGTCACAAAAACAATAAAGGAGTGTGGATTGCTCTGTACAGAGTGATGGGATGCAAACTACTTAGTGATCACTTTGGCACTTAAAAGAACTATATAATGGTGCAAAAAAACCCTTAACAATTTATGAAATACCTTTCAAATGGATTTTTTTTTTTTAAGTATGCTAAATTGTATCATTAACAAAGAAAGGAGAATTAAGTTCTACCACACTCTGGTTTCTCAGGTCATGGCTTAACTCACAGCTGATACATAGCTTTGGATAAGCACACAAGGAAATGCTCAGCTATTGTTTAGTTCCTCTTAATAATAAAATTCTTATGTAGCAGACATTGCAATACCAGCAATATTAAAATTGCATTAACACTATTACAAGATGTGTCTCTCAACACCAGAATCACAGTAATAGAATTGCAGCACTGATCAGTTATGTTAACCCTTTTGCTTTTTTATAACCTATCAAAAACACACACTTTCCATGGTACTATCCAGGACACTTTGCCCTTCCCTCCCCATCCTCAGCCTTCTGCCTCCCTTTTGTTGTTTTTGTTATTATTATTATTATTATTTGCTAGTATTCCAGAATCCTCATGGGTTCCTCAGGTTTTTCTTTTTTGCTTCCTTTGTTTTCATGCTCCATGCTGCTTTTTTCTTGTGTGCTTCTGTTTGGAGGACAAAGCTCTTGCAATGCCCTTTCAACAACTTCTTGTTTTACTGGACCGCTTGAAGAGTTTTTTGGCAAAGTCATCTGTAACGCACACCATAAAGCGGTACGAGCCTTGCGTGTGGAAGCAGCTAATTCTCTAATGGCAGCTGCCAGAGCCAGAACATCTACAACAGAAGAACACGTTACAGGTTAAACCAGTATACAAGCCTAGTAATATTAATATATTAAAACATTCCATAAATTTGTTCAACCCATCACTGGTATGCAAAGTGTGGTCAAGAAACAGCTAACATTGTACCCTGGTACTGCACTGGTTGAATTCCATCAGTTAGCATTCTTCTCTTGCAAATGATAGCTATAACATCTCACACTAATAGCAACCATAACTGTGTCCAAAATTCAGTGGCATAACCATCAGGCCTGTGAAACAACCATTAAGCCCATTAATTAAATGTTATCAGAGGGGACTATCTACAATGATACTCAACAAGTATGATTAGTAAAACTACCTACTCAATTCCAACCAGATGAGCTTGGTGTAATCCTTTTTTCCTCCTTTGCCTTCCTTTCAGTGGCACCAATACCCACGCAGTCTCAGTGAGAAAAGGCTCACTGCTGATCCTTGGATATATGATCACCAACAGCAGAACTCAAAGAAACACATATTTCACAGCAAAAAACGGACTAAAGGCTTTTCTAGATGTGGTTTAGATTGTGCTTAGAACCCAACAGCAGCACAGCTCCTCTTCAGAAACATTAACACTGCAGATGTTACCATTAACCATAGAAGACTAATTACAATTTTTCTAACTGTAAGTATGGTACAGGATGGTTCGAATATTGCTTCCATATACCTTCACAATATAGCATTATCAAAAACATGGTTTGTAGTTTGTTTTTTTTTTTCTTGTAAGATGATGACTACCTGCTTCCTGGCTTATGCTTGGGGCTAATGTCACATTACACAATTTTAGGAGTAATTTTAGAAGTTGGTTTGCATATAGGACTATTACTTTTAGGGATGTGACATCATGCTTGACACCTAACTTGTGAAACCAAAACATTTTGACTCTCTTTACAATTTATCTTTCCCTTCTTACAAGGAAGAACTATCCCACACACACTGCTGGAAGGCAAAGATACCATACTGTCAGCTTCACTGCAGCAACAGGAAATAATACAATATATGACAGTGCTGAGTAAGGATCCAAAGGAGGATGGGGGTGAGGCAGGGGAAGTGTATTCCTCTTTGGAAATCGTTTTCCAAGACACAGGTATTTTCTGAAGAAAAATAATATGATCTTTACCGCCAAACCCCAAACTCCTGTATCTATCAGCTGTACGATCATTATACTGAACAGCAAGTTACCACTTACACTATGCTGTTAGAAGGGAATCAGTTTGCCCTTGTTTTGCATTACTTCTACAGAAGTACATACTGCTGCTACAAATTATTTTGGCTTTACTTCAACAGAAGTTGGGAATCGTGAAATGTAATTTCTGGTGTTTTTGTGATTTAGATAAGGTAGACACAATTGATTAGCACAGCACCAACACTTTTTTTTACTTTATAAGCTGAAGAGAAAAAGAAAGACTAGCAATACCACTAAAGAAAGAAACTCAACTTGTTTAAAAACAAGTATGTTTTCACTTTTAGGACAACTACTTAAGGTTATATAATATCACTGAACAGTTTTTACAGTTCTCTTCTAGTCAAGAGGAAAATGTTTCGAAGTGTTTAAACTAGTAACAGAAAAACAGAAAAGAAAAAAGATCTCAAAGCAATTTAAAGTCTTTTAAAAAGTGACAGGTTTACAAACTTTTTTTGCTGAAGTTACAATAACTGCTGCATATTTCAAATTTGCATATTTCAAATGGCCTATTTTCACGATTAAATCTTTGCAAAAGCTTTTAAAGCTACAGAAATGGAAAACAGTTACCTTTCTCATTATTATAACGTGGTGCTCCTTGTCTCTGTGGATTAGCAACATTAATAATCTCATCCTTACGCCTTGCCTGTGTTATGTGAATGGCTTCCATATGGCGTTTCAATGTAGTGGATATGTTACTGTGTACAGGGGTACCACGAAGCCTTTCCATTTTTCCTATTAATGTGAGCACCTGCCAGATACATTGAAAACACCAAAATCGTTAAGTATTTATAAGTCTCCATTAAACAAACAAACAAACATAAAACCAAAAAGAAATGCAGGAACTGTAACTGAAGAAGGCTTACCCTGGCCTGTTCTCGTAACTGGTCGACAATCAAACGATCAACTCGTGATGGGTTAGCAGGAAGTCGGGACACAGGAGTGTTATTTGAGCTAGATATGCGCTTTCCTGGAAAGTTTCTTGCAAGGTCAGCCTCAGTCTGGAGGGGAAATAAATAGCCATTTTAAATGTTTGAAACTAGTACAATATTACAATCCATATTTTCAGAGTCGTTTAGAATTCTCAAACACATTAGAAGTGCGCTTCCTATCTTTCCTTCTGACTGCATTTACAGAAAAACGTTCCCAAATATCCGTCTGGATGTACAACCAGTTGCTGTAAGAATGAAAATACTTCTCTAATTCAGCTCAGAGTACAATGCTTAGTGCCAGTTTTAGAACCAAAGCTGTACAACTTTATTTTAACCAATCTTGGACACAGACCTACACAAAGAAATTCTTGTACAGTACCCCAGGAATTTAAACTGTATGCCTCTCACTGCGTCTCTCAAATGTCACATATTATGATTACTAACAAAAGAAACAGGTGATCACACCAGCATAAGTTGTATCTGAAGTGCATCACGATTAAGCCAGATTTAACATAAACTGGTATCAGCTCTGAAAAAGTCATCAACTTAACTGCCAAACTGCCCATTGAGAAAGGAACTGGCCAAACCACTATACAACTCAGGCAGTGACTAAACATCACCAAATCTATTTTTGGATAAGAACTTCTCACACTTGGAGTAAAAAAAGACAAAACTAGCAGCTGATTCTCTATCTCGCTCCTTCTGCAGCATACAATGGACTTGGGAGAAAAAGATTAGGTACCACATTGCAGTTCAAGGCAAGGTTAAGTCCCCATTCATGCTATGCACATTCATACTGAAAAGATCTGCTGAAGTCCTTTTCTTTTTGTTTTACTGACATATCCATATTATTTAGTCTCTGCCCTCATCTAACGTGAATTACAAGAACTGACTGACTCCACTTGCATTCATCTCAGAAGCCTGAAAGACATTCAGAAAAAAATGGATGGAGAAAGGGTCATGAATTCATATACCACCACCAGGCATATAAGAATTACAGCTAATAAGCAATTCACAATTAACCTATATGCACACTTAATATTGCAGGCAATTCCTAACAGACAATTTATAGAAATTCTTTAAATTCAAGATCCCTGGAAAAGTGAGATTTATAAAAGGAAACAGGTAAGCTCACTGTCACCGTGAACTCCAAAGCAGCTGCTATGAACAGGTTTCTGAGAGCTGAAAGGGCTGACTGATTAGACAAGCTAGATAGAATTAAATGCAAGTCCCGCTGGGGTGAGGGTCTCTGTCTACACTCCTGAGAAATTAATGTAGGGCGAGAATATCAAAAGGGTGAGAATGTCAAAAGAAAGTCCCTCCCTACATACTTATGTACAGGTGAGCTATAGCATTCTCCCTAACTGTACCTACAAACAGAGATTAATGCAGTCCAGGCACATTCCTGTCAGTCAGATGCAGTCATCCCCTTTTGAGGAATAATTATTTTGGTTGTAGGAATGTGAGCCACGCTATGGCAGCTGGCTTGTGGGATTGAGAACAGTTTATACTCATAAATAAAGCTATCTGCAGGTGTAGTCTGTAACTACAAAAATCAATGACTGAGAAAGCCTGAGTAGATCACTAGGATAAAATTGGATCACTCAGAATGGACCAGATCAAGTTAGTCAATGAAATCCCTTTGATTATTAAGAACACAAAATGAGGATAAACAATCCTCCTTTAACCATGAAAACACAAACCCCCATATATTATGAGATTAAAACTATGATTCAGTCTTCCCAAATGACTTAACTGACCCAAATCTTGCATGAGCAAGTTTGGAACAGCCTTTTTTGCCACAACAGAAAGCAGAAGAGTTTCTGAAAACACAGTTGTCTCGGACACACTGGAACGAGAATCATTATCACCCTCTCACTTGTAGAGAACTCCTGGTAGGAGACTGGATGGGCAGAACAGAGTCTTGTTTAAAGGCATCAGTGAGCAAACAAGACAGGCAGTTCTATTTACACCCCTAGAAGGTTGTTAGCAAGATCTCAACAGTTGATGCCGGAAAGAAAAAGGTGCTCTCCAGACATCCAGTTTGGTCAGGTATCAGTCTCTTTATCCAAGGACCAGGAAGCTTCTCCAACATGGAAGAAGTAGACAGGCACTCAGAGTATAATTAGGACTATGGATTATTGACAATCTAGTTTCCAAGACCTGACATGGAGTTCAGAAATTTGACTCCTCTTGGGAAAGCATTTCCTGCTCCTTTTAAGTGCAGAGCTTTCATTCTCAAGTGTAACACATTTCTCAGTAGTGTGATCCCACCCTGACAACAGTTCTTAGCAAGAGAGTCGGAGGCAGGAAAGTGACTGTAACAAGAAGAGTATAAATTGAAACTTCCTTTGGGAGAAGTCACATCCACTTAAAACACTGTAGGTTTTCTCTACAGCCATGTACAGAGTGATCAGCATGATTTTCTTTCTTTTCACTAAACCAAGATTTAGTAAAACAAGAAACAAAAAAGGGAAGGACACCTCTATATCACAAAAACAAAAACCAAAAAACATGATGAAAGTTCTCTCCTTAAATGACTGTGCAGGGAAAAGGAGAGCCTAGGTTTATAATACTTTAGTTAAAGATTTAGCTGGAGTGAAAAAGTACAGGATAAGAAAAGAGATCCATCTAACCAAACTGTGCAATAAGAGCATTTAGAGCATTAAGGTGCATAAAACGCCAGTACTTTAAGAACGACCTGTGGTTCTTAAACCTGCTCTATCATCATTTATGGCTGGTGGCTCTAGAGTCATAACAAAGGCCTACTGAATTAATAACAACTACCTAATGAACTTTTATTGACCATATAAATGAAAAACATCCAAGCAAACAATAATTCAGTGCTTTGGCCAGTGACACTTATCACATTTGTTGTAGCAAATATTGTAGGTTAATAGAGAGAAATGTGTTAGCAGCCCTGTGTAAGGGGAAGGAGCCTTAGGAACTGAAGCTCAAAGCTACACAATTTAAAACCAGTCATGCCAAACAATGCAAGCATTATATTCAAAGCAGATGTTGTAGATGGTGTTCTAGGTATTTAAAACAAACAACGTGACAACAGAATTCTCGTCTCCTCAAAAGTAGTGACAGCCCAGAGTATCTACTCTCTATAAATTGTTTCATGTGATAACCAGCTTTGACAGGAAGTTATTGTCAGTTGTGTTACCTTCTTTCTCTCTTTCTCCAAAGCTCTCCACTGCTCATAACACTCCTCCAGTTGGATATGAAGCTCATTAGCAGGTCCACTGCGATTTCTTGGAGGTCTGTATTTATTAAATGGTGTTGGAAAGGCAAAGTATGGTGCAGCTATTTCCCCACAAAACAGGTCATTGATGAAGGGATTTAAGTGGTTAAAGTCATCATAATGAAAAAGATCAACAAGTTCCGAGAATGGAAATGTTGATGGAGGAAAACTGAAATTATTTGCTGATGAAAAGAGATGGTGATTAAATGGAGGAAAGCTGGGATTTTGCTTAAAATCAGACATTAATGGGAAAGAAGGAAGAAAAGAAGGATTGATGAAATCTGACATGCTACCACCATTTTGTTCGTGCTTTTTTCGGAACATATTGAACTGCTGACGGTTTGAGGTTGTATACCCAAAATGAGGAATCCAATTCCTTCTGCCTCTCCTATCATCTTTATTACTACTTTCTTGGGTCTGCTTTTTCGGAAATCTGTGGTATTTTTCAGGGTCTTCACTTACAGCATTCTGTTGCTTTAACCAGTCAGATGAAAAATTAATGGGGAATTTACGGTATTGCCCCTCCTTATTAGTCAATGAATCATGCTGTGATCGTCCAATGGGTTTCATTTGCTTCTGATTTTCTGAGATAAAATTAGAAACTCCCAAATTATTAGAAACACCGTTTGATATTTGTAACCGTCCACCTTTCCTTGAAGGGAGGACAGGTAAGATCGGTGAGTAGTAAGAGGACTGTGTTATAGACTGATGGGTGGGAGACCCAGCGGACATGGTTGAAACCCCTGAAGATGACTGTGGACTTGTTACCACTTGCTTTCCATATGTGATATCCGATGCAGCTGTTGGACTTGCCATTTTCCCATCCAGCCATGTACGTCCATGGTACGACGAGTAACTCCCATTTTGCGTAACATTTTTTGCAGATAAATCATATTCAGCTACTTTATGAGAGCATTCTTTAGGACTAATATGGATCTTACATTCATTATTATTAAAAGCATCCCCCAAAGTAAAGCTATGATGACCATTTTGCACATGGCTTTCCTGTGGTTTTCTGTTTGCCCCTCCAGAAAAATTATTTTCTTTAGGGGGTTGATTGAAAAAATATAGCGCTGGATGAACAGATGACTGCAATTTATGAGCAGCTGTAAAGCTTTCATATCTTTTAGAAAACAAGTGGTTGTCCTGGGATACTTTATCCCAAGAGTCATCAACAGGCTGATTGGAAAGATCAGGGGAATACTTAGTTTGTTCTTGAGCATCATTTTTCAGAGCTTTGCCTCTTGTTCTTTCAGTTTTCCAATACTCTTTCTGAATGCTAGTGCCTTCTTTCATTCTGTTCTGAGAAGAAAAAGTGCTAAAATTGGAACCAATTTTTTCGTAGTCTCCATTTAACCTCATGTGGTCATAACTGCACAAATGCTGATTATAGTCTACATTTTGAAATGAAAACCCTTCTTGGTGAATTGTATTATTATTTTGCAAAGACGAATTTTCAGGATAACTGGTCTTCAGCATATTATCAGGCTGAGTGCAAGGGCCGGATGGAGAAAGCCAAGACTCTATGAGATGAAGATCTTCCAGACCTCTGTGTAACATCTCCACATCATGAGACTTTTGCAAGTGTTCCTGATAGTAGTTCTGTGTGCCTGTCAGGTTTGAAAAATCCTTACTTTCAACAGAGTGCTTAGATGAGAGCCCTGAGAATTCACCATTGCTTCCAAGATCAGGTGCCCACATCGGTGGAAACAATCTTGAAAGAGAATTCCTGTAACAAAGTTAAACAAACCTCCTGCAATGATTTAAAACATTTCTTACATTAAAACAGTTCATGTAACATGGTTATTCCCCCATTACATTCTTGGCTAACCATACACAGCCCCCCTCCAAAATATAGGAGTGGGGGAAATATTCCTGCTGTAGTTGAGTAAATGCCATGTGAAATCTGACTACCAATGCTGTTCTCTAATGTTTATAATACGTATATTCAGAACTACAGAGTTTATTTGGTTTTATTAAATATTTTAGATTTGACTGTATTCAGCCAACTCCCTAATGGTTAAAATGAGATATTGGCCCCCCCGCCCCCGAAATGCTGTAGGAAGACTTTTGAAAATTCACATTTCTAACAGTTTGTTGCTTTTTTTTTTTTTTTTTTTAACTGGCAATTGAAGTAAAGAAAAACACTTCTACATTTCAAGGGGATTCAAGGGACCTTTGTTACTCAACTCCATGAAATAATTCAAAATGTATATCCTGTCTGTGTGACAAAGGATGTAAAAACCAATACGCAACATATAAGAACTTTCAGAACAAACTTACCAGTCTGTAACTGGTTCTGGCTTGCTTGGCTCCTCTAAAATGCTTGACACTAGCCCAAACATATCAGGGGCATTGCCAGAATAAGAAAGATTTATTGGTGCCCTGAGAAAACAAAAAAGCCTAGATAAATAAAAGTCTTTTTCTCCTAAACAGAACAGGCAAAAGTAAAAGTAAAGCATTAAACCTTTAATTTATTTTAGCAGGTTCTGCTAAGTGTTCTGAATTTAATATATTCTCAGCACCCATATATAGAAATCTCTTCCTGCATTCATGAATTCTGTGGCCTAAATGAAGTAGAATAATTTTCCTAACTTCTTCCTTCACCAAGACTTCTCAAGCTGCTATGTGAAGAGACAGGAGCAGCAGAAGATTTTCCTCTCTTTTCAATAAACATAACTATTTTATAGACATTTCTTCAAATTCCTTTAGAGGATAAGTATGATCCATCTTCTCAAAATCTAGAGGATTCTAATTTATCTACTTCCATTATTCAAGAACTATTATTTTCATCTCCAAAAAATTAAGTTATACTTAAGTTGAACCACTTTTTAATCCCCTTTTAGAAAGAAGTTGGTAAAAACTTTATTAAATATTACTGATAAATGCCAAAGGTGTTCAACCATCACTACTCTTATGCCAGCCCGTCTTTCATCTTTTACTTCAGATGCAAAATGAGATTTTTACAGAGCTGTCTGTAATGACACCTAACTCTTACTCAGAAGTTAATTAAAGCATAACACTGTTAAGATCTCCTTCCTTCTAACATGCATCATTTGCTTCAATAAATTTCACTCATCATCCTATTCCCATTCAGCTGATTCGTTTCAGGGTCCCTGAAGATCTCTGTGTCTTCCCTGGTGTCAGCTTATCCAAACAGCTACATCGTCTGCTAATGCTGCCACATAATTACTCACACTGATTTTGCCAATTAACAAGGACTATAAAACGTGGGATAAACTATTAAGACTATCACCTTGTTAATCTCTTGCTACAGTGAAAATTAGCCACTTATGCCTTACTAGCTTTTAAGACCACACCACATTTTCACTTCTAACTACCTCCATTACTTATTTCATGACCATTCGGTTACCTCCGTAAGGAATCTGGTCTACGTGTTTTTGTTTAGGATATACGCAAGTGCTAAGAATCTTGAAAATGTTTTATGAATGTAGAACTGTAACTGATATTTGATAACCAAATCTATTCTGTGTCTTTGTCAGACAGCAAACTTTTTTCTTTCTCTCTCTCTTTTTTTTTTTTTTTTAAAGGAGGCCTATTTACTTCCAATTTCTGCAATGAACCAGAGATCACAGGTGAAAGCTTGCATCTAGATGATGATTTTCAGCAAGGGAGAGATCAATTTGCAATGTGGCATGGAAGTTAAAAATAAAATTACTGGCCATTTTAGAACTGCAGACAGGGCAGCAGGAAGCTGGGTGGACTACAAAAGGAAAAAAAAAATTCTGGGAAAGAACAAGCACAGACCAGGAGCGAGTCTAAAATCACCTAAACAAATTTTAGAGACTAGATGGAAGTGTGATGAAGCGTTCAGCTGTTCCTTCTGGTACATACACTGGAAATACTACAACGCAACTCAAGGCAAGAGAAGCTGAATCCTTGACAAATTCTGTTTCTTAATGCAGTCTCAAGCCAGTACTGTTCACTACCAGCAATCTGAAAATTCTTGGTAATGTAACGTGTCAGGAAGCATCTTGTATCATAAAATCCTGATCCACCCTGAAAGGAAGATACTTCCCATGAAAAAGACTGACACACGTGGAAAAGAAGTCAACTATGTTCTTGTCTTCTGGTCTCCCAATAAAGTATCCTCCATGAACAACAGGACAACCAAAGTTAAAAACAAAAATCCCAGTGTAACAGGCATTCAGTTTTCTCAAGTCCAAGGTAGGCAGCTATTATCCTTTCTGGTTTGGTACCAGAAAACACTTGCTGTAAAATGCCTTGATTCTATAGCATCAAGGAATCAAATCTTTACCTCCTAGTGCCATAAGACAACCTACTGCTTACCAAGGCAGAGCAACATAAAAAGAATCCATGAAAATAACCAGCACACGGGAAAGGCAAAACCATACCAAATTGCTTGCAATTCTACGAAATAAAATACGAATGTTCAGCCTGACACCAAGTTTGTGGCAGTGAGCAAGCCTGCCCCTACAGACAGAGAAAGAACAAAAAGTACAACAGAAGAACCAAGACCTACAGCTCCTCTGCAAAACTTCCAAGGTACTGGTGAAAGGAAGAGGGTTGCAGATGAAAGAGCAACAGGTAAATGGAAATGGTACCTTTGCCACATCTGTGTTCTGTTCCGGCTGTTGTGATTAACTCTAGAACTGAAGCTGGGGACATGTCCATAGCCTTTGAGGACAGAAATTAGATGGAAATATTGCTTTCCTTTGGGGAGATACTGCATTTGAGAATATGCTTGAATTCTTTAAAGGTGCCAATAATTTCATCCAATCTAGTGCTGAACAAGGATGGACTTTCAAATGGACATTTCTCAAGAGAAGTCCATGGCACCAGAATATTGGTCTATTGAAAGGCCTATACATAGGTCTGAGGTACTAGGGCTCCTAGAATTTATTGTGGAATAATTTCAACGGTCAAAATTTTGAGAATTAAAAGGACAAAAGTGTGAGCAAAGTTACACTGCAAAGAAATCTCCAGTGATGGATCAGTTGCTCTCAGGAGCAGCTTAGAGGAACTAAAATGATACAGATGTACTGTACCTAATACAGTTAGGCACCAAGTACCCTAACATATTACAAGAAAAAAAAATAAAACACTGAAGTTTTTTTAACCTCAAGGAATACTGCATATCTGCCACCTCAGAATGGGTGTAGACATGGATAATCATTAATCAGCAAGCACCATTTAGTTGTTTAATTCCTTGAAATTTTTTTTTTTTAAAAGCTACCTTGCATTTGCTACCTTGCAATAATCTAAAGGCTGTTTTAAGAAGAGATTGTATATTTTAATTAGTGGATTGCCACTCAGAGCTTAAACTTAGCACTACAGCTAATACTAAAGCTATATGATCTTTTATTTAAAAAAAAAACCAAACAAAAAACCACCAAACATCTTTGTGACACTACCAAATGGTATTTATCTTCTTTGCAATGCATGTATCTTCCTTAACTGTTACCTTTCAACTTCTTTTGAACCAGTGGACTCCCCTTTCTCCCCACCTCAAACTTCCTCTTTCTTATTAGGCAAGTGATAAAAAAAATGCAGTGAGATTAGTATTAGAAATGCTAACAGTGTCATCAATAGCATCAAAAGCTGCTGTGCCAGTCTGTACCAACCAACCACCCCCAAAAGGCAATATTATGTTGCCAGCACTTGGTGTTAAGATGGAAAGAAGAGAGTGGTAAGCCTAATATGAAATCATTGTTTACACATTTCTAAGGCTGGAATAGTTTTAACATTAAAATTTCAATTGCTGTACATGAGCCATAAAATGACCAATGTGAAGGAGAGAACCAATTATTTCAGCAGGTACCCCCCCCAGCTTCTTTAATCGTTCCCTGTTTCTTGCAATCCTCATATCATTCACAATTTTATAGAAATCATTTCTCTGCAGAGCTTTCTCTTATCAAAAAATGAAGAGGAGTTTTATTTACTCTCCACTGACAGGGAAGCTTTCAAACCCCATCCAGCCTTGCTGCCCTTCTCTGTACCTTTAATAATTTTACTGCATTATTAGGACTGGATGATCAGAAGTGCCTGCAATAGTCAAGACTTGGGCAGAGTGGATTTCTCCAGGGGAAAAAAAATATTTTGTGATTCAAGTAACAAAGACCCTTTTGCATTCATTCAGCATCCAAAACGACAAAAAAATTTTTTTTAACATAAAATCGAACTTGAGTGCCTTATATTAAGGGCACAATAAGACAGTAGGCTGGCGTATTTTCAAGAGTAGCTGTATGAGTATTTATGCTTTCAGCGGCAGAGGTACCTGTGTGCAACACTCTGCATTGTTCATGTTCCAGGAAATGCTCTACATTATCGAGCAGGATCATTATGAGCTACAGTACTGAGGGATGGGAGGCACAGAAGGAGAGTGGGTTTTTTTCCTTAAGGAGTTTTCAATTACATACGGCAGTTTCCCATTTCATTCCCTAAATGTAGTATTCTTTCCAAATTTTTAAATGCTTTTACATGTAAACACACACATCTATACACACACAGACCCCCTACCTTTTTTCACAACCTCTGTAATAACTATTATACAGCAAAGGAAATTTATTGAGTTTCTAGTTATCCTGTAAACTCTTCCTAAAAAGATCCAGAATCCCATTTGCTCTGCTCCATAACAATCTCAGTGTTCCAGAACACCACCATAAGATTATACCAAGAGTGCTCATACCGTTTCTTTGTGCAGTCTTGAAAAGAAGTTTTTGAGTTAATATCCTCTCCACATGCTGACCAGTCACTATACAGACGGGAAGATTCTAGCGGAGGTGGTGTACTAGTAATTGCTCCTAATAACGGGGAAAATAACTGAGTGTCCATTTTTTGTTTCTTGCTATCTACCTATGTTGAAAAAAGAAGGAAACATTTTTAACATTAGATGTTTATGTAAACGAGCAGTAAAGGCAACAAAGCAAACCCTTCCTTTTATATCTTAAGCTAAATAATTCTTCAGGAAAATGAAACGTAGCTATGCCAAAAGGATACAGTTTGAAACTTGTTCCCTCCCCCGCCTTCACATAGTCCAAATCTGACAAATTTATGCATCTTCTAAAAATAAATAAGTAAATAATAAAAATTACTTACTATGCAGTAATAGGAATTCTCTACAGATTTCACATTGTAGGTGTTTGTGTATCACGTTCACAAGCTCAGAATCTTCTAGCCTATGTGACTGGAAATGCACATGTCACAGGCATACGCATCCCTTCTGAGAAAACAAAGGGAAGAGCAATTATCCCTGCTATATCCCTGAGAACACAAAATATTCCAATAAAGAGCCCACGGTAAGCAGGCAGGGACATTTATAAACTTCACAGAGCAAAACGTGGGTAAGAAAACTAATCTGTCTTTAAATACTGGTCCAGAAAAGACTATTATAGATAAATTATTTATTCAAAGAATAAATAATAGGAGATCTAAGTAACATTGGGAACTATACCTCATAAGGTATCTCAACGAGGAATTGTTACAACAGAACCTGTGACTGACAAAGGTTTAAACAGAATATCAGAAACCTACTCTTGAGTTGGAAGGGACCTTTGGGGTCATCTAGCCTAATTCCCTGCTCAGAGCAGACCCAGTTAGATCAGGGTACTCAAAAACTTGCCCAGCTGAGTCTTGAGATCCCACCACATCCTCTCTGGGCAAATTTTTCTAATATCTAACTGCTGTCTGGTTTAAAAAAGAAAAAAAAAAGTACTGAAGATAGTCTGGACCACTTTCTCTATAACCTCCCACAAGGCAGCTGCACGCTCCCATAAGATCTTCTCTTTCTCTTCTCCAGGTTGATCAGACCCAGCGCTCTCAGCCTCTCCTCGAACATCCCATTCTCCAGCCCACAAGCATTTTGGAAGCCTCTGTAGGACTCACTCCAGTACCCTTCTTGCACTGGGGAGCCCCAAACCAGACACAGTATGCAGCTGTGGTCTTAAAAGGGCAGAACAGAGGGAATCATAACAGTGCTCACCCCTCTGGCTACGCTCTTGCTAAGACAGCCCAGTATAGGGGTGACCTTCTCTGCTGCAAGGCCACACTGCTGATTAACATCCAACTTGACCACCAGGAGTCTTGATCCTTGTTGATTAACTTTTGCAAGTTTTGACTCTAGGAGTAAAACCTGAAGCTTTCTTGGAAAAAAACACCCCAAACTTTTATGATAAAGAACTGAACTAGCTGCCCTTTAATTCTCATAAGTAAAGGCATCCAGTAAAGATGGAGTACTTGTGGTTCTGAAAATAACATTTTGGATACTCAAAAAACCCACAAACAAACCCCCAAAACCCAAGAAACACCCAAAACCCCCCAAACAAACAAAAAAAACCCCAACACCCCCCCCCCCAAACAACAACAACAAAATCCAACCCCCCCAAAACCACAGATGTATCAGATGCAAGAGGCTGTGGTATTGGCTGCAGACTGGAGCCGACTGCAGCATCCATCCCTGTGCTTTCCATCTTCCTGAGAAGGCCGGTAACTAACAAAATTGTCCTAAGGAGAACATTTAGCAGCATCTGTTCCAACCCAATTCTAGAAGCATTTCTTAGTGAACTGAGGTTCTTATAAGCATGAAGAAAAACACCACTAAGTCAGTTTAAAAGAATCTGTTGAGTGGATTTCCTATTTCAAGACATATTTCATTGAAGATGCTGCCTTTCAGTTTGAGTAATACAACCCACCTTCCTGAAACAATTTCTGAATTTTTCTGTTCCTGGCAACAAAAAAAAAAAAAATGGTCAATAGGCCAACTCAAAAAATAAACTTCTTTTTTTGGGGAAAAAAAAACCAAACCAAAACAAAACCCAAAGGAAATATATTAGTATTTGTAAGGAAGTGATTAATCTTTAGCCCCCAAAGAGCACATTAAGTTGCCACCACACTGCCTACTAATCTATGGACAGCAATGTCTGGGAGAATGGAAAGAAACTGAAGATTAAATGACTGGACATTCCAATATATTTACACATACCTAAGATCACTTCTGAAGCCATGAGACAACGCGGAGGTTGTTTGACAATGCCCAGCTTCTCTTGGACTTGTTAGTCATAAAGGTTTGCAACAAAAGTAACAGGTTAAAAAACTGTGATGTTGTGCATGTCACTCTTCTAGCAAACGCCTCCAGCTAAGCAGGTTTTTCTGTCTTTCCAAGTGTCTCATTACAGACAGAGACACAGAAGGGCGCAATGCTACGAAGATAATGAAGAGGAATTTGCAGAGCTGCTGCTGGCAGATGTCCTCTGTGTACAACCTGGCAGCAGGAAGAGTTCTGAATATGCTGCAGAAAAAAGTGTAGTTAGCTTATTCTAGGATCCTAACATGCTGAACTCTGGATACCTGGCTGCTGAGGATGGAGAGGAAGAATTTTTTTAGGACTACGAGGACAAAATTAACTTCTGTCACATCGTTCATTGCAAATACAGCTGGAATAGGTACAAAATGCCAGCTAAAAAAAAGCTCTTTCATCAGGATGGTCAAACTAGCCTTGGATCCAACAAATGAAACCATCTGCTAAATCCTTATTGAATAACTGCAGAAAGACCTCAACCGCGTACTTATTAAATTCCTGAAAAAGCTAAAACACACAACATGAAAGCAACAAATGGTGCTACAGTGATGACTGGGTCTTTATACTTAAAAACATTTAAACTGATCTACTAAACTCCCATTTTATTGCTTCCGAGATAAAAATTGCATTGTCACTAGGAACCATATTGCCAACTCTGAGACTGGTGCTTACCTCTGAAGCCCTGAACAAGCCAATAGAAAACAGAGGGTTTTTAAGGGAAATTCACACTGTCTGAATACAGTTTTATGCATTCAGCCTGTCTAGAGCCACTTCAAAAGTTTTTTATAGCTAGAGCTTTTTAAAAGTTATTTACATCTAAATAAACTAAAAGAACAAAACTTCAATATTCATCATTTTACTGTCTCAAGCCCCATCCTTCTAAGAGAGAAAATGCTAAGTTAATTTAATTTTTCTCACTCCCCTCTTTTCTCAAAAGTAGAACCATAAAACCTTGCTTACTACAAATCCTTGGCTGGAATTTGGTTTAGTGAAAGCTGTCACGGACTCAGAAGATCTCCCTTCCTGGGTCTTGTCTGAAAAGGTACTAAAGAAATATTACCTGGCCAAGTGTGCTCCTACCACAAGCAGGACAGAACAACCCTTCAGTGAATTTTTTGAATACAAAAAAGCTTACACTGAGGACTTATCACTTGCTATAAACTTGTCTTACACATCCAAACAAATCCCTAATAAATAACAGAATTAGAGGTACTATAACCCTGTAGAGGCTAGACACATATTCTCTAACATTCCATACAAACATGCTGTCAATATCTCTATCATTAGAGACAAGAACAACTTCCTGGCCCAGAGACTAAATGGCACAACAGTGCTACTGTGATACAGGTAAACTCTTACCCTGCAGAAGAGGATGAGGGTGGTATCCAAATTATCTGCTACAGGTGACTCCAGAACCACACACAGGTATCATTTAGGAAAGCAGCAGCAGACCAAGGCCAAAATTTTAGCAACAATTTAGCAGTATTAACAAGCAAATGTCAATGCTAGGAAGCAACACAGAGATAAATTATGCTCCTTGGCTAGAGTATAAAATACTTTTGCATAGATTAAAAATAGGATCTGTAACCAATGGATTTATCTTTTATTTTCAGAGCCATTAATCACTGCTAATGTGAGTTGTGCAGGACAATGTGACTAAAGATCAGCAGAAGAGGTACTTCGTGTACCCTAGATACAGCCTCGTCACTCAGCACTTCCAAAACGGTGGAGTCTGTCATTCTATCTAGTTAAACAGAATTTCAAAATAACTGAGAAACTCTCATCTGTGCCTTACATATGAACTACGAACAAGTTACAGTAAAAAAGAAAAAGGGATAAAAGTGTGTTGTCTCCTACAGCTTGCTTTAGTTTCAAAATTCTTCACTGAATTTCAGACAGAATCATAACCTCCATAACTGGCTTTGCAAAGAAAGGACTGCCTGCAGAGGCACAGACATGTTTTGCTCAGAGTTCCAACCTTAAAAATCAATGAATGAAATGCTGTCTCAAAAAAGAAAAAAGAAAAAAAAAATCAAATGAAAACTCCTACAGTCTTCAGTAGGGCTTTTACTTCATTCTTTCCACCCTGCAAATCATGGGAAAGCCACTGCTCTCACTAAATTACCTCTCAAAAACAACAACAAAAAACTTACCACATCTAAAACCTAGATACATTATCTCGATGGATTTTTTTTTTCTTTCAAAGCATAAAAAGACACAGCTGCTGTTCTTTCCTGTAAAATGGAAATGTGCATGTACTAAACTTTCTCCCTCCACACGAAACTGAACACAATTTTTTTCCAAGACATCTAATACTATTAAGTCACATCTTATCTTCAAAAGTAGGCAGAGGGCTTTTAACTTCTGCAAGCAGCTCATCACAACTGAAGAGTAAGCAAACTGAAGAATTTACCAAAACCATTCACCATTTCCAAAAGCCTCATGCAGTTCTTTGTATTTAGAAGCTCTTCCAAAGTTTCTTTCATTTGAGGAGAAATAAACGAGTAGAACTTCAGCAGTACAATGTTAACATTGCAACTATAAAAATATATTAAACTAAATAGTATCAAAGCTATTAGGCATCAATATTGTTATGGTATCTGTGACACAAGTCCTGTACTCCACTGAACACCGACTTGCTTTTTGCTACCTGGCTCCTTTGTGTTTCTGCTTCGCCCAGGCTGTGAGCTAAGGATTTGCCGTTACTACGTAGATGGTGTCACTGGTCCAGCAGCAAGGACAAAGACCTGGAGGAAGGCTGTTACTCCCTCACTCCTCTTCCTGCTATCCTCCCATTCCCCCATCAAGTACCAAGCTAGCACAGCTACCAGGCATGTAGAGGCAGATGAAATCTACAGATCTTAGTAAAGGACTTGATAAACAGTAAATTGTATTGGGAGCAGAGAATCCTGCATGGGAGAGATCTTGGAACAGCTGAGGTTAGAAGGGACCTTTGGAGTCAAGGCCCCTACTCGGAGCAGGTTGCTCAGGACCTTGTGCGGTCAGGTCCTGAGCACTGCCAAGGATAAATAGGACAGAAGACACACAGAAGTGCCAGTGTGCTCCCACTGCACCTCTAGACACAGATAGAGACAAATTTTCCACAGAGAGGGGTTTCTGCCTCACCACCGCTGCTTGAGCTAGGAGACAGAGATCTACGATCTTCTGAAAATCCTCTGGCTGAAGATTTAACAGCATGGTGAATACAGCAGAAGACTCGAATATTATTTGTCATTACTGGAAATGTTTTGTTTCTTGTGTTGTCCAGCTAAGTACTGGAAACAGTTCAAGACTGTAACCATCTATTCTGAGATGGTAATAGCTGCTAAGAGCAGGGAAGACCCCTCAAGCAGACTGGAAGTAGTTTTAGGGAGTTTCATAGGGATCACTACATTATGCCAATTGTATGAAATGTTTGCAGTGACATTATGTATATCTGGGGTACCTTGCTGAACTATAGCATTAGAGGACACAGACTAAAAAAATTCAACAGGGCGTCGCTCTCCTGTTCAGAGGCAATAACAGTTTATGGCTTATATCAGACTAACAATTCTCTGAAAAGATATATTATAAGCTAAAAGATAATGTGATCAGAGCTAAATATTTGCTTCATCATATAATTACAAGAAATTACTTTTATTGACATGAAGTCCCATCTGACAGAAAGTTCTTGATTTTCCAAAAAGCATTTGAGCTAAATTAGGAAAAAGCCTTTTTACAGTCACTTATCCTAAAACTGCACAAACTCACTGCTACAGACCACTGCTCACAGATGCTTTTTATAAACATATAATGACAGTAAATGACAGCACTGCACCATATTATTACTTATATACTGAGTGTATTCTTTGATTTCTTGGCAGGATAGATATTTCCTGTTTACTTCTTGTTTTTCTTGGCAAGATAAAGGAAGCCTAAGAAAAAGCATTGTTTTGGTTTTTTGACTTAAGACTTCTAGTAACTCCTACCTACAGCTACCTTAATCTATAGCACACTGAAACTGGTTAACCCATTCAGGATGCACTGCTAGTAATTCTCTGAAACTTGTGGGTTAAAAAAAAAAAAATTAGAATTCTATAAATTGCCTTCTTGGGTTACCTCAAAAACTAAGCAGCAGAAGTAAACAGGTGACAGGGACGTGTCAAAAACTAAAACCAGGGGAGAAAATAGGTCAGTTATTCAGATATCTCTTAATATCAGGGACAAAACCATACAAATGGCAGATTACCAGAGACATCATTCTAAATCCCAATTTCATATCATCTAAAAGACTTGTTGCAACAGCAAAGGGAAATGTTCCTTTTCAGCAGTCAAAGAACTAAGAAACTTTTTTTCTGAGAAAAAGGAATCAAGTTTGTCAGACCTCTCTTAGACAGTTGGGTCAAAAGCATATAAAAAAGGCATCACTTAAGGCAGGGGGAGTGGAGAAGAAGTATGTTTATGAGATTCTTGTTCAATATGGGTTCTGTAGTCCACTTACCATTAAGAACACTCATGGGCTACTGGGCCATTTCTTTTGTTTGTTTTGAACACTAGCATCTAAATACATTCATTTCCTATAACCAAAGATGGTTTTTGTCCATGGTAACTTCCAGCAGTTGTTCTTCAGAAGACTTTGGTAAGTCTCACAAATGCCCTTGACAAGAGGCACTCAAAGCCAGACTGAATGAGGAACTGCTGACTTCCACGAATAGAGGATTACTCTCCTGCACTGACACAGTGAAAGCTGCTCCATTTGTACTGCAGCATTCTCCTCAGGTGTTGAGGTTTTTTTGTTCTGTGGTTATTCAATACATTTAGTTAGAAAAACCAACATATCATACAAGTATTTATTTCTGTTTACCTAAGCAAATTCACTTTTTGGACTCACCTGTGACTCGTAATGACCAGGGGTGGCACTTTGTTTGACCATGTCCTTGTTACCAGTATACAAGTTCTCTTCTCTGAAGTATGCAGCATTGCCGTGCAAGCAGAAACTTAGATTCTTAAGGACAGACTTAGCCTATTTAAAAGCAATTAAAAAGAAAAAAAAAGGCAATAATTACAAGGTCTGTCAAAGTTGTAATTATTATGCATGAAACCCATTTCTAGCTACCCCTCATTGCTCCTCCCACCATGTCTCCACATCACACCACCCACAGCTCCTCCACCACCTACGTCTTACGCATTCGCAGAACAATGACAATGTTGCTTTATTGCTGTGAGATCCCACATCACAGAACAGCTCAGCAGATACTAGAGTTGCTGACCACAGGTCACAGAGACTCCCAGAATGGGTAAGCCAGCTGTGCCGTGTTGCACCTAGGACCATGCAGACAGAGGCATACTGCCTGGCAAGATTCCTCTCTTCAGCTTTATCCTGTCACACAGACAGATACATCACACAGGTCCACATCCATCATGCCAGTACGCAAACTCACCCCATGATTCTGCTCAACGGCACACATCTGCCACAGATCTGAACATCATTCCCACCACATGACAGGACAAACAATCCTCAAGTACCTGGGACTGCACCCACCTAAGGGTTCCACTCCATCTTCAGACTCATAGCTTCTGCCAATGGAAAAGGCAAGGTTGGCTCCTGCCACACATTGCTATCCAAAACCAGGTGTGATAAAAGCACGTTCGCAAGAGCGCTCGAAGTATAACATGCTGATTCTAAAATCCTTCCCTACGCTCTCTGCACATCCATTTAAACCCGTTACAGTATAACCTCCTGTATTTCCCCTATTGAAAAGCAGATTGTCAAGTTGCTGCTGCCTACTGTCATGCTTGCACTTTGCACGTATGCCATTTCTCCAGCTTCAGCCATTTGCATTACATGACACAGCAAAACAATGTCCCAGATTAGCAAGTCAATGCCCTACACAAATGTAAGGCTTCATCTTCACTGACACAAAGCTTTAATTGGTGGAAGCAATGAATGGGGGAAGGGCTGCTTTTACAATTAAGATAAATCAAGATAAAGTGTGCAACAGTCATATTATGATAAATTGTTAAAACTTATCAAAGCACCTGCTCCTCTCCTAAAGTAGTAAGATGATGTCAGACTATACCCACATCCAACTGTGGCTGACCTACTCTGACCTGCTGAAGGGTAGAACTAAGGATTTACCTAATCTGATGTCCAATCTGCATTCTGTTACAATGATTTGTTCAAACCACAGTCAAGTCCAGGCTCTTCTCTTTTCCAAGGGCCTACTGGAAACAGGCTAATAGCTGGATGAATTAGTTAACCCATTCTTGATAGCTAGTTTTGTGAGGTTTCCTATAGCATTTCCATCACCATGCTGCACAAAAACATGCTCAGACCAACGGGAAAGTCTGCATTCAGGAATGGGTTGCAGAACGATTCAGTGAAACATCCATGTAGTTAAGTCGATGCTTCTGGGAAGCACTGAGCTTGCTGCTCTTGCACCAGTTGGTCTTCACTGCACGTACAATACACCAGCCGTATTGCAAGGGAAGAGCCACAGTAATACAACCCTCAACACTACAGAAAGCTCTGTGGCCCAGGCAGATGGGAAGATTGGGCTCCTTGTATTTAAGCTAAGATAGTGGGCTCTGCAATGAGATCACTCAGGTGTGCACAACTGCTCCTAGATGCTAAATTTATTAGATTCCTTTCAGAAAGGATGACTAGTAATATCTTTATACCACCCATGACGATTTGTTCAGTCAGTATGTGTCTAAGCCACTAACCTTTACCAATCTTTTAACTATTTGTGATATATTAGCTGTTCTTCTGTCAAAGCAGACTTAAAGCAGACTTAATGAAACCCATTAATGATTTGGCTAATCACTACCTCTGTGACACAATGTAACTATTCACAACTTTAGAAGTGGGTTTCAGAAATCATTACCTGATACCTGAAAGCCCAAACAACAATCCATTTATATCTTGAAATTGGAACTACTTCAAGTCATGGGAAACTTTCAAAGCATTGCAGGTGCTGCATTAGGCTTCACAACCTATGTAAGAGTCCTACCGAAGCTTAAAATTTACACAGTTGTTGAAAAAAGGTAAGAGTGCTACCTCTGTGCTCCAGCCAAAACACCCTCTTTCAGAAAAATAGATTTTCAATGGTAAACTTCTGTGGCTGTCACTTAGCTTTTAGGGGCTGATAAAAAACACATGCTTATTGCACTACTGGTAAATAATTCATTTCTAGAAAGGCCTTTTGGGATATCTTCAGGATATGAAGGTGCTACATTAGAGCTTTGGTAGAAGCCACTGCTTTAGTTAAAGCAGCACTGCCAGCTTGCTTTGTGTTAAATTGATAAATTAAAAAAAAAAAGCTCTCATTGAGTACTTTAATATCACATCCTGACTTTGTAAACAGTTTTAAGTTTATTTTCTTCTGACATTGTTCAAAAAGAACTTTGAGCAAAAAGACGAATGATCACAGCACAACACCAGAAGGAAACAAGTTGTTCCATCAGCAGGGAGAACTGATGACTGGCTTCCTACACGTTCATGCCCTACCCCAAGCCCATCGTAACAGCAGCCGTTTCCTTACCGCGTCCTCTCGGTCTCCCCAGTCCCTCCCTACTCATCCTAATGGTGACCAGCTAAGAGCCCACTGTAACGTGACTGGATAAGCAGGCCACACTGAACACTTAAAATCGCACGGAAGCCTTTCTCCCTGCGAGGACACCAATCCGTATCTCTCCTCCGAGACATCCATCCACCTCTCCCCCAGTTTCACTGAATTTGATGGATGATCCTAAGCTTACTGTAGGAATGACAAGATTCCTCAGCAACATAACCATTCGATATCCCAAAAAAAGCAATCCCCCTTGTCTTTCTTAGGAGTGTAATGTCCACTCATCCTCTCACCAATGCTTTTTTAAATTAACACTAGAAACTTTAAATGAACCTTGTAAATAGAGAGCCCTCTCAGCATGTATATAGTCACCCTACTAATTTTGGTGCCTTCCACCCTTGGCAAAGACAGGGATAATGTTTTCCCCGTATATATAAGTACATACATGTGGACACACGCACACTTTCCACAATCTTCTTGCACTGATCAAACAGAAACAGAAGCCATAGCAAGTATGAAACTTAACATTGAATTATTCCTCACTGATTAACGGGAATGTTGCTAATCTGAATGCCTGCTTTTCAAAGTAAAACAAATAGTAGTATCTTCAGGTGGATTTATATTGCACTTCAGAGAGACACAGTGTGCACGTGTACACACACTGATGCCATCATGGAAGAGTATCTGCATCACAGGTTTTGCAGTTCCACATGCTACAGTACATCTAATCCTCCAGAAAAAAAGACGATCTGAAACATTACCTTAATATTGTAGGGAGATCACGAAGAAGGCCTAAAAACTTCCACCTACACTACCTGAGGGTTTACAAGTTCCAGAATCAAGTTACATGGGAAAACTGCTGTTAAGTCGAAAGACCCACACTTCTCTAACTCACCTGTTTTGAACTTGTTTTATATTTAGGCCTATCTGCTTTACAAAGCTATATAGCATAAAGTTTGTTGGGGAAGAGATTCCAATCTGCTTCTCAATTCCACCTTTATGAAGCATTACCGTTGAAACAGTATGCCAGTACCCCTGAGAGGTACTTTTTCCTGAGCCAAAAAAAAACCCCAAACACACAGAACATTTCTGCAACATTTATATTAAAACTTAGAATGTCAATGACAAGAAATTAAGCATAGTAAGCACTTGGGAAACTTGTGATACAGATTTATTCACCAGGAACTGTGGCTACATATGTGCAATTATCCTAACTTCAGCCTTTCTGAAGTCAGTAATTTCAGAAATTCAAATTTGTAACCTCCCCAGCTACTGCAATTCTTCCCTTATTAATTAGAAAAAATAAGGAATAATGTGCCAGCAGCTAGCTTAGAAACGAAGCTGATCTACAATTCATTTAAACTACTAAAAAAAAGTCACTGATATTGGTTTTAGTAATAGATTTTATAGATCTACACAGGCTAACTGTGGTCCATAGCCACACATACTTCAACTGGAGTCCTACTACTGGAGTCCTACTATTTCCAAGTACTTTTGCATACGACAAGGACTGAAGCCTTCCGCCCTTACTGTGGAGTTTCAGAGGATATTTTTTGTTTATAAAAGTCATAAGACCTTAATCCCCAATTAAAAAACACCCTTCATGAAACATTGACATGAGGTTGCCAGATGTAAACACAGTGAACACAACCCAGCTGCAAGATGTCTTTATCCAAAAGTTCAAATTTCGGACTGCTAAGGGAAAGTTTTATGAAGGTGGTGAAAGACAGCTTCTTTTTAATGCATCTGTCACTTAACAGCCTACGACATTCAAAATATCTAGTCATTCAAATACTTAAACATGTATTTGCTAACATATTCGTGTTCAATGCAGGCTCCACGGAAATAAAAGGGAACTTAATACCATCTACCTCTATATAATCACCTTCAGTTAGGATTCTTACCACGTGTCCCACTCCATTATCTCCTGGTAGACCAGGGAAACACAAGGGACTATTAAACAAACAGGTACAGAGTTTTTAACTGAACTTCCACTCACTTTAGAGTCAACTAATCCAAAGGCAGCTTAAGTACATGATTTGTAGACTATGTCCTTTCAAATATATGTTGCCGTAAAACAGGATTATTGGTATTAATATACTCTCAGTATAACCCTTTTTGTTTAGGAATATAAAATTCCAACTGGAGTTACAAAATATTTTTCGAGATTCATTTAGATGGACTGTCTAGTATAATTTAAACTCCATTAAATCAAAATGTCTTTCCAAATATATTTTTTAAACAAACAAAAAGTCTGAAACTATCATGAATGTGTAAAAACAAACTCTTTACAAACCGGCATATGTGGCCAAATCAATAGAATTTTTTTAATCTGCTGCACAAGGATCTGTATACACTATATATCATTTTATAGAGATTTGTACCTTAATTTCATTAGACTACCAAGATTAGCTACAAAGCTACTTTTCCCACTTGACCTGCTCCTCACTTTGTGAAAATTCAAGTACTAAGTAGATCTCTTCAAGATTGCAGACTGAGCAAACACTGATACGGTGTCATTTAACAGATCTAAACTGTTTCTAAAGAGAAATGAAAGGGGATCTATTACCTGTTGGAGAAGTTATTACATTTCTCAGTGAAAGGATGACAGCGAGTATTCCCAAGTTTCCCATCTACTTTGTAAGTCTCTCCTCCTTGTCCCTATTAGAACACTCTGGTGGTCAACACAAAGTGAGATTTCTGTTTGGAGAATTAAGTTTTTGCCAGGTGCTCACAATATGCAATCACTTGAAAGGCTGGGCACTATCAGGCAAATAAATCATTACACTTACTTTAAACTACAGCAACCTAAGCAAATATTACACTGCAGAAATCGCTTTGCTGTATTGTTTTCCAGCTTTCTAAAATACCAACATTACTCCAGACACCTAGCATCTCTCCTGAAGAACAAAACCCACATAAACCTCATCCCGTTGCGAGAATCAACTTCCACCAAGACAAACCTGCACAGATGTTACCACCAGCCATTCCCTGCCTGCATTCCTCCCACCGACACAGGCCACTGGGGAAGCAAAGGCAGCACAGGCACTCGAACACGCCAGTTGTACACACTAGAGCACTGCAGCAGCAGCTGATCCCCGTGCTTTCAAGCCCGGTGGCGTAGCCCATGTGATGCTGAACAACCACTGCCACCACACCTCGTTTACCTCCCCTAACGTCGCTGCCATGGGACGCACGCTACACACCTCAGTTACTATACGCACGCGGAAACTGTTGCCAGGCTATGGATAGCGTCTCTCCTCCACCCCTGGAAGCTGCAGGACAAAAACAGCAGAAAAGAAGCAAGCAGATTTCGGGCCGTGGGCAAGGCAACGGCCCCTCCAGACAAACGAGCAGCGCTGGCATTAAGCAATTACTCCACACAGCTATTCCTAGACAGAGGAGTCTCTAAACAGCACCAACACTACGAGAAACAGTACAAATTGCTTGCCCTTAAATGTCACCTCATGTTTTCTTCAGATACACACCCTTTCAAATACCTCTGCAGCAACTGAAATCCTCCCCTAGTAAGCAAAGATTTCACACTGCCAAAGGCCCTGCTACAGAAGTGAAAGAAACACCAAGCTTACATTTTTGGTCTTCTTGCTTTACAACCAGTCTCAGCCATGTAATGTCTGATGTCACTGGAGTACCAGTATGTGGAAGTACTATGGGAATTGTAGTCTTTCCTCTGTTGTGCAATACCAACAACGTACGGGATCCAGGGCCGCAATCCTGAGCCTTAGGAACTGTCTCCCTCACGCAGAGGCCTCCGGGGACTGCCTGAGAAATACAGCCAAACTGCTTTATTTAGCTGTGAAATGCTTCTCGGATGGGAAAGAAGAAAAGTGCATGGAAGGTTTTGAAATGCATCTTCTCCTCCTTCTCACGCAAGAAGTAACTTCCAAGCAATTATTCTCAAGTGATCACATACTGCCAAAACCATTTAAGTTGTAATCAGGAAGCACGACCCAGTGAGTAAATTTTAATCACTATAATATACATATAATATACAACACACGCGTAACAACATTGTACTTAACCGTACAAGAGTTTTTATAACCAGTCCATCATCTCTTGTACCTCTGAGGTCTTGGTATCTCCACAAGAAAAAATAATTCATTGGAATGAATGTTTTTTTGTCAGTGGGGATGACACATCTGCTGCTTTTGTTCCTGTCTCCCCACTGAATGCTATCATTTGGCTCATCCCAGTTAAGGAACTATGAAACACTTGCACAGAGTGAGCAAATCAAGCCCTATGTTCTCCGTAACAAAAATTAAAGGTTATTTAAAGGCTTTATTTCACACTAAATTGTTGTACCTGACTTACCTTCTCCCCACTTTCAGTCAAATGTCTCATAGACAGTTACATTTTATCACCTTTTACACATTTTTCCTTAATCAAGTCATTATTTTCCCACAGCTCTTTGCCTTAACTCAGAGAGATGAACTCTGATCTTTCCCTCACATCATCATATTTTAATGCTACAAAAAGAATAAAGAAATATAATTTAAGAAAATTAAGAAATCCAGAGACAACAGAACAGAGCCATTTTCATCTTTTTGAAGAAAACAAGAAAAAAAAACCAGGCATAATATAATACAGTTAGTTGCTGGGAAGTGTAGCCCATCATCAGCCAACTATTATTACAATGTCTCAAGACTAGAAAAAAAGAGAAAGCATAGTACTAACAGGTTCCGACTAAATTCTTTAAAAAAACCTCAAGCTGCCCTTCAACATACACTTAAGTTATCCGAGTTAAACCTAAAAATATGTTGTTCAACCTGAACAATAAAACTGCCCCAAAATCCATCTTACAGAGTATAAGAAAACTTTTGTGACAGCTAGAAGTGTTATAGTGGAAATCAGAAAACCACTCGCTCTTAAGCTCTTCAACAACTTAATGCAGGCAGAGTACAAACAAAAGATCTTAAAAGGGAGGGGGAAAAAAACCCAACAACTTTCTCCAAAGTTTCCTTCTGTTCCCAAGGCATTTTCACTAAGTTACAGTAACATCACCTTGTTCTGCAAAGTTCTTCCTTCACAGCTACCACTGTAGCACTTAGCGCTGAAAGCACTACTAAAATACACTGTAGAGTGCCACACAGCACGTAACCTTCGCCAAATATTATTTAAGTGTATTCCACATAGCTTTTCTGACACAGCAGTAAATAGGAAATGAGGTCACCTCTCCCTAAAAACCTCAGCCCATGTTTACATTATTTCTAGTCTCCCTCGGTTTCTCTCCACAAAGCTGTAATGGCATTCAGAGATGGCGACTGTCCTCCTCCAGCTCCTCCAACTGTCTGATGTAAGCACAATTTGAGAATGACAACATAGAACAAACATGACACAGGAAGCTTTTACACCCCTTTTCACATTTAGGTTTTTGGAACAGCGTATTTGCACCACTGCTGCTGATAGTACACACTGAATTCGAGTGTTTCCAGAAAAAAAAAATAAATCAAAAATCTGAAGCCACGCACTGACCAGGGATTAAAGAAAATAGAGGAAGCCCAAACGTTTCCAGTGTTATGGCAGCACAGTCCGAAAGTACATGCACTAATTTTAGTGATATGAATAGACCCCAATAGCTTCGAATGAAGTCCAACAGCAGAATTTCACACTTGTTTGCCTGGGCAAGACAGTGGGAAAGAGAGAAAATTCAGACACAAATCCACAAAAACAGTTTAGGCATAAATTATTTCTGCTAGCTTGAGAACAGTGTGTTACAGAAAAAACAAGACAGACTTTTCTGAAGGGCTCACAGTCTACTTAAAAGCAAAATACCGCACAGGCAAACAGTTAAGAGAATAGTTTGAAGTCAAAATGTAGCATACCTTTTTGCTACATTCAGCAGAAACTGTACTCCCAACAATATTCTTTTAAAGTAGCTAGAAGCAGTAGTAGCTACACCCTCATCTCACAGTAACATGCAAAATGCCCCCAGTGCCTGTGCGGAAGTGTATAAACAGAGCTGGGCTTCAGCTGCAGTGGCTGTGAACATGGGGAAAAAAGCTGCCAAATTCCCCTGCCCTGAAAACACTGGTGAAAACGCGCCTGCTGGAAAAGCAGGACCACCGCATGCTGTGAAGAATACACTGTGACTCTCACCTATGCAGCATTCAGATACCCCCAAAAGATTTCAAAGGTTTCAGCAACACATTAAAAGTGGGCAAACGTACCCAAAATATTAAGCTACAAATACCTGTAGGGACTTTTTAAACTTGCAGATTTCAAGTAACTCAGTGTGAAGATGCTTGCACACAACGTCCTAGCAGCAACCTGGCCACAGCATTGTAAATTCATTCAAGTAATGAAAGATATAAGACAATAGATTGCAGTGATTTTAATAACTCAGTACATCATCTGCTTATACAGTAGACTTAAGTATTAGCAGTCATTCTTCCAGACCCCTCACCAGACCAAGACAACCTTTGTGGATTTTTACTATGACAGGAAATGTAAACACTGTAACAATGAAAACAAACACTGCTTCCAGGAGAAAAAAAAAAGGGGGGGGGGGGGGGGGAAGGAAGGCAAAAAAGAAGAAACCTCCTTTTTCCTGAAACGAAACATTTCAGTGTATTCCCCTCCGCAGCCTTAGAAAGTGACTCCTGCGTTACCCTATTGGGATTTCAGGCTATAACACTCGTTTACTTCACCGCTCCCTTCTGCTCTATCTTCGTGCAGAAGCATCACTCATTTTTGGCGTGTCAACACCACTCACGGCTCTTTAACTTCCGAGCGCGCACAGACCTCTGACAGGGCGCTTACGACAAGCAAATGGAAGAGGAAGACAGCCTTGCACTTTCGCAGATATGTCCTTTATTCACACGGCCCTGCTCTACCAGCAGCCACAGGGGTTTCCCCTCCCTCCAGGGAAGCCCAGCAGACCCGCTGCAGCTCCGGCACCTCTCCTCACAGGGCACAGCCTGGTTCCTCCCCTCACAAGCGCCTCACAAATTCCCCCCCCCCCCCCCGCCCCGCTCGCCCCCACCCTCGGCTCCAGGGCCCCAGCCCCGTCCATGGCAGCGGAGCGGCAGCGCTAACGCCTCACCTCTGCCCGGGAAGCCCCGTCAGGCCGAACGGCCGGAGGCTGGGCGCTACCCGCCACCATCTTATCCTCCCTCACGCCTCACGCCGTGAGGGGACGGGCGGGCGGGCGAGGGCGGGAACAGCGCGAGCGCCTCCCTCACTCCCGCGCCGAGCGCGCGCCGCTTGCCGCGGGCCAGCCGAGGCGGGAAACGGGAAGGGAGGGGAGCGAGAGCCCGGTCAACGGCCGTCGGTGGGAGAAACCACTGCGCGGGGAGGGGGGGGGGGAGAAGGGGAGGGACGAATCATGGCGGAGCGGGAGGGGGGACCCGCCGTGGCGGGGAGGGTGAGGGGAAACTGAGGCAGCGAGGAGGAACACTCAGAAAAAGGGGAGCGGGAAGGGGTTGGCTTCTTGGAGAGCGGGGTCCCCATTTTCTATCTGTATTTAGTGTGAGACAAGCACCTGAGCAGGTTACCTGGCAGCTCCCCTCAGCCGCCATGTTCGTCCCCTGCTGAGGAAAGCACGAAAACCTGACAGAATTGCACCATAAAAACGTCTGGTTTCCCTCCTGAGGCGGTGGAGGGTCTTTGTGGGCCCGGCGCCGGTGTTTTCTCTCTCAACATTTCCTCCTTCCTGCAGAAACTGGTTATTAAACGTGCCGCTGAGAACACTTCAGCCCTTTGGCTGACGTGACGAAGGGGTGGGTGGTCGTTCGCCCCTTTTTGGCTGGCTCTGCGGCAGCTTCGGCCAGCGGCGGAGTTCCTCGACCCCCGTCACTCCGTCCCGCCGTGGCTGAAGGAGATTTGCTCTGTCATGGATCGCTGGTGAGGCAAAACAACCCTGCAAAAATCAACCCTGCACCTACGCGGCCGACGGCCTGGCCTTCCCGCCCAAGCTCACCCGGCTAAAGCCATTAACGATGGCGCAGGCTGCGAGGGAAAAGAAAAAAATGAAAAGGATAGCGTGGATTGGGGCTGCTCTCTCCAATTTGTCACACCCTTTCTCCAGAAGTGATCTAGTACCTCTTTAATTTTAGTACCACCTTATTTTGTGCCTAACCACCCCCATTTGTAACCTGCGGCTGTTGGCAACAGAAAAGCCTTTTAAATACATTAAGAAGATAAACGAAACATGTGTGCGCCAGAAAAAGAGATGCAGGGCTTCCCCTAGCAGAAGAAACGTAGTGTTTATTCAGGCTGCGCGCATACCAGTACAATATAACTATTCTGAGGAGGTTTTGCACAATGGGCAGCAGAGAGGAAAAGCTGCTTCTGGCAAAGCGGCATCAACACGGGCAGCACAGTCTCGCCTTTGTCACTCTCGGAGGATCCAGAAAGGGCGAGGCACTGCCGTTTCATTTATTTTTCCAGCAGAAAGACTTTGTTAGCAATCTCAAACCTGACAAAGGGGTGACGAACAGCGTAAGACACATTTCTTGTCAGCAAGCTACCCAAAAAAGTATTCTGTTGTGTATCTTCACATAAGGTAAATAAAAGGTAGCGTCTCTTCTCTTTCAGACAAGTCACCTTTAAATTACTGATACAATAAACTTTTAATGAGATATTCCACAAACTCATTTTACAGCAAGCATAAAGAGTTTTAACCAATATGAGCATTTTTCACAGATAAATTCCTTTCACAGTAACAGTGACATCAAAACATCGGTAGAATGTGCTTTGGACGTTTTTTCTCACAAATATGCATGCAAGAAGTGTTTTTTTGGTCTGCATGGGATATCACCTGCTCATCTCTCTCATCACTCCCTTCCACACACGTGCCGTTCTAAGAGCGGGCGTGCAATGGATTGATTGTAATACAAAAATACATAGGGCTGCTGTAAATTACTGCAGACTGGCAGGGTTAGCAGGCACAGAGGTGGTTGGCTTTGGGGCAGGGGGCAAAGGGGAATACATTGACTGCAGAAGCAAGAAAAAGTGCAAAGACAGAAGAGGAGCGGGAGCCAGAAAAATGCAGCAAAGACATGCTGAAATACTGGGGTGCTCTGAACACCCAGAGGGGATGGTGGATGAAGAAAACCTCAGCTGGAGACGGCAGCAGAGAGGTTTTTGTACGAGGGGTACAGAGAATTCTCAGAACAAGCGTGGAGTTGAAGCAGCCAGAGAAGCGAATGTGATGAAAATCCTCCCTCAGGAACTCCAGGCTAAGCCAAGAGCACGTGTGGCATTAACCCCTTCTCCAGGGACTGCAGCTTAACGCTGAGGGACGGAGCCAAGGTCCGAGATGGGGAGACGCTGTCCCTTCACCAGCTTTGTGGAGGGAGTGAGGAAACCCCTGCCAAAAGCTTCAGGAAAGTGCAGAGGATTTTTCTACAAGATGACAGAGCAAAGATGTTGATGCCAAAAAAATCCACCCCTCAACTGTTGTCGGCAACTGGAGGGCACGTGCTTCTAGTAAGCGATTATTCTGCCAAGCACCAGCACACCAATACAACAGTCACCCCAGGGCACGCACCAGTGCACCTTATTTCTGTAAAATACCACTTTCCTCTCTAAAACAATTGTTTGAAGGAAGCATGAATGACCGAGGTCAGGAAGGGCAGAGGAGCTGGCTGCTGCTGGCTGTGCTCCCTCTGCCGGCGCTGAAGACGGGGACCAGGATCTTTGAGAGCTTTCCCACCGGGGATGACTTACTAAAATCAAGGTCTGAAATGTGGAGTACAAGGCATTCCTCTTCCTGAACATAATTAGCAGTTAGAGTGGTGGGAAAAACACCCACCCAATCAGCAGGTTTAAGAAGAAGCTCAATGCAAGGAGTAATTTGCAGTGAACACTTTAGCCTGAGTATGTATCTTAGGCAAGGTGAGAGCAGCATGCTCTCCATTAAAAAAAAAAAAATTACACTACCACAGAATGGTTATTCTGAACAGAAACACTCAGTGTACACAATGGGGAAACTCCTGCTCCCGTCACTCGCTTCAGTCTGAACACACACTGCACGCTGTGCAGAGCACAGTCAGATTGAGCGAGTGCTGGACTGAAAATTCAGCAATTCCAACCCAACGACATGTGTAACCCCCTAAAAAAATACAGGGCACCCTCAGGAAAAGGTACACTTCCCTGCGTACCCTGTACGGATCTCTCCACAACACTTAACAGATTATCCTCCTGTACTCAGCGACCTGCCGCTGGTTTAGGTTCCAGTTTGAAGAATCCTGTAATGCCCCCCCATCAAACACCACAAACAACAGCCGAAGGCAGAGTCGCCTTCCCAAACTTATCACACAAAATACATTCTCAATAAGGCAAATGTGCAAGTGGTGGTTCCTCATTTATTTACTAGCAGGTTTTGGCCACCACTCGGGTATACTTGCAGTGAGCTTCACTTTATTACCCGCTATATTTAGGCAGAGTGGTTCATTTATATTAGCTAACCTCAGCAAAGCTATACCAAGTTCACCTCCTCCAGCCCGAAACTTGCCGGCCGACTTTCCCGATTCGGTTAAGATCTCGGCACCCTCGGGAATGCTGTCCTTGGGAAGAGGAGTTGAAAAGTGGACTGGCAGCAGACGTTTGCGAATGACACCCATATGGTAGGTCCTGGCTGTCAACTCCTGTCCAATGTAACAGCCTTTGGTAAAGCTGATGCCATTCATGTAGGCTAGGTTTGATTCCAGTGGGAGGGCTACTCCAGGAGGGAGATCTTTCACACCTTCGGGAATTCCTAGGAAAAAAGTAAAACCAACGGGGAAATGTGGTAAGATCTTCAGTATTTAAGATTTCTGGGATATGCCTCGACTGTGAGTTGTAAAACCACGAGAACCCGTAAGAAGCAGTGTGAAATAATGAACTTCCCAGTACTCCAGTTTGGGCATGAGTGAAACCATTAGCCATAAATGATGTTTACTCTTAAGGGTAAAGGGAGAACTGCACTAGAACCTAATTTCATGAAGCTTACAGCACCTCACAAGCGTACCGGTCGAAATTCAAAGCACCCAGAACGATGCAGGCTCCCACACAAAGGCACTGATGTATATGTAATGCCAATGGCAAAACCCTTCTCACCCACAGCCCACAAGTAGCCTTTAACGCCAATAGTTTTCCTCAGAGCTACAGAACGTAAGTTGGCCAGCTGTCTTTGTTAAAGCCCAAATACTGAAAGTCTGTATAAGTAGCTGTTCTTTTTGTGACCGATGACACAAAAATAGTATTTTTTGAAGCAGTGCTGGACCCAGCCTTCCGCAGCAGCACAGCCAAGATGAGTGCTGCTGTTTCAGGGAGGTGGCATATCCCCGCAGTCCAGCCGAGTTTGACCCATTAACAGCTTGCTTCTCCAAAGCAGATGGACTTGGCTTTAAGCAGAGGACCATCATTGTTCAGTCTGCCAATTAATTTAATCCACTATCTGCGTGGACACAGTAAAATCAATGGGAGCTCTGTGCAGGCACAGGGGCTCCTGAGACTGAGTTCCCTCTCAGATCAATCATCCGCCCCTTGACCTCTGAGTTAACTCCATGAATCCAGTCATACATTTTTAGGAAAGTAAGTTAGGGTGTTTCTGCTTCCTTCCTTAGCAACAAGGAAAACACACAGACTGTGCATAATCCCAAAATAATCAAAATGACTCAAACCACAGAAGTTTCCCTCTAAGAAAATGAATAATCCTGGTTTTCTTTTGATGTTAGCATTCCTGACCCACCACCCCATAATCTTAGTAATAGGAAACTGTACCCAAATATTGATTCTGCCACCAGACAGAATTATAACTACTAGATCACTTTTATCCTCAAACTAGCAAATAATACCTGTACTTATTAACAAGTTAAACACATTGAGACATACCAATGCGGCTTTTATAATTTATTCCTCTGTCTTATATCAGCGTCTGGACTCTGATAATAAGATGAAACTGTGATAATATATAAATAAATTAATTTCCCCAAAGCCAGTGACACAGAGTGCAAAACAGGACTTGGCTTTACCTTGTTTATACCTGTGCCTGTGGTAATCCTCAATGTTTCCAATATGACTCCCAGGGATAATCTCCAATAGATTTGCTCCTTTCTTTGCAATCAGTCTCCAGCCCATGACTTCTGTTCTTGGGTCAGGAGTTAAAATCAGAGCCTGGTCTGCACATTTAGCGAGGGAACTGGCAATGTCTCCAGCCCGCTCCCCGGGGACAACGGCCCACAAAGAGAGGTCAAGGCAAGGGGTGATGTTTACTTTCCTCCGGATCTTGTACAGTTTCAGATGTTTTTGTATGGTGTCCAGCACGCCGCTGTCACACTCCAGCAGGATGTGTGGCTCTTCTTCTGGACTCTCGTGAAGCCTGAAAAAGTAACACCTACAAGGTCAGAAAAACAAACCTCCACAGCAGCAGAAGCCAACACGCTTTTACTTGATCCTGGTGTGAGTCCAGAGATCTGGGGAATCTCACCGAAGGCTGCTGGCACACAGAAGAGTAGCAGTCAGCTCCCTGTAGTGAAATACCTGAACTTTTTCAGGCATCCGTTCCACTCTTTTCTAGCAAATACTGCCGTCACCTCTCCCAGGGACAAAAATGGGTCTGGCTCTACAGTCTTCTCTACCACTCACTCTTACCTAAAGCGAGGTGACTTCAGAAGGAGGAGAAGCTTCGTTCAGCTGTGCTTTCCATTAGTCACACCGTTAACCTGGCCCAATAGTTTGCGCGAGCCAAATTTTTCATTGATTGACACCACATTAACGTCAGGTGGCTGTACGGTGCAATTATTAGATGCCACATGGCATGCCGCGGTGTCAGTGACTATGCCACCTGTGAGACAGCGCAAACCGCTTGTTTCGGATACAGCCCAAATAGAATCATGGAATCATAGAATCATTTAGGTTGGAAAAGACCTTTAAGATCATTGAGTCCAACCGTCAACCCAACACCACCATGGCCACTAAACCATGTCCTGAAGTGCCACGTCTACATGGTTTTTGAACGCCTCCAGGGATGGTGACTCCACCACTTCCCTGGGCAGACTGTTCCAATGCCTGACAATCCTTTCAGTCAAGAAATTTTCCTAATATCCAATCTAAACCTCCCCTGCCGCAATGTGATGCCATTTCCTCTCATCCTAATATACCCAGAGACGCCACGCCTGGGGCCTACCCTGAGGGCCGCTTTAAAATTAAGATCATTATGCTTTTCTGCTGGGGTAACTCATAGAATCATTTAGGTTGGAAAAGACCTTCAAGATCATCGAGTCCAACCATCATCCATGCCCACTAAATCATATTCTGGAGTACCCCATTTACTTGCTTTTTGAATACCTCCACGGATGGTCACTCAACCGCTTCCCTGGGCAGCCTATTCCAAGGTCTGACAACCCTCTCAGTAAAAAAATTTTTCCTAATATCTAACCTAAATCTCCCTTGCCTCAACTTGAGGCCATTTCCTCTCGTCCTATCTTCAGCCACCTGACAGAAGAGACCAGCACCCACCTCACTACACCCCCCTTCAGGTAGCTGTAGAGAGCTATAAGGTCTCCCTTCAACCTCCTTTTCTCCAGACTAAACAGCCCCAGTTCCCTCAGCCGCTCCTCATAAGACTTGTGCTCCAGACCCTTCCCCAGCTTCGTTGCCCTTCTCTGGACACGCTCCAGCACCTCCATGTCTTTCCTGTAGTGAGGGGCCCAAAACTGAACACAGGACTCGAGGTGTGGCCTCACCAGTGCCCAGTACAGGGGGACGATCACCTCCCTGCTCCTGCTGGCCACACCATTTCTGATACAGGCCAGGATGCCGTTGGCCTTCTTGGCCACCTGGGCACACTGCCGGCTCATATTCAGCCGGCTGTCGACCAACACCCCCAGGTCTTTTTCCACTGGGCAGCTTTCCAGCCACTCTTCCCCAAGCCCTTAGAGCTGCATGGGGTTGCTGTGACCCAGGTGCAGGACGTGGCACTTGGCCTTGTTGAACCTCACACAGTTGGCCTCAGCCCATCGGTCCAGCCTGTCCAGATCCCTCTGTAGAGCCTTCCTACCCTCCAGCAGATCGACCCTGCCTCCCAACGATCTCACAGAGGTTGCAGCCAGTGATGAAAAACAAACAGAGTAAGCCCTTTTTTGCGCATAAATTCAGAAAGATAAGCCAGAAATCCCTTAGAGACCGGCGTGCGACATGGCGGCTGACAGGGCGACCGGCGAGCACGGCGAAGCCCGCCAAGGCCGCGCGCCCCCGTTTCCATAGCAACAGGACGCGCCGCTCCCCCTCCCCCCAGTAGTGGTCTCGCCCAGCCCCTCCCCGCCCCTCCGCTTGGTCTCACCTGTAGAGAATGAGGTCATACAGACAGCGGCCCTGCACGTTGAGCGCATGCGCATACAGCGCGGCGGGAGCGCCGTTCCCCGCTACCAGCGGCGTGACGTCGTTCGTCAGCAGCCCCTGAAGGAAGACGCCGGCCTCCGCCCCCCGCACGTCCAGCAGCGCCCGCCCCAGCGGGAAACAAGCGGCGGCCCCGCTCCCCCCGCCCCGCCACAACCGCCGCAGCAACCCGGGCGAGCTTGCCGCCGCCGCCGCCGCCGCCCTCACCAACATGGCGGCGGGCAGACCGAACGCTGTCAGAGTGACCCGCCGCCTCCCCTTCTCCCCGCCGCCGCCATCTTGTGTGTGTCCGCGGAGCGGGGAGGGGGGAGAGGGCGCCACCTGCTGGCGAGGAGGGAGCGCCGCCGGGCCCGCCCCGCCTCCTTCTCCTCCTCCTCTTTCTCCTCCTTCTCCTCCTCCTCCTCCTCCTCCTCCTTCTCCTCCTTCTTCTCCTTCTCCGTCTCCTCCGTCCCGCCCCGGGTCCCGGCAGCGATCGGGCAGCGGTGGCGGAGCCGGGACCCGGCGACAGCGCTGGGCAACGGCAACCCCGACGGTGGGCCCTGCCGTGGAGAAAGTGAAGGAAACAGCCTAAAAATAAACGCACCTAACCTCGGGGTTTTTTTGGGGGGGGGGCTGTCCTCAGCGTTCCTGACACCCCCCAACCCGCCTTCAGTCATTCCTTCCCCCCCTGAGCCTTTAATCCCTTGGAAACCGCAGAAAGATAGGGTACGTACCCATTCTTCCCCAGTCATGCTTTGGCCAGCACACTGGAAAACGCTGCTGCTCCAAAGGTTCCTGTTTTCCACTCAATTTTAATGCTCCGGTACTTCTCTTTCTGTAGGACCCATCAGCTGCCCCCATCCTCGCCCCCATCCTCTTTTTAACACTCTCGGGAAAACTGTCAGTAGCTCCGTTCTGGAATAAACGATAGCGTTTGACAGTAGGAATTTCTAGTAAGCGACACTGCACAGAAATAAAATCCCTGTGTTAAAAGCGCGGGGCTGAAGGTGCTGTTCCCTTGCCTCTTTTAACATTCGTTAGCCCTGTGGGAAGTGGACTCTGAAGGGCCCGGGTAGCCCCGGGTCTAGCTGCAGCTCCTTAACGCTGGAATTCATCCCACAGTTCAAGAAACGGCCGTGAGTCATGCCTGTCATTCGTGATTGCTTTTCCCCAGTTGCCGTAATTCGGTTTAAGGCCATTCTGCCCCTTGCCGTTGCCAACACCAGCACGTGTGCAGCACTGCAGGGAGGGGGCTCGGCTGGCCCAAAATGAACCCTGCAAAAAGGAGCCGTCAGTCCTCATCGGGACAGGCAGCGCCATTGCCGAGCCCCGGCGCAAACCCACCGACCCTAAAACCCTGAGCCGAGGGGCTCGTTTTTCGGGAGTTGCAAACGCGACGGCAGCAGACAGCATGTTCAGCCAGCTGGTCCTCGGGCAGGACCGGGCTTTCCCCGCGTGCCCCGGCAGCGATAACCTTATCACATATCCCCGTGTCCGGGGGGACAGATGTGCTGCCGGCGGTGGCGAGCAATGTGGCGTGTTCACCACCCGAATTCAGCGCTGGCCGTGCTCGGAGGCGATGCTCGTCAGGCAGCTGCGCAGGCAGAGCAGGTGGAGAAACAAAAACAGGCAGCGGATGCGATTCGAGGTGACCTTGGCGTGCAAACGTGCTCTGCCCGGCTGCTGGCACGTGCTGTGCCTAAAAAATGGGGCTGAGGAAACCTGCCTGCCTTTAAACCAGGGCTGGAGATGCAAAGACCTGATGCCCATTGTGGGTTTTTTTCTCTCCCTGGAAGTGGGAACATGCCAGGAGCTATGCTTTGCTTTTTAGAGGTCCAGGAGAAGAGGGAAAGTCATGTATCTGGAAGCACAGCTGGGCTGAGACTCCAGGGTCCAACAAGCACTCTAGACCCACAGCTGGATCCAGCTTTGGCTCTTTTTTACCCGGTGCCACATCCCTGCTGCACCCACCAAGACACGGGGACGAGTGGTGGGTGGCTGTCCCACGAGCAGCCCTTTGCCATTTCTCTCAATGCACGCCTGTGCTGCCTCCATCTCACGTCAGAGCATATTTGAAAGGGTGGCGATGGAAAGAAAAGTGAAAATGGAAAAGAACCAGGAAGCCAGTTTGAGCCTTTATTTGTTTTTTCGCTGCCTACAGCTTTTATTCACTTTTCTCTGGGTTTTCTTTTCTTTTAGCGCAGAGCTATACCGCCAGTAAAGTAGTATTTAAACATTTCAGTGGTCAGAAATTACAACTGTGCCAGTTTAGTGCACTAAATTGACTCAGGGGATGGTTTGAGGAAAGCCATAGCGTGGTCGAGACCTCCAACGCTGAGAGTCCAGGGGAGGTTTGTGCCAGCCCTCACTGAGCGTGTGTCTGTCTTAACTAAAAGTAGGGGACCTGAAACCTGGTTGGAGGGACAACAGGATTCCCAGAGCTTTCCATGACATTAATTTGGCAGACATAGGGTGATTATTCCCTGTCCTCCACATCCATCGCTCAACGCTGTTTGGAAGATGTTATGGTGACTTTAAACCCCACTAGCACAGCAGGGCCCACCTCTGGCGGGATCAAATCCTCCTGCCTTTGCTCATGACAGCAATATTGCATTTGGCTGATACTGTCCCATAGGATTAATACTGTAGGACCGAGTAATGTCATCTTCCTTGCTGGTATCCACGTTTGGAGCAGAGGTTGCATCTGACCTGCTGTGCTTCAAGCAGCAAGCATGGCATTACATGGACTTGCCTGCTGTGTTTTAAGCTCCCAACCACAGTCACAGATCCTCTCCTTCCTGCCCTCTGAAACCACAGCCTCAGCTCAGCAAATGAACAAAAAGGAAAGCATGATAAAAGGAGTCTGTGTCCTCAGTTCTCTTCTTCCTATCTATGCTTTGAAGGCACTTTAGGAGCATCAAAACGCCCTGGTGCTGAGCAGGGTTGGCAGAGGCAGGGGGAGTTTTGAAAAGCAAGTTCTGTGCAATGCTTACTCAACTTCTGCCAGAGTCCCTGGTGTAAAAATATCTAAAGTTATACTGGAAAACCAGCCCTCTCCTATATGGAATTCCCCTACCCAAATGTGGACATCCACAGCCAAGTGGGCTGGGGTCCCTTGTAGGTGATGGAGATAAAGACACTTTCAGGATGCTTTGTTTCACCCTGAAGTCTCTGCATAAACTGAATCACATCAGCTTCACTGAAGAAGTGTCTGTTCTCCCCATGGACTCCAAGTGGTCCTGGGGGGACCAGCTCCATGCAGGCATCTAATGGTACTGGCGATCAGTCTCTCCTCTGTACCTGAGGCTCTCCATGTCATGGTGAGACCGTGAAAGCTACAGCTCCCTCTTATTCATGATACTGCACCCACATCAGCCTGATGAACCGTCCCCCACCAGCTTTGTCACTTCCAGCGGTGTTTGTGGAAGGAGAGCTGGCAGCGTGGGGTGGCAGGGTGACAAGATGCAACATCCCCAGCTAAGCCCTATCCCAAAGGAGACATCCCCCGAAATTCCCCCTTGGTGGAACATCTCTCATCCAGGCAGGTGTGTTGGGGCAACTCAGAAACCCTTCTCACAGCTAAGAAAATGGTGAAAAAGGACAGAGGTTCTCTCTCTGTCCCTCACCAGTCCCTGGGCATTTGGACAAGCTGCCGGCAGCCTCTCGCTCCATCAGCTTTCCGCTCTCTGCTCTCCCACTGCCCGAAACCCTGCCGTGTCTGGGGCTTGCTGGCTGCTGTGGCAGCAGGACAGCCTGTGGCTCCCACCCGCAAGGGCTCATCCTCGGCATTTATTCATCCATAAATCAGCTGCACTAGCATAAAGCGGGGATAACTGCTGTCTGTCTGCAGCCAGCCCTGCGGGTTAATGCTGGTATAATAAGCTCATTTTCTCCAGCTTTTTCTCGAGGTGCTAAGCATGAGCTCTCATCCACGAAACCACGTGAGCTGCAATTATTCAACCCTAAGCCTGCGCATTAAATACTCCCCAAGCTGCTCTCCAGGAGTTCAGTTGCGGGCAGCCAACAGCTGGGACGTTGGGCTGCGGTAAACCATAGCAGCACTTCTGGCACGGGGACAATATCGCACAATCTTGGAGAGGAAAACACAGATTGTGGCTGTGTGAAGACGGGGAAATTGCAAGGGCAACAAGCTGGATGCAGAAATAAAGCAAAGTGGCAGCTGAGTTTGCAAGGAGTGAGTCTGTGCACCAAAGGGGCTGTTCTGTGCTAGCAGGGCTGAAAATGAAGGTAAAGCTGTTATTAGCATTTCCCTAGAGGGAGTGATTAGGAGCTAGTGAGATGCTGTTGACAGGAATACTGTCTGCAGTGTGGAGCAGCTAATAAAAAAGATGGGTCTTGTGATCCCAGAGAGAATGGGATGCTGGAGAGTCACTGGTATTTTCAGCCTGGCTTTCTAACGAAATGAGGTTTTTTGCAATTGCTCTGTGTGTTCCCAAAATACAAGCAGATGGAAGCTGCTTTTGCCATTCCTCCTTCTACTGAGCATTAGACTCAGGGGCCCCATCACCCTCTGGCTCTGCCCTCCCTCCGTGGACACTGTTCCCACCACGCTCTCCAGCAGCAGCAATTTGACCTGGGGACAAGAGATGAGGCTGCTCCTCACTTGCTTCCCGCTGATGCCAGTTGGCCAAGTCATTGGGGTAGGACATGGCTGCCCATGGTTTGGGGCACAGAGACGTCAAGCGAGCCTGACAGCAAGGGATGAAGGCTGCTGGCGAGGAAGACTCGCTACACGGTTCGTTTCTGCCTGAGTGTGGCTAGCACTAGCATCAAGCTAATGTCAGCCACCCACGGGTGCTTCTGCATCTGAGTAAGTCTGGGACCAACCCAGCAGCCAACAGCAAGGATAAATTCACCTTGTTTCTCAGACCTTGCTAGTTTGAAAGACACCTTGTTATTTAGCAAAGTTTTCCTTTCTTTGGGGTGTTTTATGTAGCACTGCAAAGGATGCGACCTATGAGGCTAAAGTGTTTCTGACTATTGACATTTCTTGTGGACTTGTTAGAGGAGCCTGTTCCTCTCTGTCTCTTGGTGGGAGCTGGTCCTGCTCATGCCAAAGAAGTTGTAAAGATACCACAACTGCCAAAAAAACAGAAAAAACCACATGTTTCTATCCAGAATTTGTTTCCTGAAGACTCTTTGGACGGGGGTTGTGAGTGAATATGCCTGTTATTTAATGGGAGGAGCAAAGACAGGTCGTTCAGAAAGGCAGGCTTTCTCACAAGTGCTTTCCCATCGTTTGCTCAGCTTGAATCATCAGCTTCTCCCAGATTCTGCAAAGTTTTCTTGCTTTTGAATGTACAGGCTTTCCTGAGCAGTTTAAGCTCCATGCCTGAAGGAATTGTAGGCAGTGATTCATCAGAGAGACAACACATCCCAAACAACTAGAAGGTCAACTGCTTCTTAAGGCAAAAATATTTTGCTCTGATTTATAGCCGTATCTGGGAAAACAGAGCTCTTACATGGCTAAAACAGGCAAATAATAGATTAAGTAGAATTTCTTGTCATCAACACTCAGTGCCCTTCTCACGGAAACATCACACACTTTACATACTGTAACAAAATGTAAGTTTTATTCCATTTTATTAGTAATGGATGTGGAATAGTCAGCTGAAGAGTTGGACTGATGTATCTTTCTCTTTTGACCAGTGTTTAATATTCTAACTACAGCCCAGATGTAACATTTACACTGAAAAATACTTACAGATTCAACTTCATACTCAAAAAATTTCTAGTACAAATACAGTTAGTACATAAAAAAATGAACAACAAAAAAAATAACAATCCCAGAAACTTCGTAACAGCACAGACTGGTTATGGCCTTGAGTTAAGTTCAAGTATTTCCCAGTGGAATGCAATGCAAGCAACAAGGTAATCTGGCTTTTACGTGGGACATTCCTGGCCCTTAATGGTAAGAACAGAAATATAAGCGTGGGCACTTTATCCGACCAAGTTTAGCAAGAGAGTCAACGTTTATGATTAGTTCAGCTACAAAGCTAAACCCGTCTTGTGTGTGAACAAAACTACTAGCCTGTAAAAAAAAAGCAAAGCATTAATTATACTACTGACATTTCTTCTGTGGCTGACGCTGCCTGTCGTCTAATTGAAATTCCTCGAGACGCTGGTTTAGTTTGTAATGGTTGTGATGGGTTTTTTTGCTTGTGGTTATGCTTATTTCGCCTCTCTCTCCTTTTCCTTCCTGAACTGACATGATAAAGAGGGGACTTTTGCTCCTGCCCCAAAAGGAGTCACTCCTGCAGAGACATTAATGCATGTTGGTTGCCTTTGTGGCAGTGACTTGGTGGAAAGACACAATATCCTAAAGGCTTTAGAGGCCAAGGAGGGGAGGAGGAAGGGGGGAAGTGAGCAACTCAGTATGCGTAATAATAATAATAATCCTTTATATTTCTAGGGCTGTCTGACTCATGCTGGCTCCTGTGTGTGGCTCAGATGGAATCTGGGAGAACTGGGGTCCCTCCTACCCAGGGTCAGAGGAGTCAGCGGTACCCTCCAGGCTGGCTGGAACCTTGCAGGCCACTTTGCATCTCTCCCAGGCAGCCCATGACACAGGAGCAGTCCTGTCGGGAATGTGTTCTTGTGCTTCTGTCCCTGTCAAAAGGCTTAGAAAGCAAGATCAGCTCCCATTTGCAAAGCACTTTATGCAAGGAAGTATTTCAAGCCTGATAGATGAGCAGGGCTGGCTGGAAGGACGGTGGAGAGAGCAGTTACCCTGTGTCCCTGCTGGATGAGGAGGTTGCATTGATCGCCCTGGCTCTAGTACTCGTCAATATTGCAATTATTGACTCTCACTATGGAAAACAGTGTGTGCGTATTAAATGTGATGGTGACACCAGCCGGGAGGAGGCTGCAAATCTGCTGCAGGACTGACAGATCATTCAAAACCCCCTTGGTGCACCGGGTCTGCAGTGTGAAAATAAAAAGGCAGTTTGAAGGGGAGCAGGAAGATCCTGACTGTACAAGCACACACGTGAAGAGGGGAGCAATCCCCATGCCTGCAGAAGATGGGGTTTTGGGGAGGACCAGGATGGCAGATGGGTGCATGAAGAGGAGCAGAGTGGGAAGGTGGCCCGAGGACCAGCGCTGACACACCATTGGGAAGATATGGACTGGCTGGTGGTGGTTCAAAGACACCAAGGAAAACCATGATAGAAAAGCAGCCCTTGGAGAAAGGTTGATGAGATTGGAGTTGTTTAACTTAAAGCAGACTTGAGGAGGATGAAAACTGTCTTCAAACAGCCAAAAGTTTCTGCAGCCATTAAAGGCATGAGATGTTCTCCATGGCTGCTGAGGAGGGGAGACGCCAGGGATTGCGGCGAGAGGGCTTCATGTTAGCCATTAAGGAAGCATTTGATGGTGGCAAGTTGGGGAGAAGATCTGTGGTTCTTTCCAGCCCTGTTGCTCTAAGTGTCTCTGAATCTGCAGCCATGGAGCCCAGGGATCTCCTCCCATCAGGCACTGACCAGCTATATTGCTGGGGAAGGGGGTATAGCCCTGCTGTATAAAATGTATTTAATGATTCAGTCAGGTCCCTGTGATCAGGTTCTGAGGTTTCTGGCTTAAAATCTGTGTCCCCCCCCTTTTCCCCATGGTGAGGCCAGGATGGTTTCCAGAAGTGAGAGCAAGGGAGGCACATGCCCATGCCTGCATTTGGTGACTCGCTGGTGAATCTGCAGGTCAGCATGAGCTGAGGGGCCCATCTGAGTCATTGGAAAATGCTCAGGCCATGTCTGGGGCTGAGGGAGGTGTTGCTGGTATGGGCAAGAGAAATCCAAAATCCGGACTCCTGCACAGCACCTTCCAGCATTGTGTGGGAAGGATGAGTTTATCCAGGGCTGTGATACTGCTGCTCATCAAAAAGGAATCAGAAAAACCCAGGCAGCATCCAACCATCGCTCTCAGAGTTTCCATCCTTCCCTTGGGATCATGACTTTAAATACACACTGTTTCCCATGGGGACACAGGGCTGGCGATAAAGGAGAAGTCACATTGATGTGGAGGACAAGCTTGTGCCCTGGACAGCTGTAATCGCTAGAGAGCAAGTTTCCACCCAGCAGCACCTCTGTTATCCTCCCCAGCAGCCCTGGGCTGTGGACCTGCATGCATTTATCTTCATGGTAGCAGCACCGTCAGCAACCAGCCTCTCCTGCATTGCCCGGTACAGCCCAGCCCAGGAGGACAGCACATTCCCACACATGGGATAAGGAGCAACAGCACAGTTGGATATGTTTGTCTCCCCGCCACCGTGGTGTGACCTTTCTGAGCCTTTCATTCAAACTTCATGGCAGAAGGGCCATCCCTCCACAAAACAGATGTGTGTTACTCCTGACCATTGCTGCTGGGAGGATCCACTGATCCTGCTCCTGGATGCGGCTGTCCATTTTCAAGGGGAAGATCTCTAGCAGTGAGGGCAGGCAGCACTCCAGGCATTTTACCGATGCCTTCAGCAGGACCAGGAACAAACCTGAAAGTCTTTCCCAGACTGTTACACAAAGCCACGGTGAATATTTACAGCTGGATACCTCGTAGGATGTTTCTTTGCTTTCTTTTTAAACCCACTTTTTTGCTGCCAGCACTGTTCTTTAACGGCATGGCACAGCTCAGTTGAGGTTCCCAGGAACTAAAGGCCGTACCCAAGTTCTCTGCCTGTTCCCAAGACTGGCCAAAGGGCCCAGCCACCTGGGGAACATGCATCCTCAAGGCTTTCAGGACCCAATCTCAAGGACATAAGAAAGATTCCCAGCAAGAAGTCATGTAGATCTAATGGATGAAAAATACTGGCACAGGGACATGCATGCGACTTTGGGTGGCTGGCACGGCCCTGAGGGAACAGCTCAGCACAGGGATGGCGCTGTATTCAGTCAGGATTCACTTCTTTTGTGTTAAGTTTGATCTTGAAGGCTCTGCCTATTTGGGTTCTCCATGGTGGTGAATCAACCATTGGACTCTTGGGAGGTTGCGAGAGCATCTGCCAAGCCCCAGGCATCTTGGGAACATCTCAGGGATGAGACCCACTCTGAGATGCGGCAGAGTGGGGCAGTGTCTGGTTTCAGCCTCTACCATTCGGCAGGAGATGCTCCCAGTGATGAGGTTTTCTTTCTATTTTGTGTTACTGGAGGAGTACAAAGCCACAGCCTTGCAGCTGTGCAAGAGACATGGGATGAAACCACCCTGCCAAAGCACATCCTCAGCACTAGCAGCTTGGTTTTAACATGCCCCCATATTCCTGTAGCTGCATGAAAACCACCCTAAAACCAAGCCAAGCTGAAAAAGCTCCCCATAAACTAATGAAAAACTTCCTGCTACTGTCCTGGTCCTGTCCCCACTGAAGCCACATCTTCTGCTGAGCTCCCCAGGCAAGTGTGTGAAAGCTGCCAGTTCCCCAGGTGGGGCTGGAGGCTGGAAAAACAAAGACTGCTCCAGGATGAGATCAGCTGTAGTCCTGGACCAGCTGGGTTTTCCCAGGGGATGTGGAAGGCTGTAAAATTACCACAGGGTTGATATTACATTTATATATATCTCTCTATGTCTATATTCATACACACATGTTCATATGTGTCTGTATATATACGTACATGTACACACACACACATCATATACACACTATGCATAGGTCTGCCATCTGCCACTATTTATAAGGGTTTGATTAAACAGAAAAACAAATTTGCCAACACTGATCTTCCAATCTCTACTAAAATTCAGCAAATAAAGAAGTCTAAACTCTTTACGATTTTGTTTTCCTGGTTGCATAAAGGCACTTTCTGATGATGTGAAGCAGCAGTTTGTTAAAAACACTGTAACTGCAACGATTCCCATCACATCTGTAGCAAGGGCTACACAGGCACCGGTATGACGCAATGTCACTGCCCGCTCCTGCTGTGTAGTGTTTGATCATATTTGCTTTTTGCTTTGACACAGAGGAATAAAAGACGAAAACCTTCAGCGCTGTGCTATGCTTTTAGGTCTCCCTGTGTAAGAGAGTCGCTGTGTTTCTGCCCGTAACCTGATTTGGATGCCAGCTCAGGGCTCGCAGCATCGAACGATGCCTTCGTTTCCAGCGATGCCTGCTAGAGCATCTAACAATTCAGGCAGGACAGCAGCTGTAAGCGTGTCATGGAGGTTCATGCAATATGTCAGTTGTTTTTTCTTATCAAGGGATCAGAAATTAATTTTGTTTAAGGATATTTAGTAATTAAACACTGCCTGACCTACAGCACTCTAGCCTTGCCGTGCAGGAGGGGAGCTGCTCGCTGTCAGCCTGACTTCTCTCCTGAGCCACCAGCAGCTCCGTTTCCCATCACAGCACATTGTCCAGTCTCTGTTGGGGGCTCTGGTGGTGATGGAAGGGGTGGGAGATGGGGGGGTTTTGCTGTTGCTCACTGGAGGTTCCTGGCTGGAGAACATGTTGGAATCGGGGAAGAAAAGTCTTTTGTTAACGTACTGGAAGACAGCACTAAATTGGTCTGAAACTCCTTGTATCTCTTGACTTCCATATAAAAATTGTGCCTGTGCCCTGTGAGACGAACACAAGACAATACCAAAAAAACAGAAACAAACCAAAATAAAAACCCCACTTACGCTGCCCTCTCTCTTTTTAGATGAAGCTATATCCATACAGATGTCTTTCCATCTTTACTGCTTGAGCTCCCTTTCTCCAAGCTGGCCTTGGGTTTAGCACCTTGTTTCTCCTGGGCGGTGTTGGCCCTGTTCTGCTCGACCACTGTGCCACCCGAGGCAGGACTGCTCGTTCGAGAAGGTTGTGTGTTGCCCTGGGTGCTGCTGTAGCTCTGAAATGCTATGTCTAACTGCTCCTGGGCCACTCGCAAGTGTTTGTGAAGGGTGGACAAGTCTGCTGGGAGGTTCTCGTCCGGGCTGGTGCATTGCTGTTCCTGAGCGACGTTAGCCAAATTCTGCTCGTGAGCCATCAGGCTGTTGGGGATCTTGGTGGACTTCTCTGATTTCACTACCAGGTTGTACTCGGGAGGGCAGGAGATGTTCTTTGCGTAGGCATAGTTGTAGGGAGGCTGCCTAAAGCTGTTGATTTTCCGGTTGCGAATGGCATCTCGGATGGTCCCAAACCCCAGGTGAAACATCTCACACATGTTCAGCAATAAGCACAGGCAGCTCACAACATACATCACCAGGAGAAAGATGGTCTTCTCTGTTGGCCGGGACACAAAGCAGTCCACGGTGTGAGGGCAAGGGACTCTGTTGCAGACATAATAGGCTTCTACCTCAAAACCATAGAGCAAATACTGCCCTATCAAAAAGCAAACTTCAAACGAAGCTCTGGTAAGTAGCTGGAAGACATAGATTTTCATCAATCCTTCTTGCTGGATGCGCCTCCTCCCATCGTGCTTTTGTTGCTCTTTGCTCTTGGGCTTGGCTTTGGCTTTCTCGTGTTCTGCCGTGTCGTCAGAGATCATGGGCTCCTCTTCGTCAGCTTCCATCGGGTCCTCCATGTTGCGCACTGCCTGCCAGTTCAAAGCAAACTGCTTCTTCTTCTTGAATCCCTTGAACTTCTTCTCCTCCTCCGCCGACCGGGCGATCCTGTGGATGGCATAGCCCAGGTACATGACCGAAGGGGTGGATATCATGATGATCTGGAAGACCCAGAACCTGACGTGTGACAGCGGCGCAAAGGCATCATAACAGACGTTGTCGCAGCCGGGCTGTTTGGTGTTACAGGTGAACTTGCTCTGCTCATCGGAGTAGATGGACTCCCCCCCCACCGCTGTCAAGACAATGCGGAAGACGATGAGCACGGTGAGCCAGACCTTCCCCACGAAGGTGGAGTGATTGTGAATCTCTTCTAGCAGGCGGGTGAGAAAGCTCCAGCTCATGTTGGTCATAAGGGCTACTCAGTTATAACCTGCAGGAAGAGGGGGAAATAAAAAAACATCGCGGTGAGTTAACATCTGTGGCTGCAGTCAGCGATACGGCTGTGACGTTGGCACATCTGTGAGAGATAAAGTCATTTTATCTCAAAGAGGCACCCTTCACTGCTGCAGCCCATCAGCCCAGGACCTCTGAGGGACCACGACATGGGGCTGACCGTGAGAGCGCAGCACTGGGGAACGAGCCGTGGCCGGTGTGGGGGCATGCTGCAGCACCGTAATCATAATAAACACAGATTAATAACGCAACAAGACACAGCACCTACTAGATTCACCATTTCCCGCTTTGTTGCCTGTTTCAAGACATCGCTCAGCTGTAAGAAGGGTTTGGGTGACTGTAAAAGTGAACACAAGGCAACATGGAAGACAGCTAGGCACAAAAAGGTGTTTAACTTGTGGTAATCTCTTGCTTGCACACCATGGGCTCAAGCGCCTGAGCTGAAAGCAGGAGTAGAGGATGCTGCCCACATCACAGAGACTTGCACTGCTGAAATATCTTTCATTAGCAAACACGGAAAAATGCAAAGAATCAGCAAAAGAATGGGAATATTTATGTTTACAGGCGGATGGCCCTTTTAAGTTCCTCTTGAAAAAACAAAACAAAACAAACAAACCAAAACAAACCAAAACAAGTTTAATCAAATGCAGACTGTTTTAAAAATAAACCTTGAAAAACTTTCAGAGAAAAACATGCATTTATTAGAAGACCTGGACAGCTGGAGAGGAAGAGCTTTGTAATAACCATTTTGTGTTTAGCTTAACTTGCAATGGGGCCTCAGCCCGAGCTCCTTGGGTGACCCCAGGCAGCAATAAAGGCAGAAGGCAATTTTACTGCTTGACTGGCAGCAGCCCTGACAGATACCTGGAGATGAGAGCAATAAGGAAAGCACCCAGACCCAAAGAGCACTGTGGTGGGGAACAGCGGGGCTGTCCCCCCAGGGCAGCAGAGAATGGGTTTATCCTTTCTGCTCCCCTGCATCCCTCCTCTGAATCATCCTCAGGCTCGTTATGGAGTTTACCCACCTTGTTTCCACACAGACACCTGATGGCAGGCAGTAAATTAGGCATCTGCCAGCCCAATCCCACCCATGAACTGACACCTACTACTGCACCCAGAAGCAAAGAGTGGATGCGTTGGTGGCAGATGCGGGAGCCAAGCACGTGAGCATGGACACGAGCGAGTTAGCATGGGGTAGCACATGGCAACGGTATGTTATGGCTCAGCAGTAGCTGGCCCAGCACAGGCTGCTCCTCTGCAGTCCTCCACGATCACGCAGAGGAAGAAAAAGGAGCTGTCGTCCATACGTTGAATGGGTATGGACAGCAAACCTACCCCTCCGTGCTGGGTGAGCATGGCTGAGTGGAGGTAAACATCCAGGAGGAAAAATGATGCCGTCAGACATGAGCCTGGTCCTAACCTGGCTCTGCACCACTTTTATACGGAGACGCAAAATTATGCCTTAGGGTTTCCGTGGCACAAGCCGGGCTTTGAGCCCATCACCTGTGCCAGGCGCAGGGTGGGAGCAGCCACCGGCGCCAGCCATGGGCACAGCCCCAGGTGGGAGCGAGAAGGGGAACGTGCCTGGTTCTGTTCTCCACATCAAGCCCTTCTGGAATGCGTTTTTGCTTCTTAGGACTGGAGCCAAACAGCGCTGGTTTGCTCAGCACTCGCCTTTGTGCTGCCCTGGGAGGTAGCAGCGCGGTCCGTGGCTCAAGATGCAGTGAAATTCTTCCACTGTCGAGGGCTCTCGAGAGCAGGCAGATGGAATTTTCTAACCCTGCTATTTCTAGATCAAACAAATCCTCTGCGAACCCAAACCCCCAAGTCTTCACACGCCAGACTGAGACTGTGGGAGCACTCTGCAGATGGTGTTATTCTTGTCCTGTAGCTGGAGAAACTGAGGCAGGGAGCAGAGAAACAGCTCACTCCAGGCTGGGTAATAAGCCAGAAGAAGAGGTGGGGAAGTTCTCCTCTCTGCCCTCAACTTACCTGGTGAATAACAACAGCCCTCAAACCTGTTGGGGCCAGAATCTCCATCTCCTGCCCCAAAAGTGATGCCTTGGACCCAGTGGTCGGTACAGAAACGCTCCTGCTGCAATTTCAGGACAATTCAGCCACTGTGGAAGAATGTGGAAAGCGATCCCCACAGAGTTACTTTTTATTTATTGAGAAAATTAGGTTTATTCAGGGGTGAGATTGGAAAGCATCCCCCATCTGCTTCTTTAGACTCAGTGGATACACTTTAAAGTGTCTTTAACCCTTCCTCTGATTTATGTCCTCATTCAGATATGGGCAAAATGGGGCATTAAATGATTTGCAGGATTAACCCAGGCATTTGGCCAAGCTCCAGCTGCCGGGGGGCTGGGAAAGGAAGACCCCGCTGGGTGCGGTGATGGCCCACTGTGGGACATGGTGCATCCATCTCTGGAGCATCCAGGTCCAGCTGAGGCAGGGCTGGGGCTTGGATCAAGCACACATCGGCCCCAGCTTGGCTGGGGTGTTCAGCCACCCACCAGCTCCCACCTGCATCCCCAATTAGTTGCAAGCCCCAAATTGTTCTAAAACACAGGCTTCCAGTGTCCTGTAGAGCAGTTCATTTATAATTTCAGTGCTCACCTAAAGAGTTTATGATGCCTACACTGAGGATAATTTACCATTTTGCAAGTGTTCCTCAAGGACACAATTCCCAAAGCTCAGACTCGCCTCCCAACAGCTGTTTGCTGGGGCAGGGAGGGTGTGACCAAGGTAATGATGGCTTTTGGAGTAAATATTCAAGTTTTGATCTGATATTAGTCAGGATTATTAGCAAAGCACCCATTGCCTCCTCTGGGAAACACATTTTAGAAAGGAGCACCCAATAGCATTGCTTCAAAACATTCACAAACTTCCTGAGTCAAGGAAAAGGAAAGAAATTGCAAAATAACAGAAGAGGTGGGTTGTTGCTTTGAGAAGGCCACCTCTGGTTACCAGCCACTAGCCTGAGCTATTTGTCCTGCCATTGACACTGAGGCTCAGCCCTCTGTGCACATCTGGATCTGCAGGAACATCTGCAGGAAACAGCCTCGAGCTGTTTCTGCGCCCCTGGGACCCCGCTGTTACCTCTGGGTATGATCACACCTTGACATTACGCTCCTGCGTGTCCACCCGCTCTCCTGGCACCGTATTTGAAAGCAGGAGCTGAAGAAATGAGTTAAAAACCCTGCCTATGATCAGTTCAGTTAAAATTCCAGTGCTTTTTGCGACTCACTGGCTAGAAAGACTGTACTACGAGATGCCTTTAATTGCTCGGGGCGGGGGGTTAGTACACCATTATATTTTGTAATCAGTTATAAGGCAAACAAGTTGCCAAGGAAGGATTTGTTCACATTGCTTTTGCTGATGAATAGGATGGTACTAGGAAAAGGCTATATCTCATCTTCTCACAATGCCAACCATCAAAGCACAGAAAATGGATTTTTGCGTCTTCCATGTGCTTCAGACCTAATTCCTCCATGCAGCAGGAAAGTTACACAGTCCAGCTCCCTGGGGAGAAAAACCTGTGTGGATCTGCAGCAGGTAGATGGATTAGATTAGGTGGTTCACGTAGCTAAATTATCTGCTGGAGAGATCGCATGAGAGGACCCACCATCCCTGTGGCTTTGAAATCCATTCATTCAGTCATCTATCTTCACATGTCACCTCCAGACTAGCTGACATGCAGTATATGAAACGCGCGCGGGGTACAAGTTTCACTTCAAAACAGCTACAAAGGAGGAGTTGGACCACTCAACCCACCAGCAGCACTTAAAGTAGTGAAAATTGCGTATAGCCAGGTACAGGAATGAGCTGTTGGCTCCACATTCTCATCACGGTTACTTCCCAAAACTCACTGTCCCCTCTGTGCAGTCGCAGCCACAACTGTTGGAACTGGGAAAACTTTAAAACCTGAGTCTAAAATAAGCAGAAGGAAAAAAAAAACCCAAAACCAAAAAAACATCTGTGCTAGCTGGACGTCCTTCCTTTCCGCACAGTTCCCACACCGTTGCTCAAACTGCAGGGAAAACAATGGAAAAAAATCTACTTACAGAGACATGGTGCTTCTCGCAGAGGCTTTCCCTCCTCCGCCGACATTCCCGTGCCGCCAGCCCTCTGCCTTGCCCTAGATAAACTCCCGCCGCCTCAGTCCAGCCGTGCTCCAGCAGTTGGAAACCAGAGCTCAAGGGAAGTATTTAAAGTTCTGTCAAACCCCGCCTCTGCATTCGACCGGGCACCCACCGCCGGGAGGTCCTGTCCGAGCTGCCCGCACCCCTACGGCCGGTCCCACCGCCGCTCCTGGCCCCTCTTTGCCTTGCCAAGCCTTGGAAGAAAGAGGGAAGGTGCTATATATATACACCAGGAAAGAAAGGGGCATTGGTTTTAAATCCAAACAAGCCGCCGGGTCTGGTTTTAGGAACACTGCCTGGAATTTTGCTGCTGAGCTCTTGAGCCGGTTGGAAGTAAATTAATAGCATCAGCTAGTGGCACTGGTAACAGATTTGTAAGACAGAGAGCATGACTAATAGGGAACATGTGGAAAACACATTTTGGCAAAAGCTCCTTGGTTGCTGCTGGAAAAAAAATAGTAAAAAAGGAGGGAAGGCTCACTAGTGAGAAAAACTGCTCTGAAGCTCCTGCTTTGCTGCACCCCCAGGCAAAGCTTTCTCTGAAAGAGGTCATGCACCTCTCTCCAAGTTGGTGGATGGGAGCAGAGAGCAGATGAAGGATGGGGAAGGGGTTTGAGCACACACGGAGCCTTTTTGGCTTCTTTGCAGAGGGAAGAAGAAATAAGAACTATGGGAATGTACATGAAGCCTAAGGCAAGTGAAGAAGAAATTCTCTGTCCAGATAGTTCAAGGATCGCCTCTCCTCCCTGCCCCATCCCTGGAGAGCCTTGTCATTGCCACGCCAGCAGGATCAGGGCTCCTGGTATCTGCTGAGATGGAAATGGAGAGTCGAGGCAGAAGTGTCCCCAGGAGCCAGTGAGGAGGAGAAGGAAGCAACAGCAGCAGCCAAGAAGTCACAAAAAGGATCAGTCCCAGCCTTTGAGGGGAGAAAGCATGGGAAGATGTACATTTTGATCAAGGGGGAACTTTCATCCCTGGTCCTGACAAAGCAGGACATTCACACGGCTGTCAGACCCCTAGTTTCCCAAAGAGCCCGAAGGGATACAGAGGGGCAATTCCTGCTCACTGGAGCATCTCATGCCGACGCTTTTGCAAGCAGGAGCATCTCCTGCACCGCTCCATGCTGGCTGACACTTCGGCTGCACCGCTGAAAGTCGTTCTGTGAGAGCCCAGGAACATGTGAGCCTCTGCTGACACCAGAGCTGGGCTGTGCGACACGACCCCATTACAGTTAATGGGGTCTCCAGGGTATATAGCATTTCTGGACACATTGCAGTAACTTTCCTGAAGGTTTTAAGTTACAAACTATTTACTTATACACAGTGATAAGTTAATTCGCTGTTCACGAGTAGTTGTCTGTAATAGGCAGGTGGAAAAAGCCTTATAATCAGCTAAGTTAGGTGTAGGGATGAACATACCCTTGGGGGAATATGCCACGCTAGGGAAACCAGCGTTTGGATGGTATTTTGAGGGGAATAAGCTTCTGAAGCAGTTAAATTGTCACGACCCCGGCTGCACGCTTCAACTTAAGCACATAGCACACCAACAAAGCTTGTACTCTCAAAGGACATGGGAACATAGGGAGCTGGTTTCAGAGGAGAGCACCAGGGCTGGAGATCTCCTCCAGCAATGCCCCAACTTCCCTGGAGATCTCCCATTGGGACCCCTCTGAGGGCACGAAAACATGCAGCGAGCCAAGGCCACGTTATGCTTGCATGTTCCTGGGGTTGGGTTTGACCTCCAGCATGCTGGGGCAGAGACGTCCTTGCTTGCGTGGTCCTTCAGGTCTGCAGACAGTGCGGAGAGTCACCTCCACGTGGGCCACCACGTGGTCTCCTTGGGTGCATCCCCCCAAGTGGGGACACTGCAGGTTCCAGCACATGTCACACCATCTACTTCTAAAAGACAAGTCCTATGAGATCCATCAGACCTGAGGGATGGCCACCAAGATCTCATTCCCATCAAAGAACTGTGGTGAAACTTCCACCCACTTCAGCCGCTGCAGGATGGAGCTGCAGAGAAGTATTATTAGTTATTTAAAAATAACTAGCTGAGAACAACTTCCAGGCTCTGCAGGACTGCAGGCAGCAACTTAGAGATAAAAGGCAGCTCAGCATGGTCCCTGTCCCGTGGGTCATGCAGCCTTTCCAGGCCCTTTGCTTTCTAACCGTGCGGGTTATTTATACACACAGCAATCTCGTCTGGTGGAAGTTTTTTTTGGGCATCCGTGCTTCAGGCGAGCCAAGCAACATCTGCTCCTGCTCCAGCCTCCTGCCCAGCAAGTCTGGCCATCACACTGGCAGGGATTGAGTGGTTCCCATCACCAAACCATCACCCATTGCCCAAACCGTTGCCCAGGGGAGGAGGCAGAAGGCTGGAGGCAGAGCCAGACCCGTGCATTTTTTCTGCATGCTTTAGCTGGGTTTTCACCTCTGAACAGCTTGTGTGCATGCTAAAACCTTTGCTGCGTGGGTAGATAACAGAGGAGGGCAGGAGTATGCACCCAGTTATAAACAATTTGTGTTTTCTTCCTCCCAAGGAAGACACTGGAGAGCAAACAGAGCTTTTCTAGCCATAAATGAATGTACAGGCTAAAACAGTAATAGGCATCTTTTCACTCCCGACCCACCCCTGCAACGTCCCATGTCCTCGAGTTTATGCTTGGCATTGAGAAAAGGGAATAAAAGAGGGGTACAGAATAAAAGAGGGACAGAGGGAGAATGGATGTGATGAAGCCTTATATGATTCTGGGTGCTGCTGGGAGTCACCTCTCCATGCAGGCACCGCTTGTGTTTCAGAGTAGTGATCCATACGTACTTCTCTTAGATGTCCTATTGAAATAAAGAAGTGCTGTCACTAATGATAATGAGATCTGGTATAAAGTCTCCCTGCTACATCAGTGATGAGTAGCAACCATAATTATCCGCTCTGAACACAAATCTACGAAGCTCTGTACTGTATTGTGCTGACAGTTCATTTTCTTCTCTAATTTTCACCTTTTGGATTTTCATTCGATCTGTTTTAAAACTAAATGAAATCAAGAAATGCATCTTTGTTCAAATGATAAGCCTGCTTTTTAAAACAAGACCCAGGAAGCAACATCACTGTCTTGAGACAAATGTCACAAAATTGAAATAAATTAAGAATGTCAAGTTTTTACCTTATTGGAAATTGTTGGATTTGGGCCTAGGAGACTACAGAATTCCATGTCTGAGAAGCAAAAATATTTGAATACCACAAGTGAGGGCAAAGACTGAAGGAGCAGTTTTAATTTGTATCTTTTCTTCTTCGACTAACTTCACTAACTTTTTTTCTCTGACCTTCGGACATGAGATGCCGGACACATCTTCGCCCTTGGTGGCTGTGGGTGCCATCCGCTTTGAAAGCAGTTTGTAATGGAAAGGGTGGCAAAGGCACTGCCTGAACGGAAATATTAGACTTGGAAAATATTCTCCCCCTTTTGCATAATATTAAAGTCCACTGCAGAACTGATGAATTTTGTTATTACTCTTATTAGTCAGTAATTTGCGGGGCAGTTAGAGAAAAAAAGGGATCTGGGGGTTACAGCTTTGCCAGTGAATGATAGAGTCACAGAAAGGCACGCTGAGGTCTTATCTTTGCAAGCGAAGGCGGCACTTTAAAACATTGCAGCTACACAGAAGAGGGAGGTTTTAATTTCATTAGTGTCTTTGGCATGGCTGGACTGTTCCTTGCAGCCCCATGCCTTTAGTGGAGCACTGCAGTTCTGGAAATGGCTCTAAATAGAGATTTTTTTTTCCCCGGACGTAAAGATGTGGTTCAGGGAGTGGCAACCTCCTTTCCCAGTGCGTTCTCCTTTCCCAGTGCGTTTTCCTTTCCCTCGTCCTGCCGTTATCCTTGCTGTTTTCAGAGCTGCTGGTCCCCAAGCACACAGGTGTGGGGGGATTGATGGGTTTGGAAGAGGACTGGGACCCATTTTTTACAAGATTGGTTCAAGTCAGCATTGCAACTTTGACATTTCTAATGGCTTGTCCCCAGGCACATGCCTGATTGACAGGACCAGGTAAACCAAGCGCTGCAGAGAGGTCCAAGCGTGTATCTCACTGGGGCATCTTCAAGGTTGCCTTCCATTTCATGATGGGAAAGAGGCCATCAGCACCCATTGGAGCTCCTTCTTCATGTCTGGAGTCTCCAGAGCCTTCAGCAACCCAAGGACCCAAGTTGTGTCATTGCTTCGGTGATGTGCTGGCTGGGCTGGGGACTTCTGCTGGGACAGAAGTCTCTTGCGTTAAGGTGCTTTGGGACAGGCCAGCCCCTTCCAGCAAGGGCAGAAGCAACGTACTGGGATAGGACTTGGGTTTATGGGTGGAGGGACCATATCTTGGGACAGCTCTTGTTCCCAGCCACAGAAACAGCCTGTTTCCTCAAGAAACAGTAACTGAACCAACAACCCCATTTACGGCTGATGGTATCAAGGCCAACTGTGGATGTCCCGGGGACCCGCTCAGGAGCTGTGACGCAGAGACAAGAGCGAGCAGGTGGGAATGGCCACAGTGCTGCTCAACTCAACCACCCCGGCCAAGGGCCTCCAGGCTCTCTTTCAGTCCCACCACGCTCCCTAGCTTAACGCAGAAAAAAATCTCAGTTGTGCAAATTTTCCTCCTTCACCCAGAGTTTTGGGCATTATCCAAGATTTGGGTCTAATCAGAGCTCGCATCGTAAGAATGCAGCCTTAACTCTCGTAAAAAAAAAAAATTACAGGCAGAAGAAAAAAACTGTGTCAGTGTCTGTTGCTAAAATCTGCTTCATTGCAAACCTCTGAGTGGACTTCTCAGGATAGTGGTGATGACAACCCCAGAGCAAATGTGTCATTTGAATGTCAGAAAGAAAAGGTCTCAACCTATTCATCTTCAGGTTGATTTTTTTTCTGCATCTAGCTCTGCTTGTTGGATGAACCCAAGAAGGTTTTGATCTGGATCAAGATGTTGCAGTTGGTCTCTGGCTCTTGTAAGGACCAAACTCACACATTTTTCCAAAGCCTGCGGGGATTTTGGCTGCATCACGTCAGGATGTTTGAAAAACGAGGTGAAGGCTGCTTTCTTTCGTGTGCTCTGAAAATATAAACTCTGGCTCTGAATTACCATGAAATTTGGACCACAGTTGTGCCTCAGTTAGCCCAGAAGATAGGTCAGAAAACAGAATTTCTGTTAAGTTTGCATTGGTTTGTGATTGGAGCAAAAAGCCAATGCTGTTAGCAGAATGAATAATATTTCTGCTGAAAAACAGTGAAATGTTTCCTTTGGATATCACTGACTGATGACCGTGGAGAGGTAAAAGCACTTCACTTTGAAAATGACCAAAAAAAAATCTGATATGGTTAAATAACAATAAGATTTAAATTCTAAAGTACAAAAGCCCAGAGGAAGCATTTAAACCCAGTCTGGAGAGCAGAAGTGATTTATTCCAGCCCTTCCCAGCTGAAAATTTCGCTGTGATGGACACATTCTTGAGACAAATTTCAGTGTTGACAAAACCACATATTTTTTTCTGACGGGAACCTTTCTGCTGAAGTTGTCAAGGCCGGTGAGATAATACGGACCAACGTACCGAAAGGTGGCAAGAAGGGACTCGCAGAGAGCCCCAGGGACGTGGCACAGCAAAGCCCTTTATAGCATTTTTTCCCTGCGTCTGTTCCCGCTCCAAAGAAAAGCCTCTGCCTCAATAGTCAGAGGTCAGATGGAGCAATTATTCCCTTCTCTATTTGTTTCCCTTTCCTGAAGTAGCCGGAGAAGCAATGGGAATAAAAGCCCATCTCCAGCCGCACCCGTTGGGGTCATACCTGGCGTTAGTGCTACCCACGTCTCTCCTGCAAACCCATCGTGGCTCCCCGAGCTCTCATAACAGGAAACAATAAAATTTCCAGCCGGCGTTGCCAGCCCTGGCTGACCTGCAGCACAACCCTGTGAAGCCAAGCCAGGCTTGATTTGCTATAGACCTTCCTGAACTTGTACAAAAGAGTGTTAAAAAAAAAAAAAAAAAAAAAAAATTTCAATAAAAATCAGAGGAAATCCATCCCCTGGTGAAAATGGCTGTGTAAAAGTTCACGGCGCATCACCTCCTCCTGCCGTTGCCCCTGCAGCCGCTCTTCCACCTGCAGTTCACCGAGCAGCGGTGCGTTAACGCAGGCAGGGGCAGAGGAAAAAAGGTCAGGGTGCATGGGAAAGATGAGGGAACACTGGAAAAAAAGTCAAGCGGCCACATTTTTGGCTTCTTCAGAAAGGTGTGGGGTTTGGGGTTTTTTTTTTCCCTTTTTCCCTAACACCTGTGGATGGGCAGAGATGGTGTATGAGGAGGGAGCTTGGAAGAACCACAGGAAAAGGGGTCAGGAGCAAGGGGAGCGGGAACAGAGGTTGGAAGCTCAGCCACAGCTTCTGGGCTCCATTCAAGAGCTGCTGGGTGAGGTCCCTGGCTCGTTTTCCCCTGCTTTTCAGCTGCATGAGAACCATATTCACAGTGTCAGTGGGGGGAGAGGGGAGGGGATGGGAGCAGCCAACAACTCTGCAGAGGGACGAGCATCTTCGAAACAGCTTGAGGGTTAAGACAGCAACGCCCCAAAGCGAAGGTGGAGCGGTTGTGTCCTCTGTGGACACGCACAAGCAAAGCAGGACATGCTCAACACCTCCTCCAGCTTTCCTCAACAAGTCCCTCTTGCAAATGCACAGCAGTTTTGGTTTTCTCATGGAAAATGCTTCGCAACCGCACGGGAAGGCTGCTGACTCTCAGAGTCTGACTATTTTTTTTTTTTGCAGCAGTTCCAATGAGAAAAATGATGGTGTCATCTCTGGCCTCATACACCTCATCTGTCAGACACAGGGACAGCCACCGCAACAGGCGGGACAACCTGTACACAGCTGGCCAGGACGGTGATGTTCAACCAGCCCCATTACACATAGAAACCCTCGGGATGGACTCCCACCAGGATTTAAACCAGGTTTGTATGGGTTGGAGCAACACAGGGAGACCCTGCCACTGCCCTTGGCTCTGGCTTTTGCCCCTAATAAAGGACAGTGTGACCCACCATGAACCACGTCCCCATTTGCCAAAGTGAGGACTCAGGTCTATAGGTTCAACCTTGATCCTGGGCTGGCATCCACCTGCCCAAACCGCAGTGCAATAGGGAAGAAAGCTCTGGATTGGGGATTTGGTGGAGGTTTCTTTCACCCCTGAGTGTAGAGGCAGCCCAGCACAAGAACTGGGTCCAAAGTTATCTTCACCTCTTTGCCACCCTAAAAATATCTGTATTTTTATACAGCCACAGTCCAGGTTAGAGGAACCATGTCTCAACCCTAACAAGGACAGGAGCTTGCAGAGAGCAAACCCCCCATGAGTTGGTGCAGGAATGGGACCCACAGGACCCAGCCCAGGTATTTGACTCAGGACCACGCTCTACCTGCTTCTCATGATGGTCCCTGGTACAGCCTTGGCCATACACCACAACCACTGAGCAACTGCCCTGTCTTACACTGTCCTTGGGGCAGAACTCATGCCTTAGTGCTTTAAACAACCATGTGGTTAAAGACCACGTGTGGGTGATTTGGAAGAGCTGCTATGCCTGTGAGCAGATTTAAGGTCCTTTTGCTTTTGTGTGGCATCTGGTCGGTGTGTTGAGTCCCACTCTGCTCTACCAAGAACGAAATGCTGGTCTCCTAAACCCATCATCCAGCATCTCAGCAAGCGTCCTGCTTGCAGGAGCTGAGGAGAAGCTCAGGAAGCAGGACTTGTAAGATAAGTCAAGATCTTATCTGAACCGGGACATCTAAGACACCAAACCTTTCTGAAGATCCCAACACTCATCGCTGGAGCATCTATTTCCCAATCTCCTGGCTTTGGAGGAGCCTCTGACTTGCCAGGTCAGATAGAGCCATAACAGTGAGGCCACTCCATGACCCGAGTGTTGTGCAAATGGGGAAGAGGGCTGGGGATGGCTGCCAAACCCTTCCCTCCGCCGTATAAACCAATGCCAGCTCCATCCCCAGATAAACTCTGTGCTGCAGACCTGCCACCCCAAACCACCAAAACATCCTCCTGAGCTCAGCTCTGGCTACCCAGACACAGACCCCTGCTCAAGGTAAAAAAATCCAAGATCAACTAGGCAAGGATATTGAAGATAAGAAAGCAAACGCCAAAGCAAAAATACCAGACACTCGGCTGCGACTTTATGGCCCATTTTTTCATTACTAATAAGATCTAAACATAGTTAAAAGTAAAGAGAGAGAGACTTGAATGTGATAAATGAGGAAACAAATGGGTTGGACATGCTCTTGCCAACTGTTCTTAGATAACAGATGAAACAGAAAATAAAGAAAAAAAGGAAACGTTATTACTACAAGTGCTTTCCTATCCTTCTGGCCAGGTTCCCAGCATGACTGGGACAGGTTTCTACTCCGGTCACCGAGACTTATTGTTACACCAGTATCACCAGTAAAAATTTAAATAACCACTTAGGTAATTATACACAGAGATAATTATACAGTAATGTTTACAGGCAGAAAAGAGGAGGATGAGAGAGAAATGCCCGGACAAGTGCCCGGTGCTGGGCGAGCGGTACGGTACCTTCCCCGGGAGCCCTGGGGACGGGAGCATCGGCGAAGGCTGGCTGGTCTGATCCGAAGGCGAGCGTGGGGTGGGAACGGGCTGGGAGCTTTCCTGGACGTGTTTACATAGGTGGGCCCCCACCCGCTGACGCCGGAGAGGTCAGCAGCTCCTGCCTCACATCTGGACGCCACTGGGTCCCCCGTGCCAAGAAGGGAGACCACGTGTCTTTTCATCCCCAGAGCTCGCAGGACTGGAGGGGTGTTGAATCAGTGTCTCTCCTTCCCCTCCAGAGGTAGATAGTGGGGTGGAGAAGGTGCCCTCAGGCTGGCATCCAGGTGGGAGTAGAGCCAGCCCCATCTGGCCCAGGGCCATGCTGATGCTCAAAGCAAAGGTTGACTCTGAGATCTGCAGTGCTGGAGGTCCAAGCCCTTGGGCATCCAGTGGGGTGCTGGCAGCACCTTCTCCACCCCCTCCGCCCAGGTGGGCATGAGCACACCCCTGCCTGTCTGCCATGCTGGGCATCCAGCCATCCAAAACCTACACCAGCATCACCAAACCTTGCACCAGCATCACCAAACCTTGCACCAGCATCACCAAACCCTACACCAGCATCACCAAACCCTACATTAGCACCACTAAACCCTACACTAGCACCACCAAACCCTACATCACCACCACTAAACCATACGCCACCTCCATCCAACCCTACAGAACTTCCACCAAAACCTATACCAGCAGAACCAATCCCTACACCACCACCACCACCAAACTGCACATCACCTCCCCCAAACCCTACAGCACCCCTCAACCCACGGTGTCCCTCGGTTGCGACCGTGGGCCTGAGGGTTTGCCGTCGACTCATCATGTCCCATGTACAAGGCTAAGGCAAACATCTCCCCCAGCCTCGCTGCCTGCCCTCTCCTACCAAAGGATGGACTGAGCTGGTTCCTGCTACCCAGTTGCCTCCACCCCACATGGTGCTGGGTGGGAAGGAGCCAGGAGAGGTGGCCTACAGCCAGATGCTCTCAGAGGACCGTCATGGGATGGCACCTTCCTTGCTGCAGTACTGCCCTCCCGGACAGTAGGAGAGCATAATCTCTTAGGGCCTCAATCCCGAACGTACACACGGGGCTGTGCAGGTTGTCAGTCCCGAGGCGGACAGCCGTGCTTGCTGCCCCTCGGGAAGCCAGCAGCCGGTTGTGCTTCAACACGAGTGCGCACGCTACTTTGCGACAGGTTGCTCTGGGAAGCGAGCAGCCATAAAAAGCTGGGGAGAAGAAAGGGTAATATCGAATCCAGCTGTGAAAACAAAGATTAAAACCCTCTGAGCCTACAAGCTCCCTTGGCCAATGCGCGGGAAACAATGCGCCAACATTAATTTGTCTCTCTGTGTCCATCCCACAGATACTTTTTCATGAATGAGCATGTTGTGGCGGAAGGGGAAGGCGGGGGAGATGCAGGAGGAGGAGGTGGACAGCCCTTCCACCCCTTTTACACAGGGGAACCTCTGCAGTTCATGGAGAGGCAGGGCCGTGAGGCTGAGCCAACGATGCTCCAGTGCTTGGAGCTGATCCGCCACCTGAGACAAGTGGGCAGCTAGATGAGGTTTTTCTCTCTTTGCTTGCTACAGCAGGCTGGTTCTGAAGGTAGAGATCTTCCTGAGAGAGCACCAGGCATATGGGTGCAGGTTTTGCTAGAGAAGTGAGCGGCTCGAGTGGATGCTACCCTGCTCATATCAGACCCTCCACCACCCACTGGGATGTGGTGGGCTCCCGCTGCCGGAGCAGGTACTCCTGGTCTCACTGGGGCTTGCACAGGGGTCGAGCAGCCCCATACCAGGTATTTGGCCGGTTCCCAAGCAGGGATGTGTGAAGCTGCACTGTGAGGCTGGGGATGGGACACAGAGGATGCTACAGTCACAGTTTAATCCACAATAATACTAAAAACCCCGCATGACATGCAGCAAGCCCCTTCCTAGTCTCTCAGTCTTGTGCTCACATTTCTTTTCTTCCATGCTTTCTGCCAGCCCAGAGCCAGTTCAGCCTCCTCTGCTAATTTGAACATTGCTAAGTTTAAAGAAGATGGACAATGCTGCAGAAAGAGGGTGCAAAAGAAAGAAAAAAACCCTGATCTTCCTTCACTTTGCAATAAATAGCCCTTAGAAATGCCAAGTGAGGGTTTCTGACCTACAGGCAGCTACTGGGATACATCTTGGTTTGCTGCTGGTCAACTCAGGTCCATCCTCTTTGCTGCAGCTCTGATAGTGGTCACTGGCTGGGCACCCAGCCCACCACATTTCGGTATTCCAGGAAACCCCCTGGAAATTTTCTGGAGCGAATAGCTGCAGCGACCTGGCCATTACCAGAAGCTGGGGAAAGAAGATGAAGTTGTGGGTGGCTCTTCTTGAAAACTCACTCTTTCCATCTCTGGTTCTTTCCCTCCCTTCCTCTCCAAGGCATCCTCCCTTTAGCCTCCAGACAGAAATAAATAAGAAACCGCAACACCATCTGTGTTTCTGAGAAAGATTAAGAAGGAACAAATTAAGGGATGTGAATCAAAACCCCAAATTATGTTCCACAGCATTGCTATAAGACAGTTCAGTCTGCACACAGATGGACAAGGTAGAGCCCTGTGGGCTGTGTGTGAGGAGCTGGAGCCTGAGGAGCAGAGTCCCACAGCCGACTGGTGGTACCCGACTCACTGAGCTGTGATGAATATGGAGCCTGTGAGCTTCCTTGCATCATGTGAAAGCAGATCTTCATCCATCGTCATCTTTTTCCCTGGCAGCGTTTTGGGTCTCTACTGACCTCAAAGCCTGGGAGCCTTCACCTCAACCCTCTGGAGCCCACGTCAGAGCAGACTCTCTGCTGTCTCTAGGGTGACTCTGGGCAGAAATGAGCAGGGCACCCCTATTTCCACCTCTCCCAAAGGCAACAGCACAAGGGAGATACGGTTTTGCCTTCTCTCAAGCAGTTAGAGTCCTGCAAACCGTGAGCCCTGATCACTAGCACCAGACACGACCCTGTGAGGGAGGGTGGCCAAGACACGATGAGGGAAAGGACTTGCCTGGTAGGAGATAATATCCCAGCCAAGCCCAGGGGGTCCCACAGAGGGTCTGTCCCATGGCACTGTCACCCTGTTCCATGTGGGACTTGACTCCAACCAGCTGCATCACTGCTTTCTACTTAGATGTGTTTCTTCTACCTACACCCTTGACAAAATGTCATTGCAACACCCTGCCACGATCCCAGACTCCCCTTTGCGTCCATCCTCACTGGTTTTATCTATGCTGCTGGCTCCAAAAACGAGCAGGCCTTCTCCTGGCACACCTAATGTCGCATCTCACCCCCTTCAGGACTGCAGATCCAGACAGCCCTTGCTCTGCTGCTGTCCATTCGAAGGTCCTCACTCCATCCCCGTTTCAAAAATTCAGCTGACCAAGTGGGTTTTCTCCTTTGGCCGGAGCCCCTCTTTTCTGCTGTTGATTTAATAGTCCAGTTGTAATAGCCAAGAATTTCCAAAAGCTGGCGGAAAATTAAAGAATCGGTGCAGGAACGAAACCACCCCTGCCTTGGAGAACGGCACATTTGTTTCCTGCCAGCCATCCTCTTTCAGGCACTGAGAGCAAAAAAACTTCGAGCCTTTCCAACCACTAAATCACCCTTTTGGACTCATAATGGGGGCAGCTGAACTACACCTAGTTCCACCTATTGAAATGACAGCAACAGTCTCCATCCCACAGGAACTGACCCCTTTACTGTCGCCGATGCTGGTGGAAGTGCTGATGACATATGAACGTTAGCAACCGTTATTAATTTCCAGTGGTGTTTGCTGAAGTTGGAGCCAATGCAGAGTTAGGGGTGCAGGGGCATAAGCTCAAGAGGCTGGAGATGGGACATGGGGGTATTCAACCCAAAGGAGAAGCCAAGAGCTGCATGGAGGGGGAATTATGGCTTTGCTTAAGAGTCAGCCCTACCAGACTAAGCAAGGTGTAGGCTGGCTAGCCAGGATGCTCTGCATGTCAGCATATCCGAATCGTAGCATGATGGAACATCTCAAGTTGGAACGGGCCTATAAGGACCATCGAGTCCAACTCACCTTAGTCCTCACGCTGAAGTCCTGCGTTCAAAAACACGTGATGTGGTTGGTGGGCTTTGCAGGACCGAGAAACGGGGTCATCACGGAGATGTTCACATGGCTTCCTCTTGCAGCTCTCAGCAAAGTCTGCCCAGCAGAGAAGTCCATGCACATACTCAGCCCATCACCTGCCCCAACCCGGCCAGCCCCAAGGAGAAGTCATCGCTCCCCCCACCAGCCCCCAGTCCCTGCCCAGACTTCTGTCCAGCTCCCACTTATGGAATTTTGGGTGCTTTTACCTGCGATTTGGGGAATGAGCAATTTCATCCTTTTTCATGCCTGTCCATGCAACAGCCCCATTAACACCATGGAAGAGAAGGGGAACGGGGGGGGAACATGTTTGGCCTCTCTGCTGTGCAATGGAACGGGATGGGTGAAATGTGCATTCCCGGGCAGGTCTGTTTTTGAAAAGCAATTACTGGCAGGGAAGAAGTCAAATCCTGCATTCCTCAGCGAAGGAATCTGGATGATGTCACCTCCTGCCCAGTGGCAGGAGCATTCCTGCCTGTGGCGGCTCCCTCCGGACAGCCCCTGCCTTTGCTACAAATATTTGGTTTGGCTTGTTTTTTGGAAGCTTCCCATTACAAGGAATAACAGCAGGATGGACTCTCCTACTGTAAGGCTTGTCGCTGTACCAGCACATTAGCACGGGCCACAGGTTAATAGAGGTTCACGCATGCCAGCCAAAATTGTACTGCCAGTAGCAGAAGTGTGTTTTTTGTTTTTTGTCTTTTTTTTTTTTTTTTAAATCTGTGTGGTGCAGTGCAGACTGAGAGATATCAGAAATCTCTTAAAACAGAAGGCTGCCTGCTCCACTAAACCACTTTCAACCAAATTCACTCAGTTTTCTAGTATGTGTCTCTAGATTGGAGGCATGTAGGTGTGCCTCTAATCTTGTGGCTTTCTCTCCCTCCCTTTCTAGTAAGATACATCTAGTAGGATGCCTAAGCAAGTCAGGATCTTTCCTAACCAACTGGCCTGGAATAAAGTGCCTTTTTGCCTGGAAGGTGAGTCCCAGTAGATATTTCTAGGAAGAGGGTGGCAGGGGTATGGAGCAATTGTGGGATGATGTGGAGGCAGGACCATGTGCAGCGTGGTGGCTTTTCCTCAGAAGGAAAAGACCTCTCACGGTATCCTCCAAGACTGTTTTTAAGGCACTTGGGTGGGATTTAGTTGCCTAAACTTGGGTGTTCAGCCCTCCTTGGAGCTGAGCTCAGCATCTGTCTGACCTCTGAGGGCTGGTCTGGGACACAGCTCGGTTTCCAGTTCTTCTCTCTGCTCCTCTAAAGTTCACTACATGCTCTCAGGAACCAGGAGACCAGAAGCAGACCCTGTCCAAGATGTGGTGTCCTCCTGCAACTCTTTCCTGCTAGTTTACATTTTTAATTACCCTTAAAAATACCCATCCCATGCAAAGGTGCTGCTTGCACCTCGCTGTTCACCTGCTTCTCCTTAGCACCCATGATGCCAGAGGAGGAAAGGTGGACACAACCAGAGGGGTCAGGAACTGATCGTAAAGTACGTGTTTTACGGCAGATGGATAAATTGCTTCCTTATGCTCCAAGATGATCCATTGCTGGCACCTGAAGAAGTTTCATACTCTCAGACCTCAACTGTGGGTCTAATGGGAGAGGGACAGTCCCGCCCTTCAGTGGAAAATGAGCAGGAGGGTGTTTTTTGTGAGATGCTTGTGAGGTTAGATTACTCCAAATCCCACAGATGTTGATGGGATCTCACTCAGGTCACTGATTCTACTGAAACATGAGTTGTGCCACAAGATCCTAGCAAAGGCACAATGAGAGAAGTGATGGGAATGGAAGCGAGCTGCGTTTTTAACACCAGTACAAGGTATTGCCCCATATAGGAGTGCATGGATGAGCTGGTTTGGGTTATAAAAAAAGCACATAGAAGAAATCAGTTTTGGAGGTTTCCCAAGCTGATGCCTCTTGCATCTGCTGATCATCTTATTCTGCCAGGTCAGGGAAGCTGTGAGCACGGATGGGAGCCCCGGGCATCACAGTCTGGCTCTCTCGGTGCCAGATATTGCCTTCGTTGGCATAATGGCTAAATGTGGATGGATCCCCACCACGCTGATGGGTGAAATCGTCTATCCTTCCCCATGGGGACTGCAGGCTGCAGCAACCTCTCCGAGCCGGGCAGGACCCAGGCATTTTTCACAGCTGCTGGGCAGCCTGAGCCCTAAATCAACCCTTCTTCAATTAGCACAGGACTTTCATCAGCACTCTGTTGTTTTTAAGCTCCAGCGATAAGAGGTTACAGTGAATATTTCAAACCGTACATAAACTACAGCCTGCCAACATAAACACCGTAAAAACACCCCCTATAAATCATGCATCAGAGTTCACCCTTACTAGAACTATTAAATTTTTCTGGAATGGCTAAAACATTGCTGTAGGCTGCCAGGAGGCTCTGCAGCCACGAGATCTGGGAGAAAGAGAGACAGGCAGTGCAAAAACTTGCAAGAAAGCAGCTGCTCAGAGCAGAGCTTTCTCCTCATCCTCCCACCTCGGGATCTCCGGGTGAGCTCCGCTCATGGAGGACTAAATAAATGAGCTCCACGCCCACACGTGTCCCGGCCAGCATGTGAAACCTTGCATGTGTTTGCCATTAAACACAGTATTTCTTGCAGAAAGCCGCCTGCTTTTCCCTGCTGCTCTTCTGGCCTGACTGCATCCATCTCCTCCTATTTTCCAGGGCATCCCTCTCTCCTGTAACAGCTAGGAGTAAGGTCATCTCACAAACCAGCTTAAGAGGGGCCCCATGGACCCCCACAGCTCATGCTGACCTTGAGGACTAAAGCAGGAGATCAAAACCTCCTTCATTTGCTACCAGAGCTTTCTCTGATCTCCAGGCAGAAACAGCCTTGGTCAAACCCTACAGCAACCTGGAGAGCCGAGAAGGGGGAGGTCTGGAGCAGCCCCCATGCAGGGACCAGACCCAGCTCTGGTCTCTTTGCCGTGGGTCCCACCCGCCGAAAGACCAGCAGTGCTGCAGCATGGCCAGCATCAGCCCCGGGCCATCTCCCAGGCTGGGGCCAAAGGAGAAGGCACAGCGGTCCTCCCCATCTCCCAAAATCACGGCGGCACACAGTCCATCTCACCACCCCGGGGATGTCCGGGAGAGCTTTGCTCTTCTGCTGGAGCTCCTCACTTCTCCACTCACATGGTAATGCTGGACAGGTCTCCATATCCCACCCAAGGCGGTGGGATGTCTCATGCTCCACCAAACTGGCATTCCCCCCCCACAAACACCGTGTCTGTCCCGTGCAAACCTTTGGGTCCATTCAACCAGGACCTGAAACTATGGCTGAATTCTTCTTACCCGTCTCCCCCTGGCCCCACAGCAGGAAAAATACTTTGTCTAGGGAGTTTGCAGCCTGAGAGCGACCACCTCCCGCCGAGCCGAGCCAAGCACACAACAAAGCCGCATTGAAAAGCAGCCTTCCTCCGGGTGCCCTTGGAGAAGTGGCTACATGAGCACCGAGCAGCTCCTCCGGACCGCCGTATCGCTGCTCCGGCGGCGGAGCAAAACACAGCCCCGGCAAAACTAATGGGTTTTGGCCTCTCGGATGAGCCTAAACACCTACGTGTGGGCAACCGAAACCAGCTGGGGGAGGCTGGGGTCAGCACAGGGTCCTGGCCCCAGTGGTCTCCCCTTTCTTGGGGGACCCAACCACAACCCCAGGAGAAGCCAGGCTATCAAATGAGGTTCTTCCTACAGGAGGAATTGCTTTGCAATGCCCTTGGCATCATCTTTTCTCTCTCTCCTCCCCTCCTCTTCTCCGGCATCGCTTTCTTTTTATTAGCTTGATCTGTTTTGACTTGAAACTCTCCAGAGCCGCGGCTGGCTCACGTCTTCCCCGGAGCCATGAGGTGCTCCCATCCCACCCATCACAAGAGGAGAGCAAAGGGCTGTTCTCGTGCTGCAGAAAGCCCCCCAGGGGACCTGGCACTGCTTGCACGGGCCACCGGGTCACCAAAACACTGCCAGAGCGAGGGGGACATCGTCTGCTCTTGCATCATGTCACTAGATAGCGGCTCTTCCCCAGGGCTCGGAGCAGAGAGACGGGCAGGGGGGAGGCAGCGGGGAGCTGCCTGCCCTGGAAAGGAAACAAGGACATTCATTTCTTAGTGAACCTGGTTAACTATTTCTGTCTGGGAGTGCAGAGGAAAGGGCTGGGCAGAGCAGCAAGCAATACCATTGTCCCTGGCAGGAAAAAAAAAAAAAAAAAAAGGGGATGATAAAAAAGTGCCTGGAGGAATTTGGCTCAGGCTCACGTTTGAACCAGGTTTCCGAAGCAGAGGCTTCCGGATGCACGGCAGGGCGTTCTCCCGGGCTGAAACCGGTGGGGAACGTCGTCTGGGGTCGTGGGTTGGATTAACCCTGCATTGACCCAGAGGGTCAGACCGAGAAGGGATTTAAGCACCCAAAGATGCCTGGGGCCAGACAGGAGCCGGCAGCAATGCTTCAGCCCAGTGGCTCGGCCACGGTGGGGGATAAGCCACGTTTCTGGGCTGTTTTCATAGAATCATATAATCATGGAATAGTTTGGGTTGGAAGGGACCTTTGAAGATCATTTAGTCCACCCCCCCTGCCATAAGCAGGGACATCTTCAACTAGACCAGGTTGCTCAGAGCCCCGTCCAACCTGACCTTGAACTTTTCCAGGGATGGGGCATCTGCCACCTCTCTGGGTGACCTGTGCCAGGGTTTCACCACCCTCATCGTAAAAATTTTTTTCCTTATATCTAGTCTGAATCTACCCTCTTTTAGTTTAAAACCATTACCCCTTGGCTATTGCTACAGGCCCTACTAAAAAGTCTGTCCCCATCTTTCTTATAAGTGCCTTTTAAGTATTAGAGGGTCGCAATAAGGTCTCCCCAGAGCCTCTCTTCTCCAGGCTGAACAACCCCAACTCTCTCAGCCTTTCCTCACAGCAGAGGTGTTCCAGCCCTCTGATCATCTTTGTGTCCCTCCTCTGGACCCGCTCCAACAGGTCCACGTCTTTCCTGCACTCAGGGCCCCAGAGCTGCACACAGAACTGCAGGTGGGATCTCACCAGAGCAGAATATAAGGGCAGTTTTCCCATGATTTTTGTCCCTTTACATCCAGGCTCACACGTGTCATCTGCAGCTCACTACCTTGCTGGCCTCCACCTCGTGTTTGAAAGGCGCTTTGCACAAAGCAGAGATTTGTAAAGCTCTTGGCCTAGAGTGTATTTAAGAGGGTATTAAAAGTTGCGGTCAGAAATAACAAAGCAAAGCAGAAACGCAGCCTCGGGAGACACCGAGACCCCTCAGTCCTTGCTATGTCAAAATGGCTCTTATCTCATTTGAAATGGGGATGCTGCGTGTAAATTCACCCAGAAAGTAGGGTCTCATGACCCCCACGCCATCCTGGCTCCTGTGGAGCAGCTGGTGATGCCCTGTCACCCCCCCAGTGCTGCTGGGTCCCCTCCCAGTAGAGACCAGCTGGTGGTGGCATCCCTCAGGGACGACGACTGGGGCCAAGGCTGTTGAGCGTCATTAACAATCAGGGTGATGGGACTGAGTTTGGGGCTGCTCCTGGTCGTGGGGGGGGAGCAGTGCTGCTGTGTTGGGGGACCTCAGCAGGCTGGAGAAACGGGCTGGTGGGACTCTGGTGAAGTTCAACAGAGGCAAAGGCAGAATGGTGGCCCTGGTAGGGGACAGGACAGAGGACAGCGGGGAGTGACCGGCTGGGGACCTGCTCTGCAGACAAGGATTGGGGGTCCTGGTGGGTCATGTTGGATGTTAATCAGCAGTGTGGCCTTGCGGCAGAGAAGGTCACCCCAATATCAGGCTGTCTTAGCAAGAGCGTAGCCAGAGTTATGATCCCCTCTGTTTTGCCCTTGTAAGGATATTGTGTCCAGTTTGGGGCTCCCCAGTGCAAGAAGGGTACTGGAGTGAGTCCTACAGAGGCTTCCAAAATGCTTGTGGGCTGGAGAACAGGATGTTAGAGGAGAGGCTGAGAGCGCTGGGTCTGATCAGCCTGGAGAAGAGAAAGAGAAGATCTTACGGGTGCGTGCAGCTGCCTCGTGAGAGGTTATAGAGAAAGTGGTCCAGATGCTTCTCGAAAGTACACAATGAAAGGCAAAGCTACAGCCAGAAAAATTTCAACTGGAGACGAAATAAAAAAGTCTCCATGACAAGCACTGGCACAGGGAGCTGGGGGGATCTCCACCCCTTGGAGATAACTCAACTGGACAGGGCCCTGGGCAGCTTCATCCAACATCAAACTTGGCCCTACACTGTGACCTCCTGAGGTACCTTCAGCCTCTGTTGTCCTCCAGTTGCACAAGTCACCCCCGAGATTCCTATCAGTTCCCCCTTGCTCAACATCTTCCGCACCCACCAGCAGCTGGGAAAAGTTGGCATCCTCCCCAGGAGACTGCTCTGCCCTCAGGGCGAGCAAGAAGACAGACCACAGAAGAAGATGTGAAGGTCTCAGAGAAGCTCTCTTGAGACCCTGCGGGATGTAAATGGACCTGTATAGAGCCACTTCGTGCCCTAGACACAGCCCAGGGCACCTGGTAGACAGCCCCAGGGTCCCCATCTTCTGGGGAGGCAGCCAGAGAGCCGATGGACCACCCCACAGCACCAAAAAATGTCACCAGGCCCTTCTGCAGAGGCAGAGATAAATAAATTGCTCTAGCAAACTTAGAAGTGAAGAAAGTAGAAGTTAGGAGTGAAACAGCAATTTACCCCCATATGCCTTAATTAATTTATAGGACAGGGCTCCTCATTCTCTATCCATTTCCCCTGTCCCCTACTGCTACAGCCCTGGGTTGCACTGACGGCATGCAGCGACCCTGCACAAACTCCTTTCTTTTCTCTTTTCCTAGCAGCAAGGAGCAGAAACCACGGCAGTTTACATGGCCGGTCACCAAGATCTCCAAGCAACGGACCGGGTCAAAGGGAGCTGCGCAGCCTTAAAAATTAACCTTGTGCTGGTTGGATGAACCTTGGGTGGAAGAGCTCCAAACAAGCCATAAATAACAAGAGGAGAGTTCTCTACAGTGCTGGGATTTGCAGAAATACAGCACATGCCGTATGCCGCGGTCCACCTCCGCAGTACGTTACAGGGGAAGGGGGGGTTTCCTTATTACACACACTGAAAAAAAAATCTTCTGGTATTTCGGGCTTGGACAACACCCAAGGATTGTCTCAGAAATAGCTCTCCTAGCTTGCAAGAGTACGAGGCGCAGATTCCCCATCAGCGACATGCCCCTTTCTCCAGATCCCACCCGCCCGTGACTCACTTGAGTCGGGTTACGTTGGATTTCCTTCCTCCGACTGTCTAAGGAGGCTTTGGACAGCGGACAGATTGCCCTCCCGTGGCATTTCAAGGTAATTTGGGTGAAAGGAGAAGGTGCTTGTGGCCTCCTAAGACTCAAGGGACTCTTTGTTTCCTTCTGGCTGGGGTACGGGGCTGTTCGCTCACCCCCCTGCCAGGAGAGGACACAGCTGTCTCCCATTAAGCACAGCTTAAATAAATTTATTAAGCCAAGCTCCTATGCTTGGTATAGATGGAAAGGGCATTTTGGGATGGGAGAGAAATGCCTCCCTACCATGCGTGGGGCACAGCACGGATCAGGAGGGCTCAGGAGGTCCTTCCAGCCCCACTCGCAGGGGATCCCTTTGGACAAATGTTGGTTGCAACCAAGTTTGCTCTGACCATACCAGTGACCTGGAGGTAGGAGGGCTGTAGCTACAGGTCACCCGTTAACCACAAGGAAGATCTAAGCATTTTAAGGAGGATGGAACCATAAAGGCTATAGAAACACAACAGCATCTCTTCATGAGATTCATCTGAGGACCTAGAGGGGTTGATGGGGGATAAACGTTGGAGAAGGAGATCCCACCCTGAAGAGGATCCTGTGTGTTTAGAGGCCAACAGGAGAGTTTTCTCTCAAGGAAGGCCCACTAGCCAAGAAGATGAGGCCACCAAGGAGCAGGTTCAGCTCCCACTGGTGGTGATGCTGCCAAGCCACTGCCCTCCCTGTGCCTCAGTTTCCCCAGCTGCACAGGAGAGAAGACACCCTTTGTGAGGTGCTTTGAGATGCGAGGATGAAAAATGTGCTCACATCCTTGGATATTATTTAAAAAACAATACAAAAGCACCTCACAGAGAACATAACCTTATCAATGGATCTTTTGTCCATGGGTTAGAGACACTAGCTGCAAAACTGCATCTTCTGCTGGGGTGAGCTCCTACAGGCACTGGTCTCTGCCTGGTCCTTAATGACCAGCTCATGATGCACAAGCATGTACCACCTAAACTGATGCTCCATAAGCAAGCAGGCTGCAGCCCCCAAAATTTGCTGTGCAAGCAGAAGTCTCAGAAATAGAACCCAAGGGACTGAGAGAAGGACTAGCAGGAAAACCAGACCCCGAAGCATCTTCCTCGGGATGGGGACTGGCCAGATGGTCCCAGAGTACCTAAGGGTTTCCATCAGAAAAAAGCTAAACCACCGATGGTTTAATCCTAAATTCCCTGAAGACGGATTTGCACTGCCCTGCGCAACGGGGGATGATTTACGCTGACATAAAGTGTGCACAAAGTGACGCCAAATAGGGATGTTACGTCTCTTTCCACCGGCAGGAAAGGCAATACACAACCGTTAGGTCGCGGCAAACGCGTTCCCCACCCGAGTGATGGGGAAAGGGCAGAAAATTAAGAGCAGGGGAGAGCGGAGTGGGAGCAGAGGTGGATCAAAGCAGAAAGAGGGGGTCTGCAAAGTGCCACGAATCAGCCAAGCTAAAACCACCCAGCCAAATATCAAAATAAAGTGGAAAAAAATAAAGAGGGAAAAAAAAATAAAGAGGGAAAAAAAAACCAACAAACAAACCAAAACAAAAAAGTAACATACGGAGAAGCGCTGGGCTCAGTCCTTTGCAAAAACGTCCCATTCTTCCCCGCCGTGGTGCGCGGAGCCGCAGGCAGCACCTCGTCCCTGCCTGCCGCCGCAGGCAGAGCTCCCCAGCCGCTGCTTTTCCTCCCCTCCCATCCCTTCAAACCGAGCTCCCTTCCCGCTGCACCAGCCTGGAGATGATGACGTGGAGACCTCCACCGGGAAAGTTTCCCGAGGCGGGAGAGCTCCTCCGAATCCAACGCCACAAACCCATCGTTCCCCGGGACGTCAAGGATTTCTGTCCTTTCCTTTTGTTTTTTCATTTCCTTCTAAGCACCCACAAAAAGTCCGGAAAAAATGAGAATGCGGTGATGCTTCCAGGAGCCAAGAGCAATGCTTAAGGGAAAAAAAAAAAAATCTAATAATTCAAATTGTCTATGGCTAATAATAGCAAAAAGAGAGCTCCTTGGAGCAGGAGAGGGAAGGCGGAAAGCTGAGGCGCTGCCACGGGATAAGAAATGCTTCCTTCTTGTTTGGACTTTCTTCTCCTTTCTGTTCTAACAGAGGCGAAGCAGAAAGGAAAGTCAGCTGCAAAAATGTATCACAGCTACAGCGATATATTGCAGCAGCATCAAACCCCACTTCTTTCCCTTGATTTTTATGTCTAAATGAATGTCCCAAAGCAGCACTCGTCGGTCAAATTTTACAGTTTTAGTATTTTTATGGTGGCCAGGTGCTCCCTGCCAGCCCCATCCCAGACCCTCTTCATCCCTCTGCTCCCTTCCCAGCCCCGTTTTGCAGGGCTGGGGTGAGGGGAGGGCAGCTGGAAGCATCACCCTGCTGCTCTGCAGATAACAGCTGGAAGGGAAAACAGCTGGAAGGGGACAGAAGGGACATTTTCCTCCTCCCCTAGCCCCTCCTGCTCTCAGGCAGAGGGTTTTGCCCCCCACGACGGTCTCTGGTCAAAGAGGGGGGAGTGATGTTACCCCTCACCGAAACGCAACAAGCAGGGATTAAATAATTGCCCCCATCCGAAGGTTGCGACCTTTGGCGCACTGTTATCTGTTCCTTCGTGTTGCCAGCTCGCATGATTTTATGGCTGATCTCACAATAATTGATGTTTTCCTTAAAGGCCCCATGCTGTGAGGAGAGATTTGGCTTCCAGGAGTCCCAATCAGCAAGGTTATGCTCGCTACAGTCAAAGAACCTCCCCCAAAACTTCACAAATCCAGTATGAAGATGGCTCTAAACCTTTACAATCTGGTAGTTCTTCAATCTCCTAATCCTACAGGGACCCAGTGCATGTCCCTAAGCATTTCTTAAGTAGCACCCCGCCATGTGAAACTACTCAAAATAACTTGTTTTTCCTGGTTTTAAGGAGAAGCAATGTCCTTGCTCTCTGGCACAGCTGGGATGGGGCAGCCAAGTTTTCATCCCCTTATTTAATTTTTCCAAGTGTGTTTCTTGTCTCCAGCTGCTTTAGGGGAGGAACAAACTGGGAAACAGCCTGGCTGACCATGCAGGGGGAATGCATTCCCAGAAGGGGTTTTCAAGAAGAATTAGCTTGTAGGATGCTCCAGGGATGAAGGAAGAGGGAGAAGGGAGGCATCACTGCAGCCCTTGCTCCTGCAGCTGGTGCTGCCCTTGACATGGTCACAAGCCAAAACTTCTGCCCAAATTGGAGGTTTTCAAGCAGATTTTGGGCAAGGAAAACACCCTCACCAGAAACTGTTTAGGGAAACCCTTTTGTAGGTGCCCAGCTTAGAAACAACCTTAAAAATACTTCTAAAAAATCCTCAGCCTCGCCCTGTTTCAGACCCGGAGTGGAGTCTCATTCAGCCTTGTTTAAAACAGTTTCAAGCAAAACCCTGGATCCAAACTTTAAGGGATTGCCCAGACCCCGAGTGGAGTTGGATTTCTGTAGCTTAAGCATGTATTTAATACAAAATATTTTATAGGCATAAAAAGAGGTAAGACAATTTGCATGGCTCTCGATGTTGACTTTAAATATATTATATATGTGACATATAGAAAATATACTATATATAATATACACAAAATATATTACAAGGAACAATGAAAGAATGACATGCCCCCCCCGGGATGAGGAACAGAGCATCCTTTTGTCCCCAAATCCACATTTTCTCCCGATCAGCGATACCCCCAGAGTTACACCTCGGTAAGGAGGCGATTAGACGAGCCGTACCTTTCACAGCCAGGAAAAAAAAAAGGTGAGTCTGAGCTGCGGGTCTTCACCACATAACCGGAGACCTTCTGGGGAGGGAAAAGCCCTGCAGCACGACTGGCCACAGCCCTGCAAACAAAGCCAAGGAGGAGGCGATTATTTCGGGGCATCTCTCTGCCAGGCACAATACGGCAGCGTTTCAGCGCCCGTGCTCAATGCTGTCATTGTCCCCTCTGGAGCCACGGCTCCTGCGTGCGGTGGCACGGGGTGAAGCTTCTGCTCCTCTGCAAGCTCCCAAAAGGCTTCATCCTACCCATGGAGAGGACCAGGAGACTTTGTTTTCCTCCTAGGGCAGGATAACAGACCTAGGGACGGGAGAAATCTCAGTTTTGCCAACGCCGTTGCGCTATTGCCTGGCGTGAGGTCCCTACAAGAGAGTAAGGAAATAGGATCTTAGATAAAATACATCTGGGGTACAAAGGTGATGGGAAGATTGGGTTGAGATCGGATGTTAACAGCTCGCTGATAAAACGGAGGGATGCTCTGGGTGGTGTTTTGCAGGGAATCCTTCCAGGGAGTTTGCATCTGGATGCTGCATCCAGTGGAGGCGCACGCTGAGGAGCTGGAGAGGGTCTGGTGGTGGCCACCGAGATGGTCAGGGCTGGAGGATGGGATGTGCGAGGGGAGGCTGCCCTGGGTCTGAGCAGGGCGTCCTTATTAATAATGCAACTGTTAATAGGAGGGTGGAGAGAAAACAGAGCCAAACTCCTCTGAGAGGCACCCAGGGAGAGGCAGCACGTTTGCTGCAGCCAAGACGATGAGAAGGCAGGAAGCAAGAACCCGCCTGTCTTTAGAAACACAAGGAGCTGCTGCAAGACTGGTGAAATTTCTTCCCTGAGACCACGATGGATAAGAAAAGGGCAATCAGGTTGGATTTCAGCAGTAAAAAGAGGGAAGAGCCCAGAGATGCTATCGCAGCGGTGCTGTCTGCTTTATTTTTCCTCCTACCTGCCAGCCCTGGTGTCTGCAGGTTAAGAGTAGATCCTAAAGCCGATGGGGTGAAGCTGAAGTGTGATGGCCTCAAGGAACAGCAGCACCCATGCTTTGGAGGGCAGATTGCTTGAAAAAAAATGTGGTGCACTGAAAAAAGGAAAAAAAAAAAATAAAGCCAAATTAAATGTGGAAAAGCTGCTGTGGTGGAGCTGCTCCCTGGGGATGCTGGCAGAGTCTGCGGGCAGCACTTGGGAGCCTGGGGCCAGGAGGAGGGAGCAGAAGGGACGTTAAGCCCAGGTTTGAAGCCACGAGGACATTCGTGCCGGCCAAGCTGACTGTAGGCGTTGTGGCTCCACAGGTCAACTACCCTAATAATTAGCAATCAGATACCAAATCGATGAAACATGTGTGATCATCCCTCTCGCTCAGGGGAACAGCCTGACAAGCTCTCTCACCCCACGGATGCCGGTCATGGCTCCCCAGGGAGAGAGATTACCCCACCGGTGTGGGCAGTGACACCAGTGTCCCCTCTCCACCTGGATCTGAGTGTTGCTTTTCTCTCTCCAGTCCACGCCGCTGTGTCTGGGGAAGCATCTGTGGGACCACCACCACGAGCAGGGATGCAGCTCGAGCATCCTGCACTTCCAACCAGGAAAAATTATAAGCCTCCTCTTTTTCCTCATCCTATACCCAGTATAGCCAGGTCAGCACATTGCCGATTGTAACAGGAGGGACTGGAGCATTGTACTTGGCTTTTTTGGAGAGTTTTCCCAGCAGGGCTCACTCCCCATCACCTCTGTGCTGGCTTTGCATCAGGGAGCCAGGGACACCCCAGGGGCTGGATGCCCACCACGTAAGCACTTTGCTTTCCATCAATGAGACCTGCTTGATAGCAAACAGGAGAAGAAACCCCGGTGCTTCAAGGGAGTATCTGCAACTTAGTGCTGGACCGAGGACTTGGCCACCACAGGGTGGATGGCAGAGGGACAGCCGCCCCGTCCTTCCCTGCGCCCGTTGGTCCCAGCTCCCAGGGGTCTCCTCCCCATGTGGGTTCACTAAAATAATCCCCTCTATGGGATTATTTATATATAAATTCTTTGAACTTAACCTGGGCACCGGCATTTTGCCTTTTTCTGCCTCCCTTCTTTTTATCACCTCCTTGCATCTCTGGCAACTGGGATGGGGAAAGTAAAAGCCAGGAAAACATCCTGTTCCTCCCTCCTTTTATGCCTGGGGAGAGAGAAATCAGACTTCAGGAGGGGGATGCATCCCTGATTTCACAAGCATCCGGTTGTACCAGTTGTTGTACCAGTTGCCGCACGCAATCTGAATTGCAGATGGCTTCTGGCGGTTTATGGGGCTGGAGTCACATCCCGGAGAAGCGAAGTCACAGCTGCTATTGTCAGAAAAAGCTGAGCCTATACTGGATTCCCCATTTTTTGCCCGTTTTTGGAGCCCGGGAGCAGGGCTGAGCTCTAGAGACAGGGAGCCTGGTGTTGACGCCGTCATTTCGCCCCAGCCAGTATTCCTTGCAGCGCATGCCACCCCATCCAGAGCCCGTCAGGTTTATGGATCGGCGTCCCGCGCTCTCCAGGGATGACACAGTTGCACATCCAGTCGATGAGGCTGACCCAAATACAGTGCCCAGCAAGGCGGGCACATCCCGGCTACCAGGGCTGCTCTTATCCTCGTGGAGCCGACGGAGCAGGAGATGGCACGACTCCTATGAGCACCTTGGAGCATCACGTACTGACGGGATGCTCCCCAATACCCTGTGCTAGAGAGAAAACTCGATCCTTCCCCGCGACTTGCTTTCCAGAAGCAGCGTGGTCAAGGAAAACAAGCCCTGGAGGAGTGATGTCTTGGCCGAGGGGTGCCAGCACGGGTCGGGTCAGGTCCCACTGGGGTCAGTTAGCCCCAGCGAGGGTTATTAGCTGTTGTGGTTTTACGGGACCTACCTGTTGTCGGTGTTGGTGGTGCTGGTGGGTGTCTCAGCGTGAGGCAGCAGCAACCCGCACGTGGTGGTCACCTCTCTGTCCTGTAAGAGAGCACAAAAAAAAGGCATCAGCATCCCTGGGCAGGGACCACATCACCCATGCAGCCCGCCCAAAAAAAGCCCACAATACAGCATGGCTGGATTCTTCGGCCAGGGAAAGCCATCCCACCGAGCCCACCTCCCTCCTGCTCCCACGGGTACGCTCCTCATCCTCTCCAGCGTAAAGTCAGCTGGCTTCACGTGGTTCGCAAGATGCCGGAGGATTTTGTACCACGGCGGGTTGGGGAGGGACAGCAGGTCTCACCCCGTGGCTCTGCTGCGGAGAGGTGACCCCAGGGAGAGGGATGACACCCCGAACCCCCTGCAGTATGGCTCTCAGCTCCTGTTCGAGGTCATGCAGGCTGCCAGAGGATTTCCTAGAAGAGGTTTGCTGCATACCAATGGAAATGCAGGCAGTGGATATAGCAGAAAAAAAAACAAAACCAAGGTTTTCCAGAAATGGTGGTAACTGGTGGCCTGAGACCCTTCAGCCGTGCTGGTGCCAGGCAGCACTGATCCCACTGATGGGCTGAACAAACTCTCTGAAAGGTCCTAAATGCGTGCGAGGAGCTTGCAATAAGGTTTTTCTCCCCCGAAAACTACTTCTGACAGCACTCGGGTCACTGTAGCCACAGTCCTACCCATCACACACCATCCCCACGCACCAACGTGAACACATCCCATCACACCTTCGCACCTGGGATGCTAAATCCCAGCGCTCGCGATCAGAAGCACGCAGGCAGACCGAGCCGGACACTGGCGAGCAAGCAAGAAAGCCACGGTTATTCCTACTTCTTTTTTTACCTTGTCGCTTATTTTATACGCCGGCTGCCCAATTATTTCCCAGGCCAGCTCTGCCCCGCGGTGCCTTTTTGCAATCGCATGGAAGGAAGCTTGAAAATCAGGACTGCTTCCAAAAGTACTGAGATGCCAAGAAAAGCCACGGCAAGGACAAGTCTCTGGACCGTGGGATCATGGCAGCGGGGCATGGTGCTGGAAGGAGCCACAGGCGGATGGGCTTTGGGCTAATTTTGGCTGTTTGAAGCTATCCTGGAGCGTGGCCCCAGCCTTTCTTGGCTTCCCCTGGGATGATTTGGGCACTGGCTTCAGGGACTGCCTGCCCTCATGCATGATGTCTTTCCCAGGCAGTAGTTCGGTACCATTGGGTCAGAGCAGAGGTCACCTCTGCGTCTAAAGCCACCAACCCCATGTTCGCCCCTTGAATTTCATTTAATTTCATATTTCTATCACCAAAGACCTTGGATGGGCAGGAGGGTGGGAAAAGCAATCAGCTCCTGCCTCAAAAGCGGTGGGTGTATCAGCCCAGATTCAGAAAAAAAACACAAGAGGAAGACTGCAGAGCAATTGCTTTGAAGCTAAAGTACTATGGGGATTTATTATTTTTTTTGGCATCGGCTTCAAAATACCCTCAGCCCCAGCCAGGCAGAATTCCTGGGGCAGGTTTTATCCCAGCTTTCTCTCTGGCGTGGCTCCTCATACCTTCCCACACACCCTTCTCGTGCGGATGAGCCTTCCTCCCCCAGCATCCTCCTCCTGCAGGGATGTAGGACGAGGTGCTGCCACGCTTCCCAAAGCATCTCACAGAGATGAAAAAAGCGGAAATCTGTCCAATTTTATCCCAGTCTGGTGGAAAAGTGAATACCTACATATAAAAAAAAAAAAATCCCTTTTTCTGACATTTCCGCAAGTAACCCAGGAGCACGCTTCTTTCACTTGTGTGTACCCTGAGAAGGAGCGACCAACATCTCAGCCGGAGTCACAGCCATGCTCAGGGGGAGAAATTCATCCCTGTGGTCCTATGGGGCCAGGTGACGAGGTTTTTAACGGCTGGTGCGACAGCTAAATAAACCCACATTTGACAGCGTTAGCTCCCTCATGTCCTTCATCTTGCCCACCTTCATCCCAAAATGCCCCAAACCTGTTGGTTGGCACGTTCAGCGCCTTCCTGCCTGGAAGATCTCCTAGGTGGGAAATAGATTCCCCCAGGACTGCCCTGCTGGCAGTCGCCACTTGCGGTTGTGTAGGACCCTAATCTGGGCTGCGATGCTCAGCATGGTCCTCACTGCCCCAGGGATGCAGGGATGGCTGCATCCCTAACGAGCTGGTACTGAAAACACAGATCCAGAAAGGTATTTATGTTTGAAAATGCAATTAATAAAATAGACGTCCTATTTCTTGAAGATGCAGAAATTAAAAACTCATTTCAACAGGTGCCTTCGCCTACCCAGCTACGAGATTCAACGTGCAGCACGGCCCCTCTGAAACACCAAACACTGAGACGGGGCAGTGCCGAAAACGACTCACAGGACACACTCGACAGCTGTTATCAGCCTTTCGGCAACCAGCCCGGCTCCAGAAACCTGCTCCGCGTCCCTCCGCTGCCCATCGCCCTCCCGACGGCCACCCCGTCACCTCGCATTAGCGCCAGGCATCCAGGCGTTCACCGTTTCGGTCCGTCAGACACAGCGGCAGCCGCTAAAAGCAGGTCACCCGATATAAGGTGGGTTATTTAGGACTTCCCTCTCTGTTACCACCAGGGAAGGGGGGACGCAAGTGATCTAAACGACTTTTTGTTTTTCCATTTTCCAAGCGACGCCGTACGGCTGAAGCATCGTCCCTTCCCGGGTACCACTCACCTCTCCAGGAGGGATGCTCGAAGGCTGGGCTCGGGGCTGGTAGCCGCGCAGCTCTCGGGGTGTTGACAGGAGGGCTGAGCAGGCAGTGGCTGGGCATTTCCACCTGGTGACGTCCCACGCAGGTCCCACGCGGTGGCCGGAGACCACCGGACTGAGGCCAACACCGTGTCTCGACCTCTGGGTTTTGTCGCTCCGCAGCGTGGGTCCCCTTGCGCTTTCCTGCCGTCATTTCTGCCATCTAGAGGGGATGTTTCCCCATTGCAAATGCGTCCCTCAAAACATAACAAAACCCCACGATTCAGGAAATAAAAAAAAAAAATCACAGTCCATCACTCGCCACCAAAAGAAGAACCTGGCCGCAGCGATTCGCGCTCTAGGGGTGGGGAGAGCTGGAGGCTGTGAAGTAGGTACACCCCCAGAAAATTTTGGGGGAGCATTTTCCTGGTGCTTTAAACCAAAGCGAGAACGTCGCAACATGAAACTCATGACAACAGAAGGGATTTCAGAGTCTCATCTAGGAAAAATATATTTAAAACAGCTCAAGAGAGGTAAATCAAAATAATCATCAAATCATCCTCCCGAATGCAACTGAAGCATTAAATTGATGGCCCAAGGTCTGGTTCTGCTTGCTGCTATCCATAACGACAGGGAGGATGGAGCTCAGTAATTTAGGAGGTAACCTGGACCAAGAGGTACTGGAAGTGTGCTGGAGCAGAGCAGCTGGGTAAACTGTAGAGACTGGATACAAAGAGGATGAAACCCAAGAGAGCTGAGTGTAAGGTACAACCACGCCCTCGTAAGACGTGGTTTTGGTGAGAAAATATCACAGCCAGGCCTTGCATGGTCCAGCCATTCATGGTCTGCATGACACTAGCTTGATCTGGGTTTGGTTTTGGGGGAAGATGGCTGGAAGCCACAACCTGTGGGATGGCAGCTCTGCCGGACTCACCATTTCTTGAGGATCAAACGCAAACCACCTGCGTCCTCCAGGACAACAGGCTTTGGGATGAGTGACCCTACCAGCACCTGTGCCGCACAACTGTTTGCAGCAACCATTCCTTCCCTGCAGCCCAAAACCAGGTTAACCACCTGGAGGTACCAGACGCAACTTTGCTCATCTCTCTCCCACGCTTAAACCTCTGGTGAAGGCTGGGGTGCTTTAAGTGTAAGGGGCTCAGTGAGGAACCAACCCCTCCAAGGAGGCTCAGGATACGACCTGCTGGAAGGACCACAGGGCTCAGAAGTTACACGAAAGTATCAAGATTAAGACTGTAGAAAGCTGGGGAAGAGGAGTACAAAGCATCCTCCCAGCCCGTCCAGCAAAGCTCTCCACATCTCAAGCCAGAGACCAGTACGAGGGACAGTGGCTAGATCAAACGAATCCCTCCTAGGAAAAGGGATTTATTGCTGCCCTCAAGCATGTCAACCAAAAAGGCTGCACAGCTTAGGAGGAAATCTTTTTTCCCTCGACTTTTAGGTCTCAAAGCCTCTAAAAATTTACCTGCACCTAAACTCAAGCGGAACAAGTACAGGTGAATTACAAGATTGCTGCCGACATGGCAGAGTAGAAGCTCACAGTACTTTTCCCGCAGAAAAAAGGCAGCGGATAGATCATATCCTGCAACCATTCCCTTCTCCTCTCAGCTTATTAAACAAACCCATCTGTTCACAAAGACTGTGGTTAGAGCAGCCGAGCCGTGCTGATGTGCTGCTCTGCCACAGCGACACAATACAACACCGCAGAGTCTGAGGGTGGCAGGCACAGATGATCAGAAATGCCTGGAGGAGCTGCAGCCAGACCTGCAAAACAAAGCAGGAACCAGAGGGAGCGAGAGGATGCCAACACTTGTGACATCAGGTGCCAGTAAAGATGGGCGCCCCTCCGTCCGCAGGTGGAAACGGGGGTCACATCAATCTAAGTAGCTCCCCTTTTATCGAGTGGCATTAGCTGGCATAACATGTACCTCCACAAATATCGCAGTGGGATCCTAAGCCACATGTCAGGGCTGCAGCTGCCCAGACAGCTCCTCTACAGCCTCGCAGAGCAGCTCTGCCCTTCGGCAGTGGATGCTGTGCAATCGCTTCCAAAGCATCCGCCTGAGGTACAAACCTGGGAGAGCACACGCCGAGCGTGGGGTGAACAGAAACACAAGTGTGACTGGGTTTTGTTTTCTTTCCTTTTAATAGAAACATCCTAGAGTAACTTGGGAGGAGGATCAGCCTAAAGGGAATGTCTCTCGGAATAAAATGGCATGATGTGCTTCAGGAATGATGTGCAAAGTTAAAACGTCCAAGCAGGCTCAGCTCAGGACTTCCTGGATTCTTGGGTCTTCTTGATTTCCTGCAAGGAGATCAGGAAAACAACTTGAGCATCTCCCCGTCTTTGGGAACAACTCATAGTTTCACAGTTCTGGAGACCACGAGCAATCATCTCAGACCAGCTCCGCAGCGTCACAGGACCAAGCCCAGAGTTTACATGCATGAGCCTTTAGGGACAAGGCAAGGTTTGACTCAGAGGCTCTTCAAAAATAGCACACCCCTTCCATACTGTCCAGGGATGTATGTTTATTTTGCCCTTAACCCAGTATCACGCTGGATCCATTTCCCACTTTTAGGCCACTGATCCATCATCACTCGTACGCAATCTGTGCTCAACTACGTCACTCAGCAGCTCAAACCAGATCAAGCGTGGGCATGAGGTCACATTTCTGTGGCTGCCTGTAGACAGACCCTCACCTGCTCAGCCTAGAGTTCATGCCTGCCCGGGGAGTGAGGCAGAAAAGCCCCAAATAACTCACCTCCAGGAGTAGCTCCTTCAATTCGGAATAGGCTTTTTCTAAATCATCATTAATAATGACCAAGTCGAACAGGCCAGGCTCTTTACCTGGGGAAGGAGACGAGGACAGAGGAGTTAGAGGAGAATGTGTTTCTTCTCTGTGTCATCTCTTGTGCGTGACCAAAGTTCCTGTGGCATTTTAATATTATTATTTCAGCCACTGCTAATGCGCGTCTCTGCCAACTGCCCACAAGGAACTGCAGTGGGAAACGATGCAGTACGCTGCTTATATTAAACTCAGCTCCTGTCCAAGCCCTGCCAGCACGCCTTGGAGAACACAGGTCAGATGTTCACGCAAAAAACAGCTCTAAATCACCAACGCATCCCCTCTCCCTATGCACCACCTGAAGGCCTCTGGACTTACTAAGTTCCAAATCTACACGAGCTGCAGTCAAACGCTTCAGTAAACTTTCTTCTGTCTCAGTCTTTCGGTCACGTAGTCTTTTTTCCTAAACCCAATGACAAACTTATTAGAGAAACACGTGTTCCAAATGCTGCTTGCAGAAACCACCCCCCATCCCACAAACCAGTGCTGTCTGCCATTTATTACTGCTGGCGACCACAGGCATGTGAGGTAACACTCTGCAAAGGGTGAGTGGCCTCACAGCCCAGAGCAAAGCAGTGGCCAAGCTGAGTTTGAGCTCAAGATCTCCCACCCAGAGCTCAGCTTCCCAGTCTCCTCCCCCGCACCCTGTATTTTTCTTTTTTGCAGGTACCGCTGGGAGATGAAATCTCTCTGCTGGGCTCTGGCATGTGGTGCTGTTGGCTCCCTCCTCCACAAACTCAATGAGAAACAGAGACTGCCTGATCTACTGAGAGCAAGAGGGGAGAGCCAGGAGTCGTGGCCTTCACTGCCATGTACTCCTTGCATGGCTTCAGCAAGCCACACATGCATGTCCACATCTCTCTCTGAACCATGAGAGTGATTTCACTTCTGCGAGAAGCACACTGCAACCATTATTACACAGGGCTCCATAAGACCAGAGGAGTGTAGGATTTCTGGTGCTGCAGAGAACCAGCCTCCCTCGGTTTAACTTTAATTGCCAGGGGCAAGTCTCAGGACAAAAATCTCCTTCTCTCCCCAGTGTTAGGCACAACTAATGCATTTAAAGGCTGGCCACGCTGCAATGGAGTCTATAACCCAATGCAGGCAAACATGCCAAGGTGTGGGAACTGTACAGGAGGGACTCAAAAACACAGCACAGGAAGATTTATCCCTGGGAGCCAGAGGCTGGGGAGTTGGACTGGGCAGAGGTAACAGCGTGCTCAGAAATGTCCTCCTCATCTATTCTACAGCCCTTAAAAACATACGGGTGAATCAATGAGGGGGGAACCCCCATCGCTTCAGAACAAGACGCTGATTACTCTAACTGCCTAACGGCAAAGGAAGGCGGTCGCTCACCAAGATGTCTATGGACGGAGGCTGCACGGAGATGTAGATGGGGTTCAGGTCTGTCCTCTTGATGTTCTTCACGCCCTGGATGTCGATGTCAAGGACACAGATCTGGTTCTGGGCCTGAACAGCCTGCACTGCACCTTTACTGGGGACAGAGCAAAGAGGGGTCAGAGCGTCCAGCCATAGCAGTGGGCGCTCGGTGCGTTCCCCTCCAGCAGCAAGTCTTCACCTCACAGGGCTCCCCTGTGCCTGAATTGTGGCAGGAGAGAAGAGAGAGCCTGCTCTGCTCTTGCTAAACAGTTTCTCTTTCCCCAAGTGTCCTCTGCATCCCTGGGTTGGAGCAGGGACCTGCTGTGTCCTGCTAGAGAGGCTGGCAAAACCATGATGGAAGGTGTGGAAATGGATAATGTGCGACTATCCCATGAGCAGTGTGGCTTGGGTACAGTCTGCCTTCGACAAACACCAAAGAGCAAAAACACTGAGAACTTTCTTTCTCCACAGACCTACTGATTTCTGTACCCATGAGCTCTCTTGAAGGATGCTTGACGGAGATGGATGCTCCTGCCTGGGTCGCAAGATGCCCAGTTAAGAAAATATTTTAAGTGGCCGTTCTCATAGGTCATTAAAAGCAGTACCTCTTCCCCAACACAGGGGAACTGCCTCGAGCTTGTTTCTGAACACCCACAATCCTCCCTTGAAAAGCAGCAACACCAACCCTCTCCTGGTGCAGTGGAGGTACCTGGACTAGTTACTGGGTAGCAGCCCTCGTGGGAGGCTTTTCAGTTGGTATCTGCACAGTGCTGGGCACAGGTTCTCCTTCAAGCCAGGGCTCCGTGGCACGATGGACAGTGGGGAGAGAATCCCTGCCAGGAGCTCAGAGGTGGCACTGCAGGTTTTGAGAGAGTGAAGTCGGGAGATCATGCAGTGGCAGATGAGATTAAGAACAGATCTTAAGGTGGCTGGTGACTTTCCTCCTGACCTGGGGAGGTCACAAATCCCAACAGGAAGAAGAAAGCTGAAGCAAAACTGTGAGACCAGCACTGTGCCCTATACAAATACAGAGGTTTGCTGCCTTGTCTGAGTGGGCAGCAGCAAGAGCCCAGATAGGTGCACCATCCACAGCAAATCCACAAAAACTCCCCAAAATGGCCTGGTTTGCCTTGTGAAAGCCACAGGCTTCATCTGATATCACCAGGTATCAACTAATTCCCGCTACAACTGATCTACAAAGAGCCAGCAGCTCTCAGAGCCCCAGGAAAGAGACCCCATGCCTGCACTCTGACTTCAGCCTCTAATTTAAGGCGACTTCAAGAAATTCTGGTTTCTGTGGGTGGGACTCAGTGCTATCCCACAGACAGGGCCCTTTCAGGGCTCTTAAATTAAGCAATTAATTTTTAGTTATTCATTATTATTAGCTGATGAGAGTTAGGGAACAGAAAGGCTTGGCAAAAACTTCAACCGTTCTGATAAGCATGAGGGACTCTCTCCATTTATCACACATCTGATTAGAAACAATCTTAGGCACTTGTAAACATAGGCTTGGAGAGTTTCTGCATTTGTTTTGTTTGCAAACTGGTCTTTATTGCTTTGGGTTTGGGTTAATTTCATCCTCCCCCCCTGCATGGCCACCACCACAGGCAGAGCCCAGGCAGCATGAATATGCAGAGGGGACCAAAGATGAAAGTAAGGGCCAGGGAGAACAGCACCTCAGAAACAAACCCCGGCACGTCATTTAATTTGGTTAAAGTATCAAACTCCTGCCAATTTCAAGGAAATTGGCTGAGGAGAGATGTCTTCTCAGCACCCACCCTGAGGAAAAGGCAGCAAAATTAACTCCACCTATGTATCAGGCATCAGAGAGCAGCCGTCTCCTCCACGCTGCGGCCTGCTGGATTAAGCAGGACACACGTGAAGGAAGGAAGCCTGTCCTACACAGGATGAAGCCAGGGATTAAGGAGCCTGAATTCAGTTTCTCCTTGGTGCTGGGTATTTGGAGGATGAGCGGTCAGGTTTTGCTTCTCTTGCCAAACCAGCGACACTGCAAGTATCAAGGCCAGGGCAGGGGACTGTGCTCCTCCATCAGCCTCAGAGGCAGCATGGCCAGACCCCTGCGAGGCTGTCCTTAGCTGTGGTGACAGCAGTGATGCCTATGCCTGTTACATTAAAACAGCTACATTACCGAAATGCATAATTGTCCTCAGAAGGAAACTTTGCCATCTCCAAAAAAATCCTCAAAAAAGCACATTTGGCTCTTTAAGAAATGTAAGTCTTCCTAAAAAGTGTTTCAGGCAAATTTCTTTAATGCAACTAATTAAATATCTCAAAAAACATTTAACTTTCCTCCTTAGCAGGTCCTTTACTGTAGCGTCACAATTTTCTCACAATAATTATATAAGATAACTGACTTCTAATTAACATTGCAGCTTAACGTTTTATTGATCATCAGCTCCAACGCCGAGGGCAACGCTATTTTAAAATCCACCTAACTCTTGAACCCCAGTCAAGGGTGCCACGCAATTTATCTATTCATAAGCAGCCACTTTACCAAAGCAGCACACAAATTTTTTTTCACAACAGCCAATACAGATATCATCGCTTCTGCTCCTGAATTCATCATATTCAGACCATTAGGTAATGCAGGGATAATGAGAGTAAGTCTCCATTCTGCCCACTACTTTCTGCAAGCACTTGGAAAATATTAAGGAGCATAAATAGTCTGTGAAAATCACCCCCGTGCAAGAAAAGCGTTAAGCATATGAACCATTTCAGCAGCCCTCAAATACTGGAGGCTATAGAGAATCTCGTAATGTAATAACTATTTAATTATGATGAGCTAGCTCTCTGCAAGAGTTAGTTTTGCCATCTTAATAAAGCTGACAAGGACCCTGCTATGAAAATTAAAGGCTTTGCTTATGGCAAAAATCTGCGAGTTTGGGAGAAAACAGTGTCGCTAAGTTAAAATATTCTTTTCCTTCACCATCATCTCAGCTCCGGCACCACCTGGGTTCAGTGGCAACAGCATCTGAACTGCATACCTCGTCCCGTACATATTTCCGGAGAACTCTGCGTGCTCAATGAATTCACCAGCATCAATTTCTTTCTGCATTTCCTCTCTGGTCACAAAGTGGTAATCTGGATAGGGAAAACAGGAAAAACAGACAGAAATTAACAGCGTTGAAGGTAAATTCATGGTCAAAATGACACCCATAGGTGCTTAGGGGAGAAGCAACTTAAAACCTGCTTTGGACAACGTTGGCAGACTGCAGATATCGACTTCCTAATTACTGCATACAGCATCCCCTCTCCACATCAGTTGTCCAGACACCTGCTCAGAATGTTCTGGAGCTTTCCGTGTGGCCAGAAATGCTGCTGTACCCCCTTTTTCATACCCTTTCTGGTGCAGTGGCAACCACCTCCCCCTCCCCACAGGCATGGAACACATTACAGCAGGACTGTCAAGGCCCTTAATTTGAAAGCACTGATGATTATAGACTAGAATGAGACGAGAGAGAGGGAGATAAAAGGGAACATCAAAATCAAACTAACTAAAAAGGAATGTTTCTCTATCTTTTGTTAAAATCCCTCCCCTTCACTTCAGAGTGAAAACTGCCATCGGAAATTAAGAACAAACGTTGTATGATTCTTTCTGAAATATGCAAACAAACCAGAAAACAGAAAAGCAGCTGGCCAACTGGACACAAGCTAATAATACAGATAAAGACATCTCATTAAGCAGTTGCATTTTCCAAAGCAGTGTGCATTTGAGGTATCTCACCAGAGCTACCTGGCACTTCAGAAAATCAAGCCACTCCATGCCCAAGTATGGACCAGGGCACTTAAACTGAGAGCCCTGCTTTGAAAACCTCAGCCAGCAAGTCACAGAGACAGTGTCTAGAAAAGAAAACTGGCAGCACATGCTCTGCCTCTGTTAACATTTCACCGCTTAATTAAATTTTGGTTTTGTTCTGCCAAGTCCATCCCTCTTCGTTATCTTCTCTCCAACGCATGGCACATGCTGCTGAACAGTGGTAAACAGCTACAGTCTTATTGCCACGGAGCTAAAGAACAAAAGTGCGTGTATGTATACAGAATTATACACACATATACATACACACTCTCAAATATATAATTAGTGAATACCTGCCTAAGGAAATGCACCCTATAAACACAAAAGTAGGACTAACTTATCTGCTAGTGGAGATTCATGCAAGCACTTCACATAAAAACTTAAAATTTTTCAGAGGAATTATTTGCCGAGTCTGATGAGACAGGCTCAACTGCAACACACTCACCTTTGCCATTTACTTCTCCGGGTCTTGGCTGCCTTGTGGTATCTGTAAGCAAAAAAAAGCCTTGTAAATTTTGTAGATCACTCAAGGAAGTAATAGTATCAAAGAAATAAAAGCACACACGCAGCAGATTAACCCAATCATGTAGTAAGCTGATTCTCTATTTAAAATGATCAAAGCTTCTGCAATCAGCTAGTGTAACGCACAACGACATGCTGGATTGGCCTTTAATCAAAGAATCCTAGATAATCTGAAAACAATCAATTAAAATTGTTAGGGGCTGAGCAGTCAGTGTGGGACTTATCAGGCTGGGCTTAGTTTTCAGCTCTGCTACAGCCTTCCTGTGTAATCCTAGACACATTATTTAGACTTGTGCCTCAGTTCAGGGCAATTAGCGGTGCCCTACTTTGCAGAGCTATCTTCATTTTAAAAGACCATGCAGCACCTACATAGGTGCTTAAAATAGCCAGATTTAATGAATAAGGGCAAACTCCTGCATGAGGTAGGTGAATAAATCGGACAGCCTTTGAACCCTGTTGGAAGTCGTTCAAACCAAAAAGGAGCTGACGGTCATCATGGAGGGCAGCACCAATTATTTTATTTAGGACCAGCAGGAGTTAACCTAATGCAATAAGGCTCTGATCACCTGTAAGTTTTTATAAAGCACCAGTTGCCTAAGTGGCCTATGGAGATTTAGGAAAAAAATATCTACCGGTAAAGAGGCAACCTTGGGGAAAACAGTAAGCTTTAGTTTGGACTGAGATGAGAGATTCAGTTGAATCAAGAGCATAGGATGAAACGCACAAAAGGAAAGATAATTTTAAGTTTTTTTCATCTCTAGTAACATTAAATTTTTAAACATCCAGTATTTGCCCTTTCATGGCAGAACACGTCCAGATCTCACAGACCTCAAAGCAAGGATTTCACTTGCAGTATCCAAAGCGTTAGGACAGTAAAAAACATTTTGGTAACGCACTTAAAAACACTTTGCAGGACTCCAGGGAAAATAAGGCGAATGAGGTGTGGACGCAGCCCAGACTCTGAGGGTAACCTTTAAGGTGTCACCCATGAAAAAGGAAACAAAATTAGTGTTGCAACAGGCACACTGCTTGAAGAAAATTCCCTGCACTTACTCTGTTGTGGACGCAGGAGGACTTCAGCACTGCCTGCAGCGTGCAGGCAGGTGCAAGTGGATCGAGCTGGCCGGCCAGGGGTTATTTTCACATTACAGGGAACCATCCCAGGTAGAAAAAAAAAACAGGACCCTTGGCCAGGACTTAGTGACCGACGTAGAAGAAGTCAACAAACCACCAGAGCAACAGCTGGAGGAAGAACGTACGCAGGTGATGGGGCAAAGTGTTTCACTGACTGACCCAGTAATGAGATGGGCTTCACGAAACTCTTTAATTTTAAATCTGAGACCCTGGTGTGCAGCCCCTGGACTGTTAAAATCCCCATCAGCTCCCGCAGGTGGGTGGAAAGAATTAGCTTTTGAAACAGAGGCCTGTGGGGGATTTTGTTACTTTCAGAGTCAAGAAGCACTCAGAAAAATCTCATCACCTCTCTGAGCTGTGTTTAGAGGTGTGGGGAGTCACCAGACCTGGAAAGGGTGCTATTCCAGACAAATCTTAGACTTGCCACCCAATATCAGTAGTAAAAGGCATCCTGACTTATTTAAACATACCAAAGAGCCCACAGACAAAGACACAGGCAAGCCATGGAAGCCCATTATTTGATGCTTGAATACAGCTACAGAGGCAGGTTCTGGGCTAGCGGCCCTGAACTCCTCCACTGCCTTTCCCCAGAGACACAGGGATACTCACGGGAGACACTGAAGCCAAAGATGTTCTCGTAATCTTTAAGCAATTTCTTTAATAAAGTGCTCTTCCCTGCACCCGATGGGCCACTCAGAACCACTGGTCTCGGTCCCTGCATGGCTAGAGACAGAAAAATAAGTGTCCGGTTAGAAACACCCATGAAAAAACACAGCTGTGGATTCCCAGGGGTGCTCAGCCCCACAAAATAGCGTCTATCCTTTACCCTCAGATACAAGTTTCTGCAAGCAAATCTGAAACGATGAAAAATCACAAGCCTAGAGCTGACAGAAAGTAACTGGGAGTGCAGGAAATACCAGGGAAATGCAAACAACTATTAAATTAGCAAATTGGCAGCAAATGGTGGGAGCCACCACCTCTGTACCACTGCAAAAGATCTGAGCTGGGAGCCCTGAGGAGTCGGATATCGTTTTTTGGGAAGCAGAGAGCGGAAGCCACCAGCAACGCAGCAGGACAGCTTCACCTCGCTTTGCTGCTGGCCCCAATTCTTACCTGGGGAACAAATACCTCAGACAAATAAAGGACATGTATCACTGCAGCATGAATGCTCGTTCTCAAGGGACTGAGGTTAAACGTATAGGACATCGCCCAAAGGAGGAGGAAACTGGGCTCCAGCTGCCGCTAAACTTGGATAATTCAAGCCAGCTCCGTCCTAGCTCTGTTCTCTGTCACCAGGTTTGGTCCCTCTGGGACCCAAATGCTAGGGAAGACTTTCTCCAACAGGAGAAAAATGCTGTCTGTGCCTGGTGGCACCTGGAAACATCACAGGACATCCACACACACTGGGCAATGCCAGCTTAATACTTGTCCTTACTGATGAAAGTTATAGTCACAGCCACTTCCCTCTCATGGGGAGGGGCCACAAGGAGGGTTTGCAGGAGATGCTGGCAAGAAAATAGGACAGAAATCAGCCAGCGTTACACACGTGCAGCTCTGAGCGAGGGATGGGATGCCCATGAGATCGCCACACCTCTTATGTTGCCCCTTTACATCCTAACAAGTACAAACTACGAGCCTGTGACAGACAGTTAAATGTTTCCTATCAGTCCTGGGATAAATATCCACACGCAAAGCCTTTACCATAAGCAGACAATGTACTGAAGCCCAGACCCAGAAGCCCATTGCATCCTCCACTACTAAACCCCAAAGCCTTGCAATACCAGTCTGAACATGGGTGTGATCTGGAACACAAACATGCTTTGGGGTTTATTTCCATATTTCCTGGAGCACTAACCCCAGCTCAAGGCGTTTTGTGGCAAGAGAGAAGGGTTTGGTTCCTGGTACAGGTGAAAAAAAGCAGCCTGGGGCCACACAGTCCTTTCTGCAGTTGTTTCTTCAGCCAGGAAGAAAAAACTGGGTGTTTTCATGTGCCTGCGTCTCTGGGGAGGAAGAAAGGTTAATTACCAACATGTGAATAAAGAAGAAAATCCTGTGCAACAGTGCAGGGAGTACCGCTGGGGACCCTCATCCATCAACAGCAGTTCAGCAGCTTCTAAAACAGAGGTGATGACGAGAGCAGAACAAATCAAACAAGCCTATTTTTCCTATTTAAAACCAATTACTTTCTGCAAGCAGTAAAGCCCCTGGAAATGCATTTTTTTTTTAACCTCATCAGCTGGGCGTGACCTCAGTCAGGAGCAATCAGCCGACAGACAGTATAATGCCTTTCCATTTTAAATTAAATCATAGCAATGTCACCCTGACCTTACAAATCACTTTTTAAACAGCCTTAAGCCAAATGCCATCTCTTACAAAATCAGCCGCAGATTGTGCGGCAGGCTAATCTAGCAGGGTTGCCTCCCTGACCCTGGCCTGCGTGAGCTGGATACCTCCTTATCCCTAAATCCCTCCTGCACAGCTCTGCGATCACGCAGACATCTACCAGGCAGCACTCCAGCTAGCAAATTATAGTTTTCCCTCCGTTCCCCAAGGATGCTTTGTACTTGTCTGACTAGAGTTTATCTAAGCGTGTATGTAAGGACGGGGCGTTAATACACAAAGTCTAAGTAGATGCCAGCAGCAGCTAACGTGGGTGTAAGAACACCCACGTTCAATCACCATCTAAAAGGAAACTATATTTTTTTTTTTTTTGCTGTTGGCGTCCTCCAGGTGCCACAGCCCCAGAGGCCCACCAGATCAGACATTCTCCGGGGATCTCAGAGGACGGGTCCCATCACACGTGCATGGAAACATTGCTGGATTAGGCTCCATCATCCAAAAAACACAACTAGGCTGCACAAGCTCTAGGAAGCCCTTCTAGGGACCTGTCCTGTCTTTCCCTTAGCCCTCGAGATTTGATAATTTCCAAATGTCACAGGTTTTGCCTAAATGTTCAATACCAAAAGAGGAAAGCACACCCTCCTATACCTCCTCACCAGTGAAATGCTATTCAGTGCTTGCAGCACGGAAGCCTCCGAGTTGCTTGCTGAGTTGTCTCAAGCATCTCTCCCTCTCTTCTGCCCCTGCCAGTTCCTCTCGCCCCCATAAATAAAACAGGTGAGCCCTGACCATTGCTTGCAAAACACTCCAGAAGAGAAAGAGGAGCTACACAAAGTTCATCCAGCACACTTCACAACATGCCTGCTCCTGAACGATGCTCCTTCATCACACGCCAGCTTCCTCAGCCACCGCCGAAAGCCCCTGCAAGTGACATTCAGATGCCAGCACAGATTCAGTCCAGGCGTTTCACAGCTTTTCCTCTGCCGTGATCTGGCTGTGCCAACAAGAACTGCTCTGGATGCACAAGTCCCAGCCCCAGCCTGCAGAGCCCAGCCAGGAGGCTCACATCCCAGCTAGAGGGAGAAGAGCCTTCCTCTCTCCCTCTGCAAAATTTTATCTGCCCTTTAGCAGGCACTGGTAGGAAAAGGGGAATCTAAAGCTGCCTAAATAATTTACAAACATTTCATTCAACCCCAGACAAACTGGGAAGCGGTAAGAAGAATGGGCAGAGCACTGGCTAGCAGCAGGCTCCAACGCATCCTTACCTTTTGCTTTTACTCCCTTTCAGCCAAGGTATAAAGTCCAGCTCCTTGCAGCGGCAACAGGCTCACAATACGAGTGAGCCGGCAGAAAGCTGGGCTATTTGTGAGCTGCCTAAAGCCTTAATTACCGAGCTGCAATTTTAAGATGGCCAATGAAAACTGCTTGCTGGTCTTTAATCTCCTCTTGTGGTTTCTCCTCTGCTCTCTGCTCTCTTGGCTAGTAAAGCTGCAGTCAACCACCACTAATGGGCTGACAGGTGCCAGCACGTGCCGGCCTGGCGTTTCGGCAAACAGCAGAACCATCCCCGTCCCTACACCTAACCTCACAGATCACACATCCCCCGCAGTCACCAACGCAAACGCACACAGGGAAGAGCTGCTATTTGTGGGTCAGAGGGAGGTTTGGTACCTCCGGGGTGAGACCACCGGCTCATTCGGGTTGGAGAGGGCCTTAGGAGATCTCCAGCCCACCCTCCTTCTCAAACGTAGCACGTCTTTAGCTGGTGATCAAGCAGTGGTGCCCACAGACACCAAGATCAGATAGGCTCTTAGATAGCACCGATGCACATCGGGCAAAAAAAAACAGGCCATAAAGCTGCTACGCTCACATTACACACCCAACAGTTGCGTGGTTGAGGCAACTCTTTTAGAAAATCACTCAGTCTTGGATTTAGCCAGGATTTCACCTTCCGCAGACAATGCTCCTCTTCTGAAGTCTGCATGGCTGTTGCCTCCAGCCGCTGCTTCGCCTCAGGTCAACAATTAGGCTACTTATCCACCATGAAGGCAACTGAGAAACTCCTTCTCCTGCCCACGCAGATCCGAACCCAGGCCTCCAAACTGCACGTCCCAGCACCTCCATGGTGGGACCCTACAGGGTCTGCGCTGCCCTGGTGCTGGTGGTGCTTTTCTGCCCAAAAGAGCACTGGTGGGGCATCAGGGGAAGATGGAGATGCTCTCCTTTACCTTATTCCCTTTCTTCCCCCAAATACTCAGAACTAAAGTGAGAAAAGACACACGGGTTGCGATCACAGGTCTCACTTCTTTGAGAAACGGGCTAAAAATAAACCAAGAGACTTGGAGGTGCTTACTCGTGCCTCCCTCCAAATGTATCCCTTCTCTTTTGCTGGAGATCTGCAGAGGAAAACAAGACGTAATTTAAAGGGGATAAAAAAAAAAGCCATTTCCACTGCCAGATGAAGGGGCTAGGCCCTCGTGGGCGGCAGACAGCAAACACCCAGCTGGCAAACTGGGAATCCGTGCCAGCGCAGAGCAAAACCAGCTCCCACGGAGCACTTTCAGAAGGCGCTCACCACCCAGCACAGTGCGGAATTTTGGGGGCAGCTGCTCGGGGCCGGAGAGGTAAAGGACGAAGATATGCTGGGAGGGTGAATGGAGGAGATGATCTCTGCCTTGAGACGTGAGCAGCGCAGATGTGGGAGAGGATGCGCTCACCTCCACCATCAGATTTGGTTAAACACACGCCCTGACCCCAAAAAATCACTTGTAACGACGCTTCTCCGCTCCCCCAGCCCCGTCAAACACAGTTCCTCTCCCTCTGGCAACCTGAAGCCCTCAAAAACCATAAGTAAAACACCAAAAAAGCCTGAAAAACCCGATCTGGTGGATATAGGGCTTTTTAAATCTCATTTCATTCCCAGCCCAGTAAGGCATCTGCCTGTCACATTTTCAAGCTGTTTGCAGCAATAACATTACAGGTACATATTTATTTTGAGCAGAAGTTCAATTTTTTTCCCCCTTTGCTCAGATTTTGGCATTTTCAGAGCAGCCAATCTGCAAATATCTAGCACAGAGGGTCTCTCGCCTCCAACGGGTTACTCTTAAAACAGTTCTGGATCCGGCCTAACCACCACGTATCACCAAAACCACAGCGGGCTGGAGTCAACCAGCAACAGAGCAGCACAGCTATTTAATAAAGATCCTCACGTTTGGGGAGGTGCCACACCTGAGACTGAGGACAAACGGCCACGTAGACCCCTCTGGGCTGCAAAAAGACAAGGTGGTCCCCGAAGGAGGACGCAAGAATTTGTCACTAGGGCGAGGAACGTTTCAGTCTGCTCCTGCCTGCTAAACTCACCCTGGATTTTAACTGGGAGGCAGCAGCACGACCAGTAAAGCAAAGGACAGACATCACAAGAGTTAAACAAAATTAATGCTGATTAGCAGAGAGGCTTTAAAGAGAAGGTAGAGCCCCCTTACAAAGTAGAAAAGAAGATTAAAGGACAGTTTCCCTGGAGCCCCAGGAAAGGTCTCCTGGATTAGGATTATAATCCCATTCTCTATTTTTAGCAGGTTCGTTATAAAGCTGCAACTCCCACCTTTCTAAGTTTTGGGATGTTTTCTGAAAACCCCAGCCAGCCACAGTAACACAACAAAGTTTAACATCATCTCAGAGCAGGCAGACACTCGGCATCTCGATGTGTGCGAGGAGCCCTAAGGACAGGACATCCCCTCGGCTGCTCCAACGGCCACAGCCCTAGACCCACGCTTGTTCAGTCGGGGAACGGGAGGGCGAAAGCTCCGGGGCTTCACGTGCAGTTTCTCAGCATGCAGAGACCGTGCAGGACAGCCGGGCTCAGAGGTTCTGCCCCAAGAACCAGCGGGTTGCTTAAATAAAAATAATTACTTGCAGTACTGAAACAGGAGCAGAACATCCCCACTGCCGTACCCAGAGCTGGTGGGAACCCTCTGCCGCCTTTTTCCTGGAAACAATTATCTAAAAAGCACTAATTAGCCCCTCCACCGGCTGCACTGATTCGCACTCCTCGCGTTGCAGGGCGCAATGGTGCAGCAGGAGGAACAAGAACCACTGTCTCAAGATTACTGTGGAAACCGGCTAGGTCCAGGCCACAGACGAGGCCAGGACTCACTCCAACACCGCGTCCTGCTGCAAAACCAGACCAGTTTAACCAACCAACTGGTTCGGGCCAGTTTACCCGGCTGGGTAAATGCCAGCAGAGGCGAAGCTCAGCCAGGTGCGGTTTTGCCATCCGCTTCCCCTCACGAACGTTGCGTTTCACCACACAGCTCCCGCCCTCAGGCCGGTACCTCACAGCCCCGGGGGCCGGTTGGGCCCCCTCAGCCGAGGAACCTTGTGAGGAGGATGGACAGCCCGGAGGACGCCGCCAGGGCCCGGGATGGACCTCAAAACCTCCCGTTCTGTCCCGTTCCGTCCCGCTCACCCGCCGCCCGGGCGATGGCACCGCGCAGCCGCCGCCAGCTCATGGCGGGAGGGGAGAAGCGGGGAGGGAGGAGAACGACGGGAAATGGCGGATCGCTCCCAGCAGCCCCCGCGCCGCCGCCGCCCCCACGTGACCGACGTCAGGAGGGGCGGGGTTTGGGGGTGGGGGAAGAGGAGCGCTGCGCGCCGGAGGGAGCGGTCACGTGAGCGGTAGGGCGGTGGGGCAGACCACCGGTGCGGAGGTGGGGGGGGGAGGATATGGACCGAACTACACCGCGGTAGGGGGAGTTGCCCTGGGCTGAAGTATTGGGGGGGGGTGTTCTGGGTCGAACCACATTGGGGGCTGGGGAGCCCTCATGGGGCTTGAACCGTCGTTGGGGTGGGAGGGAGCCATCGTGGGACTGAACCATGGCGGGGCGCGGGGGGGGGCATGGTGGGGCCGAACCATGGCGGGTGCCGGGGGGAGCCACGGTGGGGCTGAACCATGGCGGGTGCCGGGGGGAGCCACGGTGGGGCTGAACCATGGCGGGTGCCGGGGGGAGCCACGGTGGGGCTGAACCATGGCGGGTGCCGGGGGGAGCCACGGTGGGGCTGAACCATGGCGGGTGCCGGGGGGAGCCACGGTGGGGCTGAACCATGGCGGGTGCCGGGGGGAGCCACGGCGGGGCTGAACCATGACAGCAACAGGGGGGAGTCATCGTAGGGCTGAACCATGGTGGGTGACGGGGGGAGCCATGGTGGGTCTGATAAATGACAGAGAGGGGGCCTGTGGGGGGGCCACACCGTGATGGCGACGGGGACTGTCACCCCCCAGCCACCCCAGGGAAAGCTCCTTGTCCCCAGGAGGCTGCCTCAGCTCCCGCTCCCTTTGCTGGGCACCTGTGCGGAGGATCCGGCCTCCCTCGCCAGGACTAAGATGGCGGCCACGAGCCGGGCACTGAGGTGAGCAGGCTGGCCCTTCAGCAGGAGCCTCAGCGGGGCTGGGTTCCACGAGGCGACGGAGGAGGCTGGTGTTCTCCGCCATTTAACCCACCGCGGCGGCGATGTCTCCCGCTCTCACCCCTGACCGACCGCGTTCTCCCTCCGTTTTGCCTTCCCGCCAGCGCCCTGCGCCTCGACGCCTTCCCCAGCCTGCTGCCAGCCTTCACCACCTCCGTCCGCCTCAACTCCAACCGCGCCGCCGTCTCCCACCTCCGCAGGCAGCTCTACGGCCGGCTCTACCCCATCCTCCTGGTCAAAACCGACGGCTCCACCGTCCGCCTCCGCTACAAAGAGCCGAAGAGGATCCTCATGGTAAGGGAGGGGGTAGGCTGAAGGGGAAGGTGAAGCCCTCCCCTGCCCCAGGCAGGGGGGTTTTCACGCCGTGCCCCCCTCAGCTGCCCCTGGACAGCAACACGCTGCCCGAAGCGGAGCGCAAGGCCCGGCTGCGGAGGCAGTTCCCCAGCAGGCCGAAGGCCGTGCCGGAGGAGACCTTCGAGGGCATCGACTTGACCACCTACAAGCGGTTCTGGAAGAAATGACGCCCTGAAATTAAAAAAAAATATATATTTTTCTTTAAATAAATAAGCGAAGCCGGGAAACGAGTCGTCGCGGTGCGGTTTTGTGAGGGGGGACTGAGGCGGCACGGCCGGTTGAACCACGGCCCCCCCCCCCCCCCCCCGGCCTTACGCGGTGGTATCGCCCGCAAGCGAGCGCACCCCCGCCGCTGAGACAGAGGTGGTAGCGGCCGGGGCGGGGCGGGAGAGCGCGCGGGGCCCGGAGCGGCGCGCGAGGTGCGTGCTGGGGGGGGGGGGGGGGGGGGGGCGGGGAGGGGAAGGGGGGGGCGTGTGTAACCCCCGCCATTTTCAGCCATTCCCCCCCCCCCAAAAAAAAAAAAAAACAAAACGGGTGTACGGCCCCTGGGCTGGTAGTGACCCCCCCCCGGGCCGTATAACCCCCCCAGGCCGTGCAACACCCCCTCCGGGTCGTAAAATCTCCCCCCCCCCCAGGCCGTGCAACACCCCCCCCAAAAACCGTGCAACCCCCCCTAAGCCGTGCACGACCCCCCCCCCCCCACTCGTGTCTGGCTTGTGCACCCCCCCCTTTTCCATTCCAGCACCCCCAGGGCTTTGGTTATCCCAGTGAGTCCCGGGGGGGCATATTTTCTCCCCCCCCCCCTCCAGGAGACCCCCCCCGGGGTTGCACGGAGGAGCCTGGGGGGGGACGGACACACAGGACACACAAACCCGGGGCTGATCCCCCCCACCCCCCATTTTGCAGGTCATCACCCCCCCCCAGGCCCCCCTGTACCGTGGGGTCGGGCACCATGTTCGGTTCATCCCGAGGGGGGGTCCGGGGGGGCCAGGACCAGTTCAGCTGGGAGGACGTCAAGACGGACAAACAGCGTGAAAACTACCTGGGTAAGGGCTGACCTTGGCCAATCCCCCCCCATCCCCATCCTCCCTATGCCCCCGTTTTGGGGCACGGATGGAGGATTTTGGATGCGAGGACGTTGAGGGGGGGTGGGTTTTTTGTGTGTGTGTCCCCCCCCAACAGGGAATTCCCTGATGGCTCCGGTGGGCCGGTGGCAGAAGGGGAAGGATCTGACCTGGTACGCCAAGGGCAAGAAGGAGACGGCCCCCCCGCTGTCCCGGGAGGAAGAGTTGGCCGCTGTCCGCTTGGCCGAGCAGGAGGCCATGATGGCAGCCCTGTGAGTATACACCCCCCCCCCCAAAAAAAAAGGGGGTGCAAGTCATCCCCCCCCCCCATGACCTGCTTTTGCTTTTATAGGGGCTACAAGAACGTGAAGAGGCAGCCCACCGGCCTCAGCAAGGAGGTAAGGGGGGGGCACCACGTGTGGTGGTGTGTCCCCCCCAGCTCTATTTTTTTTTTTGGGATGCTTTTCCCAAAAAAAGCGCTTTCCCCGCCCCCTCCGCAGGACCTGGCCGAGGTGTGCAAGCGGGACGGCACCGAGCGGGACGAGAAGGACGTGGACCGGGTGGTGGGCTTGGGGAGCTCCAGGTATGGGGAAGGGGGGGGCAAGTCCTGCACCAAAATGCCCCGTTTCAGCGCAATTAGATTATTTTTTTAATTTATTTTGCCTTTTTTTTTTTTTTTTTTTTTTTTTTTTCTGACTCGCTGCGGCGACATCTCTCCCCAGCGGCAGCGCCGGCCGGGTGATGCTCTCCAAGGAGGACAAGGAAGCAGCCAAGATGGGGCTCTCCGTCTTCACGGTACGGTCACATCTTCTTCGTGAGGCTTAAAAAAAGATGGGAAAAAGGCAAAAAAAAAGCCCTGCGCTGTGCTCAGGATATTTTCTTTAAAAGCAAAGCTGGCGGTTGTAGCACAGAGACCTGCAAGAGTACCCCGAGTCCTGTTTGCGCAGAGTTAATTTGTGGGATTTTAATTTGGAAGCGGTTCTTGAGGGTATTTTTTTTTTTCCAAATTTAATTTAATTTTTATTCTATATTAAATTTAATTTTTAAAGGGAGAAGGTCCCTTTTTCTTGTAATTCAAAGCTACGGCCTCACAGACGCGCTCTGTGTTTTTCCCCCTTTTCCAACCCTAGCACCAGAAAGTCTCCAGCAGCCCCGAGACGTCTGGCTCCAAGAAGAAGGAGGAGAAGGTGGAGGAGAAACGGTGAGGATGGGGACCACCGCTTCGGTGGGAAAACACCAGAAATGGCCGTTTTTGGGGAGGGGGGAATGTTTTGCAAAACGCTTCTATGGCTCCGTTTGGCACCGAGCTTGTTCTGCATCTGCCTCGATCACCCCCAAAACCTCTGCTTTGCCCCCAAAACCTCTTTTTTTCTGGGGGCTTCTCCTTGGCCAAGGAGGGGCGTGGTGGGAATTGCCTGGAGGGAGGGATGGGGATGAGTTTTTGGAGGAGCTGGAGGGATGCACAGGGCAGGGATCCTCACTGCTTGATCTCTTCCCCGCAGACCAGAGGGTGGCAAGAAATCCAAAAAGGAGAAAAAGAAGAAGAAAAAGAAGAAACATAAGAAAGAGAAGAAGAAGGATAAACATCACAAGAGGGATGCTGTCCCGTCGTCCTCCGATTCTTCTCCGGACCGGGATGAGAGGTAGCTGGGTTGGGATGGGGGCTGAGCTTTGGTAGCAGGGAGGGGGACCGGGACCGGGAGGGAGCAAGGCTCACAGGGCATCATCACTGGAAAACGGGATGAAAGATTTAGGAGAGCCATGTGGTCACGGCTGGCATCGCGATGCCCCGTCGGCATCTCCTGCCTTTCCAAAAATCCCTTTTTCATCCCCAGAATCGGCTCATCGCGTGTCCCCAACGTCCCTGCTGTCACTTACCCCTCCATCCCCGTAGGCACCACCGAAGGAAAACCCACCAGCGTCCCGAGACGGCACGGCACGGCAGCCGGCGTCGGCACGACATGGATTCCTCTGCCAGCAGCTGGGATTCGGGCAGGAGCCCTTCGCACCGTCCTGCCCGTCGGCGGAGCCGGAGCAGGGATGGCCGCGGTCGGCACCCGTCCCCACGGCGCAAGGCGAGGAAGAGGAGCAGGAGCAGGTCCCCTCCGTCCCGTGGGGTCAGGCAACGCCACGACACCGATTTGGAGGACTGAGAGGGAGCCTGGGTTTTTTTCCAGGGAGATATCACAGAGGCTTATATATTTTTTAAGGTTATTAAATGAAAAAAACCACAGCTCTGCTGTTGCCGGGGCCGAGTCTGGCAAAAAGGGCATTATGTTTTGTGATGCCAGCTGCCCCTTCCCTGCCCGCAGCTCTTGCCTTTAACCGGGGGGCAGCTCCCCCCGGCTGTGGTGGGGGGCAGCAGGTGCCCGGGCACCTTTCTCCTCAATCCCTGGATCCATCCATCCAAGGAATGATTTAGCTCAGAGGATGCTGCGGGGCAGGTGCTGGCGCGGGGAGGCTTCAGGCTGTGATGCTGGAAATGCTCCAGATGCCTCATGTTTATGTAAAGAGACTTTGGATGGAGTTGTTATTATTATTATTATTATTATTATTATTATGTTTTTTAGTATCTTCTTTCAATGCCCTAGAGTAACTGCCAGCAAAGCTGCTGAAGGAGAGTTTCTTTCCTTAAACTCTCCCTTAAATTAAATAATACCCGGGGCTTACGCACTGCCAGGAGGGTTTTGCATCTTGGACGTGATGGCTGTGGGGCTCTCCACGGGGCCACCTCTGTTCTCCATGGGGTGACATGTGCTCTCCATGGGGTGTCACATACTCTCCATAGAGCAGAGATACACATGTGAGGAGGGGAGCACTCGGGACGTCCCCCCCGGGACCCCCAGGAGAGGACAGAGCCCTAGCTGGGCTGCCCCAAGGTGACATGCACGCTTCCCCCTGTCCCCAAAAAGCTTTTAATTCGGGCAGACCCAAGCAGGAGCCGGCTGTCTCACAGGGACATGAAGCAGAGATGGTTCCATCACCCCCAAACTCCTGTGGGGTGGCATAAATCCACCCCAGGGTCCGCAGGGACATCCACCCCTGTGTCCATGTCCCCTGGGGACAAGTGCTTTCCCGGCCCAAGTTTGGGGAAAATCAGGGGCTTTGTGACTCAAGCTCCTGGGGGCAAGGGTGATGGATGTTCCTTTGGGTTGAAAAACAGCATTTTTAGATTTAAAAAAAAAAAAAAGGAAACTGCCTGAATCAGGGGTTGCAAGTAGAACCTCCAAAATAAGTCCTTGGCTGATGGGGAGAAGATGGATGGGGCTGGGGCATCTTCCATAGCCATTTGTCCTGGTCATGTCCACCCTGCAGCGGGGCAGGGAGCAGCAAGCTCCGTTCCCATCCAGGATTTTAAACCTCAAAAAATAAGTATTTATGTGCTTGGCACGCTGCAAAAGGGGAATTTCACATCAATAAATAGAAATATTGATCCAAATGGAAAGGGGTTGTCCCGAGCGGCTCTGGGCCGGAGCATCACTGGCTGCCAGAGTGGCCACTCCAAGCACAAGGGCCTCGTTTGTGTAATTAATGATGCAATTTCTCCCGCTTAAGACAGGGTGGTTTTGTGTGTCTTGGCAGACAAAAGCCCCAGGGCTGGCAAGTAGCTTCAGTTTGCACTTTGGCAGCGTCGAGGGAGGGGAGCTTGTGTGTCTTCTGTCATCCCGGCAGCCGTGCCATCGCCCTGCCTGCAGCCGGGCAGGGGGGACTGGGGGTGCGAAGCCACGCTGCCGGCTGGGACCAGGCGTGCCCGGTGTCGAACAAGGGCAGCATTCATTACGGGGGGGGGACGACACACACACAGCGGGATCGGGGCGATGAGCTGAAATAAAGCCCTTCTGTCCCACTCCCCTCCCTGGCTGCGAGCACGTGCTTAACCCCGCTGATGCGGGCAGCGGGAGATGCTGCAGAGCGGTTGCAAGCTTCGGTGACTCCCCCCCCAAGTTTTTTTGGGGTGTTGATAACCTCTTGGCAGGGTCACAGGGCTATTCCTCTTGGTCTGAGCAGCTGCAGCCCCAGATCCAGCCCAGGGACCCACCGCGTGGCTGCCCACGGGCAACCGCAAGTGGGGTAGCCCCAAGCCCACACGCTCCTCGGCTGAAGGCTCTGACCCTGCTGCCGCTCACCAGACAGAGCTCGTCAACCTCGGGGTCACCCTCCTGGGGATTTTTGGGGTCCAGGCTGCGACTGGTGCCTGCTGGGAGCGTCCCAGTGCAGGGCTGTGCTTGAGGGGAACTCGGCACCGAGAGCTCCAGGCTGAAAAGGAAACTGCGGGAGAGCCGAAACACCACGGTGAGCAGAGAAAAAAAAAACAAACCCAAAGCCCACGCAAATCCCAGCATCATGCTCCCTGCGTGGGCTCCCGCTTCCCCTGCCTTCATCTCCCAGCCATGCCAGGATGATTCGCACCCACAGCTCGAAGCACATGTCCCAGCCAGGGGCAGCTGGTGCCGGAGGGTGTTGATCTGCCATGCCGAGCCCGATGCTGGAGGGGCTGTGGCATGGCTATCCTGGCGAAGTTCAGTCCAGCCTGGAGAAATTCCCTCTCCCCATCTTTCTCCTGCCTCCCGGGCAGGTTGCACCTCTTACTGTCTGCTCCAGTGCCTGGGGAGCCCAGCCAAGCTTCGTACCATGAGCTGATGCCTTCCCTGAAGGTGTTTCACAGCTCAGCCTCTCCTGCTCTCAGCCCTGTGAAACCTCTGCTACGGCTTTTACCCCCTGCCTGTTGCTTTATCACAAGCCCCATTAAACCATTCACGGGACTGCAGGAGCTTTACCCGCGCCGAGGAAATGGGATGGATGGAGCAGCACAGCCCACGGGGATGAGGCAGGGAGGGCTCTGGGTCTGTCCCCCCCGAGCTCATGAATGAGCCAGGGGGAGGACATGGAGGGTCAGAGATAAGCCCCCACAGTGGCTGGCATCACCCAGGGCTGTGTCCCCTCCTTCAGTCCCCACACGGAGGGATCGGGCAGCAGCTCTTACCCCTTGCACTGTCCGAAGGAGGTTCCTGTGCCTATTTCGCACCCAAAACCGAGATCTGAGCAAAATAGTTTGAGAAATACGGACAAGATAAAAATGAGGGTGAGTTGGGGTAAAGGAGCATCCCCACCCCAGGGCTGCACACCCTGTCCACCTCCCTGCCAAGCTGTTGCACCAGTTTCTGGGTGGACTGGGGAGGAACCACACCAGCTGCAGCGTTCGGCCCTGCCAAAGGGAGCCAGCGTTTCACGATCGCACTTTCCCCTGGGCTGGATGGGTGGCTACAATCCCTGGGGGCCCGACCGAAGCCAGAACAGAGCAAAGCCTGCACTACCCGGAGCGGACGGCACGGCTCCCACAGCTCGCTCATCCCCGATAACATCAGCACATTCCCTATTTTTTCTTCCTTCCAGCCCCGGCCAGCAGCAAATTCTGTGCGTAGAGGAACAGGATCTGCAGCATGGTGTGGAGAGTCTGGACACTGTGTGGGCCCTGTGATTACACACCTCAGGTGAAAACCATCGTTTCAGCAGAGCACCCTTTTAGGGATGGGGGATGAGAGAGGAGTGTGTGGGGGGCTCTGCTTATTTCAGCAGCACAAAGTGATGCCAGCAGAAGAGCTGGCCCTTCAAGTTCAATTCCCTCCCAGAACAGGAATAAGTAGGTGTCCTGCCCTATTAGGCATGCAAAGGTCCTGATTCAGAGCTTGAAATTCAAGGCAAGATGAACAGCTTCAAAAGAATAACCTGACTTACGGGAGTTTTGTAATCCCATTGTTTGCCTAATACTATATATACTCTTTACTACCGAGACAAGTGCAAGGAACAAGAAGACACAGGGCTCAGGCAGCCCTTGCTGGGAAACCCTAATAAACCTGACCTCCCACCTGCAGCTCCCCCAGCTGAAGACAGGGCAGAGAAGACACCCATTTCACCCGACGAGCCTCTGCACAAGAGAGGACAGTCATAGAATAAACCCCTGCTCACAATGAGGGCTGGTCTGTGCACACATGTTAAGCAGCTGCTGGGCTGCCTGAAGGATTCAGAGAAGAAACAGAACCTGGGGAGTGAGGGGAAGCGTGACCTGTTGAACAAAGATCAGGAGATCATCCAAAAGGCCAGCTCTCACTTGACACCAAGAAAGCAGATGCCAGATCAACAGCCTATAGAGAGCAGCACTCCTGTCCCCACAGCTGCGGTCCCCTCCGATACCCACCCAAAGCCTCAGGTCTCCCCACCAGTGAGGTTGCTCTCTAACCTGCATGTAATACACCTTTCATCTTGCAGTTTTCCAGCCTGTGTAATGGGGAATCTGCTGCAACTCCAGCCAGGAAAAAAAGCCAGCAGCTGGCCAGCAGCCCAAGCATGACCCTCAGTGATGAGAAGCTGTAGCTGACAGGGGAAAGCAGGATGATCAGCTGGGAGGAACTCTGTCCCAGGTCCAGAGGCAACTACAGAATGGAAAAATGCAAAACAACATGTTTAGGAAGGCAGACTTCATACTCCCTGTCCCCCCCCCCCCCAAAAAAAAAACAAACCCTGTTAATTCACAGATCCTATTATTAAGTGGGATGAGCAGGAAGAACAATCCGTTGTGGGAAGTGATGGGACTACTCAAGAAGCTCAACAGATGCCCTCGAGGCAGTGGACTCCAGCAGAAGCCAACTATTGCCAGCCAACAGGAGCAAAGAGCTGCTGCCTACCTCTTCACCTGCAGGAGTCCAGCTGGGAATGATACATTATTTTGGAAAATATGGGAGATGTCCTGACATTTTCATGCAAATTGTGATGTGGCAAAATGCTGGTTGGATTTGCATTTATCTAGCACACGGTACTGTACAAAGGTGATACAAAACAACATGATACCAGTGCAAGTTTCATGAAACTTTTTATTCAACAAGTATTCATTATGATTCTGCCAAGATGATCAAATGAACAGCAAGGCATAAAAAACATGAAATAGTTAAGAGATTTTATTCTAATAGCTTTAATTACAGTGCTTGTTTGTCAAAATGAAAACTGAAAACAAGTATACAAAACAGTTGATTACTAATTGTGTATTGAAAGCAATAAAGGTTTCCACAACACTAAATAAACCAGTTCTGATAGTTCCTCAAGTTAAAGTTTAACAGCTCCAGCTTCTTCAGTGTTTATCAAAATACAAAAGAAAAGTAAAGAGGTCTTTTTTCTGATGGCAAATCTGAACCTTGCAGTATGAGGGATGCCAAGGGTTTTCACACATATACAGATATGGGATTGTTCCAAAATGGGATTGAATACTTCTAGAGTGGAATGACTCTCCAAACTCTCATGCTTTTTTTTTTTTTTTCCTAGACGCTATACATAGATGTTTGGTGTTTTTCATGGCAATTCTTACGTTAAGTACAGTACTTTCTGCCTATAGAGCTTAGGACTAGTACAGGCTGTGCTTTCTGTGGAAAGGTTTGCCTTCTGGAGTGGTTTACACACAAGAAAAGTACAAAACACTTTTGACAAATACAACAGGCTAAAAATGCTGACTCCTGGAAATTATTCAAGTTCAATGGAAGCGGTAAGTCTCACCTGAACCAAAAGTCAGATGTTTAGCATGAGTCTGCAAGCTCATCTAAACAAGGTCTGACAAGTCTTTTAACGAGTATGAACAAATATGAGCACATACTATGAGCTACAGAAAGAGCCAGAGATCTATTAGTTATGATCTGTTCTTTAACCAGATGAAGCCAATTGGGTGTTGATCATTGCTTCACCATTTCAAAAGAAATCGAAAGCCTCCACATTAGAGCTAGAACAGCAGAAGCCACGTCAAACGTTTGTATGTTGAAGTGTTTTTACTTTTCCTTGACTATTTAAAAAAATACAGAATTCAGGTTAAAAACCAACCGCCAAAATGGATCTCACAGATCTCACAACCCAACCGAGATAGTATTCAGCTCTACTGCACAAGGACCACTGGCAACCCTTATGTTAACCCACTTAAATCCCTTCCAAGTACTAAACAGTGAGTTGATTCTTTACAATAAAAAAGCTGAGTAATATTGCATAGGAGTACCAGAAACTGCCTCATTGGAAACAAAAACTATTTACATTAAATAAGAAACCTAACTGTTTTCAGGCTTGTATTTGCCACATTTACAGCATGATGCAATATATACTGTGACAAAAGAAATGAAAACAGCTTCCGGCACTCAATACCACAAAGTAGCACAGTTTGCCACATTAGAGTAAAGCGAAGGGCGAATAGGAGGAAATAAGAGGGAAGGGTGGAAAAAGAGGGAAGAGGAAGGTTTATGGTTTCATTTCTGGTTTCGGAGCTGATTGGACAACCAGTCCAGTCCTTCATAGAGACCGTCTCCACTAGTGGCACAGGTTGCCTGGATATACCAGTTCCTGTGACGAAGAGAATGCAGTCCAAGTTTGTCTGTGATTTCTGCTGCATTCATCGCATTCGGCAGGTCCTGAGGGAAGGAAGAAGAGTCATTTTCTCCCCTACTCCCTGAGAAGCAATGCCTGCCTCCCTAAACTGGTTTTGATCATCAGCTCTAAAGCCATTAAAAGAAAGTTAAGAGCTCTTAGAGCTTCTCTTTCAGAAAAGCTCAGAGGATTACTTCTGTATTCAAGCTTTCCCCCAGTACTGATAAAAGTCTAAAAGGTTTAACAATACAATCAAAAACACGTATTATGGAATATTTCTCTTCAGAAAACAGAAGCGAGACAGCTGACGTTTGGATCAAGTCATCAAGCCCCTCAATGTTGAGCCAAACCCGCTTACGATTCAAGGCCCATTTCATTCACTTTCCACTCAGGAAGTGTTTTCTGTGACTGCAGTTATGATTTAAGATCGACTTTTGTCATAAAGTAGTACTTGGCTTAGTACTGCTTCTGTTTATAGTCCACCTTTCCTGCTCCTAGACAAGACTTACAGCTGCTTTACCCTTCACAACTGAGCCTGTGCAATTGATGAAGCACGATGGTATTCCTTCTGTAAGTTTACTAGTCATATTTAAGACCCTTGACATTTGGGTTTAAGCTATAAGTTTGGGTTTACAAGCAATACAGGGCAGAAGTCTCAGCTCGCTTTGTGGCTTGGAAGAGCACAGCTCTTAGGTCAACACAAGTACATTAAAAGTCAGCCCAGGGCTTCCACCAACACCCGTGGTGCCCTCAGACACCTAAATTGAAGAATCTAGGGAGGTTCTGGCATTCTGGCCTTCCTCTCTGTTTTGAGGAAGCTTGGGCAGGTGCTGTACTCAAGCCAAGCCAACTGTAAAAATCAAACTGGTGAAGTTTTTCCCTAAAACAGAAACCCCAGGCTAATAGAAATTACCACTTAGAAGGATGCTCCTTTCAGATGAGAACAGGGTAATTTAATCTATGGGTTTGCTGTCTTCAACAAAACTGAATGGACAATTACTGAGAGCTTATCTATTATTACACTGAAAACATGAACATCAAGTTCAAGACCTAGCACTCACCAACTACATTGTAAGTTTTCAAGAGTTCTTACAGAAAGACACTTTTCTTGGGCATACCTGTTTGTTAGCAAACACTAATAAAACAGCATCTCTAAGCTCATCTTCTGCCAACATTCTCATAAGCTCTTCTCTGGCCTCATTCACTCGTTCTCTGTCATTACTGTCAACCACAAAAATCAGACCTAGAAATAAGCAAACAATCAGAATAAGCATACACCAGAAGTTATTTACAAATGATAAATATTTCTGGAGGTCAGAACTAAACTTTGAAGAGAAAAAATGCAAAACACTTCAGTATATATCAGAAATACAGTTTTCTTATTACTGTAATCTCATGTCTGAGGGAAGGTCTGTTCTTGCCAAAAGCTGGTGAAAGCAAGTGTTAGTTTGCATTTGCATTTTTAGAACTTGTGCACTTCATCTACCTAACCACTCAATATTTTCCAGTGAGTAGCAACTCTTGAAATCCTGTGACAGGACTCAAATGCACGCACATTATAAAGGCCCAGCAGTGGAAGAAGTGACAAGCTCTCAGTTTATAGGGCTGTTAGAGCTTCTAGTAAAGACTCTGCTTTGAGGTGAAGGCAGAGAGCTGTGACGCTTACAGAAGAAAAGCAGAGTTATGAACTTGCTCTGAGTCAGATGGACAAGGAAGATTGGTTTCTCGATTTCTTCCCATCCCTTTTTGAACCTGCACTAGCTTAATAGAAGAGCCAGAGCAGCACACAAGCACACCCTTTTATAATAATAAGTATTTCCATTCCCCCCCAAGAAACTTGCAAAATTATCTTAGTAAGGACATTAAAAAAAACTTTTAGATTCCGAAAACCTGTGATTTAAGTGTTCGGACTCACCTTGTGTGTTCTGGAAATAATGGCGCCAGAGTGGTCTGATCTTATCCTGACCGCCTACATCCCAGACTGTGAAGCTAATGTTCTTGTATTCTACTGTTTCCACATTGAAACCTAAAATTGAAATTGTGGCAAAAATCTCAGTTAAACATAGTTTGCCCTGGACCTATTGTATTTACCAAGTCACACTCAGAATTTCATCATTAAAAAAAGTTATCTCAATATTTAAATTTACTTTAAATAAGCAGAATCCTATACTGAAGCCCTCAACACAGACAAACATGGGTTCTCTGGAACTCCTGCTCCCCACCCCCCCCACAATCAAACTAATGAACGACAGCTGTAATTGCTATCCATGTAGCTACAAAATGCAGAGCAAACTATGTTGCATAAAAAAACCTGGTCTTTAAGGACTGCAAATAAGGTATGTCTCTGATCACACAGTTCCCCGCAGTCACCCTCTGTTTCTCAGTCTAATCTGCTTGACACCACAACACACTTAGGAGGGCAGACAGCCCTTCTGTGGCCCATAAAGGCTTGTTCCACAAGTGACTTGAGAGGCAACGGAGTGAAAAAACAGAGTCATGTAATCTCCTCCCATGCCAGGAACATTTGGTTGTGCCATCTTCATACCATGGTTTTAGCAAGTGTCTGTTCTGACAGTCAAGTCACCTAAATCAGAGTGGCAGCTGCTGCAAACGGTAAGACCCAAAACTCAAAGCAAGCAGTTATATAAATGTAAAAATCTTACCTATAGTAGGAATAGTAGTTACTATTTCACCAAGTTTAAGTTTGTACAAAATAGTAGTCTTTCCTGCAGCATCCAGACCAACCATTAGAATACGCATTTCTTTTTTGCCAAAAAGGCCTTTGAAGAGGTTAGCAAAAATATTTCCCATGCTTGAGATATGTTCTCACTGGCCAGTGAAGTCTAGAGGAAAAAGATCACAATATCAGTCATGAGCTACGAATGGCTGTGTTCTGACCAGGGCATAATCAACCATCAACAAAAGTATCAGATAATATCAAACCTTTGCAGACACCCCAGCTACCACCATACACAATTCTTCCCCATACTGAAACAATACAGAGATAACAGATATGCCAAAACTTAGTGCTCAAAATGACGTGGCTCTGAGTGCTTTAAATCTTTCAAATATTCTTTCAGAGATTTTAGTATTCAATGCTGTTCTCACACTTTTGTTTGCAAAATTCATGGTTTGCTTTCAACACAACTGACCGCTCCAGGTACTTTGTCCCCCATTGTTACGGGATAATTCATCTGCAGCCTGAAGCGTCACCATAACACACAGCTTTTCTAATTGACCTGCAGTTAAAGTTTTAAATGCCTGCCCATCTCTTTGCTGCTTAGCACACCAATAGCTGGTCCTTTTGCAAAGGAAGCTCAGAATACAGCTTGCATTCTCTCCTACTCAAAACAGTTTCCTTCCTCTCAAACCCTGAGGAAATGGCCGGGAACACAACGTAAAACACAAAGCAGTATTACGTTCATTAACATTGCAGGGTGACCTTCTCTAGGAAGCAAACCCACATGTACTGAAACTTAACTATCGAAAATTAATAGCCACATTAAAAGAGGCAAGTTTAGAAATGAATGCTTCTTCCTTCCCTGCAAACACTTCTGCTTGGACACTTAGAAGCAATTAACATCACCAGAAGCTTCCTGTTCAGGCACTGAAGAAACTGCCTCTCCACTCCAGCCCTCAGACACTCCCTGTGCCCTTGGGACAGGATCCACAGATCTCCCCCCTTTCCAAACTTAATACTACACAGTTTACAGCGAGTTTGAAATCACCAAGAGAACTATTATTCTGCTCAAGGAAGGCATGAAAAAAAGCAGTCCAAAAGCTTTAGAGTGAGGTGTAGATGAGGATGCTACATGGTGATAGTGACAATTCACACCTCTACTGCTGCTTTGTCTAGAAGCGGTCAGATGTCAGTTTAAAAAGAGACTGAGCCCAACCGAAAATACAAGCTTAAGACAGCAGGAGCACATATGGCCAAGATGTGTAACATTCAAAGGATGGGTTTCCTGTAAACCAAGTCACACAATTTAAAGCGCAATATGAAGTTTGAATCATCTCTTGTAGACAGTCTGTATTTCATGATGAAACTGTGTGCTTGAAGCAAAATTCTCACTGGAGACAGACTTTACAGAATGTCTACTTAAGACCATTAAAACAAGCTTTGAACTGAAAAGGGCACCACAGAACAAAAATCTGGCCCTGCTCTCTTTAGCTCTATGCTAGGGATATGTGAAGTCTGGCTTCTTCACTCAGCACTGTGAAAGGTCTAAGCAGTTCTGCCTTTCTGGGGAGCTTTGCTGGATACAATTTTTAACCCGAAAGGTAAGCACTGTAACATTAACTAAGTCACATGTCTTTGCACAAGCAGCTCCACAGTGAAGTTCAGAGTCCACTCCCGAGTTCCTGAATGACATCAATCACCACTTCAACTTGTTGAAGTTACTCGAGTCAAAGTTTCATTTATTTTATATGATGGAAGCTCAATGTGATCAAAACTTTAAAACTAAGTTCCTCTATAAGCCAGACAGGGCAGCCTGTGGATTAAAACCAAACAGAAGGCTTAAAAGTTCCATTATTCCACCATTTCCTTCAGATTTCTGCAGCACGACCATGAATATTCAACTCCCACTTGAATATATGAAAGCTGTATAAACAGGAAAGTTAATTAGGAAGTAGAGAAAACAGTTTTGCTAGAGTCCCTATTTATCCGAATCACTCGCACAGCAGGAAATCTCACTCCCCAGCCCACAACAGCAGCTCTTACTGGGCTGGGGGGGCGGGGGGAGGCTGTAAAGCTTTCCTTTGTCCGGCCGCTCATGAGACCTCTATCTTCTACTTCATCTGAAAAGCAAGAGTCAGGCTTGAACTGTAACCTTTTACCAGAGCTCTTGTAACCCTCCAAAATCAGCGTAAGAACATTGTTGCAAGAGAACCTTACAAGCTCTCCAAAAGAATGTATCTGTTTTGTTTCTGCATGTTTAAAAGCATAATAGGTTATTAAATGCTTGGATCAACAGCAGTAATCGGGTAACACAGCAAAATCTCAGCATTTACATCCACGACAGCTTTCTACACCCTGGAGAAGTCGCAGTCTGCCGAACAAGTTGCTTACACTTGGCACTACCACTAGTGAATCCCGTTAGAACCTTGTTTTCCTGGCAGCTATTTCCAGGTCAAGCCTGCCCTCCACCACTGAAGCTGCTTTTGTATACCCATCCTTCCTATTTTTACTTTTTGTGAAGAGGAAGAAGTTAAGATACACTTAAGCACTTGGTTTCCATTTCCTTCTTGTTCTCTTCCACATTCCTACTATCCAAACCAGTTCTGTAACTTATTTAGTACTTCAGGGTAAGTGACATTGCAGAAAGTCCGATTTATTTTTATAGGCAGTGAAGTGTAGCATACAGCCCACCCCTGCAAGACAAGCCTGTTCAGATGTTGACTAGAAAGTAGCAGAATTGTTGCTGTCTAAAAGAAAAATACTAGCAGAAACCCGTCTGCAGAACTCCCACAAACCATCATGGTTCCCACCAGTGACTTGCTGGATGCTACTGGGGCAAAAGAGAGGGTCTCTGTCATCACCATCGGGGGGACCATCCTCTGATCAGCAGCTAGAATCAGATTCATCTATTGCCACAGAAAAGGAAATCATACTCCCACAGTTTGTACAAGACACTCCTCTCCCTACACTATCCCTGCCAGTATTTCATTACTCTCTCTTATCTAAGCGAAAGCACAAGTTCCTTCCTCAGTATCATTAAAATCCTCAACCAAATCATCATCACAACTGTGACCAGCCATCAGCACTCTGCTTTTTAGACCATTCGTGCTGTCAAACAGCATAGACGCTACCACAGCAGAAACCGCCACGACAGTGTAGAGCTGCTTCCCAGGACTTCACTGCCACCCATTAATACAACTCAGCTGAGGGATCACGCGATTACTTCCCAGGACTTCAGAGCTGAATCTGCTTACTTTAATTCTCATTTCAGTCCATTAGTTGGACCATAAGAACTAACATACACAGTCTGAAAACACAAAGAAATTTAAGACCCTTTTAGGTTAACCAAGCAATCCTATGGCTCTTCAGGCAAGATTTGCAGTCTTGATACAAAGACTTGCCAATACTTTGTCTATATTCTATAGTGAGCTTAACTTTCTCTTTTCCTCAACTCAGATGTTGTCAGTAATTGCTATACTGATTCTTTTAGAAGCACAAGTTCAATAAAATGCCTGAAAACATAAAAGAGTATGGCTTGTGAGCTCCTTGTAGTACTTCAGCACATCTTCAAAAGAGGGATCCATCAGGCTAAACAGGAAGATTTGTGTATGAAAGAATAATTTGAATAAACAGCACAGAGTATTTTTGCGGAGTGTAGTGTGCATGTTCCCTCAGCACAAGCTCAGCTTCTAGAAATGGAAGCCCACCACCCCTCGACAAACCCAGATCACCCCAAAACTTGTCTGTATGACTCTTGTTTCTCCCTGCCCATCGAAGTCCTGAAGCACACCTTAGTCTACTCCACCTCAAGATCCTCACAGCAGTAAAAACCTGTTAAGCAGGTTCAGGTAAGATACAATGCACCATTGGTAAACAGGGAGAAAAGACATTCACTGGGTAAAACTGCAGTTTTGTTTCAGGAAACAAGCTATTTTCACCAGCCTGTCTTCTAGTAAGGGATACATTTAGATAAGCAATTAGGAGAACGGGCAGCCTTTTTCAGAAAGGCTCAGTGTAACGAGTTAAAAATGAATGAGTGCCTGCAATAGCAGGCAGCCCGGTGTCTGTTAAAGCGATATGGCCTGTGAGTAAGAACTAGAATTTGCTTTTATTAATTATAGGTGGTTAGAATAAAGAGCTCTGAGGAATCTCTCAAGGCCAAAGATCATTCGACATTTAATCTTCTGCAGCATTTTATATTTAACCGTACATTAATGCATTTTATATTTAACCGTACATTAATGCATTTTAATATCATTTCATTCAGGCTGCTTATCTTGAGGAGTGAAATACACTTTTTGACCTCCAAACTTCTTGGATGAGCTGTTAGTTAACAAGCCATTCTACAGAAGTATGACCAGAAAGGTATGCAGTACATCAAAGAAAGCATAGCTACATCTTGAAATCTCTGCCTAACCTTAATTTTACACCTCTGGAAAAGTTATTTTTGACCACATAGAGATTAAACTTCAGTGAGCCAGGAGTTGTGGCAAATGCCATGGTTTCATTCTGGTTTACACCGTTTCTTTAAACATACTATTGCAGACAAAATCAGAGGCTAAGACAGAGGATGCCATATGCATTATTTAGTCAAATTATGCCTGCAGTATAGAAATACATTTATTTCACTTCTACATACCAGCACTTACCACACAAAGCTCCCACAGGAAAAAATAATGCTCAAAACTTTTCAAGTGGCATAACCAAACTTGCTGGGCACAATCATTTTGGCGATCTGTCCTCTACAGCTGAAAAATACCAGCAGTGATGAAGAAGCCCTTAATTCTCTGTCCCTCCTCTGCACAGCATGCTGAGATAGAGGTACAGAGGGCATTTGTTGTCCCTGGGAACTATTACGTCTCCCTAGGATGTTTGCATCTTGTTTTAAATGCCCGTTTCAAGGAGAGACAAACATGATGCCACTACCAATGACATACTGCATTACACAGTTATAATCAGTCAAAATACTAATGTTACAGCACACATTAAACGCCCTAACAGTTGCTGGTTTACCAAAAAGCTTTTTCCTAGTAGCTTTCTGCACCTCATTCTACTTGCTTAGACATCTACAGCAAGTAAAACTGGTGCACTTATGAAGACAACTGATATACTACCAAAAGCTTGTCTCCATTTAAAGGAAAGTCTACTTGACACTGGCCTAAGCATTCACTCCAGCTCTAATACAATTAGAAAAACCCCAAACCCATAATTCCTAACCTGGTATTAACACACTAGTTGTACCAGTCACAGTAGAACAAAACTGATCAATTGGTTATTTAACAGAAATAATGATTTGAAATCCAGTCAGTTATCACTAGTTGGCCTCTGTCATGTTTCTACTTTATAGCATTCTACAAGGTTTTAAATTAAAACGTCAAGAGAAGCAAAATATTCATACAAAAGATCAAACCCATGTGTAAACAAGAGGTGAGAAAGCTTTTTTTTTAAAAAAAAATTCAAGTTCCACAGCTGTTACATGCAAGAACAACTGGCAAATAATTTAAAGTGCAAATCTTAACTTGGCAGCTTGTTCTTTACAATATAAAGCGTGATTTAAAAGAGAATGTGAGAAGTGATCCAAGAATAGAACACTGCTAAAATTTAGAATTAATCGAGGGCCACAGTATTTCACACCACCACTCAGCAGGCACAGTCAGTTAAGTACAGCTGCGTTCTTTTGAACTTGAATTTCTTTACAGATTAAAGTGATCTGTTACAGTAAATTTTGAAAAACTTTCTTGATCAAAACACTTCTTTATATATAGCCAGGGTGGCCCAATACACAACTATTCCAGTACAGTTATATTCAACTATTTTTAGAAGTTGTTTACTGGCCTTCTGCATCTGATAACCTGAGTGAAAGATGACTACTTATCAACTCTAGCTCTTTAACTTTGGGGCCTTAATACTGGAATTTAGCTTAAATAATTTTGATTTGAGTTACCTAAGACTTTAGAGCATACCAATATCACCAGGCATAGACAGCGCGCAAAATTTAAGAGCAGCTAACAAGTAGGCCAGGTTCGTTCTTCACCAGGGGATTATCTTGGACTTAAATACCATTGTAATAAAGGCCACCTCAAAAACCTCTTCTCAGAGCTCTTCACCAATAGTAAGTCCCAACTCCTTTCCTTTATAGTTGTACCCATCAAACCTACAGGAGTGTTAACTGTGGAGATCAAAACCTACCAGTGCAACAATTTTCCCCACTTCACACTGGAGGTGATTCTGCCAAGCATGAGACTGAAAAGGTGTCCTAAATGTTCATAACCTTATCATTTGTCTTTTAGGAGAGGTTAGAGGAAAGGTACTGGCATTGAAACATCACGTGAAATAAAAGTTAAAGATACGTAACTGTAGTTGTATCTAAAGAGGCATAGTTGGATTTGGCCACCAAAGGCTTGCAGTGGCCAACTAAAAAGCACCCAGATGTGCACTGCATGTTCAAGGCAGATGGAGGACAAGTCAACCGCAAGTGAGAAGCTAGGTTAAAGAAAAATCTAACACGGAGCTGCTCCTTATGTAGCACCTTCATTCAACCTAAGTAGGTTGAACATCCTGCTGTCTATACACATTACCCAGATAGCACATCTTCCACATGCTGTAACATTCTCTTGAGAGCACTGGGCTCAGAGTGGCAGGAAAACAGAAAGTATTTCCACTTACAAGATCAAAACAAGGGCAAAAGAGGGAAAATTTCCTTTGGGGTCATGTCAATTTCTCAGACACAAGAGGAACTCACTCCTAAAATACTAGTCAGAATAAAAAAAAAAGTCAGTATCAAGCAAAGAGGGCAGGTTCCCTGACTTGATACTCATAACCGAAATCAGAGTTATTCCCTTATTCTCACCTTCAAGCAGGGGGAGCAAGCTACTTCTGTTTCACAGCAAAATCTCAAACTATTTTAAGCAGTTACACACTACCATGCCTAACTCAAGACCATGCAAACCAACACACAGGAAAAACACTTATCTTGTCTGAAAAATATTTTATTTAAAGGATAGGTTGACAGGTGGAAAAGTACGGAAAGAGTCACCGTTCATGCTTTTAGATAAAGTGCATCCATCACCTCCCTGCGGACTGCCCGTTGCTGCTCAGGAAATAAAGTGGTGCCGACAATGTAACTGTGACACCTAGGTTTGGACTGTGACTTCATATTCACCTGTTAAATGGCGGGTATACTGCTGTAAGAACCGGTTATTACAAAGCATTTATTTTCAGATAAGCGTTGCACAGGTTTTTTTGAGGCTGAACTATTCACAAGTTCAAAATCTTAGATTTTAAGCCAAATATCCTGTTATTCATTCCCAGTAACTGGGCAGTAAGTCACTATTTACACTCAGAGTAGAAATGGCAAGAACTCACATGAGAGCTTTGGTAATGAAACTGGCTTTTGGTTTGGGGAAAATGTCAAAGTAGAGCCTACGCAGCTAGTTGTTAGGTACAAGATCAGCGTATGAATAAGAGCTATATTAGACATGAGAGTTTTATTAGAATTGAAACATCAGCAGAAGTAGTACCATAGTCCTTCAATGTTTGCATGTGTTAGAAACAAGAAATAAAATTGGATACTCACAAGCAGAAAGAAAAAAGTGCTGAATAACACAGAAAAACAGCTGCTGTAGTAGGAAGCTGATTATAAACTTCTTTACTCATCAGTTAAAGGAAGGGAATAATGGCTGAGGACAGTGCTAGCTCTAATACAAGCTCTATAGCATTCCAGTAGCAAAACTTTCCAAGAGATTTCTAAAAAAAGAATCAGAACTATTCCTTTTCAGAAAAAGTTAACTTATGTTGACCAAATTTAGCCTCTCTAAGGCAATCTAGATGCTTGTGAAGGCTGTTGAAGTCTGTAAAAATTCTTGCTTGGAAGTCCATCTTTACACATCTCAGCAGCTTTTATTTCTAAAGCAATCTTTTATTTTTAAATGTGTTCTTTAAACTTCACCACTGCAAATTCAGCTGGAATCTTGGGTTGTGAGCTTTTCCTCCTTCCACCAATTAATGTAATCAATAGCTTATCTGATAATTGCGCCTCAGCGAGATGTATGAATGCTGCTGCTTAAAGCAGCCTTTCAAACAGGTGTAACTGGAGCACAACACAATTCAGTGAATTATAAGGTCTAGAACCCAGCCCCCTACTCCCACACACACTTTATTTGCCTTGAAAAAGCTGTGACTAGTCCTGCCCCCGACTTGGTCAGCATGACTAACACGCACACAGGGAACTACATGCACCAAGCAAAAATGCACCACTCCTGCCCAGTCCCTTTTCAGATTCCAACTGTATTTCACAACTAGGCAATCTTAAATATTCAGCAAAGGCCTCAGACCTTCGGGGCCTGACTTTATATTCAGGTGTTTGCCTTTTAACACGATCTAGCAAGCATTATGTATATCACAGACTGTCAGAGCAGCAAAGGCTGTTCTGAGCGGAGGTGACATCTGCTTGAGCCGTTTCTACTCCTGATGCTCTACCGCAGCAGAAGCGTCAATAAACTTGGCAAAGCAATAGAGTTTAAGAGGTTCAAGTGAAGCAAGTTTCCTCACCCTTTCACCCAATGTAATTACTACAACAGGGAAAGCAGTCCAATAGGGTTCTCGAGCACTGCAGATGTGTTTTTAACAGAGGAAGTCAGTAGCATCATACCAAGCCCATAAACTTTCCTTTCAGAGAATCCCTTTCTATATCTGTAAGATTGTGAGTACTTTTACTGACAATTTGATTACAAAACCCACGAACAAAAGCCAAGTAGCAATCCTCTAGTTCATCTACAGTTCCTTTTTCCTACAGAAGTGCTCCAAATCAGTAGCAAAAATAGTAATAACAACATTGCCAAACGACCTTGGACAATTTACTTTGACTCGATTTCTTTGCCAGAAAAATAAGGTTAATAGAATAACCTGCAAAGGGGTGTTTTGTAAGCCTTGCCGCTCACAAAACAAAGTTCAAAGTATTATATAAATACTTTGTATTTTAGTTATTGACAAATCTACATTTCAAAACAAGACCTCTGGATACAACTCTAATCAACCTGTGGAATTTAGTTTGGCAAGGGCCTAGCAGCAAAGCAACAAGGTCAATGTCAAACACAACATTTAGGCAGTTTTATGACCCAGCGGAGTTTTAGTCGTGCTCTGCTGGGGCAAACGGATTCCTCCGTGAAAAGGTTCGCATAACTGGCCTATCACTTTATCAGACAGAGGTTATCAGCCCAAAGTATCATGTTAACTACTCACAGAGACAGGATATAGTATTTTCAGACAGAATATAATATCCTCCCACCGGGAGTTGCTACGCCAAGGAAAACCGATCTCCTAGACCATCGCACCCAAGCCATGGATGGCAAACAGAGTTTGCTCTAGACTAAAGCTCAACTTCTTACCAACACCCCCTCAGCCCAGCAGAAAGCCCTACTCAGCAGACAAGGGCTTACAGGAAAATAACCTCTCTCTCCTACGAGTTTTATCCAAGCCTCATTTCCCCTACCGGCCTACCAGATCTCCGAGGTCCGCTACCATAAGGGTTTTCGGCGGAGAGGAAAACGAGGAAACACCTCTCTCTTCTGACCAGTTCACGGGCGGGGCAGAGGCCGGAATGAGCGAGTTTAGGGAAGGGAGAAGAAGCCCATCCCGCCGCAGCCCGTCTAATTCCTCCGGTAGAGGGAGCGGCGCCAGGCCTTGTGCAGCTGCTGGGGAGCCGGAGCGGTCTCCCCCCCACTCCCGCCCGTGCCCACGCCTCCCCAGCAGGGAAGGAAAAGAACTGGCACCCCCCACACACACATACCCCCCAGCCCAGCCACCCAGCCCCAAAGGCGGGTTGGGGGGGGACGGATGGGGCTGCGCCCCGGCCAGGCCCTCCGCTCCCCAAGACCCCCGCTGCGGCCTGGCTGCGGCTTCCTCCTCCCGCCGGCAGCCGCCCTGGTACCGGAGGGAGAAGGAAAGACGAAAAGAAGCGGCCGGGCCCGCTCCCTCAGGGCCCACCGCCCACTCCCCTCAGCGCCAAGGCCGCGGCGCCTCACACCCGGCCAAGGCGCGGGCAAGGAAGGCGGGCGGCGGGCCAAGGGGCTGAAGGGAAGGAAGGGGAAGGTGTCGGTGAACCCACCGGCGTCGGCTGCTGCCCCGGGCAGTGGGTCTGGCTGTCCTCGGACTAGTCCCGCTCGGAGCCGGCTTCCCCCCGCTGCGCCTCTCGGCCGCTCTCCGCCCAGGCACACAAGATGGCGGCGCTCGGCGGCCACGTCAGTGCCAGCCCCGCGCGCGGCACCACGGGTAACCGAGGAGGGCAGCGAGGGGGAGGGGGCGGGGCCTAAGCCGGGGGGAAGGAGGCGTGGCCACGGCAGGGACCCGCAGCGTTGGGAGAGGCGCGGGGGGGGCGGGTCTCGCCACCTAGGCCACGCCCACTCGCTGGCCGGCCGCGCCCGGCCCCGCCCCTCCGTCCCGGCCGGCGCGTGGCCGGGCGCGGGGCGGTGTGCACGGTGCACGGTGCACGATCGTGCTTTTTTTTTTCCCCCCTCCCGCGTGTTTTTTGGTGGTTTTTTTTGGGGGGGAGGGGTCGGGGAGGTGATTTGCACCGTGCAAGGATCCCCAGTGGGGCCTCGCAGGCGCCACGCAGCGCCGCTCCACGCCTTCGTGGGCTTTGACGCGTGCACCCTAAGAAGGTTTGCGGGGGTATGCCCTTTTATTTCCCCTAAAATCTCCCTTTTGGGTTTTTTTTTTGAAGCTATTTGCTTAAATAGCTGTTTTGCTCGGGGATGGGCTCGTGACATACATATATTTGAAAGCTGCCCGGGCACCTTGCCGTGGGGTTCGTGCACGTCTGACACTGGCCGTGTGCTCCTCGCCTTCACCAGCGTCGGCTGGTTATCCCCGTGTTTACTATGTAGGAGCAAAGAGAGAGTCAAAGAAAGTCCTTAAGGCTCTTTTATCCCAAATAAAGCAGGGCTGCAGGGAGGGCCATCTTCGCCAGGCCGCTCTGCTGCCACTTCAGTTCGCCTTTGAGAGAAAACAAGAGAGGATTTGGTAAAATTTTCAGTTGCTGCTGCTGGAAAAGGCTAAACAGATGGAGAGGACCCACAGGATGGAGTGTGCCAGGTCCTGCTCCCGCCCCTTCGTGCCTCGGGTTTCCCCATGCAGGGAAAAACCCTTTAAATTTTTTCACCTACAATACACGGATGTGGGAGGGAAGAGGTGAACATGGAGCAATTTTTTAATTCCACATGGAAAAAAAAAAATTCACATGGTCCGAAAGCTCAAGAGATGGGTGTAGAAACAACTGTAGAAACTGCATGTGCACAATAGATTTAGAATTATTTCCTTTCTCTTTGGGGGTAATGTTGAGATCAATTAAGGTCATATGCTGTCCCAGGCTAAATACTAAATACTTCTTCGTTTATTAAAGACAGGAAGAGGAGTTTTGAAAGAGAGCAGGAAGCCACGAAAACTGCTTATTTCTAGATTTCCCCTCGACGCTCGTAGGAAACGAATACCTCAAAATCCTCCATCCCCCTGTCAAATGGGGTTGAAATCGGCCAGCAGCTGAAAACGTTACACAGAGGCGAGAGAAGGCAGAAGGACAGATGGATGTGAGCCCAAAAGCTTCTTTTCCTAAAAAATTGGGTCACGCGCAAGAGAGATGGCAGCAACAGGGCTGAGAAATGCCAGGAGGGAGCCTGGGCTGAAGGCGAGATCTGCCCTGTGCTTCTTCCAGGGAGGCACCATCCCTGTGCACCAGCAAGAATGAGTTAGTAGTAGTATTATTTTACTTAAGGAAGCACTTAAATTGCACTAAGATCTCCCCGAACCATCAAAAAGCAGCCGGAGCGCTGACAGTCTAAGAAAGCGATGGCAAAGACAAGCTGAGAAACCAAATTAATTCTTTTTTCCCGCACTGCAGAAGCCGACCTGTCTCAAACGGGGGATTTCAGCAAGAGTCACTGTTGCGGTGAACAGATTGCTGCCCACCTCGATGTCCAGGCATGGACAAACTACCACTGGGATCGCAGATGTCCCCATCCCTTCGGCGTGGGCTGTTTTTGCAGCCCTGGTTTTGTGAACTGTTTGGGGCACGGCATCCTTCAGGACCCGATTTAAGAGATAACCGAGTTGAACCTAAAACGCAAAGTGGGGTTTAATCCCTTGGCAACACCTTTGAGAAAGGAGAACTTGCACTTGCTTGAGGCTTTTGGGGAATATCTGCCTCTGTCCTTGCTGGCTGGGGACATTTTGGGTGAGCTCTGGGGCAGGAGCTGTGCTGCGAGGCCACGCTCTGTGTGTCCGTGTACAGGCTGATACGGGGAAGCTGCTCTCGAGGCAACAGCAAAACCCTGTTAATGCGTTTATCCCCCATCCCCAAATCCCCTCCTGGCTGTAGCTGAGTTGAGCAACCGCTTGTTTTACAGCCCTGTCTCCATGCCCGGACTGTGAACCAGATCAGGGCACTGCTCTGGGTTAAAAATAACCCTTCTCTCCTTTTTTTTTTTTTTTTTTTTTTTTTGCTTTATTTTTAACCCAGAGCAGTTCCTCACTGTAGCTCATAGGGGCTGGGGGGGAGGAGAGAAGATGCTCATCCCCCCATCCCATCACCTACCCTCCCTAGTGAAAATGTGGTTGGTGGAGGCACCAGCTGGGGTGCAAAGTGAGCTGAGGGGGCTTTATTTCATTATTATCATCTATGAGATACGATTTCATTCTTATCATCTTGGTGGAGACCCGAGTCGATGCTGTGTGCAAGGAGCTGGTAAAAATTTGGCCCCGCGATCTGATTCATTAATGACAGCTGCTGTGATGCAAGATGAACACTTTGCCCAGTGACTCATGACATTTATGAGAAGGAAGAGGCCTCTTTTTTTTTTTTTTTTTGCAGCTGGGAGAGCAGATGTGTTGCTTGCTTTCTCTTTTCCGTGAAAAGCCGATGTGGGAAAACGATGAAATGGGAAGGGGTTCCTCGGGGCGGCTTGGCTCGTTTGCTGGGTGCTCCCAGGGTTGCAGAAAGTCCTTTGGCTTTTTCTGGATGGCCCCTTTGGAGCTGGAGAGTCTTCCTCCTCGCGGGGAGCCTCGGATGACAAATCTGCTGCCTGAACTACACCCTGTTCTTACTGCCTGTTGAAAAAAAAAAAAACCAAAACAAAAAAAACAACAAAACCCCAAGTGTTTGTGCAAGGCGATTTTCTGAGGTTATAAAAATATCATCCGGAGTCACAAAGCGCCTGAGCAATGCTTTTCCTTTTGCATCTGCCACAGGAAAAAATACCACGGGCTGGATTTGCTCTAACTCCAGGGTCCCTAAAAGTAATCTTTTCCCCCAGCGTGGGCAAGTTGTCTTTACTGAGATAACTGCTTGATGATAATCTGCTGGTGTCTGCTGTCGTGGGGTGATGGAGACCTCTGAGCTGGTGGCACTGATGTTCAGCCACCGAATCCCTCCTGGTGGCGATGGCGAAGTCATTTTGGGGTATTTTGGGGTGATGCTGGGGTGGGCACCCACGTGGAAGGGGCTGAAGGACACGGAGGTCGATAACTGCTCTGCTTTCTGCTGCCCTAAAGCTCCAGCTCTGCAAGGCTGTGTTGTCGGGTTGGGGATTTCTCACCTTTGAGTCTCTCACTTTGGGGTGGGAATTGTAATTACTCACAGGAGCTGAGAAATTGTGTCCCCCCCCAACAATCTGCCACCTTATCTACCAAAACCATGGTGATTATTCCTTGGATTTGTGGTCCTGGGGTCACCTATAGATGGGTCTGGGCTGTTGAAAAGCCAGCAGATCTAATCTTGCTGCTCACGTTTTACCATCCTGGCAACAAAAGGAAAGTGGAAACGGGGAGAAAAGCAAGTTAAACTCTAAATGGCTCCCTTGGTAGGCAGCAAAATAAAAATATTTTCAGCAAGAGCTTTTATTTTGCCATAGTTTCCCCACTCAGAGCTGACTTAGATGGCAGAAGGACCCACGCAGCCGCAGCATTTTTGAGAGCATCTCCGATGCGGGACTGAAGCCTGGAGAGCAGACGAAGCAGATCAGCTCTCTGCTCGTGACACCGATTCCCCAGGGACGTTGGGCAAATTGCTGCAGCTCTCTCTGCCTCCCTTTTTTCTCCTTAATTTGGAAATAGCTGCATTTCATGACTCAGTGACGTGCAGTGTAACCTGCTGGTGAGAAGAACTTTGTATAACATCAGCATTGCTAATTGCTGACACCTCTGGATAAAGCTCTCAGCTGCATCTGCAGCGGGATGATGCCCTGTTTGAGCAGCCTTGGCCATGTCTTTTCGTACCCGGGGAAGATGGATTAGAAAGGACAAGTTGGTTCCTCTGCTGTCATCTATCCATCCCTCCTCCCTTCAGCTGCTACAGGGCAGATGTCCCCACTGATTAAGTCCCTCAGCTCTTCCTCAAGGCAATGGAGATAAAGAGGAGTGATTCACCCATCCTGCTCCAGACATCACCTCCAGTAGCTCTCCGTTGCCTGCTGAGGGAGGTCTTCAGGGGACACGTCCACCTTCAGCTAGCAGGATCTGTCCTGGGACGACGGGCAAGGATTTGCTGTGCCCCCACCATTGTTTCAACCCCAACTGCTTCATTTACTCAGCGTGTAGGTTGGAAAATGCACGCTGGCAGGATGCTTTGCCTGCAAAACACCCTGTGACCTGCTCAGCCTGCCTCTGTAACTCAAACATCCGTGGTCGAGGTGTGCTCACTGGAAGCTTCATCCTCTCTGCAGAGCTCTTCAAATGCAGAAGTGTTAGGACCAGCACCGATTACATCTGACAGCATTTGGGGCATCTGCAAGCAGCAGTAGAAACGCATTCCTGAGCACGCACCTGGGCTATCTTCACAAAGTGCTGCTGTCCTCTTCTCCCCTCCTTTTTAAGCAGCCAGAGCTCCCCACGAAGGGGATGAAGAGCTGAATTCACCTGCACGTGAGGGGAGATGCTCTGGCCACCAACTTGCAGCAGCTCCCGAACCCTCCGAGCTGCGAGCCGAGAGGCTGCTTGTGTTTTAGGAGTGAGCAATAATGTTGGTATTTGACCTATCTGGGGAGTTGAGCAGCTCAAGACTCAAGACCTGATAATGGCATTGGTTGGTATTGTGAATGGTTGGTCTCTCCCTCCACCTTCTCCGATTTTGGGTTTACGCTGTGGCAGCATTTTAATGTTGGAGGTAAAATGGCAGTGCTGCGATCAGCCCCGCAGCGATGGAGCTGCAGCTGGAAATGTAGCTTCATCGGGTGTCCAGATCCGTGGGGCTCAGCTCCACGTGGGGTGGAGATACGGACAAGCACCATCATCCCCTGTCTTTGGGCATCCCCTAAGCACACCAGCCATTCCTCACCGGTGCTTCCAGGTCTTCATGGAAGGGCTGTGTGATTCCCCACAGCTCAAAGTATTTGATGAGATCAGGTCCTTAGGGATATCTGGTTTTCTTGGGATCCTCGAGGCTCATCCACAAAGATATTCAGTCCTGTGATGCAGATAACTTTGAGCTGCTGTGGGCATTAGAAATACCATCAACTGGGGAGTCACCTAAAGGTCCCACAGCCTCTCCTGTTTGGTGGCTGTGTGCTGGAGGCAGCTGGTTGCTGGATTTGTGATCTGCTGATCCACTGTGCCCACCACATGGACACTGGGTCCCACAGCTGGGGACATCCCCCCAGGCACCACAGAGCCCAGAAGAGCAAGAGACCAAGCTGCAACCTCACGGTACTTGTTTGGGACAAGGGCTTCCCAAGGCTTTGAAGAAAGAAAAAGTTGCAACCGTTTTGGGAAGTCACAGGCCTCGTTTTAACACCACATTTCTAGATTCGTGTTGGTACAGCTTTGCCCTTGAGCAAAGGAGTTTCTCATGCGTCGTGACTTTGCACGAATGGTGCATTGCTGTCCTTTGTTTGCAGCCAGCCCGGAGCTTAATTCAATCTGGCCGCGCTGCCCACAGAGATACCAGGCTCAGCACATGAATTAGAAGTTAGTCCTTATCCATGGGGGACATGAAGCCCTTCAGGGGATGCTGGGATCCCTTCCAGGAGTATGAACTGATGGTCCAACTCTGCTTGGGCTCAGGCTGCTCAGACTAACTTTATGAGCAAGCCTGGGTCAATGCGACTGAGTTCAGTGGGCAGCGCTCCCCTTCCAGGGAAGTCTTGTAGGACGTGCTGTGTTGGGTCTGGGCTCTGGGACCAGTCTGGGCTCTGGGATGGGCAGTGCGGCAATGCCAGAGCATATTCCTTTGCCTCATCCTACGCCCAGCCCATCAGACACTGCCAGAGCTATTCCAGGTTGTCCCCTGGAAGGTAGATGCTCTCCGAGTATAAAGGCAGAAGTTGGGAGCTTTAAAACATCCCATTTGGAGAGCTTTGTGCAATTTTACGGAGCTCCATCAGGGAAAGCTGTTTGTCCATCACCAGGGTACCACGCTGCCGTGTAGGATTTGATGTGGCACGTATCCTTCTGCTTTTAATGACCATGACACAAAACCTGGATTTTATACACTCAGCTGAAATATTTCCCCTCTAGCAGCACAGTGCTCTGAAATCCCTTGCTTTGCTAGCAAAGCTGCCACCTCTGAAACACTAATATCGTGTCCTGCCACCCTTGGCTTTTTCCAGCCAGGATTCCCAGTTAATGAGCTGTAAAAGAGGGGAGTGCTCCGGCTTTCCATATAGAGTCACTTGGCTATGGAGATCTAGAAGAAAATGTAACACCAGAGGTATTGAGGTTATTATCACTGTGTTTTCCTGGATGGGAATGAAATTTTGGCTGTTCTCCATCATCAAAACCTCATTAAGTTGCGCAGCCACTAATTGATATGCCCAAACCTGACAACCTGCATCCAAAGAGAAGACAGCAGTCTCCCTGGGACCTGCCAATCAATGTCACAGCCGTCCCAGACCCACGGTGAACTTTGACCGCCTGCAAGAATGGTAGCGATTGTTTCATTTGCGAGGAGAAAGATGGAAACCAGCCTAATTATAACATCAATGTCAGGTCACATACCCCCACTGGACACCTGTGTGATGGAGAAAAAAAAACCCAGATGGCAGCTATTGGGGTCCAGCTTCTGTGAAACTGCCTGAGATGTCGTGGCCGCTTTGGGTTGTCCAGGCTGGAAAAACATCACCTTGAAGAGCTTTGTTCATCCAGCATCACTTTTGTGGAAATCTGAGGATGCACATTGCAGGAAAACTGCAACTGGTGTAACAGCAGGAGCAGGAAATGCCAACGTGCAAGGAAAATCCTGGACTGTTTGCAAAGTCAGAGTCAGTTTGACCTCAGCAGCAGGGCTGGGCATGAAATACAGAGAAGAAAGCAAGCAAACAACTGCTCCCAAGGTCCCATCTGCTGAAATTCAAGTGTAAATTAACCTAGGCTCCTGGCTTGGATAGTGCAGTAGTGCCTGAGCATCCTCCCATTTTAATTGCAGATGAGAGCATCCTTGCTGCAGGATGCCATCAGTGCTAAAAGTTCATAGAGGTCCACCAGAGTTCACGGGAGGAAAAAACCCTGAAGGACTCTTAATCCAGCTGTGGCTCTGAGCATCCCTGGGAGAAGTGGGAGAAGATCTGCCATGGGTTGGCCATAACATTCATCGGTAGCCCTGTGTGGTACCTACAAACATCACAGATGAGGACCTTGAGAGGTCTTCTTAGCTAAGGCATCATCTGCAAGGACATCTCCTTTCCTAAGACCACACAGCAGCAGAGGAAGAGCTTGATCTACCAGCTCCCAAGCAAGGACTGGCCGAGGGACAACTTCACAGTCGAGATCCCAGGGTGTCTTTTTTATTCCCCCCCCTGCCCAGGATGCAGGGGAAAACCTGTGCCCACCCCGTGCTACGATCTGTCCTCTGGGATTCTGCAGTCCCTTGGGCAAACACCCATTTACTTTACATTTCTCCTGTAGGTTTGCAGTGTGCGTGCCACACTTATCTCTAGGGAAACAGCTGTGATTTATCCTCGAGAAATAGATTGCAATTAACATTTAAACCCATACCCATGATGCAGTAACAAAAGCAATATAATGAATCAGTCTTTTAATAATAAACTCCATAACCTTTGAAAACTCACCCGGGTGGGAGCTGGGCACCCAGCAGATAACATTATCGCTGATGCCGGCACTGTGGAAATCGCTTCACCCTTCCCCGATCCACTGGCTGGGGTCTGAGGGGCACATATTGGTCACTAATTAGCGCTGATGCTATGAAAATAAACTTATGCCTCTGCAGCCAAAATAGAGGTTGGTTCCTTATTTTATTCTGCAGGGACAGATGCGAGCTGGCCACGGGGGCTTGTTCCCAGTTTAGGTCCTGGTGATGTGAGATGGAAAGGCTGGAGGGGATCGTCCGCCTGTTCCCGTCACCATGTGAGAGGCAGGCATGGGAAAATGGGCATTTGGGGCCCTCGGTGGGGATGGCGCTGGGTGCGAGGCAGCTCTCCTAACCCACTTGCAGCCAGCATCCAGGATCTGAAGCCACGCATCTCTGGAGGCGTGAAATCTGTAATTATAAACCACTTAATGAACGTACGCTTGCCAGGTGGGTTACGTACAGCTGGGGGCCAGCAGAGCCCATCACGGGCTTGGCCCTTGGCCATGGCATGAGCGTGGTGGGGACGTAGCTTTGGGATGGGCCACTTAGCTGACGCACGGAGATGAAGGTTGGGTGGGGATAGGTCTTCTTGTAGAGATCTTTTTCCCCTGGTCCAGGTGGGAAGGTTGGCTGGTGCCTTCAGCAGAGGGCAAGACTTGGGTTTGGGATGTGTCACCTGGAATTTCTTTAGCTATATAATGCTACGCTTCTAGGCTCTAGTCCTCTGAAAGGTCTTTCTCCTTGGGTGTAGAACGTGCCTTTTGGTGGGGAGGAATCCCAGCTGGCCATCCCAGGAGCAGCTGCTCATCTGTGAGGTCCCGAGACTGAGTCACCCTGGAAGCTCCTCCACCCCGCTGGCTCCTCCGGAGGAGCTCAGCCTGACCACGTCTGACTTCAGCTGCTCCGTTCAATACCTCCCGGGAGGAGTCTGGGCCCAAATCCTTTTTTTCCAAGGAACAAACTACAGCAGTGAGTTTCCTTGGCTTGAAATCCCTCCATCAGCTGCTCCAAGATGTCCTGAAATAAATAGCTTTCCGGAACACTTGTCCTCATGGCATCTCCTAAAGCAGAAACCGTCGTCCTGATTTCTCCCCTGGCACCCGAGGAAGCCCCAGAATTCAGCTTTGAGCTCCCGTAGGGTCTAATCCTGTTCACAGAGAACTGGAGGCTGTGCTCGGGTGATGCTGGCTGCTCCCCTGGTTTCAGTGAGGTCTCTAATGGTTTTTTAAGTCCTTGATCCAGCCGGGGCTGCTCTTTGCATTAGAGCGGGGCAAGGGCAGGACTTGCTCTTCTGTGAGAAGTTTTTGCAGTTTCATTTCTTTTTTTTTTTCCATACTCTTTCCAAACTGAAATGAAAGCAAAAGTGAAGCTTCCCAGAAAATTAAAATTTGAAACCAAATAGTAACAACTGGCAGCTTTTCGCAATGCCAGACCGGAGGGCACATTCTGGCCACGGCTGGCTTGAGATCAAGCAGGAGACCATGGAAAATTGGGGAAAAAGAGGGGAAAAAAGAAAAACAAACAGGCAGTTCAAAAAATGACGAAACTGAACATTTTGACCACTCTTCTCCAGGGAGAAACAGCATCATACGTGGACTTTTCCTGCTCATTTTGCTTTCCATGAGTGAACGTGCTCGCAGGGAAGGACATGTCCCATTGGAAAGTCTCTGCATTTCTTCCTGGAGGGGGAACGGGTGAGCTGCCCCTGGTGTTTTAATGCATTAAAAAGAACAAACCTTTGATAACGTAACTGCCAGCCATTTCAAGATGCAGCTGATGCTGAAATCAAAAGCTGCGTGAATTCACACTCTAATCAGGACAGCCCCCCGCCCCCCAGGTAAACTGAGGCACAGAGGTCTGCCGAAACTGCAAGAGCGGAAAGGCTGGCTCCAAAAAAGTTTTTCAGCCTCATTTTATTGTTTTTGGCCGTTGGCTCCCAGGGAGTTTTCTTGCAGCAGATGGCAGCAGCGGGTTTGCAAAGATGCCGTGGCCGGGACCCGCTGGGTGCTCAGCAGCACCCACACCCAGCCCGAAAACCCGGGGATGCCGATGAGATGGGCTTGCACAAAATGCCCCATCAACAAACCAACGGGTGTTGCATTCAGCAGCAAAACATCAAAACTCAGTGGTCCGGATGTGTTAACCTGTGTGGATTCTCCAGTGTCTAATAGAGGGGTTGAGCAGCCTTCCCCTCCCCTGCGGCCCTGGTGGGTACATCTCTCCTCTGCCCAGGTATTAAATTTTAGAAAGTGTATAGGGCTCTAATGACCCCAGAGACCTCTGTGTGTTTGATGCTGAAGCTGTATCTCCTGCGATGTTTTGGAGCTGGGGCAGACAGACCCACCCTGACTTCTTTATCCTTATTTCTCTGCAGTGGCATTTCCCCCTGGAATCTCAGACGGTCTCTTAATAGTCTGTGCTTCCTAATGAACATGTTTCCCCCCCACCCCGCTTTTTTTTCCCCCTAGCTTACTTTCTGAAATCAGGGAGCGCTCTCATGTGGTTTTTGTGTGTCCCCTCCACAGGATTATCAGTCTGTAGGCTCATTTCAGCCCAGTTCAGCAGCAGATGGAAAAATCCCCTTCCCAAACACTGGATGAAATTCCTATGGGAGCAGCCATCCATCCCCTGCTTACACCCTCAGGCCAGACCTACACCTGGTGCAAATATGGGACCGGAGGACGACAGAGACAAGTGATGTGCCCAAGGCCACACAGGCAAGACATCGGTGGCAGAGATGCCCTCTAGACCCCAAAATGGGCGAGATGAAGCTTTTCTCTCCATCGAGGCAGGGTTGCTGGTGCATTTGTGTCGAGCATCCCTTGGGGACTGGGCACAACGCAGCCAGCCAGCTGGGGCAAGGGATGTGGCTCAGCCCTTCTCCGGGATGGTTTTGTTTCTGCCAAAGTTAATTTAGGTTTCTGGACAGTTGCTATCTGGGTGGGGAGGGGGATCAGGGAGCTGATGTCTGAGTGGGACCCACTCTGGGGGACAAGGGGATGGGAGATGGGGAGGTTCTCTGGTCCCATTCCTTGTGGGTAGAAACCAGATGATGGCTATAAAAGAAAAGGGTTTTTTTTTTCCTTTTTTTCTTAACATACATTTCTGTGTATTTCTATGCATAGATTTGCATGCATTAGCTGGCAAACGCCTCTGCAGCTGGTGCATGAGCAGAGCGGTTGGGGAAGAGGTGGCAGCGAGGGGGTGGTTGCCTGTGTGCGACCCTTAAAAAATTAATCCCTCTGCCCGCAGCCTTCGCACACACACACTGGCCGTGGAGCCAGCGAAGCCCCCAGCCAGGCCACCTTCCCATTCTGCACGTCCCTTGTCCTCGGGCGATGCATGGGACACGCACGTTGCCGGGACAGGGCTCCGAGCTGCATCCCTGCCCTGGGATGTGGAGGGACCACTGCAGGACCATCCATCCCCACCGACCCAGGTCCCTTCTGCCCCTCGCAGCGGGTGCGAGGGTGGCTTTGTCCTCCCGGCTCCTGGGTGGTCCCCCCCCAGCATCGGCGAGTGAAAAGGTTTCTCTGAATCGCTGCGTTGCTTTATAGCAATAACTGCGGGGAGTTATTCTCCCCAGAATTAAGTCCATGACCGGTGGAAGGGCGTTAAGGTAGTGCTTCGCAGCTCCAATTATCTTGGCCCCTCAGAACAAAAAAGCAGATTGTGTTGCCGGACAAAAGGCGTTTTCTATGTAACTTCTTGTCTCGAAGCATTCATAGTGTGTAATGCCGATATAAATACCCGAGAGCTAGGCTATCTTACTTGTGGGCAAACCTCCCATTCAAAATAACTGTTTGCTGGGGAATTGTATTCGGGGGGGGGAGCCAAAAGCGGATTCAGTGTTACAGGCCTGGCTGGATGCACCATCTTTAAGGTATGAGCTGGATAAAATCCTTGCTGGCACCAGGGTGGGGAGGAGAGGAGGGGTGCGAGGCTGGGCCGAGGAGATGGGATGCGCAGAGAGGCTTGTGCAATGATCAGGGACTCTGCCAGCCCCTGTTCCCGCAGCTTTTCCTCCCTTTCTCCCTATTTCTAAAGCAAAAAGCAGTGATGCATCACATACTGCTAAACACCTGGACCCCCAAATTCCATACCCCACTCCTGACCCTGGGACACTGGTGGCCAAGGACCACCCGCCACGCGAGAGTGATGCCTCCATCCCCCTGGTTACCCCGTCATCTCATTCGGATGGCAGTGCCATCCCCAGAGGAGGTCGCAGGGAACAGCTCAGTGACAGTCAGAAGCTAAAAAACTCCAGGAAGTTATCGCACTGCTCTGTGCCTCAGTTTCCCCGCTTGAGCTCTGGGCTGTATTTCAGGGCTCGGAGTTGCTCTGTGGGAAGCCAAAACCCACTGCCCGTACAGCATCCTCCACCACCACCCCACCACTAGCTGGGACGAACTGGGAGGGTGAATTCCTTGGGGAGCAGTGGAGCTCTGCAGGGGGAAATCATAGTTTGGAAAGCACTTGCGGGATTATTAACCCCTACGCTCCCAAATTTCTATGAGAAATGAGCTCATAGCTCTGAACGGAGTAAGCAAAGGAAACAAATCTGCTTTTCTTCATTTGGGCTTTTTGCTTTGCCTCCATGCAGAAATCAGGCAGATTCATGCCCGCAGCGGGTGCGCTGGCGTCCCTTTGGGTTACCCTGTTAATTGGTTTGGCTTTATTCCTGTATTCCCCTGGTGACGCAGACCTTGGCCAGGACCATGGCCCTACGGGGTGAGCGTATAGCTACATGTACATCTGTACGTGCATCTGGCAAGAGAAGCAGCAGAGGAGGACACAGCTGCATTTTAAGAGAGCTGATGCCAGGCATCATCTGCCCTGCAACCCAGCACTGGCATCATCAGCCATCACTATTTGGGGACAGGGGGGGGCTTGTCTTGTCACTTCGTCCCCACCATGAGTTTGCTCACACCGAATGGATGTGCTGGAACACAGTTGAGGACAGGTGGAAGGATGGGGACGGGTGGCACCCAGCATCCTGCAGGAAACAGCTCCAGGGAGGTGACAGCAGAGACCACGCTGTCATCCGTGCAAGGCCATCAAGGCATCAAAGGCTGGGGGGACAGTTGGGCTGGCAAAGACTGTAGTTCCTATAGCTGATGGCTTCCCAAAACTGCGGTGGTTGGCTTCACCTTGAGCCACCTCTCCATGCTGAGGGACATGGCCAGAGTATCTTCTGCACCCAAAGCCAAGCCAAGGCTCCCCGTCTCTGTCTTTTTGCCCCAAAAGCTCTTATTATGTCTCAGCCATCACTGCAAACCCAACTTGGTTGGCCAAAGGAGGCACCGACATTTTTGTTAGTCTGGTTTCCTAAAATAAAAGAAATATGTTTGACCACATCGCCTTGTCTATTGGTCCCTGTCAAAGCCCATGAACCTGGTGGGCAATGTCCACCAGCTTGCCAGGAGGTGGTGGTCCATCTATTTTCTCCAGGAGACCTGATGCTCGTATGACACCCAGGAAAAGAGGAAGAGGGGACATGAGGATGGTCAAGATATTGCCACGGAGGAGTCTATAGGGACAAGGGAAGGGAGTAAGATGTTTCATACATTTCTCATTCACATTCCCATTTTATAGACATATAAGTCTAACTCATTAAAAAACCCCAGCCAACCCCAAATCTGTTGATGACTGGGTTTCCTTAAGCCCATTCACAGGCAATTAATTTCTCACCTGCAATGCCAACGTAGGGCTTGGGCTGCCTTGACCACAGCTGTCCCATCCCGTGAGGTCTCCAGCCTGCTCTGGAGCCCTCCCATAACACATCCACCGTGTTATCCCATTTCCCACCAGCTTCCAGGGAAACTAGATCTGCAGCTGGATGTTATGGCTATTTAGGCTGCTTTCTTGGGGAAATAAAACCCACATGTTTATTGCTGTCTATCGGGTGTCTTCTACTCTGTTTCTCCCCAAGTAGCTTTTTTTTTTTCATGCTTGAAAAGTTTCATTGGTATTTGACAGTAGAGAAAAGGTCTCAAAGACCGTGTGTTGGCCAATGCTGTGTCCAAAGTGGGCTCTCGCTGCCCCATGGTGTCCATCATTGGGTTTAACATCAGGAAAACCCTTTTCTAACAGCATCAAGAGAGAAAACCACCTTGAGAAAAAAGAAACTGGAAATGTATGGGCAGAAAAAGGCAGGGACAGGCAGAAAGAGGTAAACTGGGGTAGGACTTGGAATTAACTTCCTGGAGAGGTTGGAGGGCAAAGCCCATCAAGAAGAGGATGCAGAGGCTCAGGCAAACTGGTTGTCCAAGATCAGCAGTCAGGTAAGGGATTTGATGTTGCTTGGACCCCCCCTTGGGTGCCCATGCCCTGGGAGCATCCCAGGAATGCCACAGGAGAGTAGCAGCAACTGCACGAGGTTTGGCAGATTCGGGCTTGCTTGTGGAAGTTGGCCCATTTTTGGTGGCTGCCTCTCTTTTCATGTTTCAAGCCTCCCTTTGAACAAAAGGCAAGTTAGCTGGAAATGGTTTCCATGAGATACGGAGGAATTTTGCTGCAGACTGTGACACCTGGACCGGTCCTATATCCATCACTTCCATGGGGTTTTGAGCCATTTTCCTGTCCGTTGCTCACCACCGTTGGCTTTGCAGGACTGAGCCAAGTTTCTGTCTAAGGGACTCCGCGTCTGGTGTTACCATCTCCAAAGTGCTATGGGATGAGGGACACAGCAGCCCGTGCACCATTCAGAATCTGGCCAGGGTGACCAAGAAACAGCCTTCTAGAAGTGACTTTGCTCCTCAAACCATGCAAAATGTGCTGGTTTCAGTCTAATGCTCTTGGGTCCCCATGGGTTTGGCTTTACCTGTGCATCACCCAGAGATGGGGAAGCACTGTCTCCTCATGCTCAACCCACTGCGTTTCTTTGTGTCATGACCATGTTTGTTCTGAGGATGGAGGGGTGTAGAGGTCTATGGGCTTGGATTTATCTCCACTAAGGGGGAGATTTTGGAGGCCCACATTCCCTTCCCTGGCATTAGGAATAAAGTAAAGGGCAGAGTGAGTCTTCAGGGCACGTTGTTGTGTGACTGAGCTGAGAGGAGGGCTCAGCTCCAGAGCCTGAGAGCTCCTGGGACCAGTGCCTCCAGCTTGGACATGTGAATGGTGGCCGTTTGCTCTGAAGATGCCCCTCAGCAGTTTTCGAGCTAGTGCAGCGTGCGGGGGATGTGAAACCCGGGCTAAATCAGAGAGGGGAAGGGGAAATGCCTTGATACATCATCTCAGCAGATGATGGAGATTGCTGCTGCTGGAGGGTCGTTGAAGCCATGGGTGGAAGGGAGACTCAAAGGTGAGGATGGCTGTGGTTCACAGCAAAATCAGTTAACACCAGTAGTTTTAGTAGGGATTAAGCCGTGTGCTTCATTAGTAGCAATCAGGGCTACTGTTTGGGAGCAGGTTACCTCCAACATTATTACACTGTTGCCCCAAGCACCAGGCGTGAAGCAGAGCCCGGTCCAGCATTGGAGTCAGTTGCCCAGAGAGCTGTGACATCTCCAGAACATGGTTTTGTGGGCATGGATGATGCTTGGACTCGATGATCTTGAAGGTCTTTTCCAACCTAAATGATTCTATGATTCTAGGATCTCCATCCTTGAAAGCTTTCAAGACCCAACTGGGTAAAGTCCTGCACAACTTGGTCTGATCCCATCGGTCACCGTGCTTTGGGTGAGGGGTTGCACTAGGGACCACCTGAGGTCTCTTCCCACCTGAGTTGTCCTGTAACACTGTGACCTGAGTGATCTCTGATCTTGTCTTATCTGTCCCTGGGTTTGGAGGCTCTTCTTGTTTCCACGATAGCTGGAAGGTTTCATCAGAGCAAAGAGCCATCACCCCGGCTGTGTCCTGGCAGCTGGGACACTACTGCAGGGTTTGGAGGAGGTCCTGGAGGTCCTGGTCTGGCAAGAACCCAGACCCATGGGTGGTGCTTCCTAAATAACTAAAATTTTACTCCCACTCCAGCATTTTTTAAATTTGTGTGAAATGTTCAATTTCCTGTCACAGCCATTTTATCAGAACAGTTTGGAAGCAAATTATATTATTTTTAAGCTAAAAAAAGTCCATTTAATTTTGGTAGTATGACTGCTTCAGAGACTTATTTTTAGAAATTTGTTTTGAACAAATCACTAAACTTGGAAAAAAACAGTTTTTCATTAGAAGTTGCTTTTTTTTTTTTTTTTTTTTCTGGGACCAGGGCAAATATTTGCAGTCCTACAGTCCTATAACTGAGGCACCCATAATCAGAGAGATTGCAGATGGAACCCATGAGCCTTTGGTGGTTGAACCTCTGCCATCCATAACGTCGGGTTTTTTCCAGGGAACGCAAACCAGAGCTGTGCCCAGAGTTGCCCCCAACACAGCCCATCTCACCCCACTGACTGGAGAAGACACTTTGGTTCCCAACATCAGCTCTGCAATTTGGGTGCCCCATGGTGGGTGATATGACCTGCTCCTGTTTCTCCTGGAGTGGGATCAAAATGCTACAGCTCTCTGAAGGTGCTGGATGGGGCTCCTTCTCCTCCTTTTCCCACAGCGTGTGGGTTTTTGCAGAGACAGTAACCCAGGAACTGCTAGATCCATAGACCCAGCTGGCCCAAAGATAGTCAGTTTGGGCTATATTAGAAAAAGGAGCCCATTTCCTCTGTTTCACCCGTGCTTGTCTGAGATAGTTGCAGCCCAGCCTGGCCCAAGAGTGCTAGGTTTTTCTTATCTTGCAGTAGAAAAGCAAATAATCCTTCCTGCTCTGGTATCTTGGAGAGAAGCATAGCTGCCTTCTCAGCATGAGAAGGTGTTAACTCTGAACACTACTGATGGCATTTCTGCTTGTCATGTGCACTGCAAAATCCTGCACTTTGTGGCAGCAGTTTCCCACTAACGTGTCTTGCCGGAAGGTTTTTCTGATTGCCCGTGAACCACAGTAGCTTCATTTGGAGGTCAGGCGGGTCACATACGAGTGGGAATTAACTGACTGCCCATGCTGAAGTGCTCAGATATGGTCAGACACACAGGCTCCTTCCATGGCCCCTTCGCAGATCACCCGGCAAAGCTTTTAATATGTATAAAAGACAGCTCCTCCTGGCAATAAAAAAACCAGAAAACCAAGTGGAATAAAATCACCAGGGCTCAGTGTTCCTCCAAAAGGGATTCACTGAGCTCTTTTCCAGGCTGCTGCCCAGCAGTGACACTGCCAGTGGGGAGGCAGTACCTGCTGAAGGGACATTTCCAACACTAGATGGTGCAGTGACCCTAGACATGAAGGAGCAAAACTATCTTGCTTTTCTTTAATTCACTCCTTTCTTGCCCTGCATCTTGGTCCCCAAGGGAATTTGGGGCAGAACAGCTCTTTTTCAGCATTCAGGCAGGTTGCCACCTCTTGGTGGATGCTCAGCATCCTGCGGTGGGGACTGTCCCTCAATGAGCTGCCCGGCTGCGGTGGCCGAGGGATTAGGGTCTTGCCTCTGGGGGACATCACCCATCCCAGGAGGTGAAGCAGGGATCAGGGGGATCAGACTCTGGGTCATTTCCTTGTTGCCTTAACACGTGTGTTTTTTCCTCGGCTGCACAAAGGCGGAAGGTCAAAGGCTGGGGATTAAAAGGTGACGGATGGACATCTGCGGCTGAAACACGGAGCGGTCGTGCCTGGGTGTCCGGCGGTGGCGGCGGCCGTCCTGCTTTATGGACAAATTGGCTGCAAGGAAATGGGGGGGCAGTTTCTCCAGGGCTAAGGGGAATCCTTGGATCTTGCATTGGAAGCCGCTGGGCTGGCACAGGACATGGCCATGCTGGCTTGTCCCTACCTGCCGTAGGTGTTCTGAACATGCAGAGCAAAGGGGAAAGCACTTTTGCACGTTCCTCTTTCTCTGACATATTTCCCATCTCTCATCCACGTGGGACATCTGTGTTTGGACCTAATGGGACAGATTTAGCCAGCAAAATGCTTTTTCCTTAGTGATATGAGAGGACACACGTGCTGTGGTCCCTCAGCCCTGGTGGTGTCTGTAGCAAATACCTTCTTCAGCAGGTGAGCAGGAGCCTCCAGGATGGAGCTCCCTGCAAGTTGGTGCCTCAGTTTTCCTCTGATTATGAAAGCTATAAGCAGACACCCCAGCTCTCCGGAGGTACTGTGAGATTCTGGACATGCTGAGAAAGTGCTTGGAGCTCCCTGGGGTATTATTACAAGGCTACTTCTATATTAAGAATGGTTGATGTCTTACTTGTGTGTCTTTCCTTCTTGTCTCATGGCTGCTGTGCCACCTGTGGGCTGTATCTCACCTGGCTGGTATCTCTATGGCATGATGTGCTGATGTGAATTAGAGGAGAGCCTTTACATCAGCTTTTTGGGGGGCTGGTGTACCAGGGATGTACCCAGACGTGGTTGGTACCCAGAGACTCTCCTCTCCCTGTGCAGCAGGACAAATGATCGTCATCTCCGTGAGGACGTTAATAGATTTTAATGGGCCTGAGCAGCTTTACACAGTCCACCCACACCTCCTCTCCATGGGCCCATCATCATCACCGTCTTGAAAAGAGCAGGACCAAAACCTGAGTGGTCCCTAGTGGCCCAGTGAAAGCATCATCTTCGCCAGCTTGGAAAGCCCAGGGCCAAAACCCGAGCTGGCCTCAAATCTCATGCAGGGTGAACAGCGACAGCTCTCTTCATCCCATTGGCTCAGTTTTGGATCCCCCCTCCCGGATTTTGGGCCCTTGGCGGCTGTGCCTGTATTCAGCTCCTATTTGTCTTTGACAATCGGTGGAGTTCTACAGCTCAGGTGGGCTCTTTGGTCCTTGGAAGTGCTTGGACACAAGAAAGTGTCCAGCTCCCAACTGAGGCAGCTCAAACTCCTGCTCTTTGATGGGTGGATCTGGGCATCAACGTGGCTTTGAGCAGGGGGTAATTGTAGGAGCAGATCAAGGAGCAATCAATCAAGTGCAGGACCTTATGCCCGTGTCCCACACCGTCCCTATGCTGTGGGTCTGTCCTTGCAGATGGACCCAAACTGAGCCCCAAGACCACATGCCTTCAACCCTCAGCCAAGAAGACAATCCACCAGACCCTACGGGAGATGGAGCTGCTTTTTCCTCCTCAAGCTGGACCTCCCCGTGAAGGCAGATGAGGGTCTGGCTTCTCTGTCCTGGCCCCACCACCCAAAACCTTCCTCTGGGGTCAAGGCACATGTTTGGGCCACCAGACCTTGCAAGGTTCTTCAGCAAGCTGGGGTGCAAAGCCTGAGGCAGGGGAAGCCATGCCATAGCCCCGGGCGGTGGGAACTTGGGCGTTCGCCTTAATTGAGGGCTTCAAAAGTCACTCCCAGTGCTGGGAAGGTGGCTTAGCTCAGTAATGACCAAATTCTCAAATACCTGAGGCTTGAGTCACGGCTCGAGGAGGAAACATGCATAAACAAGCAGCAAGCCAGGAAACTCCACCGCTGCGATGGACAAAGGTAAAAGTCAGTGGCTTGGTATGCCTGCGCGATAGCAACAAAAACCCAAGGCAGCAGGTTTTAGCTGATAATCGCAGCACCCGGGGCTGTGCTCGCGCGAGCGAAGCGAGGGCAGATTTAGGCAGCGCGGCTGAGGAACACCCAGGCTGCCGGAGCTGCACCACCGGTCGGGGTGGTGGGTGAAATCACAGCGCTCCCCTGGGATTTCTGATTGGGGAGGGGGATAAAAACAAAGTTCATCCCCTGGGAGGTCAGCGGAGTGGGGAAACTGAGGCAGGGAGCATGCGGGAGGTGATAGCTCATGTTTCTGAGCCCTCGGCGTGACCCCAGTTTCTCTTCACTCTGCCAGACCAGCGCAGAAAATAAACAGCCCCAAATCTCAGCTGTCAGGGCTGGATCCCAGCGGGGCTTTTCGTATCCCACCCCTCTGAATTCCCCCTCCAGCCTGAGGCGTGAAGGCAAAGAAATTTCTCCCAGGGAAGGTCAGGCATCACCCCAGGAGCTTCCAGCCCATGTTCAGGCTTGGCTGCAAGTCCTGAGGATGGAGGTCCTTCTGGCTCTTTTCTGCCTCAGTTTCCCCTTAAGCAAAATGAGACCTATCAAACTCCTCCCACAGGGATGCTCTGAACATAGTTACACATTCTGAATTATTCTCTACTGAGTATCCAGCCAGCAAAGAGAGAGAAAATCAATTTGGGGTTGGGAGGTGGATAGAGGAGACCTGGTGCACCTGGGGAGAATGGAGAACTGGTGAAAATTGATCCTTACTGGTGCCCAGTGGCTCTGGGGCAAAGCGGGGACAACCCTGCGGTGTGGGGTGAAGCTGAACCACGTCCTGCTTTTCCATCCCTCATCGATGCTGGGGGCCTTATCTCATGGTATCAAGCCCTGAGGAGGCAGAATCGCTTCGTTCAGGGCGCCTGGCTGGCCGGTAAACAGCCGAGGAGCGATGGGCGTGCGCTGAGTTTGCCTTCCTGGCTGGAACGCCGCTTATCGCTCTCCCGGCATTTCCCATTTTTTCTGGTGTAGCACTTGAAGGACAAGAGAGACATTGTCACTGTTCCTCGAGCTACCAGGTGGGGGCACGGGGGGGGGGAAAAACACCCTTCTCGGCCTCTCTCTGCCTGCGCCTCAGTCTCTATAAATCAAGTGGATTTGTGCGGCTCCCCGGTCAAGTATGGGCATTAGCGCTGTGATGCGAAGTCATTTCAGTAATGTGCACCCAGGAATGCGCCTTATCTGATTTCCCTCCTGGATTTTCTTTTTCCCAGTCCTGCAAACCAAGGCTGAGGTTCCCCCTCCCCGGGCTCACAGACCGAGGTGTCCTGGGAGAGCATCGGTAAGATGCCAGTGGGATTCACCGGAGCCTTCTTGGTGAGCACGGACCCATCCCACGTTGCTCAGGGAAGGGAATGAGGCGATGACAGCCCCCCCTTGAGCAGCTGCAATTTGGGGGTCGAAAATTCAACCCCTCCTCTTTGCGCTGCCGGGCGAGGCAAGGATGGAAAAATTGCCCTGGGAGCTCAAATATAACCTAGGCATGTGTACAAATCACCCCACAAATAGATTCCCCTCCGGATTATTGCAGATGGGGAGCTTTCCGTGCTGGATTTCTTTTGGAAAAAGAGCTTTTCCTTTACCGGAGCGGGAGGGGGCCGGCAGCCGGGGGAAACACGCCTGGAATGTGGCAAGCCTGTTCTCCTGCTTGTTTGTGTAAACGAGTTAGGTCTATTCCCTTCCTCTCAAAGTGCACGTTTTTAAGCCTCCTTGCAAAGCAAATTTACTTTGAGAGCACATGGATGCCAGCACGGGGGGCGGGGCATGGTGGTTGGTGATGATAATAGTTAATAATATTAATTATTGAGAATAATAAAAGCTCTTTCCTCCCCCAGAAGTGATGGGTGGTGAACAAGGGTTCCGTCCAACACTGTCCACCACTTTCATGTCCGTATCTCTTCTCACTTGTCTCCTATGAGACCATCTGGCCATCCCCAGCTGGGAATTTCTTGACGAGATGGTTTTCCATGAGGAAAAGCTCAGGTGTCCACAGCTGACCCTTTTTGCATGTCCAGGATGCAGTGAAGAGCCCCTCAGCTCCTGAGAAGCCACAGCAAGAAACTCTAGAGGAGACCACAGAGCAACTGATAATTCACTATAAAACCCAGAGATGTGGATGGACCCTGAAGGCTGGTGGGTGGCAATGTCCCTGATGGGCGAAGGACTTGATCAGCTCCAGAAGGACACTCAGCCTGGCCCTGCTGCTATCCCGGGAAGAGAATCTTTTATACCCACCCCGATGCAAAGCTTTGAGAGGTCCCTATGAGGCAGTTCAGAGGACGAAGCTCAGTTTTTTTGGCCTGAGAAAGTCACTATCACCCCCTCCACTGCCACCTTCAGTTATATCTTAGAGCAGTTATTGGCAGCAATATAATAATAATAATAATAATAATAATAATAATGACAATTATGATGGTGATGATCTGTGGTCAGTTACAATATCACTGGAAATTTCAGATGCCAGCAAGTGCCTGGGGAATAAGCCCCTCTCTAAGTGATGTGCAAAGACCCCAAAATGTCCCCTCCCGCTCACCACCGCAGGCACCAGGAGGGAGGCAAATTTTCAGGGTTTTATCCACTAAACCAGACCCTGGAGCAAGGGATTGGGTTTTCCAGAGTGATTCTAGGTATGGCAAGCAGCTGTGGGCTGCCCGTGCTCCTCAGCTACCTCCCATACGTGACCAGACGTTTCAGATAAAATCCATGGACATCCTCAATGTCTCACGTTTCTCCCAAGCCAGGCAGCCAGCTGTATTTTTCCTCCTTTCCCTGTCATACCTGGCTGTCAAACTGGCTTGTTGCTGTTGGGCAGGCTGGCAAACAGCCTTGGCATCACCTTATCACGTCCTCCCAAACAGCGTTTTAGCTGAAGCTGTGCAGGTGAAGACAGGCATGTGGAAAGGCACGTCTCCAAAGGATGCAAGGTTGGGGATTTATCCTATATGTACAGGTAGGGAAACTGAGGCACTGAGACAGCCAAAGGCAGCTTGCCTGTGGCAGTTTGAGGTAGCAGCCCCATCTCGCGTGTCCAAACCCCATGAACCGCCCGTGCACATTTTCCATGGCCAAGTTCACCCTGATTTCACCCTGGGCATGGAATGAGCACAGAGGTCACCTTCTCCTCCTCTCCCTTTGGGTCCTGCAGATTTCCTTGGCTCCAGACTCTGCTTACAGGCTCATCAGCTTTGCTGCCTGTTAACATATGGCTTTTCCTACTTGAATGCATCTTTTGATGCCATTTAGAAAATTCCTCCCGGTAACCACCTTGCTGATAGGATGTCTCAGCAGCCCTGGCCAGGATGGCCGTCCCTCTGGGTGCCAACACGTCGTGTCCCAGGATGGAGCCAGTGTGGCTCCTTGGGCACATCTGTGGTGGCCTGGGCCAAGAGGTCTGGTGGTCAGTAGGGCTGAGAGGCCAATGGGACATGTTGGGACCTCTTCGGCAAAGCCAGTTGGGAGCATCCCCACCTTTCCTCCCTGAAAAAAGGTGACCTGTGGCACTTAAGACTTCCTGAGGAAAGGGGGCACAAAGAGACTGAGGGCTGGGTATTTGGGAATATTGCTGATTTTGTGAGGAAAGGTTGAATTCTGACATGTTCCCCTTCAGTGGCCCAAATCCCAAAGATATCGGTGGGCTGAAGATGCCAGAGAGGCACTTCGTGGCAGCTGCATTTGGTGTGCAGGACAATCTCCCAGGCTGCCCAAATAATCTGTTTATTTTAGCAAATGGGGAATAATCCTCCTTTTCTCCCCTGCCATCTCTTGCCAGGAGCTGTTTTCCAGGCCATCGGCTCCCTCTCAGAGCAGTTGGGATTTTGCTGCTTGATAAAACGGGACTCTTCACCCCACGCTGTCATCTCTGCAAAGCCCGGGAGCTTTGTCCAACGTGTCTGTCACCATGGCTGAGCCTTAACAAAGCTATTTCAGCGCGGTAGGTGCTTCAGCTCCTGTGTGTCAGCCCAGCTAAGGGCAGAAAACTTGCTCCAGGGGTCTGTGGGTGCTGCCAGGGGACAGCCAGGGAGACCGGGACACCCGTTTTGTATCAACCCCTTTGGTTATGAATGGGGTAGACCCCAGGACTTGCAATGCTACCACCACCATCCGAAATAATCGCTGTGTTATAGGGCTGTAGACCAGGATCCAGGGCTAGGTGCTACACAGTGGGGAGTGAGTGTCTGCTGCAGTCTTGGGGTCCTTCTTAACCCTGTGTTTGGGGTATTTGAAGGTGTAAAGCCTGCTGGGATAATGTTGGTGGACCAAGCATGCAGGAGGGATTGAAATTGCTCTCCAGTTCATACTGGGTGTGTACCCTGGAGGGACTTGTCCCCAAACCATGCCTGGCTTCAAGACCGGGATGGCATTGATCTGTTGAGCCCAGGGTGTCCTCTCGCCTCAGCCTGATCCAACAATTTGTCAGGGGACGAGATCTTCCTGGGGTGACTTTGCAGGAGCAATGCATGGGTGCTTTTGATATGTACAGGGACATGGTGAGGAGCTGTGGCCTTTCTAGATGGGCTGGGGAGCTCTGCTCGTGCCAAAGCACGTTACCCACCTACCCATCTGGCTGGTTATTTCTGAATAAGCAACGCTTTTTTCAGCTGTACCTGGGGTGCAGCCTTCTCACAGCCTGAAATCTCCCAAAATGTTGAATCTACTCCTGTTACACAGTGAGATGTAGTTGAGAGGGTCCCCTGAGTAAGGGGTAGCGTGTGTCCCAAAACAAGCATTGACCCACATCCCACCCCATCCTTCTCCTCCACCCACCAGCCTGCTCCACCTTATTCCCTGGTATTGACTTAGTCAACCTTGGGGTTGACAAATCTTTATTTCCAAACCCAAAATGCTTCCATGCATGCTGGATTGTTTTATTTAATTTTGTCTTTTTACCATTCAGCAGTTTTAAAATGAAAATGGCTGAATGCAAACACTAGAGAAATCTTCCTGAACCAACACAAGGTCCATCTTACAGCCTCCCTGCATGCATCTTCTCTGCTCCAGGGTGCATCCACTGAGGAACAGATTCATCCCCTAAGATGGAAACAAATCTTCTCCCTGGCCATGGTCAATGGAGAGAGGGACCTCTGACTTCCCTCCTGGAGATGTTCCCATTTGGGCAACTGCCACGGTCAACAGAGAGAGGCACCTTCCCAAGGCAACTCTTCCCACCGAGTCTCTGGCTTCCCTCTTGGAGATGTTCCCATCTTGGATAATGGCATTCCCAACCAACATGGTCTTTTAAGACCTTGAACTACACTGGATTGGCTAATTCTAGGTTGAGACATTAGACCCTTTTTCTCATGCAACCTTTGGTTTCTCCGCTGGAATTCCCTGGGGAGATACTGCCATCGGTTTGAATGGACCCCTGTCCACTCCAGTCCTTTCCAACCCCCAAACGTGGTGTTAAAAGCTGCGAAGCGTGTCTTGCTTTTTGTTCCGTGTTGGGACACGTCTGAGGCATTAAGCTCTGAATGCCATGTGAAGATCGGGAACATTTTTGTGGCAAGCTGCCATCTTCCCCTGGATCGTTTTCCTCTTGAGTGACAAACCCGGCTCTGAAATGCTTCTAATGCTTTGCAGTGCTGTGGCTTCTCTCGTGTGATCGTCTCCGAGCACAGTACAGACATTATCTAATTACGGCCCTCCCTGAAGCAAAATGGGGCAATTCCTGGCATTTTCAGCGTGCTTGTGTTTGTATCATATGGAGTCAATCCAGGCAGACAGATAATCCCAAACACTGGTGATGCTTGAGTCTACCTCTTTGCAGGCTGCTGCCTCTTTGGATGATGGTCAGAAAGGAAATTTGAAAGCGGGGCAGAAGTTTTCAACATGTCTTTGCTCAGGAGCTCAGGTCATTGTGGAAAAAGTCCTTCAGATTGAATTCTCTGAGGTTTAGGTGCCTGAACGAAGCCCAGCATCTCCACTGGTTTCAGTGGGAGCTCAGACACCAGGTGCCTACGAAGGTATCTACTGTGGGCACCTCAATTTGGATGTCTTAATTTGTCAGCTGACCTTCATCCCTAATGTTAGATGGGATGAATCCCACCTCAGCTGCAACTAGTAGTGGTGGGACCACACTTCAGGTCCTCACTAGAACATCTGTGCTCATTTTCTTCTTGCACAGATACAGCCCGGCCACGTGGGCTCTGTGTGGGGTGGAAAATGTTACACCAGCTGTGTGGTCTGGGGTTATTTTTATTAGTCTTTGACTCGATGGGTGAATTGCAAGCCCACTCCTGGAGCTGTTGAGCAACATGGTTATTTAGACTTGAAACCAAGAGTTGATTTTTTCCCCTTTATTTCTTCCCCACCCCTTTTGGCCAATACACTTGGATGATTTACTGATGCAGATCTGCTGGATTAAGTAATTGATTTGATGCCTCTTGAGTGCCAAGAAAGAAATACTCCGCATTAAAAAATTAAAAAATGTGCCAACAAATCCAGCCTTAAGTACTATTTAAAGGCTTTTGAAAAGGCTGGCTTGACACCGGCAGGGCCACCCAGGCTCCTGTTCCTGTGTCCCCTGCCCCAGTGCCTTGGGAGGATCCTCTACAAGGATGAGAATGGGTGTTTATTCCCATCCCTTTCAGGGGCCAGTGGGTTGCGTGGGGTGCATAGGCACCTTCCAGCTTGAACAGGGCGGGAAATAATTATAATAGTAGAAATTTTCCCATTCCTCAGCAAGGTGAGCTCCAGGGCATCAAGGAAAGAGCAAAGAGCAGCTCTATGGGAGGATGACTGATGGACAGATCAGCCCTTCCTGAGGTCAGAGATCTAAGTTCAAGCCTCTTTCTACTCTCTGCCTTGCCCTTATCATAAACTCTTTAAGGAAGGGAGCGATTTGATAGTGCAAGTACTTAAGTACTCATTAGGTATGAGTTACGTACTCATACCAGTACTCACGGATACGAATTACTCTTGGGATGGACATTTCTCCTTTGCTTTTAATTAGAAATTCTGGGACAAAAGAATATTTCCTGGCAAGTTTGGTATGAACTGAGATTTTCCTAGGGAAGCTCTATTACTTTATGAAATGAAGAACATTCAAAAAATCGTCCGAAACACAACCTCACGCTCAGCTGCTCTCTGAATAGCATTTTTGGTGGCCTAAACTGGGTGATAATCCTTCCCGGTAAGCCCAAGTGGAATAAACTAGCAAAGGGTAGTACAAAAATATTGCGAAAAAGCCTTTGTCCCTTCTGGATCTCTGCAAATAAAGGTTTGATTTAGCCCATGGCAGAAATATTTCAGTGAGTACCTTTGGTGGGGGCTTCAGGGGGGTAAAATTAATTGCAGACAAGAAGTGAAATGGGGTTAGGAACCTCTTCCAAAGAGACTTTAAAAGGTAGCAGAAGATGGAGTGAAGTATTTCAGCTGTGAAAACAATTGCTGATAAATTTGGTTACTGCATGGCAGCCCTCTCTGAAATATGGTCAAGATAAGGCCGAGAAATTCTGGGGTTGTTTTAACCATTGGTGCTAAATTGCTGCATGTTGGACCTAATTCTGCAGTTGAAAAATAGCAGCTGGTTTTAGGTGCATCACCAAACCTGAGCTTAGCAACCTCTCCCAAGGCAAGTCCAAATGAAAGCATCCCAAAAGCCCCAAACAGGGATAAAAAATTCATGCCTCCACTCAGAAACATAAGGTTTGATCATTCTGGGCCCCAGTTTCCCACTTGCAAAAAGTGCCAGGAGCGGTTTCAAAGCTTCTCAGTTATTCTGAACTGCAAAATAAACACCACTGGTTTAGGGAGAACCTCAGTAGGGCTGTCTACCCACTAATTTTTTTTCAGTGTTTTTTTCCACAGTTTTTTTTCTGGGAAATATGGTTGCAGCATTGCCAACCGCTGTGTGATTCTTGGGGTTCCTGGTATTTCTCCTCTTGCTGTGCCAGCTTCTGGGCTCCTGAAATTCTGGAGAAATCACGACTTTCCTTTTGAGAAACCAGCAGCTTTTAGCTCATAAAGAAGCATGGCAGACCTTGAAAAAGCTGGACGTTACAAATTCAAAGTTGACTGAAAGAAAAGGGCTGCCTCCAAAGTCTAGATGGCTAAAACGATTACACATGTTTGAAATCCTCACTGTTCCCAACCCACTCATCCCTCTTGGGGCTCCCTTGCTTGTCAGCTGCTGAATATTTGAGTTGCCGGCCCTGTGCTGCTATGAGATGGGTAAGACCTGGCAACTGAAGATGATAATTACTAAAAAATTATCCACCACCAGGAAAAGAAAAAAAAAAAAAAACAAACAAAAAAAAAAGGGGAAAAGAATGGTGTGACTGGGGCTTCGAGCTTGTGTTTGGCATGTTTTTAGTTTGGCAGTGTATCTTTGGTTTTTGGGAGAGTCCCTCAGAGAGCTGGTGAGCGCCCTTCATGGTCAGGACTCTAATTAGCCACTTGTCTCTCCCTGCAGGCATCTGGATGGGCTTTCCCAGCACGTTGTGCATCCGTCAGTAGGGCACGGAGGGGAGGCTGGCAGCCTCCGGGCTTCACAGGGTGCAGAATTTGCATCGGCTTAATCGGAGGTAGCGGAGTTGGCCTGTCTCTATTTTTCTCCTTTTTTCCCCTTCTTTGTTTTGCTTCGTGATGGGCTGCTGAATGCATGAAGTGATGTGAATTGGTTTGATTTAATTAATCCGTTTAAAAAATATAGATCTGGTGTTTGTACATTTCCCCTCCATCTCTCTCGACAGATTTTTGGCTCTCCGCTCCGGCAGGCTTGCAAGCCGGCAAACTCCCTCTGCTGGCACGGCTACCTCCCATTTTCTTCTAGCCAGAAATGTATGATATCATCAGACTTTCCCCAACGGTATGATCCTCTTCATGGGAACAACACTGTGCATCGGTTTCCTCGCTTTCTGCACCAGTTGTTGTCGTGCATGTTAGCATCCTGGGGATGCTGCAAGCCCCCATCCCTAACCTGGCAGCAGATGATGGGCAAGCAATGCGGACATCCCCATGGGAGCAGAGCTCTGTCGAGTGGCCACCCTCGGTGCCAGCATGGTTCCCTGATCACTCATCTTAATTTTCCAGGGAGGACACAGGTCAAGCATGAGGGATCTGGGTGTACTTACTCACGAAGCAAATTATTACCCAGGTTGAGTAACTGGCACCTGCCCAAGAGGGAATGAGAGAAACTTTCTGGAGAGATTCTGCCCGTCTAGTGCTGGGACCTTATCAGGGCTGGACTATGTTGAGGAAGGATGTTTATCCATTCAGACACTTTTTGTTGAAGAGATTTCTCCTCCACCAACCAAAAAACCCATACTCGTGTGGAGAGCTTCCTCCTCTGCCGTGGCAAATGTACTTGACGGCGTGTACCTGAAAGCAGCCACTGTGCTAAAGTGTTTGCTTGGCTTCAGAAATGTTAAGAGAGGGAATTTCTCTTTAGGAAGGTCAAAGATATTGGTTTTGTGTTCACGCTGTGCCTGATCCAAAGCTTCTTGAAGTCAACGCAAAGCTATCGTGGACTTTGAATCAGGCTCTGAGCCCACAAACTCATACCTGAGCAGGAAAGAAAAAACAAAAAAAAGACAGCAGATGCCTCCAAATGAAGAAAGATCTTGTTTCCAAAATCCCACCTTGAAAGTCCAGTCATTGGAGGGCTGGTGCTCCTCTCCCTGCTGGGCACCAGCGAGGTTACCCTTCTGCATCTCCAAAGTTTTCCTCTTGAAACCTGCTGAAATCTTGTCCTCTGCTCTACAGGGCAAACACCCATCTTATGCAAAGGTTTATTTTTTTTTGATTCCTTTATTATCTTTTCCACTGATACACAGATGTTTTATCTGTCCCCGTAAAGCTTCAGCAGGTTGTGTTCAAAGTAATGAACGTGTCTTTCTTCTCCAGCACTCCTGGGATGTGAAGCTGGTGCAGTGAAGGTTGGTGCCTGGCCAGGATGGAGGAAAATTCATCTGCTGAAGGGATTTTAAGTCCTTTCTAGGGGGATTCTCCTCTCTTCTGCAACTGCCCTAGACTCATAGAGTAATAATTTGGGTAGGAAGGGACCTCCAGAGGTCATCGGCTCCAACCCATGGTGTGCTTTAAGCCATTAACTTGACCTGTGCCAACTAGCAGGATTTGGGGACAGGATGGTGACTGTTCCCAGCGGGCAGCGTGGATGGGACTGCTCTGCATTTCACGGGAACTCAGTCTTCTATGATCTGAAATCGTTTGAGATTATCATCGATGTGGTTTGGACCCGGGCCAGCCAGGGCTCTCCCAGGCAATCTCCATGAAGCAGGGAGAGGACTGCAGACCCCGGCCTCACCCTAGGAGATAATTTGGATGCAGCCTCCCTCGCTGGAGGGTCCGAGAGCCGGATGGCATGGAGGCAGGCTGGTTTGCTCAGTCCCCGGTTCCCAGATGGATGATATTTGGCTGCCCTAGCACCAAGGATTAGGTGCTATGTTCTTGGTGTCGTGACGTGGGGCTTTTAGGGATAGCATTAGAGCCAACCTGGTGCAGTCAGTGCCTGTGCAGCCTTTGCAAAGAGCCAGTCTTTTCTTGGAGAAAGGTGTTTTCTTGCTCCAGAGTGGAGCCGACGCACAACCAGGGTGACCCTCAGGACCTGGGAGCAAGAGAAGAAGAGACAGGAGCTGGTGGCATCATCCAGAAGATCATGGGAAAGGGTGGGGTTGGTGTATGAAACAGCCTGAGGAGCAGCCAAGCTTGGGAACCGGCTGAGAGCAATGTTGTGCGAACACAACGCGCTGCAAGAGGGCTTTGGGTGGCATTCATGTCGCGTAGGCAACGTCAGAGAAGGACGTAGCCCTGGTGTCGGGGAGGTCTGGGAGCAAACAGGAGGGCACTGGTGAATGGGAGGAAGGAGATGGAAGAGGGCAGGGGGCCAGTCTGGCGAGAGCAGGCAGGGCTGCCCAAAAAACAGCCGTGTCTTGCAAACGGCTGCAATCGCAGAGCAGAGTATTGGCAACACGAAATACGTCAACAGGCAGCGATTAGGGCTGCAGCACGGAGCCCTGCCGACCACCAGAGGAGATGACGTGATGGGGGGACCGGGGCCAGCCTGGGTCTCACTCAACACCTGCCCCAGGGTCGGCACAGCTGGATCTGGGCAGGATTCTCCCCCCCACCTCGGCAGCACGTTTTCCTGAGTGCCCTGGGGACACAGACATGGGCCTGAGGTCCCACCAAGTGCCTCCAAGCTCTCCAAGAGTGAGGAGCAACTTCCTGCTGATGTGGAGATCAAAGGCCGGTTTCGGTTTTGTGAGGGGAGTCCCGACCACAGAGAATGGTTGAGAGAGCAGCGGGCTGCAGCTCGCACCGCGTCCTGGTTTCTGTCCGACTCTGACGGAGGTTGGTCTGACGCTTCCCATTAGAAGATGGTATTTCCAGTTTCTTCGAAAACTTTCAGCACTCGGGATGAAATTTTCCAGGCCCACATCTGCCTATTTGCTGCAGTTGAAAGCTGAGACCGCAATGTTTTGTCCCTCCCAGGAACAGCTGCTGGTTTTGCCGGTGTGAGCTCACACATTTGGGGGCAAGAATTTCTACCCCACTTAGCAATGGTGTTAGCATGAGGATTTTGTCCTCCCGCAAAAGCAAAACAGAAGTGTATTCCTCCAGGGAGAAAACCCCTTGTTTGCGCACGACCAGGAGAAACCAGTTAAAGTGCAGAAGCTAAATCCTGCAATAGTCTATCTTCACTGATAACCCACCAAGCACACAGCCGTTGCCACATCCTGCCCTAGTCCTGAGATGTTGCTGGTCTGTCTTTGAAGCTTTCCGTTTCAGTGACTACCACCGACGGCTCAAGGTAGCCCTTGAGATTAGCAAGGCTTGACAAACTCCACGGAGATACAAATCTTCATCTAGATGGTACCCAGCCCCTGCAGATTATGAGGATATGATTTCTCAAGCTCAGAATAACAGCCTCTATAGCTAACGTCCTTCGGTTGTGCCATTTCTGGACTGAAAGTGGTTTTTCGGTGTGCTGAACAGAGCCAGCTGCAACCACCTCCTTTGCGCAGGTATCACGGGGACTTACCCCTATTTCATTCAGCACTGGGAACCCCTCCAAGACCACATCGCTGCTTGTGCTTCTGAGCCATAATGCCCTTTTTTTCCCTCTTTAAGGGCGGCTGGGATGGAGCAGCTATTCACTGGGTGTGCTGCTCCAGGGGCTGCTCATCTCCTGCTAGATCACTTGCTCACCGGTATCAAACCCCACATTCCTGTGGGCAGCCTGACACCTTGGGCTCTCAAAGGCCAGCAGTGGAAAAGCAAATTTTCCTTCTAGGCATGTTTGAAAGAAGGCATCAGAGAAGAATTTCCAGTGGAAAAATACCAAACTCTTGCACTTGACTGAGAACCAAAATAGATTGCAACAGTGCTTTCCTCTGGGAGGAATTTTCCTACCTGGGGGCGGCAGGGGGGAAAGGGCTTGAACAGACAGGCATGAGGTTAAAAAAAATTGTCAGGTCCTTTCTTTGCACAAGCAAAATGGGAGGTTGGCAGCAGGGCATCTCTCCTGCGTGTGCTGTGCACCAGGGACCGGCGCTGCACCTTGCTTTGGACTTCTTGTTGTGTTTTCCTTGTGCGTTGGCAGAGCTGGATGGATGGTGTCCCATCAGCCAAGGAAGGACTGGAATACATTGTGTTCCACCACGGTATATGTTATACATTCATTTAATTTGCTGCATATGGTTGCTGATTATATATATAATTTCACAGAATCATGGAAGAGTTGAGGTTGGCAGGGATCTTTGGAGATTGTCTAGTCCAAACCTCTGTTCAAGCAGGGCCACTAGAGCAGGTTGCCCAGGATCGTGTCCCCTTGGGTTTTGTATATCTCCAAGGATGGAGGCTCCACAACCTCTCTGGGCAACCCCATCCACTGTTTGACCACCCTCACAGTGAAAAAGTTTTTTCTTACTTTTAAATGGAATCTTTTGTCTTTCAATTTGTGTCCTATTAATTGTTTTATTTTGAAGATCCACCAGGATCTTTGAAATGAGCTCCCTTTCCAGTGCTCTTTCATGTTGATCAGTCTTCTGGCCAAAATTCAAGTCCAAATTCAAGTCCAAATTCAGACTCCAAGTCTCTGGGGACAATGTGCAGACCTGACCCTGCTCTATGGATGGTCCCACCAGAACAGCAAATAACCTCGGCCACCTTTCAAGTACCTTCTAACCACACCTCCCACCACCTAAATATCTCACCAAGCATCATTGCGTCCAACACAGGTGTTGGGACATGGCCTAAAATTGGCTTCCCAGCACTGAGAAGGGGATGGAGGCTCATCCAGTGACTTCCTACTATCCCCTGGGCAGCAGGATCTGGCCCCGCGGCTGACAATGGGCTGCTTGTTGGGCTGAGGCGTTTGGCAGGACCCCGAGGTAAAGGGGAGACTCCCTTTTACTGCTTCTTGCTTAATAACAGGCTTGAGGATATTAATTACCTTAATTAGAGCTGGCCAAACCTGTTTGGCTTGGAGCTGGGAGTTGGTGGGGACCAGCTCTCTCAGCTTTTTTTCTGCTCTCAGGTCTCATGATGTTCCCTGAAGAGCGAGACCTGTCCTATTTCAAACGTAATTAAAAGGCTTTTGAGAGGCTCGTTAGATCCTGCAGCTTTCTGAGCAAGGAGCCCTCTTTTCAGTAAGAGGCTGTGTTGCATAAAATAGCAAGAAAAGTGGCTTTATCTTACTCCCCCCCCACCCCAAATAAAACCAGATGCTTTTAGTAATGCATGGAGGCACGGGGCACCTTCTCAACCATGGGCATAAGGCACCAAGACTGCAAAAAAACTCATTCTTGGGATTGTAAATCCCCTTTGGAAATGTGGAGGGTGGGTTTGCAGATGAAGAACCTGGGCCAGTCGTGAGGCTGGAGGTGACTCAGCCCCCTGCTTGCCTAGCAGCGTGAGCAAAACCTCCTGCCTCAGTTTCCCAGCTGCAAAATGTACCACGTCTTGTCCAGTCATCACTTTTACTGGCACATAGGTAATATTTGTCTGGGGCCTGGGGTATCACAAGCAGTAAAGTTTGGTGACTCAGTTGCTCAGAATTTGCCCAGAGAAGTGACTTTGTGGTGAATGCCACATCAATGCAAGGTGGGACATTGGGTTCAGATAGCCATGTGGCTTCTCTCTGGGTTTCCCTGGTTGTTGTCACTCTCCCAGAACGGGTGGTGTTTGCTGATGACCTGTTGTTGTGATTCACCCTTCTTTTCTCCTTTGGCTGAAGGTGCTGAGCTCACCTCAGGTTGACCTCCAAACAGTGATTTATGCGTTGGCGGGTCACACTCTCCTCGTGGCTGAGAGAGGACGTCAGTGTGGTTCAATCTACAATTTGTCTTGCAAGAAAGCAGGGCTGCCTGCGGAAGCACAGTCCTTGCAGTATGTGCAGCATCCCACGAGCTGATGGTATGTCACACCAGGGCTGCTGGTCCCTACCCTTCTCTATAGCCCCAAGAGATGACAGAACCCATGCCAGATACATCCAGTGCTCGCTGTGTTTGAATAATGACCTTGGCTTGCTTTCTCTGTATCCTGTACTATCCCATCTGTGCTCATCAGCTCCAAAGCTTCCATCTCCTCTTGAGAAAGCATGAGGACATGCTGTGGGCCAACCCTTTTTAGCTGGTGTCATGGAGTAGACACTAGCCAGATGTAGGCATCTCAGTGAGGTGGTTGAACTACCAGCTCATCTGCCTGGGGTCCCTCTGTTTTCAGGGGAGAACTTTGTCCAGAAGGATACTTGGAGGTCTTAAGCTGGGGTTTTGCCCTGAGTCACCTCCCAGAGGTACCTGATCATTTTGCAATTCTTCTGAAGGCTCTTAGAGATATTTCTTGTCTGGTTATGGCAGTTGGGATCCATTGTGCCTCACTGTGGTGCTGTGTGTGATCAATACAGCCAAAGCGAGACTTGCCTTAGCCTAAAGAAGAAGTGGCGAAATGTATTGTTTCCCTCCAGTGACTATACAGGGAGCCTGAAGTTCTTCATGAAGCATCTTGAGAAGGTTTGAACCCATATAGGGGTGGCCCTGCGTCAGCACATGATGCTTAGGTTGGCTTTGTGTCATTACTGCCAGAACTAATGGTATAGACCTGGCTGGGTCAGGTGCAGGGCCCAGGGTCCGTTCTCTGGGCAGGTAGGCATGTACGTGATTACTGAGCAAACCTGGCCTTCTTCCTCTTCCAAACTACCAGCTGGAGAGGATCCAGCAGTGCCAGGGTACCCAGACCAGTGACCGAGGTCCCTGCACTATATACAAAGCTGGACTGGTAGAGTGTCTATTATCCTGTTTACTCCTTTCCTCTGCCCAGCGAGGAGAATGTTATCTCCTTTGGTGGAACATCATGCTGTCTATAAAACATAGGTAGAAAATACAGAATACAGTATATAGTTTTGGTCCACATGAAGCAGTGTTTTCAATGAATAAAATAATTGCACTTAGAAATACTTTGGCTGGTGCGGATGATTTTTAGCCATTTAGCCAACTGGCTTTTCCAAGCCAAAGTGACAAAGTGCCCATTCTAATACTCTGCCTCCTCTTTTGCATTTCTTGATGAAGGGTGGACATCCAGAGATACCCTATCCACCAGGTATCGCTATGACACATTGGAGAAAGCAGCCATCACATTTATTATTTTAATCCTGACTCAGTGTTTGAGTATTTAGAAGGTTAGGAGAATTGTGGGCTCTCCTGGTCCTGAGATGTACCTAATTCTTGCATTTGCTGAGTTGAAGAAGAGATTTGAACTGGAGGTCTCATAGGAGTTTTTCAACTTATTTCCATGTGGGTGTCTTGTATTGTGCACAGCACTTCTGTGGCCACCGAATGGGGCAGTTCAGGGAGCCAGTGAATGGAAAACAACACCCCCAACAAAGACTACACTGATTGAGGGACCCCTCAAGGTCCCTTCCAGATACAGCTTAGTGATTCCAGTTCCTGAAATGCCTCTCTTTTTCTTTTTTTTTCTTTTTCTTTTTCTTTTTCTTTTTCTTTTTCTTTTTCTTTTTCTTTTTCTTTTTCTTTTTCTTTTTCTTTTTCTTTTTCTTTTTCTTTTTCTTTTTTCTTTCTTTTTCTCTTTCTCTTTCTCTTTCCTTTCTCTTTCTCTTTCTCTTTTCCTTTCTCTTTAACAAGGCTGCTCTCATTCATGCTTTTGAAACATCAAGTTACAGCCCAGGCTGCAGATTATCTTGTCCACCTATGTGAGAGAGACATTAGTGAATGCAGCACTGCTGTTACTGAAAACCTGTGTACACTGGTGTAAGGATAAAACAGACCATGGAGGTTATGAACCAGAAAGATGGATTTTCACACTAAATGATGTGAGGTCAGGTATCGAGGGGCCTATTCTGTAATGTTAAGGGGTGTAGTATACGTACTCATACAGTACTTATTAATGTAGCTGGATACTAAATATTAGTGTGGTATCACCGTGGACTGCACTTAAAATTTGGGTATGTGTGTTTGTGCTCTGATTTAGAGGTCTATCTCCATATGTTTGTCATCGACATCTTGCATGACCTCAGTGGGCCAACCCAGCTGCAGGCGGTCTGACACGTTAGTTTTACCTTCTCCCTCCTCCTCAATGACATGAACCTGCCCTGTTGGCCAACCGCTCCCTTCCAGCAGACCAGTTATCCTCCACCTTTGCTCTTTGGCATCCCCTGAAGCTGAGCTGCCGACGTGGTCCCAGGCTGTCAGACATCTCCAAGGACGGAGGCTGCAAGTGGGTTTCAGAGGGTCTCACTCCTGCTAGACCTCTTCAAGGCTGGTTTCAGCTCCTCTGTCACACTTTGTCCTTACCACTCAATTAAAGACCCTTCTCCTACATCCCCTTGATTATAAATTTTGCTCAAGCCACCTCTTCATCTCTTCTTTTACAAACTTCCTGAGCCCCTGAGTTGAGAGTTGGCTTCCTAGATCTCAACTCCTGCAGCTCCATCCCCCGGTCCTGGTACTTTAGCAACATCTCTGACCTCTTCCAGGAAATGTGCCCTGTGTTTCGGCTTACCCTAGGAGCAAAAAATTGTTGCTTAAGCAGGTTTCAGGCATCTCAGCCTGTGACCTTTCTGTAACTATTTGAATGAGTGTATTGACTTGTTCTGTGAATTATAAACTCCATTAACTCTTTAGTGACTCCCCAATGCTTGGTGAGAAGGGCTTAGATCCAGCACATATCTAATGTGCCAAAGTCTCTTCAAGCTTATGGGAATGAGGAGCTTAATCCCCATTGCAGATCTGGTTCAAAATACCCTTTTCAGTGGCAAAGGCTGACAGCTGCTGGTTAGAAATTCAGAATTAGCAACTTCATCACCCAGCACTGTAACGTCTTTTTTAAATGCTTTCCTAATTTTCAGTCTATGAGAAATAAATGTACTGTGCCTTTAATCTTGCCCTGCTAAGATTTTCTTCTTTAAAAAAAACACACAACCCAAACCGACTGCACTCCAGCAAACACCTGTATTGCCACTGAAAGGTCTTTTGCTAATATATTTTTCCCCCTGTTCTTCTTGATCACACCTGTCTAGCTTTGGGCAAAATAAAATATTCACATAGCTGCCAGAAGTAAAGTTCTTTCCTGGCTTGAGCTACTGTGTGTAAAGATCTCCAAAGAAATGTCAGATCACTTTATTGAATCCTACTGAAAACTTGCCTGACAGTAACATGCAGAAAGGATCAGGACCTCTCTGTAATTGCCAGTGGGTTGAAAAGAGCGTTTGTTTTGAAGGCTTAAAAATGTTTTTTCTTTTTTTTTTTTTTTTTAATTTTCGTTTTGTGTTGCTATTTGAATGCATTAAAAACTGCAAAGAGCTCTCCGTGCACGCTGCTCATGTAGTTGCATGGATGCATGAACACACAGTGCCTGCACACGGACACATGGGGAGGGCTGGATCTGCAGCTGGATTGCAGCTACCTCTGGGGCAGGAGGCAGAGCCCGCCAGCAGCATGCAGCAGCCAGGGCGCACATTAATATATGCAATTTTTCAGGTGCTCTGAGCTTCACACAGGAGTAAAAAGTACCTTTATGCAGAGGACTTTTGCCCTCCTGAAGCCCTGCGTGTGAGCAGGTCAGAGCTACTTCAGAGAGGCGAATTCCACCCTCTGCACACCGTGTCTTACAGCCCCATCTTCCTGTGAGTGGAAACAAATACCTATTGTAGTGGGGAAAATAATTAGGAGCAGGTGAAAGCATATTTTTAATGATCCTCTGACCAAACTGATATTTAATTTACAATAGGAATATTTGCCTCTCCAAATCCTCACCTGTTGCTCCCAGAAGTTAATTACGGTTTGTCACTCCTGCGTCTGCTGGGTAAAATACATGTTCCTCTGAGCGAGACTCACTGCTAACCTTCGCCTTGGCATCCTGGAAAGCAATTCTTTAATTATTCTTTATTTTTGAAAGGAGTAACCTGGGATTACTCATATGGTTGAGCTCCAGCCTTTGAGATGGGGGAGGCAGCTGGAGCATCACTGGAACCCTCATTTCTATCTGAGCTTCTCAGATAACTTTAATCTGAGCTAACCTGTCTCAAGTAGTCTACCAGACCTCAAAGTCTGGTTTGTAGGAACACTCGAAACCCAGCTATGGGTCTCTCTTTTCCCCAAAGACTGTTGTTCCTGTTAGTCCAAGATGAAGTCTCCATCCTCAGAGACGGAGACTCACTTTGAGGTCTGAGTTTGCCAAACAGCCCACTGCTGCTCAGGCTTCTTCAAATCCTCAGGTGATGCCACATCCAGGGTTTTTCAGATTCAAACCCTGGCCCCAGACTTTCCGATGTCTCTGTTCTTCTGTGGTCATTTCCCTACTAAAAGACAGCCTTGTGTGTCACAGGTCTTGCGGGAAACCTGAAGCCACCAGAGTTAGCAGCTCAGAAAATACACAGAGAAATCTCAGCTCCCTTGGCTTGAACTGAAGTCCAGCAAATTCAGTAAGGATGGTATTCATCTCACCTGCCTTTAGGTGCCCACAAGGTTCATCTGGCACTCTGAGGCAGTCACCTGCATTTCACTTTGTTGCCCATAAAAAGAAATGGGAAACCCTTGAGGAAAGGTTTGGTCTGTGTCAGACAGGAACTGAAGACACATCAGAAAAGTTGCCACCTTGTCTGGATGTTCGAAGTTAAGAGGGTTGGACTATTCCCGAGGTCTTTATCTCCTAACAAAGCTCTTCATCTGTCCCAGGGGGGCCCATTTTTGACAGTGAAGACAGCAACAGGGTTATACTCATGTTCTTGGTGGAGCCAGAATGAATGAGTGGCTGAATCTGGTTTGTATTGCACACACGGACACACACGTTTATCACACCAATTTTGACATTGTTAGCTAGACCTTTGGGGCCCCAATACACCTTTCTGTGTTGCAAAATGAAATAGCCCAAGGCAAAGGGGTTTGCCCAAGGACACAGAAGGACCCAGACCCACAACAGGACAAGACTGAAGAAGAAGAGCTGGTGGAGGAAATACTTTCAGCTTGGAGCCATCGGTAGCAGAATGTGTGGTTGCTGATGGAGGTGATGTTTTCTGTCCAGCTCCTCTAGATGTCTTTTTTCACAGCTGAGGGAATGACCAAATGCTTCCTTGGCTTTGCCAACAGGAGCCCTACAATTAGCCAATATCCTAAGCAAAGCCCTCTCGTAAAACCAGCATGGGGCCCTCCAGGGCTTCATCCCAGGAGTGACTCCATGCAGTGTTAGTGACCAGACACCAGTCAAATGAGCTGATTTAGAACCCATCATATGTTCACATACGGGCTCATTAAGCATCATGTTGCAGGAATTGATTGGGAAAGCTAACATGCCCCACACCTCCCACACCATGCTAGTAACAAAAGGCTGGTTTGGCATTGGCATCCCTCATCTATTGAATTTTTAAAATTTTTTGCAGCTGCAGCTAGGGAAGGGGAGATGGAGGATAACTGAGCAAGCTTCTGGTGGTTGGGAACCTGGAGTTTTCAATGTCCCCCCGTAAGAAAGATCTTTTCCTCTGAGTTTGGGAGCACTGGATGAGAGAAAGTCACATGAATTAGAAGCAGGTGGCTGACCTGAGTGACAAGAATTACAGACCACATCTACCCACCTAAAGCTCATGCTAGTTTTAACAGTCTTGGCAGGGCTGTGGTCCTGCAAAACCCTTTTTGTACCAGCCTTGCAAGAGAGAGGCCAAAAAAAATCTTTATTCAAGGACATCCGATGTCATTGGAGGAGCTGGGAGTACCTGCAACCAGCCAAAGCACTTGTTTGCTCATTCGGGTGGTATGTCCAGCAGGAGCTGCTAGGATTGCTTGGCTGGTAGAGCTTTCTAAAGAGACCTCCTCCTGCACAGCGTCAGTGCCTGGCTGGATCTCATCCACAGAGACACCTGCATTAACACAGACTTCTCCCCGTGCTGCCCGGGAATGCAGACCCAGGGGCGTGCTGATGCACGCAGGATCCCACGCTGACATGCTCTGGTGTGTGCAGGCATCTGTGCTCATGGTGGTGGGGTGTCCTTCTGCACGGAGCTCTGCCACCACCTCTCTGCTCCATATCAACTCATGCAGAGCCTCTGCTGTTAAGTCCGACCCTTGGAAACCCTCTCTTGGGCTCTTGCTTCCTCCTGACAACTGTCCATGAGTGCTTGCACGTCCATGTCCACGCATGCACATGGGTACGGACTTTTTGTGTGTGTGTTTAGTTCCCCATCAGCAAATCTTCCCTGTCTCACTCTTGAGATTGAGAACCGTTTTGGCGATGGGGTGATGGCCTATTCTGCGTATCTTCAGCACCCATCACCACGGGGGCTTCATGTCATGACAGCGAACTCCAGGGCTTTGCAGCTTCACCACTCACTAATCACTGCTAAATAAGAAAAAGGGCAGGAAGGCCGCTGAACTCATAACAAGCATGTTTAAATCAAGGAAAGAAAAATCAGAGGCCAAAAATTAAGGTGCTTTGATCCTTGATTTTATGTCAACAGAGACGAAAGAAGAACACTAAGTCTTTTTACTTTTTACCAGCTGCTGCTTGAAACAAAATAATTGGATAATTAAAAGGCCTTGCCTTATGTCAATTTTATTTAGGTGCCTTGATCCACTGATGGAATGTGTCATTGATAGAAGGTTTAAGAGCTCATTAGAAAAATCCCAGAGATAAACCCAGGGCTCAGCCCCTTCAAAGGGCTGTCAGCTGGGAGGGGAGCAGGGATGCTGTCCCAGAGTGGCCCAGCATAATGGTACCACAAGAGAGAAACTGTGCTGGGCAACAGCTGTAGAAAAACAGGTTATGCCTTTAGCAAAGCCAGGCTGCAGGTGTTGCAAAACACCCCGTGCCCTCCTGCGCTGCCCCGGCAGCTGATTTGGGTCTGAAGGAAGAAATTTGCTTTCTGTGATGGTGTGGCATTTTTCCTCGGCAAGGTGGTGAAGTTTTGGTGGGGTGCGAAAGAGATGTCCCACCTTGAAGCCACCCTCCCATGTCTGCTTCTCACCAGCCATCATCACCTGCCTTGTCTGACGTTGTCTGCTGGGTCTTGGGCAGGGATGAAGACCCTATAGAAAATAACATGGTGAACCTACCTTGCCCTTCTCCATCTCCCTTGGCTCCCCAAGGCCCAATACTTTTTCACAAGACTCAGTTGCCAACTCTAAATGACTCAACAAACCTCTGCCTCTTTTGAAAACACCACCACATTTAATACACACATTTAATGCCTTGTGAGGGGTATGGCTTCTCATATAGGAACTCCTCCTTGTGTAAATGCATCTCTTCAAAATAGGGTTCAGGGTGCTGAGTAGGCAGAAGCTTTTGAAAAATGAACCTTTATCTTAAATATCTACATAAATTTGTTAACATTGGTTATATAATTACTGTCCTTGCTGACTCCATTTCCCTGTTTATTCCTTTTGTGACCACAGTAAACTGCAGCTCACAGCCAGAGAGAGATGATGTCGTGATACCTACACTGGATAGAAGTGATTTCATGCCATCCAAAGGGAGGCAGGTAGCTTAAGGCACTGCTTTGGCCCTTTCTAGAATCAACAGATAGAAATGAGCATCTCTAGGGAGTGGCACACCCTGGTTCAAATAGGTCCTCCAGATAGATGGGAATGACTTGCCCTCTGAAAGTAGCCCATCGATAGGAGAGAGGCCCAAAATGCCTAAGTGGGCCCCACATTTAGAGGTTAAAGTGAGTTGAGCTGAATCGCGTACATCGCGTACTCTTGCAACCTGAAAAATTCAGGAGCCCTAGAGAAAACCCTCTGACCTGCAGCCATGCCTGCAAAATTGGATGGTCTGAGACCTGCCAGTTGATTTGCCACTGTGCGTTACGCACACTTCTCTGCATGCAAGCAAGTGAAGAAATAAATAACCTGCATATGCTCATATAGCACCTAAAGCTATATATAATGTGCATATGGGTACACACATAAAAAATCAAAATTGTATATCTATGTGGTATATGTGTGCCTAAGATCTGTGTATATAGCTGTCTTTAAATGGCATGAAGAGCTACATACATATAGCTCAGGGCCAAATGCAGCCTGTAAGGAAAGGGTTTATATAGCTTTGCAACCCAATTACATGACCTGGAGTCAGTGCGGAGGGAAGCACGGCAGGGAAAGGGCTACGGTGGGTCTGGGTCCTGACTCCAGAGGAGCAAGGGCAGTGCAGGCAGCTGCCTGCATCGCTAAAAGTGCCATTAGCAAAACTTAACGAGCGGAACCCCATCCCTGGCGCTGCTCAAGCTGGCGGTTGGAGCAGGTCTCCGGCGTGCCGAGCGCTGTGTGAATCCGAGAAGGCTGTGATCCTCACAGCAGTGGGTGGTAGAAACCACAGCGTGTAAGCGATGCTTTCTGCTTTATTTGATTTGTGACTGATTTATAGGCACTTCTGCGGTGTAATTGGCTTCACCGAGCCCACTGTGGCTTCGCGCTGCCATGGCTGAGAGCTGGGCTTGGCTCTAATCTCCCGTTCCCCGACCTCTCCCTGGAACGATCCGTGCACTGCTCTGACATGTGGAGAGATTACGGTGTTGGCTTAGGAGCTGATTAGTCTTCATGATATCTGCGTGATAAATATCTTTATAAACAGCTTTCCCTGAGCAGATTTCATTAGGCGTCCCTCAATAAGCACCAGGGCTTGCTGAAGGAGCAGCCACCACCTCGCAGACTTTTGTCGCAGTGGACTTTTGTTGTGGGGTGAGGGATAGCTGTGGGGTGATGCTGTTCCCTGATGTTCTGCCATCTAGTACCTTGGCTGAAGGGCGTAATTCCACCGGTGTTCCCAGTGTCCAGCACGATGCATCATGGGCTCTTCTTGCTTTAGATGCCCATCATCACAGTCAGCTCACCTTCCCTCTGCTCTCCCTGGAAGGAGATTGCTGGTGGGGATGACATCCTCCCACATTGCTGAGTCCATGAAAGAGTCTAGGTCCGGACCAGGAAAAGGGCCTGACTCTGCTAGGTCCTCTACAAGCAAACCGCAAAGGAGAAATGCTCCGTGGGCGAGAGATAGGAAGAGGTTAAGATGGTGCACAGCAGCGTGGGAAGCATCCCCTGCTCCAGAGGCATCCCCTCTTGTAGACATACCTGATTTTGGTGGGTTTATCCCTCTGATAGATTTGGTCCCAGAGCTGAATTCCTGTGGACCTTCTTAGTATTTATGTGTTAACTTTAAAAATGAGAAGGTTCCTAAATAATGCAGCAATAGGACAAAATATTCCTTAATCCAATTACCATTGAAGGGTTTAAGTTGAGGCTGCTCTAACTGCTATATGAACCTAAAACTCAGGCTGAGCAACACTGGCAGATGAAATGGGAAGGCAAGTGGGTGGAGGCCTTATTCTTAACAGAGATACATGACCAAATATGCCATCGGTAATGCTGTTTTAAGAAGACGTTGATGTTTCCGTTGGAAGTGGAGAGGTGCAATGGAGTGAGTCTACTGCGTGCATGTACAGAAAGGAGGAGGAAAGCAAATGGGGAGAAGAATACAAAGAAAACCCTCCCTCAACAGAAAGGAGGGGAGGACTTCTGAGAATCGTGGTCTTCACAGGTGTAATTCTTTCTCCAGGCAAGTCACAACAAATTCCCATATGATGGTGGCTGTGTGGATGTCTATTTGGACTGGGAGTGACTCATGTAATGATGCTTCCATGGTCCTCAGAGGACAGTCTTCCTCCCCATCCTCTGCCTCAGTTTAGGGACAGAGTTTAAATGGCCAGAGAGAAAGACTGAGATTACTCTCCCAGGCCTCCTGTGTAAGAAAAGCCAGAGGAGGACACTGCATAAATTCCTGCTTGAACTAGAAAATCCATTTAGATAAAACATTTGGCCTTCCTTTTAAAATCTGTGTGATGTGAATTGTTGTCTTCTGTGCTAAATTGTTCCATCAGACAGTCAACTTCAGTGTTAAAATATGTGCTATGCTTGGTGCTTGATTATGGCTAACTTTGATTTTTGGCATTTAAATCTTCCTGTACCTTTGTGTGACAGACTGAAGAGCTCTCAGTTACTGAACATCCATTCAATAGACTAGTCGTGGGCTCACAAACTATCATCCTTCTGTCCACTGAGTTAGTGGGTTCATGTCCCTTTGCTCCCTTGGAGGAATAAATGGGGCCATTCGGCATCTCTCCCAGCAGCTCTGATAGCCTGCTTTGTATCCTGCCCAGCAAGAGCATCTCCCTCCCGCCACTGCCTGCAAAAGCAACCCAGGGGAATCAGCTGGCTCACACAACCTGCTGCCTAGAGTCTGGGGTAATGAGGACATCCCATAAATTCAACATTCCTTTCTGGCATCCAAGAGCACTAGACCTTCTAGCAATAAACCCCAGTTGCAAGCAGATCAGGTTGCCTGCTGTGATGCCCAAGTCTCTTCCAGCGTTGCTGCTTCCCAGGAGGGGGAATATGGCCACATTCTTCGCTTCTGCACATCTGCATTTACATTTGACCTGCATCTGCTTGCTGTCTGCCTGCACCCAGCTTAACAAGCAAGCCCTTTTCCTCCATACCATTGACCTCAGCCTCCATTACGTGCTGATCCGGTAGACCTTGTGCTGTCATCAGCAATTTTTTTTTTTTTTTTTTTAGTCCAGAACGTAGAGAAAATGTTAAAATGTGTATTGAGGAACCGTTCCCTGTGGGACCTGACTAGGAACACACCCATCTGGCGATGATCCCTTGTTTAGAGTTATGCTTTGAGACCTACGTTAGCCAGTTTTTAATCCCTTTAATGTGTGCCATGTTTGGTACTCCAGTTTCTTAATCAAAATATCATACAGTACCCAGGCAGTTGCCTTGAGGAAAATCCAAGTAAAATTACATCAGCACTCTTCCCCTTATTAACCACGCTTATGCTGTTATCAGAAAATACATCAAATTAATTTGACAAGATCTATTTTTCATAAACCCAAGTTGATTGGCAGCAATTATATTACCTTCCTTTGATTCCATAATAAACAACTCTCATATGAACTATTCCATTATTTTTTCCTGGGATTAATGGCAGGCTGGCAGTCTAGAACCCGAGTTGTCCTGTCTCCTCTTTTAAAGCACCGACAGAACATTCATTTTCTTCTGGTCCTCTAGAACTTCCCTGGGGTTCAAAGATTTTGAATAGGCTCCAATCGCTTCTTGGCCAACACTTTAAAAACTCCTGGATGTAAATGATCTGAATCTGCAGATTTATTAATGGCTAGCTGTGGGAGATGCTGATTACCATCTCCCTTGCTTATGGTTAGAGCCCTAAGTGTGATCATCAGCAGTGTGTGGTAGAAGTAGCTTGTGCAGCTTTTTCTCAAAATGCAGAACTGAAGTATTTATTGAACACGCAGGGCTTTTCTTGGTTATTATCCATGGTTCCACCATTCCCCTAGAGTAACAAATTAATGCTCTCGTCAGGGTTTCTTTTGTTGCTTGTACAAGAAAAGCGCCTTCTCTTCAACCTTGACTCTGCTGACTATAAATATTTCTTCAAGTCCTTTATTTCCCTTATTGATTTTCTCCACTCCTGAGCTCTAGTTACGACAAAAATGTCTTTCTTTCTCCACACTTTACGCTGGTTTTATTTTAATACAGCAACTCATTTGTTTTATTCCTTATCTTAAATACCTACTTTTACTTTCCTTCTTAATCTGGCTTAAAGAACAGCTAGTATGGTCTCTCTCCTTGTTGATAAGGGTTGTAGATTTTAAATCAGTAAGTAGAAACACTCTTGAATAGTTCACATATTGACTCATATAAGTCTCTCCTATTGAAGCTACTGCTATTTGACCATTTGGATCTGTTCCTCTTTTGTTGTAAGACGAGGCCCGTAAGGAATTCTCTCTGGGATACAACACGTGATGTACGAAATTACCATCCTTGATTTTCAGAAGTGTTAAAGGGCTTTCTCTGGTGTGCAGCCCAACCTACATCATTCAGGTTGCAGCTTCCACGTGCGTGCATCCAGTCTCCCTTACAGAGCAGAAAGGTGCTTGAGGACATGGTTGTCTTGTTCTTTGTTGAAACCTGGTGATCATTAGTTCATACCAACTTCTGGTCTGCTCTTCCTTCTTGTGTGGTTATGAAGGGTTCTTGATTCCTTCCTTTTCATGTCTCACCAGTAGACAATTGTCATTGTGGTTATAGAGAGTTATCTGATGTTGCTATTGCGTGCACATTCAGAGCTCCTCCTTACATCTGGATGAAACATTTGCCAGAGACCTGGGCAATCAAACCAGCCTTCTTAGCACTAGACCTTGTTTTGCAATTTTGTAGTTAAAGGTTTTCTGATTTTGTAGTTAAAGCAGTCTGGTCTGACCTCATAGCTGGCCTTGCTTTGAGCAGGAGTTTGGAGTAGAGATCTGAAGTCCCCTCCAACTGAATTATGCTATGAGCCTATGATTTCTTTGGTTAATCTCCTCACTTAAAATAGAAAACAGTATCTGAAAAACAAGATTTTCAGTTTTGACTTAATTTCAAAATTCTGTCTTCTAATTAAAATATGTTTCCTGGTAGGCTTCAGCACCATACTCAAGTACCTACATTTAGATGTCTACACCATGTAAGCTGGTGCCTGAGATTTCCCTATAATTGATAGAGATCCAGTCACTGGAGCTCACAGAGCAATCCGGCCAACCAAACATGTGGGTGAGCTGCACTGGGATCTCTGGGATCTGCTGCTGAGAGGCTCAGCTGGGTTGCTCAGCTGGTGGATGCGTGCTGCCGTGTGGGATTGCAGACCCCTGAGCAGGGCTGACAGACGTGGCATAAGAGCTTCGGGGAGTCCAGTGCCCTTTGCAGCCATAGCCTGAGGGCATCTCATTTGGCATGAGGCACCACACCACCGACTGCAGTGGGAGCCCTGACACCCAGCACCCATGGAGACACCCATGATGACTCGGATTTTAATTCATAAACATGAAAAAAGCACTGATGAACTCCTAGCATCTGTTGCTAGAGAAGGTTGTTGAGGCAGATAGTATCATCAGGTTCAAAAAAGGGCTAGACAAATCCATGGACAAGAGGTCCACCCCTAGATAGGTAGAGGAGCAAGCAGAGTTGCACCCTCCAGCACTCCTGTGCGATGGCTGCGGATGCTGGGGCAACCTGAGGGCAGAAAGTGGCCTCCCTGGGGAGCATCTCCTATTGCTGTGGTCACAGGCAGGTTACCGAGCCACACTAACTGCTGGTCTGACTCAGTAAAGCATTTCTTGCACTCTCATTTTCTTATGACGTTTCTTAATGTGAAAATGCAATTTTTAATTTGAGATTTCTTTGACATATGTCTTTCCCTCCCTCTACCTTTTTTGATTCCCTACAAGATTTTCAAAAATTGCTTTATATATGTCTCTGAACAGCTCTGCAGGTGTCTCCAGGACCCCAAGCCTGCTATGGACACCTCCCCAGCACTCCCACACTCTTCGGCTTGAAGCCTTGCTGAGTGACAGACTCCTGCCCGGGCACCCAGTTTGTTTGGGAGTCCAAAGCTGTGACTGGCTTGGATGGTCCCTTCCTCTCTGTGGGAGGTTACCTGCTCCGCAGAGGGATGCCTTACCAGGACTCTGATCTTGCTCCTGAGCCAACACATTTTATAACCCGTTTTTCTTAGTGTAAACTGACATTGGCAGCAGTTTATGTCAATATGTTGGGCCAATCCCCCAAGACTCCAGATAAGAGGCAAACACTACACTCTACTGCTGCCTACAGCATTGAGAGAGAGGCCAGACTTGATCTAATCTTTCTGTTTGCATTATAAGCATGCCTAGAGGCCTTGCTGTGCTAGGTCCTACATGTCGACCTAACGAGAGACGGTTCCTGCCTTGAGTACCTGGCAGCCAAAAGAGGCGAGAGAGATGGAAAATATGAATGGAGCAAAAAGCCCAGAGAGCATCTCATCCTGGGTCACTTGGCGGTGGCCAGCAGAATACTTATGTCCCCTGATGACCTGATAGGGGTCTAGGACTCTGATATATGGCATATGTGTGTAGAAGGGAGAAAGCTGGGAAAGAGGAGGTATTCAGGTGGGTTTGGGCTTGGTCAGTAGTGTGTCCTTGCAGCATTTGAGAGAGCACCCTGGCACCTGGTCCAGGGACTCCCCAGCTAGGGAACACCAATGCTTTCTAAGCAAGCTCTTGCGGCTTGGCATTACAAATTATGAATGATCAGCACGGACCATTATGAATGGTCAGCAGCAAGTTTGACCTTGACATTGCTCTTGAGGGCACTGGAAACACCTCAGGGGAATGCACAGCTTAATTAGCTAAATAAGGCCCTGGGAGCTGGATGTTGAAAGCTCTGTTATTTAATTGCACTCATTTCTTTCACATCATATCTCCTCACCATGCATGCCCCACCTGCTTTAGTCATCGTGAGCTAACCGGCGAAGATGGACATTTCCCAGTCACCAGGGCGAGCGGGTGGGAATGGGATAGGAAAGGGCAATGAACTCTTCGGAGCTGCGCCCACGTTTCAAGTCTAGCTAAGCTGTGGTGACAGGGGGTGTAACTTAATAGTTTTGTGGGTTTTTTTTCTTGAACAATTGCTTTTACTGAGAAATCTAATGAGAGGTGACTGCTGTAAAGGGCAGTCAGCTGGAAGTCATGCTGGAAGGATGCCGTGGTGCACCCAGCCTTGCAGAGAAGAAATTTGCAGGCTGGATGCAGAAGGTGTGATCCCAGCTGGGACCGGAGTCCAGCAGAGGGCACTTGCTGAATGCAGCAGCCTGCAGCACCCATCCTTGGACCACGGTTTAATTACAAACTTTGGCATATAGCGATCTCGTTGTCTAGGGTCTACGGTTATTCAGTGTATCAGTTTCATAAACTTGCCTGCCTGCCCTCTGTGACTCAGTTAATAATAATTAAATGATTCTTTAACAATGCTGGGTAGATTTCCAGCTATTTTTCAATATGCATTAATAATCCTTAATGCTGGTGAACTTCCAAAATTCCTGGGGTCTGGGTTGCTGAAATATACCCACACTGATGGGTCTGATTCTCTGTTCCCTTGGGCAGTCATTTACTGGTATTTAAAATGCAAAGTAGGTGTAAGCGAGCGGAGAATGCTGATATTGGTAGTATTTTCTCTTAATGGTGCTCAGGTTTGTGAACCTGGTCCAACACCCCTTGGTGCTGCAGAAGCAGCAGGCTTCGGTAGGCTTTGGAGGGGACTAGGCATGGCAGTGAGGCATGGGATGTTATCCAAAACTCCTCCAAAGGCCTCAACTTGCTGACACTGTGCAATTAGGCAAGTGTCTCCCAAGAACAGGATTCTCTAGTGCTGTGTCCTGTCATGAGGGAAAACGTTCAGATGCAAAATTTCCTGCAGTAGCTGGGCCCATCCGTCTCCTCTCATGTCCAGAACCTAAGAGCATAAATATGCAGAACAAACCTTGCAGGGCATTTGTCTTCAGCTGATCTTTGCAAATCCAACAACACCTGGTTGCATTTTTGGGCAATTGCAGACTCTGAGCTGTAAGATTCAAGAATAAAACAATAAATTCCTAGACTCCTAAAACTGGGAGGTAGCAACACAAAGGATCATCTGGTCTGATCCCTGGCATCATACAAGACAGAGGGCCCCACCCACTGATTCCAGGGGCAAGATTTAAATACCAAGCCAAAATATCTTTTTGAGGAAAAAAGGATGGCCTTGATTTAATGAGTTTATCTCATTAGCTAGTAAATTAATTCTACTGCAGGTTGAAAGTGTATGCTTTATTTCTAGCCCCAGCTGATCTAGTGAGTCATCTGTTTTATTTTAGATACCTGCTTTAGGATGAAGTGAATGCGTCCCAGAGCTCCAAAGATTTTGCTGGCAAGATCCACACTGACCATAAAGGCAGATGAATGAGGTTAGGTCAGACAGACATCCACCTCATCAAGTCACGTGAAAGCAATCCGGTATAGGAGCTTTATCTTTTACCTCTTGGATCATGTAATGCTCAGTTGTGTTTGTTAGATTAAGGACACATCTGCTGTTAGAGAGCCTTGTCCTATACTGCAATACAGCATTTTGGAAGGAATCTACAGATCTCTGGGAAAGTTTGATGGCTACACACAAAAGCTGGCTAGGTACCTGGCTTAGTTACCCATCTGTGCCTATGGGCACCAAGGCTCAGCTCCTCAAAGGAAAAGATGCATCCAACTTTTTCACTCATATGGCAACCAACAGGTCTGAGAGGTGTACCTCGCTACTTTAGAAAAACTTACTATTTGGCAGGTAAAGTCAGTACATGCTCATCCCCTAAATTGTAGCTAAGCCATCTTTGAAGCCTTTGTTGACTCATTTGATACACTGATGAGCAACAATACAGTCTTAAAGGACTCTGAAGTCATCTTCCTTGCAAAGAAAGTTGCAACCCTCAGATGGCAGTGTTCTTGTAATCTGCTTCTTCAGTAGAGGAGGACTATCAGCCACTGCCAAAGTTATGAAGAAGTCTTTATGTTTTGGGGCCAACATTATCAAAATGCTCTGTAATTCATGTTTGTTCTGCTCCCTGCAGGACAATTTACCCCTCAAAAGGTTTTCAGATCTTCAGAGTCAGTGGCAACTAAGGATGAGGTTCAGCTGATCTGCTTTAGGGTGAGATAAATTGTACTCCACTGATGGTACTAACCAGATCTCCATGGTCTATAAAAGGTGTCCATGAGCACTATCTCAGAACCTGATGGCTTTATTTCATGTGTTTGCACTTGGCCAGATGATGCCTATGTGAAGTCTTCTCCACCTTCTATATGAAAAGTCTTTTCTAGATTTGTGATTCCTCTATTAAGGCTGAAGTTCTCCTCAAGTGAAGGAGTATTCCCCTCCACTCGTCTTTCTCCAGGGTTGGAAATGTAGAACAGGTTGAAAAATTGGGTCTGGCTCTCTTTGGAAGACGATGGTTGTGTGCTGAAAGGTCTCATCAGACTCTGTCTGGGGAGTCTCAACTTCATGCCCGATAGTGGTTTTTCTCCTGATGTCATGAACAGACAGCTCTGACCTCTCCATAGTGCATCACGCCATCGAGACAGCTTGCCCTCAGTTCAAATTTCCTGGCGTCCCGTATGGTCCACCTGCTAACTGCTGGCTTCGAACCTGCAGTGGTGACTCATCTGGCTTCCCAAACTTCAGGTGAAAGGGGGAACTTGGGTCCAACTTCAGCCCTGCCGTAGGGACCGTGCAGATGTCATAGTTCGAGCCACACAGCACATTCAAGGTCACTTTCTGGCTTAGTTGAAAGAGACAATGCAGCCACTGCCAACAGGACTCAGAATGAACATCCCTGATGAGCCTCGTGTTTCTCCAGGATACTCCTCACCTGCTTTCACATCTAGCAAGGTGTTGAACAACATCTGACTGCTCTCTTCTGTATTTCGTTTTCTAAGCTATTTGGCTACATGATGCCCCAAACTGGGCTTACAATTTTCTGTGTCCCAGGCTCTTCAGTGCATCTATTCTTCAATGCCAAGAAACTGCCCGATGCCCATGTGAAGCACAATCAGACGATCACTCCTCCTACTTGCCGTCTTTTAAAATAATTTTTAATAGTGCTTGGTCTAAATATTATGGAAAATAGAGTGGCTTTCTATGGAAATGAGTGGGCTTCGGTTCAAGTCCAGAAGGGTTGCTACATCCTGCTGGGAACCCAGGAGAGCGAGGATTGGGGGGGTGTGCTTAAATGCACCTATTTTTAAAGAGAACGTGTGATTCTGCTTCCGATAGGTTTGGTAACAGGCCGGTACTGAGGCTGGAGGCCAGGTTGCTCATGTGGCTCCATTTGGAGGCGAAGATGCAGACATACATAGCCCTTTCCTTGTGTATTTCTATCCTTTGTTTGCTGTGCTTTGAAGCTACACCTTAGTGCTCTGGGAGCCAGCCAGACATTAGGAGGTGATGAATCAGCACCCAAACGAAAATCCAAAAGGCCAGATGCTCAGCTGGCGTGAAATGGCAGCTTCCTCTTGAAGTCAATGGAAATGGGCTGAGCTGTATCAGCTGAGGGATTGGCTGTAGGGGTTTTAAGTGAATTATCCTCTATTTTCTCAAGACATTAACAGGCTGAAGCAGGTAAATGATCCTTGATAGATGGTGCCTGGCTGCAGAGAACACCTTTCGCCTTGATGTTAGGTTTTTAATACACCCAACCCTTGGCTTTGCAGGTTAACACACTAGAGGGGATCTAAAGGAATCATCCTTCATTATCAGAGTCATCCCATTATTGAAATAGCTCCAATGATTCTTCACAATTACAATGCCTAATTTGCCCTCTGAGCAAAAATGATATTAACACCAATGACGTGCTCAGCCCTTTTTCCACCTGCAAATGTTTTGGTTAATCATTGCAGGTGCTTCTTTATAAAATGAAGCAACTGCCTTTAAATATTTCAATTATTTTTATTAGATTCCACTGTTTTGCAAACCTCATTGGCTGCTAGCCAGTCCTCAACCTATTCCCCCGTCTTTGAGTGGCTTAATATTGAAAAGGATTCGCCTTGCCCTTAGACTGGATGTGTTTGTACAAGTGAACTGTCTGTTGATAGAAACAGATGTGCAAACCCCAGATTTCTTGCATGTTTGGTCCACGTGAGTCCAGAAAAAAGACGTATATTCCCCAGCTGATGACAGCCCAATATAAGGGCTACTATATAGATGTGAGGCTGTTTGCTGCAGGGTGCGTGATCAGTGAGACCAATGCTGAGTTTGGTTGCTTCTGCAGCAGGTTTAAACGTATGATTAAAGTTTGATTCTATGGATGTCCTCGGGTTTTCCTGTTTGCTTGACACTGACTTCATTGAAAGGTGAGGCAACTGGGCCAGTCCCAGAAGGGCGTGTTGCTTAGGGTCTGTCACCAAGCCTATACCAAAACTGCCACCATCTCCAATGAGAGCTCTGTGTGGATGATTTTTGGAGGATTAGACACCAGAAACTATGTTACAGAGTTTCATGACTCTTCTTTTTTCCTCTCCTCCTTCCCTCTTCTTTGCAGAAAAGCATGACTACCTGGGGAAATTGCCTGGAATGTCTTTAACAGAGCAACACTTGCATGTCCTTTTTCTCACAGTAGCCACACTTTTTCCCTCTATATTTAACTCATCCATGCTATTTCTGAAGCAGAGCTGTTTGCCTCCACAGCCACATCCTTTGGAGACAATGGAGCAGTCAAGAAAGCCCTTAAAAAGACATTTCTTACTGCCTATGACAGATGTCTTTTCCTGGTTAGTAGCTGGAGATTGGGTGAGCTGGGCTTAGGGCTGGTTGTATGGCCATTTTTATGTAAAACGCAGCTCACAAGACTGCAGAAGATTATCATGGCTTCATTTTCTAAGGCAGACCGAATATCTCCTTTGCTCAACTCTCTTCAAGCAGGTCCTATTCCCTTCTGGTCATCCAACCCTCTTCAAATGTCACCAGCAGGATGAGATGTGGTGTAAGGAAACCCCTCGGCCTCCCTTTAGGGCTCCAGTGGCCTGGGGCTGGCTTGCCAGACTGTCTCCAGCCCTGGTGTTGGGGCTCATGCCTGGCCCATCTGGCCCATCCCAAGTGAGGTGAGACAGCCATCGCCTCCCCTTGTTCTGCCAACACTTTCCCCCTTCACCCAGCTGCTAATTGCAGTTCACAAGGAGATGCTTGCTAACACCTTTCACCACCTTTACCTTCTTGCTGGGAAACCGAAGGGCTTTATTGGCCCAGGAACAGACATTCAGACTTCAAAAGAAATCCTGTTTGTCTTTGGAGGAGGGGGACCCTGTTTGGGGCTTGGAAAGTGCACGAAACATGCTGCTTGCGGATTCTGCACGGGTCCACCAGGATGTGGAGGGACTTACATTAATAGGACCGCTAACCTGTTGGTGGATTTAGCTGAAAGTGGCCAGTGAGCTTAAAAAGTTAATGGGGGAAAGGAGGAGGTGGCTTATGTGGTTTAAAATCACAGATAGTGGCCTGCAGACAGCCAACATGTTTGGATGCATCTGTCCAAACAGATAGAGCCAGAGGTGCAGGATGCATTTGCTCCGACGTCAGGTTTCTCAGCTGTCGGTGTTTGTGCTGGGCAGGTGGCGGGTGGTGCACGCAACTGCTGTTTTTGGTTCACTGGCTTCCCAAATTGTTCAGAGAACCAAAAAACGTCAAAAGCATTTTGCTTCGAGATGAATGGAATGCTGTATTCGACTCCAGAATGATCCATTTTGTGTCGTTTCTAAGCTCTCCCTGGATGATTATAATTACTTGATATTTATGGGGTTTTTTAAAAGCAAGAAACACCAAGAGAAAAAAAATGAAGGTTTTGACTTTTTGAGATATTCCCCCACTTCCCCCAAATCCTTTTGTTTAAATCAACATAAATTCTCCCACAAAACCATCTTGGATGAATCGAAACTGTGTCACCTCACCGATCACTTCTACCCCTTCACAGCTGGTGGAGTAGAGCCACCAGAGAAGTGGAGCCTTGATTGCTCACCATATTGAAGTACCGACCCACTCCTCACCACCGCGGTGTCTGCATCCTCACACCTGCTTAGTGAAGAAGGATGGATTATCTTGTCTCCACCGCTCAACGGGGAGGATGGGTAACACACAGGATTCACACAGGTTACCTGTTCTTCAGCTGGGAGCTGAGACCTCCTGTGAGGTCTAGGCTGAGCTGCAAGGCTCTTAGATCAGCTTTGCTTGTCCTTCTCTCAGCCCGTATGCCTGGGATTTTTTTCCCTGAAATGGTTGTTTTCTCCCCAGTACCCTGGATGTTATATATAAAGGGGAGGAATTTTCCTGGGATGTGAACTATGTCAAAGGCATTTGGGCATCTGAAGTCTTTCAGCTCCCTAAACAAACAAAGAAAAAACCCAAAACCCAAACCAAAACAAAAAAAGAAATCCAGCTTTGGCTTTGTCTGAGTAGCATCTCATGGCGAAGGAAGTGCAAAATAGTAATACAAAGCTGTTTTCTGGCATGACCCAAATGATGTTCAGAGCCTGGGCCCAGATAAGGGAGGTTTCAGCCCCACCTGCTGCTCACCCTGGAGGAGCTTGGAGTGATCATGGAACAGGTTTTGGGCAGGTGGAAAACAGCAGCATGGTTCATGCCTTGGATCCACCTCATCCACACAGTCCGGAGAGGAGAGTCCCACCAACTGGCAGCTCTCCTGCCTCCATCCTCCCCACCCTGTAGCCCTTTAACAAGAGCCCTTAGAGTGATCTGAAGGTGAGACAGTAAATAACCCTCATTATACAAATGAGGAAAACAGAGGCACAGAGCAGTGACGCGATCTTCCTCTTGTTTTCCAGGGTGTAGGACCACCCCTATGACTGACCATCACAAATCCTGTTTGGCTGGTCGAACTGCCAGCCCGTGTCATGGGATGCCCACAACATCTGTGTGACGCTACACCCAGAGACACCATTGCTGTAGGAAATGGGTAACCTTTGTATTCAAAATACGATTAATGCAGCTGGTTGACCAAAGCACCAAACCCCTTCTCAAGTGGCAGTCACAGCTTTTCATCCTTATTGAAGAGCAGACAGTGTTAATGGCTGGTCAAATACATGAACTGCAGCTTGCTTCTTCTGGCAGGGCTAACCCAACAGCTGTCAGCAGCACCTGGAAATACAGCTTTTTTCCTCACTTTACAGGCACAACTTATGCAATTCACAGTCCAGCCCTAATTTAAACCGCAATCTTCTTTTTTCTTCCTTCATGAGGTAAAAATGCCCATCCAGAATTTCCATTTAAATCTAATCAGTTGCTACACAGGCCCATCATTTTTGCTTGGAAATGAACAGGACATGTCCATACAGCTCTACGGCACTATACTCCTCCCTACACCCTCTCCACCTCCGCTTCCCACCTCCCCCCCTCCCCAAACTATGACTCATCTTAAGGCAGAAGGTTAATTTAGGTTAATTATCTTCCCGGTTAGCAGTGCATACATGTCCTGAGCAGCAATAAAGGTTTGACACCCCTCCTGCTGCTGCAAATCAATTTTCTTCCTCATTTACTGTAAATGGAAATGAGCCAGGTTCTCTGGCATCAAAGTAAACATTTCTCTGCATGAAACTCAACTTGTGAACCTGGTAATTTCAGATTTGCTTATAACATGCGCATTTGCCAAGAAAAAAGAAAAGCAGCTGTTTGATGTCTCCAAAAACTAGAATTAGCCCTGTAGATCAAACATCAGTTCGCCTGCTGCTTTAATAATGGAAGGATCCAGTTGCATTAAGCACGAGGATATCATTACACTATGTACGGTGCTTACATATAAGCTAACCCCTAATTCCCCTACTTAACAGCTAATGCATATTATTATTATTTACTCTTTGAGTTAAAGGCTCAACCCTGATCCGAGTCCTGTGGTGTTAGGTGCTCTACAGACTTGCACAAAAGGAGAGTCCCTGCCCCGAAGAGCTCGCAGTCTAAATAGACACAGAAGACAACAAAAGAAGTGTTACTGCCCGCAGGGAAGAGGAGCGTGAAGGGGCATGCAAATACCCCCGAGCAACTTTACAGCAGAAGCAAGAATAAGACGCTTGTGGTTAGAGTCCTAATCTAGTCAGCTGCCACTCCTGAAGGTGGGTATCTTTAAAAGGTGGAATTGAGTTCTTCTAACTTTAGCCCCTTGAAAATTAGGCTTTTCATCTAAGCTGATCGTTCAGGCTGTCTCCATAGTCGATGGAGACGGGTTGACACTTTTGGAAGACGATTCACTGCATCCTCTATAGGTGGGACTCTTTTCCCACTGACCACAGAGTCTGGGGCCAGATTAATTTGTCTCAAATGAGACTTTAAGAGCCCTTTCAGATGCCTTGAAGCATCTACAGCAGCCAAAAATGTTGGCAGCCATGGCACACATATCAGAGACCCCACACTGGTGAACCTGGTGGATGCCAGGAGGGATCCAAAGGCATCTCAAGTGAGCTGAGCCCTGGGTGACCAGATAAGACTAAACATTTCAGTAGAGAAGGTGAATCTCAAACCCAGTTCCCAATCCTAAGAGCAGGACTGTAGGATACAGAGTATTTTTCCCTCACGGGCAAATGTACTTTTCCATAAGAAAGGTGTGAGAAGGTATGAGAAGACTGGTGGCCTTGCTAATCAAGACCAAAAGTGCTCACTAGAGGTGCAAGTTCTGTTCAAAGACATTCTGTGCCACCTTGGTGTTGTCTTTTCTTCTGTATAGTGGGAATGATGACCCCTGCTTTCACCCCAGGTGCTGATGAAAGCCTCTGCTCAGGGTTAACAGGGTGCTCTGAGGACCTTGAGGAAAAGAGACTACAGAAATGCAAATTCTTCCTGCAAAGTACAACACCAACTAAATATCGCTGCTGTGTGATCATAGGCTCAAGACACTGACTGCTTCAGGCTTGGTCTGAGGGGACAAATGTCCCCGTCTTGGTCTTCTCTTCCATCTATGCTAGTGCCAGGGTAAGATTTCAAATGTATTTCTCATCTGAGTGAATGTCTCCACCTTTTAGATTAGCAGGATATGTCAAATGGCCAACTCTGTCGCTTCTAACCTCGGTTGTTCTATGAGACTATGGCTGAAGACAAGAATTTTTAGATGACCTGATCAAAACTGATCCTGGCAACATGGGACCAGTACTTAACTATCATAGTAAACAGGGAAAATTATTTATTATGATACATATTCATACTTAGGAAGGAGGCACTGAAGCAATGAAAAGGAAAATTTGCTTGAAAGGCTTCCAGATGGTTCGATTGTAAGTAGTAAATGGTAACTGGTAAATATCACTAAGAAGGGCCACTGAAAATATGATGGAGGCAAACCCTGGGCACTCTCAGATAGACAGCATGTATTAGCTCTATTGTCTCTGTTTTGAACAATAAGTCAGTCAAGGGTGAATTTTTTCTCTGACTTGCTAACACCCCAAACCTGGCTTTATTAAATTTTCTTTTATTCCCCCAAGCAAGATGATCTTTGATAGCACAAGAGCAGTAAGTTTCTGTCCCTTCTGTACCTGGACCTTAAACTGTTTTTCGTCTAGTTTTAGTGGGTTTCTCAACTTTCTGCAGGAACTGATACTCCTCCCATCTTGTGGCCCACCAAGGATGAGATCTTTCTCTCCCACACCTCAAGACTTGTAAAAGAAATACGTTCAATTTGGCTAAGCAGCGCTGCATGTAAATGATGCCTCCAAGTAGGTTTCTTATGGAGTTCTGCCTAACCTGTGAGCAGAGAAAGGGGCAATTAAATTTACAATTAACTTTATCCCAAAATGTAAAAACTGAAGACAAGAATTACTAGCATTTGTAAAGGACTTTTTTAATGGGTTGTGAACTGTTAGCCTTTAAAACTTGAACTGCTCCAGGGAAGGTGAAGAGCTATATTCATAGAATCTTCATTTCATCCCTTTTGGAATGAAAAAGCTCATATCCTTCTATATTTTCCTTCATCCCATTTATGAGGTTACATGAAGGTTCTTAAAGATTGGGACTGCAGCACTATCTACTCCAAGGAAGGATATGATTAGTAGACAAAGTGATGTCACAGAAACTAAAAGTATCTGAGAAGGGCAATTAATTACACAAATCTATAATTCATCACAATGAATCATATTTCCTTTCTGACAGCGAGAAGCATGAAAGCTCCTTTTCATTCTGTATTGCAGCAGCTCAACGACTGCGATAAGAACAAGCCAATTAGGAACCTCCTTGAAGGGATGTTATATTTAAGGTAGAGTCAATTTTGCTTAGGGCAGAGAGATGGAGTAGATTTCTCAAAGTTCCTTCAAGCAGGATTATCTGTGCCTCTATAAACATTTAGCGCTCCAAGAAGTACACAGAAACATATCCCTATACTATCTCTGGATTATTTAGGTCAGGAATTAAAATATATTTGGTAGGTTTTCATAATTTTATGTATAGCTGTTTTTTCTTGCTGAGGACAGAGGTGTCAGGTCAACGCTGCCCATACTGCAGCCCATACTGCTAGCTGTTTTGTTGGGGTTGCAAATAAAAAATGCAAAGGTGTTCATTTGACGGGTCAGCTTAATGAAACAGTGATCACTGCAGGAAAAGCTGGAAGAGCATCAGAACTGTAATTGGAAAAGAGCAGCATTTCTACCTTGTCCTAAGTCACACACAAACTCACACACACTCATATACAATATCATCTCATTTCATTGGCTTCCCGTGCTTTTCCTTGACTTTCTATAGAACAAGAATAAATAAACGCAGAGGTTGAGCTGAGGTACCTCCTTACCTTGACTGGTCTTTACAAGCGAACTCCCCCTCTCGTTAGCCATAGTTTCTCCTGCTGGTAGTGATTCCCAGTTTTTTATACAAGTGGAACTGAATCTTCTGTGTTCTACCTGCGCTGTTTTGTAAGATGCAAGAGTGGAGTGGTTTTCTGTGCCATCTGGGCAACCATAATAACCCTGCCTGAGAAGAATAGGAGCCACAGAAGACTACTATGCCAGGACCTCCATGCTCAAAGCAGACCATTGGAGTTGAACAAGCAACTCTCTCATTGAGGGTACCAGTAGGGTTTTCTTCTCATGGTGGGACACGTACTTCCAGCCCATTATACAAGATTCTAGCGCTTAATTTTCTGTTCGCTTCATTGGTGGCATCTTTGTGTCCAGCCAAAGCTTTAATTTCACTCAGGTTTCACTAAGCCATCTCCTTGAAAGAGCTATATGGGAGACAGTGGTGACATTTTTTTTCAGTTCCATGCTTGGTTTCCCTATCTGGTGCTTACCTCTGTAAACCTTCTGAAACCCCAAAATAAAAAATATTGCTGAGAAATATTGTGTTGATATTGGAACACGACTGGGCAAGTAGATGATGGACAAAGGTACCACCACTAGCTAAGAGGTCCATGAACCACAGGTGACTGGAAGCTGAGAGGACACATGTTTATGTTGCCATTTTAAACATTTGTTTTATAGTAGCATCTCAGTCCTTAATGAAATGAAGTCTCCACTGCGCTCGGTTTAGTGCAGGAGCATAAACTGCATTTGTGCACAGGCCAAGGGCTGTGCTTTGGTCATGCGGCCAGCTGGCACAACTTGACTTGCATCAAAACTCACGTTCCCCTGAAAATGGTTTAGCTGCATCCAGACTGCCCTCCTTGGTCTCCTGAACTGAACCAGCCACTGTACAGGGCCAAACAGTGCCAGGGGCCATGCTAAAAACTCAGCTGATCATGGGTTATCCTGAAATCTACGCCTTGTTTGGTTTGCTAGTTTGCTAGCCAAAGACAGGCAGTTTGTCCCTTAAAGGGCTGGTGATGAAGGTGATGGAGAGTGGGAGGAAGGAAGCAGCATTACCCCTGAGTGCAGTTGGGACTGGGACACATAGATGTTCCTTGCGTTGTCAGGACATTGTTTTCAGACTTGCAAATGGCAACATTGTCCACTCCATGAAGGTGAAAATAATGAAAATTAGAAAAGAACTGCGTATTTTGAGCAAATTGCACTTCCCTTGTGGTCTCAGAGCTTCCAGGATGACACTTCAACCAATTTCTCCTCATCTGCAAAAGGCAGCAGCTTGACTATTTTTAATGAAATTGTCATAATCACAGGACTCAGGGAGCTGAGGCCTGCTCAAAGAAAACACTAAAAGAAGTCATAGAGTCTAAGTTTATCTCCCGTTTGAACAACTCTGCTATAATACAATGGATCCCAAACTTTCTTACTCTGTCCCGTTAGCGTTGTGATCTCTGCTTCCACATTTCTAGATTTCTAGTCCTCTTTCTACAATGCCTTGGTTAGGATTATCTGCCCAAGCATAACCACCTAAAATAATCAGATAAATTGCTCTCTAATGGTGCTTATTTCTCTCTGTTGACCCTGGGATGATTCTTGTGCGAGTAGCTCACATCTGAAGTGAGCTGAGATGGATCCCATCCCTGCTGCCTGCACTCTGCTGGCTTGTGCTAGCTTGAATATCAGACTTGTTCAGCTCTGTACGATTACATTATTCCCAAGCACCTGGAATCCAAAGATCATCCTAGTCCTAGGCAATGAAATATATGCCTTAACTCAAGAAACCAGAGTCTAGCTGGTAGGAGCAGAGCATTCTCCCTTGGGTTATGCCATGTGAGATCTGGTGGCACCGATGTCCCTTGTGCATTTGCAGCAAATCAGCAGATGCAGCCGAGCAATTGCTCTTCTTTTTTTTTTTGGCTGAGAAGGCAAGTTTTGCTTCAGGATTACTTATGCAAACAGCTTGCTCTCTGCATGGCTATAAACACTAATTTGGAGACCCACACCAAGCCAAATAGTTGTTTGTGAGATGTTTATGAGGCGGAGGCCAAATAGGTGTTATGAGGCAGTGGTAGTGCCAAAGTCAAATAGCACCTCTAAGCGATGACTGGCACAGTACCATCTCTTCAGGCTGAGCTACAGAGGAGAGCTTATTGAATTCACTGGTGCTTCTGATGAAGCACTCCTTGCAATTAACCCAGTGGTGGGATGGACGGGAAAGAAATGAGCCCTCCCCAGGTTCTGGCAGCTGGGAGCAAGAAGCTTTTTGCAAAGAAGAGAGGAAAACTGGAGTAAGAAAAGCGGGGTACTGAACCCTACAGAGACTCAATGTCCGTGGTGTGCCTTCCTCATTACTCGAAAGCACAGCTCCTTGTCTGTCCTTATAGTCTGGACTCATGTAGGAGCTTCAATGTTGTTTCAGACCTTCCCCCCACTGAGACCTGAGGTCTTATCCTTTTGTAATTTGAAGCATCCTATGCTTCCAACATTTATTTTTAAGTAAGAAATGATTTGGGGCTGTTTACCTGCAGAAGTGTTGTATTCTTCATTGGCCTGTGGAGATCCTACAAAGCTCTTGGACATAAAAAGCACATGACTGAAATCCATCAGAGGCTTTATGGGAGAAATAGTTTTTATTAATAGCTGCCTTTCATCAAAAGTCTAGATGTTCTGAACAGACATTTGTCTAACATTTGTTCTTAAACCCTCTACTGAATGATCTTCTCTGCTTCTAGTTTTCAGCCTCCTTTTTCCCAGACCAGCAAATTCCTTTCTTCTAAGCTTCCTTATAGCTATTTTTTTCTAAGTACCTCAGCATTTTCCTCTCTCTACTCTGAATCTTTTCCAGCTTGTCTACATAATTCTTAAAATTGGGTGTCCAGAATTAGACCATTAACTCTGTCCCCTTAGACATGTGCTTTCTCAAGAAAGATTTTTTAAATAAGGAACTCCTCTCTCTCCTAGTTATTCTTACCTTCAGCCTTTGTAGCTCCCCAGTGTCTTTGTATTCCCTATGAGTATCTCATAGTATCTCACAAATTACGTTAAAAGAGAATCACTTCAAGAAGAGTCTCAGGGAACAGAGTCTCTGCCCCTTTCCTTACAAATCCAAACACCTGACTTGCTTGGTTTTGTGGATCAGAGGTCTGAGGTCTGCTCTGTGGTCTTCGGGGCAGGTGAAATGCAGTCTGGAAGGTCCCTGGTACAAACTACTCTGGCTGGGATGCAGGTGGAGAATCCAGTTGCTAAAGGGGGAACCTCATTTTGGTTTCCTGTGTAAGTTTTTGTGCCAGTGTTGAGGTCCCAGCTGGAGCAGGGAGCTCCTGAGAAGGATCTGATAGGGGAGGGACTATGTCCAAACTTCCCCAAATTAGGAATGGTAGATCCTGGTCCAGGAGCTGGAGGTGGTGGGTGGAAGGGGATCGATGGGGAAGATGAAGAAATGTCACTTCAGAGCCTGAGGGGATGCTCTGTCATCAGGAGAAGGCAGGAGCCTGCCTGAGTCCTGGACAGAGATCCTCCTGCAAACAGGGGGGTCACCTGCTCCAGAGGCAGAGCCCACTTCTTCCCTCCTCTGTCCTCACTAACGACAAGGTCCTCAAAACAACAAGGTCACAACCCCACCAAAACAAAATACTCTACCAAACACACATGTCTGTGGAGCAAAGCACAGATCCTAGGTAAGCCATGTAATTTAATTCTGGAAGGGGGTCAGATATAAGAAGATATGATAAAAATAAGAATTTTTACAAGAATCATCAATTTAAAAATGAGCATAGGAAAGCAGAGATACTGGCTACTGCCCTGTAGTAATACTGCAGCTCATGCAATTGCAATAAGAAACTTCCTTTATATTAACTGAACATGCAGATGTCAGCAACATCACATCACCCCTAGCTATTTAGATGCTGCATGTTTATTTACACAGCAAAAAGCCACGTGGGAAGGTGTTTTGTCTGCAGTTAGTGAAACCATGTAGCCTTATTTAGAAGAAAGACGTTACCGAGATAAACACAGCTGGTGTTGTGGCACAAGAACACGGGACTGGGGAAAAAAAAAAGAAGGCAAAGATGACGAGCCAGCATCTTCTCAGCCCTTGGTTAGAGGCCGTTGGAGTCATAATTCACCTCAAAGACACAAGAACAAAACCCTAATCGTTCCCTCCCACCACGCTAAGATCTGAAAGCCTAGATATTGTGGTGGACACAGCAGGAAATCCTCTGTCAGGTGGTGAGATGGAGCTTTTGTTGGGCTTCAGGTACGTGGAAGTGAGCAGAGGGTGTGTGCAAGGTTGATGCCTCCATCATTGCCCTCCGAGCTGCAATTACAGGCTTGGCGTGCCCTTAATAAACCAGAGATTGGCTCATTATTCACATAATCACCTGGAAAATGTATTTCTCAGGCTTGTTCTTTGCTGTATCAAAGCCTTGTTTCTATGTCTCTCCCTTTTTGTCCATCCCCCCCTCCCCTTCTTGCCCCTGTGAAGCGACCAAGGATGGCTTGCAGTGTAGCCCTTGCCTATGATTAACGTGCTGACCTAGCAATTATTCACATCTGGATGGGTCTTTGTTCTACTTTGAAGTCTCTCAATGACTTCTCTTTCCCCTCACCTGTCTTCATTTTCCCCTCCGCACCCCCCATCCCACCTCCTCCCTCTCCACCTTGTCTATTACTCCTCAGAAGTGCCAGTGGGCCCAAAATGAAATACAGGACGGACCAGAAATTCCTCGTTAATGGGCCCAGGTGAGCTTGGAGTGGAAAAGGGAAGGTTCAGACCTTGAAGATGACCTTTCCAAAGTGCTTAAGTCAATAACACAGTGCAACCCTCCCTAGCCCCTTTTTTGTAATTGACAAGGTGGAGATAGACTGGAGGCTCTTTCTTCTCTCCAAGCATGTGAGATCTTTTAATCTTAACCCCCTCCAAAAAAAAAAAAAAAAAAAAAAAAAAAAAAAAGGAGAGGGAGAGGGAAAAAGATGGAGCAAAGCGCTGGTTGATGGAAGAGATAGGGTAATTGGTTCACCACAAAGTGAGGCTGGGGAGCTGTGACTCCTTCTGAGGTCCTTCTGCGGTGGGAGAAGTGCCGGTTAAGCAGCATCTCCTCTCACAAGTCTTCTTTTGTATGGCAGGAGAGGAGGAGGGGATGCCTCCCTCTTACACATTCTTACATCCAGCTACTGAGGCACATTCACCAGCAACTGGTTAAGAAGAAAGATTAAGGGTTGCGGGGCTTGGGGGAGTGGGAAGTCCCTTTGCTTTGAGGAGATTAACTTTCAAGACGAGGTAAAACACAAGGCGATAGTCTTTCAAAATTGCCTTCCAGCCGTGACAGGCAATGGTTAGATTAATTAGATTACGAATGCTCTTTTATATTCGGCAGATGGGTTGGGACAAGGTGGGGTGGGGGGCTGGGAGAGAAATACTTCTTTTTTTTTTTTTCGCAGTACTGCTATTTTCTAATGCAACACAGGTGTACCTGGTGTGCTGCAAAGCCTGGTGGTCAGCAAAAGTCTCCCCAAGGGTCTGAGTGGACTTCGGAAGGAGCAAGCACTGCTGTAGGAGGTCATGGAGAAAAACTGTCCATAGTCTCAAAGGAAGCAGAAACAATAGATGTGAAATGTAAAACATGAGAGGTGACTTGATAAACATTAGATTTTCTCCTTTATGTAGAAGTTGTAGATGAAATGATTATGGGAAAATACAAAGTTTTGGTACCCAACGAATTACATCCAAAGGAAGCTGTCTGTTTATGTCAGGTTTACGTTTACCTTTTTTTAATCTTCACCTAACCTTCAGAATTCCTTTTTTCCAAGGCTTTCTGGAAGTAAGGAGGGGAAGTAGTCTGTACTTTGTTCCTATGGGCTTTGGAAACAGTGGGGACATAAAAATGCACAGGCTGAGGATGTATCTAGGATAGAGCAAGAAACACGTGGGGTGAAGCCACAAATTAACAAATGTCTTCCAAGGGAGACCTGTTGTTCCTGAAGCTTTGCTACTGAATAATTTTCCCATCTTTAGACATCAAAACATTTCATGCCATATAAGACACCTTACTCTCCATTTATATCCAATTGATAGAAGTAGACATCTCTAAGGATGCTTCTCTGACCTTTAGATGGGATGAAATACTTAGATTCATTCTCCTTAACTGCCTGTGAATGAGGCCAATATGAACAATTATCACTATTAAATCCCGAACTACAGCAGAACAACCACAGATTTTTTAAATTGATTTCCTACTTTTGACAAATTTGAAGATGTTCCCCTCCAGAACATGCTGTCCATTGGGCATGAGCTCTGACCTACGAGGAGTTTTGCTGCTCTTGGTTAACCGTCCAAGATGTAGGCTGTCCGTTGATGCTGCTATGGAGCTGTAAGGTCATGAGCTGGTCTCCAGTCTCAGTCCATGAAACACAGCATCCAGGATCTGAGTCTCCCTCCAGGGTCAAGGTTGCTTGCAATCACGTATGCTTGTCCTTTCAGTGAGAGCAGTCAGAGTTGGGAGACGCAGCACAGTGTAAACCACTATGGGGATGGAGTTAGATAGGCCTCGATTTATCATAAATTATTTATGTGCTAATTGGGAAACAGCCAGACTTTGCAGGGACGCTATTAGGTTGAAATGCTAAATAACTCAGCAACTTGGAGCAATAAAAATAGCAACCTAATGAGAACAAGGAGCTTGAGATCCAAATAGCCCAAACAAGACCTAAGCTTTAACCAAAATATTTGCATACAGGAGGAGCTCTGAATATTGGCCAAGATATTTGTGACACTGAATGCACGGGCATTACAAATGTGGAAACAACTTCTGTAGCCAAACTAGAGGACGCGTAATACAGTGGAGTAGGGCATATTTGGTATTTTAAGGAAACTGCAGCTAGGAAAACCTGGGACGTAGTTGTTGGAGGGCTATATCCTACAGCGGGGTCTGTGGGAGGAGTGAACCTGGCAGGATGAGCTAACCACAAGGCCTATGATAACAAGGTAATGCTTTCTGGTTTAAGTAGAAACTTTCTATGGAGTTGGAGGAACCTTGTGAAGACAGTGATGGAGACACTTGTCACTTGTGTGGGAACCTCTCTGAGGTGTGATGTACGTGTGTATGGACCATCTCTGCCACCGCTGCCTACCCAGAACTTACTGGTCTTTGACAGGGTGAAGGGACCACTTAGAAATATCACCTTGGACTAGTTGTATCAAGAGTGTCCAACTTTCCAGAAATTCATTGCGTGTCTGCAGGCCACAGGCTATTTTCTTCTGATCTCAGGCAGGGAAGAGGGAACTTCAGAAGTAATTCACAGCCAGAAGATGCATCCCAGGAGCACTGTTGCTCCATGGTGGGCAGGTTGCAGTGGGGAGCAGCAAGGACACGATGCAGCAATGCCAGCCTCAACAAGCCCGCCTGATCCATCTCCAATAAGCTCGGATGAAGCCATACTTGAACTGTCTGAGGCTGCTTTTTGAAGCCCCTGGCTTCTTTGTTGCCCGCAGTACAGGTGGGCACGCTACCTACGAGGTATATCCTGGTCCCTGCTCCTGGCCAGTCCATCACTATCACCTCTCCTGGCTCCCAACCAGTCCCAGCCAGATATACTATGCTCTGGAGATGACATAAACACTATGTGGGCAATTAGACTGAACAACGTCTTCATCTTCCAGCTCCATTTGCCTGTCATTTTGCCTGTGCTCATTTTAAGTATCACCACGGATGGGCCTAGAAAGCTTTGCCTAGTGGTATAAGGGAATGTTTGTCCATCGTAATGTCCCATCTGCCTGCTCGCAGCCTCTGTTCTTAATTGATCCTGTGTCCAGCTCAGGACCATATCCTTCATATATTGATTGTTTTATTACATTTCTCTGAACTGAGAGGTTTAGAGAGCTATGTAAAAGTGTGCAGGGAAAGAAAATAACAGGGCAGAAGAAATATGAATACCAAAGGATTTTGGCTGGGGAACTGAACCTCATGGACAGGTGGTCCTTCTATTGTAGGCTCTGGTCAGAGTAGCTGACCCAGTCTCTCCCATGGGTTGGTTTGAGACTTGACTAGTACCTCCCCATCCCAAACTGCTGTTCAGTGCCGGACCAGCCAGATTACACGAACTAACCCTGAGCACATCTGGAGGAGTGAATCAGTTGATTGTGACTGGATAGATTACTCTGCTTTTTTTTCTTGAGCTCTTTGTTTTTAATTTTAAACCACTATGCTGGTACCCTGTGATGTTGCCCACACTGTTGACTTTATCTCTTAATTATGCAGGGTTTATTGCAGAATTAAAGGTGCATTTATAAGGCTTTTAGAAGGAGCCTATGCTCTGCTACTGGCCTTGGAGATGAACTGATCTAATTACTTTTATCTCCCTTCCAACCAATGCAAAAAGCCTCTTTTCTCTTCAGCTTCCAAACCTGCCTGTAAATAACCTGCCTTGAAATAACCCCCTTGCCCCCTCCCTCCTGCCCTCCACACTCCTTCCACTCGGTTTTCTTCCTGTAATAGGTCTGAAAAGGTTGAAAGGTGCTGAACTCTTGTGCGGGGAATTCAGCTTTAAAGACCCTGAACTTTTAGATTCCCTGAGGGGCGCAGAGGAGGGGAGGAGGAGGAAGGGGGGGGGGGGTGTCTTGTGCTTTAGCACAGTGACCTAAATGATACATCTCATGTACATGTCATGTCAAATGTCATCTCTAGGGCTGGAAGTACTCTGAATAACCTGTCTGGTCAGTAGAGGACTGAGAATACTTAGCTGCAAGCCATTGCTTTGAGAAAGTCTTGCCTTTTATACTTCCTTCTTTATTTATTTATGGGCTGGGGATTTTTTTTTCCTCTCCTTGCGCAAGATCCACCAACTGGCTTTTGCGCCAGCAGATTGCAGAACTGTTTGACGAGCAGCAAACAGCAGCAAACAGCAGCTGCAAAACAGGAAGAAACAGTGAACCCCATTACCAGGTGGTTTCTTGGGGTCAGAAATGAGAAACTGGAATGATAGCTGAAGGTAGCAGCTTGTGCAGTTTCATTTGGCTGGGCTCAGCAAGAAGGAGGACACTCAGCTGGGACCCTCCATCAGAGTCTTGGACCCTGTGTCTTGCAAAGCTGAGCAGCGGTACCAGCATTATGGCCATCGTCCATGAGGGTGCTGGTTTCAAGGCTCGGGAAAGCCTTGTCGGCTAGGATAAATATCCAACTTTTGAACATGTGATGTTTGGGATGCTCTTAAACAGGGAGGGAGAAGATGCTGAAGCAAAGCCCAGGGTCACAGCCTGATGGAGTGAGAATCTTTTGGTCTGTGCAGTGCTGGAGAGCAGACTAAATGCTTGTTACAGCCCCTCAGTCCCTCTCTGAACTGCAGTTCCCTTTCTCTTACCTGTCACTACATGCTAAGCCTTCCTCTGTACCCATCACCAGCAAAATAAATTGATGCAAAGCAAGAATTGGTATGTGCCCAGTATGGTCTGATCTTGTATAGGGGGATCAGGCCTACTGAAATAGGAATAAATACAGAGCTGGGTATTTCAGTCTTAGCATTGACTTCTGCATCTTTCCGATGGGAGATGCAGGTTTCCATCTCAGCAAAATTTTGATCTGTCCCGACAGTTGGGCAGTGTTACATGGTGGGATTATTGCTTCTAGGAGGCTGGCTGAAATGTTTTGGTTTTTTTTTCCTGGGTGGTGGGAACTCAAAACTTGGAAGTCAAGTATGTGAACTTCAGTTCAAGAGCTTAAACCCCATCAGAGTGAGAAGGTGGCCAACAGCTAGAATGGCTTTGCCAACAGTCTTGTGGCCATATCTGAGAGGGTTTTTTCCTGTACCAGTTTTCCAGAGGACAAGCAAACTCTTGCAAAACAGCTGTCTGATTGCTACTCCAGCACAGAAGGAAGACTTTTCCTAATTTAGTGCTTTTTTTTAGGCACATAAAAATGCCTTTTGCCCTTTTACCAGCAGGTTACAATTCATACTTCGGGTTTCAAGCGAGAACGAGAAGTTAGATTAAGCCTTCCCAGCAACTCCTATCAAAAAAAGTTGTTTTTTTTAAAACATACATCTACATGGTGATGGAATTCCCTTGGCTTTTTGATAAATGCTTTGAACTTCCAGATGTTCTTGGGAAGAGAAGGAACATCAAAGACATGCCTGCAAAGGCCATTTGTGTACCTGAGCAGATCAGGGCTCTGTTCTTCTCCTGGGGTGCCTCTATGAGACTGTGCAGGGGGACTGGGGAGGGCGAGAGTCTGAATTTAGTAATGAGAGACAAAAAAACATCACAGGGAACCCTACCAAAAAAGCCAAATGCACCCAAGCACCTTCCTATAATGCAAAATCAATGTGCATATTAAGAAAGCACTGTCATTTCTGGGATCGCACAAAGCTACCTAGGGGATCTTCACCCTCTTGGAGCTGGGATGCCAGTTTCATCCTGGACTTCACAGTTTTTTGTTCGAAGCAATGATTTAGGGTGATAGGAAGAAACATGATCTCTCCTGAACTTTTCCTGTGGCAAGTGGTGGTTTTTGGCTTTCCTGTGTTTGGTTAGAATTCAGTGTGCAGGGCATCACACTAGAAAACTCGTGGTCTGTTTTTGGCCTTCAATTCATGTACATTTATGAAGTGCTAAAGAAAATTAATATCCTTGCTTATAAGTGCTTAAATATAAGACACTTGCTAGGCAAAACATGTTTGGGCCAACTTAGCTCCTATGCATCCTAACAGGACTGAATTATACATTTATAAGTGCTTTTTAAGGATTTTGCAGAAATGAGAGGAATAACATGATTTAATACATGGTGAAACAAGTCAACAGGGAATACAAGGATGAATAATAACAAAAGAAATCATTATAGCATGGTCCAGGTGTTTGTTTAAGTATTCAAGCCATAATAATAGCTGCCCCACTCATATCTGAAATGTCTGCAGACAATGACTTAGATGGACACACTCATAGAGCAATTTAAACTGGAGGGTATGTTGGGAGGTCCCTGACCAACCTCCCACTCAAAGCAGAACCAGTCTCCAAGTTAGATCCGACTTTACCATTAGATCCACTTGCATAGGGCAAATTTTGAGTATCTCCAAGTAGAAGGGTGTTGCACGCTGAAACACCTCCTTGGTGCAGGGTGCACTCAACAGGACACGGTTTCCAGTCCTTTGGGTCTGTAACCACAAACTGGCAGCAAGAGAGCTGCAATATGGTGCAGACACAGACTTCTCTGCATGCAAGAGTCGTGGCCTTGGTCAAGGAAGAGCACACAGGAAAGATGGGAACTACCAGGAGAAGCCTTGGTGACAGCAGCAGGAGAAAGTGGAGGCACTGCGCACTTCTGTGGATGGCGCAGTAGGCAAGGCTTGTTATGCAGGGAGGTCTGTGTGTCCTCCCAGTCCAGCTCACCTCCACTTTGGCCAGCTCACCTCCAGGGAGGTCCCCAGGTTGACGGTGGCATTGGTTGTTGCTGCCCAGCACAAGCTTTCCATAGCCATGAGATTGGGTCCCTCGGGAAGACCGGAAGGCTGGTTTTAAATCCATAACTCTAAAGGAAATTGTCTTTTTCTGAATATTGGTTTGGGCTCCTCAGTTGTGTCTTCTTTGTGGTCACCAAGGTTGGCCTTTAGCTGTTGGAAAAGAAAGGGAGGGAGAAAGAGAGAGGGAGAGGAAGAAAGCAAGAAGGCAAGATAGAAGAAGAAAAAAATAAGATGACACCTGATAAGGTGACACAAGGAGCTTGGGGCTTTGCAAACAGCTGCAAGTATTAGGACATGCTCAGAAAAACCAGGAGATGGCAACCTGGTAGGAATCCAGCTGCAGGGTGGAACAGGGCTGGTGTGGCTTCTTTTGGGAATTCAGGAGAATGTCCTGTTTTCTGTGATAGACTGGCCTTTTTCTCAAACTTCACTGAAGATACTTTTCCATCTGTCACTGTTCTCCAAGGCCCCACAACACCTCAGTACTGGCTGCCTCCCAGCCATGCACACAGAGACATTGCACTGTGCCAGGTCCTTTGCTAGGTCCTTCCACCAGTTCTTGAACTGTCTTACAACAATTAATGTTTCAAAATACGAAACAGCAACTATTTAATTGCTGAGAAAGACAAGCAAAGGATGGCACTAAGGTTGGGACGCTACCTGTGGGTGAGAGAGAGAGGGGAAGAGTCTCTTGTGCCACAGATTTCTTGGATGACCTTGGGTGGGTCACTCACCCTCAATTGGGGTCTTGGTTTTAAAAATTGGAGCTCGTATTGCTTCCTCGGCTCGGAAAGGTTGGATGAAGATGACCTGGTGAGGCTGTAAGGCTCAGAGAGGAAGGGTGGAAGGGCTTCGAGCCAGCAAGGAGCCACCTCACCTGGTGGGTCCGTGTGTGAAGACAGTGTTCCCCCTGCAGGGAGCTCGCCGCAGCTCCACAGTCTTCAGTGCGTGTGTATTTATGTGGGAAAGCAAAATCATTTAGGCAGCCAGGAAAGCAGAAGTGTGTGATTTATCATGGGGAAAATCCACAACTTCTCCTGCTGTTGCTTAAATAATTGCTAAGGCTGTCGTGGCATAAGGTGGGAATGACTTAGAAAGCAGCTTCTCTTTCTTTTGAAATCAGAGCTTCAGTAAATGCTTCCTGCATGTTGTGACTGCAGAGGTGAACTGCCTTTTTTCATTTTTGGCTGTTTTTGTTTTCTCCTTCTTTCCCCTCTTAGTTTCCTGAGAAGAAAGTGTCGCCTGCAGACAATCAATAGAAGCAAACCCAGGGGATTTGAAAGTTAAAGGATCTGATTGTACAGGTGAATTTCTTTCCAGTTCCAGAGCTGAACTGATTGGGAAGGGGGAAAGGAGGGGCAAACATGTGGGGCTTATTGGGAGAGGGAAGGTGTTCAGGGATCTGGAGTGGGTCTGGGGAGAGTTGCTAACATTGGGTTGAGAACATCCACCTGAATAGTCATTTCAGAACCACTTTAGTGTCTCCAGCCTCACTTTCCTGTGGTCTTGTGTCCAGTTTCAGGGAGAGGAGCGCTCAGTGGAGCTGGGAGAATGCACAGCCTGGAACCAGGGTCTTGAGGAAAGATTGAGGAGTGTTGAATTATTTTGCCCCTTTTCATAGGAAATGGGAGAGAAAACAATTGAAAATGAGGGAGAAGAGCAACAACCATTGTGTGAAAATTGGAAAAGGTTCAAAGACAAAAAAGAAAAAAGAGAAGAAGAAAACCCCACCCCACCTGCCTTAAATACTCTGACCTGAGAAGGATTTGAGGACAGGAACAGAGAGGAAAGGATGAGAGACAGGCTGGTCATCCAGCCACTTGGCAGGCTTTTCCAAAGCCTGAGTGACCTCTAGGACGTGGGAAGGATCTACGGATCATCAAGGACAACCTTGGCCTCTCCCTGGAAGAGAAAACCAGGGGTACATTTGTGTACTTAGGACCTGCAAGCATACTTATGCTAAAGAGCATTCAGTTTTGAAGCAAAGTTCAAGGTTCAGCCTAAATTTGGGGGACAGAGGATGGGGAAAGGGATGGAAGAAGGGTGTCTAAGTCACTTGGGATGCCTGGGTCTTCTCACTGAGCGTAGGGAGGGCCTAGGTGGATCCAGGAGGTTGGATCTTAGATGGTGGATGCTGGATCTGACCTCCTAGACTCTGTGCAAATGGGAGCAATCCAGTTGCAAACTTGATGCTTTATGGTGAAAGAGAGGGTTTTCTTCATTCAGCAAAAGTCCACCCCTAAAACAAGTAAAAAAAACAATAAAAAGGGCTGTGGCACTGTGAAAACCAAAAGTGACATTCTTAATCAGCTAAATGAGTGGAAAGTAAATGGCTCTGAACTGATGGAAACAAAGTAATTTCCATTTTTTCATGCCTTTTAAACCTCCATTAAAAAAAAAAAAATTGTTTAAAACAGTTAAAAATATTTTTAATAACAAAAATGGCATTGAGTCATGTTGAAGATCAGAAAACATACTTCCTCCTTTGGAAATGCTGAAATGAAACATTTCTATTTTCCTCTGACTGTAAACAGATTTTTTTTCCCCTACAAAACAAAGTGAAAGAAAACCAAAAACTACCAGTTAAACTGTCACAGTCTTGCAATGCATTTCAGGACCAGGGATATGGGGAAAAAAAAAAAGATGAAGAAAAGTAACTTTGCCAGGCTCTTGTTTTCACTGCAAGAATTACCAGTGCCCAACCTGAGCCTGTCTGCAGGAAAGCGAGAGGAATTTTGCTACAAAACTTGTGGGTTTGGGTTTGCTTTATCTGGGGACTTACATCTGGGATGCGCCAGCCAGCTGCTGCCCAAACAGCCCCTGCACGATGTCGCGATGCTCACCAACATCAAAGGCCAAATTATTCGACCTGGAGTGTGACATGTCCCCAGCTTGGGAAAACAGTTCAAATAGCCCCCACCACAGCAGTAGGGACGTATAGATATGCAGGAACGCCGTCCTTCTGGGTTGTTCGCCTTGGCAGGGGGAGAGCGGTGTTATGGCCGTGGGGTTTTGTGTGCGGGGATGCGTCGGAGGGAGCTGATTGCTCTGAAAGCCGCCCCCAACCCTTTTATATGGTCATTAGAAGACCTGAATGGGGGAGGCTGGGGGGGCTTCTCACGCCTCCAGCCCAATCCAGCCAGCAGCCCCTCTCTCAAGTACCTGCTAACAGGTCGACTTGCCTTTGGTCTCAGTCAGGTCTCAGCGGAGACCGGGCACCATTTCCTAGGCTAATAGGTGTGAGGGGAGTCAAGAATTTCACTCTTTTTTTTTTTTTTTTTTTTTTTTTTTTTTTTAGGTCTTTTCAAGGCAGGCTATAAACCTCTTGTTTTCCTCCTCCTTCTCTGGGTTTGTTTCTCTGCTTCCTTCCCCCTTCACCCGACCCCCAGGTGGTGTTAAAAGTCAACAAGCCCCTTTATCTCAGGGCTGGCCTTTTTCCTTCTGGGATGCTGGAGCAAATCCACATTGCTGAGGAGGTGGCAGTCCTACATCCTTTCCGTCTTTCCAGGTCCTCACGGGGACTTTCCTCACCTTTTGCTGCGGCAGATGATACCCAGGTTTGGGGCAGGGTCCCCATTAGGCAAATTGCAGCCAGGCAGGGCTGACAATCCCCGTTTTCCTTCGGTTTGCAGTGGTGCAGCTCAAGAAATGCTGCATGACGAGCTGCAGAGCTGAGGACAACCTGGCTGTAAGCGGAGTCAGGGGCCGGCAACTGGGTTTCCCCCTCCTGTGCTGGGTTACTCTTGAACCACTGGAGGTTGAACTGGAAGGATCCCAGTTTGCCTTGTAGCTCCTGATTCACCAGCCAAGCACCCAGAGCAGCAGAACTGGTGCATTAGGAATCTGGTCAACAGCCTGGCATGGGGCTGATTCTGCTCTTTGTCTGCTTATTCCCACTGGAGCAAAGTGGCTGTGAGCTATTTTCCCAGTGCAGCAGGAGCAAGGAGGGATCAGGCCCAAATTTGAGGCTGATTCAGTGTTTTTGGCTCAGATCACGGGCGTGGGTCTCCCCACCAACCTTTTCTTTTTTTAAATTCAAATGGCCAGATCTAGGATATGATTTTCTCCTCTCGCAGACTGTTAACATTGGAGTGAATATTCCTTACTGTTACCTTTTCCCTATAGGAATTGCTGGATGCTGTTGAGAAAAAGTTGGTATTTTCCAACCAGCTTTGCAAAGACCTTCTCCTTCAGGGGAGGTAATTTGGGCTCTGCTCTCTAAAGACCTGATTTCAGTGCTGTGGCTGCTGGAAAGCATTAGGGCTGCTCTGCTTCTTTGCTCTTTTCCAGACAATGGAGACATGTAGCTCTGATGTCCTACTGAGTCTTTACCCCTGGCCACGGGAAAGAAGGATTTGATGGTCCACACACCAGGTAAATGCCTTGGCTGCTGTCACCGCCACAGTAAAAAAGATATTTATCAGCAGCTCCTCAGGTTCCTGGGTGGAGGGTGATTTCAGAAGAGTATATGTGAGCAACTAGGTCTGTGTGCCATGCAGTTCAGCTGGTGTCTTCTTCTAGCAAGTCTCCCTGCCTCAGTTTCTCCTCTAGCAAAACAGGGTGGTGAGGCACAGCTCTGAGCTGAATTTTGGGAGCTGCAATGCAGCTTTGTTTGAAAGGGCTTTAAGTTCTCTCCCCTCCTGCATTACACTGTTTTTTTTTTTACCCCACTGCAGGAGAGGAATCAGACTTCCAGACATTTTCTATTTCAGTGTGGGTTTTTCTCATTGCAGACTTGACTTTTAACTCTTCCATATGCTGTTTCTAACACTAGGAAGGGGAATGGCAGGATGGCCTCCAGACGTATCTTCCAACCACCTTCTCCAGGACTCTTCCTACTTCTTACCTCTTCCCCTCGTAACAGCACCATTCACCCTCTTTGCCCTGGTGCAGTGACAGGCTGAAACACCAAAGCCCCTTGCCGGGGTACGCAGGGAAAAAAATTCCCTCTGTGGTGCTCAGAAAAATCCCATCAAAATGTCCTCCTAAGGGACACCTGGAGACATTTCCTACAGAAAGCCTTAGACCTTGTAGAAAAGAGGCAGTCCAACAGTGGTGAAGAACTATAAAAAATTCCTATTATCAGGGAACCATAAAGGAGTGCCTTTCACACCTGGATAAGGCAGGGCTCAAGATAACAAGGGATAGTCTGGGCTTAGACAAAAGTTTGGCAATGTCACTCCTCTAACTGCATTAGCTTCCCCAGAAGAGAAACAAGCACTTTACTCTCGCCCTTGGCTTCCCTCAACCATTTAGACTGGAAGACCCTCCAAATAGTTTAGCTGCCTCCTTTTGAAGGCGATGCCTGATAATACCTTTGTGGTCATGAAGCTGGGGACACTGTCACTTAAAAACCTCGGAAAAATGAAGATGAACTCTTAGCAGTGTCTCTAAATTTCCATATCCAGCAGACATGAACGGTCTTTCTCGACTGCTGCCTGGAGAGCAGCAGATCCCTCTCTCACGCATTTTTTGGTCCATGGACTGGGTTTTGGTCACCACTGTGGAGGTGGTGGGGACGGATGGGGACTGGGGGGTTCTTCGGGAAGTGCAATGTTCTTCAGGGGTGCGGTGTGCAGGGGGTTAATTGTATTAGAGCAAATACCTGAGGAATTAATAATGATTTGCTGCTCATCAGGCAGCCTTCCTTGAGAAATGTAACGCAAGAAAAAACAAGTTAGGAAATGCCAGAAAAATGCAGCGAAAAAAGAAATTATGAGTGGGGGTGGTGGTGTGAAGAAGCAGTCTGGGACCTCGGTTAGGCTCGGTCCAGGAGTCACGCAAGAAGTCTTGATTGCCTGCTGGACGGGGCCACCCAGCACCCCTAGGGCCTCGCTCTGCCCTTTGCTCAACTCCACCAGCCTCCTGGAGACTAAAGGGATGTGGAGGCTTTCGTGCAGGGCACGACCTGGCTTGCTGCGGTGCTGCAGCTCATAAAAAGAGGCTGGGGAAAGCATCCATTCGTGTTTGAAAGGAGAGGTGCAACTGTGGTATGACGAGCATTCGTGCTGAGGATGGATCACCTGGGTTCCCATGAGAGTGAAAGCAAGGGATGCAAACCCAACGCAAGCTATGTGCAGCCGTAGTGTAATGTGCCCACCCAGGGAACTCCTTGCCGCAGGACACTACTGTGCTGTCATAAAGGAGAAAGGGGGGGGGGGAAGGAAAAAAAAAAAGAAGAAAACAAAAAGAGAAATAAAGTGATTTAGAGGAGTGGTAAAAGCATCTGAAGGTCTGCTTGGACCTCTGAGGTCTTAAAAATGCTCATGTTTCAGGGTGTAGGGAGGTGAAGTAGGAGTGTTTAACAACTAACCCTAATTTTGCACATCAAGGCATACATGTAGACAGCCACCTTGGCATGGGAGCATCTCTGAAGCTTTAATGTCCCTACCACCATAGGTTGCCCTTGGAGGGACAGCTGTGCTGTGAACCCCATTGCATGGAGAGGGGAGCCAAGAGGCAGGGAGGTGGCTGAGCAATTTGGCATGACACACGCAGATAGTCCGCATCCGCCCCAGGCCTGAACGACATCTCCACAATAGCCCCCTTATTCCCTCTCCGGGCACTCGTCCAGCGTGCCACGATGATGCCCTGCCAGGGAAGTTGGGTGTTGGAGAGTGGTGGGGATTGGGCAACGTGAGACATTCCTGCTTGGCATCCCAGCCCCCACGGGGGCTGTCCGTGGTCCCCCGTTGCTTTTCTTTGTAGAGTGAAACCCTTGGGTTTACATCAGTCCCGCATTGTCCTCCTCGTGCCTGTTGGTTCCCACCGCTGGTTTCCCTACGGCGGGGCTGGTATTAGCTTGGGACCTGCTCGCGAAAGCATATTTTGCCAGCAAACGACAAGATATTTGTCCCGATGGGCACCAAAGCAGGGACATCCAGAAATCACGAGGGTAGGGGGTTATTTTTTCCTCCCTTCTTGGACTCTTTTGGGGTACCTACCCTAATTATTAGGCAAGCCAGCAACGTCAAAGCAATCTGCTGCCTGTGTCCTGCTTTCTCTCCCATCCTCCTCCCCGCTGAAGTGCAAGCTCTGCCTTCGGTGGGTTGGAAACGGCCCAGGCTGGATATCAGCTTCCCTATCAGAGAACTGACGCAGTCGTTTTTGGTGTCGAGGTATATTTTTCGATAGCCAAGGCGCTGCTCCCAACTTCCTTGTCTGTCACCCGCTCGGAGGAGGAAGCTGCCTCGCTCACACGTTTGATTCGGAGCCAGCCCGTTGATGGAGCGATGCTGCTTTCTCGCCGGGCTGGAAGCTCGTGCTGCTGCCAAACAGCTGATGAGCCGCTTCGCAGCCATCTCTTTCTCTGCCTTTCGCTAGGCGTGATTTTTGTCTTGATACCAGAGAGCCTTTGGAGCACGGGGGATGTCTGATTTTGAGAAGAAATTTGCAATTGTACTGTGACCAAAAAACATGGAATAGAAAGAAAATATCTGGTTACTTCCCAGACACCTATTTCATTGATCTTGGTGAATATCAGAATTAACTTGATTAACATACAGGAACCTGCATCAGCCTTAAAATGCAGAGATAGGACCCTGGCCCTCAGATTCGCAGGGCTGATATAATCCTTCCTATATGACTTTTCCTAAAACTACCATCCCTGTGAGGAAAGCAGGGGAAAAAAAAAAAAAAATCAGGACAATTTGTGTCCATTTACAGACCTGTGGTTCAACACCCCAGCTCATTCTCTCCTTTCTAATTGCTGCTTTCTTCTCTTCTCGGGCTCCTTTGTTTCTCTCTGCAAGCAGCCACAGCTTTCAGATGTTTTAGGGTCATTCCTCTATGTGCTGCAATGTTAATTATTTCTTCTGCCCTAATTCAGTTTTACATATGACTCCCAGCCACACAGGCCATGTAACGCACACAAGCACGCTCTCTGCATTCACATGATAAAACCTCCCCGCAGACACACGCAGGACAGCACAAAGCCGCAGGAGCCCGACGCCGGCGAGCAGACCACGGTTTCTGTCGTGCTGCCGTCGCTTCGTCATCGTGCCATCTTAATTAGAGGGTTTCCGAAGCTAGAAATCTGGTGCAGCCATGTACCAAATTTGCCCCACTATTGCTTTGAGATTATGAAGATAGCATTGATAATAATTGCCAAGACTCACTTTTTTGACGTTTATTATGGCCTATCTGCAGCATCCCAAATATGTTAAGTGGAAACTACTCAAAAGACTTTCCGGTTAATGAATGATTTGTGAAAAGCTCTCTCTTCCAGAAATGACCAATATTAGAATTGGTTCTGATGTCATGTAACAGCTCCCATTCAGAAAAGCTATTGAAAACAGTCCAAATTCCTCAGAACTGTTAAATCTCTTTTAATTTATTCTCTTTGTGTATATATAAGCTGTGGGGGTTTTGTTTGTTTGTTTATTTCCCTCTTGCGGAGAGTAAGTTTTAATTTAATTTGCATGTTGGGTTGCTGCTCTTTTTGTCTTGCATTTAATATATTCAGAGCATTCGGGGAGCCTGAGGTTTGGAGGCAGAGGATAGTGAGATTGCTTCCATTGATGAATGTAGCTTTCAGAAAAGAAACGAAAAAGTTGGGGAAAATAAATTCCATGAGTACTAGCACGGGCGAGGAAAAGGAGGATTTTTTTCCTTGCATTTTTTCCTAGGCAAAATCAGCAAAAAGCCTGTCCTTCCTCTTTTTGTTTTTTTAATGACTTCTGCTTTAATAAAAATGATTGCAGTGATGGCAAGAAAAAAAACAGGCAGGGATTAAGGTAGGTCCTAAGGAAAGATTAATCAGAAGAATGGATAGAGACATGTAGCTCCCATCCAAAAATATACTGGAAAATTAATATAAGGAGGCTCATGCAGAGCTCTCCATGCACAACATTGGGTCTTGTATATTCGGACGGTGTTTTGCAACCTGAGGGCTGTCTATGAGGATGAGGCTGCGTGGGATGGGGATGCATTGACGTAACATGTTTTCTGATATGTAAAACACTCCTTCTTCCAGATCACTTCTTCCCTCTCCCCTCCCCTCCTCAAACTTGCTTCTTTTCAAAGTGACATTTCTAATTTCATGTTTTAGAGCCTGAAATGAGCTATGTGTTATGAGGAGGAGGTTTCCTCCAGGCTGAAGAAGGTGGTAATGCTGAGGACTCCTTGCCGAGGACCCTTGTCTCTCCTAAAGAAGGATCTAGTATTTTTCAAGGGAAAAAAAAAAAAGCAGCTGTGTGAAGGCTCGTCCCTGGGCATGAAAGGGCTGTGATCTAATGAGATTTTGCCATCCTGAGCTGCTGAGGTTTGATGTGGTTAAAAGACACGCTGTGCACTTGCACCCAGAATCAACCTTGCCAACTCTCTCTCGGGAGCCTTTGCAATGGTCTTTGGGAACGTGTGGCCAAATCCAGACTCGCCTTGCAAAATGAAAGAGGAGGGTCCCTAAAAGGGACCTCGAGGATGTTTAATTTTCTCTTCCCTCCCCCCCAAACCACACATTTAGAAAGTGCATCTGCCTCCCGCCCAAGGGGTGCATCTGGGGGATGCAGGGACTGGGGAGAGGTGATGCTCGGGGATGCCCAGATGAGAGTCAAACGTCTGCGTTTCCCACTTCATGCCGGAGACCCGTCACCGCTCCGACATGAATTCCTGGGGACAATGCGAGCCGGCCCCAGCCGATGAAAGGCTCCCGTCCTGCTGGGTCTTCGGGGAGATAACCCCGACAAAACCCCTGCAAGCCTCCGCCGAGCGCCTACAGCCCTCCCCCCCCCAGGAGAACCCGGAGGATTGTATCCCCCCGTGTTTGCAGTTTGTGTGTGTGGCACCATTAAGAATTGATATGCTCGATATGAATGGCGATACTTCAAAACGCCTGAATAGACCCTGAGCTCCCCCCCCCCCCAAAAAAAAAAAAAAAACATTGTTGAAAAAGTCCCCTACTCAGCCTGGGAGGGAAAGTTTGTGTATCAATCTAGTTTTATAATAGTGTAATTTAGTGTCTAGGCCCGGGCTCTGGTGGTGATATTGTACTGCAATGAATGAAACAGAGGACTCCAGGCTGAGCAAGAGCTCGAGGACCCGGCTGGCTCTATTCAGGCCAAACTAATCGGCTTCAGCTCAGCTCTCCGCCAAAGCTCCCCTCTCAGTAGTGGGTTTTTCTCTGGGTTTTTGTTACTGTTTCTTAAAGAGCTCAGCTGGCTGCTGAGGCTGAAAAGAATCAAATTATTAAAGATTTTGTGGAAAATCCAGTGAGAATGGGCCCATGCAAGAATAATAGCATTGTGCCACCGTGGGCCATTCCCAGCTTCCAGTCGGGAGAAATTGTCAACTCTGTCTTTGTTTTCTTAACCCTTTCAATGGAAACAAAATAATATTTAGCTCAGCACAAAATACCTTCTTTTTAATTTCTAATCCTTTCAGGTTCTTTTTTTTTTTTTCCTTCCCCCCTTCTCCTCCTCCTCTTCCTCCCTCTCTCTCTTTTTCTCTTTCCCCCTCTCCCTCTTTTTGTGTGCTGTCCTCTGAAATACATTTATATACCTCATACATTCCCCTTTTCCTTGCCAGTTGGCCAGAGGGGCATCTGTTATCAGGAAAGCCCCTTCTTTTTTAAACAGGATGTAAAATGGGTGGTTAAATCCTTTATTAACAGTCACCACCAGAAAGGGGAAGAGGAAAGGGAAACATTTTCTTTCAAGCTTCTATTTTTAACATTTATTAGCGGTTAATAAATCATTAGTATGTTGTTCAAAGGGCTGGCTATATAATGTGTCATGTTTTTAAATGCCTATGCATTTTAAATTTAGAGAAGTATTTAATTGGGGCATTGTCGTGTCATTAAAGAACAAAAAGGAAACGTCTGCCTGTCTGTCTGTCCATCCTCAATCCATCAGGGTAGATATAGACAAGCAGTTTAATCACTCTCCTCCTCTTTTATTTAGGGACTAAGTAGCTTTCCATTCGTGAGCTATATCTTTTCTTGGCTCTTTCTCCGCTGCGTGCGCCGATCCTAAATGCGTCGAGGAGCAGCATTGTCTCGGTGATGGGAGGAAAAGGCCCCCGGCTGTGGCGTGGACATCGGACCCAACTGGGCTGCAGGTCTCTCCAGGTTGCAGAGCAACTGGGTGCAGGGAGCTTGGCTGCACCCTGTCTTTGCAGGGGGGATGAAAGCCCACGGCCACAGATCCTTTGTGCGGGGAAGGCAAAGCCACTGCCACCTTTTCAAGGCTTTCTCAGGAATGAAGCAGCAGAAGGAGAAGGGATAAAAAAAAAAAAAAAAAAAAAAAAAATTCATCAAAACAAACCCCCTCCATACCAACCAGCTGGCACCAGGGACGGGTGACAAAGCGCGATGCCGGGTCTGCTCCCGGTGTAAACTTGACGCCAGCAGAGTTAGGCGGATGTAAACCAGACGAACCTGTAACCCGCCGAGTTATAATGTTGATAGCAAGCCCGGTATTAGGGTACGGGGGTGAAAGTTAAGGGACAAAAGGGTACTCACTGTCCCATTGTGGGAGATCCCTCTAATCAGGATATTCTCCCTCAACTTTGCTCCACTCTAACCTATTGACAACAGAACTAGGTCATCTTGGTGAATAGGGTAGATTTTCTGCCGCCTCAGTGTCTTTGAGGCTGGAAGGGATTGTGTGTTCAGTGTTACAAACAGACCTTCTGTCTTTATTTCCCGACCAGCAGTGCGCCGCTTAACAAGGAGAACTGGACCAGCCATTTTTCCCGTAACAAATGGAGGGTCCCATCCAAGCCATCCTTGCCAGTTGGCTTTCAGACAGGGGAAGCTTATTCATGTTTTTAGACCTCAGCCAAGTTCAGTCAGGAAGCCTGAGATGTTTTAAACCGGGGGAAAGGCGGGGGTATCCAGGGCTCCCTTGCCAGCTAGGAGGAGGAGGGCGCTGCATTCTTTTGGTATTTTCTTGAGTTGGGTCTTTTTTTTTGTGCAATCCCAGGGATAGAGTTGTCTCTCCCTATCCTTGGCATAACGCTGGCTTGGGATGGAGGTGCGCGAGGTTGGTTTTTTTTGTTCTCCTGGCACTCCTCAAGAGGACAAGTCTACCCCTGCTTGCTTGAATCACCTACAACGGTGGGAGAAGAATGGAGGATGTTCGTTGAGGTTACTAGTGGTGAGGGATCTCACAGGTGAGTCACCGCCAGTGTAGGTGGATATTACACTTCAGCCCAAGACACTAAAATGTCTTGTGATGAGCCAGACACAGAGAAGCTGTTGATTATCTTCCTTTGGAGAAGATGTTTATTCCCCATCCCACCCTAGGATTTTTCATCTTCATCTGTCTGCTTCGGGGAAGGACAGAGCATCATCATGCTTTCCATCTGAGATCATGGTGCAATGTCCCAGAAAAAACACTTGCACCACCTTTGTGTAATGTTGCTCCTGGCCCTTTTCAAACGTAAAGACATCCTCGGATCTTTCAGGATAGATGATAAGAAAATTCCCTTCTAAAGAATAGCATTACCCTATCCTAGAGATCCCATAGACATTAGCTCATGGCCTTACACCCATTTTCTTAGTTAGCCAAACCTCATCTCCATGACTATGAATGAGTGGCTGGTGTCCTGGATCCTTCTCTGCCCATTTTCAGGCATCATACAGAAATGTCACCTATACCTCGCTGAACAGCCACCCCCTGTGGATACGCAGGAGAGAGCACCCTGCACAGTCCATCAGGTGTCCCGTGACTTTTCCCACTGTGATCCCTACTCCCGACCCCACAGCCACTCCTCAGCACCCCCATTTGGGACACCTGGATCAGGATGAAGGGGGAACACCTGGATGGGGCTAAGCAGGTATGACTGACACAATGGGGTTGGGTGGAGCAAAACCTTCTCAAGGACAATTCTCATCCTGGTAACACTCGGCCTTCTTCTTCACAAGCTTGGAGATCAGATGAGGAGGGTCAGTAGGAGAAGGGATCCTTCTCAAAGTGTCCTGTTTATTGTGGTCATCTCGAAATGTCCTCTTTTGTCTGCTCTTGGAGACAAGTTTTGGGGCTCAGGGGACTTTTGGTCTGATCCATTAGAGGTATTCTCGAGCTGTAGGATGCTCATATAACGGCCTCAGAAGGTGCTGAAGTTACTGTAATACAGGAGACAATGTGTCCTAAACTTGGCTATATGCCTGGATTAGAAAATTAAAGGCAAATAAGGCAACCTAAGCTCTGGAACTGCATCAAAGGCAAATCCAGGCTAAATGGGAAGGATCCAATTTCACAGTTAAGTTTGTTAAAGAGGTGGGTGGTGGTTGCCGGTGGTGCGCACGTCCCTTTATTAACAATTTAAAAATGAAAGGTCCCTGCCTGGAGATAACTGGAGGATCAGACCTTTTTCTGGCTGCCTTGCCAGAAGTAATCCTTACTCATGCAAGGTTCCTGCTAAAATCGACAAAGCTACTCACATGCATAAGGACCATCCTGGATAAACAGAATATAACAGCAAAGATGATGGGAAAATTGCAAAGACAGTAAGACATGCTTGGCAGACCCAGCACAGCAGAAAATAATCCTACAAATCTAGCTCTTTCTTTTTCACTTGTGAGTAGTTTGCAAGCAAATAATTCCCAGCCAGAATTTATTCAGCTGTTCGTTCATGCAAATGTGTTTTTCATTTTGGATGGCTTCTGAATTTTGCTGGAATAAATTATACTTTAGCGTGTGCCCCTTGCACAGAGCCTCTGACTGCTTTCCCTGAAGTACATACTGGTTAAGGATGACAATTTGCAGAACAGAATTTGACAGATTATTTTTTTTTGATGCAAATCATAATGTCATCTTTACTTGGTAATCATTAAAGTGAGAGTTTGTAGAGCTTCCACTGATGCTGTTGTGATGCATATTTCGTTTGCAGATTGCTCTTTGCAATGTAAAAAAAGGCTCTGTATAACCTTAGGAAAAGTTTAATAGTTTAATTCAAAGACTCTTGCATATGTTTGTTTGCAGTGTTCACTGGACATGAATTATAAAAGATGCCTCCTCTACCTACATCAACATCAGGATGAACAAATATGATTATGAATGAGTCACTTGTGCCACTTTGTATATATCTTTGTGTGCAATGTTGAATTATTACTACCTTTTGGCTGATTTTTTTCTTGCTTGTGGTAATTTATGATTACACTGCAGACCTTTGATATCTGGACTTTTCTTAGTGTTGAAAAGTAACAAAACCTCTTCCCTGGATTTTTAGCACTCAGAACCAGGTTTGAGAAAAATCTCCACAAGGACTCAGAAATCAGAAGATAAATTACATGAATCCAGCATGAACTATTTCTAAGATGCCATGATTTTTTAAACAGATCTCATAATTTTAGCGAGGAAATGACTGGAGAGGATGGGCTGTTTGGCAAGGGCAGTGCTGTGGTACGCTACATGAAATGGTCCTGTAAACAAAAGGAGGTAATTAAAATACATTTGCCAGAAAAGAGCCCAGATTTCCCATGCAACATGCAATACTTTCTACACAGCAGAGCTTTTCCTTTCTGTGCTCCCCTCAGCTCCTTGGTTTTATCATCTCTCAGTCAGAGGCAAGCAAGACAATAGACATTCTTTGAGAAATTCACTACAGGGGACACGAAGCTAAGGTCTGTGGTGCCAGTTTTACATCTCCTTAGGACTTGTCTTCATGGCAAATGTGACCAGAATAGCTATTTCAGAATTAGCTTTCTATGGTGTCACTATTCCAGAGGAAAGAGATTTTATTCCAGATGAATTACCCTGTTTAGGAAATCACTTGCTGTTTTGCAAATAAATGCACATGTGTAGAACAGCACATGATAATGCACAGAGATACCTGATATAAGGAAAGTCAGAAGCAATACAGCCACATTAATGCCATGCTCAGATCATGCTCTTATCTGCAGCATCACATAGTTACATGCACCCAGCAAAAATAGGGTATTCCTCATTAAAATGTAGTTGCCTAAAATATATTGGCCAGTGTGAGCTGGCCACCTTGTCTCTCTCTACAGTTAATGTGGTGAGAGGATCCTCCAGAGGCTGTTGGTCTCAGCTGTCTTAGGTATCTTAGGGTGGGCAAACTGCTTTGTGTAAACATTTGCACCTCTGCTGATTAGAAGGAAAGCCGAAAGTAAGAGCTTAATCTAGATTTGCAAGAGGGGTGATGAAACAAATCCTTCTTCAGGTGACTTCTGTTCTTAGACAGGGGTGGGACTCATCCTACCAGTTCAGATCAGGGTACACATTGCTTTTTCAAGGGGGAACACGCCTAAGATAACAGTTGTTGCAGTCCCTGTGATAAAGGTTTAAGATGCCAGCAGGTCACCTGTAGACAAAATCTTTGCACCTGAGTTCGGTTGTATATCTGGGCTTCTTAGAAATTACCACTTTCACGAATTTCCCCATGCTGTTACCTGTTGCCGAGCAGTGTCTTTTGTGTGGTTCAGGTCCCACCACCTGCATATTCTATGCTGGATTTTATATGTGTTCAAGTGGATCAATTCGTCCTTGGCTCCAGCTGGGAATGGGGCCTCTGCTGCTTGGTAGTGACCTGCCTGCAGAAACATCCATCCTGTCTCTGGTGGAGGTGATGCTTCTGTTTCGATAACCATGTGTGACCCATGGGGAATGATAAAACAAAATAACACATCATGTTCAGGCAGCATCAGAACGCGTCTCTGAGCCACAGGGCCTCCATGCCAGTTATCCCAGGGGCGAGATGCCTGCATGGTTTCTACCACTTTGATAAAAAATGAGGAATCTTAGCAGCTTTTGGGGGGAGAGGAGAGTGAGGATGTTCTCCTCTAGTCAAGTATTGCTAAGGAAATTCATCAGGCCCTTGGTCTTGTGGTGAAAGATGCTCTATAAATGCAGGGGAAAATCAATGGTACAATGGATATAGGCCACTCAGAGTTTGTGGGGAGGGGGAATATCTTTTATTAGGCCATCTGATACAACTGGAGTAAAGAGATGTGCTTCTGGGTATACAAGATCTTCTTCTCATCTAGATTAGTCAAAATCAGGAGAGATCAGACAAATGAAGTAGGTAGATTAGATTGTGCCCTGTGGTGGTAAATGGTTTTCAGCCTCCTAGCTGTGACGTACGCTGAGCCTTATCTCATGAAGCTGTGCTCAGAATGAACCTTGGGGGCCTTTTCCAGATACAATCATTTGTACAGGTTGGCCTTCTGTGAAAGACAGTTCCTAAGGTTGCTGTCCCAAGACAGCTCTGGAGAGCCTGGACTGCAAGGTCAGGGTGTTGCAAGGCTGATTCCCTACTCAATATGTGGATCAAATGTTTTTCCTTGTTGCCAAAAGGCATCTTACAAAGGTTAGGCTGAAAGACTGGCCCTTGGATGAAGGGACTCAATCCCTGTGATGCAATTCCTTGTGCAACATTGGGGAAGTTATTTGATGTGGGACTCATCTCACATTATCAATCAAAAATTAATGTCTAATCCAAGCCAGTCTTTCACCTTTGCAGTTAGAGAGATCTGGTTGTCTAGAAAGTGATTTATCCCATCCATGTCAGGGACAGAGTGAGACTGGAAGCTCAAGGTGTGGCAAATCAAAGTCTTATTTCATCAGGCTTTGCAGAGTGAGGCATGCCCGTCTGTCTCTCCTGAGGGCAGCAAGAGACTTGAGACCTACATATGAGAGGACCAAAATCAGGTGAAATGACTCGTCTTTTGGTTTCTTTGTGCCTCTGCTCCTCATTTGTAAAATAAAGATAAGTACACTCTACTCCATTATAGTGAAGATGTGGACAGAAATACGTTAAAGAGCATAAGCTGTTTGTATGCTGTGGTCACAAAGCTGGAAGGGCAGTGTAGGTTAATTATCCTGACATCTGCTGTCTTCTGCTTTGACAGATAGTGGGTGAAGGCATGCAGTTCAGAGAAGGCAACCTATATGTAAACCTCATCCCTATTTCTGTATGCTCAGTAACCAAAATCAAATGTCACCACTGGGAGGCATCACGGGTAGGAGAGAGTTGCAGTTGCACCCATGAGTTTGAACTACAGTTGGTGAAGAAACCAACCTGGTCCTGGCATGAGGCAGTGCTCTGACTTACCTGAAGCAAAATTGACTCGGGGGATTTTTGTAGGCGTTGATTCACCATCAAAAGAAATAGTGGTAGAAATCCATGGAGAACTGTTGTCATGGTTTTACCGTTGATGCCTAGTGTGACCTCATGAATAGGTCGTTCCATCATTGTGCTGTCACTTTTGGCCTCCTGAACCTGACGGAAGTGCTGATCTAAAAACCTTGTCCAACACGGATGAGCAAGGAGTGTGTGTCACTATGGGAGCACTTTTGGTGATGGGTACTTTACAGCCCACAGCACCTATTACAGATCTGTGTACCTTAGCAAATCCCATAGCAAAATAGGGATAGTGATAGTCACCCAGCTCTGTGCTGGACTTCAGTTCTTGGGGTGCCAAGAACCATGGGAAAACAGTGTGATGTGGGGCAACAGTGCAGAATGAAGCTCATTTTGGTAATTTTTTCCTTGACTTTTATTTTATCTCATGAGTAGACAATTCCAGAACAAATTCCTATGCTGGTGACTCTTCAGAGTCTGGAGGGATTAACAACGAGTGAAGGTGTCCTCTCCATCAGTGCCTCAGTTCTAACACCTAAAGATCTTGAGAAGGTTCTACACTAGTCATGCAGTGGAGGATTAAGAGGAATTATTGACAGTGCCTCTGTAGGATTACTTTCCAGCTGCTGGTTTAAATGCTGTAACTCTTCTCTTTAGTCAGCTTTTGCTTTGGAGGTCTGCAAGGATTAACCAACCCTCTGCCCCACCTGAACCTCTGCTGCTAAGTGCAGAAGAAGAGCTTTTTATGAAGCCTGGTGGGAGAAAAACATCTTTTTGCCAATGTTTTGTTCAGAAAAGGAGAAATCAAGACCTGATTGATCACTACCCTTTGGATGTCCTCTGAGGTGAAATGAGAGAGAGCAGAGAGAGGGCTGGGATGAGAGATATGGGCTTGAAGCCAGGACAGGAATTCATAAGATTTTGTTTGCATTCCCTGTTTTTCTGCACCCCCCCCTCTGAGATACATTTATTCTTCTGTAAATAGGTTTCACATTATTTATCCTTCCTATTGTTAACATCTGTGGGGCACAGAATGCCTATCATTATGTACATGCACAGTAGCCAACCTTTGGTTGTGCCATAATAGAAAAAAAAAAAAAAGCATTTTCTTGAGACCATTCTTGCAGGAAGACTCCTTAGCACCAACTACATTGAACACTTTTGCTGCACTAAGGCTGTGCAACTTCTCTCTGAGATTTGAGCCTTTTTGTGTTTGTATAGCCTGTAGCACAATGGAGACAATATAATTGTGGCATTCAGGCTCTGTTTGAACACAATAGCTGAACACTGTGACTGTGGCACTGCAGTGTAGGGGACAATATGCACCTGCTGGCCATTGTCCTCTACCAGGACAATGCTCATGCAACTGCTCATGTGCATTCCCCAGGGTATTGACTGTTGAGATCAAATGGTAGGCAATAGAATTTTTAGAGCAAAAGGAATTGTATATGCTGGTTAAAAGAGGCTTGCCCCCGTTCAACTCTACAGTCATTCTGCCATTGTCGCAGTGGAGTAAGAGGTGGGAGCTATGTCCATTTAATTTCAGTTCTGTCAGCAGCTTCCAGTGAAATCCAGTGTTTGAGGCATCAAGAAGAGATCTGTTGTCTTGTCAGACACATTTTTAGCACGTTTGTTACCCTAATGAACAGATGGCAGATTTGTTATTGAAGTAGGAGATGTGGCGGTGCGTGACAGTGCTTCAAGTGAACTGAATGGCATGGTGTCTCTGAAGGTACACATTCTTCTTGAGACACCCCCCTAGCAAAGACACGGCCCGAGAGGATGCGTTTGCTTGCAGAAAATTATTCAGCCACCAGATGTCCCTCCATGCTTCCCTGGTGAACAAGGAAGACAAAACTGGAACTCGAGTCATATGGAAAAATGCTCATTCACAGTTTCTAACTCTTGTCTTTATTAAACATCTTCTGCCTGGAGTTGGCTTTACACCATCTCAAGAGATACTCTGCTTCGGGGGTGGATTTTGATGCATCTTCTTGGGTTGAGGAGGCTAGATTAAATATTCTCTGGAGCTTTGTAAATCAAAGGTTTTTGTCTGCCCATGGCTATACATGGCAGCACTGTTGAAAGATTAGTACCAAGAAGGTCACTTAGGAGGTCAGAGGAGCTTTATGGAAGAGAAGGCCTTTAATGAAGAGGTTTCAAAATGGAAAGTGTCTAAGATGGAGTGGAGTAGTCAAAGAAGAACATCCAACCGTGAATTCAGAGCATGAAGAACAAGCCTATAAAGGACCCATTTCCAACATGCATTGCTTCTCCAAGCTGCTGAATCTCAAGCTTTTCATCCTGCAGATACCCTATACTGAAACGATCTGGAGTCTGAAGCAACTTTTACCTCCTCTTTATTTTGTGAAGTTTACAGTTAAAGACCATCATATCAGCCTGACTTTTAGAGTATTCCAAACAAAAGGGGAATATGCACATTTCTGACACTAAGAGATCATGGACCTCGAATAAGTAAGTGCAGCCTCCTCTGTCCTCACAAATTGAGACTGACTTCGGTTCCCAATAGGATAGATCATTTTATTCTGCTTAGTAGTCAGTCTGCAGCAGGTTAAGAATGAAACGCCCTAAAGCATTTTCTCTTTTTCCACAATGCGCTCATGTTTTTCTTTCAAAACTGCAGTATGAGTTGAGTTTGTGGCCCTTGCAGAGTTATAGCCCCTTAAATTTACTCTTCAAAGTCACCCCCAATTCAGGATTTACAACCATCTCCTGAATCTGACAGGAAGCCCTTCTCTTGTGGAATTGAAAAGACAACAGCTCTTACAACTTTGGATCTGAAAGAGGAGTCCACTCACCATCGCTGGCATACTCTGAAAGACTCCTTGCTAAGGAGGGTTCAGCAAGATGAGTGCTAGGCTTGAACTACCTAGATTCCTTGTAACCACAGAGTCAAAATCCAGCTGACTCAACTCAAACTTTTTGTGCTTCTTCAGCAGCTGAGTAGAGCCTGTTCAGATTACTCCCATTAAGGATATATTTTTTCATGGTCTGGACAGACATTAAGGCCATTTTTTGGTCACAAATGAAGTTTGTTTTGGTGTCTTCAGCTACAGGTTTCTCCCTGGTTAGAAGTGGCCTTCACACTTCATCTCCTGTGATTATCAAGAGCTTTTCCTTCTTATGAAAAGCATCATAGACTTCTCCGGGAGAACTGTTGTTGGGCCAGGAGTTGGCATGTAAACCTGGGAGGTTCAAAGGAAATTTTGGTGCCAAAATGTAGTTAGCCCATAAAAAACAATTTTGAAATATATATGCATTTTTTTTAGTGTTTAATGCCTTTTTTTGTACTTTTTCTACGTTCTACCTCACAGTTGAGATTCCTGCAAATTTGAGGTGAGGCTTGCAGTTTTGGGAGGGTTTCATCAGCCCTAATTTACACCTCTTAAAGTTAGATGCCCAGGTCCAAGTTAGTCAGCCCAGGCTTGCTTTGTAGTCAAGGGAGAGGAGAGTCACCCCTAGGGGGAGATTCATCTCTTAAAACAGACACCCAAGGCTGGTCATGCAAATCACTTACTGGACATGTCCTGTTCTCTCTCTTGGCTGTAAAGATTTGTCAGAGTTTTAATCTTTTTAAAGTTAGGTGAAATGACCACTGCCTTCAGGTTTTTTTAGCCAGACTGAAGGAATAAATCACCCTTTTCCTGAAAGTTGTTCTCCCCTGAAGTGTAGAAAGAATATTAGTCTGTCCCAAGTTTGTTTCATGGACATTTACATGTCGATGAATATACGATCAGCTGTGCTGGATCAGACAGCAGGTTGTGTTGGCCCTGTCTCTTGTGTCTGACAGAGGCCAAAAGTAGGTGCCTGGGGAAGAGTAGAAGAACAGGACAAACACAGGGTGATACTTCCACTGGTGTATGCCCAACTCCCAGCAACCCTCAGCTGGGACTTCTGACTGAGGAGTTGTATCTTTGAGTGTAAAAACTCCTCATGCATTTTTGTTCAGTGAATTTTGCCTAGTTGCTTTTTAAAGTCAGGTGAATTTAAATACCCACAGCTCCCAGTGGCAGAGATTTCTACTGTCAAACATCCCATGAGAAGAGATTTCTACTGTCTCATCCCATGAGAAGAAACACTCTTTTCTATTGTTTTCAACCTGCTACTTACAGTGGATGTCTCCTAGTTTTAATATTATAAGAAATGGTGGATATTTTTTCTATATTCACCTCTCATCCCTGTTTTCTCCCCAGGCCTGGCTTCTCCAAGGATTTATTTTGCAGATCATGCCAGCTTGCACCCTATGGCCTCTGCTTACAGGGCAGTTCCCACCTTCTTTATGCCAGCAAGGTGTAACCACATGCTTGGTGAGCTAGCAGAACTGTAACTTTTTTATTGGCTTGTACTAATTCCAAGCCGCAAGTGAAAAAAGTAATTTCCTTGACATGACACGTTTGATAAATGATGCTAAAAGGTGGACCTCACTTTTCTCTAGTTAAGCCAGACATTGTTACTGTTAATAACTTGATGTTATTTTTGCATTCAGATGACTTGCAAGACATCTGTTTGATATGTACAACTTTGTGGCCTCCTTGGGTATGGTTGTTGTGTCTACAGGCAAACTGGCTCAGGCAGCCTACAGTAATGGCTAGGAGCTGTTTTTATTTATCAGCATCACTGATGGATGTAAAGAGGGTTAGGCAGAAACAGATCGCTCAGATTGGAAGTTCTTTAGGACAGGGTCCGCCATCTTGTTCTGTACTTGTACATCACCTAGCGCTTCGAGTGGTCTTCAGCCGTGATGAGCACCAGAGACGCCGTCACAAGACAAGGAGTATGATTATGACTGAAACTGTCATAATAACAATAACACCTGGATCTCATTGTGTTCCTCAGATATCGAAACATTCTAATTAAAGGGGAGGAAAAAATAATTCATCGAACTCGTGCAGCCAGCCTTTTGGTTGTGTTTTATTCCATGTGAATTTGGAGTGTCTGCTGCTTTTTAATGTGTAACCTTCCTCTTCCCTGCAGGAACAACAACTGCTGCTAAGGTGAGGTGTGTCGAGCAGTCCCTGCCAGCCTGTGAGAGCAGCTGGGCAGGCAGGGAACTTATTCAAAACTCTTGAGGACCACTCAATTGTCATTCATTAACAAGTCTAAAGGTTAGCTCCTTGCCAGCCCTCCATGTGCCAAACTCCTTCTCGGTGACTGCCGTGCTTGGGGGATGGTTTTCCCACTCCACGTTTGAACCAGTAACAAGTGTGATTATTGATGTAGCTGTTAATAGCAGCCAAAGTCCTTCCTTTACCCACTTCAGGGATCTTTACTTGTCCTGCCATCTCCACTGCATTAAGACACTCCACTGTCCCAACTGACACTGCAGAAAGCGTGCTTGAGAGAAATCTCCTGCAAAGTCCAATCTGTTCTTCTGGCCTGAGTTAGCAATGTGGAAGATAAAACTATCCGTTCGATGTTTGAAGGGGTTGTGTCTCATCATGGTCTGCACGCAAAGGGATAAGTCTTTGTCAAAAAGACTCACCCCTCTTCATTCACCTTGACTAGCCAAAGGCTACTGTGCAGTCTCTACTGTGAACTTGTGTCTAAAGACTGGGTGGGACCCAAGTTACTTCTTTAATTTTGAGAGCACTTGGAATTCAGGTGTATCGTTTGTGAGGGAGTGGTGTGAGGAACAGAGAGGGAGCAGCAATTTCAGAGGAAGCATTTTTCCTCTGGAAAGCAGCAGTTTGTTGAAAACAGAATCCGGTGAGGTTGCTCAAGACTAGACTGGAGCTATCAGTCACTCAGAAATGGCTGGTGACTCAGCCAGGATACTGGCTGTAGGTTCAAGTCTCTGTCTGATAGGGAGGGGAGGCTTGCACTTGGATTTCCATATGCTGCCAGTTGTCCTTGCTGTGTGGCTGTTGTGGGATACTTTTCTCACTGAAGCTATCCCATTTTGCATAAAGACCTTGATATTCCCAGGATGAAAGACACTGCCTGCATAACCCAACAGCATTGATTAGGACAGAAAAAACAGGTTCAAGACTCTCCTTGGATGCCTGCATGAAAGAAATTCTCACTATAACAAGTTGGCACCACACCACTACCACCACTGTTTCCCACACACACCAGTGCTGTGGAATTGAGAATGACCATGGCCTCACATATCGCAGGAAAAAATATTATAGAGCCCCTTTATTTCTCAGAGCTCAGAGCTTGGTGAGACATACTCAACACAGCCTTGCTGTACCTCCTCTTTGACAAGAAAGCAGATGAAATTTAGGGTGTTGCGATGTGCCCAAACGAGGGAGAATGGAACAAGGTTTCAGAGGGCCAGGTCCAGAGCACAGATCCAGATTTTAGATCACTGTTAAAGTCTATTTAACATTGCTGTCCTTGCACGAAACCAACTCGCAGAGAAACTGAGCTGACCTCACCTTAACACTACCACCAAGTTCATTAGTTAACACTTCACCTGTTGACACTCGCAGGCAAATCCCAGACCGGATTGTAGCCCTGTGGAATGCAAATCTGGCTATGTGCCTTCAAATGACTGTACGATGGGGAAAAAAAAATCCACACCTGCAAATAAAAGAGATCAGTAAGCAAATTCCAAAGCCAGGCTGGGTAGCAATGAGATGGCAAAGCTTTCAAATTATATTGGATCATAGCTTATTTCTTTATGGCCTGGTTAGCTGCTGGTCAGGAATTGCTTTCAGCTGGTTTTTGCAGCTTCAAAGGATGCTGTATTGGACTGATTGCTCAAGCTGGATTCAACTTGCAGATTAAGACATCTAAATTTAGGCAGCAATATGTAGTGTGCTGCCTAGATGTGCTCGGAGAGTCTAAGCTTCCATTACAACCAGCAGAGATTGAATTTTCAATGTGCTTGCCTGAACACAGGTGTCTGGTACCACCTACAGTATCTTAGTGTAAATCTTCTGGGTATCCCCCTGCCAATCCAGAAGGACATGGTCTCCTAAAGGGCCTGTAGCATTATATATGCCAAGCCCATATGGCATTGCAGGTGCCCTAAGTGATATAAGGCAGCACTCAGACCTTATGGTGTAATGAATCCCTCGTTAGACTTTACTAACAATAAGGGGAACTTGAGAGTCAGACCTCAAATTCAGGCAAATTGGGCTCAATTCACTTGGCTAAAGCATCTAGTGTCTTTTGACATGTCTTTGGGTATCCAAGACATCTTCCTGGAGCTGCCGGACATGACACAAGCTTGCAGGAGACCCGTGGTGGTTCTGGAACAGCACCTGGAGGACAGGCAGAATACTCCAGATGGAAATGCCTAGAGGGCATCGATATGCGTATTTGTGGTTCTGTGGGCACCTACATTTGTGTGTTTGAATCTGTGAGTTGAATCCCACTCCTTGTGATCAGTGAAGCCTGTGTGGCAAGTCTGCAAGATTGTGGAGGCTTTGGATGCCTTGTTCACATGCAGATTTGTCTGACTGTGGGTGGTTTGGTTCCACCAGACTGGTGCACAAGGACTCTGGGGGCTCTCAGAAGCCTTGGGCTCACTCTGCATGTACGGGCCAATTTGCACATGTGCTATGGATCTGGCACATCCCAGACTGGTTTGAGTTACTGTTTGTATGTGACTGGGAAGCTTGTGCGTGGAAAGCAGTCAGGAGACATGATGTAGTCCTACAAGCAATGTGGCATGTGAACTTGGCCATGGTTTTGCTTGGGAGTAGGGTAGTCAGTACCGATTTTTTGCTGGGAACCAAACCTTCAGCCAAATTTAGTGCACTGTTTCTCAAAGAAACGTGGAGCTCTCAACTCTGCTGACTACAAGGAAGTTAGGTGCCTAATTACCTCTTGGCATCAAGACCTGTGTGCACATCAATCCTTAAATTACACTTGGGAATGAGGTTAGACCCTTGGTTTTGCATATCAAATAGCTGCCACTTGGTAATGGAACAGTTTTTGGTGACTTCTGTGACCTGGGCTGTCATGAGCAAAGCCCATTGCCATGGCTAAATGGGACAATAGTTAGGCTGTGCTGCCTACCTATAGAGGGGAAAAGGACTGTTCTGCAAATGAGAGGACTTCTGTTTCTCTAATGATGAAAAGTCCAGGTCACGGGGCAGCAATGAGTTATCAACATCAGATTTTCTTCTTTAGCTCAAAAAAGGGTCTGGAAGGGTTAATAGCATGTATAAGGTAAGAGCGACAGATGTCCACTCATTTCTTAGTTTTTCTTCTTTAAGCCAAAAAAAAAAAGGGGTCTTGCTCAAACCTGGTGAAGCAGGCAACACAGCTTAACAAATAAGCTTATCTCAAGTGCTCTTTAATAAGAATGTTTATCATTTATTTCTGGAAACTATGCTGAGTCCGGTATGCTGAAAGCTCTCCGTGGTGTTTGACCTGTGTCATTCAAAGCAAGGTGTGGATGTGTGTTTGCAGGGGGGGATATTTTGACTGGGGCATCACAGTATGCTACTTGCCTCTCAATCCCTTCTCATAGGAAAGGTGATTTTTTTGTTTATAGGTGTGCTCGTTTAGAGACTCTGTAGAAAAACAGATGTCTCTGGGAGGTGATTTATACCAACTAAGGTCTATGTTTTAAATAAGCACAATAAATCTTTGGATGGGCTCAAATCTCTCCACTGGCTATAAAGGAGGCATCAAGGATGAGCTTAGAGGAGACACCTGGTCTATGAGGGATAAAGCTGAGTGGCTTGAATCTCTCCTAAGTGAATGGCAAAGGCCACAAGAAGACCTGTGAGTTCTGTTTGTGTGAGTGGGTGGGAGGTGAACAGACACAGAGCCTGTGGAAATGCTGCCCTGGCTTTCGGCAGCTGTCTCCTCTGCAGCAAACCCATCACCTCTGCAACCAACCCATCACCTCTGCAGCCAACCCGGTCAAACTGAAAGTGTTGAAGAGAAGCTGTGCTGCTTTCTGAATCAAATGAACCCATTTCATGAGGATCCCTTTCCTCACTAAGGACAGAGAAATGGGAAAGGCTGTTACAGGGTTTCTTTTGAGAGCAGATTTCTCTGCACGCAGCCCATGCTAGCCATGGTAGGTGCAATGGAAAGCCAGCCATGGTGGGTTCCAATGAAAGGGACAACATGGGTTCCCCCATCTTGCCTGTCAGCAGTGTCTCCCCCTAATTGTATCCTGATGCTCGGTCCCTGCAATCTGTTCACTTTCCAGCATGATTACAGCCTCGGTGGTCGCATGACTATGCCCAGCAAGCTCCCAATGTTAATGTACTAATAGAGGAAGAAAATGAAAGGAAATGGCACAAGCAACACAAAATTTCTTAGAGCTTTCCAGGGGCATTGTGCAAAGTGATGTTTTGCCCCTGTAGGGCTTTTCTTGCTCCAGAGAAAGAATATTTATAGCAGTCACAGGCTGAAGTGGTAGTGGCTCACCATGTACCAGCTCTCAGCCGTCAGTAGCTGTGTGGTTGGGCTTTGTCCTCCCCATGTTTGAAGCAAGATGCATGTCTTTGGGCCACCTTTCTTCACATCGCAGCTGGACTCTTGGAGGGAAACTGGGTCACTGTCCCAGTGATGCTCAACTGAGAAATGGGTTTGTGGCAGTTTAAGTGTACATGTTTCACTCATAATTGAGTTGTCACCTACCACAGCAGCTGGCCATGGGTTAAATGGTGCCAGCTCAGGTGGCAGCTCTTCTTCCAAAGCACACAACTTCAGTCCTAAAAGAGGAAGACATATTTGTTCCCTACTTCTCCCCAGCTATATTTCATCCCGTGATATGAAATACCATCCCATCAGAACTGTGGAACTGTGAGAAAAATACTCAAACACAGGTTAAAATTAATGCTTTTTTTTTTTTTTTTAATTTTCATTATAAAGTTAACACATCTATCAAACTTAACTGGTAACAAAAAACAGTTACAAGACATCGCTAGTGTGCTGTCAGTAGAAAATAGGGTAAAAGCCAATGAGGTCACAAGCACAACAGCAGAGCAACAACACTGTCCCGATGAGTTATTTCCGCAAATATATACTCTTACTAATATATACATTTATTCATAAAATAAATAATCATAAAAAAATCATCAGACTTAACAAAATACTGAGGAAAAAAAGGTGACAATCCTACTTTGTACAATAGCTTTGGAATTTCAGGTTGTATCGTACATGCAATCTGTACAAAGGGGTGCTCAGGTGGGGTGAGGGCAGGGGCAGGCTGGGGAAGGGTTACAGACAGTGATGTAGCTTTGAAGAAGGCGATGTAATCAGGCAGACAGTCTGTGGGAAGGGAAAGCAATAGTGAAAAAACCCACCCACAAGAAGATACTTGTCCTTGACTGCCGGACAAGCATGTTTTGTACCATGAGGGAATCCCCTGGGGTGCTACAGGTCTGTGTTTTATGTCTTCCACACTGCTTGTGGGCTCGTCAGATAGTCCAAAGCTACGACAGGTCTTGTTCGGGCAGGTTTTGTCCTGGGAGTGACAGAAAGTGATGCCGTAAGAGATAGATCGAGTGGGTCTCCACCAAGATTAAGAGGCGTAAGGCTGAGCTGCAGTCAGTCGGGGACAGGAGGACAGTGGGGCAACCAGGTCTAGAGGAAAGCACACTAGTGGGAACCAGGGTTGCAGTGGGGAGGATTTCATCACACACAGGAGGATTTTGGAGGTTTTGGGAGCCTGCCTTAGAAAGACTCAGGCCTTTTGTGCTTTCCAAGTGGTAGCAGCAGGTGACAAGTGCATGTTGGGAAGGAGCTCTGACAAGATGGTGCCTTCCCTCAAAACCATGGGTGATACTTGGCTGCTTGCTAGCCTATGTCTGTAGCAGACATGCCTTCAGGATTTTTGGTGGAGTGGAATGAATAGTGAGAAATAAATAAATACTAATAAATAAGAAGAAGAAACTTGGAAAAGAAAGGAAAATGAGGAAAGCATCTCCTCGCACCTTCCCCACTCTCCACTTCCACGCAGGGCTGTCCAAGACCTCCCTTGGTCCACAGAACATGTGTAAGAAAAGCAAGGTCTACAGAGGCAGAGGAGGAGACCAAGTCATGTGGAAAAGACCCTTGTGACTGCTGTGCTTCAGGAGCTTTCTCTATCTGGATGGTATTCACTTAACAGCAGGATTTTGCCTGTAGATGACTTGGTGGGACTTTTTGTTATGTGCTCACCAACAAGAAGAGCAGAGATGCTCCCTTGAGGTCAAATCTATTACATACCAGTCAGTAAAGTGGATTCAAATAATTATTCTTACAGAATAGGTCCACTCTCTGCTCCCTTTGACACACTTGTAAGTCTGGCATTATGGAAATGATGCCTCCTGATTTGTGTCAGTTTAAGTGAGAGCAGAATTGAGCCGATGCACAGTTTTCCATCTTAAAGTCTCTAAAAACATGAAAGTTAGGTATCTGGAGTGGGATCCAGCTCATAGATTAAGACACGTGCTTGTAGATGTCCACAAACATGTGTCTCCGTGTGAGTTAGACGTTTAAACACCCATATCTGATGGAGATCTAGTCAGCACAGTCAGTGGAGTTCAGAGAGTGGTTCAGCTTGCCCTACAGTGGACACTTACATTTGGCCAGCTGAATTGTTCTCTAGCCTCCACTGCTTGTTGACTCGGAGCAAAACTGAGTTGCTCGTGCACAGGCATCTATTGCCATCTGAGATGCCCTGGAGTTTCTGAAGCATCTGCATGGAGCTGGCAGATACGTCATGGGACTTAAGGAAAGCCCACACTCTTCCAGAGTAGCTTCTAGAAGCCAGTGGAGTACCCTGGAGCATCCCAAATGGCTCTAGATACCTATCTTCAATAATTCAGTTCAGCCCTAGATGCTATGTTTAGGCAAATGGAACCCATCATTGGGCTTTTATGGGAGCTTAAAGCACCTAGCTCACATGTAGATACCTGCATTTAAGCATCTCACTTTGTATTCTGAATACCACCCTACGTACCACTGCCTGGGAGTTAACTACTGGCCTCTCGTTTGTGCTTGAAAAAATCTCCTCTTCCAAGGTGGAAATGCACCAAAGACACCCCCAGAAAGTGCAGCAAAGTGGGAGCAGAATGACTTGCCCAAGTCCATGAAGATACTGGAAGGGTCAGGAATGAGGACTAAACACCCCTTTCTCAAAATGGAGGGCACAGGAGTATCTGCACCCCACAGCAGTCAATGGAGGCCTAAGGCAGGGGGGTCCTGTCCCCTTGCTGAGTACTGATAAACTGCAGATCAGCAGTTTTTGTTGGAGCACACACGAGAGGGCAGGAAACATAAGGACTGGGGGGCTAAACCATGAAGGAAACAGTTCAGCAAAAAGCGAGCCAGATCCCACTGCTCCTGCCCAGTGAGAGAGGGGAAATCTAGAAAAGAGATCCTCCCATACTAAGAAGTCCCTACTATAATAGCCAAGATTTAGCTTGGAGAGAGGTACAAAATAGGAGACATAAAGCTATGAAGAAGAGATGGGTCTCCTCCTGCCCAACCCGCCTTCTCTCCCATCGTTTAACGCTCTCTCTACAGCTTCTCATCCAAACAGCTGCTTGGGCACACAACTGATAGATCTGAGCGAACACCCCACTCACTCGCTATGCCCCTGGTGGCAGAGCATTGGCTTCTCAGCAGCCTCAGCTCTGGAGCAGGTCTCTGGAAGAGCTGGGAGTCATTTTCCTATGGGCAGCCTATTTAACCAGGTGCAATGGCTGGTGTCTGCAGGGCAGTTTGATTTGGTGCCTTTTCATGGCCCTGTTTTATCTTCCCAAAGCAATATCATTAAGGCATCAAGGGAAGCCTGGAGTAATTTCCATAATGCAGAACCTAGGACTGGATTCACAACTCCTAGCTCCTGCAGAGTGCTCATGCTGTAACCCTGAATATCCCCAGGAACATCAAATGCCAGTTTTTCAGCACTGAAACGTCTCTTTGAAGCTAAAAAAAGTGACCCAAAGATCACAGCGTTTCTCTTGTATTTGAATTTAAGAATAGGGGCATGACAAAGATATGAACACACATGACAAATGTATTATAATTCATGGACATCTCTGTGGCAATGTGTCTGAATGAACTGAAAACACCAAAAATATTTCAGATTGAGTGGCAGGAGAAATTGCTCTCTGAGGTTTGCTAATACAGAAATCCTGCAATGCTCAGCTAAGACTACAGCACTTCTGTCTGCAGGGCTGATGTGGTTGGTGCTGACTCTGAGATTTCTGTACCATATTGCATTTTGTGGTGTGGTTGTCTGTGAAGTCCCCTCCCAGGATTAAATCCTGACTGCTTTAGTTCTGCACATGAAGTCCCTCGTAAGGAGTGGAAACAATTCTGGAGACTTCAAAATGCTTTGGAGAAGACTGTCAGTGCTGAGCGTGACATTTAGCCAAAAGACACACATCAAGGCTCAAGTAATAGAAAATGTCACTCATTTCCCTCCCCGTGTTTTTCTTTTCTCTGAGAAAGAGAAGCCCCCAAATTCTAAAACTAACCAAAACAAGAAAAAAAACTCCTAAACTTTCCATTTCTTTCACAGAAAGAAAAGAGATGAGGCCAAATTCACCCTTTGCAGGTAACTCCACTGTCTTTAATGAGGTTGGATATGGAACTGATGGGGCCCATCAAACCCATCTGTTCAGCTAAAGGAAAGGTTGGATAGCAGCATGTAAGAAGATGGAATTATGTTCCTTTTTTATTTTTATTTTTTACATCTGTGTTACTTGGTTGGATGACATCTTCTCTCTTTTCCCTGGTACTGCCAGACACATCCCTGATACAAACCATCTGCCTGAGGACAAACCTCATCAGAAGTGAAGACTGAAGGGAAGAGCACCATGGATCATGGAGGTTGAGTTGGCCAGCTCCCATTTGTGGGAAATGAATGATCTTTTCCTTTTGGCTATGGACTGGTGCATTACCCAGCTCAACTGAGGTGGAGGGGAAGTTTTGACAGAAAACCATTTCCAGACAAGTGCACAATTCAACTGTCTACACATAGGCGTCTCATGTCATTTGGACACCCTACAGTCCCTAAACATCTGCCCAGGTTTAAGACTTGTGGGAGTCCTATGTCACTGAAGCAACAGCTGGATCCCAATGGGATGTTATAGGGCACCTAAAATGTCAACAGACGCTTATATTATTGAGTGAAACTCTAAGTCTCCCCTACCATTTTCATAGCATGGGAGAACCTGAGGCAGAAGACAGCTATGGGTTGTATTTAGACCATCTCCTAAGTGAGGCCCAGTATAGGCATGTTGATGTATAGGGAGGGATGGCACCTCACTCGTCTTTGACTCAATCTTTCATACCAGTACAGTGGCAACCCTGACTTGAGACATCTAGTGTAGGCAGTGGAGAGGGATCTTAGTTTTCCAAAGACACTTCCTGAATTCATGTGTATTAGGAAGCGATGGCCCAAGTCCTTTCTCCAAAGCCGTGGGGTCAGAGGCAGACCTACCATGTGCACTCAGCATGTTCCCAGACCCTTAGCAGGATTTCTCTCTTCCCTGCTCATGGGCGGACAGAGTCAGACCCAGGACTAGGACCCTCAGATGCACTTGGGGTGATTAACAGAATTCACACAGGCATTTTTCATTGACTTTAGTAGTAGCTGCTCAACCCCTTACGTTCTGTCATCATGGCGGATGACTAATTACATAATAAAACCGAACAAGTATGCATAGGCTTCGTTAAAAATCCCTTGAATGGGGTGGAAGGCCCCAACCACTGAGAGGTTTCAAGCCTGACCCCAGCTTTGAATGAAGGAGTACAACTTCCAGCCCATCTCAGCTGATGATCAGATTGTAGCTTCACCTCCTTGACTCATGGTGGACTTCACATCATCAGACTGTACCCATCTAAGAGCTCATCATCACTATGAGCTCATCAGCTAAAGTCAGAGGAAAGAAAGAGGTATGCTTAGAGGGCAATTTACCAAACATAGCTTAGATACCATCCTAGGCTATAGTGAATCACCTTCTGGACTCATTTGTTTCTTGCCATTGATCCTAGCAGAAAACTAGATAAATAGCTTAGACTAGATGACACGGCCAGATGAAATAAATTCCACTGCTGCAGTCAAAATCTGTTTGTTTACCTTAAGAGGCAATTGCTCAGCAAATGCCTAGTTTGTTTTTTTTGTTCCCCCGTGCTTTCCAAAGAGCTTCACCTGCTAGTGATGTTGGGTGCAAAAGTTGGGTTCTGGTGCAAAAGCAGAAAGGGTGGATGTTAATGTGCTGTGGATGGGCTGGGGTCAGAGTCCAGCTCCCATGCACAGAAGCCAAATCCTCCAACCCATTTCTTCACTGGTATGGTATAAAAGAAGGAGTTTGAAACCCCCTTGCTTAAAAATATTAGGGTAAAATTAGTTGTGGGTGTGACCCTGCCAAAGTCAATGGATTGACAGGGACCATGACCTGGAATGATTTGCATCTTTGCTGTCAGGACACCATTCACTGACAGAAGTACCTGGTGGGACGTGTCTAACATCTCTCGCTGTGACTGCTAGCACTGCATCATATTAAGTAAATCAGACGTATCTTCCCTTGTCCCATCTTTTCCTATTCATCAATGTCTTCTACCGCATATGTGGTTTTCTTCAGGATCTACTTTCTTGACAGCTTGTGTTTGAATATTGGTTATTGTGGCAGTTTCCTCCTGCAGTGGCTTCCTTCTCTATTTGCCATAATGATCAGATTTTCCTTTTCTCCCAGACTGTATTACAAAAATCAGTCATGCGTCCATTAACTGGTCCATCTTTCAGTTTTTAGTGATCTATTGCTTTCTACAAGTTGGTGTGTGGCCATCTATTGGGTGCAAAGTTTACATGTACAGATAGGATTGATTGGTTTTCTCCCCATTTTTTCTTTGTCTCTCTTGATCTCTTCCTCTCTCCTTCCTTCCCTTCTGTATCTCTGCTCTCATTTCATTGCAGCTTTTTTTTTTGCAGAACATTGATAGAAGTGCCTCCATCAATAAGCAAAGCTTGCTTGTGCCCTTTGGCACAGCCCTGAGACAAATGGGTGATGCATAAACTGCACCAGCCTAAGAGTCGTCCCAGGAGACGCCATGACTCAGAGTCAACCCTCGGAGGCATCATTTCCTCCTGTTTTCTCTCTGATGGGATTAAGTTTGTTCCCTGCCTCTTCTGCATACTCCCTCCTTTGGTTCCCCAGGAATAAGCTGACATGCAGGGACAGAAGAGCACTCTGATTTCTTTACATAGACGTCCAGGTGTGAGCTAGCCATGATTACATTGTCATGAAAAGACTCGTATGGGTCACTGGAAGTTAGATCGTGCCCCATTTCCCTTCTTGTACTGAAGAGGAATTAAAAAAATGCCAATCCATTGTCCTTTTCCCAAGTTAGGAACCCAAAGGTATGAGTCAGGCAAAGAGGACACAGGACAAGTGCATCTGAGGCTAAACAGGCTACGACTCCATGCTTGATCCACCACTCGTTTATGCCAGTATCAACCAGGAATAACTCAGGCAGAGTTACAGTGTCGTAAATACCAAGGTGATGGGCTGAGATTCATGCCTGATACCCATGTGGCTGAAGGAAGCCCTGATGCCCACAGAGGAGGTGAGAGCCATTTCTGTAAACTGGCAATCCTGATCTGAAATCAGAAGTAGAGCAGCATGCAAAGACCGGGAGTCAGAGGTGAACAGCAGAGATGGGCCAGCACTGCGAAGCTGGGATTTGGCTCTGTGTCCAAACTTGCCCAAGGAGGTGGCTGTAGAAATTAGGTGTGGAACAAAATTTGGCTTCAATCTGAAACTGTTCCAGCTTGTGGGGAGTGGTGGTGGTGGGTTGGTTCACCATCATGTAAATTAACGGGTGACAAGCAGTCCTTCAGAGTCATGTTCCCGACAGACTTGTGGTCTAAGGCTTTTGCTAAGTGCCCAGGGGGAAGCCTGCATGAGGTGCAGAGAGCGGATGGACTAAGTGCACTTTCCACTCTTGGTGACGGCATTCTCTAACGAGGTGGGAGGGGTAAACACTTTCCCTTTCTTCCTCTACGGGAACAAGCTGGGATGCCGAGGAGCTGGATGTCCTACATCTAGCAGCGAGTGTCCAACCCCAGGAAACTTGCTCTGCACCGCATGTCTCCAAGGAAGACTCGTTGGCTGAGCCATGTACTGGGCCACAGCTGGAGCAACATCTCCGTTCGTGGGACTATCTCCTCAATGCAAGCACTGAGTCCTCTTCACTTCACATATCAGGCACTGAACTTTTCCGTACCGTGCACATCACCTGTGTGCCAACAGGGCATTTGTAGGAAACCATCAGCGGTTCTTTCTCTTTCTCTCCCTCTCCTTCTCCTTCCCTCCCTCTCTACAGGTGTCACTGAATCCTGTGTCAAATTTGGCAGAAGTTACTATGCTACAAAGTTCATGCGAAGAGCCTGCCCACTCTACAGCTCTATTATATATTTGTAGACTAGTCTGGTTCCAGGGCAAAAGCAAAAGAGTATTTGCATTATTTTTAAATCATTAATTTATCTGCTTTTATTTCTTTTGCTGCTGTTGTTGTTGCTCATATTATACACAGAGTCTGGCCATTTGGGTATGTAGATAGATCTTGGAAAGCTTAGCGCTGCTGTCCAACACAGCCTCTGCCTGGCTGAGGGAAAAGGAGATACTTAGGAAGATGCAAGTCTTTCAAAGGACACTTAATCACACGAGTCACTTCAGGTGGGTGAGAGCAGAGCAAATCCATGCTTTTGCTAATGCTCTTCTTTCCAGCTCTGTGTTGTCGGCTGGTTGAAAAACTGCTGTCTCCTACAGGAGGCATCGTTGGGCGTAACTTGTGTGACTGCCAGATGTACCTTGGGATAGCCCAGAAGTCATTAGACCTATTCTATCCAACCAGTTTTAGCCTTTTTTTAAGTTTTTATTCTTTTATTATCAAAAAAGTAGACTTCTCTCATGTCTGCAACCTCAGAGGAAGTAGGCTCAAATCCGTTTCTCCACTTGGAGCCCAGCAAAGGGTTTTGCCTGCTTTATTTGCACGTGTGGACATCGTAGACTCGTATGCACTCCTGACAGCGGACGTAGCAGCACCAGTGGAAGATACAGTGGCACTTCTCTTTCCGTTTTTCAGTCCTTGTATTGTGCCCGCGGCCGCAGCACAAAAGGTCGCAACCATCAATCCCATGGGAAGTGACATTACAGATCCTGTCACGGGTCCCAAAGGAACCTGTCTCAGGGTTGGGCTCACAAAAGTTTGGTGAGTTCTCATAGTAAACCAGGTCCTTCTCAGTTGGAGCCTTGAAGAAGTTGTATTTGGGCCTGAGGGTCTCGACCCAGCCACGGGATTCTCGATGTTTTTCCACCACCATTTCAGAAGCGCTATCGTACTTGTCCTTGAGGTAGTCACCGATGACCCTGAAGTCTGGCTGAGACCACCAGCAGGTCTTCACCTCGCAGCTGCCTGAGAGGCCGTGACATTTGCACTTAAGATGCATGAGTTCAATAATAGACTGAAAAAGAGCAGAGGAAAGGCAAAGAAGAAGACATTAGCCTGTAATCAAAACACATATTGCATTCTGCTATTTAGCCAGGATTTCCTAAAGAATTGCAGTGTTTTCATAGATATATTTACACACTTGTGAACAAAAATCACCTTATCCTCCAGTCAATGCCCTGCACAGATGCTGGGTCTAAGGCAGATAAAACCCCTGCAACTTTATTGTTTTCAGTGACTATCTCTAATTCCCACTCCAACTTTAAGCATCTATCAAGTGCTTTCACTAAGGGATGAAGAGATTTCTCTGCATACTGACTTCTACCTTATCAATGTTCATGTGTGAATATTGCAGTACTATCGCCCAAGAACACAATTCAGACATATCTAGGCAGAGAAGCGAAGAACACACAAACCTACTAAAACAATGTCTTTGTAAATGAAATATACAGCTATTCCACTGGAAATTAAACAAATATGAAACATCCTCATTACCTAGCACAGAATTCTATCTTCTGTGTTTCGTGTTTACTTAAGCAAACAAGGTTCTAGCCTTGCTGCAGCTATGTTCAGAAACCTGAAAAGTACTGTATTTTTATTTTTAAGCCAGGCTTATGATTTTTCTAAAACCATTGCAAAGAAAAAAAACAATAGCAGCCCAACTTTTGATTTTGAAAGGCTTAGACTTCAACATAAAACACTGTCCTGGAATAAATGGAAAGTTGATTATTGATCTCAGAAGTTTGATATTCACTTTTAACTCTTATGAAATTAGTCTAAAGGTTTCTAGAGGTGTTGCCCTCCAGTATTCTGAGGTGGGAGACAACCTTATGCAACTTACTTGATAATCTGCATTTTCAGACTGATCAGCAAATTTCCGGGTACGTGAACAGACTAGTGCCAGCCTGAGTCCAAAAGATTTGCCATGAATCAGCACCTTGGTGTTCACCAGGTGCTTTCCTGTGTTATTTACGGAGTATCACCCGCCGCAAAGGAGGTTGTAATTAGCGATGAGAGAGAACCACAAAATGTTTGGTTCATATAATCATGCTGAACTTAATCAAAGCTTCTGGCGTAGTGGTAGGGTTTGAGTTCATATGGGAACTAATATGAAACATTGCCTATGGCTCAGGTTTAGCTGGAAACACTTGAGTATGGAGGCCTGGAAGAACTACCCCATGAGTGCTGGCACGGTGAGGGTGGAAAACACTAGTGCTTTATAAAACAGTAGGATTTCAGATAATGGTGTGACATCTGCTCTCTAATCTTTGACATCTGTAAAATGTCCAAAAATAACTCACTGTCAAGTAACAAGACTTACAGTAAAAAGACCTCTGCAGGCCTGTGATCACAGGGACATTTGCTCAAAGCTCAATTTTTCCAAGGATTCTCACTTTAAGGCAAATCCCTCCTTTCACTCTATCCAGCTTCTCCACAGTCCTTTTTGCCTCATGTTTCCTAGCACATGTGGTGGCTTTGCTATAGCTCACTGCACAGTCATATGTCCTTCTAGATATGTGTAAGGCCTTCTGCTGAGGGAACAAGACCATATTAATCTCTTCTGATTGCAGTGAGGGTATCTTTTTTCCACTGAGGGATAAGCTATCCCAAGTTTACTACATGAGAAAAAATGCTGTTATCTCAGAGAAGCTGCAGCATGGTCTCCATTAGCAAGAGGTTTGTGGTTCACAAATTATTTCCCATAGATTATGTTCTTCTGGCATTTACAGGCTATTCTTGAGATGAAAAAGAGAATGTTCTCTTGTTGGGATTGTTCCACCTTACGGAAAAGATTCACTATGTAGGAGGCAGTCACTGAGTGCAAGATTTTGTGCTTTCTGTTCCCTTATACATTTTGTTCCATGACTGAAGTGAAAACACATTAGCTGGCTTTGGGGTATGGTCCAAGTTTAATCAGGAGGTACCAGAGCCGCATTGCCTCTCACTTTCTTTAAAAATTCCCTGGGACATAGAACAGTGCCGAGAACAGACGTGGTGGGAAGTGCTCTCCTGCTCTTCCCCACCCTCAGCCCTACAGAGCAGAGTGGTGATCCCTGGGGAATGGACAGTTGCACTCAAGCTAGGATTCACGTGCCCAAACACATACATCTAATGCCATTTGTGAGCTCCAGGGGTCTCTAAGTCATCAGTCCCAAGAAGGCAGAGGACTGCAGGAGACACAGTCTTTCCCAGTAGCAGCCCAAGGACAGGCTGGATACTTCAGGATATCTCAGTTTATACTAAAACGCATTTGCTTAAGCAGCTGAATCCTCCCCATAAACCCTGGTCCATCTCTCTTAAACTTCAGATGTCTACAGTGCAGACATCTCTGGCTGTACAGCTCACCTTCTTCCTACAGCCAATGGAGGGGAACAGGCACAGTTAGGGCATCATTAACTGAGCTATTTATTTCAAATGTCTTCTTCAAGCTGGGATGAAATCCTGTCCTAGACTTGTCTGTCTTGATCCATTCTCTGTAAAAGAGGTCTGGGCAACTAACTCCAAGGTAGACATTTACATCCAGGTGGGTGAATTTACTTACAGCTTTCATAGATCAGGTACATTGATCACCACCCTGACAAGAACTATCACAGGGCAGGTATCATCGTTTCATGCTGTAAAACTGCCCAGATTTATGTTTGATTATTCCCCTCAGTTCCCTCCCACTGTTCATTATGGCAGGTAAGAAAAGATTAAAGGGAGATCGAGAAAGGTGAAACTAAATGTCCTTACAGTCCTTCCAGCTTCGTTGTTGTGCCTGTTCATGGCTGACCGAGCGTCTGGTCTGTTCTCTCGGGCATCCGCAAACTCCCGAGACACCATGCTTCCAAACTCCACGTCCTCGCTGCAGCCCCCCCATTTCCAGCCTTCCCCAGGAGAGCCCTTGTGGCGGGTGTCACAGCCGCAGATGGTGGCCGAGCCCTCGGCGCAGGATCTGGTCACCGCAAAAGCCACTCCAGCAGAGGCAATGGCATGGACAAAGGCTGATTCCCTGGTAGCTGTGAAAGAGAGAAATCAATGAATAGTGGCCAGCGAAGGGACCACGCGTGGCTTTGACCAGCCCTGTGAACACCTTCTCTCAAGAGCATGGCAGGAGGTCAAGAAACTTTCCTTTTCCCTGTGGTCCTGCTTGGACCTACTCCAAAGACATTTTCTTATACTAGGGAATAAGCTCCTGTGTAGACAGGACTAGGCTTGATTTAAGGCCACTGAGGTCAGCCAAGAAGTTTTGATTAAGGTCATCCTAAGGTCTTAGGATAGGGTCATGACAAAACAAAAACCTGAGTTTCAGGTGGCATATAGAATATACTATATGCTACTTCGCAGGCAATGCACCACATAGCCATACCCTGAACTGCAGTCTTGGCTTCAGAGGCATAGAATTTGGGCTATGTTCCCATAACATGGAAAATGCAGGTCTACACTTAATGACAGCCTCCACTCTTAGTGGTGGGACGAGCACCAGGTAAAGTACCTCCTCCTCCCTCGACTGGGAGAGCTGCTCATGGCTGGAAGGTAGGAAAATGCCAGCATGGCCAGATACTCCCCAGTCTTCACTATGTAAACTAAACATTATCCCCACCCTCCATCCTGAGGCCATTTTCTTTTTCCTAGGCTGTCTAGCTCACTTAGAGACAGTGTCCAATGTATGGTATCTCGCATCTATCCAAAGTTTTGCTCACTTACCTAATTAAGGCCCCTGCCAAGGGGACTGGAAATGAGCTTTCCTTTTCTACCCATTGCCTCAGGATGGTAGGTGGGATCAGCCAAAAGATGTCATGGGTAGGGACTGAGGAGCCTTAGTCTCGGTGGAGACTTTCCTTCATAGACTTTCATCCTAGCTGGAGCAGGGTGGGGAAGGGCAGCTTGGCATTAGCCTGGCTTTCCTGGATGCCAGTGCTTTTTCTACACTGTGTCAAAATGAAACCCAAGCATTTCAAACTGCTTTGCAAATGAGGAATATACGAAAATATCAGGTTTTATCTCTCCCCCTTCTTCCCCCCCGCCCAGTTTTAGTCTCATTATGTTTCTTCACTCACTAGAAATGACCCTGGAATTCAACACCACGCCTCAGAAAACTTGCAATGCTTTTTGGCTTCAGCAAAATGGCATTTTTATTGTAAACAGGGCTATTTTCAAACCCTTGAGGCAGTTCTAAGACGACAAAATGATTTTGATAACTGGCCCCCTAAACCTCCTATAGCATTCCCTGCACGAGCTCACCTCATGCCTACAGACCAGTTAGCCAAGAAAGCATGTTGTCTCTGATAACCTTTCAGATGATTAGGCAAGGACAGTGTTGAAATATGAATGGATCCAGAAAGGTAGAAGGTCAGGTTTTCAGTTGATGCAGCTTCACCAGCTTCTACTGAGCTTTGCATCAGCTGACGAGGTGCCTACTCAAAACCACTCAAACCTTCTCTGCACCATATTTTGCTGATCTGAGCTTTCCCCAGGCATTTTGGCTTAATCTTCACTTTCTAGATGCTTCCAGGCTTTACTAACGCAGAGAGAGTTTAACACGCCAAGCGAAAAAGCCAACATGTTCTTGGGGAGAAATCAAAACTGCATGCTTGCAGAGCAGTCCCGGCTGGATTGAAGGCTTAAGCAAGAACTTGTGCAGCACCGCTTCGCTTTGGGAAGACTACCAAATACAACAATATGCAAATCAAATAATGTGCATGAACTTACAAGCCGAAGGTATGAGCAATGTCCTGGAACGTGTTGTCAATGCGCATCGTGAGGTTAGTAAGTCACTGAGGGCTAGAACCGAAAAAGGAACATGCAGGAACCCTCAGTTCCACAATGTGATTTTGAAAACCCCTTGTTCAGCATCTGTCCAGCCTGGAGGATCCCAGCGTCCTGCAAATGGTGACCATGCAGTTCCTGAGCTGTGTGAAAGCTCAGCTTTTGAGAATGAACAGATAAGTCAAGTTCTAACAGGACTGGGGACTTGGCATCTTGCACTTGCCTAAGACCAGATGGGATCCAGAAACCAAATCCTGGGGGTGGGGAGCTTTGTATGACGTCTCCAAGGACACTGATGACCAGCCCCAGGGTCTGTGAAATGCAAAGGCTTCTCGTAGAAGCCAGTCAGATAAGCTGGTGGGTTGAATGCCATTACCCTCTGTTAGGGAGGTAGAGGGTATAAAGCCTGACCAGGGCATACCTGACACACCTTCCACCTCCTCCCGTTGTGGCCTAACTAATCTTGAAACCCTCTAATATGCTGCTGTGCCATGGACTGGAGAGGAAGATGATAATTATTCTTCTTCTTCCCCCTTCTATCTGACAGCTGTAGGGGCTAAAGCATCTTGCTTGGGTAGGTTAGCTCTCACCTCCTGGGAATCACCCCTTCCTCTGCTCAGGAGGAGAGACCTGATCCAGGCCTTTGGCTATTTGGGAAGGTGCTGTAGGTGCTGAATTGATGTTTGCAAACGCCATGGAGAGCCCCTGTGCCTTGCCATGCTGGGACTGAAAAGAAAGCATGGACATCCATGGCCTTTGTGCAGAAAACCTTCTCCTGCGTGGGTATGAGAGGGGTGGCCTTGGCTTAGGAGTCCACAGGTCATGGGTTTCACCCCCCTGGGCTTCAGCAGGAGCCATTAGCTCAGAACAGAGGTGCTTCTCTGTGCATACAGGTGCAGAGCTTACCAAAACCCAGGGAGCTTCAGGCAATGCAGCCAGAGGGTCTGCAGATTTTCTGCATTTGCCAGGACTTGGTTGCAGCTGAAGAAGGAGTTACAGGAGGACAGCTTTAGTTGTAGATCCCCAGTCCTAAATCCCAGGTCCGTTACCTAAACTCCCACTGTCCTCACTGAAAGCCTACAGCTCCAGGAGAGTATTGATAGGATTTGCCTTAAGAAGCACCGATTATACTCAGCTCTCCTCTTCCCAGAAAGAGCCCAATGCCTTTTACAGCCTGTATACTCCGCAATCACTCCCCTGCTTTTGAAATGCAGCCACCCCAGGGGTGGAGTGCAGCCACCACTTAACAGCACACAACAGGAAGCAAATAGGATTGTATCTGATCGTAACTACCTGGGGAATGTAGGCAGGCAGAGCAAAGAACCTGAGATCTGGCCCCGGGCACTGAGGTTAGGAGTTTGTCTCTTGAGAAAGTTGCAGCCGATCTCTTAATGACTCCATGAAATTAGGGCACTGGGTTTACATCTCCTACCCCTAACTTAAGGCACCGAGTTCAATATTGACGCAGATGGAAGAGTGCCATCCCGTGATTCACGTCCTGCCACCTCCTAAGTTATAGGACTGTCCTCGGATTACTAAGCAGACCTGACCCGGCCGAGCTCTGAAGAGCTCCCCAGGTTGTAGCCAGAGGCGGTGTGGCTGCAGGAATGGAGAAGGAGTGTATAGAGATACAGATAAGCAGAAGGAAAGCATGCACTTGTAATGGAAATGAGGGGTTATTAAGGTGCCATATAAAAATGCAAGAGACTTAGCAAAGATAACAGGAAAGTGCAGTATATTTGTCAGGTCGCCTCATTCCTCTCTGGGTGGTTCTGGTAGCAGGAGACAAGCAGCTCATTATGACTTGAAGAGACCTTCTGGAAAGTCATCTGGCAAGAGAAGGTTAATAGGGACTAATACCTCATGGGGATGGTGACTTAAGAGCATTTTAACCACTTTGTTTTCAGTGCAGCACAAGGTCACCAAAGCTCTGGCTTCAGCTTGTTTAATTCCTGCCTGCTCCCGAGTTTCCCTGCAGGGCTTGGAGGCATGGATGGCTGGTGCTTCAAGGTACCCTGCTCTGGAGCCTTTTGGGGGGGGTTGGCTATCAGTGAAAAAGGTGCTGAGACTTACAGAGGGCTTTTAGGGATGCTTTGTAGCTGCCCACTAATGCAGAGGTCTCCAAGTCACTGGTCGCTGCTGGCCGTTGTTTCCTAAGGAGCTCTGTCTGTGAAGCTGAGAGCCTGAATGTCCCTGTGCAAAACACCTCTGACCACCCTATCTCAGCAGCAGAAGCATCCTGGGATGCAAAAAGACACGGCCAAGCAGCATCAATATGGGAATTCAGAGGCCTGAGGATGAGGTGACCTAAGATTTTATTTCCTGCTTTCGCAGGGCTTCTTTATGTGACTTTGGGCAAATCTTTTAGTCAATCCGTGCCTCTGCTTCCTCCTCCATACACCTGAGGACAATCCCGCTTATCCCCTCAGGACCCTGCAATGTTCAATTCAGTGATGTCTTCAGAATTGTGGGCAGAAGGTGTTGGAGCCAAACAGAGGGTCATCAAGTTGTGGGAGGAGGAAGGCAAATGAATAACCACATAAATATCTGAACTGTCTAATGTATGAAACCCGCTCTTATGTGTTCTTCTGCCCAGACAGTGACTTATTTTCCCTGAATGTTTCTCTGAATGACTAAATGATTAACCCCAGGTCAGGTAGATATCCGAGATACGTGGGAGGAAGGACTACGCAGAAGGATGAACATAATGGTTTATTTTGGTCTTAAAAAGCTACAGTCCCTTTTTACCACCTTTGTACCATAGTACTGAGCCCTGTTGTTGACAGCCTAAATCTTTCCTTCCTCCCCGCACAGTGGCCGGCTGGTAACAGCAGGTTCCTGGGATGGGGCAATGCAACCCACCTTCAGATGTGTTGGGAGCTGAAGCTGCAAGTCCTGTGTCCTGGACCACAGTTCGAAGAACTAGGTGCTGTTTTAGAAAGGGGGCACTGCTGTTGCCACTGATTGCTCTTTAAAAGAAAGCAGTGAGATCTGTGCAGCCTTAGAATGAATAGAAAGAGAGAAAGACAGAAAGACAGAAAAGATGAAGGAAAGAAGGAAAGAAAGAAGTAAAGGAAGAAGGAAAGAAGGAAAGAAGGAAAGAAAGAAAGAAAGGAAGGAAGAAAGAAAGAAAGAAAAAGAAAAAAGGAAAAAAGAAAAAATAAATAAAGGAAGGGAGGCAGGAGGGAAGGAAGGAAGATGTCTTGCTTGAGGTGGTTCTGGGCTGTACATCTTGCAAGGAAGGAAGCAGACCTCAGCAGCTGGAGAACAGATAGCCAAGCAGTAGACATGGACCCTGCTTTAAGGGTTTTCTACTCAGCATGCCACTTTTCTAGATGGTCCTCCTGAAGGTGTGGAAGCTCCTTTCCAAAGGGAACCTTGATGTCTCCAGGACAGCTACTGACTCTGCTCTGTGGAGACAAACCTCCCATGCCAACAACCCTTTACTGCCCAGGACCTTGTCACCATCCTTTTTGAAACATGGCCCTTGGAGTGAAACACTGTCTTAATGCCTTTTGGGCCTGCATAATGTATAAACAAAATGGAAAAAAAATAGAATTGTCCCAGATTGCTCCTGGAGGTGTATGAAAGTGAAGGAGAGAGTTCTTACATCTTAGCCACCCCTCCCAGCCACCATGTCTACTCCTGAATAGAAGATCCTAATCCTTGTTCCACACTAGGAAAGACACTGCAATGGTGTGGCTGCAAGTCTTGAATTTCTGACACCGCAGACTTCTTGAGTGCTCTTGGGAGAGTCACTTAGCAACTGGGGTAAAATGGAGAAAATATCTTATCTGCTTAGCAGGACTGTGGGGACGAGACATGCTGATTTCTCTAGCTTTGTTTTTCAAAGCTAAAAGACAAGAGAAAGCTACCGGTTGTGTCAGCTACTTGAGACACTTAGACACCCATGTCTTAGAAGATGTAAAGTCTTTCCAACCTTTGTCTGGTAGGGCATGTACCCAGGCAGTGTGAGAAAGGGTTTCAATTCCCTCCTTGGCTGGAGGGGATGCAAACCCACAGCTGTCATGTTAGGATTTGCACAACAGTTCACACTACAATGACTCTGGATTAAAAAAAAAAAAAAAAAATCTAAATAAACCCCAAGAACCAAGAAACTGGAAATAAAACTGGGGCCAGACTAGTGCTTCTGGTATTTGGAGTCAGCAGAGCCCTGCCTCTTACACGGGGGGGCTGTCCTAACAGCTCAATTTCCCCCTGATTACTGTGGTTGAGGTCCTTCGTGCAGGTTAGACATCATGGGGATCGCAGAGGAGGAGGGTGTTGTCCAATGGAGAAAAGTGGTGAGGAATTTGTGAAGTGAGCTTTGAGAGTTTTGGAAGTCCAGTCTTTGACTCCGGTGAGGTGAATTTTTGACTGTATATAGAGAGGACTACCCAGCTGCTATCAGCACACCGTGGTTTCGTCCTTGAATCCCTCAAGAGACCCCCCTTACCTAGATGTGGGAGGAGAGCTGTGCCGTTCTCTTGTGGGGATGGACACCCATAAACACCTCCATGGTGAAAGCTAAACCAGAAGGGCTTGAATGAAAGGCCATGTTGCACCACTTTGGATGTAAAAGGATGCCAGAAAAGATTAATACCAAATGCTCCTCACCGTGGATGTAGGAGCTAAAGCACGGATGGTGTAAAAGTCAGCGCCTGCTCCTCGTTTGAAGCCAAGGCTGGAGGAAGGCCTCAGCTCTGAAGGGTACTGCTCAGAGCTGCCTTGAGCCAAAGCCTCATCAGTTGTTAAGCAGATGGCGATCCCCAGGAGAAGCAGATTTCTTTAGGCTCACACTGACAGCCTTGCAGGCACAGCTACTTTCTGAATAGCAGAAGTGAAATCCAACGGGACTGGTGAGTCAGAGCTCACAGGAGCTGCAAAAACATATGCGGACGTCACTATTGGCTTATACTAACATGAACGGCATTGCCTGCTGGCCCTGAAATTTGTGTGCGGGATAAGAAAGGACCACCTGCAGCAATGCAGCCTTGCTTGTCCCAGATACCAGCAGAAGATACTCCAGTCCCTCAGCCCACCTGGCCTCCGTGCTAAACTTGCCAACCAGAAGATCCCTCAGAGCCAAAAACTGAGGGTACAGGACACAGGGATGATGTCCCCCACCTTACGATGCTCTTTGTACCAAAGGGGGCTTATAAGAAAGATGGGGACAGACATTTTAGTGGGGCCTATAGTGATATGCCAAGGGGTAATGTTTTTTTAAACTAAAAGAGGGTAGATTCAGACTAGATATAAGGAAGACATTTTTTATGATGAGGGTGCTGAAATGCTGAAGCAGGTCACCCAGAGAGGTGGTAGATACTCCATCCCTGGAAACATTCAAGGTCAGGTTGGATGGGGCTCTGAGCAACCTGGTCTAATTGAAAATGTCCCTGCTCATCGCAGGGGGGTTGGACTAGACGACCTTTAAAGGCCCCTTCCACCTCAAAACATTCTATGGTTCTTAGAAATGAAGGGTCACATCTCAGAGTGCAGGACATATTTCTCCTCAGGGAAAGGAGGAGGGAAGGTGGGAAAAAAAAATGTTAAAAGGCTTTTTTTTTTTTTTTTTATGATCACAAAGAAGCAAATCGTTTGCCAATCAGAACTATTAAATATTGGCATGGCACCAGGTGAAGATGGAGAACAGGGAACCCCTTGGCACATGCTGGCTGACAGATCCATCCGTGCTGCAGAGACAGTGCCCAAGCGCTGGAGGGGAACAAGTGTTGTTCCCGTCGTAGAGGAGGAGGAGGAGGAGGAGGATCACAGAGGTGTCACGGCTGCTGTGAGCCTGACATTGCTTGTGGGGAAAATACTGGGAACGTTGGAAACAAAATATTGGCTCTCACGGCCTTGGAGGCAGGCGAGCTTCAGTTTCACCACATTCCTCTTGATTGTAGCAATAGAGGATCCCATATCAGATAAACCAACTGAAAGGGTTTTACATAAGCTGTCTGGCTCAGCCTCAAGCTTCCTTCAGCTCCTCTCCAGAGAGGCCCCTGTTTCCAGTGTTCATATTTCCCCTGACCCATCCTCACCAACCTCAACATGTTGGTCTCCTGCAACAGCATCTCCTGGCCTGGCACCGAAGGCTCCTCGATTACCCCCTTACCCCTTAAAAGGGGATCCTTGTACCACGCTTGCTGTTTGCTTTCAAAGATGCAACTTCTACCCATTAGGAAAGGTGGAGAGGAGCAAGTTGTGGCCGTGGATGTGCTCAACACAAGGACTATACAAGGAGGGGACAAGTCAGGCTTCCTGGTGGGAGGGTGAATCATTCCCCAGAGCACATTCCCAAATTGGACAGCACGCGCTGTATTCATATTTGGTATATTGGAAAATGCTTTAGGAAGTCAGAGCTTTAGGAAGAGATCCTGAGCTCCTTTAAAGCTTTCATTTCTTTACTTGGTGTCACTCCCAAGTCTAAACACCAAGCAGCCAAGTGCCCTGGCTCTGATTTTCGGCTCAATCACAGCGGCATCAGTCGGGAAGTCCTTGTTGTTACTCTGAGAAGACTCTGGAGGCTTTAAGAAGATCAGAGCCGGGTGGCTGCCTCACCCAGTGGGCTACAAATGCTGCACAAGGTCCCTCTCTGGATACGAGCGACTCCGAAATTCTGCCTCAGTTTCCCCATTTGCAAAAATGGACAAAATTCATGTATCATGGCACAAAAACCCCACTTGTAAATTCATGCAAGTGGCGATCACTATTGACTGACACCACAGACCACGTCTGGCATACTGTCCATAGAGGACAGAGACAAAAACCTCGACTTACGCTCTATAGCCTGAGCTTTGGGCATCCTTTCAGCCTACAATGTTACAGAGGAGAAGGGCAAAAGGGAGGACTTTTCTCCTCACCCAGTACTGCATGATGCCTTATTCCCTTAGGAGTGATGCTTATGCTTCCATGACAACATCAGTACCTCGAGCTGCCTCTGTGCTGGGCTGTGTGGACACGGATACTTTCTTATCAGCACCTCATCTGGGCTTAGAGCCATTATAGGTCTTGGCAGGAGATCCAGGACTCTCCAGAGCGGCTCTGATTTGCACAGAGAAGACATGTCCAGAGCTATATAAACCTGCATCAATCTTGTCCAGAAGGGCATGATTGCATTGGATCCTTTGGACGATAGCAGAGCCAAAATCATTGCCTGGGATCCCTTGGATGCAGAAGGATCGCTGAGTCCATTCCTCCAAGATCTGTTTGTAAGACTACAGTCTCAGTGTAGATTTACAGACTGACCTGGATGATTTGGAGCCATACACCAATGAAACCCAAACACCGGCTGCCGTTTTCTGGTGTGTAGGTTTGTCTCAGTTCCCCTTGTCTTCAGCAACATTTCCCAAGTGGGTTTATCTCCAAGCCTGGGGAAGCCTGCTTTGCAAAACCAGCAGTCCTCGGGGGCTGCAGGTAATTGAGGCTTTCAGGTCTAACCCTGAAATGGGGTGGCTCCAAGAGCAGATGCAGCGGTGGGAGAAATGTAGCTTCGGAGCAACCCACGCTGCAGCGAGTGATGCCAGCCAGGAGCTGCCCCACAGGTCCGTGCTGGGCTCTGCATGATGCCCCAGCCTATGCCCTTCTTCACAGAGAGCCATGCCAACTCCATGCCCAGCTGATTCTGCACTGTTTCTCATCAAAATCCAGCTCCGGGGTTTGTTTGACTTTTTTATCCTTTTAAAAATCAGGCCCCTAAATGCAAAGACTTATGCAAATGCGAAGCATAATAACAAGCAGCTAACCACACTTTTGCATATCTTAAAGGAAAGGTTAGGTTTGGGTCCCATCTGTGTTTTGAACGAAGTTCTGATTGAGTTCTTGTTTCCTCTGAACCAGCGTGCTAGTGTCAACACATCCCTGGGAAGATGAAAGGCCGTAAAAAGACATTTGATCAGATTAGCTGTGATTCAGATCATTGGAGGGAAATTATTAAATGGGCAATTCCTGCCAGGGAACATGAAGGCAATACAGATAAGAGTGAATGTTGGATTGAAGGAGGTTGGATTAACACAGTTTGTAAAATCCTGAAGGCCAAGTTCCCCTAAAACATCTGAACAACGGGGTATTTTCTTTCTTTTTTTTTTTTAACTTTTTTTTCTGCTGGTTGCTTATGGTTATCATTGCACCCAGCACAACAGAGCTGCGACCTCCAGTGTGGTGCTCACCCTTCCAAACCTTTCAGGCTTTACCTGTTTCAGGTAGAGCCAGATCGTCAGATGCTGGAGCAGCCCGGGAGCCTCGTGCGCGGCACTGGGAGCGGGACCGGTGCTCCCTGCCTCCCTCCAAACCCTCGTGTGAGCAGAGGGTGGGTCGAGGGCTGGAATGCTTTTGCTAATTAGCTACTGTCAAAATAACCCCAGGTGATCGCAGGTAACCAGACCCCCAAGATAGGCAAATCAGCAGGACGGTCTGGTATCAGTAACCCAAGTCTGATACCTGCAAAGCAAACATCCCTCTATCTCTCTCTCTATCGCCCTATCTCTCTGTCGATCTAATCATTACCATGTATGTCTCCCTACCTACCCTGCTTAATGCAAGCACGTTTTATCTGTCTTTCTGTTGGCTTGGTCATGTGTGAAACACTCGGCGTCTGATCCCCCCCCTCCTCCCGCTGTCCCATAAATGCCGCCTTCTGAATATTTCATCGTCGTCTCGAGTCCTGAAACAGCACAGTCCTCTCAGCCCTTCAAACCGCCTCAAATTACCCCGACCCCTCGTCTCCCCAAAGGCCCGATGTCCCTGGGAGGCTCTAGACAAAAGGAAGCTGTGTGCCAATTGGGGGTTATTAGCAGAGATACAGCGTGCTCACTGTGGCAGGACCGAGTCCTTCATGAAAGGGGAAGGCGGAAAAGGAGCAGGGAAGGACTGGGGTGAAATTCTCTGGGGTGCGTTCCAGGTTAAAGGATCATTGGGGTCCCTTCTGGCTTCGGGAAAAAAAGGCAAGAAAAAAAAAAAGGCAAGCCCCAAAGACTGCTATGCAAAACAGCCCCGCTGGTCAATAGGATACAGGGAAGAAAAAAAAAAAAATTGTATTCTGTTATCAGAAGCAACATGGTCGAACAAAAGGATCGCCTTCGCCCACCTGAGAATGGAATGTGAGGCTCCATTTCGCTGCTCTGATCGTATTTGACAGCCCCCCTCGAGACTGCCTGGTTGGTATGGCAAATCGTCCTTATTACCTGCTGGGGTGAATGAATCCCCCTTTGTGCTGGCACTGTCACGCTGCATTAGGTTGACAATGGCCCGAGATATTTTATATGAAATTTGCCCTCACTTGTGATTAGCCAGCACCAACTAAGTCATAGCAACCTAGAACTATGCATTGGCCGGGCCCCGTTGTCGGCCGAAAGGGAAATCCCTATTCAAATGGTTTAATAAAACAATCTAAAGGGCGTGTGAATCGTGAAAAGCATTTTCACTTTTCTCTTTAGCTTAATCTCATGGTCGCTGGGATATTGTGCTCTGAGCAGACCCCAGCAGGGTGTGGGCTAAGGTCCCCCATCAACTTCTTTTACAGCCTCCTTTTCTGCGAGTTAATGATATACCGGTGTGATTGCCTCCCGCAGCAAGAAGAAACACGCATTTGATGAAAAGGATGGACCTCCTAACACATCCTAAATGGCAACAATTTCTCATCCAAAGGTCACAGGTCATAACCTGGATTTTGAATCACCACCCAGATCTTTTTCAAAGCCCTGCTAAAGCTGGGGGATTCTGCAAGGCCATTTTACACACAGACACACACACACACACAGACACCGGCGTTATCTCCAGAGGTTCCTGCTCTGCTTGAGTCCTGAGTTTAGTGTTTGGAAACAATTGGATTTTCCCCTGGTTTTGTGCTACGGTTTGCTGCCTTTCACGTCCTCTCAACCCTGGGTTGCGATGCTGGGAAAAGCACAAGGCAGAGGTGGGCAATGCAGAGGTGCGTGGTCTTTCTGCAAGGCACCTCCTGAGCATCCCCAGAGGGTCTCCCAGAGCTCAGAAGCTCCCGGGCTACAAGCAATACCCTTGGATGAATCAGCAGCTGGCCCTTCATCCAAAACCTGCCACGCTCCTAGCCCCGAGCATCACCTCCAGCAAGGCTTCAAGGTCTCCAAACTCTCCCCACTCGCTTGCAGGTGCGGAAAAGCTCCCGCAGCGCTGACCCCCTCGATCAACAGTATCTCCCACGCGTGGGTGAGATGCAGCCGCAGAGATTTGGCTGTGGAGTGAGGTGGGAGGAGGGGGGAAGGAGAAGGGTAGGGTTCCCCTTTTGCAATTTTTGCTCCTCTTCCTCGCCCCAGCTGGGAAGCGGAGGAAGGCAGCGGCAGCGGGTGCAAGGCTAGCTGAAAGCCGGGTGCTCATCTTAATGTTTACCTAAACTGAGGAACGCTTTGTGTCTGCAAAAAATGAGGCTGGAAATCCCCGGGGAAACAAGCTCCCTCACGAACCTCCCGCAGCCGAGCTTCCAAGCACAAACAAAAGGTGAAAGGGAAAGCAGCACTGGAACCTGTTTTGTTTTCCCCACTTTTCTTTCCTCTTCTCTATATTTCCCCTGCTTCCCATCATGAAGCCTTGGGCCAGGTGAGGGGTTCCTCTGTCAGTTATACGTCAATATTCTCCCTTGATTTTTTCCCACCGGAGCTCAGCAAGAAGAACGGGACTGCCGGGAGCATGCACAATGAAAGCAGCCCAGGCTCTCACGAGGGACCCTTTTGGCTTTCGAAATCCATGCTAGCTTCTCCTAAAAGGTGTTCATATGAGTTGTGGTATGTTTCCACTGCAGCTCTCCATGTAATTGTAAGCTATCTGGGGCAAGGAGTGATTTTATTATTATGTGCTTGTACAGTATTTAGCACAATAGGGCCCTGATCTCTGCTTGGGGCCTCAGAGTCTACTGTAATACAAATAATTAACCTTAATAGAGCTGGGAAAATATCTTAATAAAACCGTGGAATCAATTTGAGGCAATTAAGCAATTTTTCAGCTTGCAGAAATTTTTGCTTTACAGGCTCAATTTGGAGAAGGGAGGGGGTTTTGGGTGCTGGGGGAACTGCAGGGAACTGCTCACCCCCCTGCAGCAGGCTTTGGCAATATTTTGGGGTTTCAGTTTCACCCAGCTGGGGAGGCAGAAAGGTTTTATGCAGCTCCCAAAGCACAAAAGCCACTTTTTATAAATAGCTCGTGTGAGGAAGCATGGTTTGGAGGCTGGATCTGTGCTTCCTGAGGGAGAAGGGGCTCAGTCCTGAACAGCATGACTTTCAAACAGCTCATCTGCCCTGCCTCTGCCCCAGTTGCCCACCTGTGAAATGGAGAGCAGTCATTATCTTCCAGCTTTCTAATCCCAAGCACTTGAGGTCGCAGCTAGCTGCTAAAGCAATGGGGATTGCAGATCTATTTAGACAGAGAGGAATAAGAAAATTGCAAAGCCCCGGACACAGACTGGATGATTTACAAGCAATTATAAGTCAGCAGATAAGCTTTGGATGACAGATATTCTGATTATAGTTGAAGCTCTTGTATAATTTGCAAGCGGAAAAGGGAGCTAAATATATTGAACACTTGTTTAAAGCTGTGTTCAGTTCTGTACTTGTCCATCATGGAGGGAGTGCATGTGAGGACACTACAGCAAGGAGCACATCTTCTAAGGGTGGGCAAACTAACAAATCTACTGGCTCACCCAACCAAAACGGTCACATCAAGAACTGAACTGCATTACCCTTTTCTGAAGGAAATAGCTCTACCCTCCACAAACATGTCTGCTGGTCAAGTGGGTGCAGACCCTGAACTTTGTCATGCGTAGATTTTTTATGGCCAAGCCTTTGCAGGAACTCTTATGACCAACAGTGATGTTCCAAGAGGCATTCTCTTAAATCTTTCAGTCCTAGGAAGACACGATCAGAATAATCATAACAGAAAAAGTGAAAAAAATAAAGATATCCCTCCATACACCATTGTGCATTGACAGTATGGCTAAGACAAGTCTGTGAACTGGTGATCAGCCTGGTGTCGGTCCCAGACATGGAAAAATGAGTCCTAGTACTTAAAAATTGAAGAAAAGGATCTGCACCACAATGCTTTCAAAGTAGACCTCACCCTCTACTGCACATATGTCCTAATAACAGTTCATTTAACTACTATGAAGAGTTAGCCTGTCATCCTGCTGGACTGAAAATGTCATCAGTTTGATTTGGGAAGGCAAGCAAAAACATGCAAGGTGAATACTTGGCTAGGAGACTACTTGGCAATCTGTCACACCCAGAATATGACACAGAGCTTGAGTTCTTGGTGAATATAAGACCACAGAAATGAGATAAATGGAGATTTTTCCATGAGCTTCACTCAAATGATAGACAGGGGTTAAATAATAATAATATCAACAATAAAATAGCCATAACTTGTATCTACTGGTGATTTAAAACAGTGAGACTCTCACACACACGGTGTCTACCTTGCCCCCACCAATGTGAATGGGCTACTTGTCATGGACAAGAGTCCACCCACATGCCCATGCCCACACTGGTGAAGCGGGTGACATGCAGTTCTCATCCTGTGGCGTGTGCAAGTGCCACATGCTCTTACTGCAGGGACGAGGAGCTAGCTCAAGGAGTGAGCTGTCTTCAAATGGAACATCCAACCTGGGTTAGGAGAATGGTCTGGGTTCTCTGATGCCCACCAAGAAGCTCTCAGACATGATGATTTCTGTTCCTCACTCAGCCACACAGATTTTTGCTCCAGTAACCCCAAAACAATTTCAAAATTGTGTATAGATGTTGTCAAGACTCAGTTCTCCTGCTACTAAATGATCCTTCCCATAATCAGAACTGCAGCACAGTTGTTGCGGCATAAGATAGCTACTTGACCTCAAAAAAACCCCCAAACCTGCTGTAGAAGCAAAGGATACCAAACACCTCCAGACAACTTTCTCAACCAGCCATCATTTGTATTCATAAGACAAGCCAATTTCATTAATCTGGTGCTTACCTTATTTTGCCCAGGTTTCTTAAACTCAAATAACGCCCACCTACCTAATTACAGAGATGCAGTTTTCTCGCCCAGCCCCGTGCCGTACACTCGTCAGCCCTCGTGGTGAGCGGAGCTGGAATTGTGCAGAGATGCTCTCTCCTATGGAGATGATCTCTTCCAGTCTGAACTGCACATGGGTTTTGCCCTCCCAGGCAAGGAAAAGGATGGGCGCCCAGAATGTGAATAACCTCCAGGTAGGGGCTGGAGTCTCTCTAAAGAGAGATGGGGGGCTGTGAGCGAGTAGGAAGAAGAGGCAGGTGCTGTGGGTTTTGATCCCACTTCGATCTCTGTCTTTGGGTTCACCCATTTTAAGCCAAATTATAACATTTCCTTTGATGAAGCATTCCCTTCCTCAGGCTATATGTCATTACAGTATTTTTGCTTCTTCTCTTTCACATTGTGAGGCTTTTCCAGAGCTTCGCCAACCTGATTGCAAGAAAACTTGCAATTCCAGCTTATACTTCACATTCTTGCTGCTTTTAATTCACCAAATGCCTGTTTGCTCTTATGTCAGCCCTGCCTTCATATTTGACGACTGGACATGATGTTATTCTTGATTTTGCATCTGCTGTTCTGCTACGGGTTCTTAAAGAGCATCCATGCCCCACAGCTATGGGTGTGTGCGCTCCAGAGTTGGTGGGAACAACTTATGGCTCCTTATCCAGCATATTAACTTGGGGGGGGGTGAGGAAGGGTGATGACCTGTTCTGCCTACACTGTCTTAGGTGACTTTAGTGGGAGTGGAAGGCATCTGCCAAACTGCTGGAGGAACCCAGTACCTTAAGGGTTTACTGACAGTGCACATCGCTTTCATCCCTGCCTATCTTACAGCAACTAAATCAAAGCTACGCATCCTGTAGTCTCTTGGGATGGGAACTGCTAAAGATTCCTCTCTTGCTGTTAAAAGTAAACTCCCTCGGTGGCAACACTGCTGCTGCCCTATGTAATAAGCGGGGATAGATGATATGTGAAGCGCAGGGAAAAAAAAAAGAACAACCAAGAACCCTTAGGAAATGTCTTTGAAAATCAGTTACTGAATAAATTGGGTAAAGTAAAAAATATATTTTGGCCATCAGCAGAACAACATGGGGCCTGATTCTTCTCTTGGCCTGGTGTAAATCAGAATACCTTTATATAATTCAGTGGGAGTGGCAAAAAAGTTAAGCCAGCATAATTAGGCGTGCATCTTGGTATAGGAGTATTTTTCTCCTATGAAAATCTTACTTTCTCTGCTGAGACACCTCACTTCTTGTTCTTTTTCATGAAACTGATATCTAGATGCACTGGCAGGCTGAGCTCCTGCTCCAGAAAACCTTAAAAATTACAGATATCAGACTTGGACCTCTTACCCTTCTGCCCAAAGGCAGGATTCATTCTGCCTAAACTATCCCTGACAGATGTTTGTCTAACCTGTTCTCGAAAACCTCCCAGGTCGGAGCTCCCACCCCTTCCCCAGGCAATCTATCATGCTTCACTACCCTTACCGTTAGACCGCTCTTCCTAAAGTCTAGCCCCGGTACCCCAGCTGCGATTGATGTGGACATGGAGGAGAACTTGTCAAATTAACCTGGGCAAACCAAAGGAGGAGGTGGAAGTGCAAGGAAGAGAGGAAAATGAAGTAATGCTGTGAAGTTGGGTAGCAGATCAGTGGCAGAGCTGGGAATAGAGCTCAGGTCCCTTGACTCCATGACTTATGCCTGCGTAAGCGAGGGAGTCCTTACCTTATTAATTCCACTGGGTACCTTGCCTTTCTCCTGGCCTTTTTTTCTATGCTCCCTCTTCTCACTCGCTTCCATCTCTCATGTTAATTTCCCTTGCCTTTCAGCATCTCACATGTGCCCTCAGAGGGAGAGGCTGTTGTAACATACGCAGTCTTCGACTGATTCATCCCTTTGCTTATACATGACTAACACTCATGCTATTTGTCTAACTATTTCGATTGATGTACATTTAATATGTAAAAATTTAATTAAAGTGTTATTAATAAAAAAATATCTGGGCCAATTTAATTTTTTTTTTAAATACCCCAAGGGAATATTTCAATTAGGGACTAAATGCCAGAAAACACTGTCAGATTTCAGCCCCCCCTCCGCCTCTAATCAAAGCAGCAGGTTTTGATATTATAAAGAAAAAGCCACCAAAACCGCAACAATATTTACAGGAATTCACTCTGCAGGTGCAGAGATCAGTCCTGAGAGAAGCTGAGAACTTCCAGCTTTCGGTGGAAACCAGTGGAAGTTAGTCTGAGGAGAAGCCAACTAAGTACCCAGAGCCAGCTCTTTACCCAGTGGATCTGTGCTAATGTTCTGATTGGAGAATTTGCTGAATCTTTCTAATCAGCTTGGTCCTGCAACCTTTAATCATGCAAATGGTTCACGTCTTCACTGCAGCTCCAGACTTGCCAGCAAAAGGCTTGCAGGACTGAGTATGGCAAGGAGAACTGGGATTTGTGCTGGCAAAACAAAGTTTCTGACGGTTATGGGCCTGAAAATGAATCCCTCCAAATAGATGCTTCTCCCAAGTTAGCTGGGAGGAGTAAAAACTCTTGGGCTTGCCTGTTACATGGCCCAACAAGTCTCTTTAGTGGACAACGTCATTCAGGAGCTTAGCAGGGATATTAATATTTCCTGCTTCTAGATAGGCAGGGACTACAAAAATGAAGGAGTTAGATGGAAAACATGGCCCCCAAACCCACAGCAAACATCTGAATTAGTTTATCCAAAAAGGACCAACTTTGTTTGGGTCTTGGGAAAAGGCTGAGATCAAATCACCCAGTCTTCAGTTTAGCATCATCCAGACCTGATTCACAACCTCGGTCAGAAAGTTCGGTCTCCAGCAATTTCAGGTAACTGTGTAATAGTGGTTCAGTTCAAAAGTCTGCCCAGGCCAACTCCCCACAACAAGGCTGGGTGTGTTACGCACAGTGGGTGGTATAATACCGAGGAAACAGAAGCCTTGTGTGACTCAGAACGCGGTGCCACGCCAGTCCGTGCTGATGGTGGCCCTTGGCCTCCCTATTCCTTCCCAGCCTCCTGTCACCCACCGCAAGCCACAAAAACCTGTGCTCCCTAACACTCCCAGGGCTCCCTAACAAACTTCAGCCTTTCGGCACGAAACAGCAAAGCCTCAAGAGCAGCAATGACCAAAATGTTCAGTCACCCCCATCCCAAGTAGACACCTTCACCCCAAAACTTCAGCCTCTCCATGGCTGACATCTGCCTACAGGTTTCTGAGACGTTTCCAAGGCTTTTCAAGACTTGTGAAAGTCTTGAAAGGCCTCACTGTCATTCCAGTGCAAAGGAGCTGCAGAAACCTCAGAATCTCCCTCAAACCGGAGTGCCTATTTCCTACCTACACCAAGGAAGTCACAGCTGCCATACCAAAAACGAGGCCAATGGAAATGCTGTGCATGACATGTAAGGAGCGGTCCCCAAACTCTCTAGCAGAAGGCTCTGGATGAGTCATCTTCAGGAAGATCTCGAAGCCCATTTAACCCAAGTCTTGATTTCAGGCATTTTTATGAGGTCATTGCAAAGACTCAGTCATTTATGTCTTCAGAGGGAGATAGTAGGGTACCTGATGTATGTGTCGGTACGTGATTTACCTCCATGGAGCAGCAGCCTTGCAGTGCACACACAAGAGCTGTTAGATATGCTAATATGCGAACACAGGCCTCATCTTGAAATCTTAAGAGGGGATTAGAGCAGATGAGTCCTCATTTAGTTTTCCAGAACAGCGGCAGAGATAAATCTGGCTGCTCCTTTGCAGGGTGTTAAAGGGGGATTTCCTGGTGGGTGGGTCTCCTCAGTGGGGTATTATTGTGTTGACAGTGGGGCGGGAAGGAATGGATTAAGCAGCTGGCAATGGGATACGGAGCCTTTGCATGTGCTGGCAATGGATATAAGCTGGGGAGGGTCGAAAGCTATCAGTGGGCTATAGGAAATCAGGTTTGCTTCCTGGCTTATTCCTGAAGACCACACTGTTGCTCTTGAGCAGAGTGTTATTCTTCAGAAATTCAGCCATGGCTCCCACGCTGGGTATTTCACCAGTGACCAGCAACAGGGCTCAGGTGTTGTGGACACTGCTGGACCTCCTGGTATGGAAGGCAGTCAGCCAGCTGGAGCTGTTCAAGTTGGGTCACCCATACACTGCCCAATTCTATCCTGCAGTAGAGCAATGCCCATGCTGGTAGGAAATGTTATCTCCTGCACCTGAGTCACTCCCAGGTCCCACCATCCTCTTGGCTTTCTTGAATACATACAATTTTTCTGCTATGTTTCTTGGCTATGGTGAAGATTTTGGCATGCTTTTCTTCTAATCTGCATGTTTGGTCTTTTATTCTGGGTAAGCATAGGTGATATGGGCATCACCGTGAACTTTGGTGCTAATTTGGGGATTGGTGGAAGCCTGCAGAGAGTTCAGGAACTGAGAGCAGAGCTGAGCAGAGCAGAGCTGAGCAAAGCAGAGCTGAAAACGAGTTTCCACTTCACGCTGGAGACATCATCTCATTTAGAGAGGAGAGATTTTGCTGAGGAACTGCAGGGATTCATCAAATTTCAGGGCCTGTGTTTGCCCTTATTTTAATGTTAAGTGCAACATGCCAGTCTCTGGAGCCCAAAGTCCTGTTGAGTAAATACATTTAACTTAAGAAGCAAAACGCCCCTGATCTGCAGATTCACACAGTCTCACAGAGCTGCTTAGAGATCAAGCACAGAAATGAAGAGCTCCCAGCTGGTAAGCCCTACACAAAAAAGACACATACTTCACCCAGACTGGTTAATGTCAGTTAGCTAAGTTGGGTTAAAACAGTTCTTAAGGCAAGGCAGTTTGTGTTTCAGTTCAGGTGAGTCGCTTAAGTTCAAGGCAGGTTTGGGTATTGGCGTGGGTGAGTAGCCCAAGTTCAAGCTGTTAGGGCAGGAGTGGCTCCCCAGCAGCTCCTGAATCACATGTGGCTCTCCAAAGTTTTGCATAGGGTTCTTTGCTCCGGCTATGGCATGTGGTTGTTTAGCAGTAGGGCCATGCTGCGTGGGGGCTAGAAGCCTAGTATCACTGGGCTGTATTACTCTGGGATGTCAGTTGCTTGCCCAGGCCAGCCTCAGAGGAGCCACCATCATCCCCTGAGGTAGTCCTGGTACACCACTACACCAGACTTTCTGATGTACGTCACGTGCGGGTCACAGAGAGACAAGATCCAGACTGAGGTTCATCCCAAGCTGTCTGATCCCAATCAGTACTAAGCTTAGCTCTTCTGTCATTTTAAGCTAGGCTAACTGGCTCAGTTGCCCACTCTAATTAAAGAACACCCTTCTTCTTCTGGCAGGGTTAGTAGAACCAAAGAAAAGTCTAAAACATCAGGAGGCACAAACCTCACAAAAGAAGGTGCAGCCCTGGATTAACAAACTAGTAGTCAGCTCTGAGCCTCTGAAATATCAGAATACCCAGCCCTAGCTAGGAAAGCCTGATATACTTTCAGCTTTTGGTCAACCACGTTAGTGGTCAACCCCATAAAATAGGCAAATAGGTGTAGTTAATAGTTCAGAGTGCTTGACGCAGTGACCTCACTGAGTTGCAACACCGGTGATTACAGCCTCTTTTCCAGTGGAGCTATAATGCTGATACATATATTTTTAAATTGCATCTTTCCAATTCTGCAGATTTTGAATAACTATTACCTTGTAGCCAGCACCAGTGTATGAGGCTTGTGCCAGAGTTGTAATGGTGAGTATGGCTGTTCAAGCAGAGTGTCATCCATTTATAAAGTACCTACATGAAAAGTCAGGTTAAACATGGAGATATGTTTGGATTCCTTAAAAAAACCCAACCACCAAACCCACAAAACAAACACCTTTTTCTCTTCTCTTTCTCTGTTCTTTTTGAAAAAAACACTGATGTAACTCAGGTTGATTTAAAGATTTCAGGGAAGTCACAGTAGCCTTAACATGAATAATGAACAAACGTATTAATGACTGATGGGACAGGAATATTCTGAAGGTCATTGGTGGCTTTGGTGAAGAGAGGAGGTTTTAGGGAGAGTTTATAACTCTTGCATTTGATTATTCTTACATATTGATTATTGATTATTTGATGTATTTACTGAAGCCTTGGGAAAAACATTGGAAACATAGAACTGAAAATCAAGATGGAGCTTTTCTGCTGGCTGAGAAGTTCAAAAGCTTCAGTGTCCATCTGATCTCTTGAGAACCAACAGAAGAAGGCAAGACTCCATTGTCTTGCTCAATGGAAGTATAAAGTATTTTATGATAAGATATTTGTATCTTCTTCAACTCTTTCCTGGTCCACATGGATCAATGACATAGTATGGGAATGTGTTTGGACCAGGATCATAATTAATAAAGCAATAAACAGGACTTTACAAAACCTATTATTTGCTAGGGTCTTGCCTTCAGAAGCTCACTAAGGCATCTCTGATGTGTCCAGGTGCAAGTGAAGTGCACATTAATTTCTGATTGAGAGGACACTGTGCTCAGGCGAGCTAAATACAGAGAATATTCCTCATTTCAGATGCTAGGCACAGCTGATACTTCAATTACAAATCTCACCAGAGTGCTGCTGTGCTGGGCACAGACTGAACATCTAACATACACTGGCTGAGCTCCACAGAGCTCCCATCTATCTCTCTCAGGATACTTCTCTGTCTTCAAATTCATCTGCCAAGGCATCTATATCCGAAATTCAGCTAGGAAAGCAGACCGAAAATGTTGTATGAACAGAAACATCTTTCTCCACCAAAATCAACAGCACTAAAATACTTTTCCACCTTTTGTTTCTTCTCTGAGAAGAATCTGTGCAATTTGCTGTTGGAGCATCTTCATGACAGGACTCAGTGTTTATAACGGGGGAGAATGAGTCATGGATTTGGGGCTTATCTCTTGCAGCTCTCATTTTATAGAGCTGTAAGGCTGCTTTATGAATTTAGAGGGGTCCTTAGCAGAGCACTGCTAATACTTCACTCTCAGTTAATCTGGATTTAGGCAGCCTGTCAGAATGAAGGAATTTGGAGAGTATGTCATGCCTAAGGCTAGTAAGGAGGACCAAAAAATCAAATTACAATATTATGGGAAATTCTGTTTTGTTTTATTTTTAAGAGCTGAAAATCAGATGGAGAAACAGCAGAATTTTTTGTTTGACAAGATAAAATCATTCAGCTTCAGTAATATCAAAACACTCCGATATTCTATAAAATATTAAAGGTACAGAAGTGTGCTTTGATAGTTTAATGACTTTCTATTTTGACATAAATTCACGTTCAAAATAAAAAGAAGTAAAATGGCTTCTTTTCAAGCACTCAGAGGAAACTATCTGAAATGTGCAAAACAAAACAAGAAAGCCAAAGCTGTGCATTTTTGCCTTGAAATTGAGGGGGTCCTGCAAAACATCTCCATTTTGATACAGCTGCCTTTTCTGATGGAAAACTGTCCCAGAAAATAAATAAATACATTTTTGACAAGATATAGTATCTCCTAGGCTGGATTCTGTGTGCCTAGCCTAAGGGGTCTCCAACTTTTTTATGGCTCCGGGTGAACAGAAGTATCTCCTTGTGCCCTCCCCACCCATTCACATTCCCACAACACCCCTGTGGCAACAGCTTCCCTGGGAAAATAGCATGATTAGGAAAGGGTAAACCATAATTATTAGCTATCATTTAATGTGATTTAGCACCTGGAAATAATGGAGAGGAAATTGTGCCAGATGCTTAGTCAACGAACTGCAGCCTACCAGGAAGTGTTCCATGAAGCATTATTGCCCTGTCGATCAAACTTGAGAGCAACAGTCATAAGTAGGCCAATAAAACTACCTAAAATATGTTGCAAGAGCTGCAGGGCCCTACATCTGACCTACTTTGGTATCACTCTGAAGTATCCAGTCGTTTCTGTGGTGTACTCCGTGCGAAATGGAGATGCAGAGGAAGGAGGACCTGCTCCACTGTCTCCATCACAGTCAAAAGCAGAGTCAGAACCAGAACGTCTCTTTTCTGCCTTGCTCCCCATCACTGGTCCAGGCTGGGTCTGGAGAAGCCAGCCAGATAACATGTATGCTTTGTGAACTGTTTTTCTTCTCTAGGAAGGGTGAGATGATTCAAGAGGAAATAAAGTGAAGGACACTCTCCATTCCTCCCCCCATGACCTGTACCCACTCTTGAGTTCCACCTGAGGCCATGTGGATGGCTCTGTTTTCCAGGATCTGGTGGGCTCTCTGGCTTTCTGTCTGTGCTTTGCCATCAGTTTTTAGGGTCACCTGCAGCCAAAGCTCCAGAGCCTCCCTGAGGTTCACCATGTTGCCTTCTACTTCCTAAAAAAGCCTGTCCAAAACAAAACAAACCCATGACAGTTTCCTTCAAGTCCTTCCCTAAAGCATATCCATACTATGACATATCTATAGCCCTCTTTTATGGGCCCATTTTACAGTGTTCTGCTGTAGGTAACACTCTCCAGAAGCATCTCAGTGACCCATGGGAACTCATTGAAAGTGAGCAGGAGACAGTGCACCGTGCACTTCTCTGCTTAATGTCTTGGGGTCTACTTCAGAGAGTCCTCGGCTACCTTGACTTCACCCATCTCAGGCTGTTTTTTCCAAAAAATGCCACTTCTGTGCAGCACCTCTGCCTATGCTGGAGCGGTGGAAGTCCCTACCTACTGGTAGCTGCCTCCCATGAAGCTCTCTGATTCTGTGACTTTTCATTTCCCAAGACTTTGAAGCCCCCAAAAGCCCGTTTTCCTCTTACTCCTGCTTTGTCCTCATTGCTCAGTCTTTTCAGCTGTGCCCTAATCATTCCTATGAGCACATCGTTCACATGCACAACAGAAATCCAAATACAGTCATAACAATCTTTCAGAACGATTCCCCCTCCTGGTGGCTGACCCCTGCCTCTTTGTTAAGCCTATGGATCTTCTTGGATGACCAGAGATTCCCTCCTTTGAAGGAGGTGCTCCATGAAAGATGGGGCTGAGAGAGCAAGAAATGAGAGAAGTTGATCCATCAAGGCACGCGCTTCCTCCTTCAGCAGACCTTCGCAGGGAGCATGTTAACGTATCTCGCGCCGAAAAGTGCCTTGGCTGTCTGCCCTGTCTGCTCTGCAGGAGACAGCCCTGTTCCCCTGCCGTGCAAGCCCATAGCCCAGAAAGAAGCATGCAGGGTGGTTTTATATGCCCTGTCTTTCCTCTTGCTGCCATGTCATATCTGCTCGGGGAGGGATAGGAGGAAATTCTCTGCTTGTTATAAAGGAATCCAACCAGATGATCCCACAGCCCCTTCTGGCCTTAAAATCCCCATGTCTATTCAGCACTGCCAGCTCATAACACATCTCACAGGGAAGAAAAGCCACATTCACGGGCTTGGATCCCTCTTTGTCAGAAGACTTTGCTTGTTTTGGCTGTTCGGTACATAGGAGCGCAGGCGGACACATGTCTAGCTCCTCAGCTGGCAAAACCCACCCTTGCGGACCTGAAGACGGGGCACCCCGGTTCAGGACCCATCCCATAACGGTGTTTAGGGGCGAAACCCACCGCGTCCCCCTTCCTCCCCCAGTGCCTCAACTGAGGGCGACCAAGCCTCCGCCGTCCCTGGCTCCCGTCCATGCGTGTGTGTGTGTGTGTGTGTGTGTTTGTGTGTTTGTGCAGCCTGTTGTGTGCCAAGGGCCCATTTGGGGCTGGGATTCTCCCGGGACAAAGGGATGCTAATCAGCTCCCTCTACTGTTCCCTTTTGTCTAGGGCTAGCTCCCACGCTTGGACTTGGCAACTCTGGGATGCGGCAGAGGGAGCTCCCTTGTTGCAACCAGCCTGAGCCCAGTTGGAGAATGCAACGTACCCAGCAGGGAAAGGGGAAGAAAGGGAGGGGAGAGGGAAGGGAAGGAAATAAATCTATAACTCCACGCAGCCCGCTCCCTGCCAGCCCGTCGCATTGTGCGCGCCGCCCGAGGCAGAAGTTTCCAGCGCCTCCCGCCGCAGGGAGAGACGCCACCGGTTTTGTAGCCACGGGCTGTCTTGTTCCTTCTCCCCTCCCTGATCCCCCGTCTAATGTTTTAGTCGCCAGCGAAATCTCCATGTCAGGGTTGACAGATGAGGGTTGGTGCAGCGGGAGGGAGAGGGAGCCCAGAAAGCAAACAGGATCGGCTCCTGGCATTGCTGCCGTTTCCATTTCACCATCACTGCATCTGGGTGTTGGCTGTGTACAGCTGTTTTACACGGGCCGCCTCATCTCCAGCGAACTGCACAGATGCGCAGGAGCCAGAATCTTTATCCCGCGATCACTTGACAGGTGGAGAGGGGATGAGGTCGGAGCCTCTTGCTAAGAAACCCAGAAAACGCTGGAGCCCACCAAACCCAGGCCACGCACAGCCTCCGGTTGTCTTGGGGCTGGAGGGGTAAATGCAGCAAGATGTGATGCTAACCATAGTCTTCTGGGTGTTATCCCAGTGTGCCAGAGGGCTGCCCAGTGCTTGCCCTTGAACATCTTTGAAGTCACAAGAGGGTGAAGTGACCCCTTCTGATGGTGACCTGGCCCCACCAGCAGCTCCAGCAGGAGCAGAAGGAGCTCCTCTACCACCTCATTGGTATCCTGCTCCCAAAGGCTGAGGGACTAACACGTTGGCAGGTTTCCTCAGCATCTCTGTTTGCTGCCATTGCAACTTGCAGCTCTTGCCAAAGCTCGGTGGAAGCTGCTAATCTCCCAGTACTGATGTGGACTACAAACCAGAGATGTGGCTACAGCTCCTCTAGACATCCCTAAACTGCGTTTCCTCTCTGATGCTGCTGCATAAAACCATGTGTAGCTGCTGCTACGTAAAAGCCAGTTCAGAAATGCTGCAACCGTGAATATGGGCTGTTCTGTACCTGTGGGCTGGAACGTGGACTCAGGCAGTGGAGGAATGTGCTGGTGCTTATGACTGTCTCATCCCCTGCAGCAATCCCCAGCTCCAAGCTCCGTTTCCACTGACACTAAACACAACTGATGCTTCTGTCTTGAGCCAGGATCTGCCAGTCTTTTTCTCAGCAGCATTGGCAAATCTCTGGCCTACAGTATTTATGCATCTTGACGGCTGAGTGGAGCTTGCATAGTCACATTTTCAATCCTGATCCTTCCAGTTTCCTTCCCCATAGTTACAGGGTAGAGTTTGTAGATCTCCGTTGTTGATACCAGGGCAGCTGCCCAAATTGCCATTAGCGGAGAGGTAGACGGGGTGTGGTTGGAAATCAGATCCTCTTGGGAAGAGTTTCATGAGAGAGCAGAGAGTACCTCCTACATGTAACTAACCTCCTGGATGGATCAGTATCTTGTGGCTTTCTGCTCATGCCTTACTTTATTGCAGAAGTGGAGAAGTCTGATCTAGGGCAGGGAAAGGGGGGGAAGCATTTGGCACAGAGACAACTGAGATGCCAGAATGCCATCAGGAAAATATGATGAGGTCTGCTAAACATATTAACTTTAAGTCATGCAAGACATTATGAGATGGTATTATGCCTGAAATAGCAAGGGACAGCCTGAATTCAGTGGTCCAGGAGATCCTTTTCAGTGAGATGCTCTCGCATTAGTAAAATGGCCTCTCCGACAGAGGCTGGATGTCAGGACTGCTTTCTAACAGGAGAAAGACGGGGGGGTGGGAACTATTTGCCCCCAAGCTGGGCCTCTAAGAAGTACACATGGAAGTCTGAGCCTGTAGCCCTAGGCTCCCTCTATAGTCAATGGAGAGAAATAAACATCTTGGTATGATTCATGTTATCCTGAGATAGGTGTCTAAGATAGGTCAGATGAATTGCTCTCTGGAGATGCCGATTGCTCTCCACTGACTACAAAGGGAGCCTGGGGTGACTAGCTCAGATTTTGACATCTAACTTTGGTAGATGAGATCAGGCCTATCAGAGAGCCTGTGGAGCGATATTGTTACGACACAGCAAGAAAAAAATACGGAGGAGACTTGTGTCTCTGAGATATTATAACTGAATTTAAAAGTCTTGTTCTGTTCTTGCTAAACCCAGGGAAAAACTTATTTCACTAGACACAAGATGAGCTTTCTCATCCACAGTAGTAACAGGGACAAAAGAGTCAACCCATGAACACAGCTACATTTTGGCTTTCTTGAGAGAGGCAAGACATGCGGCTTATCCCCAAAACATCTAGAGTCCAAAATAAACCTAGGTGCAAAATAAACCTAGTCCAAAATAAGCCTAGCTGCAACGGTAACAGTGTGCAGCATCCCATACAAAACTGGATGTGACTTGAATCCCACATCTCGCATGAGCTAGGCAAATGCCTGCTCTGCCCTTCATGAGGTCCCTGGGAGCAGGAATCTTCTCATCAAGAGCTGGTCTCCCTGGATTCCCTCAGTGATTGATGGAGAGATGTAGAAACTTCAGGGTGTGAATAATTTAATCCTAACTGTCTAGAATACATCAGATGAATCATGCCCCAGAGGACCCCAACATCAAATGGAACTCCCTCGACCTGTCTCGCCGTCTGACATAAGGGACCCAAATTTTGCTGACCCACTGCTCTTCTGCAGGCCTCAATTTTAACTTTTTATAAAATGTAATTAGCAAAGAAAATGCTCTGTTCTAGAAGAGTTACTCTGAATGTAGCAAAGAAAAATACAGTGGCTAGTTGTCAACACCACAGCCATGTCGTATTAGAAATGAGACTTGTAAAAGGGGAGGTAGATAGATTGTCTATCTTTTGGTGGTATGTCAAGGCAAGATGTCCTTTGGGAACAGATGTCCTAGTCAAATCCAGATTTTGGGTTTATTCCAGAAATCTTGAGATAAAATTCTCCAGTCTGCATCATGCAAGAAGTCTGCTTGGATGATCTGACAGTCCTGACAGGCTATAAACATGCAGTGTGTGCAATACTGTGGGAGGGAAAAAGGCATGTGAGATCCAGGGATCTCATATTTCTGCCAATAACACACTGTTACTGCTGCCCCTTTCCATTGCCAAGTAGCCTTCAAAGAGATTATTTGGTATCATTTTCTGAAGAACACTCTGACAAGTCTATAAGACAGTGTCATCTGCAGGAACATCATGAGTGAAGGTAACAGAAATTCTTTAGGCTTCATGGTGTCCTTGGATAAGATGACAGGAAGATCCCATCCCATCCCATCCCATCCCATCCCATTGCATCCCATCGCATCCCATCGCATCCCATCGCATCCCATCTCACCCCATCCCTTGATTTGTGTTGGAAGTGCTGGAAGGCAAGACATCTACCCAGTTTAATAAAGAAGCAATCATGTGGTCTCGAATACTCCGTATTTCATTCCATGCTCATTCTGGTAACTGCACAAACAGGAGCTGTATCAAAAAGGACATCTCTTTGCTGGACAGGAACGTGGTTAACTCAGGGGGGCACGAACAGTGGGTCACTCCACCGCTTCTGTGGCTCTCGTCATTTGCCTTCTAGCAGGGGCGACAGCGAACGATTATTTCCGGAATGAATTTATGCCCCCGAGCCTCCGCATCACCCATTAGGCTCTCATTTGTCCAGTGGGGAATTTGATATATGTCCTCAGAGGGCACATCCGACGGGCGCAGACACTTGACAAAGCAACGGGACGTGCGCGCACCCGCCCCAGCTCGTTCAAACCCCCTCGCACGCCGGCAAACGCCCCGACGTACAAAAAGGGACGGTGCGGCTTCCCAAGGTTGCGTGAGTGTTAAACTCTAATAAACAAGCCCCATCGGCGAAAGCTGAAAGAATCTGAGCCCTCCCCAACAAAGCATTTAATCCAGTTTGGCGTAACCTTTGACATTATTAGGGATCGCAGTGACCCTAATCCAATCAGATTGATTAACTAAAGCGGAGACCCCATAAGCTGACCCCCCTCTGGCATCTGCTATTTAGTCCTGACCAAACAGTGGGAGAGACGTGCCGTATTTACACCACAATGGGTCCGCGCTGAGAACCTGTTTCATTACAGAGCGACTTAAACTCCCATTACTCCATCAATGTATCATTCTTCAATAGTTCATTAAAAGCTGCTCCTCCACAATAACTATTAACCATTTCTCAGTCCAGCTGGCAGGTTTAAAGCCCCAGCCAGTCTTTAGCAGAAGGAGGTGGGAGTGAGTGAAAGAAATAGATAGACAAGGGCTCCCTTTTTAAATTTAAACGAACCGGGGGCTTAAATAGTTTGAGGTAATTTACTTTTATTGAATGGGGGAGGAGAGGGAGGAAAGTTTTATTTTGACTTAATTATGTGCTGGGGTCCTTTAAAGAGACAGGGCCATGATAAGCTTTTATTGTATTACTTCTCTTGAGATTGGTTCATATTTCTGCCCAGAGGAGTTTCAAAGAGAGCTCGCACGGCATTGAGAGACTCTCAAATGCACCACAACTTAAACATGAACAGCGTCTTCAGTCCACAAAAGCTAAAACCAGGGTGAAAGACACAATTCCCAATAAATGGCACTTAAGTTTGAGATGGAAAACACTTGTTAGGTTGCACCACTCACTTTCCGTTGTCAGTGACAGCACGTCCTTCTACTACAGCCTCCAAATGTTTATCCTGTATATTTTTAAAGGCAACTCAAAAATCTTCCCTTGTCCTTGGGAAACTGAAAGATGCAGCAACTGCCTTACAAACTGCCAAACCTCTCAGGTAAGTGGCTGGGCATGAGCTGTGGCTAAGGTGATCACTTAAGGTCGTGTGGCTATGGCCATGTTCTGCTCCACAGCTTCACGCAATACAGGTGAAGAAACAAACAAGAGCAAATTATTTCCGCTAGAAATTACTGTTAGAAAAGTTCAAGTGAGGGGTTCTTTCCACTGTCCAGTAGTTGAGATTTGAACTTCTGGGAGACTAGAAATGAGACTAGAAAATGAATGGTAGCCTCTTATATATGACTGATAAAAAGAAAGCTAGGTTTAGGTAGAGGGAAAGAGATCAGGCCCACTTCTTTTCCTATAGAGGTATCCTGTTCTTTGCATTCCCAGTAGTCTAGGGTACCTGAGACACCTATTTCCTAGTGCTTTGCAAGAAAGATCCAACAGTGGCACCAAGCTGAACATTTCTCCATGGAGCTGCACAGCTGCTCGTATGCTCCCAAGACCACAAAGGAGGACAAAACCCCTCTTCCCACAGCCCCGTAGCAATTCCACCTCCTGCTAATGCCTGAATCGTTCCCCAATCAGGTAGCACAGCATAGCGAGGAACGTGACTGTTCCATTTGAATGGGGAACATTTATTCCACAGCCTGAAAAACAGTAATCAAATAGCTGGATAAGATGGGGGATTTCTGCTGTTTATATGTCCTGAGAGACATATGAAGAGCTAGAACGACATAGGGCCAAGCCTGTCAAGTATTGCCTCCAAGTAACAGCAGGTCTGGATCCCCAGAACATCACCATTCCCTAGTAGCTGAGTTCATGAGTACCATTGCTGATTAATACGTGATTCGTTAGGCCTGGCTATGGAAATGTTAAAAGAAAATGTACATAAATATAATTGTAGCTAAAACATGTGGGATTTCTTTCCATAAACAGGCTGATGGGGAAAAAGAGTCCAGTTTTAGACAAGATATCAGAATATGGCTCTTAACAGGACCAAAGTCTGGTGACACTTTGGCACTGCTGAATCACAGCTCAAGCCTAGCCCTGAATTAGCAATGAGATACCGAAGCAGCAAGGGCAGCCCAGACAGTGAGGCAGCCTCGGTGAGATTTGGGCCTAGAATGTATTTCCTGAAGGCATTAAAATCGGTCCTTTTCAATGAAAGAATTGCAGATAGTAGTGTAAGGTAAAAGGGAGTTGCTTAAGTGACTGTGCTGGCTTGTGCTGAGGGAGACTGGGGTGTCTACTGACTCAAATGAGAAGCTGCAGTTAGATCTTGGGTGACTTAAAATCCAAGCTACAAAACAGAGTTTTGCTTGCTTGCTTTCTTTCTCTTCTTTTCTCCTTCTGTCTTTCTGGGTAGGAGCTCAAATATGTTCCTACCCTGGGGGATCTGCCGCACAAGAATGCGACTGAGCTGTTTTTTTTCTCCCCCCTCCTGCTGTAGGTGAAGCAAAACTGAAGGGTGGTTTGATTCTCCCTCAAGGAACAACATTCTTCAGTTATGAAATCGTCCCAGCCTTCTTTCCCTCCCTGAGCCCGGCTACCAAAAGCCTGCAGTCTCAAGCAGGGACAGACCCTTCGTGTCGACATCGCTGGGAGATAAGAGTGTTTGGCAGCTCATGGGATCGGGGTTCCTTTGGTCAGCAAGGAGGTGAGGATCGCTTCCCTCATGTACGGGGTATAATTGCTACAGGAGATGTGGAGCATCTAATCCAAGACCATCTGGGAGCACGAGGTACTCCATGTGTCCTTGAGGACACCCAGCCTCATGACAAGGCAAAGGAATTGTGTTATCTGGTTCCCTTACTGCCTGTGCCCAGTGAATGGTCTTGGGCAGGTCACGTTGGGCTTGTGTCTATGGGAAAAATACTCAGTTTGGCTGTGCTGGCCTAATTCAACTGCTACAGTCTCCCAGGAGTGATGTACCCAGAAAAGGTGCTTTACCTGCATGCAAAACATTGTGGTATGACACTTTGATAGAAGGTTAAGTGCCCCACACCACAGATCTTACAGGTGTAATTGTTTTGGGATAATCTCTCACTGCTAAACCCAGATAGTGACACTACCATTAATATGGTGCCTCAGCTCCCCAGCTCGAACAGGATAACCCCACCAGCTGAAACCGCCCATTCTCCTGCTGGGTGCATGTAAAAAGCCTTTTCTCACTGGTGGAGGCCCTGCCATGATACAAATCAAGGCTTTGCTTTCTCTTGGCTGCCCTGTTTTTCAAAATTCACACAAAAGGAGATGCTCAAGTATCTTCTGAGTAATGAAGCAGGGGAAAAACGAACAAACCCCAGATCTCCAGATGGCAAGCACTGGAAGAACGTGCCCCATGGTGGGTGTAGATCAGCTACATACACCAACTCAGGAGATTCCCTGAAACTATCCCAGATGCTCCCTCCTCTCTCATATGAGGTCAAACGGTGCTACTCCACTGTTCCAGACAAAGTAATTCCAACTCTCAGACTATCAGGAACCTGTAACTGTTACTCTTTTGCAAAACCAAAAAAAAGAAAGAAAGAAAGCAAAGAGGATTCCCAAGCCTCTTCTGCTGGTGCTCTCCTAAGAGAAAGCAGCCATACTCTCCTGCACAGCTCTGCACAGGGCACCTGGACTTACAATTTGGGCAGGAATCAAATGCAAAGTGAGTCTGCCTCTTGGGTGAACCCCTTTGTGCTAAAGGAAAAGGCAGAGCTTGACCCAGACTCACTGAGACCAGCAGGAGAAGGCTGGACTTTAAAAGGCATACTGCAAGGGCAAAGAAGGAAAAAAATGTTCTTATGGGCTAAAATAAGCTCCTGCCAACTTATAGGGGAAAAGACCAGATACTCAGACTTAGCCAGATGCTTAAATCCCACTACATTCAACAACTTAGGGCAAAACATTTCTAGGAGCTCTCACTTATATCAATGGGTGCTATGTCAGAATTAGTTGCCTGAATTAGCACCCTGTCTTAATTTGCCACATTCATAACCAATGAAAGCAGAACCATTAATTGATGGTGATTTCCTCAGGCCTTTGATCTTCATTGTATCCCATTAAGGTATCAAAACTGATGTTATCTAAGTCCAGCCCCTAGGAACCATACCCAACAGCCCATCAATTCCCCTCTGCAATCGTCGAGGGAGCTGAAAATGTGGCATGAAATGCCATGGGGTCAGAAAAGGAGCCAGACGTCCAGCCTGACCACTGAAAACACAATAATCCTTTGTGTTCCTTCCAAGGGGCATAGGATCATAGGATAATTCATGTTGAAAGGGACCCTGGGAGGTCTCTACTCCAACCTCCTGCTCCAAGCAGGGTCAGAGACGACCTTACTCTCTGCGCATTACCAAATGGGGCACTTCCCAGTACCCTGGGTCACCTATACAATCCCAGTAGAGGTTTGAGGTAGAAATTATGGTTACCTGTGACTGGATGTCGGCTGTAAAATGGAAGTGGTGGGTAACCACTCAACTTACATTGGGGAGGCACACATGTACTTGCCATTCCTATGAGAAAGCTTAATTATGTTCTTGTGTCTACAGAAGACCTTCTGGGTCAGGTTTGAACTGCTTGGATGGGGTCCTGGGCCAACAAAATTTTCCCTGCCTGTGTCACATGTCTCCTTTATCAAGCTCAAGTCTCCAGCAGCCCATTTTACATGACATTTTATCAGAAGTGAAGGACTTCACAGTCGGTTTCTCAAGATCTCTGCTGCTACTCCACCACGGATGTTGCTGTCGCCAAACCCGCAGCACTGCACTCACCTTTATCTAGCACGGGTCCAAAGATGGCTAAGCTGTCATTGACAGTCGTGCAGTTCCACCTCCTCCCTCGAAATTGGTGTTGGCATTCCTGGATCCCAATCTTTACCCCTTCTGCTACGCTGGGCATGATCTCCACATAGTTCCGACAGAAGCGTAGCTGCTTGGGTACCAATCCTGGGATGCTCCCACATAGGATGGGCTGAGTCCCCAGGGAGGAATACTGGTGACCAATTGCCAAGGACCTGGAAGAAAAACACGGAAAAAGAGATTCTGTCAGGCTGGATTTCACCATTGTACTTGGTTCAACAGAAAGGGGACAGAAAATCAACATCTTCAGTTATTCTGCATTCCCCTTGCCAGAAAACATCCTTTTTGCTGTCATCCCTTCCCAAAACAACATCATCTCTCTCCTGAAGTTCCCTACAGGCCCAACAAGGCAAGCAACTCTAGCTTTAATATCTTCCTTCCCTTTTCTTCATCCTCTCAAAGCCTTAATCCATCATTGTGCTGCTTCTTCCCAAAGATGCTCAGCTCATACAGCTAGTTTCCTTTGCAACTAGAGGGTCAAATCCATATTTCTTTCCTTGAAAGCCAAGCACACCTATACAAGGGCAGGTATGTTTTATAGGAAACCTTGGCAGCTGAGGGAGCCCAGGGATTAGACAGTCAAAAGCACTTTCAGAGTTACACAAAGTAATAACACCAACAGTAGAAGACACCACGTGCCAAGTCTTTGGATAGGGAACACCAAAAATTGACAACCATCATACAATTCAACAGTGTGCTCTATATATTTGAACTTTACCAACTGAAACTTACCCTAACGACTCAAGCAGTTTGGACCTTGAGAACTTAAAAATCCAACTCTGAGCTAAATGCTGCAGGAGTGCTATATAAACTCACTACCATAAACAGTTAAATAACCTGTGCTATAGAGGAAAGGGGATGGAAATGTAGCCCTGCTAGAATACAGACGACTTGGGGAAAAACTCTCCTATGGCTTAATATGGGTTTAATATCAACGCTGGTCTCCTGTGTGAACAACTGTACTCATGTTACTAGACACATTCATGCAAAGGTGCATGCAAGTTGGGAGCCATGCCTGGCATGGTGGTAACAACCCTGGAAGTATGGTCTAGAAAAGACTTTCTACTGTTTACAAAGCTTTTCCACACCTGCTTAATCCAAGCATGTGCTTTGCAAAGCTTAATACTGGAGCTTTCTAATCAGGTTGAAGTGTTTTAAAAAAGAATTGTTAAAATGGTTGTCAGTGTCCTTCCAGATATTAGTTTAGCACTTTTTCACTTTACTTTCACACCAGTTTCAATCTGGGAATTTTCAAAAGTAGGGTTGTATTTTCACAAAATAATGCCAGCTTTGCTGTATTGTCATAAGGATGTGGAAAGTCTGCTTTGACATTCAATCTGTGAATTGCTTTGGTTAAAGTGGGGAGAACCAAAAAAAAACAAACCAAAAAAACCCAACAAAACTTGAGTGTGAATTCTGCGCACAGCCAAATGGAAGTCTGTTGCAAGGAGTGTCCATGAACCAATATGTTGGTTGAAGCCTTAGAGACAAACAAGTCAGTTATGCAGAGAGATCAGCAGATATGTAGCTAATTAAATAGATTTTTAGTGTTTTTACTGGTGCTTCTAATAATAACCTTGATTACTAAAACTGAAGGGATTTTTAGAGTATAATTTCCTTTTCTTCTAATTAAATCTCTTGATTGACTTTTCTGCTCAGAATTAATGACAAACAGAAACCTGCCTGGGCAGTGTGTATTTCTGTTTACATTCATTTTTACTATGTGGTTTTCATTTGGGAACAGCCTGGTGTGTTTGAATTATCAACAGGGCAGTCAGGGAATATGTCTTCACTCTTTTGCTCTGACTAAAAAAAAGTACAAGAATTCTATCATTGCTGGAGTTAACAAGAAAATTAGCTTGACTTTAGCACTTCTCTAGGCTAGATAAAAAATGTTTTAAAGTGTCTGTCTTTTTTACGGGAGAAGGGTCCTTGCGGCCAGTTAGATCCCTTCCTGGAGGGTACCTGGTGAAGAGGGGACAGAAGTGAAAAGGAGATGGACATTCAGATGGTCAGGTACCACATCTCAGTGGCTTTGCTAACTGTGCATAGACTAGGCTTTACAAATCAGTCCTTTCCAGGCAAGTGAGACATAGGGACATCCATTTCTGGATCCCAAATGACTCTAGGTAGGAGTCTAGAAACTAGATAATCAGCTCACCTGAGAATGTGCCCTCCAGTAAATGAACTTTAGGTGGACAAGGTAGGAGTTGCCTGGGAAAGAAAAGGATTTTCAGCTAATTTCCTAGTCTTAGATGCCTCTTTCTACCTCAGCTGCAATTTGGGGAGAAGATAAATCTCACTTAACATTAGAAGACAATCCATCCTACCCTAGGGAGGGAGATGAACTGCCCTCCGGAAGGGCCTCTCTCTTCGGTTGCATGAAAAGAGGGAGGAAGGGAGCTTACATTGACCAGGAACTGTGTCCATCTCACCTACCTTCTGACGTCTGCAACATGGACATCTCCAGCTGATCTACTCACCCCAGCCTGCTTTTGTAATCAGTCAGCGGAGAGAAACAGGTACCTCTAGGGCACAATGTACCTGCCCCATTTTAGGCGTCTGCTTTGGGATGAGGTGAATCATGGCCTTGCCTCCATTGACTGTATTGGCTAGGCTATCAAGACAGCCTGAGTGACTGGTTGAGTGGGATATGTCTGCGCTGTAAAAGTCTCCACGTGAATCATGCCATGATACCTAACAGTTGGGATTGCTAAGTTCCCTGAAGAACTCCCACCCAGGAAAGCTAAATGCTGTGTTGAAGCCCATGCAAAGAGCTCAGCTGTAGGAAGGAGGCAAGTTCCTGCAGGAGCCTGCAGGAACTCACAGGAGAAGACCAAGGAAAGGACCCAGTTAACTTGTTTTCCCTATCTGAGTGGCTTGATGTGGGTTTTAGTAAGCTTTAGATTAATTCAGGGAACAACTAGTGGCAGAAAAGCACCTGTGAAATAGAGTCCATGCCAAGCGAAAGAGTGTTTTGATTTTGACTGCACTATGTACGTTTTTGTTTCATTGTTAAGTTATATACAAAACACTGGGTCACAGTTTCTGGACTAAAGACACCTAAAACATCATTTCAGCTTTCAGAGGGCTTGTGAGTGTGTTGCCCCTGTGGCCTTGTTGGGAATGCGGAGTCTTAGGGTGCTACATCTCCAAATCTCAACCCATTCAACCCCCTGAGGACTGGGAGCTAGGAGGTATTCACAGATGCTAACTTTAGGCTCAGGAGCTAAGTGGTCTTTTTCTCTATAAACAATGAGTAGAAACAGATGTCTTCATTGAAGCCTCCAGAGAAAAGCATTAGCTCAGTTGATCTGACTCATCTTTCAGAGACTAATAGTTCAGTCACTCACTATACAAGGAGTCCAGGATGGCTACTTGCAGTGTCTAAAGTTAACTTTGGTGGAAACATCTGTAGAGCTTGTTCCCACATCAACTAGAGTCACTAGCATCCTTCCCAAAGCTTTCAAAAGTGTCCCATCTAGTTCCCACCAAAGACAAAGTGTCCGCTGAGATACAATCAACCTGCTGTACGCTCCATCCATCACGTAAAGCCAGGAGGACTTTCTTGAGCTATTTAAATAGGACTTGGATGAAGCTTTAGGATTCCAGTATCATAAACTTTTGATTTATGTGAACAGCTAAACTCATGCCTGTCTCTGTTTTTTGGTGGTTACTACAGTGGTAGAGTGAAAATAGGAAAAGGAGTTTATAGGTTGGTGCCCTCAACTGTTCGTTTCCGTTGCTGGGAAGATAATCTAAGATAAAACAAAACAAAACAAAACAAAAACCAAAAAAACCCCAACCAAAAACACGTAGAAATACTTTTAATTGCTTTTCACACTGCTCCCTTCTCAATACAGTAGGGAAACAGTCACACCTTGCTTTGATCTATGTTACAGTCTGGAAAGTTTAATCTGCAAAAGACAATCTCCAGCAAGAGTCTTGTTCTCAAGGCGTCATCAGGCACTGAGACAGTGTAATGCAAATTTGGCATTTTATGGAGGAGTGTGTAGTCACTTGACTTTCAGCTGAAGATACAGGGTGGAATCTCAAAACATCTTGCCACGAACAGTGCCTCTGCTGTTAAACATAGCTAAGCACAGTCCTCCTCCTAGTTCACTTGCAGACTCTGGAGTGTGGTAACATCTATCAGAGCACCCTCTTTTGGTCTTCTTCTTTCTCCTTCTCTCTAAAGTCAATTTATCTTTAGGAGAACCAAGTTATTTCAGCTTCCTGTCATTTTTATTGATCATGAGATATGAACCTTCCAACACTTCCCTCCCCCCCAAAAAAACAACAACAACCCAACAGCCAAAACCTGTAGAAAACATTGGGAAAGTCTATAAAGATCAGAATCTCATTTCAGTGTTACTCAATTCACTAGTAGCTCCTATAATTCATTTTCCTCACTGTTTCCAATGATTAAACCTGTATTTTGCATTTTCCACACTTCTGTGATCTGCTTCTAAACTGTCTTCTGCATGTGGGTTATTTCAGAAATGCAGCGTCAAGAAATGGGCCAAGTGTCATCTATTGTGGTCTAACCAGACATCATCTTCAAATTTCTTAAGCACCAATACTTCCTGAATGGATTGACCCCAACCTCTTCTTTTTCACTGGAGAATTCATGAAGCACTCAAATTTACAAAACCACTCATCCCCAGAACAGGTACAACTCAAGTTTGAACCAAGGGAAAGGGTCAAAGAACTGTTCTTTTCAAACCAATTAGCTTTTTCTTCCCATTAGCTCAGGAGGAGCCATGAAAACACTGTTCTGTATGTCCACAGCCAAAGTTCTTGGCTTATCTTTAAGCCTTGCATGCCCTGAAGTGTTTAATTCAACCTTCAGTGAGAATTTTTTCTTTGCCAACACACCTAGAGAGCTCTTCATTTCCCTTATCTTAATCTATCTGCTCCTTCAGCAGAGCCGTTGTAAATAAGTACCTGGCCACCCTCTTAAAAAATTACATGTACCCTCCCTCTTGGAATGGACACCCCAGCCAGCTTACGAGGAAGAAATATGCAGGAAATATATGCTCATAGCTTTTTCAGAGAAAGAGAAGGCTTCAGTTTTGGATGACCTCGCTGTACAGCACCACTCTACTGACTTTTCAAGGTCCCTACCTTCTCAGTATGGCTGTCAAAAGTCCTTGACACATCAGTAGCAGCATGTAGAGGCACGTACACCTACTTGCTTCTTCCTGAATTCTGTTATTCTTGAACCCTGTAGGAGCTCTATTTTGCTATTCATCTTGGAGAGGCCTTTTGCTGGCTCCAAGTGTGGCTGAGAACTTCCTCAGCGGACGTCCTTCTGGGGTCCCCAACACAGGTAAAATAACTGCATTTATTAGTGTTGTACAGCAAGAGTGTAACTTATCTAATGACCCAGCATAAGACCCAGAGAGTGCTTAAGTTGCCACTGAATATTGAGAACTGTGCAATAGCAGTGACTTTGCTCCCTTTTTCTTACACAGATGCAAGGTGGCAGCCAGTCCTGCTGCAGAAATTAAGTCAAAGGTTGTCCACCTGCTTATAATAGAGGGGATTTATGTTCACTTGCAGATGCCCTAGGTTTTCTTCCATGCTGCTCCCTTTGCATGGGATCCCCTAACAGGAGGATGTCACACCTCATCCAAATCCTTTCTCATAATCTGTTCAGATCTCCAGAGGCTCACCTCACTCTCTTTTCCTTTCTCACTCATTTTCTTTGCCTCTTGATGGTGCCACGTTTAACTCTTTGAAGATGAATCTCAGTCACACTATGAAGAAGGGGACAAGTTGTGCAGAGCTGCCTGCCTAAAAAAGATGCACGCTTAGAACACAGCCTTGGTATTATGACACTAAGATATGGAAATGAAGAAGACGGCTGGAGAAGCCTTCCTAGGTCCTGTCAGGCTATAAGGAAAACCCAGCAAGGGTTGTCTCACATCTGCTCGTACTAGGCCAGAAGGTCTTACAGGGAAGCTGCGTGCAAGTGGTGAGCGGGCAGCCCTTATTCCATCCTACAGCATCAGACTTAGGCCCTCTTGGGTGCCCTACCCATAATCCCCCATGGGCTGCTAAGGTGGAGCAGCATGAGCTTCATGCATCTGAGGATGCCTGAAAACACATTTGGGCAGAACTGAGCTACTAGGAGGCTGTGAAGTTTCCAAAACTTGGAGAGTGCTGTGAATGCCCAATGGCACCTGAATGTTCAAGAGACTCATGGGATAGGATCGGTAAGTCAGCCTTGGTTCAGTACCCACAAACCCTCACTACACAAACCTGGCATACATGACTGAAGAGCAATGGTGCCTGCTTGACATGGACAACTGGAAGCTGGGAAGGATACTCCAGAACATCTCAACCAGAGCTAGGGACCAGGCGTAGGAGATGTAGCTGAGCCTACTGTGTCTTCCTTCATACTCCTATAGCATACATCAGTTCCCAGCCTCCATGAAACTCTTCTGTAGAGTTGAACCACCAGAGGCCAGGTGGGTGGACAGGCAGAAAAATCAATAAATCTACATTCATTTAATGGCATTCTTTTTCACAGAAAAACACCAATATTCTAGCATATGTTGTGATTATTTTTCTGTTTTCCTAAGAAGATGAAAATAAAACCTGGAGAAGTTTTAGAATGGAAACAAAGGAAATGGAACTTGCCAAACCCCATCATTTTAAATGGAAAAGGAAATCGTTCTGCTAACTAATGTCCCTGCTGGATGGAAGTGATTTTTCTTCTATGACATTAAGACTACCCCAAACCCAAGCAATTACAAAATGTGGACAATAATGAAATTTTTAATCAATGTTTTAGTTGAAAATTTGAAAACTACCTTAATATAAATCAGCAAAGCAATAGGTTTAGCTCTAGAAGACATGAATCAAGTAACTGATTATCATGAAAATATTTTTTCAGCTTGAGGGTGAGTTTTTTGGTTGTGTGTTGCCCAGTACTAATCAAACCTAGGCCTAAGTAGTCTAACACTAATTACAGAAGTGACATATTTTAATTCAGAAATTATGAGTATCTGTAACAATGATTGCTGTGGAGTCTTCAACTTTTGGTCTCTGAGCATCTGGCTATCGACAGACTATTCCTAAGAGGTTCACAAAAAGAACTAAGAAATCTAAGCCTGTCGTTAGACAGATCAAATTCACTGCGCAGGTTTCTGTCCTTCCAGAATTTTTTTCTTCCAATCTGGAAAAAAAAAGACTGAAACCCACTGGATTAACTGTTCTTTCCACTTCTCCTGTTAGATATCTCTTATTTCATCCTGAAGTAGAGCACGAGAGCTATATTTAAATTCTTTTTCTCTTCTAGCCCAGAAAGTATGTACATAATTTTGTGGCTGGGTCTGATCCTGCAAACACGCAGGCATGGAGGTAACTTTTCTCCCATGAATAATTCCCTCACCCTTGCCCTGCATTAATAATAATGATGGTGATGATGATGCAGCATTGTATTTCTCTAGCACCTTTCATCAGAGGATCTCTAAGCGTGGGACTCATCTCACCCGACTTTGACCATTTAAAAGTTAGGCATCTCGGCCAAGTTAGCTGTCTACTAGAGTCCGTGGAGCAAGATCAGCATCTCCAGAGGGCAATTCAGCCCATCCTAAGATAGGTGCCTCAGATAGGTGGGCTGAATCACTGGAGTTGCCTAGGAGGCGGCACTGGCTGTGGAAAAGTGATGAGCATAAACTAGACACCTTGTTTTTAGCAAGCTAAAGGTAGGGACCAGGAATCTCACCCTTTTTTTGCTGAAGCTCAGAAATTCCCAGAGGGCTGGTAAAAGACGGCACCAAGGAAAGTTTTTGCTGAGAGTTAGACGGCAGCTATCTCTAACGTGGACCTTGGCAGCTTATTTATAACACCCAATAGTAGCTTGGGTCTGGATTTGGAAAATAACATGCTCAATGGCAACTTTGAGTGGATGCTAAGAAAGCAGAGTGTAATTATCTAAGTTGAGGTTTGGCCAGGACAGTGAATTCCCACAGGAACTAAGGCACACCACAACACTCAGCACCTTCCACTCTAAGTGCAAGAGATGTTTCTTTGACTTTGTCTTCCCTTAGGATCTATGGAACAGAATAGAAGAGGAGAGAATATGAGTATTAACAACCCGGTGCCTTGCAAAAAGTCTCAGGAACTCTTTAATTACCCTGGGCAATTAACGCCTCTGTTATACATGTCACCTGAAAAACAACCCATCCAGCAGAATAATGGCCCCTCAAACCATGTTTTCAAGCCTGGCTCCAGGACACGCTGACCCTGGTGTTGTTTCCATACCACATCCTACATCTGGGGCTTCTCCCTGGAGGTCTCGTGCTGAGATCTGCCTCCATCCAGCTCCATTTATCTTACAAGATTTGCCAGGATCGCAGCACAGGGTATTAGAGATGTATAAGCCTTAACATTTTAATCTGCCACCTACACTGCAGTTTATGAGAGCTGTAAATCTCGTGGTTATAATGAACTCATCTAATGATATTGCTGATGGATAAATTTACCTGGGACGAGGAACAACAGTTACTTGCAAATGAAAGAAGAGTAATTTCAAGTTTCATGTAAACACCTTTGCTGCCTTACTTCTGACTTCTCCCAGCCTAATCCCGTCCGGGTTTCATGACAAATGGAAAGTATGTATGTATGTGTGTTTGCGATGCAACGACTGGCTGGCCTGTGAGAGAACCCACCTCTTTCTACCCAGTGTAATGCTTCTGTATCTTGGGCATTGGAATCAAGTTTTAGATGAAAATAGATCAAATTTTCTGGGTTTGGTGTGCTAAGTCAGGGGAATGGAGGGAAGAGAGAAGGCAACATATTAGGCAATGAAAAATGCCCACAGTATTTAAAGATATTTAGACTCCTACTATGAATTTCAATAATAATTAGGAGTGTGGCTAGTCTTCACCCTCCTAGTTCCCCCCATCCCCAAAGCATCCCAACTTGAATCTTTTTTAAATGATCAGCAATATAAATTACATATTGTGGTTTCAAACCTCTCATTAATGCTCATCCCCCTGAAATGAGGTCTGGTCTGGGCTATGTCAGTGCTAAATACCTTGGAGGACTGGGCTCGAAGACCTCAGATCCTTGTGAAGATTGGATTTGGACTTCTAAATTGCTTAAGTGCTTAAGTGCTCGGGGGAATTTTATCCTGAAACTCCTTAGTGATGAAGCCAATTTTGAAATGAGAACCATGGATGGAAAGCTCTGTCATTGTGGTGTTTAGGTAACCCTATAAGAACAACATGATTTTCACTGTCCGCTCTTCTAACGCAGCAAGTTACTTATATTTCTTGCCCTTTCCTCCAAGAATGTATTCTGAATATGCATTTGGTCATGCTAAACACACACACATACCCTCACTCAGTTGTGCACACACACACACACACACACGCGTCTGCGAGTTCCTTCTTTGGCTTTCACTGAGTCATCAGGCTCACCAAATGTGTGAACTCACGCTATAATGTTCTCCCAGAAAAATAACAAATTGATTTCATTTTTACAGGCTACAGCATGCTATATAATTGGAGACACTGCCTTGTCAACTCAGACCGGTCTGACCCGACCAGAGACATTGCTTACAGCTGTTTACGGAGCCATAAAGTTTCCTCCTCTTTGTTTTTCCTTCCTTTTGCACTCTCTCTCTTTTTTTTTTTCTTTTCCCTTCTGCCTCTAATGAATCCTACAACTGCTTTTTGTTCTGGTCATTAAATACTGTTAAGGAAAATGCAGGAAGCCTTGATTTAGAAAAGCACTTCAGTCTGTGCTTCAAGTTAACACTGTAATCAATATTTAAAACTGAGCATGTGTTTAAGGGCTTTTATTGCACCAAGACAGTCAGTAAGGAACTTTCTGTTACACTTCTGTGTGCTTTTTTTTAAATTATCGATACTAAATTAGAGGTTTTGATTGAGCAATCTCAGGGACTGTTTCCTTTTTAGACCCAGAGCACAGTTCCAGTTGCATCAGGAATTTTGCTGTTTCTCATTGTCACTGTGTCCAAACCCTGATCATTTGAGGAAGAGCAAACTCCTACACTAGTTTATCTGCTCTGCTGAAACTGCCAATTAGGACTGGGCACATTTTTTTTTTCCATGAATCTATTTCCCATAAAAATGCGCATATATATATATATATTTATTTTTTTATATATATAATCACCCTGAAATCTTCTGAGTATTTTTCACATATCTATGTAGTTTGCCACATTTGCCAAGCACTCAGAATAAGTTTAGTTTTTCTGACCGTTGTAAAAATACAGTTTTATAGAAGGTGGTTTTGCATACAATTTTACTTTGTGTAAAAATGTTTTATGTTTATCTTAAAATACTCAGAACCTCAAAACTCAAGTGAAGTATTTTGATTTCTGTAGAAAAACAATTTCTGATCAAATGCTCATTTTTCCAACCATGAAAAAGATGCTTGCATTTTGAACTACTGAACTGAAAAAAAAAGAAAATTAACCCAAACCCGAAAGAGCTTTTCATCTAGCTGCACTATCCATCAAAATACCATTTAAGTACTTTGCAGTAAATTATGCTTGTGCTTCCTTTCATATCAACCACTCATCACAGAATCTGCTCCTCCTTTGGTCTGAAATGTCACAAGACTCATCTCATTCAATCCCTCTGAAAGGCTCAAGGACTGATCAATACTGAATCAACTGTTCTGAAGTCATACATAGATATGAATATATTTTATACCCTCTTTGAGGACCATTTCTGTACACAGGATGGACTTAGGACTAAGGAGAATATTTCTATGGGAAAGGAACATGAGAGGTGGTCAGGGAAGAAGAACTTTCCTCCAAAAATACACTGAAGCTTTTCAGGTCTATATTTTTCTTTTTAGAAAAAAAATGGAAAGCAGCAGAGTGCAGAGACCTCCTTAACTTCTCTTTGCCTCTGTTTTGGAAGGGCTGCAGCAAAAGATGACCTGTTATTAGACAACAGAGAATCCACATGGAGGAAGGCCATGGGGAACACCCCAACCAAAAGGGAAGTCATCTTTATTTAGAGCTGAACTCTTGCAAGGCTGCCATGTGACAAAAGCTCAGACTTTTTTTGCTGCTTATAAAACTATTTTTAAAAATGAAATGGCAATTTCTGCTGCAACGGAACAACTGGATTTTTTTTTCTTTTTTTTTTTTTTTGCAAAGAAACTACTTTGCATGGGAAAAAATCCTCATGGCTCCTTGACATGTTTCAGCTAGATCTCAGTAAAATTAAGGAGGTACAGACTGATGAGTCGCTCAAAGGTACAGGAAAAATGCCAGTGTACATCCTGGCATTTGTATACACTCTGAGAGAGAGAAAAATTCTCTCTCAAAGATCATCTCTCACAACAGAAAGAATAACAACAGCAATAAAACCTGATGCAGAGAAAGAAGAGAAAGAATTAATTTGATTTACAGCACTGACTTTTACTATCATTTGCGGATATCTCCTGTCTACTGAAATGGATGCATTGGGTCTACTTCAGCCCAAAATTTATTCTGGTGTGAATGGAACAGGCAGGGATGTTTCAGCCATAAGGCAGCTTAATTTTCTTGGGCTGCTAAGCAAAACCCCTCGCTTCCTACATCTATGGCAATGACCTAACTTTAAGCCCAGGTTTAATAATCTGGTTTTGAGCTAGAAAGACCTATATATATGTAATGTGAATATTCACAACCAGCTTGCTTTTCTTAGCCTTCTTCTGTGGACTCTTAAGTAACAGGCCACCCCCTCCAAGGGTGTCCAGATGTCTTGGTCAAAAAAAGGTGATTTGGGCAAGAAGCTCTGCCAGTCTTTTGAGCGATCAAGCAACAGACATGGGCTGATTTCCTGCAACACGACTGGAGCATTACGGCACCGTGTGTGCGTCACCAAACAACGCAGAGAAGGACCAAGCTTTCTTCTCCGGGCTCCTCTCCCTAAACTTGCCGGAGTTGGGTGTTCACACACTGGGAGCCGTGGCTCAAAGGGCTTCTTCTCCAAGTGACTCAGCAGATGCAGTGCCTTGATGTTCCTCAGAAAAACATAACTGTTCTCCAGCCCAGTAACTTCTCGGTGCGATTGGTGACTCAGTGCCTGGCTGAAAAAAGGCTGGCGGTGGTCAGGCTGATGGACGGGGAAGAAATTGGGGTGAGAGAGAGGAAGCGTGTAGGAGGAGTAGGATTTGGAGGGAAGAAAGTGGGCAGGGAGTTGTCCTTGGAGCGGGAGAAACTAACCCAAATCTCTGACTTGGAGGATGAAATAAGATGCTGGGTGAAGAGCAAACCACCACAGCGATGGACTCGTTTGCCCTGGTTGGTGAGGGTAAATGACCCGTCGGTGCTTGGGGAGAGGAGTCTCCCGCAGAAGGACTCTCACGGGGTGGCAGCAGCCGGGAGCCGCACCTGCAGACCTCTCTGAGCAGCACCAGAGCCTTAATGATTTCTTTCTGAAAGTGGCTGGGGAAATGCAGACAGGCTGCCAGATAGTGATCAGCTCGCAGAGGGGTGATCACTATTAGGCAAAGATACCAGCTTTAACATGCAGCGAGGGAAGCGGCCAAGAATTTGGGAAAGCAATCCCAGCTTTCTGCTGCACGTTCCTCTGCCAAGATACTGCCTGTGTTTACTTTAGAAACGAGAGACGAGCCCTCCTCTTCATAATAATAATAAAGCTGCAGGGTCACTCGGCTTAGCAGATGGATTCCTTCCAGCTTGGATTTCTCCTCATTTACCTGCAGAACTGATGCACTGATGTATCTGGGGGATTATGCAATGTTAATAATTAGGTTTCACAGGAGATCTGATCGGTGACAATGGGAGGCTGTGGGAAGGAAGCTCCACCAGAGAAAATCCAATGAACCCTTAGATCTCACGTGGAACCTGTGGACTTTGCTGGGGTCTGAGGAGCCCGAGTAGCCACGGGGACCAGGCAGCCCTCTGCAGCAGGAGCTCGCTGCTTGCCAGAAAGCTGCTCTCATTCATGCAAGAGAATCGGCTCTGTCTCACCAAAGAGCTGCAGGACCAATCAGCCAGACTGCTCACTCTCCGTTTTCAGCTTTCCCATGCTCATATAGGTCCTAAATATCTAACGATGCCTTTCGTAGCAAGGTCAGAGACAGAAAGTCTGCAGGAACTTTCCCTTAATCAAAACCTTAAGCTCTGGATGCTCTAGTGCTGAAATCCTCAACAGTCTAAGCCCCCCAAAAGCTTTTTGTCTGTTTTTGCAATTTTCTTCCCTGATGCACAGGTAGTATATGGAACACTAAAGCTGCACCATTGTTGGGTTTAACCTGCTAAGGTTTTATTTTTTCCTTTAAAAAATGAAATGTTTTGTTGCAGCACAAGTAGCTTAATTTCCACATTGAAACAAGTTTTAGCATTACAATATTTTACTATAGTCCTGCACGCATTAGAACATTGAAAAGTAGAAATCTGATGGAGATATTTTGACTGGCCAGAAATATTTAACTGAACAAATAATTCAGAATTTTTGTAACTTTTTTTGATTAAGAAATAAAGAAATTTCCCACTGTCCATATTGCCTGGAAAAGAGACAGTTCAGTTTTCAAGGATTTTTACAGGAACAACATATTAAGTGGTACACAGGTGTTACAACCTCTATCTTAGAAGGTCCTGCACAACTCTGGGTTTTACTACAATGCTCAACTAATTAATTAATGGAACTCAGTTTCACAAATTATCATTGAGGTTCAGAGCTTAGAAATAAGAAGGGATCATCTGTTTTACACAAAGCAGGAACACCTGGAGATTTGACAGCATAAAGATACTAGGGGTTTAAACGTTTCTAAGCACTTTGTCTACAGGACATTAGCCCATTTATAACCAACTAGGAGGGCAAAGAGGAAGCTTTTGTTGGAAGACACAGTCTATTCCTTAACTGCAAGGCTGAAAATGGCAATGGAAGCAAAACCACGAACACAAGAAAATGTTTCCCCTTGATGCCACCATCAGATGTTTTCTGCTTCTGTTCCCTTCCCTTCCTGCATGTACCCACACAGAGACACACCTATTGACACATCCCTGTCTGTGGAGGCACAATTTAAAATTTCTCTGCTCTAGTGCACCAAAGCATCAACCAGAAACATCAAGTGCCCTCAAGGAACTTTTTCTTACATCTTTTTTTTTTTTTTTAACTAATAATGACTAGTAATATTTGGAAATCAGAAGCTCAGAACTAGGTGGGTCAAATTTCCAAAAACTGGGGAGGTATTTCAAGACATGGGAGGGTCAGTTTGGTTGACTGCACACTGGCATCTCACAGCTTTCCAGCTATGCTTAGGGATCTTACCTGGCTCTCAGCTGCCACACAGGTCTTCTTCTGTAGGACCTGTGGTAGCTGCCAGCCTTACTTGAGTGTCTTGGGTACCACCGGGAATCTACGGCAGAAGATTCTGGGTGCCTTGATGTGGCCCGCTCAGCTGGGTGGGATTCAGCCCAATACCCTGTAGAAGGCTACAGCATAGTCCTGACCTAGCCATCCTACATTTCCCATGTGTCCAATGGAAAGAAAAGGGCACAATTAGGACACAAGTAATCTGGCCTAGTTTAGATATCTGTTTCAATATGAAGTTAAGTCGTGTACTGGACTCCACTGCCTATAAAAGAGTTATACCTCAGGTGTGAATTACTGGTGCTGTAGGTGTTTCGTGAGATGAATTCCACCTTGAACTCAGGATCATGTGGTCAGGTGATAAGCAGGAGGTTTGTATTCACCTGTACCAAACCCTTTGGCCAAACAAAAACCTGGTTCTGGAGGATCTCCAGAGAGACTTGCTGGAAGGAGAAGGGGGGTTGCAGTGGGGTAGGAACCCCCTCCATGGGAAGTATAACAAATACAGCAACAGAGACCCAAATCCAGCAATTTCCACAACAGAGACCCAAGTCCAGCGATTTCCATTGTAGCCCAAGCCAGGACAGGGGGACTCTCACTGGGACACAAAATTCTGAACAGAAGATTCAGCACCATTCCCTTCACTTGCCTCCCTGTGAGATAGCTTTCCTCAACTGGGGCAGGGGAACTGGTGAGAGGCAATCACAAAAGTCTAGGAATTCTGTCTAGTTTCTCTTCAACAGCATCGTAATCTCATTGATTCATCAGCGTATATACTTTCCAAGATAGGCTACCCATTAGCTCGTCTCTTCTATACCACTGGCCATTGCTGAATCACCTCCTTCAGAAAGGTGCCCAGTCTCAATCCAAAGATATCCAGAGAAGGGGAATCTACCAGTTCCCCTGGGGATGTGCTAACCACCTTGGCTGGTAAGAGCTGCTAGCGCTGCTGAAGCCCATCACTTGTGGCAGCGGTGGCACTCACAGATGACGGTGCAGAGACTTGTGCAAAGGAATATGGCTTTCCAGATGTGGGCCTTGCAGGTGCTAATTTTGACTCCGCTGAAATCAGGGAGACCAGAATCCTGTCTAGAATAGGAAACAAGAAGGGGAAGACAGCCAGTCCCCCATAATTTTTAATCTGGTTTTGGTTTACTTCCTTAAAGATAATAATTAGAGGCTTCACCCACTCCCTACAAGAGATCACTTATTCCTTCTGCTGAAAAATGAGTTTGTAAGCAAATATGTTGGATCTCTCCTGGAAGTGCTTCTGCTGGGTATTCGCTTTAATGAGGGTGATCTCACCAACTGAAGAGGGAGTTGGTGGTGGGGAGGAGGGGAAGGTTTGCACTGTTTAAGGAGGCTCGTGGAGGAGGATGGGGACCTACCTCCCCTCCACCCCATGCTGCTTTCCCCTCAGCTCCCCACCACGCTAACCTCCTTTTACTTTCCGAGCAGCAAGCTGCTGCTGCTGCTGGTGTTATTGACACATATTTCGAACAAGCCCGTGCAAGGGACTCGAGACACATTACATTGCACATGGTGCCCCGGGCCACAGATTCGCCTTCTTACACCGACAGCACGTTTTGCTTCATAAAGAATGTGCAGGCCTTCACCTCGAGCTATTTATCTGGTGTGCTCAGAAGAAATAAGAGAGAGGGAGAAAGCCCTACATGCCCATGTTGGCTGTTAACCCCGTACTACATACCCCATAAGTGGCCAAACATTGACCTCTCTCTGCATGAGGTCTGGGCCGCTGTCTGCTGATGAACCTGGATGGATGCCTGCAGTCCATTCCCCATCTTTCTGTGCACCTGCATTTAGGAAAACGGCTTCTTGCACCTCTTTGTAACTTCATCGACCCATTCATACCGCTTCCAGCACATGCTCCGTCACGGAGCACGACCAGAGCTCCCAGACTCTAGTATCAGCCCACACTGGAAGAGGAAGACTATCTGGTGAATAAAAGTTGCTGATACACTCCTCTTTCCAGGATCAGGATAATCTTCCCTTGCTGTTAGCAACATTTTTTTTCCTGCTTTCTCTAAATCTTTCCATCATTGTTATTATAATGATAATAACAATAATTATTACTATTATGCCTTGAACTTGAGTCTAAGATTAGGTCTCCCATTGTGTTAAGAGCTTGATGGAGAAATGTCAAGGAGCCGATTCCTGCTGTAGAAAGCTCATTGTCTACATCCAGGCACGACATGAAGGGGTGAACGAAACAGAGAAAAGGGGCCAGGAATGAGGTAGGATGAGAGGCAGCAGTAAGTAGAAAATGAAGAGCAGTTAGCAGAATAGCAGGAGTCAGCACTGGTGCCTTGCCTAAGCAAACCCTGCTCCTTGTCTGTGTCCACACATGTCAAATCTCAGCAGGGAGAAGGGGAATGCTCCCTTGAATTTCCCAGCTGCAGAAATGTGGCTTTTTTTGACATAGCAGTGGGAGACCCTTTAGCAGCTGCACACAGGTCTGATCGCTGCCATTGCCTCTTCGCTGATAGAGCTCTGCTCCAAGTATGTCAAACGCACAGAAGAAAGCTTCCTCTGTGGCAAAATCGGGGTGGAGAACTTTCCACCACAAAACCCCTACATTGCTCTTACCTTGAGAAGAGGTATCTGCAGTCATGTCCCTTTTGGGGGCTGGAAAACTGCCAGGGATCTGGGGTAAGGAGTTGCTAACATCATGCCATACTAATAATTCTTCATTTCACCCACCTTTTTTTCTGTCTCTTTAGATTAGATTTGAAGCGCTTCAGGGCAGGGACTGTCTCTTGCTATATGCGCATACGGTGCTTAGGACAAGGAGCCTTTCGACTTCCTTGGAACTGGCAACTGCTAATGTATTGAAATTAATAAATAATTGGAAAGATCTTGAAAGGTGAGATGTGAAATGACAACAAACTGACTGAGAGGGGCTGGGAGAGTTCTGAAATTTTTTTGAAAGCTTTTTGGTTAGGTAAATGGCAAAAGAATGCACACATTTCCTGGCTGTATGCAGGAAAGAGAAATTAATGCCTCTACCTGGGCTGTGACACATAAGCGCTGAACTACAGTCCAGGCCAGGGCGGGTAAAAGAAAAGTCTGTCCAGGTGGAGTGGCATGAGAAGTTTAGGTAAAGTGAATGTAAATGCCTAAGTGAACACCTTTGCTCTTACAAAAAAAATGGACAATGTAGGTGAAATCCCATGGGATAGGTTAAAAATCATCCATCGGCTCATAGCACTGCCCATGGATCTCAGACTCACTCCATTTCTACGTGTACCCAAAAACAATGTGAAAAGGGTGGGAAATTGTGAACATAGCAAACATAAATTAGGACTAAGTAAGGCAGATAAGTGATAAGGGAAGCTCAAGCCATCAGTGAATAATCCATGACTAGTAGTGCTAAGAACATGAGAATGACCAATAAATAATTGTTTAATGTGTTGTTAGAGAATATACAGAGATTCACACGCACAAACATACATTTATAGTGCCTAATAATATATTAACCATATGTAGATAAACAAGGAGATAAAGAATGAAGGGAATCTAGGATATTTCTGGATAAGTGCTGTTAACATTTGTAATAAATCTCGAAGTGATGATAGAAAACAAGAGAATGCCAAATAGGTTAGGAATCTACTGTGTTGTTAAAGAGCAAATGGATAACTGTAAATCTGTTATCTGGCCCAAAAGGGAAATGGATGATACAAGACTGAACCCATAAAGAATGAAAGAGTTGTAATATAATTAGTGGTAGTAACCACAGTTATATGGAAAATTAATTTCATGCAATTTTTAAATGAGATTGTTAAACATAGGTGATAAAAGTAATTCTGTTGGTATAGCATTCTTGTCAGAATATAAAGAAAAAGAGTGAATAAAGAATTCAAAGTGGTAATATATAGGATCAATATAGTACACGATAAATAGATGCACAGCTGACAACTCTCCAGTACCATTCTGCTAGGCAATCGTCATCAGATGGGGCTGTTTCTAACTGAAACTCTCTGAGATCATCTCAGTGCTATTTAACTTTCTTACCAACGGTCTAAAAAAACCTCCATCACATCATTACTGAAAAAGTCTGTAGGATATTGAATCACCAGGGAAGTGAAAGGGAAGGATACGGACAGGGCAGCAGCACAAAGTGAGGGATCAGGATGCGTCCACCTAAAGCTAGCTTCATGCCCCAGATGCCGGGTCAGGCTTGCAGGAGTGACACAAGCCGTGTCGAGGCTCCAAGAGGATGCAGGGATTTGGGGACTGACCCCCACGATGTGAACGCTGAGCACAGCAGGGCTGGTTAGGAGATTGAAGACCGAGGAGGAGGGTATAACTTCTGTACACAGCACTGGTGAGGACACTACCAAAATATCACATCCAGATGTACTGAAAAGCTGGAGAAGGCCCGGAGAAACAGAAAGACAACTATGTTTGAGAGGAACGACTGATTCACACCATCTGCCGTCCTTAGCTGCTACATCATTCCTCCCTTTACAGACAAGGAAGAAAGCAGACACAGGATTGAAGCCAGCCGCATACAGGAGATGCTTTGAGTATTTCCGAAGCTTCTTTCTGGTGACTCAGAGAGAGCTAGAGTTTTGACCTGAGTTATTCATTACTTTCTTGATCTCCGATGCCATAGTGTGTACCAATAAGTTTCTCTAAGGTCTAAGAGTAGTGGTCTGAATGAGAACTACAGGAATTTTAGGAAATGCCATCTTGAAGAGCTTTCTAAATGCTCTAGCTCCAACACAAGTTATTAGACCTGGCAAAGGAGTGACCAGGTGTAGCTCTCAGACATCATGGTCATAATGTCCTGAAGAGACAGAATCATACCAAGATTTCCTTGAAGGCTTCCCACCCAAGTAGTGACTCAACCTCCTTATTGTTTTAGGTAAGGAATCTGACATGATCAGGCCCAAGATGGTCCATGGCTTCAGGCCATAAAGTCCCCTATCACCAAGTGCTATAAAATTCTCTGATCAGAGGAGCATTCACCACAAGCCCTCAAAGGGCTGAGTACCAAGATCTGCCTTAGACAATGGGATGTAATATATCTACGACCATATAAATAGCTAGTTGGATGAGAGTTGGATAAGATCATGGCTTTACAATGCTGCCCCTCCTGCTTTTAACCCATCCCAGCGTTGGCTGAAACCAGGATGTGGCAAGCCTCAAAGGGATTTATGCCTTGAAATTACCAGCTTTCTTCAGCCTTACAGGAATAAGGATGTTGATTCTTACCAGCAAATTGCTCCCACTCAGCACTGACTTTCCTTGTTGATCCTTTTAGCACCACCTTTTTGTTTAGAGCATCTAATCACTTATCAGCAAAGGTCTTAAACTAAAAACGCTGTTTGGAAACATCTCAGCTGTGGCCCTTGCGTTCCATTGTCCTGCAGCATCCTGCTCAAGAAGGGCTTTTGCACCCCAGACTCTCCCTGTAAGTGATACTCTACTCGGTTTGGATCATCATTGTGAAAGACACCCTGTGCTAGCAGAAGAAAAGGAATTGCCTTGCTGCAATTTCTGTGCTGCTTGCTGTGACAGGACAGAAATGTGTCTTCGGTACCCAGAATTTGGTTGGCGCCAGAGCTCTGGGAACAGACTGAAAGGCGTGGGTTGTTTTTGGATGAATCATGTTTTTAATCATCAAACACTGCCAATCAGAACTGCAGCAGATTTTCCCCAGTTTTTTTTGTTTTACCTTAAGAATGATAATTTCAGACTCACAGCTCTGGATTAAGCACAGATAGCAACTTCACAAGAACTGATTAATGAAACCTCACAGCCCCCTTGTTTGAGATGGAGAACCTTCAACAACAAAAGATTAGGTGATTTATGAACCTGTCCTTAATGGAGCTGACACTAGATTTGAGATAATAAACCTTTCAGCATGCACATGGATCAATTATATCAGTGAGTAACTTTAATTAGGAGAGAAGATGGCGTAGTTATTAAGGCATGGGTAGAGGACTGTGGATTCAATACCTCATTGCACAAAAGATCCCCTGTGGACTTGAGGCAAATCAGGCATTTTGGTTTGCCTCAATTTCCCATCTGTGAAGTGGGAATAATATTACCATACACATTCATGAAAACAGCCATGTATTTAAGGAATTAAAGACAAAGGACATTAAGATTTAGATGATGGATTATTAATAAATGAGCCATATTGCAGTGGTAAACTGAGTCTCATGCCAACCACAGGTCGCTGATGGATCACTGAATGTATTTTTTTCTAGAAGGGCTGCAAAGATGGACATCATGTTTCTGCCTATAACCAACTGTTTAACAGTAAGTATGATAGAGTATGCAAACCTGACTTCCAAGTCACTGTAGCACCTATGAACACTATTTTGGGTAGGGGAGGCTTCACTTCTATGTAGGAATGGCCCCACCTCAACTGTAATGTTTTCTCCTTGCAGTCTTCGGACCAACGCCAAACGAACGCAGTTGTTTTCTGTGGTTCCAGTAGAGCCTTGTCTGATCACTGGTGGATTATTGTTTTCAACTTTTCAACCCACTTTACTAGATAGGGCAGATGGTGGGAAGCCAGACATTTCCTCCTCTCACTCCTAGGTCAATTACATTTGTTTTGAATTTACCCAATGCCCCAGCCGAGCTATGGATCAATGAGACATAAGCAAGTATGTAAGGACAGGACGTCCCAGGTGCTTAAACATGTGGTTAAGTGTTTGGCTGAACCAAAGTTTTCATAAGGATTAGATTTAATGCAATGAAAGTGAGTAATCCCATGCATGACCCAGGTTTTCCTGTGTCAGATGCTGTTACCTCGGACCCTACCCTGAAGAAATTAATGTTGTGTTTTAAATTAATACTTTCAGAATTTAAAAGCATATAAATCTTCAAACGTTTAAAAAACCCACCCAAAAACCAACAAATCACAAAAAAATCCTTTCAGGTAAAACTTCCAATAAATCTATGTTCAGCTCTACTTTGCCGACCATAATCATCCATTTATGGATTTAATTCAAAATTTGTTTAGTGAGGGTACTATTTCTTCATATCAGTTACTAAGCCAGCAAAGATCTATGGGGATACTTTAGAAGTCATAGACAAAAGTGGGCACATCACACACTTACATTAGATGGAAGGTTTGATCCATAGCCTGATCCACGTATTCCAAAGACTACTGCTGAGTAGACAACTCCAATAAAGAGACCTCTAGGAAACCTCTGCCTCTGCAGCTGGTTGAAGCTGGCTTAAAGGGGAGCCCAAACAGAAGCATGATACAGTAGCCTGAGTTAGGAAACGAAAGTACCAAGGTGGAACGTTTGTGTCTTTGCACAATGGGTATTTTAACTGTCACGTTTTCACCTTTTCTTTCTATTACAGATTCTGTTTGAATGATGGCCAAGAGGCCAACTTCAGCCTGCAAAGCACAAGTCGAGAGGAAGCTCAGATGAACCCAGAGAAGAAGCAGCCCACGGTTGTCTAAGATCTGGTACTCACAGAGCTGAAGGCAAAAGTCCTGACCAGACATTGACCTTCAGGACAGTCACACAACTACAATGCAGATAAGAGTCCTGAGCTCTCATACTTTAACTCTCTTCAACCACTGTTATGCGTGGCCTGCATAATTCTAGTGTCTTCTTGTATCAGGTCGCCTTCAAAACCAGTTGGGAGCTTCTGTTTCTATTTATTTTAAAGGTTACATGAGGAGAAAGCATTGGGGCAGTCAAGTCAAGCACCCTAATTTTTGAGAATGTCAATCTTCAGGTTGCTTTTTCTGCTATTTCTTCTCTTTTTCACAGAGACAGGTAAGGAATCATGTGGTCAAGCTGCTGCTTGGGAAAAAGCCTGGATTCAAGTGGCCAGAACTGGCACTTACACTGTCCCAGGAGAAACAAGTCCAGAACAGACTGTCCTCATCTGACCCAGGCGCTCAGCTCCTGACAAATGGTAAATGAAAGGCATTTTGGACCTTCCCTTCATTGTATGCACATCACTTTAATCTGGTTTGAGTGAAAGCAGTATTTCCTGGCAAGACTTGGCTTCAAAGCTTTACCAGGGCTTTGGATAAAATAGAGCAGGATCTTGGTCATCTTTTTACACCCTGAGTCCCATGCATAGCTTCTGCCAGCTAACTGCTCTTGGGTACCCATACGGTGCAGACAAGATCAACTTAGCGCACAATCAAGATTCAGGGATTTGATCAAAGTGAGGAGATAAGAGTCACAAAGGCCAATTTTACGACTCTGTTACTGATAAGGTGACAGAGCAGGCACTAATCTAGATACTAGCATAATTGATAATAACCTTGGAGCTTCTCGGAGCAGTTTAATGACCCAGGAATCTAGGGAATGCTGTTGCATGGCAGAATTCCTGCCATGTGCCTAACACAATCTCTACCTCGGGCTGTGAGAGGAGGCATTAGGTCAGTTAGATTGGATTGATAGGCCAATACTGAGCAAAGGGATTACTTCAGACCTAAATGTGGGGTGTCTGAGATCTTGGCTCCTGGTGCACCCCAGATCCTGGAATACAACATCACGAAGGTGAAGAAAAAAATATCTCTCTCTTGGATAATTCAGCAACTGGGAGGCAATCCAAATTCACTAGGCAAATTTGCTTATATGAGCTAGGAAGCTGCATGTCATGCCTCAGCCTGGAATCAATCATATTTCAGTAGCTATGGTAAAATATGCAAACAGTGACTTCCAGCTGAGACAAGTTCAGCACAGCTCGGCCAACGGGGTGGAGGCTCCCTTTTTGACTCACCTAATAGAGTTACTGCCTAAGGACCATGAGGGTCTCTGTGCAATGTGCACATGAGCCATGAAGTCCAGCCAATGCTGGGAGAAGGGGTGGGGAGGATCTGTTCGTGTATTTGGCCGCCAGCTGGATGGGAAGTGTGAGATTCTGCTCCCGAGCTTGTCTCAGCTGGAAGGAACTCACTGCAGACATAATTCATCCAGACTCTGTCCTCTGCAGCTTTCTGTATAAATCTCATCCCAAGGCATTTTGGAGCAGTACATAATGTAACGTGACAACGCTGCCGAAATCCAGTGATGGCTATCGCCTCTGAGGGAAGACAGATCCTCTGGTGGTGTCGAACAGCAGCACTCCTGGACCCTCAGAAAACTAGGACTCAGGTCCTTAAAGGCATTTAGCAGCCAGTCTGTCTCTAAAGATACTCACCCCGCTTTGACTGTGACGACAAAACCCTTCCTCCTTCCTACCAGCTGCATACCTGGACATTTACACAGTGATCTAAGCATTGATGGCAACTAATAGGATACAGAAACTTCAGCACAGATGAGTTTGCAAGTTACATATTCCCTTCTTCTATCTGTATCTTGTCAAGTCAGTCATTAAACTCTCTTTGCCCCATATAGATGCATTCCTTTGGCCATTTTACATGTCCTGTGAGGAGCCTCAAGAAGAGGCTCTTTGACTGCATGAGCATGCTGGTTGCCCAACTTTTCAGCAGGGTGCTAAAGAGAGAAGTAGCACAGTGCTTAAATAGTTTTGATCCTGTGAATCTTTTTACATCTGCTATAGGTGCAGCCCTTACGCACTCTGTAAGACTGGGAAGATGAGAAAATGACCATCTCGCACTGAGAGTGTGTCCAAAGGAGGGGAACATCTAGGTCCTACTCTAGCACGCAGCAGGAGATCACTCTTTCGCTTCATCTTCGCTTATGAAAATCTAAAGTAAAGCATTGACCTTAGCTTAGAGTCTCTGAAAAATTATTATCTGTTCTCATACACTGGAGCTTCTCAAATGCTCATTTGCAGCTCAGGTAGGACCCATCTCACCTAACATTAGCCATGTAAAATGTAGATGTCTAGTCTCACCTACTCATCCAGTTCCAACTAAATTTGATGGAAAAAAAGGCACTTTCAGGAGGCAATTCCACTTACCACACCTGAGCTATCATAATGTAAGTGAGAAGAATCCTATTTGTGGAATAGAGTTACTTGTTGGGCTAGAAGATATGTTTCATGATTAACACTGTGAAGGCACACAAACCTGGCCACAGCAAATTGTTGGAGTCAATAGGAAATTATGAGTTTACACACTACGTTATACCTTGTACACAAAGCCACAAATTGGCAATTTTATCATTTTACATCTAAATAAGTGAATGTCCAAGTCCTCAGGCTGAGTACACAGATTACTGCCTAGGGAGTCCATACAGTCATATCCTGTATTCTGGCTCTTCAGTAGCCTCTTCTGTGTCTTTGGATACCTGCAAGAGCTCCACCAAAGTCAGGGGAGCTATAGTGATTCACACCAGCTGAAGATAAGCCTTCACTGAATTCCATAAAAAAATTACTGATTTACCTTGGTACCACCTAGCCTTTTTGTAAAACAGAAACCTCCATCACAAATTCTCCATGGACTTGCCTGGGATCATGTTGAGTAAGTCAAATGGTGATACTTCCACCATTTAAAAACCAATCTTCTACACTCTGACATTCTAGAATATCAGACAGGTTGCTTTCCCTGGTATCTAAGTGGTATCCCTTTTTCTTTCCTTCTAGTTATGCCCACTAGTACCCTGTGGAACGATTCCTCCTTGCTTTCCTTTACTATATATACCTGACTAATGTTTGAGGGCTATTATCATATCATTATTTGGGCCAGATTAGTACTTGCTAATCTTTGCTCATCAGCATCAGTCCTTTCAGCCCTCTGGCTCTTTGAATACCCTCCAGTTTGTCAACATCTTCCTGGCATGAGCATGGGATGAAATACAGTAGTCCAGGTGCACTCACTCTGGAGCCATATCATCATATCAACTCAATTCAAGGGCTCAGTGCAGCGGATCATGTGGGTTCTTCTTTCCCGTCACCTTGCATTTCACACTTAGGCTGAAGGATGCATGCCTGTGCATAGCTGACCCGCTCACGTCTATCTCTGAAGTTGTGCACGTTGACATGGCAACGCTTTTCATAAATGTGGAGGTAGGGGCTCTACCTCCCTCTGTTTACTCACCAAGGTGACGAGAAGCAAGGTATTGGCACACAGTGAATGAGATCAAATAATTGACAAGTTCTTGCCTGCCAGCAGAGCTGCTGCAACTGTCCATGCGAGTGCTCTTCGCCTACGCCAACTGGGAGACATACAGGCTTAAGTCTCTTCCTTTCACCTTGACATTAGATTAAGTTGGGGTCACGTATAGGTGTTGCGGTGCTGTTGATGGCTGGTAACATGTTGAGCCACAACAATTATATTGCAATCAGTCATCTGAAGATGATGCATTATTTTATCCCAGAGGAAGTTAAATGCTTTGATAACCCACCTGTCTAACTTTAGTGCAGCTGCTGTAGTAGTAAATTCAAGATTATCCTATGCAACACCACAACTTATCCTTCTAGGTGAAACTAACATCTTAATTTTCTTCAACAGTTATCAGACACAGATCTAAATCAGTAATACTGGATTACTTTTGAAAGTGAAAAGTACGTAAAGTTATTTTAAAATTGGTGACTGGTGCTAGACTACTAGTTTCTGGAAACTGTGGTCTTTCTTCATCTTCATACATCCACTGGCAAAGTGAACTTCCACTTCCCCGAACATGGGCTAAACCTGATCTAAATTAACTGAACAAAACCACAGGACAGTTACTTCTTTTTGTTCATGTTACATCCCACTGACTCCATGATCAATGATTCCCAGCATGTCCTGTTACAGTCAAGAGCTCCATGGCCAGGCTAGCAGGCCTCTATCATTCCTATTACCAGGATAAAAGTTCATAATTTACATAACACCACTTTTAGCTGGGAAACAGACATTCTGAAGCAAGCCTGCTAACAACTGCCTTTTGGGAGAAATTGTATATGCCTGCTTGAAGTTATCTTGATTTTTTTTCCCCTTAGTATTATCACCTGTTGAATTCTCAGGGTGGAATTCAATTGCTTAAGCATAGGTGTGTTGAGTACCAGTTGAGGTGTTTTACAGTATCCATCTGGCTCCAGCCTGCCTTTCTAAAGCATGTGGATACCTCAGATGACAGAAAGCATCCCGAATACCACTACACACTTCTGCATATGCAACTATATGGACCCTTACATCTCCACTGACTGTATGGGACTCAGGTAACTAGCTAGGCATTGGTGTCTATATTGTAGGAAGCTAAATGAAAATATCTGAATCTGAAGCTCAGGAATCAATTCAATTGCCTAAATATTTCCGCATGAATGACCCTATACGAGATACCTACACAAGGCTTGCAGATATGACATGGGACCTATGGGAGACCTATACCCTTCTGGAGCAGCACACCTGCTCCAGGGACATCTCAAATGGCTTTTGACACTTGTGTTTAGCCAAATGTATCAAGCTGTCAGTGAGGACTATTACTGTTCAGTTTGAAAAATCACTATGTGCACCATATAACTAAAGTCCTCCTTTTTTTTCTTTGCTCAGATTGTACCAGAAATCAGGAATCACAAAAGTGAGATTACAGAAAGGTCTATCTGTGTTTGCAGCATTGTAAAGGTTATTGAAAGATACTGATTTTTAAAAAAGTAATTGCTTTGTTGGTTCACTATTTCTTCAACTCTTAGCCTCTCTGTTCATCTCTTGTGGGCTCAGGTACCCAGCTACCTTGGAATTTGACCAATTCTCCTATTATTTTGGCTCGAATTAAGGCAGGAGTTGTTTGCTGCAGAGAATCTCCAGTTCTCTGAGTCATTATATACACCTATAGAACATGTCTAGAAATCACTAATGATTTACCTACCTAAGACACCATCGCATAGCAACCTAGATTGTAAATACATTAAGTGCTACCTATTTCTCACGAACCATGGAATACAAACAGTCAACAGTACATGCATTTGAATAATCTACATTGGAATGTCTCAAAAGTAACTCCTTCGCTGAAAGGGGGCATGTCACTTCACTTTTAGCACGTAGTTTCTGCGATATGTGCTTGTGGGATTGGCAGATATGACACAGCAGGACCTTTGGGAGACCTGAGCCCTTTTGGAGGGGCAGGTGGAGGCCCCTCGGATGGCACTAGACCCTTATGGCCTGAAACAAAATTGATCCCTTGGTGTGCACCGGGAGGTGGGGTACATTTGTCCAGCTGATGACATCTGCAATGTAGAGGTCTACATCTGAGCAAGTCATCCAGATTTCCTTTTCAGCAGTTAGGAGAAATATACCATTTTAGGGTCCAGTTCAATGTGTTTTCTTTCAATTTTTTTTTTTTTTTAACAACTTTAGGGTGAGAAAAATGTCTCACTATAATCATCCATTTCTCCCCTTTATCGACTATAGAGGAGACAGAAAAAGAGGTCTCTGTTGCAGATATCTGAATGTGGATGTCCTAGAGTGCCTCCTGAGGGAACCAGTACACAGACACCATTGCACGATAAATTCAGATCTCCGCTTAGGGTTCAATCTCATGGTCAAGCAAGTGAAGCTCAAATTACTATGTGCTAGTTGACCCACAGCAATCCTACATATGTGGATTCCTAGCCTACAGCAAATGCTAGCGAATGTGATTTAAATTAACGTTTTTTTTATTGTGGGTAAGCAAAGTCTAATTACCTCACTTGCTGCAGGCTAGCAGTGAGCATGCAGACAGTTACCAAGGGTCAGCTGATGTGTGGTAACTTGTTGCACCGCAGAAACTCGATCATGAGTTTAATTTGCTATAACTTCCACACACAGGCAAACCCTTAGACCTGGATTCTAATTTCTGCTAAAGCCTCAGGCAGTACAAAATTGACTAAAACTTGTATTAAGAGGGAGCAGTCACACCAATACCCCTCTCTGCTGGGAGGTGCTACGACATGGTGGGCGTCAGTCCGTATTCCTCCAAAACCTTCCATTTTTGCACAAACGAAGTATCTAACAGTGGTAATAATAAAAAAACCCCTAAATTTCTCAATCTTTTTCCAGCTTAAAACATTAAGAGCTACTCATATCAAATAGCAACAAATCAATTTCACTAGAGGCAGCCAGCATCCCTTGTAACAGAGCTGTGCCTACTAAAAAAACAATAAAATGCATTTATTTATTACAAATAAATTAAGTTATAAATAACTTAATAGTACTCTTGCTCCTGAGCCAGGAAACAACAAAGGTCACCGAAGGTCCTTAGTCAGACGTACCATGACAGTCCAGCTAGCTCTAAGTCAGAAACACAACCTCTTTGTTGCTAGAAGAGACATCTTTCAAGAGAGACACTGACCATTCCCCCCTTCCCATCCCATCTACATTGTCTGCTGCCCAGGTAGAAGCTAGACTTGTTCAGCAGCAATCTCGATGTAAGAGAAGACCTGCTCACCTCACCAAGCCCAGGACAGAACACAGAAACCCTTGTTTCCAGGACCTCCAGTGGTACATAGGGCACTCTTGAAATGACTTAGCAGGGGAAAAACTCCCAACCAGATACTTGGATTACATAAGGGTTTTTTTTCAGTCTAGCAGTGAAATGGGAACCAGTGATGGTTCACTGAAACCAGCCAAATTCATCTCAGATGTAGACCTGAAGTACGGTGAAGTTGATGAGTCCCCAACTGGCCAAGTCCATTAAGAGAAAGGATGGATTCTCCCTCCCTCTTGACAGCTTCAAGATCACAACTGAAAGCTCTTCCCCAAAATGCATTTCAGTCCAATACAAGTTGTTTGGATGAGTAAGGGAAAATGTGGCGAAATCCTCATTGTCATCTAAAGAAATGAGCCCATAGAGCCTTACAAACCCACTTTCAAATGGGTCAAACTATCAACCACCTCATGCTGAAGTTTCTCAGGATAGGACTCAGTTCACAGACTGAGACATATACACATAGACATCTGCACACAAAAATGTCCAATAGGGCTAATTCTGGCTTTACTGAATCCACTGCACACAGAGTATTTTGCAATTAAACCCTATTTATCCAGCACTGCAGGGGTCCCCTGACACCTCTGGGACCAAGCTCCCAGTATTTATAAGAAAGCCCTGGAAACACAGACCAGTGTTATGCTGAAGAGCTGAGCTTGCTACTCCCACCATTCCCTCGGACTTCCTAAATAATGCATATGCATGGATCGCACTGTACCGACAAATGAAAGAGTTTCTCAAAACCTAGGTGAAACATGATGCAAAGAGCAGGAAAGTGAAGGGAAGGGTGTTCAGAGATCGTGGAGTTGCAGGAAAGTAGATGAATATTTCAATTAGTGAAAAATTAGGTCAATTTTGTTTAAATTTTGCAAAGCTGAAACTTTGCATTTACATAGTAATTACATTGTTACCACTTTTGCCATAACAGTAAGAATGGGATAATCAGCGTTAAGAAAAAAAAAAAAAGCCATGGGACTTTGAAGGTCAGCGGAGACCAGACCTGTATTCTGCAAAGCCACATTATTTGCAATGACATCTCTCATTTGCTCAGGATGTTATGAGGAAATCTCCCCGTTTCCAGGTTGCCTCATCTGAATACACATCCACAAAAGCCTAATGAAATGCCGAGGTTTATGCTTATGAAATCAGTCTGGAGACAGAGATTTTCTCACTATAGAGGTTTAAAGCAAAGCAAGAAGGAAGCTTCCAGAGATTCATAGCTTGGTTAAAAACTTCCCTGGAGTCAGGGTTGCTATAGTGTTAGCACAATTAGACTCTGAAAAGACGTGTAGGTACTAGTAAACTTCTCAAGCCATAACACTGTGCAGGCAGCTTCCGTAGCTTCCTAGCCACAATGACCTCATATTTCATCTCTGCACTGTAATACCGTTGGTGTGATATTTGTCAGCTGCGGTCCCCATCCTCTAGGCTATAGAGCCGTGCCAGTTCACACCATTTCAGCTTTAAACAGGTTCTCCAGGCTGCAGGACTTCAACAGGTTTGCAAAACCCCTCTCGATTCACCAGGACTGAAATCTCACACATGCTCATGGTGGAAACCAAAGTTCACGCCAAAGCTGGTAACATGGAATAGAGTTCCTCTAATTTCTCTGTAGCCACCTAAAAGTTAGGAATCCAGTTAATGATACCACCTAGGTCCCCTCTGTCCTCATAACAGAGGGATCAGGGCCTCAGAAGAGCAAGTGCTCTGTCCTACGGTAGGTGTCTAGGATAGGTGGGCTGAATTGCCTCTGGGAGAGTTAGTCCCTACAAAAGGAGCCTACCTGAAAGCCATAAACTAAATGTTTAATTTTTAGATGCCAGAAGCTTGCTAAAATGAGTCCTACCCTTCTTGTGAGCCATATACACAGACACAAAAAATTCAACAGCGAGTTCAGAGGGAGAGGTGATTTAAATCACCTTTCAGCATGGTTAGCACACACTGTTGGCAGCTCAGCTTAATATTTCTCCAAAATATTGTCAAAGTTATACTGAACCATTGGCCAGTCATAAACCATCAGCTACCCTCTGAAGGGTGCAGTGATGAAATATTGCTTCTATTTTCTCTGCAGAGATCTTGGTGTCCCCATTGCAGCCATAAATGGATTAGCACTTTGCACACCAGGCTGGTAACAATGCCCCAGTCCTATAGAATAATGTGAATTAGCAGCCCTGAGGCCAGTAACCCTTTCCTAGAGTGGCCAGAACCAGTGGCTCCAGAAGGAAATGTAGGTACCCTGCACAGGACATTTGTGGAACCTTGTTTCCTTGCATGAATCTTATTCTGGTCTTCAATAGCCAGGTGTCACCTTAAGCCCAGAAATAAAAGCCCCCGAATACTTGTCATTAACTATGACAATCCTGAATATTTGGAATATCTCTGTAAATATTGCCTTGAAAAATTCTACTGAAAAATCCTCTTGAACCTTGTTAAGTCTGCGGCCTGATTAACATCCTGTTTTTCACCCCAAAGCTAAAAACTGGCAGGTTCTGCTTCTACCTCAGGACAGAATATAAAACTCACTTTCCAGGGGAAGGGAGGTCATTCACATTTCTTTCTGAGGCCTTTTTGGCATTTGGAGTAGACCTGCCTTCCCATTCAGTTTTCACTTTTTAATGGCAAGCTTTTTCTTTCTCCTGAAGTAACTCTGCAAAGCGGTATCAACTTCAGGGGTTTTATGCACTTAATTGGAAGAGTTGTGCTGTTTGCACCAGAAAGGATTTGGATCTTTTACCTCTTATCTGCAGGCAAAATCACCAAGGAAGGTCAAGGACCTGACAAACACTTCAGGCTTCTCATCAGCCACTCTTAAAATAGGGATAAAAACCTTCCAGACACCAACTGGCATCACATCAATGACATTTGTTGGGTTTTCAGGCACTCAGTCATACCTCCCAACTTTAGCTGTCTAAAAGGTAGGTGTTTAGGCTGTTTCTAGAGTGGATGGAGAGATAGGCAACTCCAGACAGTGATTCATCACATCCACTAAAAAGATACCTATCTCAGGAAGGATGAATCTCCTTCAGAAGATGCCCATCTTTCTAGAGGGAGGTAAGATGATTAGCTTGGATACTTAAGCACTACATGGCTAAAATTAAGTGAGTGAATTCCATTCAGAGGTCTGTTAGGGGAGAGTGCTGTCACCAGAGTACAGATACAACTCCTTGTATGCTGGAAACAGAAGGTGCCCTCAAACTTTCGGAGAAAACCCTGTTTTCGAAACAAGAGTTGTCCCCAGTTGGAGGAACACTTTCTCAAAGATGAATTGAATCTTCCCAATCTGACTTGAAAGGAGATGCCTCAGGATAGCTTGAGTCAGCCAGCCTATGGGATCATCACGAGACAGGGTCCCACCCCATAAGCAAGTGGGGTTTTTTTTTGACTGAAACATTGGGTCCAGTTCCTGGAACATTTTAAAGGCATTTTCCCTTGTTCTGTTACTTAGGCTCGTGCACAGTTATGCTCAGCCTGCTCCTAGGCAAAGCTGTCTATCTCTGCAACCCTGGAAGCTCCCAGACCAGTATGCCAAGAAATGAAATCAAGGTCTTCTCTTCCGAGCTGCTGCCTTCCTCTGTGGCCATTTCCCAGGCCTGTGGGATGTGCGTGTAAAAGTGTTGAGCGAGCACCCAGTGACCTCAAGACAACCTGCAAGCCCTGTGCTCAGCTCACAACCTCACCACCTTTTCTCCACATGGCTCAATAATGTTTTATGTGCCTAACTTCATATCTCCACATGTTTAAACCTCTTCAGGGCTTGGGCTGGCTGTGAGAAATGGGGATATTAATATTATGTCAGTGCCCAGAAGGTCTCTGACGAGGAGGCAGGTAAAGCTTGTGAGGCATCAGTAGACTATCTGCCCATGTTGGCTAAAGTTGGCCGCAAGGATCTCAGGTGGAACTGTTCTTTGCCAAACCAGCGCAGTGGAGTCAAGTTCAGCAAATAATTTCTGGCAAACCAAAAATGCACTAAAATAATTATAATTGGAAATGTAGAAAAGGCAGATTTGGGCGTTTTGTAAAACAGAAGAGTTTGATTTTTTTTTTTTTTCAGGATGGATTCTCAAGGCTACTGAGATTCGAGGCACAGACCCAAGTTACTGGGAGTCAAACCAGGGTGTGAGCCATATGAACATCCATGTGAATGTTCTTACCCTCTGGTATATATGAACCATCTTCTATTTATTGCAGGGTAAGAGCATTCACACGGGCAGTTACCACAGAAAAACTGGCATCTTATTAGTTCACACCCTAACTTACCTCGTGGTAATTTGTTCATGTGCCCATCCCCTAAGGTGCCATTCTCAAAATGAAGTTAGAGGACGCAATGTCCCCTTTATACTCATAGTCAGCAATTTAGTGGTTAGGGCACTTACCCATGGTATGGGAAAATGAGCTTCATAAGTTTCCTCTGCTTGATTTGAAGCAGGGTTTTGAACCCAAGTTTCTCAAATCTCGGTAGCACACCCTAGCCAACAGATTATACTGTTCCACAGAACTACCAAATCAATTATTCACATTGACTGAGTCTTGGCCAACACAGGGGATTCAGCCAGAAACCTCTGGAGCTCAGAGCAGAAGCTCTCAACACCCATAGTATCTGAGACCTGGGTGCAGATCAGGATAGGTAGTATATGAATGGATTTTGCAAATGCTGAAGCCCATTAGGATACACACAAAAGTTCTGCAATTCTGCCTTTGCATGCCCCAAAACCCCATCCAGCACCTAGCCAAGTTTTGCTGCATGTTGTCAGATATATACAAGCCTTAACTGGGTTCCTTCTCTCTCCTGCAATGGGATAGGAGATGGGACTGAGAGATATGCCTGTAATTTACATACATTATTACTGTATGTCCCTGATAGCATGTATAATAATGTGCTATGTATCAGCCCAACACAGGAAAGACTCTCCCTGCTCTCGGGCTTGATCTCAACCTGTGTGACCCAGCTTGGTGCCTGTGCATAGAAAATGAACAGAACTGCCCAGATATTTAAGGATAAACACAAGGCTAAGCAGCACTTTCCTGGCCCAGAATCAAAGTATGAAGCAACTTGCAGGATCAAGACCTACAGGAGCTCAGAGTCTAAGACACGAGACAAAGAGATTGCCACGAAGTCTGCTGAAGTCAAGGGAAGATTTCCCTTGAGTTCGACCTGTCTTTGCAGTAGAAGCTAAAGCTAAGGAGAGGGATATATGCATGCACCTGTCTATGCATATTCATATATATACATAGGCATATGCGTTATATATGTATATAACTACCTTCTTTCATAATAGGTATTTCTTTTCTCCAAAGAATCCTCAAAGTAGTCATTAACTGGACTTTTCTGGGAGATATCACTGGGAGCTGCTAACACCATTCCACCAGGGAAGTGGGTGTATTTCTGCAGCTGTCTTGCTCCTCACAAAACACAAACTGGCCGTTCTCACAAACACGTCATCGCTCTCATTCACTTTATCTTGTGACTCTCTACCAAAATGCCTGCAATGCACAGCCATGCTGTCAGGTGCCTCCCAGGTGAGGGACGCGTGGTATGTGTTGTCCTCGTATGGGAGACAAGCTGTGGCTTGGACCTTCCAAGAACTGCAGCCCTCCACCCTCCTTGACCCTAACGAGAAGGTTCCCTCACTTCATCTCTTCCTCAGTCATACAACGCAATACGTCTGTCAAGAGATTCATGGCATGGCCCACACGCTCCGTGTTCTCCTTCCTCCCACGAATCTCATAGTCAAAATGAGAAGGAAGGGGGAAGAAACACAAGAAGAATGGATGGATTAAAAAAAAAAAAAAAAAAAATGAGAGCAAGGAATTAGTCTGTGAGCACTAAAACTCATGGGCACTGACTTCTCCGTCCTCCTGTCTGGATTTCTGATGTCCAGGGAACATTGTACACACACAAGTATGCATGCACACACATCTGCAGGCTTACTCACATGCACACATGTGCACACACATATGCACGCACACTGCAGCCTCTCCTCTACTTAAGTGCCCATTTTTGTGAGACTTGTGGGTATCAAATACCTTAGAGAACCTCTGCCAAATGAAGCTCATTGAGCTGATGATAGGTTCAAATGTTAATACAGGGACAAACAGACAGGCAGCAGGATTGCTTAAGCCTTGGTTCATGCAGAAACCAGCTGTAAGAGATGGACTAGAGGAGCAAGGTACCTGAGAGCCCTTCCATGAGCCCCTCGCTGCCCCCAGCCTGCCAAGAAGCACATGCCCTGAGGGACATCAGTCCCTTTGCACAAGCTCTCCCTTTACAATTACGGGTCTGCATTTTAAACACACTTTGGAAGGGCCTGAATTTCACAGAGAAGGGGGCCAACACTGGCTAAAAATCACATAAATTACAGCTGAGGTGTCTCCATCTATTCTCTCCTAATAATGAAGTCTAACTTAGCATAGTAGTGCCTAAGGCTAAGTTCATGCCTAACTTAGCACCCAGACAGTTTTAATAGCAAAACCTATGTAGAGACCTGAAGTTTAGGCAGTTTAGAGGGATGTTCACATCACTTCTCTCACTCTTCCATTATACTGATGCCACCATACCCTTCTGGCATCAAAGAAAATCCCAGGCATCTTTCCTGACATCTTTAAGATCAAGGAAATTTGAGATAAGCCAAACTCTTCCTCATTCACAGTAGCAGAAACAGTCTGGGAATTTGAGGACTAGACAGCACAAGAGTGTGAATAAATTTGCACAGATCTTATCAGCAAGGTCAGCAGAACCATAAAAATCTCAAGCTCAGGAGAAGACAATATGAGTTGGTGACTTTTGCTGCAGTGATTTCAGAATTGTGATTGGCCATGAGGGTGGTCTCTGTCACGGTACCTCTGCTTGGCAGCTCATTGCTGGTTACAAAGATCAGTCCAAATTAGTATTTCTTTCACAAATTATGCTTCTGCAAGGGCACTTTTCTTGAATCAGCCTTTGCTTTGTAGGCTAGCACCACAGAAAACCAAAAAAGATAGACTTTTGCAGAAATACAGATTCCTTGTCTATGGGGTCCCACAGCTGTGGGCAGGATGAACATAAGGATTTGGGCATGCTGGAGTTAGAGCATTTGACCTAACCCTGTTCATCCAGAAGTCAGGCACCCAACTAGTCATCTTGGTTCTCTTGATCACCAACATAGAGAGACCGGCTGCTACAGAGAGAGTCATTGCATCCAAAGATTGACATCAAAGATAGGTCTGATGAATCATAGTGAGGAAGTGCCAGCCTTCATTCATTGACTAGAAAGGGAGCTTAGATGACTACCTCAGATGAGATGTCCAGCTCTGAGATGGAGTATGACGAATCCTGCTCAGCATGGCTGCAATGCGTAAGCATTATGTACATCTCTACGATAACGTGAACGAACCTAAACTCTTCACTCATGGTCTCTGTCGTACTGACTCACATATGTCCAGCTGCCCTGGCTGTTATCCTCACCCCAGTGTTGGGTTTTTTTTGAAACAGTGAGTCAAAGGTAACTCCAGCACAGCTTTTCCTCCTGTACCTCAATGACCCCACACTGTACATTGAAATGGGATGTGTGTGGCCTGCCTCTGCCAGAGACTGTGGGAAACTGTCTTGTTTTCCAGCTTTCTGGTTCTCATCCATCCAGGTCACCAAGCTATTTGTTTAGGCTTGTGGAGGGCAGAGAAGGGATATGACGAGAGGTCCCATGTCCTAAGCATGGGCTTTAGCCCCTGAGTTATCTTTTTCCCCTGGTTTTTCACAGAGGCTGCAATCATTAGACAGCCAAGGTCTTGCATATTGCCCTACCCTTCTTGTACTAGAGATGGACAAAACCGGGCTCTTGTATGCAAGAATCCAAACAAGAGCCTGTATTGCCCTATTTCTGGAGTTTACATGCAGGACAGAACTTCTCAATTTATTCTCTCTGAGTACCAGTGTCAGAGGCAACAGGAGCCAACCCTAGAATCACTGTTGGTGGCAAGACACGACCACTATATCTGTGGCTGTAAATATATGCTAGACTGTATAACCCTTGAATTAGTTTCTGCACTACAGTTCGGAGACAGTTTTGGTAAACACGACAGTTTAATTGTAATTTTAGTGGAGCTGTTAGAAAGCTGTACTGACAAGACACTGTATTATGACTGAGCTTGAACCTTTCATTCACCAGGAGACTGAGACGACACATTGCGTCAGCAGGACAGATGGACTCAATGCTCGTTTCTATCACAGACTTCCCTTATGCCTGTGGGCAAGTTGCATCAAGGATTTCAGTGGCCTCTGAATTAGCATTTCCCTGTCTGATTCCCAATCTTCTGCTAATGTGTCTTATCTATTCTCTTTCAACTCAGTTGTTTGCCCCATCTGTCTGGATGGTATACTCTTTCAGGCAAAAACTTGTTCCCACTGTGCCCTTAGTCTTCTGTTGTAAGTGACTTTTAGGTTTTGTAATCAATCCACTAATATCCATGACCCATCCTGTTAGAAAAAGGCTGTGATCCAGTAAGTTCCTTCCTTATCCAGATGATATTCTTGTTAGTAATGACTCAGTGCTAACAACCTCTTATATCCATTACTTCTTCACAATTCTGATTTAGGTATATTTAAACCAGCCTGGGGCACATGAGGATGCATAAGATGGTTTCTGGATTGAATGATTTAATGAGGGACGGTAGAAGCTGTTATACCTATTATTGCAAACCTACAGTGGGATGCATCTCAACTAACCTAACGTGTCTAATAGTTAGACAGCTAAATCTGTGCTCCTTAACTTCTCTCTACAGCATGTGAGGAGAAATAAGCACTTCAATAAAAGCAACAGAGCTAACTCGCTTTTCCTCACATACAGCATGAGCTAAGGGTATTCACAGACCAGTCACTGCAATCCACTGGCAAGGGGCAGCTCAGTAAAATCAGTTAATTGATCAGGTTGTAGCAATTGCAGTCAATAAGTCTAAGGTATAAAGCAAGAATTATGTGTCTAAATAGTCTTGCAATTCAGAAGAAGGACTTGGGGGTGTTGGTTGACGAGAAGCTCAACAGGACCTGGCAATGTGTGCTTGCAGCCCAGAGAGTCAACTGTATCCTGGGTCACATTAAAAGCAGTGTGACCAGCAGGTTGAGGGAGGGGATTCTCCCCCTCTGCTCCGCTCTCATGAGACCCCACCTACAGTACTGTGTCCAGCTTGGGGGTCCTCAACATTAGAAGGACGTGGACCTGTTGGAGTGAGTCCAGAGGAGGGACACGAAGATGATCAGAGGGCTGATCCTATGAGCCCATAGGAGAGGGCTCTCAAGAAGACAGGCTGAGAGGGTTGGCGTTGTTCAGCCTGGAGAAGAGAAGGCTCCAGGGAGACCTTAGAGAAGCCTTCCAGTACCTAAAGGGGGACTACAGGAAAGATGGAAAGGGACTCTTCACAAGGACATGTAGTGATGGGACAAGGGGTAATGGCTTTAAACTGAAAGAGGGTAGATTTAGATTAGATGTAAGGAAGAAGTTCTTCACTGTGAGGGTGGTGAGGCACTGAAGCAGGTTGCCCAGAGAAGCTGTGGATGCCCCATCCCTGGCAGTGTTCAAGGCCAGGTTGGATGGGGCTTTGAGCAACCTGGTCTAGTAGAAGGTGTCCCTGCCCATGGCAGGGGGTTGGAACTAGATGATCTTTAAGGTCCTTTCCAACCCAAACCATTCTATGGTTCTATGATTCACTTCTGTCCTTTTCCACTTAAGCCTGTTGTTGTTTTGTCTGAGCACTTCCACCAGCAAATCTTTCCAGATGGTGACCAAACCACACCTCTGCTAATGCTGCAGCAAAACAGCTTTCAAGCCCTGGAGATCAAGCTGCCACTTTCTTTTTCTGTAGATTTACACTATTTGTAAATGGGAGCATACCCAGGCCTTGAAAAAAATCAGCAGACTTTGTTCAAGCCAGCTGGTGAATGAGCTAGGCTGGACTGAGCTTCCCAGTCCCTGGATCCCTCACTGCCAGAAAATAATAGACAATATCAACACACACCTCAAAACACCTTTAGTCCATCTTCACATCTTCAGAAGGGTACTGTTCGCAGAGCCTTTAGGACAGCTCTCTACCACCATTACAAAGCCAATCCACAAGGAGAGGCAGCACTCCTGTGGTGTGCAGGATCAAATGAGGTACCCAGCTCTCCTGGTCTGGATCGGTAAGACGAATTATTTCATGACAAATGCATCCAGGCTGCTCTTCCCATGGAAGAATGTGCAAGAAATTGATACTTCAAAAGAATTCCCTTCGAACACCCTTCTGAGATATCGGATTTTTGCTCAGCTATTCTATCCATATGTGGAATGCAATGCCAGGACTTCAAGTGATGTTTTTTAAAGGTAATTTGGTCACTAAAGATGTAAAGCAACACCCACCAGGATTTTCAAAAGGGTCTTCCAATGGAAGTATCCTCTTTCAATATTCTACATGTCTAGGTAGATCATAAAATGCCTAGATGCTCCTAGTCTTTAGGACTGTATTCAAAGAAAAAAGAAAAGAAAAAGAAGCTGGATTCATCTGTCTAAAAGGAGATATCTTAGTCTGACCTAGTCATCCAGGATCCTCTTGCAGGCAATGGTGAGAAAACTGGCACAGCTGGGATGTGATTCATCTCATCCAAAAGTAAATGTCTAACATACGTCAGATGAGTTGCATCTTATTTCTCGCCAATAACTCTGAAGGAAACTTGGCTAGAGACTGCTAAAGTTGCAAGATGATTCTCCCTCCAGATGGGATAGGAATCAAACCTGGATCTCCCCAAAACCAGCATTACGCAGATTTTTATGCCTCTAAAGGACCTGTGGGTCTCCCAGTAAAATCTACAAATCTGTCCAGCAAGAGCTTAGACTGTCCCATTTCTTCCTGGCTACTGTAGGCTCGTAAAAAAATGGAAAGGCTCCCTTAAGTGTGTCCCTCAGCCTGCAAAGGATTTAGAGTTGCTTTCTGTCATGCCACATAACACTGTCTAGCAACAGGCTCTATTGTTGTTCTTCTGGGGGCAGAGGGACAAACTGAATGGTAGGCTTGGCAACTGTTCAAGGAGTTTCATTCCTGCCTTCCCACCCCTTAGTAAATATCTCTATTAGACAAGGTGCACCCTTTTGGAATCAGAAGAAACTCCTGCTCTGCTCAGTGCTGTTTGGCTTCATTTCACAGGCTTGGCTGTAGCAGAGATGGGCTCTGCCTTTTCTCGCTGCTCCGTCCCACAACGTACGCTCTGTTGAATAACAGCGACTTCCTTGGAAACCTGAATGTGCATAACCTCTGCCATAAACCCGCATATTCCAACAGAAAAGTAGAGGAAATACAAACCTGGAAAGTGATATTAAGAGCTAAAGGCTGGGAAAAGAGAAAAGGGTTTGATTTCAGAGAACTGAAAGTAAAACAAAGTCAGAGGAATTCTCCGAAATGCAAATACAACTCCTGCATCAAAAAGAGTGACTGTGTCCTCTGCTCAGATAACTGTCATGATAGGGAAGCAAGAAAGCCATTTTATATCTCTTTTAAAAAAGTTTTGAGGTGAAGTTCTATTACAAGCTTGACTCAGTGACTTGTGGATGTGGTTGGAGGATGGTGGGAGACTCTGGATGTGTTTGAGGATAAGGAGCACTGGGAGGATGTATTTGTGCTCTGGAGCATACTGGATTAGAGGCAGGATTAGATATGTTACAGAGAAAGCTGCAAAACAGTCAAACTGCGTAGGCTTTCAGCAGCTACGCTGAGACATGACAAACTATAAATTGGTGTGAATTTGCTGAGGAGAGGGGTGGCCTAGAGGTTTTCAGGACTCGCCTGCATGGCGTGCACATTCCTGCAATAGCATACCATGACTGCACCCATTCCAATACACCAATGAGCACTGCACACTACGGAGCTTGTTAAAATACAGGAAGAAGATGGAGAAAAAGTCCATGACTTGATTTTAACCATGAGAAATTACGGCAGGCAATAGGAATTAGAGCTCGTCTTTTAACAGCTAGGAAATAGGTAAATAAGCAGACTCTCAAAGGGGATTCCCTGTCTTGGGTATAATCTGACTAAACCTGGATGACAGCGGTGGAGAAGTCTCTGAGCTGGTTGCCTTAACTCCTCCGTAGTCTCAGAGGATTTAAGCAGTCAAGCTCAGTCAAAGGACCGAGACATGAATTGCACCATAAGAAAGTGCCCATTTCTCCCCAACAATGAGAGGATCCAAGACCACCTGGCTTGGATGGAGACATCTAAACTGCAGACACGTAATGGGTAAAATGAATTCCACCCCAAGGCTTTGCTCAGTTGCCTGCAGATAAGCATCAAATGCCACTGAGATGCTCTAGGGTTTTCTTGACCGGCCTCCATCTGCTGCTGAGAAATGTCATCAGTGGACTGTATACAATCCCTGCCAGGCCTCTGAGGACAACCAGGATGCCATCAAGCGTCTTAACTGGAAGTAGAACCTATGCATGGGCTCCTGATGGGAACCTGGCCATCCTCCTTTCTGGACTAGCGGTCTTTCCTGGAAGACAGGCCTAACTGAACACTAGGGCTGATGCATGGCAACCAGGAGAGTTTCCAAACCTGTGATAGACATGAGGCCAGGCCAGAAATGTGAGGGTCTGCCATGATCTGAGCTCTAGGAACCCCTGAGGCACCCTCCAAGGCTTCTAGACAAACCTGCTCCAATACACTTTGAGCCTACAGAGCCCCTGTGGAAGAGGAGAAATGACCATCCAGGACACCTGGGATGCCTTGAGAGGCCTGTGATGTGAGAAAGAAAAAGAGAAAAGCATTTCACACCAATAGAGTGTGGAGGAATATCCATGTTGGAAAAGAGTAACAGCATCCCTGCTAAGAATTGTCACTCTACCAGTGAGTCTCTACAAAGCATAACTGACTATTATTTATACCAGAACAGAAACTGTGATGAGAAGACCAAGGACACCTTGAACTCCTTTGATGGCCCAGGCTCTACAAATGCAAAACATCTCTGGGTATCAGCAACATCCAAGTGGGAAGGGGACTGTGAATATGCAGGTGACAAACAAGGAAAAGAGGCAAACAACATCTTTGTGATGCATAACGCTCTCCCCTGGTTTGCAGGCTGTTTTTAAAAGCAGTGCCCTATGTTAGGAGTTCAGAACAAGGGAGTTAATGTATCAGTTCTTCTTCCCTCCCCTTGCTTTTCGCGAGTACCGGTAGAATTTGGAGTGAACTGATGAACTGATGAATTTTTACATGTTGTGCTAAGATGATAACAGGACTCTAAGGAAACCTTGCCACTTTTAAAGGGACAGAAGGGGAGAGAAGCATTATGAATGGCCCAGGCTAGATGGAAACAGTTGGCATAGACAGTTTCAGGAGTGGCTTTTGTGCAACACCAACCCTGGGCCTGATCCAGCAAAGTCCTGGTGGTTATATCATAGGAGGGCTCCTGCCCTTAGAGGCTTTCCTGAGTATTCCTCTCCTTTCAGTATTAAGCCCCACTGACCTATCTTGGCTCTTACGAAGCCTGGGCCTTCATTTGGCTCTCAGTGGTGTCAGCAAAGCAGAGTCGGGTTTAGTGAGACAGGATGGGAACAGCTCTTACTGCAGCCTTGGGGCTGTGCCCCATCCAGCCTTAGCTGAACATGTGGACAAGACATACGTGCTCTGGCCAATACTTCCCCCCCCTGCTATTTCCCCTTCCTTTCCACTATATTTCAATGGTTTTAACTGGCACCATCACCCCAGCATGAGCCACCACCTGACTGGGCAGAAAGCACTGAGCTCCACATCACCAGAAGACGGCGGGTGCCTATTCTGAGCCCTGAAAGCCCTTCTGCTTTGCACCAATGGTCTCCAGACCCCCTGCAGAGTAAGATCATGAGTCCAGTCCTGCTCCGGGAAGGAAATTTCAACACGGATGTTGGTGGGAGTAGGACCGGTCCATCCCTGCTCGCAGGAGGCCCTGGGGATGAGGCTGCCTGCTCATCACACAGCCAACTGCGTTCATCGTACCACATACAGCTCAGCTGCCCAAACGGAGCATCTGTGACTCAGAGCCCGGAGGATTTCCCCTGTGACACGCTTGTGCAATACTTGGGAAGTGCTGTCATTACGCCCAATAAAACCCTTTGAAATGCGGCCGGGCTATTTGAATTATGCGCAGGAGGAACACAAGCGCAAATGCTGAGCAAGGGGGAAGCGGGGGCATCAAGTCATGGTTGTCCCGTTGGGCTTTTCTTGCGCTCCCATACAGGCAAAGCAAAAACATGCGTTCCTCGGGAGGCCTGGCACAGAACAGCCTCCTTTCCCTGCTGCTTTGCACCTGTGCTAAGCACTAGCGATGAGGGAAGAGGTGCAGAGACTAGCAGTCCCTGTCTGGAAAAGCAGCAGCATTGCTGCAGGGCTGGAGTTGAGTTGGCTCATCCCAGTTGCAGGAAGAGGGATGCAAGCAGGAAAAGGATCCCATAGATTTGGGATGGAGATTCCAGTGAATCAGCCTTGTTTCCCCTGGCACAATCAGTAATCCCTGACTTTTCTTTCCTAGGAGAGACCACAGACTCACAGCAAAAGTCAAGGCTCCTCCAGCCTGACCCTTTAGAGGGAACAGTCAAAAAGTCTTTTTTGGCCAACAGAAAGCAGGGCTATGGCCATCCCCCTGTTCCAACTACTCTACCCACAGCAGGCCTAGCTGTAGAGCTGAGTTTGGAAAAAGAAATGTCATGTGCACAAGTGAAATGGCTCATCTAGGTGGCACAGGAGCTCAGAGAGGAGAACAGGACTCGCCTTTTTAATTAATTTCATTAATGTCTACTGCCCCTGAAGCAGACACTTCTTTACCCTGCCGTGGTGCTGTGCACTGCAATAGCACCCGAGGACATGGGGCTTGTGCAGAAAGGTCTTTAGAAAGAAGGAAAGGCTTGACTTCCCTCGGTGAACCGGACAACCGAGTGTCTCGATGCTACACCCAGCCCTGCTGTAGGTTTATATTGCATGGTCCAGGGCAGGGCCTTTAAATTCTTCTATCTCTGCTTACCCAACTGCAAAATAGGAATAAAAAACATCCTCTCCCTTCCTGGGCACACATCAGAGCTTAAGCCATGTTAGTAGGTGCTCAAGGGTTTTCAGGTGAGAAGTCTTAGAGGTGTTCAAATGTCTGTAAAGGACTTATTTTGCCTCTGGGGCTGCCTGAAAAGGGCTGGGGAGCAAAATGATTCACTTTTCCTTATCTTAGTTAGGAAAGGCTTGCTTCTTTGAAGCAATGCCTTCCTTCAATGCTTTGAATATCAAGTTGCTGATTTTCAGGTTAACTTAAATAATAAAGTCCTCTTAAAATTGAAAGAAAAAAAACAATAAATATGTAGCAGAACCACACAATTTAATAAAATGAGTCTAAAATCTGAGCAGGTGAGGGCTGTTCTTTAGAACACACTGTTCTCTCTGGGAGAGTCCCCCCCTCCCCGTGTTTGAAACAGGGGCTTCTTGCAAAGACCTTGCAAAATTTTCAGTTCCTGCCGTGAGAAAGGCTTCTTGTGCAATCTTGGTCCAGTCATTTAATCCCACCAACACAGCTCCTCCATGCCTGGACTATGCCAGGAGCAACATAAATACCATTAGAATCTGTTTCTCCAGTCCTACCACAAAAAAAAGGACCTGGGAAAATACTTCCCTTACCCTTGGCACACTGTACCCTATGCATGGACCAGGCAAGGGCTGTTCCTACCACTTACACCTACCCAGCAAGATCCCCTCAACCCAGTTGTCCTCTATCCCCATTGCTGCTTGGGTGCAAATCACCCACGCTGTGCTCCGGAAAATCCAACCTGGTGGGCGAGTTGTTATCTGAGAATAGGCTAAAACATCATTCCTTGATTACACGCTGCCTGGCAAAACAGGGCCACGAAAGATGCTGTTGTAACGTAGATACATGTATATAAAGGCAATTCCCAAGCCTTGGGGCAAGGGTGGGAGAGGGCTGCATGTACGGGGATTGCACTGGGGATGGCTGAAATGCAGCCACCTCTGCAGAGGAGCACAACAGCTCTTGAACATCGCAACCCACCGCAGCAGCGGAGGCAATGAGGATGAATGCCATCGCCTCGGAAATGTCAAAATCCTCCACTCCAGCTACTCGAGCAGAGGAGAAGTGGGTAGATGCAATTCATATTTCCGAGCTCTAGAGATTGTTTTAGGAGCTCTGGTGCCAAGGCGCATGGCTCACGCTGTCCCTTGGGTGACCTTCCACGGCTCTGCCTCCCTCCTGGCTAACGAGGGATGATCATCTCTCACTTAACACGGTTGCTCTCTGCCAAACCTAAGGTTTGCTTTCTCAACTGCGGCGCCTGCCAAGACTCAGCTTGGTTCTCCAGGATTTGTAACAAAAGGAGAAGCGGGTTTCTCATGGGATCCAGAACCTGGCCTGGCTTTCACCCACCCTGGTGTAAATCAGGGGCTGTTCCACCAGCCCCGAGGGGGACAGATCCCAGGAGAGACCTGAACCAGAGCACAAGCCAGGAATTTATCCGTGCACTGCTCTTATTGCGGTGATGCCATCAAACTCTGACAGGGACACGTTCAAGTGTTGCACCTGCGTGCTGCGGGAGTAATGCCACCGGGTTGCTTGTCTTTCTGTTGGCAAGGCTCCCTCCCGCCCTGCTCCCACGCACTTACATTTCCTGAATCGCAAAAAATAGAGATGGAAACATCTTTTAGGTCGCTTTCTCCAGCCCTCATGGGCTGTGAAGTGGCTACTGTAGGATATCATGGGCTTTGGCCACCTTCATCCTACGTGGATGCTTCAACCAATAGAGCTTCTGTGACCAGTCTTGGGGAATAAGCAATAAGAAGCCAAGAGCAACCACAGGTCACAGCCGGGAAAATATTCCTAACACACATCCTTCACGTCCACTTTCCAAACACCAGCCTGGCATCTCCGGTAACACTGCATTCACTCTGCCACTACTGGTTATGGCTTATCCCCTTGCCCAGTTCGTTATGGGGCCGATCTCATCCCACCCCACTTAGGATGTGCTACAGGTGTGACAGAGAGCAGCAGAGGAGACAGAAGCTCCCCCACGACCCACGGGACAGAGGAAGGGACACACACCGCTGCCCAAAGGGATGCCACCACGTGAGGTCCCAGCCGGTGCCTATCTCCTCCCAAGAGACGTCCTCCTCCTCCAGCCCCTCTCCAGGCACGTGCTTCAACTATCTGCATCCCTCAACATGCACCAAGCTGCCTCGCTCCCCGGGAAGAACGACGTTTGAGATGCCAGCCGGCAGGTTTCTCCCACGGTGACGAGGTCTGCCTGTACTTCTAATGCAGCCCAGCGATCCCCTCCCGTGACCATCTCCCTATACCACCTTCCTGGGCTACAGGAGGTTAAGATCCCCAAGCACTGAAGCTCTGTGTTAATTTTTATTGCTGTTTTTTTTCTTGCTGAACCAAACCCTTCTCCCTTCTGAATCATTTCTGCACTCTGGCTGTCCTCTGACCAAGTCAGGCCTCATGCCACTAATCAAAAAATAAAATAAAATGCTTTTCCCGTTCCACCTGCAGTCAGCCAAGGTAGTGCAAGTTAGCTGGAAAAAGTTTTAATTTTGGTCGTGCTGCTACTGTGACTCCACATGGACCCCAGGCCCCACAGGACAGGGCACAGGTTACATTTAAACCTCCCCCACCCATGAATTCTGCTTCTGAATTTCCTAACTCTTCCTTCACTCACTCCTGTCTCTTCTTTATTTTTTTAAAAACAAACCAAAAAATGAACAGCACCAACATTTGAAAAAAAAAAAGCCCACATTTTTGCTCTTAATCTGGCCCCCTGGGTGTGGAAGAGCCTGTTGCTGCTACCAGTAGCTCCTTGAGGTTGAGCGGCGCAATGCTGCGCTGCGTTGGAGAAGGTCCCACGGGGTTACTCTACCACAATAAATCACGCCAAGCGCATCCCTAAAAACTTGCCGCATCAGTCCCAATGGGAACCGGTGCCCTCTTCTATTATTTTTAAACCATTATTTTTAAAGCCTATTTCATCCCTCTCTGTAAATATGTTATTTGGCAGTTTTCTGTTTTCAAGAAGCCCCCATAGCTTCCCCCCGCCATCGTTGCCGAAAGGACGTGGACGGAGCGCGGGAGCATCGCTGCTCCGGGGGATCTTTTCCCTTTTGCTCCACTGAACTTTTTCCGAAGGTACCGCACATCTTGGTCTGCGCGGAGCCCACCCAGCACTGCGTGGCCTGATCTTAAACAGGTGCCCCTATACCATGGTGGGAACAGCAATTTAAACAGCTCAGCCAAGTAAGGAGGTTTCTTTAGAATTAGACCGAAATTACAGTAAGAGACACATGCCACTTGCTCCCCCTGACAAATACACACTTGATGTTTCCCCTAATTTCTTTCCTTTGGGAGGATAATTAACCGAAACCTACAGGAGAATATCTTTTCTCAGTCCCTGCTTTTGCTCAAATTGCCTTGAAGCTGAAAGCAGGGTAAGTATCCATAGCTCTGTGTGCTTTAGGATGAGCTTACGCTTTAATTAGAAACTATTATTTGTAGGGGGCACAATTTGGGGATGGTAAATTACAGATTTGCTGCTGCAAGCCATCAAGTCGCTATGAGGTAATATAGGGGAGGCTTTAAAGAGAGATGGTTGAGATAAGATGTTTGTTACTTGAACTACCAGACTAAAAAATTCCTGGCCCTCTCTGTAGTCCCTTCAAAAATCAAAACGGACCAAAACTGCCCAAAAAGAAAGAAAAGAAGAAAATGAAATTAGAATAAAGCAGCATGATCCATTTGCTAAATCAGCTGGTTTGGAAGCAGACTGGGAGAAAAGAAACTGCCCTGCCCATACTGGGATGTGCACTGAGGGACCCCTCCAGCCCCCCAGTCGCCTTCTCCAGGGCTGTCCCCCAACTCCGGCCATGGGGTTTATAAATCGCTCGAAGATAAATAAAGAGGGAAAGGGTGGAGAGGAGGTGAGGGGGAATTTCGGCAGCCAATGTCACAGCACCCGGCCTCTCCTCCGAGCCCCCCACCCCAATCAAACCCTCCTTTGCATTTCCATGCCCTGAGGGGGATTTGCTCTTTTTTTTTTTTTTTTTGCGAAAGAAACGTCTCAAACCGCTGGGCGGCTAAGGGAAAGGATGGGGGGGGGGGGCAAGAAAAAAAACCCCAACCCCCCAAAAGTCACCCCTACGCTCCCCCTGCACACACCTGAAGCCCCAGTTTGGAAAAAGACCTCCAGTTCTTCTTTCCCTGGCTTTTTTTTACCATCACCCCCCCCCCCGACAGCCGCTTCTCCGGGGCTGCGGGGACCGGGGGGGGGACACCCGGCCTGCCCTCCTCTCCCCTCGGTGGGTGACAAGGGAATATTTCTGTTGGTATTAGAGGAATGCGTTTCCTTCTCCAATCAGGAATGCGAGCCGAGTTTCTAATTATAAGTTAGATGGTGGCTGGGAATAAAAGATTGCTTTTTAATGACTCCCGTCCAGGTGCTCTTTCTGCCTGTCTTCCCAAGAACCCATTTGCATTTTATTGCTTTTTTTCTCCCATCCCAGCGAATTCCCTGCTTTCAGACATACCTGAAATAGTTGGAGAGGCTGCCTTCAACACCCTCACCTCTGCAACGCGGCCGCGGGCGGGAGGTACCGCACCCGCGGAACCCCGCTAACACCCCTCCGCAGGTTGGGGAGGGGGAAAGCAGAGATTAAACGCACTTAAAAAAAAAAATTAATTAATTACCATTCGCCCATTCGCTTGCCTTTTTTTTTTTTTTTTTTTTTGCACGCTTCTGAGTTATTTACGGTCCGCGCAACCCGGCTTCTACCTCCGCGGGTGCGGAGCTGGCAGCTTTTTACCCGGGGGTTTAAGGGGGTTGGGGGGGGTGTCGGGGTCCGCACCCGCGCAACCGGAGGCAAAGCGCGGAGCTCCGCCGGGTTTGCTCTGCGCCTCCGCGTAAGGACGCGCGGGTTCTGCTCCGCGCTTCTTACGCGCTCGCCCGCCTGCAGAGCAGGAGCCTTCCTTGCGTTAGGGCTTCCCTGAGCCCAATTACCTCCGCGGGGGTAATTAGAGCAGATCTTGCAGTTACATGCCTTACCCAGCACCATTTGCTTTTTTTTTTTTTTTTTTTTTGTGGGGGAGAGAGAGAAAAGCCTCTTAAAGGCGTAGGGTGCAAAGCGCGGAAAAAAAAATAAAAAAAGAAAAAACAAACAAACAAACAAACCAACCCCAGGAGCTGCAGCGCGGACCAAAAAAAAAAAAAAAAAAGGGAAAAAAGTGCGTTATCCCGAGGGAAGGGGGGTGCGCAGGTCCCCGCCGATCTTGCGCGGGGCAGCTCCGCGGCAGCGCCGGGCACTTCTCCCCCAGCCCCGTCTCTGCTCCCTGCTCTGCCTTTCCAGAACCTGACCAGGTTGTTCTGCCTCCTCTCACCTCCTTTTTTTTTTTCCCTCCTTTTTTTTTTTTTCTTTCCCCCTAAATATTCCTTAAAGCGAAGCGGGGGGGGGGTAAGTTTTCATCCTTTCCCCCCTTCCTTCCACCTGACTAGCTCGAAATCACCTTGAAATGCTCATGTCAACTTGTATCATTATCTCTTTAATTCAGGCAGCGCCTTTTGTTCTTCACAGGAGAGGATCAAAGCACTTAAAAAAAAAAAAATAACTTTCCGATCGCTCTCGCTCGCTCTCTCTCTTTTACAGTAGGAGAAGGAGAGATCAGGTATAACCCAGTCAAAATAAACAAAGTGAATGCATAAATAAAAGAGGTGAAATGCAGGTTCTAAGAACTTGCTGGCGCTGGAACAATCCCACCTCTTTAGCTGAGTGGCAACGAAAGGAGAATTTCAAGTCATCTTAAGCGCAGGGGTTGCAGAGAAAACAGAGGAGGGGAAAAATAAATGAAAATGAGAGAAAAAAAAAAAGAAGAAGAATAAAACTTACCACCAGATTGGGTAACTTGACAGAGCCTGACTCAACCCACAAAGAAACAGGAAATATCCAAAAGAGGCCATTGATGAAAAGTTGTCTTTCTTTTTTTTTTTTTTTTAACCAGAGTTGCCAAAAACCTTCCTTTCTTCTGAGGCAGGATGATTATTTTAATAATAATAATAACAATAATTTAAAAAAAAAAAGTCAAATGAAGTGAACTCAACCCGACCAGGTAAATCCTCTCTTGCTTCCTCTACTACTCTCAAGGAAAAAAAAAATCTCAGAGAGGTAAAAAACTCTTCTCTCAGCCAAGACACTGAAGGCAAATATTAAAAAAAAAAAAAAAAAAAAAAAAAGTTTGAAGTAGCTCTCTTAAAAAGGACCCAATCAGCACTTATTGCCAAAGGGAGAATTCTGATGCTTTGGCTTGTTCTGTCAATCAGGAGCGCGAAGTCAGGAATGAGCTAATTGCAAGGAGATAGTGTTTTAATACTCATTAGGGGGCACGTTGGCCCACAAGCCAAGGGATAAAATGTAGTTTTAAAAAGGGGAAGGAAGATTTAGGGGGTTTAAATAGACAGGGGGGACCCCTGTGGATTTGGGTAGCTATAACAACCTGCCCGGATTTCACTCCCTGGGTCGAAGCTACTAAAATGCAAAAAAAAAAAAAAAAAAAAGGAAAAAAAGTGTGAAGGGTTGTTTTTTTTTTTTAATTATTATTTTCTTCATTTGCTCTTTCTTGTCATTCTGTCTTCTTCTCAAATCCCCGTTTCCTCACAGTGACGGTCGGGACGCATTTGAACTAACTTTCTAGAAACTTTCAGTTGGTTCTTTTTTTTTTTTTTTTTCCTCCTTTTTTCATTAAAAAAAAAAGAGGATTTACACCCAGACATGCACGCACACACACAGCCACGCACACCCCCACAGCCACGCACACCCCTTCCCCACCAGTCCAACCAGCCAGCTACCCAAGAGCTCCACTGAAGACATCTGCTAAGAAATCAACTTCTTCCATGCAAATCTCAGTAAGGCTCATCCAGATCATCTCACAATTTGCAGGAGTCCCAGCCCCGGACTTTGCGAAGGCGCTGCTGCAAACGACTTCATCCACCAGATCCACCCCACAGGGCACTAGTAATTGATCTCTTTTTTAATTTCTCTCTCTACAGATTGTAACAATTTCTCTCCTTTCAGTGGCGGTGGTGGGGGGTGAGTTGGCGTGGATCGCGTGGTTCCAAAAATCTGCAGGTTTTCGGTGGGGTGGAAATGAGGAAGAAAAAAAAAAAAAATCATGATTAGTATTATTATAAAGATGTAGCTCCTCGAGACTGGGTACGCGGTTAGATTTGCTGCTCCTCTGGAACATATTGTTTAAAGCTTGCTGTATCTGTGAGCAAGTGTCACCCAGCTGACAGGCTTTCCCCTTACCCTGGGTCATTTGAAAGGGGGCTGGAGAGGAGAGAACGAGGGGATGGAGGCACTGGATGAGCTAGGAGATGTTTTCTCCCTGGAATAACAACGATGATTCTCTTTTATGTGGGGTTTTGGGGGTTTTTTTTGGTTGTTGTGGCTGCTGCCTGTTGGGTTTTTTGCCCCCCCCCCCCCTTTTTCTTTTTTAGGAAAGAGAGAACACTGGATGAGATTTTATTTATTTATTTGCCTTTTTAAAATTTTATCTGTGAATCAGAAAATCTCTGTGGCTCACACGGAACAAAGAGAGGTACAATTTTTAATGACTTTGTTGAAGGAAGGCTTGCAACTTAGCATTAGCTCAAATCAAAATGCTTTTTCTTTCTCATTAGGAACTGCATATATATTTTCCCTTAGTAGGGAATATTTCTATTTACACACACAGAGCTTTATATGCATATATATAAAGATATGTTTGTGTTTAGCTAGATGGAGAGATATATTCATTCTAGTGAAATTATACTAGAAATGCAGTTCATTCGGGGATATTTAAATCATTGGGAATTTGGCAGGGGTCGGGCCCTGATTATTTTCTTTAGGGTTGGATGACAAGTGATTGCAAATGTGAGCTCTGGCAAGTGCTCCGAGATCTAATCGCCCCGTGTAGCCAAGCTCGGGTTGATCTGAGCGGCTTCTCGCTCGCTTCCAGAGGAGGAACGGATGCTCTCTCCGGCTCTCCCAGCAAATCCCCACGGTGTTGATGCTGCAATTATATCGAGTGTATTAAATCCAACCCCCCCCCCACCTCCTTCAGCAGCTCCCCCACCCCAGAGGAGCCAAAGAGGCTGGAGAGGGAGAAGGGAGTTTTATTGCATAAGGTAGGATGAGGAAAAGGAGGAGGGTGGTGGTGTGTGAAAAATCATCTTAAGGACTTTCCCTCTGTATTAGAGAAAATCCCATCCAATTATAGCATTACTGGAAAGAACCAAACACTGAGACTTTCAAAGGAGGGGATTTCTCTGTCTTTTCAAGTGAAATTGCTCACACTGCAGACTGGAACACACACACACACACACACACACACACAGACCCTCAGACACCAGCGCCCGCCCGGGCGTGGGGGTCCCGGCAAACTGGGGATGGAGGGGAGGAAAGGGCAGGACACACATCCCTTCCAGGGGTCGAGCTAATCTCCCCTCCTTTTGTTCCTGGGGAGAGATTTAAACATCCCCCAAAGCCTCTGCCCCTCCTACCAGGAAACACCAGGCAACTTTACCTGAAGGTACAAATTCAGCCACTCTCCCTTTTCCTCTTTGCTTTGCAGCTGCTATTTGGGGAGGATGGAGATAATCCACTTTGTCATAGGCACACACACACACACACACGCGCATACGCACACACAAGCAGGATAGTATTGATTTCTTCAGCAGGCAGCATTGCTACTTACTCTGACGCCGACTGCTTTTAATTACACTGATAAAAAGGTAGTTGGGTGTATAATAGCTGTTCCCATCCCTAGGAACACTACTGTAGATTAGTTATCTATTATCAACATTACCTTTGAACCGGAGCCTTTTAAGGGCCAGATTTTGCAGTCCATTAGAGTCAGTAAAAAGGCTGCCATGGGCTTTACGGATGCGGGACTGCCGGCATTTGCCTGCCCAAATCTGCAGTGGTTTGTCCCAACAGTTGGCTTTTGGGCCTGATGTCAAAACCTGGCTAAGCTCATCCATGCTGGCCCGACAGTTTCCAGCCCTCTTCCAAATATTTGGACGTGGATCCAGATAGGCGCTTTGCAATGGGCAGGATCTGGCCCTCGGTGGGGTGACAGCAGCACGGCTTTGGCTTCTTTGCTCTTGGCATCGCTCATCAGTGCCCGGGGAGAAGTTCTGAGGGAAGTCCACGTTGCAGGGTTGTGAATCCTCAGGGGTAGACACCAAGTCTCGGTCCTGGTGGAGCTGCAACCTGCCTTGCACAGATTTTCCACCGTGCCCATCCTTACACCAGCAAAGTAAAGACCAGTTTTGGTTCATGACTTCCCCAGGAGGTGAAGGTCCATCACCCTGACTGTCAGAAGGGACAATAAAGTCTTGACCGTGCTGGCAGCTATGGGGCCGATTCCTTGGCCCCCATAAGCCTGCTGCGAAAGGAGGGGGGTAACTGCAGTTATCAAGCTGGCATGGGGAAATGGGGATGGGGAGGACATGGAGCAAGCCACATCGTCATGGGTTTGGAATGCCCGATGAAGGCATCGCAGGCTGGTCCTATCCTGCTTACTCATGGGGATGGCCCAGCTGGCATCTTCAGGGCCCACTTGAGTGTGTAAATAGAGCTGGATTTAGAAACATGACTGCTTCACGGTGCAGTTAGTCACAAGAGGGAACAGCTGCTCTCGCCCATGTTCAAAAAAAGGCACAGCCAGGGTGCTTCCACCCCAGAGAAGTCGATGTAAAGAGATCAGGGGCAAGGGGAGGAGGTTTGGAGGGATCCAGACGGACAGGAAGGCGGGCAGACTGGGGCAGTGCAGCCCGTCACACTTCTCAAATACTCTGTGGGTCACTTCTCTTGCTCTCCTACCCCCTCTGCCCTACGCAGAGAAGATTCGTTATGGCTGCCGGATGGGAAGATCGTCCTCGCTGAGAGCAAACACAGAGCCGGGGAAGGGTCCTCGCGGGGCGGAAGGGTTTGCTTATTTTTGGTGGAGGACAGAAGTGCATTCTGCCCCTTCCCTCTTTAATATTGTAATTCCCACTAGTAAAATCTGATTCATTATCTGCTTTTGCAGATTGCAACTTGAACTAGTTCTTGCTGGAAGATGGTTAATCTTCCCCATTTGCAATTTACTCACTGTCCGCCCCACACATCACTCCCTGAACAGTGGTATCCATGGTTGGGTACAGCCACCATAGCAGCGTGAGAAAACCACAGCCTGTTTTGCCTTCTATGCCAAGAAGCCCATACTGTGGCATGTTGTGATACTGGGAGCACCAGTAAATCCCTACCATGCAGCTTTGTAACCCACCTTCCCTAAAGCCAGCCCTGGTGAGGAACCCCAATAGTATGTAGGAGTTGCTACAGGTATCTGGAGACCCAGATACCAAAACATGCTGTGAGCACTAAACCTCCACTAATGTTTGGAAAATATCATATAATTGCTGGGATTCTAGATGCCTTGGCGCTGGGTTGCTGGAGGCCTGGCTTTGCTACGGGCCTGTTGGCCAGTGGCACGTCATTCTGCTTCCCTCTCTCATTTTACTTCTGTGCCTTTTAAGGTTGCTGAAGACTTAGATCTGTGTCATCCATGTCATCCGTACATCTTCACCAGGAGTCATAGCAGTACAAATAGCGACAAGGTAGGTTAATATTGATCTGGTCAGATGTGGAGAAGAAGGCAGAAGATGGGTAATGGCTGGCTCGTGATGTGATTCAGTGGCAGAACTGGTGAAAAGACGGGTTCTACTGCTGAATTTGTGTCCCCTTTTCAAGACAGGTCTCTCTGTCATCAGCTGGTTTTACCATAGAAAGGACACTGCTGTCCAGAACTGGAGGTTGGTCCAATGTTGGAGGTGGAGAGGGCTTTTAGAAATGTGCCAAGTTGTCGTGAAACCAGGACACAAGTATACTAATAACATGGGTTTCGCCTTGCCTGACTACAGCTGTCCAAATCCTATTAACATAATGTTGGCCGCATCCGTGGTCTATGGTACAGTGGAGACTTGAGCAGCTCAGCCCACTGTAGATACTACTCTATGGTAGGTGGGGTGAATTGCTTCTGGAGTTGCATTTCTCTCTGTTTGGGATCTAGTTTAGACTTGGTGCCTAATCTTCAGATGGCTGAAGTTAGGTGAGATGCCTACAGGCCATTGCCTCTTCGCTGGGCTGTGAAGAGGCACTGACAGCAATGAACAAACCAGGAGCACATTCAGGGTGAGTTCTCAGCTCTTTAGGCTGGAAGGAGATGTCCTCAGCTGCAAGGGAACAGTGTATATTTGATACTGCCTAAACCACCTTTGGCTATGGCTGCAATCTGCCCCGGTCATTCTATGCTGATGGCAGACTGGGATTTTGGCTGCTCCTGGATTCCCATCAAAACATTTCCATATAAGGTGTTATCCTCTGATCACAGTGCTTGTAAGAGAAATGGAGGATGGCTGAAAGCATAAGATCCAGTACTGATATGTCCCCAGGCGGGCAGGAGGGATCAGATACATGGCATGGCTTTTGGTTTAATAGAGGCAGAGCACCCAAAGAGCTGCACTGCAATGTGCCAGACCTTTTACAGAGTAGAGCAGATCTGTCACGGGTGATGATCCTTTCCTTTGGAATTCTATATACAGGATCTTCTGCGACCTCACCTTGGGTGAAAAAAATGTTATTTTGAGGAGGGTTCCTTTCTCATACTGCGTGTGCCTCCAGTTATTACCTGCAGGCACTGGTGCTGACTCTGTTTCTTCCATACCAGGCTCCAAAGAGCGTGTCCTGGCCATCAGTGAGCTGCTTTAGAAAGGCAGTAGGTGGTAAGGCCAGGCCTTGAACTGTCGGTGGGGGCCCTGCTCTTGCCTTTACCACCAGTCCGTGATGTGACTTTTGGCAAGTGACTTCACTGGCATATGCCATGTCCCAGCTGGGTTGCTCTCCCTGCGATGGTCACGTCTTTAGGACAGGACACCTCTCCTGCTAGGGCTTGAGTGACAGCAAGACTCAAGGTGATATTTGGGGCTCTCTGACATCTCTCCCTGTTCCTTCCCTCCATCTTCTGTCCCTCAGCTGGCTGTCCCCTGGCCAGCAGGGATCAGGCAGGCGCCTGTCTTCTGCAGGAGAGGTAGGACTCTCACCGGTGTAGCTTTGGCCCACCTAGTGGTACAGCAGGAGAACAAACCTGGAGAGAAAAAACCACCAACCAAAAATGAGACCAGTGCACAAGGATCTGTAGCACCAGGGCTCCGGTTTCCTTTCCCCACGGCAGAAGAGTTGGCAGAACCCAAGATGGGGATAGGGTTTGTCTCTCTGTCCCTGGTGGGGACATAGGGATATTGGAGAAGGATGGTAAGGTCTTGCCTTGGAAGGTGGAGGCATGCTCTGTGGGTGCTACCTCTTCCCTTGCCTCCTCCGTGCTTGCTGAGGAGAGATCAGTGCTCTGGGATGGTTCCACCGTGCAGATATTTCTTTGTCCCCTGCACACTCAACAGCACAGGGTAGGTGGGCACACCAGCTCCCCTGGCCTTCTGCTCTGCTGAAGAGCAGGTACACAGGCAGGCAAAATATCTTCCGAGAGTGATATTGGCAATTAGAAATAACATGGGCTTCACCCAAATCTCCCCTAATAAACGACGACAGAAGGGAACCGAGCATGCGCATCTAGTTTTATCAGACAGCAGTAGCAGCCGAGAAGTCAGTGCCGTGTCTATGTTCAGATGAACATTTCCTTTCTTTGTCCCTTCCTTCTAAACCCACCGAGTTGGTGACCTTCAACCATCTTCTACAGAGCCTCCCCCACCCCCTTGGGGTTGTGGCAAGAGGAATTGGTGCTCTGCTCGGTAGGTCCATTTGCTGACGCCGAGGAAGACTTTTCCAGGTGGTCTCCACCAGCCGTTGCCTGGTTGTTGCAAAGTCACTTTGTGGAGACTGTCCTCTGAGGAATGAGTGCTGTGAAGGATGAGTTGGGATCTTCCTTACGGGATGAAACATGGGGAAACCCAATTTATTTTGAAGGCAGACTGACCATTTGAAGGCAAACTTAACTCCCTGAGTACGTAAGGAGCAGTCCTGCCTTTCTGGCACGTTGAGAACTCCAGATACACAGAGGAAATAACCCAAAACAGGAACTGGAGAATCTGATCAGTGTAAGTTTTCCCCTAAGGACTCTAATTCAATAAATGTATACATAACCTGAGCCCTGCGTGTGTAATGTGTGTTTGCTTATGTGGAATTTCTCTAGGCGAGATTCAGATTAAAAACCTATTAATCAGCAGTGGAAGCGGATAATCTCTAGGGGCCCAAACCTGCTATTATGTATACAAATAACCATTCATAGGACGATGCAGGCTTAGATGCTAATAACTGAGCACAATGAAATCTTTCCACAAGAGTAATAATAATCACCTGCTTTCTTTGAGAGAAACATTTTAGGGGCTGGTATTTTGGTTCCTGGGGGCAAACCCTGCATCCCTTTCTGGAGACATCCATCTTGCCAAGTCTCAGCATCTAAAAGGGGATGACAACTTGTGAACAGTACACTTCCAAAGGGAGCCCATCTCCTTGGAAGTGAAGTGCCTTCGATGCGTGGAATGAAATGTCCTTTGGGGGTCCTTGTTTTCTGCCCCCTCCCCCCCCCCCCTTTCATTAACTACTGCCTAGAAAGCTATCTTCACCTACATGCCCAAATCAAGAAAGCTAAAGTCAAACAAGGTGGTTCTCAGCTTTAATAGTCAGTACAGCAATGAGGATCATGGCAAATGGAATATTGCTGGTCTCAGAAGGGAACCACAGGAGCAGAACAAGGCTTTTGGGGAAGATTCCCTCCAAATTCACACTCAGAATAAGGACTGGCTTTAAAATTGTAATTTTTTTTACTCTGCTCCATCCAATCTTTCTTTATAGAAGTAAGTTTTGGGGGGATTTACATTGGATTAAGAAAAAAAAAGAGAGGAAAACCAAATGTTTGTGAGACAGAAAGATTAATAACAGAAACAGTTTTTTATGCACTGATATTGAAATTTTCTAATCCCATTCTAACATACAATTCAAATAACCCCTTTTCAAAGGGCTACCCACACTCCTGCTGCAGGTGCAAACAAAAGAAAAAAATTAAAATTGAAACCAGAATTTTATCCCTTTGTGAATTCACTCATAACACCCTTCTTTGAAACCCAAGTGATACTATCGCTCGAGATGAATGTTGGGATTCAGTCTTGTGCTTGCATATCAATATGCATTTTAAACAGGGATTACTCTATGCTGCTGACAAGCACTGGACTGAAAAACTACCTAGACTGGAGTGTCTTCTCTTCAGCCACAGAGCAAGCTAATTAAGATACTTTAAAACTAGTAACTAGGAACTTAGGGTACAATTTGAAAGCATAGGAGCATCTGCTAGACTGGCACTTCTGTTACTGTCTAGTATTGCAATAGTGCCCTGGTCAGGGTCTCCAACAGCTTTTTTAATGTGTTTTAAAAGTGCAGAACGTCAACATTTTTTAGATTATTTAGTTGTTTGGCATTGGGTTTATTTTAAAACAGCTTAATATGAAATATCACGATGGGAAAGTTGTCACGATGCGTTGCACTGGGTACCAGCCCTCCTCAGTATGTGATAGGGGAATATGGGGGGGCTGATGAGCTGGGCTGGAGCTTTGCCATGCGGTGGGAAATAAATAATGAAATAAGCAACAATATCTCTCACATGCAAGAAAAATCACTCTTGCTGTCAAGGGTTAGATGGGGCTGGATGGGGGATTTTCTGGTGTTTTGCTGTAGGAGACTCTCATGCCGAGAGAAGATGTGTTCTTGCAAAAGTAATGGGAAGAAAAGATCTGCCTGCATTCAGGGGAGGAAAAAGAACAGACAGATTTGGCTGAGAGAGTTAAAAAAAAAGCACACACACCCCCCCCAAAACCCCACCAAGGTGCTAAAACCTCAGTCAAGTGAGGTGTTGACAAGGGATTCAAGTTGATAAATAAACAGAAAGGAGCTGTCCCTTGCAAAGCCTGAATGACAAAGAGAAAAGAACAGGCTCTGGAGAGTGTCCCTTACCATTTTCATCACAAAAGCTGATGGTGGGGGGGAGGTTTTAACACAGCAACAAGTCTGACTTTCTCTCCCTTTCTCCCTCCTTTTTTTTTTCTTTCTTTTTTCTTTCTTTTTTTCCCTTTCCCCTCCCTCTTATAAACAGAGAGGACAAGAGGTCATATCCCCAGGGTTTAAAGAGACACTTCTCCCCCTTCCAGGGAGGGTGGATGTTCTTTCAGCCTGTTTACAAATTAGTCAAAGTTATGATGTCTTAATGTAGTTGCCGGGTGGCCACCTGTCCCGGACTTTCTTCTGGTGCATTTACTTCATGTGCAGGAGTGACACCTGCAGATGGTTTCTTGCCCAGCATGCAAGTCTACGTGTCAAAATGGGGCAAAATGCCACGAGTTAGGTTCTTTGCGCCCATTTTGCTCTGGCGTAAGCAATGGTGAAGATCCGTGCATGGGTCTGCAAAGTCCACGGGATGATTTGAAGAAGGGCTGTGCTCCCAGACAGGGTGACTGATGTATGTTGGGTGCTGTACAGACCCAAGAGCCACCCTAGGGAGGGATTTCTGCCAGAGGATTTGGAGCATGGTGATGTATGGGAGCAAAAGCAGGGGCTGCATCACTCTGGTTTGCTCTCAAACTCGGGTTTGCAGCATCAAAATTAAGCCCAGATCCTCCCATTCTTCACACTGCTTTAAAAGCTTGTTTCCAAGTCCTGGGCGTGAAGCAAAGTGGCTTAAGCGGCAAGTAGTTTAGTGGGAAACGGTGTCAATGATGCTCAGGGTCCCCTGTACCTTCCCCCTTCCTACGTGGGCTCTCTGGTGCTTAATGCAGGTTGAGCTCACATTGCAGCCCTTTTCTCCCAGGGGGAAAGGAGGGAAATGCAGTAATAAGATCTTTCTTCCTTACCTGTACACTTATTTTCATACAACTTAATCTCTCTTGAAACTTTTATCTTTCTGCCAAATTGGGCTGGGATTGGCCAAGGGGTTCAGAAGTTGGAGGGGAGGAAACGAGCGGATAGAGACACACAACATAATCAGCTAAACCAAGTTTCCCAAGGAAACCAGACTTCAAATGCATTACAGCGCTTTACAAGTCTTGCAGGAGCTGCTTACAAATCCCAGTCATGAGCCAGAACCCCCCAGTGCCAGGCACTGTATGAACATATTCCTCAACACAATCCTTTCCCCAGGCCAGTGCTCAGGAGTTTAAAACAAGAAGTTTAAGGCACGTAACGTTGGCAAGCACCCGCTTTTCAATATGAATGTAGAGCAGCTCCCTTAATGTGGGTTGTATTTGGCTGGATTCTGCAAGGGAGCAGAGCTGGGCTCTGCTGGAGTTGGTTTTTTCATGGGAATGGCAAGGAAATCACAGTGCTTGAAGAACTTTGCCTCCTAACAGCCCTACTTGGCTTCGATCCTACCCAGAAATCCCGTTGGCTCTGTGGAGTAAGAAGGGAGTAAAATCTGCAGGGCTTGGCCCCATTGGCAGCTGTGCAAATTTTTTTTTTTTTCTTTTCCAAAGGAAAAAGGGTTATACTCTTTCTCTGCAACCATGTCAGGTAGAAAAAGTGCTTAGGTCTTCACAGGGCTCTGGGTCACACATATGCCATTGACCTGCTGGTATCACACCAGGGATGAGCTGGTCTGGAAAATGCCTTTACTTACTAACGCAAGTGTTAAACCTTGGAGCCTGCAGTGGGGCACACTACACAGATTATTTCTCTTTTTAGGCAGTTGTTGAGCTCCAATCGGTTCCTCACGGCCCCGACTTATTGGCAGGACTTCCCAGGGACCGGCAGACTGGAGGGGAGAGATACCCTGTGGCCACAGCCCTGTGGCAAGTAGGGACTGCAGAGTGTTGGGGATATTTGAATCAGTTCAAAAGTCCTGGCTCTCCTGGAAGGATTTGGCCCATCAGTTCCCAACCTTGCATTTGCTAGAAAAGGAACTGCTCTGCTCCCATCCCTGGGCCGTGGTGGCAATACTGCCTGTACTGGAGAGGAGTAAGATCCTCAGCCGTCTGCTAGGAAAGCCCTGGAGATAGTTCATGGCTGCTGAGTCCTCTCTTGAGATGCTTCCTCATCCTCTCCTCACCTTCTGTCTCCCTCAGAGCTAAAGCTGCACAAGTCTGAACCTGCAAATTCAGAAGACATCGAGCAATAAACCATTGGCACTCCAGACATCAGGAGTCAGCTCTTTCTGCCTCTGTTTTCTTCTCTCAGAACTCATAAGGTTTTGAGGCATCAAATATATTTGGAGCCACGAGTTACTTTCTAGTTTCTGAACTTTTAAAATAGGTGGGGAAGATGCTTTCTGAAATATTTTGCCACCGTGAAACTTGATGTGCGTTTGCACAAAATAGCATGACTCCAGAAGCTGGTGTGTTGAGAAGAAAACCAAAAAATCCCATCAAACATCAAGATATTTGGTAACTTAATTAGGAGATACAGAGATTTGGGGAAGTAGTACATGAAATGGAGAAAGTGACAGGTATATTCAGATGGGGTAGGCAAGACTGGTCATATAGAACACAAATTTTTGGAAACATTTTTATTGTTGAAGAAAATTCTATTTGCATGCAGCTCCCATCATTTCTTTGCAATTCTAACATCTCCTTGAAGCTCTTTTGAAGAGCTGGGAGTGAGGGGCAATTGGAAGAAGTCCCCACCAGCTCGGTGTGGCCAGTTAAGGGAAGGTGTGGGAGGGCTGCTGGTGGGAGAGGACAAAATGCCACATTGTCCAAATTGCCTTTTTGCCACACCTCCCCGCCCAAAGTCTGCCTGACACTTGCTGCACAGTTTTGAACACGGCAAACTCTGGAGCTCCCTTGGTTACAAGGGACAGTGAGTTTTAGGAGAGTCGACAGAAGGAAGTTCTTATCTCAGTTAAGCAGTTGGAAAATGCCCTAAAGCAAAGGCCCCAGTGACCTTGCTTAAAGCTGCCGAGGGTATTTCTCAGTGTAAGGTTACAGACGAAGAAAGGGCATCGGCAGCTTTTCAAGGGAGAGGTAGGTGACAAGAGAAGGTTCAAACCTTTCTCTTATTCCAGTATAGGGTTTGCAGAAAATGAGAGGTCTCTTGGACCTGTGTGGGTTGAGAAATGTAGCGTTACCTTGGATAATTGAAGGAAATACACTCTTATGAGATTTGCACCATCAAACACCACAGCACATCATTTGAACCTACTTTAAACTCAGCCTTTTAGGGTTTACCTGATAACCCTTCTCAATGCTGTTGACCATCACAGACAACATGATGAAACAGGGCGATCATCGCTCAGTCCCTGCAGTTAATCACCGACGGCATCCCTAAACAGATACAACACAACATCTCCCTGGCACCATGGGCAACATCCAACAAAGGGTAAAAAAGGCTTCTCAAGCATTTTCAAGCTTTCTGCATTGTCTTGGATGTAAAACAGTGTCCTGTCACTTCTTTCAGACTGAGGATTACGGCAAAACCACGGACTACGAAATATGGGATAGATTTCTCAGGGTCCAGAGGGAGCACAGCTCATGGAGAAACCAGCAGCTGTTCAGAAGAAAAAAAGAGCAAAACCAATAAGAAAACACTGAACTCTCCCGAGGGAGATGGAAATATGAAGACATGGGAAGAATAGGGAAAAGAAAAGGTAAAAGCATGTGGACAGGAGGGAAAATGTCAGTTTTTGTTAAAGAAGGTAGAGGAAGAAGGAACCATCCAAGTCAAGCATATTGGTTTAAAAAATAGCTTAAAAAAAGTGGTAAAAAGTCTAGTGATGGTTTAGGCTAATTGGGGCTTGATTAGCATTGGGCAAGTGAGACTGGCTGATAGCATCCAGTGCAGGTAACAGGTGATGCTGCATTTGAAGAACCTAGATTGGTGGTTACCATGCAGGGCTTCTCCATGGATTGCCACCGCTCCGAAAAAAGCTCTTGTCCTCGATGGACAGCTCCCTGTCCAGGAATGAGCTCAAAAAAAAAGAGAGAAAGGGAGTCAGAATCTATCTAGGAAGAAAGTGGGAATACTGCAAGGAGTACCTCATGAGATTGCCTAAATATGAAAACTGTATTCAGCTCCAGTCACTTTCTGTCAAAATAGAAAAAAAGGAGAAAGACGGGGAGAGAAGAGGAGCAGATTAAAAATATCAGGGTTTCATTGCTGAGGGGCGGTGAGTAAGAGATGTACAACATAATGAACAGAATAGAAATCAGTCAAGAAGCTATAATTTGTTCTGACTCATGATACCAGCCCAATGGAATTAAAAGCAACAAAATTAAAACCAGTAAAAGCAGACGCTTTTATATACATAGCTAATGATTAAACTGAGGAACTCACCGCCACAAGACAGCACAGGCATTTAGCAGGATTAAAATGAAAAAAAAAAAAAATCCCAGAAGAAATGAAAAAGCACTTTTATGCTCTGGTAAATCAAATAATTCCAGATTACGTTTTAGAGAAGTGTTGCAATAACACCTCCAGCATGGCTTGGAGTCTGTGTTTTGGGCCTCTCTAGAGGTCCCTTGAGGATGTTCAACCTTGGCTTGCACTGGATCTGGCTTCTAGCATCTGTGAGGCTGCTTTGTGGTTCCCAAAGTGATGGCACTTGATCACACATACAGATTAAATGGAGGTGAGCTTTCAAATAAATTTCTCTTTCTTCCTCCCACACTCACAATACCAGTACATGAGCATTCGTTGACTACAAGGAATAATTGTAGAATATTAACGGATATTACATTAAAAATTAAAAATCTCCATCCCAGATGAGCACCCACTGTCCTATGCCCATCCAGCATGTACCCCCGGTGAGGTCCGGTCTCAGCTCCTATTAAAAGCTTGTGGAACTCACCACCCCCCCAAAAAAATTACACTAAAACAATTCCTCGAGCCACCTCAATCCCTTATTCAGTTAGAAAATTAACAAGACCAAATGAGCCAATCCTCTTTTTGTTTGTTTTTTAAGAATTGTGTTACTTGGTGAGATTCGGACAGGAAAATCCACCATCGTCTTGAAAGTCACCTTGAGACATATCTTGTGAAAAAAACAAATTTTCTCATTGTTATTAGGGTAGGCCCTTACAGTCCCAACCACCATGACAGCCTTACTCTGTGGGACAGACTAGGGATGTTTTTTTACAATAGCTGTTTGGATTCTGATGATTTTTTAAAACTCAGTCTCAGTTTTTTCAAGAGAAATTGGAGAATGGGATATATGTCCTATAACTGTCAAAAAAAGCCTATTTTTAAGACTTTTTTTTCCTTGCCCAGGGTTGTCTGTATGGCATTGGCCACCACCACGGGCTTGCAGTGCTCATGTGCTGCCCTTGCAGAAGAAAGGGCAGTGCTCTCAGATGGGACGCAGATCCCTTCCTTCCCCCACCTCCTCTCCATCCCCCAGGAGATGGAGACTTCAGATGGCTTCAGACTTCTCTTCTCCCAGTCTCTTGCACTGTCAGAGACACTGGGATGCCCACTCGAGGACACAGAGGAACCCCACCACTTGTAGAGCTGGAAAGACCTGTGCCAGAGACCAAGCCAAGGACAAACTCAGAAGAGGACATGCCCACGCTCCACTGACGTTCTGTGTTCAAACAGAAAGGCAAAGCATCGTGTTCGGATGTGCCTTCAGCATCTCAGACCCAGCTCTGCAACGATGTCAGATGGTGGTTAACCAAGGAGAGAGAGGTTCCTCCATGTCCTGAGGCCCAGATCCTCAAAGGTTCCCCTTACATCACCTGAGGCTTTTCTACCTCAGGAGATAAATATACATGGCAAGAATGCAACCATTGGGCCGACCATAATTGATCAGATTAGTTATCTACCTCACTTAATAGCTGTCTACAAACTGTGCCCAGTTAAGGGCTCTTCTGGGGAATGATCTTGCAGGACACTGCTCACACACAGCAGTAATGGGTTGCTTTCTGCCCTGGAATGAGAATGCTTCTCACCTTCTCACAATGTTTTTGTGATTTTTTTTTTTTCTCCATTTGCTGTTATATCTCCTATGCCTTTGTAATGAGGATAAATGTGTAATCCCTTTTGCTATTGAAATAAATTACTGGCAGTCGTCTCACCTCAATATCTTGCAGCAGTGAGTTCCACTGGTGAATGATGTATGGCAAAACTTACCCTTACTTCAGAAGGTTTCAGAAGCATAGGAGCATCTCACAGGTAGTGTCCGGAACAGCACTGCAACATTTCAGTCAATGGTTCCCAAACCGTTAGCCACAAACATGTCCTGAATGTGACTACAAATGTGGGATTTCCACAGGGAAAAAGGGGTCACCAGCAAAATACTCTGCTACCTCCCTTGCTGTTAGTGTTAGACAACGATTGGGGGATTCCCACAGGTTTTGGGCAGCACCAGCCATGCTGAACTCCGCGGCTTTGCATGCAATTCCTGCACTGGGGAGATGCCAGCCAAGAGGTCTGACCTGTATGAAGGGGATGTGAACTCACGTGTCCCAAGGAAACAAGATTTTTCAGGGATGTGGCTGAGCCTTGTGTCTCCTGTACCGCAGAGAGGCTGAACGAGCTCAGACCGCTCCATTTCATCTGCTCTCAGAGCCCCTGGAGCAACAGATGCAAACATCTGGCAGGATTCCTGTGTCTTGTGCTGATGCAAAGCTAAGTCCATCCACACTACAGCACTAAGTGGGCAGCAGTCTGTAGCTGTCGCTGCTACTAGCGGTACCCAGGACCAGAGGTGGGGAAGGAGCGCAGAGCCCCCAGCTCTGACGTGCTGTGACACATTGATCCAAAATTGCTCCTAAACCCTGAAGAGGGAGTTTCTGTTTCACTAGGTAGCTTATCCCCGTGGGCTACCAGTCAGCATCTGTCCCCACAGCCCACCCCAATGTCCTCGCTGAGAACCTTTGCTCCAAGTGACACCGATTTCTTCTCGCCCTTAGTCCTCACCTGGCAAGAACTGCCAAACGTAAACAGTCACTGCCATCTAGTGCCCATGGAAGAGCTCACAGCTGCTGGAAAACAACTTTTCTGGCTTCCTGAGGGGCAATTGCAAGGGGATGTGGGAAAGGAGATCACCAGTCAGCCTCAGTCAAAGACCTGTAAGCCTCTGTGTAGGTACATGAGGCTAATTTAGGGTTACACCTGGAGATAGTGTTTCATTGCCCATTGGTTTGATATTTCTTGAGCAGGTGGGAAGGGAAAATACACTTCACTGAAATATCCTTAATAGCTGCCATCTCTGGGGACTTCAACTAGCTGCTCATATCCTCAGCAAAGCTGTCCTATCCATGGAGAGGGTGATTTGGGGGGGTTTAATGCACCTATTACTTTTTTCAGCTGCTATAGTCATCCCTTCTGCTCAAGCTAGAGCTGAGCCACAAAAGTGCATCCAAGTTTCACTCAGCAGAGTGTTAATTAAATTAATTGATAGTGCAAGAGGCACCCACTTCTAGGAAGGACTGTGATTTAAGGGGTCTGTTTCCCAGCTATTCATCCTCAGCTTCCCATAAGGTGACTTCCTTCAGGATAGTCCCAAGCCACATCTCAGACCCCAAATTTCAGCCTCACTCTCAGTGGATTAGCAAAATGGAACTGAAATTCCAATTAGTCCCTGCCTCATTCACGGTGAAAGTCAAAGTGAGTCTGTGTTATTGCTCTCCATCACACTGGAAGTCTGAGAAGTCCAAAACTGGGCTAGCACATCATTGTATAATCACTTAACAAGGAAAAGAGGTGGATTTCCAGCTCTTCCAGGAAGGGACATCCTTTTATTCTACATCTGCACACAGCCTAGCAAAATGCAGCTGTAATACCAGGCTACAGTAATGCAAACAATGTCAGTGCATCTTCTGGAGACCTCCCTGGCCAAAGCGACCCTAAAATCTGGTGTTAGCATTGACCAGCCATCGATTCCCAGGCCGTGTGCTGCCTGCCTGCTGGTGCTAGATTGGGAAACGTCCCATTTGCCAGAAGATGGCACTGGTTCTCCATGGAGCTGCATGTGGGAGCAGGTGCATCCCCACCCGTCCCAGCAGCTCCTGCTCCTCAGCTTGGGTTAAAGCCCTTCCCCAAGACACCACCTCCCAGGGATCCTGCGGGTTGCTGGATTTTCGGGAATACAAGAGCAGCTTTATCCCCACCTGGCCAAAGCCCAGGTCCTGGAGATTCACATCTCTTCCTACGTAACAAATGCAGAACTTAGAGGGTGATTCCTTGCTTGTGAACATATTAAAAAGCCATCTCATTTTTCTTCCTGTACTATTTCACTCCCTCATCTCCAAGCCTTGCTTCCTTAAGGAGAAAAAGCACCTGAAATAAGCATATTCAGCTTGGCAAGGGCAAGGACTATTTTAGATTAATTGCTATTTATCTCTCCACTTGCAGCTAAGTGGCAGCCACTGGAGATGTACATCTGCTCATTCTGGCCGAGGCTTAGAGAAGCCCACAGAGATCATGGGAGAAGCAGGAGACTAATGGCCATTACCCAGTGGCAGACAGCAGTTTTGGGTGATTTCAGCATGGTTTGAAGGTCCCTGTGCTCTAGGTCAGTTTTATGGCCAATAGATGGGGCCATTTCCACACCTACTGCCTTCAGGTCAACACGCAAGATCAGAGCAGGGTCTCCCAGTGCCCACAGGGAGGTGGGTCCTGTGGCTGTGGTACGAAAGCTTCCAATGTATGTGGTTAGGAAATGTTGTCAGGGAAAAGTTGATGCTTGGTCTTCCCTTTGCAAAAGACCAGCAGGAAGGCAGGAGTAAGTCACTCATTGCTCCACATTTTTCCCCCATGATAAAAACCTGCCGGTTCTCCCAATAAAGCCTGGAGAAACTACTGGAGGGCAGCGTTGGTTCCTCAGGGGAGAAGTGAGGCTTTCCCAGCCTGCCAAAGCAGGTGAGCTTAGCAGGGAACAGCACTGAGGTTTTCCCAACGCTTTTCCAAACCCACCGGGGCCAAAGGCAGTGCACCCACTCTGTCCCCAAACTTGCCTCCTGTAGTGATATGGGACTTCTCTGTGCCTTGAGGAAATGAAGCTGTTAATAATTTAATGACTCATGGCACTTTGAAGAGGTCAGGTGCTCACCAATGAATCACAGGATTCCCAGACTGGGATCCGGGACCAGCAGTGGATCCATCAGAATGGTAGAAAACCCCAGTTCTCCCGCATCTGGAAAAGCAGGGAAAATGGAGAAACACTAGTTGGAGAGAAAGATAGGAGCTCCTCTTTTATTCCAGTTTCAACAGTCATTTTTGATCCCTTTTGCATTAGGACCTCAACATGTAAAAAGCAGAAATAAAGGCACCCACAGCAGAATTTTCCTGCTGATTAATTGCCCTTAGACATGATGCAATGGCCAAGTGGAAGAGAGTGGTGCTCTGACTTGCTTTGGCCTGCTAGCTACCATTCTGTGTGTGGATTTAATTGTCTGGACCTTTGAATTTTACTTAGGTCCTGTGGAGAAAAAAAAGACCCCCCAAACAAACAAAAAAACCCCAACACCAAAGAATAGCCCAACAAGCTTCAGTTTTAACCCAGGGCATGGCTGAGTCACCCAACCATAATCCAGGGGCACAGGTGAGTGCTAGTCCTATATTTTTACAGGGTTTCTGCCAGTCGCACTGTGGAATTACTTCTGTTTCCAGCCTTGTGTCCCCTTACAGCATCACTCTTGTTGCTCAGAAATCACAGGAAGACAGAGGAACGTGGCACTGGTGTCCATCAGAAAGGAAATTTCAGCAGGACAAGATGGCCCAGCATGTACACCACTTGTATACACCATATGCACCCATTAGACCAGGCATCCTATCAATGCCATAAGGCCCTGTGAATATCTGCACACCACAGATTTACATAAATGTTCAACTGAGGAAACCCTCCTTTCTTAGAGAAGTGAACTCTATTCACTCCTCCAGAACAGGGGAAGGTGAAGTTTCAAAGAAACCCTTCCACCTTCCAGAGATAAGAGTCTTCCTGGCTGCCCAAAATAAGAAGAAACCTATTCCCACTCTCCCTCTGGAAATTCAAGTCTTGGGCTTCTCAGGGAGAAAATACCCAAACTTTGCACCATAACAAATACTGTGTTATCCTAGTTCTTCTCTTCCATCAGTCGCCGTGTCCTTCATCTTCTCTCAAGGCCAACCAGTTCACCCAAAAGCCTCTTCTCAGGTTCTAGGCTCCTACTATTGTTTCTGGCCAAGACTACAAGGACATCTTTCAGCATCAAGGCCACCTTCAGCAGCTAAACCTTCATTCATTATAAAAGCATTTGCTGCTGTAGACCTATTGCAGTGCTTTCCAGCTTGGCCTGCCAGTCCCAGGCTTTGCTGCAACTTGCAATTGCGTGAGCCCTTACAAATTTCAGAATGGCTTTGCTTCAAGACAGGACCTGAAGGAAGGATGGACTAGGTCCAGCCTGTACTAAAAGTGCCAACAAACCTTGGCCAACTCATACATACTTTTGAGGATTTAAAGTGAGTGGTTAAAATAGATGAGAATTACTTTTATCTGCCCAACAGCAAAGGCCAGCAGAAACACGCAGTTGGAAACTGCACATGCCTTTTGGCTTTTTAACACACCACAGTGGAGGGAACGAAGGGCACACAGACTCCTTTCTGCAGAAAACCTAACTGCTGCACCCTTCCCTGGACGTGGGATCACACAGACCTACCGAGACACCCATCGTGGTGCATGGAAGCCCTGTCCTAACCGAAGGGGGTTAGGACTGCAATTAATGTTAACTGCAGAAGGATAGAATCATTCAGGTTGGAAGGGATCTCAGGAGATGTCTGGTTGAGTGAGGGGTGGGGACAGACGTTGTGGGGAGATGGATGGGAGACACTTGTTTGGCCTGGACGTGAGATGCAGAAAGAATGTCGGAATGGAAGAAAGAGAAGAGCCGGGCTGATAAAAAGGTTAAGGGGATTAAAAGAGGCTTATGTAAGCTGACCGTGATGATCTTTGTGTTTTCCATCCACATTGCTGTTTGCCTGGCTCCAGCTCACGTTAACAATCAACATTGTGCTTAAGAAGCACAAAATGTCTCAGTAGATAACCTGAAGGAGACCCATGGCATACGGCTGATGGACCGTGGTGTACCGGGCTTTGCCCATGCCTTACCCACACAAATCACAAGAATGAGAGCGTGGTCAAGTGGGCTCATTCTTGACAGGTGATGTAGGTGCGCTCTATCATTTCTTTGCTGGTGAAACCAGCATTTTCCACGTGTGAGGCATCTGAATGTGACAAAGCTGCATCTCCTCTCGCCCACGGGAGCGCCTGAAAGTGTCTCGTGCTCCCCAAAGCCTGACACCCCTCTGAACCTGCATGAGGAACCGTCTTGGGAGTGTTGTGCCGCGACTGCTTGTAAATCAGTGGCACGATGGCATGTTTGAGAGTGGATGCCTCATTGGTTAGTCCCTGAACTATGGCCTAATATGTGTGAACGCTGACAATGATTTACAGGCCAGGAGCGGTTTGCATGCCCACACACACACACACACTCTCACAGGTGCCGAAATGCCCTTGCATGCTGGCAGCTATGCACTCCCCTCCATCCCCCGGGGTGCCCTGGCATGGGACAGGTTTTGCCTCTCTGGTCCAGTGCCATCAGCTTTGCAAGGCGAGAGGCAAGAGCAGATTGCTTCCCTCTTGCTCCGCATTGAGGTTTAGCAACAACCAAAACAGGGGAGAGGAGGGGAGGGCGGATGAGTGATGGGGAATCGGCTGCAGGATGAACCTGGGGTGAACCCTGCCCATCACATGTGAATGCCTGCAGCAATTTTTAAATGGCATCCAGCATTTTGAACTGGTGTATGCCAGGCTGGCCGCAACGCTGCCCGTGTTTGCCCAACAACCGGAGGTCTGATCCAGGACCCTGTGGCAATATTTGTGCTATTAGATAAAACAAGCTGGAGCATGCTCCTTACATCTGAGGCCAAGCAGCATGGCACAAAGCTCATCCAGATACCTGCATGGTGTCCCCCTCCAGGTAGGGTGGCTGCCCCAAACCGGCTTCTGGGAAAACTACATTTTCCCCAGAAATTCACTCAAAGATAAGAGTGCCCAGCAAAAAACTACTTACTCATATACATAAATACTCTGATCATTTCCTCCAGATATACACATGTACTAGTTTCTTGCAACAACAAAAAGCTTGGACAAATGTTCCCAAGCAAACCACCCAGCCTGTGACTCATGCACATGGTCCAGTGTTGTGGTATGACTATTTTGGAGCAACATAAAGAAACAAGCCTGAGCATCCAGCATCTGCAGTGCACACAGCAGAACATTTTCCTACTATCTCGTCCTCGGAAATCCGGCACTGATTCAAAAAAGCCAGAATATGAAGGACAGTAAAAGCAATGAGGAGATAAAGTAAAGTGGAAATTAGTGATCAGGGCTCCCATAACCTCCCTGGCAGGCAGGGAAGGATGCAAATGCAGAACCACAGTCAGTCTGTTTTGTGGCTCCTTCCAAGGTCAGAATTTGCTTCTCATTCCAGGTCAAAGCTGAGGGCATCAGGCAATGATGTGCAAGTTAACCTGCCACTTACGGACCTCTGGGTTCCAGAAACGTCCCAGAAAAAAGTTTTGCTGAATCCAGCAAATTCAGGTAACATTTTCTTACATTTGGGTCATTCCATGTGGCTCAATGGGGTCCAGGCAGGTGAGTAGGGGATAGGCAGCTGCTGCACGTCTGCCAAGATCAGCTGAGTGATTGCCCGTGTGTTTTGTGATGGTGGCAAGTGCCATGGCAGCTGAGCCCCTTTCACTGACATCAGTCTAGGCTGCTCTCCCTCATGCTGGTATAAACAAGAGACTCAGAGATACCGGCATACGGCTGCCTGAAGCCCTCCACAGTCCCCACTGATCGCATCTCCACTGATTATAATGGGAACCTAGATATCCACTCAAATGGAGACCCCAAAGCTCGAATCAGCTGCCTCATTGTAGGTGTCTAGCACTGTCTGAGACACCCTGGGGCATCTAAGACATCCACACGAGCCTGGCGTGCATGACATAGGACCTTTCAGAGGACTGTATTCAGGTGGGGTGGCAGGTGCAGGCTGGTGAACATCCCACAGAGCATTTTAGATGGCAGTAGGTACCTGCGGTTAACCAACTGGATTGTGCCTCCAGATGTAGACACCAAGATTTAGATGCTTTAATGTGGAGGCAAATCCCACTTCCATGGCTCTTTCAAGGTGGAGGTTAATCCAAAGGCTTTCGACAGTCAGGAGAGCTTTAAAGGCAGTGGCAAATGAGAAGAAAACAGCCAAACTGGTGAATATCTAGCAACTGGGACCTGGAGGTCGGTCACCACCCCCTGCATTGCTTTCTTGGGCATGAGCTCTCTCAGCGGCACTCTCCTAGCTAGCTACGAGGGAGCTGCCCTGGGCTGCTGCCAGTCTTGCCTTTGGCCATAGACCTGACAGCCCCAGAGCTCATGTAGAGCACTTAGGAAGTGATAAAATAAAGCCATTTGCTACAGGAACATTCAGAAGGGGAACCACCGAGGATCAATGTCAATAGCTTTACCCAGGCTACTTTTACAGCAATGACATTGTAAAGAGCAATCACATAATAAAGGAATGGAAGTTTCAACTCTGAAGCTTTTTATTTAGCTGACAATTAGTGTGGCAAACACCTTGGATCTGTTGGAAAGAGAAGCCTGGGTGGGGAGAGACTTACTGGTCACTTGCATTGCGTTGCAATGATCTGCATTGGGCATTTTTGGGGGGACTATCAGCCTCTCTCTCCCCTGGCATAGCCGTGCATTTCAGTTCCCACTCTTTCAGATGGTGCAAAGGAGAGAGCAAGCTTTGAAAGTGTGAGATGGGGAAACTGGAGACCGGCTACAAGAAGCAGCAGAGCGATCTGCAGGCAGGTTTGCTATTAGAAATGACTGACGCATGGCTCGATTGTCTATTTTTTCTGTACTTTGCAGATGTCGTCAGCAGAAAACGAGGTGGGATTTGAATTCGAACTGAATTGCATGAGTTAGCGCCCTTGGAAAAGGAAGGGGTGGCTCTCACAAAGCTGTAACTGGACAGACTGGAAAAAGGTCCTGGGGATTTCATCTACCCTGTCGCCCTGCCCCAAGACAGCACTGCATCTGCCCAAACCACCCCAGGCAGGAATGTGCCCTTAAGGACCTCCACAGGCAGGGTGTTTCCAGGCTTTAACTGGATTCCCAGCTAACAAACATAAGCCCGGTAGCCAAGGCTTGAAAGACAAAGCAACCACTCATCCATTGGGACAAGATCCCAAAGTCCGGAGGGTGTGTTGGCATTGGATAGAGAGAGCTAAAACAGGGGGGAACAGACAGGCAGGTGTGAACCGTGTTTATTTTACATAGGTTATTTTTTTTGTGCTGGGGAGATATTTTGTGTGTTACTTTGCTTTTCTATCTTGTTAGCTTTGCCTTTTCTCCCTTGAGTAAAATACTGTTTCTTGAACTAAATTATTTGTCTTGGTGAGCGGGGCAGTTTTAGCTCACCGGGCACCAATGCATTTTGCTGGATGTCCTCAGGTTCCTGGGGTTGGAGGCCCAGGCTGGTGTTTTCTGAGTGACCCCTTCACACTTGAGCCCGGTCCATGTTGCTGTCAGCCAGGCCTGCAGACAGGTCACACTAATGTTTAACTCCAGCCTGTGTCACTGCATTCGGAGCCCGTTGTTGCCTTCTCTCTAGATGAGTGGTTTATTCTGTCCCTTTCCCAGCAGTGCGAGTAGATACACTGACCCCATCACCTCTCGGTCTCCCCCACACGAAACAAGTCTATTCCTCCATTGCCCTTCACAGGTCCTCTTTTGAGACCTCTTTTCATTTTAGTTGCTGTCCTGTGATCCTCTCTAGAGGGGACACATCCTTCCTCGGAGCAGCGGAAAGCCTGAGATGGGTCAAGGCTTATTTTTGCTAGGAAGGACGTGTGGATTCCCGCGCTGGGATGAGGATAGGGTCCTGAAAGAGGTCAAATTCAGGACCACAGGGTGAAAGGGCTCTGCCTCCTTGTCCCTGAGCAAAAGAAGGTCCATCTCTTTGTTAATCTTTGCCCACAGTGGGGTCAGCTATTTCGGCCAAGGCAGTGGGATCCTCCGGAGTAGCTGGGCTGTGGGCACTGGTCCATAAGCTCCTCCAGGAGTGCAAAAACCTCTGGTACGAGGGCAAGTGGATGAGCTCATGCCTGAAACCAGGGCAAAAATATCCATGCCAGCTCAGGCTGTCTGTGGTTATCTCAGTCTACTTTCTTGTGGAGGAACTACAGACTGCCCCATTCCCCCTGGTTTTAGGATGAGAGTTAAGCACATTTTGCCCCTGGAGACAGGGACTAACTTCTACTGCTGATCCTCTTCTCTAACCTGGTGGTCATGACCTCTCCCCATCATCCGGTGCAATGCTCACTGCTTAACGACAAAAAAATCTGGCGAGGCTGTGGTGTTGGCGTGCCTCTCCAGATGGGAAGGGGACCTTTACTTCAAAGATTACCCATCCGTGCCCTGGAAGGCTGGAAGTACTTCCCAAGTGACAAGTATCCGCCGGGGAGGAACAAACACTCCAAGTGTTTGTAGACCATTCTTCTATTGCCTCTTACCACCCTAGATGATGACATGAAGTCAAGGCCGTTGTTCCTAAGTGGACTTGAAGTGTATTGACCATACTTAGTCACAAGCACTTCAAGACTGCTGTGGGGAGTCCTATGAATGGTCTGTTAGACCTTATTGTCTGAGTTGTGTCTTTTTTCATCTAGTGGCTTTCTTGGTGTTGGGTCGTCTGGCTGTGTGTTTTAGCAGATACAAAAGTCGTTGCATCCTACTCGGGGGGACAGGAATGTATCAAGGGTAGTTATAAAGGACATCTCCCCAGGATACTGGTGGCTGGTGTTTCCTTCCATCAACTCATAGACACTTGTCTGGGAAGGGACAGATCATGTTCTGGAAGTGACCATCTCAAAAGCGTCGGGGCGGGTGCTTAGTTTAGACTACATGTAGAATTAAACTCCTGTCAAATTAGGGGAGCTTGGAGTGAAATCAGCGTTACCCTTAACCAGCTAAAATGCATATTTGTCACTGTCACATAGAGATAGATATTTTTAGGTCAAGATGTAATATGCAGTTTGATAGCCTGAATATAGTAAATCAGAAAATTGGACCCAGCAACTCCTGCCTTGACCCTGACAAGCTCTGACTTCTCATCTGGATGACTCCAGGTCCTTCCAAGACTTGAAGTAATGGTACATCCTCTATATTAGACATGTCTAAGCAAGAGACACCTCCAAAATGACATAATTGAGTAGAATTTGGGCACCTGACTCCGAGGTCCACAACATCTCTGCTGGATCTATTCAGACAGCACAGGGGTGGGATGTGCAAGTTTGGGATGAGGAAGGCTAGAGTTGCATGATGTTCAAGCAATCAGAATAAGAGATACTACTGAGACTCTGGAATCCTGAATGGTGATGGCCCTCAATCCCACTTGCTGCTTTAAAGAGTTTGGAGTGAATTTTGCATGTCAGCTTGCAGCCATTTGTGTGATATCCGATAGTCAGCTAATTTAACTGTTGGAAAATGGTCTGGGGTTGAAATACTCATTTATGTGGATCTGTGCGTGTGTGTGTGTGTGTTCATATGTACGAACACGCACGTAGTGTTGTATGTATGTACACATCCATGCATTTATGTACGTTATTGCTCCCATTATGTCCACCGATTTGAAGTCAGAGCCTCACAGCCTGGCATTTCTCCTCTCTCGTATTCTGCCAGTGTCAAATACTTGCCCTGCTCACAGCTGGGAAGTCAGCCCGTCACATGAACTGTAGGCAAGGAGCATTATCTGCGTGGGTTTACTTGTTGAACAATGTAAGTAGATGATTAACCATTAAAGCAACAGAGTTTGCTGACCCATTAACCAAATAGGAAGGCCCTCTGGTTTGCTATACAATGGGTCCCATACAGAAAGCACCCCAACTTGTTCATCTCGCCAGTGCCGCTGCTGACAGACCTGTGTGGATATTGGGATGTAATGACTTGGTTCGGGCTCTCACGCAACCAATCGCGTGCCAGAGGCCGGTGCTCCCCACATTTTCATCTGCACTGCGTTGACCTTGGAAACTAATCTTGCCCAAATCCACACTTTGTATCAAACCCTGGGAGACTTAATAGCTGCCACTCATTCTTAACCCTCACTTTTGCATGCAATGTGTCTACACGTTGCAGAAATGCTATGTCTGAATTCAGGAGCTGCTAAAGCACACAAATTTATTCATCTGGAGGCATTGGCCAAACACCCATCAGTCCTTGCATGAGGCAAAATGAATCATTCCTTTCTAGCTTATCATTACTAATTAAACCCTGCATTGCATACCATCCTTGCCTTGTCTGTCAGATGCATTCCCAGTCAAACTGTCCCTCTTGTGTTTTTGCTCTATGCACACTCAGCTGTCCAGAACTTATTACCTTTCATTCTCCTTGCTGGGTGCTACTGGAAATTCAGGAAACTGAATTTCCCATGTCTCTAATTTCAAAAGGGAAGGAATACTGGTGATGTGATGATATGAAGGGGGAATCTCGTCCATCTGGATATCATGAAAATCATGATGTGACACAAAGACCAGGTACTGTGATGGGAAGTTACGCTTTTTTTTTTTTTTCCCCAGGCTAGTACCTGGATGTGGACTGGGTGGATGTTCTGCAAGCTGTACATTTGGTATATGGGATATTCCTTGGTGTATCTCAGGGTTCCCAGGAATATTGAAATAGGAAGTTCCCCAAAGGCAGAGTTAAGGCTAGGACCCTCAAAGTTACCTGAGAGTCAGATTTCTGAAGGTATTTAGTACACTAAAGATGAAAACGGAATACAAAAGATCTGTTTTGGCACTGGGAAGAAGAAGAGTGAAAAAAAAAAAAGGAAGTCCAGCATTTGAATTGAAACCTCAAACCAAAACATCTATTTGAAACAAATAAGGACAAACTTTTCCACATATTGAGCTTCATCTCCACTTCCCCCCACAAATTCCTTGAAAAATAAACCTTTCATTTCCAACAACTCCTCCTTCTTTTAGGTGAGGAATTTTTCCAGCTCCATCTCAACCTGATGTATGTGTGTCATTCACAGGAGGACCTGGATCATATCTGCCAGCCACGTGTTGGTGTCTTGGATAACCTAGGTCCTCTCAAATGGCCCAAGATGCTTGTGTTAAAACAACCGATTTTCATGTATGACCTGTAGGTCTCCACTGACTAGGATGAGAGTTTAGATGTTAAGGGGAGAAGAATTGCCCTTTAGGTCCCACTGCATATATTGCATAGATCTCCAATAGCTATGAAGAGAGCCTGATGTGAGCATTTAGGTCCAATGGAGTGTGTAGACTGCAGACATCTACATCCAACCCAGTGAATCTCACTTAAGGATGGGATGGAAGGCAGATTGACCAAATATATGCCAGCTGGTGGATTTTGAGCCAGATCTGGAGTGACCTACTTGGTACGTCTAGGATGAGTATCCTGCCCTATAGACTGCATGCAGATCACAGCTTACCGGTGGGGATGGACCCTGCTTCTCAGTGCTCTGCTTGCCAACTGCCCACATAGTAATGTCACATCACAAACATCAACCAGACAACACAGCCAGGGACTCTTCCTAAGTTTTGGACTCTGGGCACATTCAGCCCGTCTGCAAAAGCCTTGTGGACACACAAAACTGGATGCTGTGAGATAACAGGGCTTCAGGTTGCCTCTCAAACTGTATTAGGTGTTGAGCTTGCAATCTAAGACAGAAGGCAGTGGGCTACAGAGAGGCAAGAAAACACAAGGAAACAGCGAAATGGCTTTGCTCAGCATGATGGTGTGCTCATAACGGCTTACATTGGATCAAGCGGTATACGCTATCATCACCCTTTGTCATCATGATGGTGTCCCACCATCGGTGGTATCTGAATGCCTAAATATGAAGGCATCATACAGTTCAGCCCTGAGTCATTGGAACGGCTATGTTTGGAGACCACCCCAGCTGCACCAGCTAGCTCAGTACTGATATTCGGATTTTCCCCAGCAGTGAGTTACAAATTGAGATCTGGCATTTTTATTGTCTGTTACTTAGCTGGAAACAAGTGGTAAAGGATTTCAGAGATGTAGTAGGCTGGGACAAGGTTTGCAAGAGCCTGAGCAGCCACTGGCACATTGCAAAAATGAGTATTTCATCACCCTGGCTGTGCAGGGAGACATTAAACATAGGGCAAGCAAGCAGAGAGGACTGGCAGCAGACAGGTAGCGTAGCATGGTCCTCTGCTCCACACTCAGACACTCCAGAAGACACAGATCTCCCGTGTCATACCTGCCAGCCCCACATGGATGTCCGAAGTGCCCAAGGCCAGCTCGCTGACAACAGACACCTGCCTTCCACCTGTAATGGGGGCTTAGGTGCCCAGTAGACATGGGACACCTTCGCTGGAGACCTCTGAATGGAGAGGGCTCGGTCCCACTGAGGGTTTCTGTGTTTTGCCATATACCCACCTGGGAGCATCATGGCTGAGCAGCCCCATGACTGCGATCCTGACTTCTGAGCTTGAGTTTTCTTTCAAAAGGCTCATTTTGCTCACAGGAGTGGGGACTTACTCATGGGAAGCTTCTTCCGACTCGGGGCTCATGAGCCAAAATCTGGCAGTCTACTCACACGCTAACACAGGTAAAACCACCCAGCTCCTAGACGCTCTGGCTGAAGACCAGACAGACAACCTTCAAGACAATGACATTTCAGTTACAGCAGTAAATCATAAGACCAACTTTAAAAGAAGGCTAAACACTGTGAAATAAACCCTTTTTATTAGCATGAAACGTCCCAAAAGTGAAACAACATGACCAAAATCAACCTTCATTAAATATAAAAGCAAAGAGAGAGTTTTCAGCAGTGCTGGAAAATACTCGACACACATTCAATGGGTGGGCTTGATATTGTGACTATGAAAATATTTTCGCTCAGTTTGTTTCTGGCTGTTTTGCAGCTGACGGGTTGCCAGATCTCTTGGCTGGATCCCTTCTGCTTCGGCATTCAATAAGATGGGTTTGCTAGCTTACCCGTACGGCTTGAAGAGCCGGTGGTGCCGCCGGACTTGGGAAATCACCCCCCTGCTAAATGTCCTAGAAATATCCCACCGTTTTGAGCCATGGCAACTGTCAACAGTTTCAGAGAAAGTTCCCAGAGCTGCTTAAAAAAGAACCAATGGCTTCTTCTCGCTTCAGCATTGCGAACGGGGCGTAGCGGGACGGAGGAACAGCAGTTTTGCCCTTTTGTTTAAGGAAGCGTGGCTGTTCGCAGGACGGAGGAGCACGGGAGGACAGGTCCCCGGGGAGACGCCTGCCATCCAAGCGCTGGCGGTGAGTGGTTTTGGACAACGCTCTTGCTCCTCTCCGCCAACCCGCATGGCCCCAGCGTGGGGGGAAGAGAGGTGGATCTCCGGAGGAATAGCCAAAAGGAGGCTGAACCCCAAAAACGGAGGCTGGACCCCAAAAACGGAGGCTGGAAAGTGGTGACAGAAGTTCAGGTAGATTGGAAAGACCAAAGGGGTTTGTTGGTTGGTTTTTTTTTCTTTTTTTTTCCAGGCTTTTCAGCAAAAAATGAAGTCGGAGAACAGCGAATGTCCTTTTGGCTCAGCTGGTAACAGTCCATTTGAGCTCAGTTTCTGGTTTTGTTTCCTTCTGAGGGCATTTCACTCCGCCCTTTACTGCCTTTCCTTTGCACACAGGGATTTTTTTTTTAAAGACAGCACGTAGTTTTCAAACAAAAAGGTCATATTTTGAAATATCCAAGGAAATCTGTTGACATTTTGGACCTGACTTGAGAATGTTGCAGGGAAGTGTTTCATTTTTTCCCCAGAAATTTTCTCCCACCTTTTCTCCAGCCCACAGAATTTCAACATGAATTTATGAATGTCTTCTGTTCCTCCCCAATTTCCATTTCCAGAAAATTCCCTATTCCAAAAAAAAAAAAAAAAAAAGAAAAGACACTACCCAGACCTGCTCCTCATCCACTATTATTATGATATCTTGTTCTTTGCCATGTTAAAAACAGATCCATCATCCTGTATTCCTTCTCCATAGAGCCAACGGAGGTAAGTGGATCCAGGACGAGCATCCCCAGCCCCATTCACCAACCCACACCTTGCTCCTTCCCTCATTCCCATGACCACACCTTGGCATTCACCACACACCAGACCATCTCAGCCACGTCTTGCCCCATGTTGTTGCATCCCATGTGCATAAATGCAATCTAGGAAAAGCAGATGCTATGACCTGTCATTTGCCATCAAGGAGAGACCCAAAATGAAATGGTGGCAAGAAACTAGGAATCAATAACAGGATTTTTTTTTTTTTTTTAATTTTACCAGAGCAGTAGTTAATCAGGGGAACTTTAAAAAAAAACCATGGTGGATGACAACATCCACAGACAGGCGGGGTGGCTAGAAACTCTTACAAAACATCAACCAAAAATTAATTTGCAGGGCTCTAAAGAGGTTTCCCTGTACCTCTCTCCAAGGCGACAGCACTGACCACAGCCACGGACACAGAAACAGGGGCCAGCTGGACTCCAGAAATGCAGCCTGTACTCCCCACTCTCTATTTTTTTTCTCCTTTCCCTTTTTTTCGTACATTATCATACCTCTCCTTTTCCCTCTCAGGCACTGTGCATGTCCTTCGGTTAACTGGTTTAATATATGTTCAAGGTCAAAGACCCTTGACTTGGGCACATCTCTGGTCATTGCCATCAGCCCCTAAGATACAGAGGCAAGGTGGGTGACCTTAAAGATAGAGGAATAGGTTACGCCAGGGCATCTGTCACCCTGCGGATGAGGTAAACAAGAGGTCCTATGGGAGCAGAGCTAACGAGGTCTCCTATAGATCTGCAGACGGCATCCCGACATCTGCTCTCACAGGTCTCTCTCTTCTATCTGATTTTCCTAAGGAAGCAAACTGTCATCAAAAGCCCTCAAATAATGGCCGGTAAATCACTGTGGTTTTTACAGTACAGGCTCAGGCAGAACGAGAAAAGAGTCCCTGCTTCCTTGGCACTATTCCTTTAGACCTAAAAAATACCTCCTGCAGCTCTGTCTAACAAAAACACATTCATTCCCAGCATGCCTGATTGTCATAAAGACAATAAGGACTTTATTTTGCTCTGGGACTAGTTGCATCAAAAATCATTCTGGTCCAGACTATAAAGTCCCCGATTCTCTGTGAAATTACCAGAAGAAAGGTGATTTCCATGTAAAGGATAACCTGTCTGGGTTTACTCAGAGGGGCTGTTTCGGTAGCACTCGTGTACTTAAGAAGAAAAACCTTTGCAAGAGCAGAGCACAACTCAGGAAAGATATGCATGGAAGCAGGAGGCAAAAATCTCCTTTTTTAGGGAATTTTAAAGTACTTTTTCCAGCTCTTGGGAACATCAATGAAAAGAGATGCCCTTTGCTGCCAGAGAGAAATGATTGCACCTTAAGAGAAACATTTACAGGGCTATCCATGAGTGGGAGATATTTTACAATTTCAATTTTTTAATGATCGAGAGCAATTGAAAAGTAAAAAGTTTGAAAACCTTTTGTTTCTCACACACACACACACACAAGTACGTATAATATCAGCAAGCCCTGAGGCTTGGGGGACCCCTGATGGTGCTTTCCTGTGGTTCAGGCCCATCAAAGTAATTTCGGGGAGTCCCACCGAGTCACCCTCCATCCTCTCCCTCGCTGAAGGCCCCGTTGCCTGCTGGGCAGCAGCTCTGACCTCATCGATGGATGCAGAGCTCTGCAAACCCATCATTCTTCACCACCATGGGGACTTTGTAGCCCAGCCTGGGAGTCCAGAAAGCCCCCCTAAATGGGAGACATGTCTGCTGCTGGACCCTATTGGGCTTCTTTTGGCTGGACTGCCCTAATTTGGATTTATTGCAAGCCTATGCAGATGCAGGGTTATCACTGCCATTGCACATCACTTCAAAGACCAAGAGCAAACGTAGCAGGGCAGCAGCAGCTCCTGTGGGTCAAGGTTTGCACAGTGGGCCTTGGGATGGAGGAATCCTTGCAAAGGATGCACAAGGCAAGACCAGCTGCAAGCATCTCCACCTGTGTGTAACGCTCAAACTTTAGGGGAAAGTCTGTGCAGCCAATTCGAGCTCACTTGGTACAAACAGGCGATGAACTTGGTCCTTCCTTCAGCTTAACTTGCAAGCAATAGCTTCTTAAATTAGAGGTAAAGGGGTGAGCGCTCTGAAACATCACCCCTTGCTCTTCTTGCACGAGATACTTTCAAAGTATTTTAATATGGGTCCTATAATCAGTTAAGAGAGAGGATCTCTGATGGGATTGAGGTTTAGTGAAACCTACGGCTTGTTGAGATTTGGTGCGAGGGACCCGGCTAGGCATCAGTCCCATGGCAGCTTGGTGCCCTGGCCTGATTCTCTTTCCACCAGATTGCCTCATTTTGGGGTAGACTTACAGAGTAAGAAGCAAAAATTCAACATGTGCAGCCCAATGAGCTGTGGCTCTGAGTCCAGCATGGTCCCCACAGCAGATGGATCTCAGAGGACAAAGCTGGTGGCCCTCCACTTTCTGCATCTGGGGACGCACACAGCCTTGCAGTACCCCTATGTCCCTGCATCCAGCTCTGCCCTGGATGGAAAGGGGGGGTCCACGATGGAGAACTGCTTGCAGACCATCACGGCGTGACAGGCTTTCGTTTGCTTTTTGCCTTCAATAACACTGAAGTAACACACTGCGACTGGCTTCGGTGCCTTTTCTTTATTGGGAAAGGTGGGGAGACGCAGGGCAGGAGTGGAAATCAGGGCCACGTCACTCCTTATTTGCAGTGATTTGCACTACCCAGAGCCCTGGGGAAGCAGGGATGCTCTCAGCCTGGCACTCAGCAGCCCAGCTGAAAGCAACAGGCATATTTTCACCACATCTCTACCCCTGAAAATCATTGAGCCTGGCCAGAGGGCTGCGTGCTGGCAGGAGGGAGGGAAGGGATGGAGGTGAAACACACCACCACGTTGCCTGAAGCTTAGAGCTGTCCCCCGGGGTGACTCTAACTGCGCTCAAGCCCGATGGAAAAGAAGCGAGAATCTGGCTTCCAGCCCGCGTGTGATCACTTGCAAGGAGGAAACACCCTGGAAGTCCACGTGACGGTGAAAAAAGAGTAACTGGAAACGAAGGCGGTGGCGGCAGGGGGGGACTTACACGGCGTGATCCCTGAGATGGTGGAATAAACCACGTCCCGTGGGCAGGCGGCGTTCCCGGGTCTTGTCTGTTATTTCAGACCGTATCCGGAGGGAAGATAAATGCCAGGCCCACTTCTAATTAAGGAAACTGAGGAAGGGAAATGTGAGTGGCTCGTCTCGGAGGCGATCTGTCGGGAGGAAACACAGCTGAAGGCTTCTCAGCTATCCCAGGCACAGCCTCGGATACCCAGCCCGGACCGAGCCTGGTGAGGTCCCCACCTCTTGCTGCCTTGCCTGAGTTGCTCCGATCTGGGAACGAATGCCAAGTATCTGGTGGGGAACCCATGCAGGACTGGCGATGAGGGATGAACGAGATGACCTCATGGGTATTTTCCTTCCCTCTCGCACTCCTATGACTCAATCGCCCCGCTGAGCTGGAGTCGCTGCCCTGGAGAGGTTTGGTTCACGCAGCGAGACCTTGGCGAGCCGGTCAAAGTCCTTGCCTCTCTATGGGGAGATGCTCGGAGGGCACTGCAGAGAAAAGCACCCGGAGCAAAGCCATAGGGAGGGAAGGGCAACCCTGAGCAAAACAGGTGCTGGGTTCCCTGCAAAAAAACCATAACGAGGACGGTGGTGAGGGCTCCTCTGGTGTGGGGAAGCCTCCGGAGCGACGCAGGCAGGCTGAGCCCCGCTCGAGAGTTGAGTCATGGAGAAGGAAAACTTGAAGTCACCCTTCAGATTCCCCTGTGGTCTAAAGCGCCCGGGAAAGAGCCTGGCGGGGCGGCTGCAGCAGCCTGGGCTGTCTGAGGATGTCCCGATGGCCGTGCTCGCTGCCGGTCGGTGTCATCCGTGGGGCTGGGAGCCAGGACTCGCCCTGGCAGCAGGCACGGGATGCCAGGACCCTTTGCAGGATGCCAGACCCTTTGCGGGATGCCAGACCCTTTGGTGGGATCCTCGCAAGACACCCGCCCCCCCCCAATTCTTTGCATTACAGAAGCACAATGGCGAGGTCAGGGTTAGGGGGAGGTTAGGTTAGGTTTTCTTCTGTTTTTTTGGGGCTCCTTGCTCAGCATTAGCATCACACCCTGGCACCTTCTTTTGAGCCTAAAGAAGCCAGTACGGTGCCGGCAGCGGCGCCGTTCCCTGGTGCGGTGATGGCCCTTTGAAAATGTCACTTGAAATGCCAAACTCCTTGGCCGCTTGGCTGCTTCACTCCGGCTACGGTGTGTCCCTTCCATCCTGGATGTAAAACACCCTGCTGAAAAATGCCCGCTTAAAAAAAAAAAAACCAAGCGGAGGCCAACGTGTTCAACGCCTCCCTGGACAAGGTGGCACTGCCCTCTGCTGTCGGTGGCTATGGGGGACACCAGCCAAGGCCACGGCCGCCGAGTAGAAATTCAGCTTTTTGTGTCACCCTAGGAACTGCTGAAGGACCAGGAAAGCCACAAAGCTGTCCCGGGACGATGCTGCGCCCAGGACCGGTGCACGGTCCCCGGGCATGACAAGCAGTAAAGCCCTGGAGGAGTCAGCGCCTGCTTGGGCTTCCCTTTTCCCCCGGCCGAAAGCAGAAGTGGTGACTATTTTTGGTGCTGTCTCACTTCGGAAAGAGTCGCGCGTGCCCCAGAGCATCGGCCCGGCTCCGGCACCTTTCTCTAGGCAGAGGATAGCAGTAACGGCGAGGGTCGCGCTGCCTTTCCGTGACCCGGAGCTCTGCTTCGGGGCTGCCTGGCGTAACCGGAGTTTCCTTCCATGTGCTGAGCACGCCAGCTTCTAGGGGATGTGCATGAAGAATGGCTCTTCAGCTGTCTTTTCCAGCAGAAAAACACTCGGGCAAAGCCTCCCGATGATATACATACAACCTCGCTTGCCCTCCCCTCCACCCGCAGTCCTTTATTGCCTTTTCTCAAGCTGGAAGAGCTCAGGTGGGAGAATGAGGACACCCAACACGATGCCAGAGCTGGTGCTCCTCTTCCCAAAATCTCCTCGATGAAAGGCCTCTAGATGGGGCTTTAATGCAATATTGCTGCTGGCCTCTGCCGAGCCGCGATGGCCCGCAGAGCCCCGGGGGCTGTACACCTTCCAGCACCCCGGGGGGGGCATACGGGGCCGTGGCAGGGTGCCACCCCACCCCAACCATGGGGATAAGGGAACTGAGATATTCCCAGACCCTGCTGAATCACACGGATTTGAGGAAGCCGTTTGCTGGATTGGATGTGACCCCCCCCCCTGCGCAGCATGTTTCAGCCCTCACCCCGAGGGGTGCTGAGGCTTGTGATGGGGGGGAGCCCCCCCCAAACGGCACGCACGAACGTGTGCTTGTGGATGTGCAAAGCTTTGCACGGTGCAGGGCAGGCTGCTTCTCCACAAGTTTATTTTTGCAAAGGTTTGGTCAGGGACTGGGCTGGGACGTTTTACACGTTAAAAATTAAAGCAGCTTTCCTCCTGCTTCCCCCCCCCCGCCGTGCTTTTATTCTGAAAATAAGCAGAACCCAAATAATTTGCACAGTGCTGGGAAGGCTGGAAACGCCTGAGTGCACGGCCAGCGGTGAGAGTAAGTTCCCCGAGCTCCCAGTGTCCACCACGGTTATCCGAGGCTCTCGCCGTCTCGTCGTGCACCCAAATTGTCACCAGCTGGGCACAGCGGGGACGGTGGCTTTTGAGATGAGAGGCCAGTGCCAAGGACCTGCGTGTCCTCCTGTCTGCGTCCCCGGGGGGACACGGGGCGGTCCAGCAGCGTGACACACGCGCACACACGCTTTTTGTTACTGGGGGGCAGCAGGTGCAGAGATGACCTCGAGGGTGATGACGAGAGTGACGTCGACCGACCTGCACCAAGCACCAGGCCCAAAGAGTTGACATTTTGGGTATTAAATACTTCCCAGCTGGGGCGTTCATCGTCCTGTCCGTGCATTGGGGCCTCTGCACATCGTTCTTGCACGGGGCTGGGAGTGTGAGCACAAGAGCGTGCGATGCCCGTGTCTTTCCACGTCCAGCCTTTGCACGACTGATCAGCCCTTGCCCGTCTTGCCTCTGCACGGCTGTCTAGCCTTTAAAAGACCCGTGGCACGTCCGACCCTTTGCACAACTACCTAGTTTTTGCATGATGGATCATCATTTTACCTGCAGCCCTTGCGTGTCTAGTCATCGCACGCCTGGCCCTTGCACGGCTGCCTGGCCCTAACATGTCCAGACCTTACACACCCAGCCCTTGCACGACAGCCTGGCCTTTGCACACCCACCCTTAGCCCAGCGGCCCATCCCTGGCACGCCCAGCCCTTGCACACTCAGCCTTTTCACGACTGCTCAGCCCTTGCCCAGCTGTGGCACATCCAGCTCTTGCACATCTGGCCCGTGCACGACTGCCCGTTTGTCACGTCCCGATTTCTCAGGACGACGACTCAGGTTTGCTGAGTCCCAGGTCAGGATTAAGGTGTAACGACACCGGGGATCCTTTAACTCACAAAACCCGACTTTTATTCGCTCACAACAAGAATTGGCATGCTCGTCCCCCAAAACTGGTACGCTCACAAGAAAAATTGGCGTGAAACCGTGTCAGTAAACTGCGTAACGTGCCAACCGTGCATCACCAAACATCTACTGCAGGCCTGGCTTATCTGGGAATCAGTTCAGGGAAGACAAGAAGGAGATTCTTCCCGTTGGGTCGGGGGTTCAGAGCAGACCCCCTCGCTTTCTAGATCCCTTCTCAGAGAGGAGCCACGGGGGGGCTGGATCCGCTCTTAGTCCCGGATTTGGTCAACGGTTTATGTCTGAAGGGATGAGGGGAGGGAGAAGGGGGGAGAGAGCATCGGTCCAGCCGGCCGAGGGGTCCCGTTCCGGTGGGCTTGCACACCCGGGGGCTTCAGTTTGTGTCCTTTTAGCACCCCCGCCCCTCCTTCGGGTGGGCATTAGGCTAATTAGGTGTCATGAGGGGTTTGTGAGCCTTTGGGACTTGGGGGTCGTCTGGGGAGTGCCTTCCCCTTCCCTGCAGACAACATTTTGGGGCATGCACGGTGAGCTGTGCTGCTCAGCACATCAGAGCAGGGAGCTGGGCACCCTCCTGCACGCCCTCCCCTCCTGGTGCTGGTGGGTGCTGGTGGGTGCCGGTGGGTGCCGGTGGGCTTCTCACCTGGGGTTCCATCCTGGGCAGAGTTTGTGGATAAGCAGAACTTGCCCCACCACAATGTTCGAGACATTAACTCTTCCAGTCTCTCACACCATTCCTGGCACGTCCAGCCCTTGCACGCCCAGCCCTTGCACGCCCAACCCTTGCACATTTGCCTGAACCTTGCGCGACTGCCCAGCCCTTGCACGCCCAACCTTTGCGCATTTGCTTTAACCTTGCACGACTGCCCTGCCACGTCCAGCCCTTGCACGCCCAGCCCTTGCACATTTGCCTGAACCTTGCATGACTGCCCTGCCCTTGCACGCCCAGCCCTTGCACAATTGCCCAGCCCTTGCACACCGATCCCTGGCACATTTGCCTGAACCTCACATGACTGCCTGGCCCTTGCACGACTGCCCTGTCCTTGCACGTCCAGCCCTTGCACACCCACCCCTTGCACATTTGCCTGAACCTTGCACGACTGCCCTGCCCTTGCACGCCCAATCCTTGCACAACTGCCCAGCCCTTGCACGCCCAACCCTTGCACATTTGCCTGAACCTTGCACGACTGCCCAGCCCTTGCACGCCCAGCCCTTGCACGACTGTCCTGCCCTTGCACACCCACCCCTTGCACATTTGCCTGAACCTTGCACGACTGCCCTGCCCTTGCACGCCCAGCCCTTGCACGACTGTCCTGCCCTTGCACGCCCAGCCCTTGCACATTCGCCCGAACCTTGCACGACTGCCCACCCCTCGCACGCCCACCCCCGCCCATCTCCCCGAACCTCCCCCGCCCCCCCCGCCCTCTCCAGCCCGGCCCTTTCCCCCGTCCCGTCCCTCTCTCTCCGCCCCCTCCGCGCCGCTCCCCCCCCCTTCCTCCTCCTCCTCCTCCTCCCCCCTCCCTCCCTCCTCCCGGCGAGGGGGCGTGTCCCCACCGCCGCCCGCCCCGCCCCGCCGCCCGCCCCGCCCCGCCCCGCCCCGCCCCCGGCCCCGCCCCTCCGCCGGCCGGGCCGCTCGCCGCCGGCCGCGCTATAAGAAGCGGGGCGGGCGGCGGGGGCCGCAGCGGGCGCGGCGGGGGAACGAGATGAGCAGCGCCGGCGCCGCTGCAAGATGCTGGATGGACACGTCCTGCTGGGATGGCTCTCCTCCTGCGCTCTCCTAGGGCTGCTCGCCTGCGCCCCGCGGCCCTCCGCCGCCTACTTCGGGTAGGTGCCCGGCCGCCCCCGCACCCCCGCTCCTCCTTTTTTTCCAACTTTTGCTTTAGCTCGGGTGGGGGTTTTTTTTCTTTTTTTTTTTTTGGAGTTGCAAAAGGGGTTTTCTACGTTTACCCGTCCCGCCCGAGGTGGGGATGCTGCTGGGCGCCCTGCCGGCGGGCTCCTTGCCTTCTTGCATCCCCTCCCGCCGGCGCTGACAGCCGCCCCGGGCAGCGACAACCCCGTCCCCGCTTCTTTCCCCGGCCCGCCGCTCGGAGCCGGCTCTCCCGAATCCCTCCGGCGTGCCGCCTGCCACGGCCGGGCTCTGCGGGAGCTGCAGGTTGCAGCCTGCCGGGGGCTGCCGGGCGTTCCCGGGGGACCGCGGGCAGAAACCCCGTTGAGGGCGAGGGAGCGTTTCGTTCTGCCCTTTCCCCGACGGGGTGGGCGGCGGTGGACCCGTGGCGGGGTGACCGAGGAGCTCGGCTCCCAGGTGCGTGCTGTAACCTCCACCAGCATGGGACAGCGCCGAAAAAACCTCCCTTTTTTTTTTCCCCCCAATTTAAGTGCGTGCTTCAGCACCAGGTGCTGGCAAGCGCGTCCCACCATCACCCCGGCGGCGTTGTTTTTTGGTTTTTTTTGGTTTTTTTGTTTTTTTTGCGGGGGAGTGGGCGTGCATGCTGCCGTCCCCAGCCTGCGACGGTGCCAAATTTTTATTCCCGAAGGAGGGGCGGGTTCCCCCCGGGCTGGGTGCGGAGCGCGGTCCCCGCCGCATCCCGCCGCGCTCACCTGTGCGCGGTGCAGCGGCGCGGCCGGCAGGGGGCGCCAAAAGCTCGGGCCGCGCCGCGCAGGTGGATCCCGCTGCGCCCCCCGACCCCCATCCCCTTTCCTCCGGGGGGGGGGGGCTGATATGGAGAAGCCAAATAAAATCCGCTCACCCCCTTTTTTCAACCCCCCCACAGCCGTATCGTGAAATTTCAGGCCGTAGCGATTGGTCCCTGCTGGCTTTCCATCTGTGCGCCCCCCTGTTTTGCTTTTTTGGGGTGTTCATGTAGCTGCCTCTTGTCTTTTTTTATCATTTTTTTTTAAAGGCTTAGTCCCAGAAAGGGGTCGGTTTGTGAGGGGAGTGGGGTGCGAGCACCTGATTAAGGGGTATCGGTGCAAGTTTACTCCAGGCTGATGGTTCTTGCTGCTTTTTGGGATGTTGTGTTGTGACCGCTGGTAGGAGCCACTGGACCGGCCCTGGAGAATGTTTTAGCAGACTTGAGGTTTTTCCCCCTCTTTCCAGTAAAACAAATCCTGGTGTTGAGGCTTGTCCATTGCCTGTGGTCTGGCAAAGTTTTCCAAACAGTGCTACTTACATCTTCTGTTTCCAACTCGAGAACCATTTAACTTCCTGCTGCTGGGGCTGGTTTTCTGAGGAAACAGCCTGTCCTGTGTTTGCAGGTTTTTAGGAAAAGCCCTTTTCTCCCTCGGCAGCACACGGAGGGCCATACCGAGCCCGTTAGCTCGTGTGTCTGCCGAAGACCACCGGCACTGTGCAGTTGTACTGTGCCTCAGGGACTGACAGGGCTTGTAAGGAGCTTGGCTGTAACTCTCCTGTTAATCCACGCGGTACGGGAATCTGCTGTAGTGCAGCAGGTAACTCATTCCAGTCGCTTGCTTCTGGGATTTCTTTTCTGGCCTCGTGTGGCTGGTGTAGATTTTAACTTAAGAGCGAACGCATCGAGCCAAGGGAAGTGTGCTGCTAGGTCTGTCCTGACCGCTTTGGGTTATTCTCTCTGTCTCCGTACAGCTGCTGTTTCTGATTTGAGGCTCCCTCTCTGGCAATAAAGGGGCGGGGGAGAGGAGATGCTGCCAGATGTGCACCCAGCCAGATGTGCACTCCAAGTGCTCCGGGGCTGCTGCGATGCGCGGTGAAGTTTGCTTATGCAAAGCATCCTGCTCTCTGGTTAGAGCCCCAGCGAAGGAGCAGCATCTGCTGCTAATCTCCTCTTTGTTCTTCCGAGAGGCCTAAAGCAGAGATTGCACTTGCTGAGCTGCTGGGGACACGGGGGAATAGTCGCTGCTGAGGTCCAGGGTCCCCGCTAATCCCCAGTGATATGTGATCTAACAAGTGTGTGTGGAAAAGCGGAGCCCTCCTTGCTGCGAGCTTCTGTATATTGATAAGGAAAGTAAATCTTACCTGGTAAAAGCCGTACGTTCCTGCAGAACTCTTGGTGCCCCTGCGAGTGCCCTGTGAGGGCTAGTATTAGCCCTTCTTGGTGTGCCTAGAGAGGTAGCCACATGCATGGAGGAACGGCTCCAGGTGAGGAAGGACATCTGTTTTATCTTAAAATAAACCTTTCCTAAAGACCTGGGTGCATCACCCTTTGCTCAGGAGCTGAGCTGAAATGCTGAAGTAGGCTTAGTTAATGCAAAACCCTTTCTGGGCAGGGGAGGGGACGTTCTTTCCCAGTCCAAGGCATCATCAAAGCTACCATGACACCCTTTAGGTGGCCTGCCGGACCCTCCGCTCTGGGTACGCAGATCCCCATCAGAGGAGGTGGCGGGGCGCAGAGCGTGGCAGGCGGCCGTGTTAAACAGATGTCACGCTGGAGCTGCAGCTTAGCTGCTCTGTTCCGCAGTCTGGTGGGGGATAGGGACAGCTGTGGATGATCCCTTCTCCTCCCCCCCCTTCCCATCCCCAATGTCTTATTTCAGGGAAAGAATTCAGTGTCTCCAAATGTGTGGCCTGGCGGGGAATTAGTGCACAGGGACAGAAATCGGGCATGGTTACATGATAACAAGATTGTGTCAGCATGTAGTTATGTCTGTGTCTGTCCCACAGGGGCAGCTAGCGAACCGGGAGGGGATGCTGGGGTGGGAAGGCCACGGCTGGAGAGCGCTGCTTCTCTCTATGTCTGGCCCTGGTGTTCTCAGAGGGATGCACAAGCAGCCCAAAATGAGAAATGTCCTCTGGAAGTAGAGCTTGGTGTATGGGAGATAAAGCGTTGGTGCAGATGGGGCAAAGGTGGACCCGAAGTGGTGCGTAGCAGTGAGCAGAGCTGAGTCTCTATAGGCACCTGCTCAGGAGGGGTTTGCTAGCCATAATTCCCAGAAAGCAGCTGAAAGAGGCTGGCTTCAGGGATGTGGTGATGCTACAGCTCCTAAGCCGTGTTCCGATAGCAGACTTTGTGATGCTAGAGAGGAGAAAGCATGCCTCCAAAAGTGAGCAGGACCTGATGGCTTGTGGTGGGTTTAGAGTTGCCCATCAGGATGCCTGATGATGATGGGTGCATTTTAGGGTAGGAATCCGTATGGGAGACTGTTACTGGCTGAGTCTATACCAGAGGGGGAAGCATTGCCTTGAGATAAGCATCAGCTGAGACTGGCTTGCTGAGATGCACTGGCTGTTCTAAAAGTGAGCCTGCTTTTATGTTCAGCCATCTCCTCTGCAGCTGGGCTGTCTGAAAACTAATTTGCACCATATTGCAACTGGCTGATGGGGTAGTTTGGAGCAGCCCCAGACTGCCGGGGTCCCTGAGAAAGCATTGCATTTCACTTTTCCTCCCTGCTCTGCTTTTCTTGTGCCTGACATGCTTTGGGTGTGGGTACCTCCCCCTCCCTCCCTTTCCTCTCTCAACTGTGGCTGGGGGGGGTGGTGGAAATGCCATAGCAGCATCTGGGAATTGTGTTGGGTCTTGCACTACTGGGCTTTGGAAGTGGCAGATGACAAGATTAGCCATGCTGGGGTGACAGGCAGGCTGATTAACTTCAGTCCTGCTGTGCCCTGGTGCTAGTGGGAAGGCAAACCAGCCCCGCAGGAGCTTGCTGCTTTCCTGAGCTGCCTGGTCTGTGTGTCTGAGGTTGCGACCTGTCCAGGCCATAAAGCAAAACTCCTCTATTTCTTTCTGGGTGTTCTCATTTATAGTCTGATTCAGTTTTCATGTACCCTTTCTTTTTTTTTCTTGCTGGAAGAAGGGTTGGTGTATGGGAGATGCAGCCGAGCAGCTCTGCTCCCTTTGCAAACACTTGTCAAGACAGTAGTAATGTTACAAGTGGCTCATGCTTACATAGTGTTTATATTGACAGATTGCAATGTTCTTCATAAATGTAACTGATCCGTATGCTGCACGCAGGCAACAGGAACCCTTAAATGCTCGTGGGGGGCGGAGGGAGGGGAAGCATAGCTTGCCCTAATTTACCAACACATCGCTAGCGAGAGCAGGTTCCTTGCTGCATGGTGGGGTTTTTTTTGTGTGGGAAGTGCAATATATTTTTGTTCCCATTGGCAGGTGCAGAATAGGTACCCTGCTATGCTTTAGGTGCTGCTGGGGTAGAAACCCTGCAACCGAGGGTGTGATTTTACTAAAATTACTTAGAAAAGATCTGAATGCTGGACTTGAAGAGGTATTCAGGGGTTGTGACCACCCTGATGGGGTGGGATCTGAAGGGGGCTGAGAGTTAGCGTGAGCTTCTGAACTCTTGCTACAAGCGTGTGGCATCAGCTTGAATGTCATCTCCAATAAAAGCAAAAGCCCACTGGTGCTGGCAGGCTTTGCCGCTTGTTTTTTCCAGCCTGCGGGATGCGCTAGGTGCTAACATGGCTATTGCATTATCAAGAATTTCTGTACCTGTCACTTGATGGTAGTGTGGGGCCACACGCTCGCGTTTCCAGCTTCGGCTGAAGGCGTGTGAACTTCTCGGGAAGCTGTTGCATCGCCAGGCCACAGCGCGTTGGCTTTCCAGACGTGCCGGTCGTCTCTGGCGTGTGTGAGATGGAGCAGCTGGTTCTCAGCGCAACCCAAAAAAACAAAACCTGGACTCGGGTGGCGAGGGAGGAATGCGGCACGCAGGCAAACACAGCTGGAGCGTAAGGAGGCAGCTCCTGGGGCTGGGAGGGCGGCTTTGCCATCCCACCCTGTGGTGGTCTGGTTTTTTTCTAGATGGCGATGCTGGTTTTTAAGGTGCTGGGTTTCTGGTTTTCCTTGGAATAGGGTGTGCCTGGCCATGTTGTGTGTGGTTTTTTGGTTTTTTTTTAACCCTGCTCCTTTTGAGCTGGGTGAATTGTCACGTAGAGACTGATCGAGTCCTGACTGGCTTCTCTCCCAAAGTTGGCCTCTCTGGGTCAATTCAAAGCAGTGTTTAACCTCCATTCCTTTGCGAAGGGGAACCCCATGCCCAGAAGAAGCATTTCCTTTGTAGGTGTTTGAAGGTGGCACTGGATTTGATGAAGTGCCATAAGGGTGGTGACAAACCCAGGAGTAGTTGGAAAAATAACTGTGCGTGCAGCTAAGGTCTACCAGACCTGCATCTTCAGCCCTGGGGACTGGGATCTGTCCCAGATCAGGCTGGGAAGTACCTGAAAGTGCCTTCAACCTGCAGTGTACTGAGAGGATGGAACAAAACTTTATTCAGATGGGGATTAGTATGTCTTAAGACTTCTGTATGGGATTGACCATGTTGCTTGAGACTTGGGAACCGCTACCTTTGTGCCTCAGTTTCCCTTACCTGGAAAGAGACTGGGGCTGTTTTTCTCTGAACTCAACTTAATGGTGAGCGTTGTATGCAGCCTCTGTGTCCATAAACTGTGTGTTTTTTTGCAGGGTTTTGCAGACTCCTTAGGGGGAGAAGATGGCTGTTAGGGGAATATTGAGTGTATACTTGGCAAAGCAGGAGGCCAGTGACTTTATTTAGTGTGACTAGTGATGCAGAACTAGAGACCAGGAATCTATAGGACTCTGGTCTCCTGGTGAAAGGCCTGGTCAATGATTAACTTGCTTTCTGGAAGCTGCTAACAACAATAAAAGGGAGTCCAGCCCCACAACCCCAACACAAAAAGCCCATGAGTGTTTAATAATTAAGGGCCTTGTGCTTTATCGCAGGGTAATGAGAATCGCCTTAAGGCTTATTCAGTGGTAGGTAATTGAATTAGGTTGTGGGATTGGGAAGGGGGGGAGGGTTAAGTGGAAGGTCTGGAAGACTGCACGGAGAAGCCAATGTGATGCTTTGTAGTTTGAATCTTTCTGACCAGACTGGGTTTTGTCAATCTTTGCTGCTTTCTTCATTTTTTTTTCTGTCTGCTTAATGCGCTGTGCTGGCAGACTTGGTGCAATTGCCTCCTGGAGCAGATGTTCCTATTCCGGGGATGCTCCGTTCTATTCCCTTCATTTAGGGAGATGCTGACAGTGCTTTTATTCCTCGTGTTTTCCTCTGTGAAATTTTGATATTTAAAGGCTCCCTGAGATATTTTTTGGTTTTTTTTGGTGGAAGAGCTAAACCAGAAGGCACCGCTGAACTGTGCTATCTGTATTCATGGAGGAGCCTGACTAGTCGGAGGAGGAACTGAGCCAGTGAACATCACGAGTGGTTCCACTGCGTGAGGATGTTTCTGATGCAGAGCTGACCAGAGCTGCACAGGGATGGTGGGACCTCGAAAGCTCAGCTCAGAATAGCTGAAGGCTACACTTGCCTGCCCCGTCTCCCTCTTAAGTCCCTGTGCATTGCTGCTTTCTAAGAGGGACTTGGGTTGGAAGGGGGTTTTGAAGCTGTTTTTAGAGACTGAGATCCCCATATCCCTGGGAGGGAGACCATCTTGAGCATGGTCTCAGGCCACCAGAGGTGTAAGGACTTCTGCTGCCAGAAGCCTGATGGAGATCCTCTGCTCCAGTTTCATGGAGCAATGCAGCACTAGTGACTTGGGTTCTCTAGTCACTTGAGTTCTCTAGAGTACAAATGGGCCAACTTATCCTAATGTTTACCTGAGGCATTTGAGAGGAGAAGGCTCAATGCATTAAAACTGGCTTGATCTGGTGTATGTGAAGGCTCTCTCTGTGCCTAACCATGCCCCTCCAGCTACCCCCTGGAGAAAGTACTTTTGGGTGGGATGGCCCTTGCTTAGTTCATACTAAAAGCCTATGTTAGACTATGTTAGTCTAACAAACTTTTTTACCCCAAGCTCCCTGACTGTCCAGGTAGCAACCTGCCAGCTTCCCAGTGCTTCCCTTAGGGGGTGTGTTGAAGCAATCCAAGAAGTCTCATGTACCTGGCTTTCCAGACTGCAAACATGCTGAGCCTCTGGCTTCCCTCCATAATGAAGCAGCCTTTCTCTGCAGCCAAAAAAAAAAAAATATCTCCAGTGGCTTGTAGCATGTTAATGCAATTGGTTTCTTAATCTGAGCAGCCCTAAGCAGAGGGTCTGTTGCTTGCACTCTTAAATGCTGATGGGAGGCTCCTGCTGCTCCTGCAGAATGTGGCTGCAGGGAGACTGGTGCTGCAGGTCCTGGACCAGCACACGGTCTGGCTGTGGGCCGGACAGGTAGGCTATGTTTTCCTAACTTGCTGGATCCAGAGCTGGGGAGCCAGCTCAGGTCAAGTTAAGTAGGAGCTAGAAATTATTGTGATGCTGGGTGGAAAGGGTTAACCCTTTAGAAGCTGTTTTTTGATGTTTATTCTCAAGTTTTTCCTCTTCCCCTGTTTTTAACTGCTTTTTAAGGTTCCCTCAGATCGTGGCTGTAAGTGCTAATGAGCCTTATCTCTTGAGATACTGTCATAAAATACACTTATGAAGCTTATCAGCTCAGTAAGCTTTACATTTTATTGTAATGCCTGTTTGCACTGTGCTAAGTGGAACAGGGAGTATTTTGACTACATGGATAAACATAGCAGTTACAGGATTTGCTTTAGCTGATAGAAAAATCTATTCTGACTTTTTTCCTTAGCTGTTGCAGAGAACTCTTTCAAATGGATCAAGCAGCTCCTGCATGAGCTATGTGGTCTTTCAGTCTGCCTGTGATCTTAAATCATTCTTCTGTAAGGTGTGGGGAGTATTTTGTTAATTCAGTTGCTGAAGGATTTCTTCTGGGGGAAGGGGAAATGACAGGTTAAAAAAACTTGAACTCTTCCTTTGGAAAGAACACAGAGCAAAACAGCTCTTCTATGCATCCACTGTAGAACATGCAAACTCAACAGTATCTGACATTAATGCTGAGTCTGTGCTGGCTTGGAAGGTAGCATGGAGCGTGCAGTTCATGTTGATGGGACGTCAGGCTGTATGGGAGTTGGCATGACTTTTGTGAGCGGATTCATTTGGCCTAGCTCATTAAAATAGTGTTAATTGGATAGCCAGATGCTTATGGAGTTTGGGGAAAAACTAGCTTGCTCTGACTTCTGCGTTTGCCATGCGCTGGATGGACAAGTTTCACAATTGTGGCAAAAGTTTCCTTTCTTGGAAAAACTGCTGTGAGTCTTCCAGAGACTGAAGTAGCATAATTGACCATTTACTGTGCATAGTAGGAGGTAGCTGCTTGTGCTGCAGAGCAACATGTGATTTCCCTTACATGTGAATGAAATACTGAGATGCCCATAGGAATATCTGAGCTTTGCTGAAAAAAAACCTGTCAAATGGCCCTGTCTAAGGCAATCCTGGGAGGAGTGGGCAGAAATTTAGCCCAGAGCCTTGGTCTGCTGTTGGGAAACCTCCTGAAAATCAAACTATAGAGCAGCCTCCCAAAGCAAATGGGGTCAAGCAACTGTTGCTTTCAAGGCCAAGTCCTTTTGGAAGAAGTCAGCTCATGAGCAAAAGAATTGGCTTCCATTGGATTACTTAAATTTTTTTCTCCATCTTTAGGCTCCAGCAACAGTTTACTTTGAAGTACACAAGGGTGTGTTTTGAGTCTGACCCCTGGGCAATGCCTTAATGTATAACATGCAGGTACATGTGACAGGCTGCCAAGATGAATTACTTTGCGCAGAGCACATGGCTTGAAACTGGTTTCTTGCTTCTGTGTCTTAAGCACCTCTTAACTTCTTCCCAAAAGGAACTGGTCATGACTTGGTTCCAAAAGCATCAGTGCTGCCAGGTGAGCATCTATGGAGGTGGGCTCACCCATGTCTTCAGGAATACCTGTTATACCTTCCAGTCAGAGCAAGTTATTACCCTTTAAATTCCACCTCCACAAAGTGCCTTATTTTCCCTGCTGTCATCAATCAGCTGTATGTGACAGCTTTCCCAGCTCTGCATTTGGGAGGGTACTCTGTTGCTGCAGCGTGCAGAGGAGTGCCCTGGTGCTAGCTGACCCCGCCATAGGCTTGGCTGGGGGGGCTGCAGGACCACCGAGTGCTCATCTGCTCAGCTTGGGCATGCACGGCCTGGCAGGATGCTCTTGTGACTTGCTGTGATTTTTGTTGACTTCCCCACCCAATTGCTTAAAAGAAACTGCACAGAGGCATTGCTCACCATCTGCCTGCAGTGAAATCCCAGTGTAGATCTTGCCGTGTGAACCCCTGCTGAGCTGGGTGCTTTGACTGGCTTGCACTATTATGGTGAGCTCAGACCTTTAAATATCCTCATTGTAATGTCTTCTCTGCGGGTTGATTTTTTTTTTTTTAAGATCGGTGATCTCATGCTTGGTATTGCAATGAAACAAAGCCGGGCAGCCCTGGGGGTGCATAACTGCACTGCTGTTAGAGATTGCAGCTGAAGATTGGAGATGAAGCTGGTTCTGCATGTTGCAGAGGACCTCTTGTGGGGATTTCCAGTTCCATCTTTTAGGATTACTGTTAGTAAACACCTAGCTCTCTTAAGCTGCCAAGGTGAAGTGTTCAGTCTTCTGGGTGTTGAGACAGTGCTCCTTGGCTATGCCTGAAGCTGAGCTTATGGGGGCTTCATTTTACGCTGGTGATCAATACAATGCTTCACTTTGAATCAGTGCTAAGACCTCTGGTAGCTAACTGCTGGTAGGGTGGTTTGTTTTGGTTTTTTTTTTGATGGGGATGTGTCCTGCTTGGCCTTAATACTGAAGCTCCTCACTCTGCCTGCAGGAAGGGTTGGTGTCTCACCTGCAGGAGGTCTGCCAGATCGTTTCCCAGATGGCTTGCTTCCCCAAAATCTTGCTTTGACTTCAGTGTCTCCTGATTCCTGTGGGAAACCAGTCAGTCCTGTCTTCTATGGGTGCAGAGCCTCTTCTAAGGCAGTGCCTTCCAGCTCTGGGGAGCGTGGGTGAGGGTACATCGGACAAGGCATTGCAAAATACTCGGGCAAGCAAAGAAAATGTTCTTCCACTTGAGTTTAGCAGAGGAAGGCCACTGTGTATTTGGGTGTTTCTCAGCTGCTTTACATCCTGCTCTCTAGCCTCAACCGCAAGTATCCCAATCCGCCCAGGTCTGAGGACGCCTGGATATCTCCTCCAGTGGTCCCAAAGGGGACTTCTGGTGTCCCCCCCAGGTATGGGAGCATCTGTACCCTACTGACCTGGGCCATATCAGAGCTGAGCTTCTCCAGTGTATAGAACCAGCCTTGGTCTTGCTCAGGTCTCAGCACTGATGTGAATGAATGAGCTATGACATGTGCCGTGACATCAGAGCGTCTGGTAGCCAAGTTCAGGGTGGTATATTCACCTGGGAGCCAGGGCGGCTGGTGGGACTGGGTACCTGGGAAACTGCTGAGCGCGATTGCACTTAGGGTGAGGATCCAACATGGGAAAAGCCTTTTGGACTGGCTACAGGGACCTCTCCTGGTGCAATCGATGACTTCAGTGGAGCTTGCCCACCTCAGGGACACGGAGTTCAGCTTGCTGCTCCGCTGCAAGCCCTGCTGTGCTGCAGCTCTCCAGGGCTGCCCATCTCTTCCAACCAGAAACCCTATCCTGGAGCCCAAACCCCTCTGGGGATGGTTCACCAGAACTGATACTTTATTTAAAAGAACTGACTTGTTTTGCTTAATCTTGACGAAATTCTTTTCTAGCCCTAATCCCCTTCCAGTGTAAGGTGAGATCTTGAAATACCTGGCAAACTTAGAGCGGAGCTCTCTTTCTGCATCTCTGGGCCTCTCTGTAATCACAGGTGAGGGGGGGCAGGGATGTTTTCAGCCCCTGCCAAAGATAAATCTCCTGCTGGGAGCTCGCAGGGAGCTATTTCCCAGTCTGTGGTTAGCAAGTCGATCTGACAGGCCAGAGGTGAAGCAGCCACTTCAGCTGAATTACAGGGTCTGACCAAAGATCCAACACGTCCTTTGGCTCATTAGCACGGCTGTGTTGCATCTCTGGTGACTGTTTCTATCTTCTGGCTTGTCCCGTGTTGACTCTGGAAATCCAGAGGCTTAGCATGAGTTTGAAGAGAGGACTGAAGCCGAAGAGCTGCTCTTGGGAGAGCGTGAACTGGACTAACCAAGGCTTTGAGCAGTCCTTGTGGTCAGTGTTACAAGCCATAATGTCCATGCTGGTTTTTATCGCTGATGAAAATGTGTTTATAGGCAGAGACCTGTTTCTGCAAGGTGTGGGACGGATGCTGGGCCAAAGAGATGGCATTTGGAGGGGAGTGGGACCAGATGTAATCCTGCATCTGTCTCCTGAGCTTGCAGAGGGGTCAACAGCCACGCAGAAACAAATCTCACTTGATGCAGTGGAGATGCCTTAAAACTAGCTGCAGCTTGTCTCTGGGGAGCTTGTGGTCCCAGTCTTCCCAAGTGCACGGACTGGGTTCCCGGTGGGCTGTCCCAGACCCTGCCTTGTGGGAAGTACCGGGGTAAGAGAAGGGCATCCTCCCTCAGCGCCGCATCCCTTGAGGCACTTGCTTGGGCTGTTGCGAGGCTCATGGAAAATCTGAGAGCTGGAGCTGGCACAGGGAGAAGGGAGGTGAGCTTGAAGGCTTGGTCTTTTCTGACTCACTGGAGTTTGGGACAGCACCAGGCTTGATGACCCCGTTACATGGTGACACTGGTCGTATTTTTACCGTGTCCCCTAGCAGCTGGCTGGAGTTGGATGCTCTCCCTTGCAGACCGTGCTGTAGGCAGGGGGGGCATCTCACGGTGTGGAGGCGACTCCTGGGGGCTGACTGCTCCAGCGCTGAGGGTGGTTTGAGGCTGGGGAGCTGCTCTCAGGGATGCTGTGCTTCACTTGCTGTTGGACAGATGAGCAGCACAGGGGCAGTGGGGTAGCCTTGTCCAAAGAGATGCTCTTACCTGGGGCTGTATACTGTGTTACCAGAGCTTTTTGGATCACTCCTTTCAAGCGCTTTCAGTTGAAGTGGCTCTAGAGCTGGTGGCTGATGTGTCTGGATGTGTTCAGAGGCTGGGAGTAAATTTTACCTTGTTGCTCCATGGTGGTGAAGGGAGCAGAGAGATTGCCAGGCATCTATACGGCTTTGGGCATGTTCGTTAACCTCAGGGTGCTTCAGCTCGTAAAACAGGGCTGTCTTCAGGGGGAACAGGCTGTGAGCTGAGTTGGGGACTTGGTGCTCATCCCTTGGCTCTTCCCAGGACCCCCAAGGGCTGTTAGATTATAGACTGTGTCTGAGAGCATCTTCTATAGGTGCCTGATGAGGCAGAGCCCTCTGGGATTGGAGTTACTGCTCCTGTTGCAGCAGTAAAGGGGCTTCAAAGGCAAACGTGTGGGGGAATCTACTGATGGCCCGGTGATCTCTGAAATGCTAGTAAGCAGGAAAGCCCTTGCTTCAGCCTGCAAGATCTGACTGCAAAACACCCTTCATTTTAGGGGTGCAGCGTTGCACCAGCTATCCTTTTCCAGAGCCTTGCTGGGAGATGCAGGGCTGGATTTTCAGGGCAGCTGCTGCCCTTGCATGAAGCACCAGCCATGCATTGCTCTTGCTACTGTCAGCTGCCTGAGCGCCTCTGTTTATGTATCTAAAACTTGAAGGCTGGAGAAGGAAGAAATCTGACCAGTGCAATGGAAACCTTCAATTCCCTGTGGTCCCAGGAGGAGAAGAGTAGCTTCAGGCTGGAGCAAGGAATGAACTTCATTTGTACACTGCCTCGCCTCTCCAGGAGGATCAGCCAGGAAAAATATCAACAGTTCCATTAAAAAGTCTGCTGGTTTGCTAAAGTAGTGGAATAAACATACCTGTAGGCATAACGGCCTGAACCGCACAGGAAACATTAACTAGAACGAACACACGCAGACTTGCTCCCTCTACCCCTGTATATCTAACAGATAAAAAACACTGCGCGTCCATGGTAATGTGTAAATCAAACAGCAGCTGGGGGGATTATTCTTAGCTGGGGAAGAACTGGCTTGGATTAGAGGGCCTCGGTGCTTTCCTAGAAAGGCAAAACCTGTGCTGAGCCTGCTCGGTGCTGCTGCCTTGTCTGGGGGAGACCTGCGGTAGGAACTGGGGCAGGATGGGGTTTGGGGTGGTTGTTAGCCTTTTCTTTGATTCCCCTTGCCCCTTCTTAGCTTCCCTTTCCCTATTTCTGCAGGAACTGTGTGGGGCTGAACTGCTTTTGCTCTAACCAGTTGAGTCCAGTCGAAAAGCTGGGGTGGAAACCAGTGGGAAGTGGGTGACACCCTGGGAGCTTGCAGAAGAGTGGGTGGGTGCGATAGCACTCAGTGGGGAAACCACCCACCCCAGCCATTAGTGTGTGGTGGAGATGGTCCCTTCAGTCCTCCGCTGAGCCCGCAACACGTGTCCTGACATCTCTGGGATGGGGAGAGTAGAGACCTGCAAACTTGTGTTACCTATTTCAGCGAGGGGATGTGAGCTTCAAGCGTGTCTTGAATGAGAGACGCTGCCAGTGCTTCTTGGACCAGCAACCTGGTCCCTGAGCTGCCCATAAAAACAGCTTCCCCCTTGGCCATACCCAGCGTATATGGTATGTACAGAAAATACATGTGGAAAATGCCTTCAGTTGCAACCAGATGGCACCTGTCAAGCACAAGTAGACATTTCTATTAGTGTTCTTATTTGAGTGTCTTGGACCACTCCCAGCCTCTCTGGATAGCAAAACAGCCCTGCTGTAGCTGTCCTCCCAAAGCAGCCCCAGAGGCAGATTGATGTGATTATTGCATGCTAGAGACAGTCCCTGCGCTCCCCGGCCTCATCTGCACAGCCACTTAGCACAACTAATCTGAACTGACTTTTAAAGTGGATTAGTTCAATTACTCTTAACTAGCCCTGGTGGAAACACTCTCCTTGGGGATTAAAGATCCTTAATTCACTTTAACGCACTTGATTTCAATGCAAATCAGGCTAAACTGAATTAAAGGCACTTTAGAGCCTTGCGCGGAGGCACTCCTTCAAAACTGATGTGGTTTAACCACCCCACTTTGCATTCCTGTGCTCAATTCATTCCAGTTAGCATTGCTGAAGTGTCCCCTTACAGATGACTAATATAGGCAGCCTCTCGGATATAAAGCTGCAAACACATTACCTAGGCTAATGTGTGAACCAGCTTCTGTGAAGAGCTCCTGCATCTGCTCATTCAGTGCTTAGAATGCTCAGCCAGAGTGTTTCAGAGGTGTTTGCTCTTCTTTTTTTTTACTCTTTTTTTCACTCTTTCTTTTCCACGTCTTGCTTTTTTAATTCTTCAAACCAAGCTCTTTGCTTTTTCACTTAAAAATGCAGGGCAGTGAGTCACACACCAGTTTTTCTCTGCTGTCCTTAACTTGCTGGATAAAATGGAAGTACTTCACCAACAGCACGCTCATGTTCTTAACTCAGTAATTTAACTCTCCAGTTGAAGATGAGCTGTGGTTGTGAAAGAGATTGGCCTGTTTCCCTGAAGCTTGAGTGAAAAACAGTCATTACATGGGATGTCCTGGGCAACTGGGCAGGATAATTCTTCCTTTGGAGAGAGTTGGGTGGGACAGGAGTTTTCTTCCATGTTTTAAGGGGTTTTCTTCCATGTCAGATAATGTGTGTCTTGGGGAGAAGAGGGGAATCCTGCCAGCACCAACTGAGGGGGAGATCCCTGAGCAGGGGGGAAAAATTATCACAATGTATTTTTTTCCCTTTACACTGACCCTAAATGTTTTGGCTCTGCTTTCTGAAGGAGACAGGAGGTAGCACTAACCCCTCTGCAGATAAAGCTCTCCGTCCCCTTGCCTGCATCCCTGCAGTCCGCTAACCAATTTAATACCATCCTGACCCTTTGGGCTTCACCTGAGACCCCTGTTTTGCTGCTCTGAGCTTAAATTTAATCCCTGCTGAGCTGCTGCCAGCAGACCGGGGAGGGGATGGCTATTTGGCACAGCTTTGCCGTCTTTCACAGGGATGGTGGCCGAGCAAAGGAAGGGTTAAACCCGATGATTGCAATGAGTGCCGATGTTGCTCTTGGTAATTCTTCGGCTTGCCAGAGAGAAAGTTTATTTTGCTAATAGCCCTGCGTAACTTCACTCGCCCTCCCTTTGCGTCTCCCCCTGCTTATGATATTTCAGCTCCTTGTAGTTTAGCATCATTTAAGGGCTAGGTGAGCAGTTTGGGTGGTCACAGGAGCAGCTGGCAGCTATATGAGCTTTTTTTGGGGGGGGGGGGGGGGGTGGGAACAAACTTCCAGTTTCTTTAGCTCGGGTTTTTCATGGCTCTCATGACAAGTCCCCCGGCGCACCGCAGGCTGCGGAGAAGGGAGCAGGCGTTGCACGTGAGCGGGATGCAGATGCTGTGGGACCGCTCTGTGCCGTGATGCTGCAGCTCCGAAATCCCTCAAAGGACCCGCTGTGCCGACGTCTGCATCTCACTTACAGCCGTAGGGATGGTGGAGGAGAGGCATGTCCAAAGCTGCCGGCGGTCTCTTTCTAATTAGGTGTTTGGAGATGTTCAGGGTCTGTTGGGTTTTGTTCTGGGGAGCTGAGGTAGAAGGACACAGCAGCCTGCTGTGGGTGGATTATAAATTGGGTCTGGAACGGTCCCTGTTTTAAGTGTCTGAACGATCCCTGGCAGACACTTTCCCACCCCAAGCTTTCAAATGCTGAATGAAAGATGTTCTGCTGTGAGCCTGGGCGCTTTCATCAGTGCTTCACTTCCTAGCAGTAAAGGTTTTCCTCTAACAGGTGATGGGAATTTCTCTGGCTGAACCACAAGCTGATTTAATTTTATTTTCTTGCCACTGAGGAACTCCCCCTTCCCTCTCTGTAGCAGCTTGTGCATGGCTGAAGAACATCACCATGGTGCTCTTCAGTTCCTGGCCTTCTTCAGGCTTGGTCATGAGGTGGGCACAAACAATGACAATATGGATGTTTGCTGATGCAGTTATGCTTTAAATCTGGTTTCTTTGGCTAAGTTTCCTGGAGCAGTAATGTAAATCAGTGGCCAGGTTTTGGGAGTTTTTTTCCTCTTATTCTTGCTCAAAGAATACCCTCAGAAAGGAATAGTCAGGGTATTCTCTACCAATATGGGGAAAAAACCAGCCCTATAAACTTATTATATCCTTAGGTTTTTAATTACCTGAGCCAAGACCTCTGTCTTGCTAGGTTTTGGTGGCAAGGCCTAATGAGTTCAGCACCAGGAGGTGTTGGTGTTTCCTCCTCTAAGACTTGAGGCCATAAACCTAATCTTTAGCATCTCTCAAGATTTTCTGGGGGCTATTGCTCTGGGGCAGTAGTGAAAACAATGACGTCTGATCACACATCGCTTTTTGTGTAAGCAGCCAACTTGTTTTCTCAGGAGTGAAGCTCAACTGAGGTCTCACTGAAAGGTGGTGTTTCACCTAGGTGCAAATTTTTATTTGGGGTTGATGCTGCCTTTCAACCTCATGATCTATGAAGAGGTGCATTAATACATTCTGCCAAACTATGCCATCTTCAAAACCACCTCCTTTCCTAGGGATGCCTGGACAAACCTGGGGGACCTTTCCAGAATAGCTCTTTGAAAGCCTCTCTCTTGAGGCCATGCTTGTATGAAGTAGGCTTTTCAGTAGAAGACAGCAAATAGGGTTGCAGGTGCTGGGAGAAAAGGTATCCCAATAGAAAAGAGAAGCCAGCTCCCTGGGGGAATTGCCATCCCTCTGTGCAGCATCTTGGGGCTGAGGACCTGCTTTAGCTAATTATTCTCCTGCCTCTATCTTGGGGGTGTCACCCTTACTGAAAGCTTGTGGCCAAAAGACCTCAGACTTCAATGCCTGAAGGCATCTGGCATTTGATTGAGTTTGTAACCATCATCTGAAAGAGGGAGGCTAATGAGCTGCCTTTGTGAAGTGGGAATTGCTCACATCAAAGAGCAACCCAGAGGGTGGCTTTCCATCCCTTGTGGCTTCTTAGAGTGGTGGCAGAGAGCTCCAGGGCTACTCTTGTAAGTAGTCAGGAGAGCTGGAAACCTAAATGCAAGACCTGCTTAGACCTGTGAGCTGCATTTTAGACCCAAATGAGATGATTCTGCTTGAGCTGTGACTTCTTCCATTCTGCATTGCTACGACCATTGGGCAGAATGGTAAAGGACTTGCTGGAGTGGCCCTTAAAAATGGGGTTTCAGTAGGTGGAAGATATCTGGCAATATCTGAACTGAGTCCTCCCTCCTGTGAGCATTCAGTCTGAGGGAACGCTGGCCTGTGGCATTCATGGGGGCTGTGGGGTTTCCTTGCTTTGTTTTCAGGCTGTGTACATTGACCCCTTCTTTCTAATCCTGCAACTTGCCCATAGGGCTGGAGAGTATCTGCTGTAGAAGATGTCCAACTTCAGAAATGAACAAAGCACTGTCAAAATTGGGAGTAATGGATCAAGTGAGATATTGGTGTAAGGGTTTTATGGCTTTTTGTTATTCCAGGTTGGTAAGTACAAACCCCAGAAGCTGAATTCTTGCTGTAATCAAGTGATGACTAGGAGGAGGACTGGGTGAAGGACCTGAACAGAACTAAATCTGGAGTAGCATATAGGCTGCTACCAAGTCCTGTCTCCTGTTGCTATGAGGACTAGTTTACAGGATACCCAAAGGAGAGATTTCTTTACAGACTAAGCTCTTCTGTGCTTAGATGAGTCCAACGTCTTCTCTGGTACTTGCAAACATACCTTTAACAAAAAGATGGTGTTCTCTTAAAATCACTGAAAACTCTTAAAATCAATAAAAATCTTTGCTGTGGTATTTTTATACATCCTGCTTAATGGGTTCAGACCGGAACACTTCTTGATCTCTTGCTGCCCTGTTTTCAGCAGCCTCTGGACACCGGTGGGCCATTGCATTTAGATGCCAGTGTAATTTGGTAAGGATTTGTCCCTTTTAATAGTTTCTTTCCCACCTCACTTTTTAAAGCTGCTCTAATTCCATATTGCCCTAATTGTGATATGCAAATTTTAAAAGGAAAATTGCAGCCAATGTATTTTAAGATCCTTATGGGCAAGCAGCCCCCTGCTTAACGTGATAAATTTGGACAGCTTTTCTCACTAAGGCAAATAAAAAGCCTTCCAAATCAACAAAATTATGTAAGCAAATCTGATGAGTGTGCTCTAAAAGTAAACCTGCCTTGCAAGCTCTGGGGCCTTCACTGTGAAACCAATGAAGACTATTTTGGGGAGCCTGTAAAGCCTTGCCTGGGGGATGTCCAGTGGTGTCCTGAAATTCTCTCCCTCTGTTGATCCACTCACCCGTTTGTTGTAACCGAATGGGTAGGAACATTAAACTGTCAGGGACCATCCTTGCCCAGGACCAGCTCCCCATCACCCTAAATGACCCACAATAGGTATTGAGCCCTGAAACTTCATAGAAACACCAGATAACTTGTCCCCTGCCCTCATGCAGCTCCTGCCATGCAGCATCCTACTCAAAGGCACGACTCTGCAGCACCCTTGTAGCTCGGTGTGGCTTTGCTGTGGTGGAGCGAAGCAACGTCTCATCGTCTGTGACCAAAGATGTGTGGTGTGAGCTTCCTAACCCTGGAGTTTGCAGGCTGTGCTATGTGGACTCTGCAAACAATCATTATTCTAGGGTGAATAAACTGAGTTAGAAAGGCTTTTCCTTGTTGTCTTGCCATAAACCCCTGTCCTCCTCACTCCATGCACGTTGTGAGGAATGCTCTTTTCTTGCTGCAGTGCCTTCCTCCTCCCTTCTGTTGTGTTACCTAAACTTTTCTCCACTTTGCAGTCACACAAAGCATGTTTTTTCTGTGGTCCATGGCCAAAGCTGCTTTGGAGACCTTCATTCCCATGCTGCAAGTTGTACTTGGAAAAGATCAGCGTGATCCTTCAGGGATTTGAGTGTCTCCGTGAGGTTTCCCCGTGGGGACTCTGGTGTCAAACTCCCCTGCAGTTTGGGGTGGGTTGAGGGGAAGACCCTCGTCTCCGCATGCGGTCGCTAGCGCAGTATCTCCAGCCACAGTGGGGGTTAACTGACCTTAGGATTTGTGCTGAGACAGCTTCGGGCTGTTGATAGGCTGGCGTGATCTTAAGGGGTTTATGGCACTTCTGGCTGAAGCCAGATATAAACACCTGGAAAGTCTTAGCAGGGAGCACCTCGCACATTATGCTCGTAGTTCTATATGCCCAATAGATCTGTCAGCTCAGCTGCACAAGGTATTTCCATCTGGGGAAAAATCTCCCTTAATTTTGTTTTACTCTTTTATTTGCAGATTGATGACAGGTTTCTAGCAAACATACAAAGCATTTGGTAGCGTTGCTATCATTTCCCTTCGCCTTAGTCATTTTTTTGTTCTTGGCCCTTGGTCCTCCTGAGCTCTTGCAGCCAGGAGATACTGAAATCACAAATGTGCAAAATACAAGATGGATAAACATCTTAATCTCGTGGATACTTCAATCTAAATGTTTTCTGAGGCCCTCCTTCAAGAAGGATTAGCCGGTAACAGCGTCTGAAAGGTCGTAGCCTTGCTTTGACTTGCGCTGCTGCTCAAGATGCTAAACGCGTGTGAAAGCTTCAGCAAAAGGCCTGAGATGCCATCACTGTTCTCTAAGGCTCCAGGGAGCATCTGTGTGTCCTCTTGGGCTTTGGACATTCGCCTTGGAGCTCTGCCTGCCTGTATTAGCCATTGTGATAGCGTTGCCTGGAGCGCCCAAATGTGACATGTATCAACTGGCATTTTGGCTGCACTAAGTGTAAGATTTTTCCAGTGTAGGTTTATATCTGGTTTTTTTTCTCTCAAGTGTGTGCATATTACTGTTATGATTTATTTTCAGGCTGTAACTTTGGTTTTATCACTTGAAATACTTTGGAAACTTGGAGGGCTTTTTTAATTAGTTGCAAGCCCTCTTTAACTTGGAGGAAAATTCCAGTGTGAAGAATGCTTTTGATTCAGAAAGAAATCATGTTACAGAGCTCCGGTAGAAAGGCTTCCTCTCATCTTTGTGTTATTTGGGCCTTACTTTCCTCCCCGAAGCTGCCGTTTGCTTTGATAAAGTTGATTTTGCTTCTTGACAGCTCCACAATAGATCAGAGTTTGTTATTGAAATGTCAAGACTATCAACATGGATATCCTTTGGCAGAAAGCTGGGTGGGAAATCATGAGCCTAGGAAACTAGTCTTGAGTACTTAAACTCTTTGACACAGGGTGGGAGAAATTAATACAAATAGTGTTTTTTGATGATAAGTAATAGCAATAGTTGTGTGCTAGGATGGGTTATTCTTGCTCCCTTCTGTCCTGAGACCTGCTAGTCAGCCTGCAACAACCAAAAAAGGTTCATGTCTCCTGGTTGTTCCTTTGCTATAAAAGAAAATGTCTTTCCCTGATTTTAGTTTCAGTATTGCTTATTGCTCCAGCTGCGTATGAAAGTTGTACGCTGTTGGGGCACTTTCAACCGCTGCTATTTTGGGGCTGGAGGGGGGTAAACTAGAGGGATTCCTTTCTCCACCACCGAGAAAACAAACGTCGCTCTGGGGATTGTGGCGGAGAGAAAGCTGGCAAAGCAAGTGAGATCCTGCCACTCTTGTTCCTGTGGTTCAGCCTGCAGAATTGCAAGTGTAACCAGCGCTCGTGGGGCTTCAAGGAAGTGAGGTGTGAGACTTGTGGGTTAGCGTCCCTTGGGGATGCAGGTCAGGGGATGCTGGATGCCTCCGTAACCTCAGGGAGGGCTGGAGGGAGCCGGGGAGGTCGGTGGAAGGCTTGGCAGAAGACACACGCTCCTGTAGGGATGAGGGACCAAGGCTGGGGGTGGGACAGTCTTCTTGACACACGGCCAACTGGAAAGTCTCAAGCGCAGACGAAGAAAGAGGATGGGGAATGTGATACCATCTACCAGGGAAGGACGTAAAACCGAAGGGAAGGACGTAGCCAAGTTTTGTGGCAGTGCTATAGGGTTTCAGCTGCTGCTTCAGCAGCACTGTTGTGCAGTGATTTGCTTAAAGCTCTGGGAATTCTAGTTCGGTTTGTACAAGAAGCCAAAGATATCTCATCTTGGTGTACGTACCTGTTTAAACTTAAACTTCCTTGAGTCTCCTCATTATTTCCCTTCAACCTGCATTCATACCCTTCCTTTCAAATATGCTTTGCCACAGGATTCAAGGGAAAACATAACTCACACAAAATTGGAGTGCAAGTGGGGTTCAGCCAGCTTTTAACTTCTTTTGCCCTGACTTTTGTCTTCTGTGTGTTATCTAGTATTGAGCGGACAGCTCTGGTCCTGCTTATCCCCTATGGTGAGAAAACCTGCTGGGGAGACTTATTCATAGGCAAGTTGTTTCTTTTGTAGGAAACAAGTCTGTACTCTTGCTCCAGTATCATTATTCATAGTTTTTTGAGATTTTGCTGTACAGCTGAACACCTTTGTGACACTTGGAAATTAAGTTAGGCCCTTCTGATTTTATTTTTCTTATTGTTTTTGACCTATTGGCTCTAATTCTGATGGGTTCCATGTAGTTGTGCCCTGTATCATCCTGGGATGATGACTCAGTCTCCAGACCCACTGAAAGAGGTGGGATGTGGGAATTGTAAAGCAAGCCCACATGCGTTTTGAAGACAGATGGAAACTCCATTTCAGGCTGGAGCTGCTCTTGTTGTGATTAGCTCTAATGAGCATCTGTTGATGGAGTAGTCCAGGGAGGGGGTTCTTGGTGTTCTTTATTACTGATCACGTTAGAATATGAAGGGCTAAGCTGAAAAGGAAGATACAGGTTGTTAAAACTTACAGCAAAGCTGTCTTGCTTACAGAATATGCCCAATGTGTGTTTTAATTTTTCTTTTCCTTTTTGTAGTATTCCACATCAGACAAATTCCACCTGCACTAGAGCATTGGGACAAATAGATTTATCATCCGATTGTTTATACGTGCCACAGGATTTCCCTGATGTGTATATACCCCCCCCCCCAGGTATAGGCTGGAGCCCCTGGAATTTGCTTGTCCCTTGTAGTGCTGAACAGAGTTTCTGGCAAATAAATGTGAAAGCTGAGCATTAACTACTGAAGTGCATCTGCAAGTGAATCCAGAAGTAATGTGATTAAATGCCAGCACCTAAAGTATCTGGGGATACCTTCTAATGTAAGGCTTCACAGTTTAATTTGGGAAACTTCAGAGGTGAGCTGTATGAGTAATCTAAATCATGTCCTTTGTGCATGCACACTGCAGTGGAATTTTGTTTGCACGCAAGTTTTGTTCTGCAAAATCCTTGCTTCTTTCAGTGAATGGGCAATTACTAAATATTTCTCTTTACTGTTCTCGTTAACCGTGTGGCCCCAAGGCTTGTTTAGAACACATTATCCAGGTTCTGTACTCAATGGAAAACCCATTTGGTTCCTCGTGGGTGTTTTTAGGATGCTGAGAGGCAGCTCAAAGAGAAGGCTATCAAGAGTCCACTTATCTACAGCATCCCTTCTGATGCTGAAATTCAGCTTTCTTTTCATAACTTCTGAGTACTTAGAATTATTATAGGTCATCCCATGTTTAGTTGTCACACTAGGGAAACCCAAAGACTCAGTACCTGGAAAAAGAGGCATGCTAAGGACTTGAACAACTGTAAAAGCTCTTTCACTGAATTTGCCTTCTATCATGGCCCTGCTAGAATGAATTTTGGATCTCAGAAATGGTACTTATAAGATCAGTTTGCTCCTCCCATGGTCCACTGCCTTCTTTCCATCTAGTTGTCCTGAGGGAACGAAGACAAGATGGGAATCTGGAAAAGAATATCTGTCTCATGCAGTGCTTGTTTGCAGAGTGTGGCCACATAAACTTTTTAGATAGAATTGATTTGCTAATGGATGCACATAATTATGCTGATGTTTCCTGGACCCCGAGTTGCTGCATTGCAAGTTGTTTGTGTATAACAATTTTGTTCTTTTCGTTTCTTCCACTTACAGTTCTCAAAGGAGTTCACAAGGAATAATTTAGATAAACTTTCAAAGCTCTTCATCTCCATTTCACAGATGGACTCTAAAGCATCCTGAATTCAAGAGTTTAGGGATATAGATCATAATTATTTCAAACGAGATGTTGGCTAAATGCCTTTATGAATCTGGGAAAAACTGATCATCCAGGCCTGGACTGGGAAGATGGATCGTGTATTTTCAGACCACACAAACAGTTTGTTGTAAGACAGAATATCAACCTGGATCATTCTTGTAGAGTTGAGTGCAGAAAGTGCACTGGTTGGTTTTTGTTCTTCTCTGTTGGTTTTCCCTAAATGTGTGGATTAATGGGACATCTCTCAGTTGGAGCTTCTGACCTCGCTATAGATTCTCACAGTCAGCTGAACCTTATGCCATTTATTCAGCTGTAACTTGATAATCTTTTCAAAGGTAAAGATTCCAATCCTGCACTGTAGATTTATTGAAGAGGGTGGACCCAGTGACATTTCCGGGGTCTAAGGAGTAAAACTATTAAGACAAATGGAAATGGGAAGTATTTTCCTTTTTCCTCAAGTTCTTTGGGGCTGTACGCTGTGTTAGATACATGGACACTATTTTGCCTTTCAGTCCTTGGAAATGGCTGTTATATGACATATTGAAAGGCCACGCTCAGTGTCACACCATGGCAGTTTTATATACCTCTTAATGCTATTCAGTAGGTGAAGATAGGGCATCATGTAGTAGGCACTCATAGAGCTCATAGCTTACCTCCACGGTGTTTTGGGGTAATCAATGATTTAAGGACTGTCTTTCTGCTCTGCTTGTTTTGCTAGCTGTTGGTGGGTGGTTTAGAAAATGGGAACTTGCACAAATTGGTTGACAGTGTCTCGGATGATGTTTGCATGCTGGGATAGCTCTAAGCCTGTGCATTCTCTTCCCATGGGACACCTTTTCCTCAAGATGCTTTCTAGCATGTTTTCTTGCACTTTTTACTTAGAATGGAAAATGTTTCTCCCTTTAGATGTCTGCAGGCACTGGGAAAGAGTGGTGTAGAGATTGGCATAGGAATGACATAGTGTAGCTCTGCATTTGTTGGGACTTCCTTGTCCAGCATGAGCAACTTGCAAATCATGTGGCTTCCTTACCTGGTCTGCTACTTCTGAGGTCGGATTTTATAGGCAGTGGTTGCAACTTAAGGCTTGCCCTGAGTTCGTTCTTGGAATTGCGGTGAAACAGTCCCAGCTTCATAAGCATAAGTCTCATGGAGCTGGGAAGCAGCTCTGAATGAATATGGATACAGCTGTGGCATCCCACAATGCTGCATCTTTATGTCCAGTCTTAAAGTGAAGCTCTATCCCCCACAAAGTAACATGAAATCTGTCAAAACACTGTGAAGAACAGCTTTCACATTCAGTGAGGACTGGGCTGGCAAGGTACAGTGTGACATAATATGTCTTTGCCCTCTATAATCTTTTACCCCTTCCAACATCCAGGCGCACAAGAGCCGATTCAATTCTTAATCTTGGTGTGAAGAAACCACCTCGTGGTTTCTGTATTTGAGTTGATCTAAATTGGGATGGAAGGAGTTCTTGAATCCAACAGCTTTAGGCTATTTTAGGTGGTGAAAATCTGCCATTGGCACTATGGAAGGTATTTATAAGTAACAAGCTAATTATGTAAAATGCACACTGTCCACTTGTTAAGATCTTCTTAAAGTTTCATAATCTAATCAGAATTTGCTATGTATAACACTTGGCTTGTTGTACTCCCCCCTGCCTTTTTAATGCAACTTACTTGGATGGATGGGTGATCGATACAGGAAGGAAATGCTTTCCTAAATACTGGTTGGTTGAGTGTGCCCCACATGCCTTTTTAATACAGTGCATAAAGGATTCTTCTTTTAATTACTGAGCACAGATGCCTTGCTTTGAAGATGGGTGATATGCAGTCCTGTCTGCTCAGCATCACTCATAGAATAAAACTTTGGCTCTCCCTGGGCTATGGTATTTTGGTTAATATGACACTCTCTTCATATAGATTCTATATAGTATCATAAAAAAAGTATGTGCTGAAGTCACCAAGTATTCTGAGGGTATTCACCCAAAGTATTGGCAAAGGTAGGTGTGGCTGAGGTCCTTGCTAATATTCTGTAGTCTGGTCACCTTCAGAAGGTAAGTGAGGCTCCTGCCAGCAGCACAGGTCTGTTAAAGACATCTTGGCTCTCAATATTAATTTATTCATCACCTGTGATTAGCCACTGTTACAGCATCCGCTTCCCTTCCACAAAACCGTGCATGGGTTCAGTCCTTTGAGGAAGGGTTGCACCGTTCTTATAATGGTGTGGGACCTGGGTCTGTCTTGATAGTGGTGAATGGATATCGGGAGGTTGATGGCAGATGTTCACATGGTTTGTTCTTTCCCTCTTCCTCTTGCTGGGACAAATTGTGGTGTGGAGGAGCAGGGTTTTGGGGTGCTGGGGGAGATCAAGGGAAAGAGCAATGTTGTTCAATGGACGGCAGTCAGGGAAGGACCATGCAGGGCCCTTGCATCTGGAGCAGAAGACAGTAAGGTTGGATGTTGGTTGGCTTCTTAGGAAATTGTTCTAGGATACATCAGCAAGAGTATCGTCTCCTGCACTGGTGATTTATCCTTATGTGATGAGTTTGAAACCTTGGGCAGAGCTAGTTTGTTTAGCTGGAGACCTGACCATTGAAGTTTCATCTGAAGCTTGTAAAACCTCAGGACTGCAAAGCTCCTTCAGAAAGAAATTCATGAGACACCTTTTGTCATGGGATGACCTTGATGCAAGAGCCTTCGAGTATCCTCCTGTTGAGTTTTGTAAGGAACCAGCCTCTATGTTCCCAGTTCATTCCCACAATCTCCGCTGGGGCTCAGAATGAGGATAAACTTCTACCATCCCATCACCATACTGCGTCTCTCGTGCATCCTGCTCTCTCCAGTGCCCAGAAAGTTTGTTTTTTCACCTGTTTAGTTTTTAAACCTGCCGCGAGGATAATATGACATTAGAGTGGAAAAGCTATCGCTGCTGTGCAGGGGAGGAATTGCAGAGCCGTAAACTGCTCCCAAAATAGATCAGATGAGGTGTCAAACCGCCCAACCATCTAAATACTCCACGAGCTGACCTCCGTGCGATATATAATAGGGGCTGGGTAAAATGTTTTGAGGCGAGGGGGAGATGAAACCCCCTTCTGCCTGAATCTACATGCTTGTTTCTAGAAGCTGTCATTTGTCCAGAAGTTGATTAGGAGCCAGTCTCTGCTTCCAGCTGGGACCTCCAGGTCCTGAATATAAAAGCTGGGGCTGGGGAGGGAGGAGGAAGCTCATTCCCCAGTTGTTTTTCTGTCCCAATGAACTCGAGGAGCTCTTTGCATTCACCGTGCTTTCCCTCCAAGGTTCGATTTCAAACCCCCAGCTTCCGAGATCTGTGTCGTCTGGAGAGTAAACTTTCTTTTCTCCGTAGCCGCTGTGCTGCTTGAGTGTGTGCATAGGGATATCTCCAGGCAGCCAGGGAAGCTGCTGTGTTGGCTACAAGGAGTTTCTTCCCTGCCTGCCAATCTCTGTGGTCTGGGCAAGGGCAGCTCTGTAACTGCAGCATCTGCCGAGAACAGACCGGGCAGTGTTCGGGAGGGACAGCACGATTTATCCGACAGACGGGACGGGGAGGGGGAAAGGAACGGGCCAAGTCCCGCTCTACGATGCGTGCTGCGGAGCCGTCAAGCCTTCATCTCCCCAGATTTAACAAAAGGGCTGGCTGAGGCGTTAGGGAGACAAACGGGCGATTCATTACCCAGTCAGATGCGTTCCCTGGCAGGGGCGGGTGGGAAGAGACTGACACTAACACATGGCTGGCCGCGCTGTCGCTGGAGCCGTGCGAGGCATGCCCGCGTCCCGGCGTGCGGAGGGCTGCCGTGGGTGGGAAGCTCGCCGAGGATGCGGCAGGATTGCCGCCCGCACGGCGGAGGTTGGGGTCGCCGAAAGTAAGCGCGGCGGCGCGAGCTTCTTGGGGGGGGGGAAGAGTGGGGTGCCCTGGTTGTAGGAAATCCATCAACCCGGCGTTGCGACGTGTTGGTGCGTGGTGTGTGCTTGGCACCGTTGGGTCGGGTCTCGCTCCCGTCCGGAGGGTTGGAGAGCGCGGGTGGGTTAAGGGCTGCAGCCGAAGCGAGGTCTTGCAGCGCATCTTACAGGTGCCTGTCTCCAGTGCTGAGAACATAACAAGTGCCGTGTGGGGTTGAACCAAAGGTTTTCTTCAGCCGGGCATGGGCATCTGGGGAAGCCAAGGAGAAGTGGGACGAGTGATGTGTCTCCTGGCGTGCCCTGCTCGCTCCTGGCAGCCAGCGGTTTAGAGGCTTCCTGAGCCAAAGGCTACGTTCAAGCCTTCATGTTTCATCACCCACCTGGGTGAACCTCCCTTTCCTGAATTTGTCTAATCCCTTTTTGGAATCTATTCATAGTTTTGGGCTTCACAATATCCGGTGGCAATGAGCCTTGCAGTTTAATGATGCGCTGTTTGGAAAAAAAGGCTCCATTCTCGGAGTGTCTAGCATTTATTATTATTATTTTTTTTTAATGCTGCGCCTAGCCTGAGTCAAAAGGTCTGATCCCTGCGTTGCCCTGAGCAAAGTGCTCCCTGTAGAGCTCCCAGCCTTGGGCAGATCGGCAGGACTTGGTTAGGCTTCGTGTCAGTAGCCTGAGCTGTGAAGAGCCAGAAGGATGCATGGGGGGTGTTTTGGGAACTAGGACTGCCCTTACCCCATGAGTGACGCTTTCCGATGCTGCCTTTGTAAACCTGCTGGAATAAATATAAAGTAACAGCAGTGCAAAAAGCACAACAAATATCTATGGGTTTTTTTGGTCCTCTTCGTTTAGATTTCAAATGCTAGATATCCTTTGCTATGTGCAACTCTCCCCAGACAAGAGAAGTTACTGAGAAAAGCTGTGAACTTGGAATTTTTTTTTTTTTTGCTTGGAACATCAAAACAAACCTGTTGCTGCAGGTTTATCGCACGGATGACTTTCTGGCTTTTAGGAATTCGGGCTTCATGGTAGGAGCAGATGTTACAGAGTTTGCATATGGCTCAACTCTTTGTTGCAAGAAAGTCATGCCGTTGAACACTTGGCCCATTTCCTTTGGTCTGCTGTCTAAAATCTGGGATAAATTCTTTTGCGGTGTTCCTTTTGTGTGATCCATTATGTCTGTCGTCTTCTGGTCCTCCATCCCACCAAAAACTATTCAAAAGCAAGGCAAGGGGAGGGACGGCTATGTGTATTTTCTATAAGTGTGATCTAAAAATGTCGCTTGTTTTCTATGTTATGGAGAGCAGTTAGGCCCAATTCTAGATTAATATTATCTACTTTAACCCCATGTCAGGGATGGAGCTGAGCTGTTTTTTACTGCAGCAGGGATCTGAGATCCTGGGATGGCAGGATTTTCAGCAGTGTGGAAAAAAACCAACATTCCCCCTCCCCCAAAAAAACCCCCAAACCCCAATCCACAAAACCCCCTAAACAAATCAAAACACCAACCACCAAAAAACCCCCACCGACAATCAAACAAAACCCCCTACCTTATGGAAGTTTTGTCTTCCTTCTGCAAAGAGGTGTTACTATAGGGCACATATATTGTGCACGTGTGCACCTCTGACCAATTCATCCTATCATGGAAAATATTCTGAAACCCCCTCTTTCCTTCCTCCATACCGTGTGGAGCTAAATGGGTTAAAACAAGCCTTTTATTTTTTCTCTGAGCTTATTTCTTTATCTTCCATCGCATTGCTCCCCACTTAACTGCTTCCCTGCCCCAAAACTCGCAGCTACACATTACCTACAGTCTAGTGGGAGTCGTGCCAAAAGAAATGATGTTAAACTAAAAAAAAAAAAAAAAAAAAGCAGTGGCCGGGATAAGGAGCAGCAGTGGTTTGCAGGGTGGGGGTCCCGGAGTTGTCCAGCTGGGGAGGGGGTCCCTGGTAGGGGGGGGATTCCTGGCACAGGCTGCCAAGGGCAAAGCTAATGCTGTCTTAAATCAGGAGTGAAATCCCCTATTGCTGCCTGGCCCGTGCATTCCACTGGCACCGCGGTTCACCGGCCGGTTTTAAGTTGGTTTGAAAATCCTTCGTAAATCTTGCTGATTGCTGTTTCATTCTTGAGAGGATGAAGGGGAGAGGAAACAACCTTCCCCTCCTCTTCTCCCCCTTCCCCGCCTCCTTTCTCCACCTCGGCTCGCTTACCAACAAAATGGGTTGTTCCACTGGAATTCGGTTGCTCTTGGGGCCAGACTACCTGGGACCTCCCAGCCAAGGGCAGCTAATAGTCACGGAGTTGTAAAAACTGAACACCCCCTCCTCAAAAAGCCAGCAGTGTTTTCTAAAGGTGTTTTGGTGCTGGGAACCGTTCAGCTCAAGTCATGGGAATTGCAAGGGAGTATTGCAAATGCCTGTAGAGCTGGTCCTGATTTTTGTCCTGTCCTTGTATCGTTCCCATGCTGGTGAATTTTAGATATTTACCTAAAATAAAAATGTCTTTTGCTCTGGTGAACTGGAAACTTCCTGAATAAGGTTTGTTGTAGGGAGGGGGGGAGAAAGGAGGAGAGGTAGTTCAGCCTTGTGGTTCGGGCACACCACCAAGGGCTGAAAGACCCAAATTTGATTCCTTCCCCTGCTGTGGGGTTTCTCTGTGATTGCTTGTGCCCTCCTCCCCTGGGGAGAGTGAGGCAGAAGGGAAGGCAATGCTTCCTTACTTCGGTAGAGTGCTATTGGCTGTAATTCATAACCTGTGCGGGTCTTCTGCCTTGCAGGAGTGGGAAATGCTGCAGCAGCTTGAAGTATTTGCTTGTGGTGCTTCTGATTGCCACAGTGCAAAAATAGCTGTTCCCCATGGCATCTTGGTCCCATAGGTCCTACATAGGAATGCACCGTAAGGAGAACATCTCCAGCCCTCCACATCTGGCCCGAGTCACGTATTCCCTGCTCATTCACTGAAGCATTTCTCATTTGGTTGCTAAATTTTGTCCTCGTGTACTATGTGCCAAACTCTTATTTGGTAATTTGTACAGGAGAAGTTGAGGCATGTTTTGGCAAGAAATCTCATGGAAGCTTATTTATCCATGCAGCAACCATGCTGTATCTGGGAGGCAACCATCTGTGTCTTGCCCCATTCACAGAAAAATCCCTTCTGAACTAATGTGACAGCTCCTTTGTAAGGGAGTTGGGTTCCAGCTCCCTTCTCGATGCAGGACAGCTGGCCTGGGGAGATTTCACTTGCTTGGACTGCTGGTGTTCAGCAGCCTGGGAGAAGTCCTCTGACTTCTCTGTGAACATCAGCTAAGGCTAAAATCGGACGTAAATTATCTCTGTGGTAACACCTGGGCCTGAAAAGAGCTTAATGATTTTGGGATCAGAGTGGCTGCTGTGAGTGCTAGAAGCATTCAGGAAAGCGGTGTTGGAAAGGGAAGAGCTGGAGATTTGCACCAGCAAATTCTTTCTTCCAGAAGCAGCTGCTGTTTCTCTTTTTGCTGGATGCTGGAAATAACTCTTGATAGGACCTGAGAGCCTGTCAGGTATGTGTACCAGGTTCCTTATGTGCCCATTCTTCCAGCCCCTTGCCCAAGATGCTCAGAGAAGAGGCCCAAAGGAAACCACTATATAGATCTATCCAGGTAGAGGAGTGATTGAAGACAAGTTTCAATGACTGAAGCCTACAAGAATCCACACCTTTCTGTCTCCTAAAAACAAATAAATCTGTTTGAGCATACTGCATCAGCAATCTGATGGAGACTGACGCTTCCTTCCCTGGTAAGTGGGACCTACTGGGTTGGAAATTCCCCCATGCTGTAGGTCTTCTCCTCTCTATCCTAAGTCCCACCACTTGGAAGCAGATCCAAGGACTTGAAGGCATTTCCCTCTGTGAAACATACTTTCTGTTGGAGAATGAGCGTAGGGTATGGCTGCTTTCCACCTGTGTGCAGTGAGGTTGCAAGGCCCTATTGCTCCTACCACGTGTTGGTGGAAGTGTGTAATGTTGTAGTGGTCTCTGTGGTGGGGACTGCTACTTGTTTCTTTGCAAGTAGAAGCTGCAACTGAGATTTGGGCACTGTTGACTAAAGAAGCCCACCTTTGAAAGCTTTGGGGTGCGTGCTGTGCTACTGAGAGGAAGATAAGGATCAAAATAGCAATTGGGACTTAACAAATACAGCTTTTCTCATCACAATTACTTGAGTTTCCAAATGTTTTTTTTTTTGCTTTGTTTAATGGTCTCCAGCAGCAAGCCACCATTGTTTATGGAGAATGACATGACATGGAGAGCAAAAAAAAAAAAAAAGGAGGTGAGCACCAAGCAGAGAGTTGATTGGGAATCACCTTGAAGGAAAAGAACTAGCATGTGCATAAAGGGCAGTGATCTGTGGGTGATGATAAGGGGAGGAAGCTTTGCAAAGTGCCAGGATAGATGAAGTTTTAGCAAAACTGGTTTTGATTTCTAGGTGGAGTGTAGGCTGTTTAGCTCTGTCCTGTAAAGCCCTGGATGGTCTACACTTTCCCAGACTGGGAGAAACACTTTTCCTCCAGTCACTTTCTTCGACCCCCACAATGTCACAGCACCATGCCAGAGGAGATCGGTGGAAAAATTACATCGAGGAAGATTTGAGTTAGGAGTAACTCTAACAGAGCAATCTTCATGGAGGGACTTAACACTTGCTGAGATGTGGAAGCCAAGAAATCCTTGCTGAGGTTTGGAGAATACCTTGTGTTATTTTTTTGTAAGGACTTAAGGAGATATGGGGTTTTTTTGTGTGTGTATGCATAAGCCAAAGTAGGCAACCCCTGGCTTTGTAGCTCGGAGAATGGCAGAGAATTCTGAAACTAGCATGTGTGGCTTTAGATTTTGTGCCTAAGCAAGGCAGCAATAGACATGAATGCCTGAATGCTGGGGTGAGCAATGTGTCTTGGAGCAAAAATACTTAGCTCAGACTTTGAGGGGTAGAAAAGAAATAGAGAACTAATTATTTAGTAGCAAAGAAGAGAAAGCCTTCTCTGACACCAAACGATTTGAGGATACACCAGTATTTTTGACAGCTCTGGGAAGAGCAGAGCTGAGGTTGGTGGGTGCTCTTCAGATGGTTTCCTCCAAAGTACGTAGAGTTAGTGTGAGCACAATGGTGACACTTGGACCTGTGAACACTTAAATCCAAACAACACAGTGCAGAATGAGATAGTTGATTCTTCAATGGCCAACTCTTGCTCCAAATACCAAGTCTCCATCACTCACCATGGAATTCACAGTTTTCTTGGACTTTTGGCTTGTTATACTTCAAACAGCAGCTAGCCTTTGTGGGATGGGGACACCATGGTAAATTGATTTAGGAAAGCTTCTTCACAGTGTAGGAGTCTCATGGTGGAAGAGAGAGGGAGGGCAACTGAAGGTTGTTGGATGCAAAAAATAATAATATAGGCCTGGTGCCCAGCATAACTCAGTCTGACTCCTTGAGTTGTGGAGTCATTAATTTAGGTATTGCAGACAAGGCTGGTGTTTAAGTTGTCAACTTGTCAGAAACTTTTTTTAATTATTAAAAGGAAGTAAAGAAGTGGTGGAAGAAAGAAGAAAAAGGGTTGGAAGAATAGCAATACTGCAGGGAAAACATTCATGTAAAAAGTGAAAATAGAATCAATTCGGCCATTGTACAGATGTACCAAAGATAAATCTCCCGACAGAAGGAAGTGCCGGGATAGGAATGCAATATTTCAGCAGGGCTGTCGTTCCAGGCGGGTATAGCAGAGGCGTTTCCTTGCAGGAAAGCAGCTCACCTTGGCTTGTGTCTCTGGCGGCACTTGCAAAGGAAACTCTTGAGCATGTCAAAAACGAGTGCACTCACAGGTCTGTGCAGGCGCCTGCCTTCTGTCTTGTCCCCCTCAAATTCTCATCAGGAAAATCCCCAGTTAAACAAGGGAAACTACAGGGACACTGAGGGAAGAGTGAGCTGACGAGGCAATAAAAACACTTGACTTCTGAGATGAGCTGAAAACAGGGACCCATCATGAATTGCCTCTCTGGAAGGGCAGTAATTCCATGGTTCTACAGATAAAACTTGGCTATGCAGCTATCAGTGCGAGTCGTGCAGTGGCAGGGGCTGTGTTTGGGATCACTCCCAACCCTGGCTGATTGGAGTCTAAACTTGAGCAAAGCAATTAGCAATGTTTGACATGAAGTTCACAACCAAGGCAGCCAAATGCCACTAGTAATGCTACGTGCGAACCAGATAGGTCTTGCTATTTACATCTGGTGATAATAAACCTTCTGGTTTCCTGGCTTCAAACTAGAGACAGACTGAACTGGAAGGAGAATAGTGCAAATGATGTTGCAAAGGTTCTTCTCAGCTTGGTGGGTACGGCACTGAGCAACCAGGTCCTTCCTGAGGTCTGGACAGTGCAAGGGTGCCACTCGGAGCAGAAGTCAGGCAAGGTGCACAGAAGAGTAGGTCAAAGTCTGAAGCAGAAAGTCTCTTGACTTTGTAGGTTCATATTGCTTTCAGAGGCCAGAGTTAATTTCCAGAGAGTTAAAGCTTCCTGGGTTGTGTGCAATGAGCTGTTTGGTCTCTCTCCAGGTTCCTAGTGGACAAACACACCTTCCTCTCAAGCTCAGTTCCCTCGATCCGAAATAATGCGATTGCACAGAGTGCTGGCTGGCAGTTTAATTGTAACAGTTGTGGATCGGGTGTGTATAAAATAAAAAACACCCCCCCGCTTCCCGTGAAAAATTTCCTTGGAAGGAACAGCTCTGTCTTTGTGAGGAGCTGAGAAAGCATCCGACTCTGACACCGTTGCCTTACGGGACCTCACTCAGCCTAGGTTGCATAAAAGGGCTTTATAGGATTATAAAGGTTCCATGCAGCGGCAGCTCTGAGGCAGCATTTCAGGTGGGGGCACCAGCTCTCCTTGGCTCTGCCTGCGCTTGGTTATTATTGATGCCACGCTCTGAAAAGTGCTACCTCACCCTTCTTTCCAGGGCTGCTGGAACGTGTGTGCGGAGCTGGGGCTGCTGCATCGGTGTCCCCCCCCGATGAAATGGGCACACGTTCAGTGCTGGGGAGGGAAAACGTGTGTGTGTGTGCTGCTTTTGCTCATCGAGGTCTTCACCTGGAAAAGCTTTATTGCTTGTTGGCTAGGAAAAGCCTCTTTCCCCTAAACTGAGTCCTTGTCTTCTTCTGGAGATGCTTTCCTAACTCACTTGCTTTGCTCTGATTCGGACCAGCTTGAACGCCAGTGGAATTAGTCTGAGCACTAAGCCAGGCAGTGATGGATGGGTCTCTGCTCAGCATGTGCATTGCATGGCTTGTTTTTTACCAGTTTGGACTTTCATGTCGCCTTTTCCCTAATGGGTGAGGACAGGGCAGAGCTGGGTCAGGAGACAGGAGGTGGCAAAAGCTGGTATTCTGCCTTCTCTATAGGATATCGCGTTGGTGTCTTGTCTTTGGGCTGTTTTCTCAGGAAGGGGTGAAGCGGGTGTCTGCACGCTGGCCCAGCTTTCTCAGCTCGCTGTGGCCACTACCGATGTGTCCCAGATATCAGAGCTGGTGAACTCCTGCATAAGCCTTTTGCACAGAGCAATGAAAATGGATGTTGCTGACAATTAGTCCATTTAATGCTTCAGTTTTCTATTGTTTCCCAAGACTTTCCATCCACTAGTTCTAAGTGGCTGCTGGAGGCCTGTCCTCTGGTGTTGTGCAGTACTGCACATCCTATTTTCTACCTTCTCCCTATCCCTAGCTCTTTACTTTGTCTATTTAAGTGAGTTTTATTGGAGATACAAGCAATTGGGCTGTGCTATCAGCGAGTTTTGCAAGGCTGATCTGTGGGAATCTATACTTTGAAGTATCTCAAAGCCAAGCACCTAAGGGGGAGGGTGGGGAAGGGGTTCAAAATCACCAATCGCTCTGCCGAAATCTCGGCTGTAGGATCAATTCCTGTATCCCTCTTCACTGTGATAGCCATCTGCCATATGATACTTGGAGCTTATGTTTTCCAGAACATTTAGCTGAACAGTACCTGCTTAGTTGGAAAGGTAAATCGGGGAGGGGGAGCTGTAGAAAATGTTTTTATGCCTCCTTCTTTCTTCTTTGCCAGCTGAGGGTATCTCTTGCACCAACTGCGAAAGCTTGCAGGAATGAACCTTCAGAGCCCAGTATTGAGGAAGGCCAGGAATGAATGTCCTGGAGATTTTGTTACAGGGCTTTACTGCTGTGAAGCTCAGACCAAGCCACCTTTCTCATGAACAAACCTGCTCGGAGCTTTGGTTAATGAGGCACCAGGACTGGGTGAAGTCCCGTCTCCCTGGGGAGCAGTGGAGACCAAGTCCATGCTCTCTCCCAGTGGAGACAGAGTGAAAGTGCAAGGGTTAAAATTTGCCAGTGCTTCAGATGGAGCTTGTTGTATGGCCTTTTGGATGTTTTTATCACTTTTGGGAAGCAGAATTTGGGGAGAAAAACCTATTTTGGGGGAAAGTTACACTGGGTTGCACTACTTTTCCACATTTTCCACAAATCACTGACTCTTCATTTTTACCATTGCAGGGGTTTTTTTGCAAAATCCTAATACTTTTGAAGGTAAATGAAGGAGAACATTTCCCTGCCCATCTCTTCTCCTAAAAATCCAAACCCCAAACGCAGCCATTTTTTTTTCTTCTCCCTCCTCTGATGTTAAATCACCTTGTTAAATCATCAGTAATGATTGCATCTGTACTGGATGTTGCTGGCTCTGGCTCAGGTCAGGATTTTGTACCCATTGCGCAAGGAGGTTTGGGAGTTAAAGCATCCTAGCTGCTTGTCCTCAGGGACTGTGCTCCTGGCAGGATGCATCCCACTCGGAAAGAAATCCTAATTTAAAAAAAAAAAAGACAAATTACTGCTCCTGCAGGACAGGTGGGGTTTTAAAGGGTTTCCAGGATCCATCTGTGTTCAGGAAAGGGGCTGAGCGTGTGCTCCCCTCCTGTGCCCGTCACCCCACTTCCCCCAGTGGTCCTGCCGCGACAGTGATGCCTGAGCCTGCGACCCATCCCCGTGCTCTCCTGCGCAGGATTGCGATGTTCCAGCATGTTTTCAATTCTGGCTTTAAGCAATTCTTCCTTTTTGGCTAGGGAAACGTCTCTTCAGGTCCTTCGAAACCCTGCATAGTGATTCCCATTGACTGCGTGGACTGGCACCTGGCCGAAAAAGGGCAGAGCCAGGAGAGTGGGGTGCAGGCAGCCTGGCCAACAAACTGCTCCTGAGCCCAGCAGATGTTCCTGCAGCCTCTCTGCTCCCTGGGGCTGATGCCAGCCTGGTCCTTTTCCAGCAGCTCGTCACTTGACACCGGGAACGGTCCGCTGGCTGCTTTTGTTGAGCATTGTACGAGTCAAGGACCTTGTGCTCGGAGAAGGCGATGGGACACGAATGTCTTCGGGTCATTTTTTTTTAGGTTTTGAGCTCGTTCTGCCTTGTAAAAGCTTTTGGCAGTGTTGCCTGGAAAGTGTATCCTGCTCTCAAGCCTCAGGCTGTGGCTCGCTAGGTTTTGTGTCGGGATCTGTTCTGCTGAGGGCAGGGTGGCTGGACTTGCTTTCTCAGTGTGTCTGTCAGGGTTCTGGTGGGACGAATCATCCTCTAGCCCTTCCCAAGCCAGTTCTGGCTCTGCTTGATGTGCTAAAATGATTTTTTTTTTATGTGCAGGAGACTGGCTGTAGCCCTCTTGTATTTTTGCTAGTTTCCCAAGTTCATGCAGTTAGGTACCTTCAATTATTTCTTTCCAATTTTAGTTTTCAACACAGTCCTGCGGTGGAGATTGCCAAGGTCTTATGTCCGAACAAGCTCTGAGAGAGCTGGTAGAGAACATAAATCCAAATATCACTTCTTACCCTTCTCTTGCTCCCACCTTGCACACCCACTGCAGGGTGCCTCGCTGTAAAATCCCTCCTTGCCCCGACATCAGCAAGTCCACGTGGGTGCTCAGCCCAAGAGACCCCGATCCCACCGCCGCCCCCAGTTCTACCACGGGCTGTATTTCTCTCTCCTCACTGCTGTGCCCTTCTGTTCCCCTGCAGGCTGACGGGGAACGAACCCCTGACCATCCTCCCTCTGACCTCAGAAATGGAGGAAGCCGCCGTCAAAGCCCACTACAAAGTCTGTGACCGCCTGAAGCTGGAGAAGAAGCAGCGTAGGATGTGCCGGCGGGACCCCGGCGTGGCCGAGACCCTGATGGAGGCCATCAGCATGAGCGCCCTGGAGTGCCAGTACCAGTTTCGCTTTGAGCGCTGGAACTGCACCCTCGAGGGTCGCTACCGGGCCAGCTTGCTAAAGAGAGGTGAGCGGGGGGGGGAATTCTCAGCTGAGGGGTGCTGGCATCCCCTGCACCCATCAGCTGTCCCTGGCATTTTGCAGAGCGGTCATCCTGGTGCATCCTTTGCCAGTGGTGGGTCACCACCTCCCCAGAAGTCCAAAAAAGAGCTTGTAGAAGGTAAACACCAAGCCAGGCTCAGCTCGTCTGTGAAAGTGCACGGCAGGCAAAGGATGTGCTATATGGTGGTAATTTATGTGCTTGTACTAGTACTGTCTGCTTCCCGTTGCTGGCCATGGCTTCTCTCCTTGGAGGCTGGAGGTGTTTGTGCATGTGTCCGCAGCCAAGGAGCTGCGATCGCTCCTCGCTTCTGCTGGAAGTTCAGCTGTTTCTGGAGGAGAAGGTCTTGAAGTTCCCAAACCCATCCCCTCTCTTTTTATTCTATTTTTTTTTCCTACTCATAATGTCAACCTTTCAGGAAAGAAGTTGAGGAAATGCCTTGTTAAGGGAAATAAGGCAGAAAGGACTGTTCTGTGCTGCCCTGTTAGTGGGGGCGAGGGGAGCCCTATCGTAGTTGCAGGGCAAAGCACACAAATGTTCGTCTGTCCTGAAAAGCTCCCTGGATGTGAGCGGTGGGTAATTCCCACACCGCTTCCCAGCTTGACCAGAAGCTGAGAGCGAGCATACTGGAGGAGCAGGTCCTACTTTTATCTCCTTCTTTTGTGCTACCTCATAGTCCAGTTGTGTGCACCCTCCCAGTAAAATCCACTTATTTCTGGATTGCAGCTAACGGTGCAGCAGGACCATTTTACAGATAGTTTGCACAGGTCTCGAGGGCTTTAGTGACTTCCAGAAAGTCCTATGCTCAGTGATTGAGCTGGACCTAGAAACCCAGGGTCTGACATGCTCAAAAATAAGAGCAGAGGTTTGCAAAGCGCCCTCCCTTGCTAATTAGCGAGAAGGAGTAATTCAGAAGCGCTGGGGCTTAACTAGTGCACTGTCACTGTGCTGGAAACAAGGAAAGTCCTTATGAAACCCAAGAGGTCCAGCCAGGGCTGCAAGACATTTAAAAATATCCCCGCATGCCAGAGGAGTCCCTGGGTTAGTGGTGCCTTGGGAAAGCCAAGCACTTTCTCATGCTGACACCTGGAGGCCACAGCTTGTTCTTTCAGATGTGCCTGCCCCGGTGGGCAGCCCTCGGCAAGGGGTATTTCAAAGCAGCCTGAAGTTGAGCTGCCTTAAAACACGACGGAGAACCTCCCCCCGCCACCCCTTGTCAGGACCCTGTGTAATAAATGATAGCTCTGAGGGCTGCAAGGCTCTGCCTGCTGTCTCATTCTTCCATGTTTTATGCCCCTGCAACATCTCTGCCCTCCACCGATGCTGTAAATCCTTCAGATGTTGTTCCGGTGGCATAACACGCTGCCCTGTAAATCTTTCTCCTCCTCTCCAGGAGCTGCTGGTTCCTGGTTCAGCATTGCAGCAAGCGATACCCCAGGGCAAAGGGGCACATGTATCACCCACTACGACACAGCTATTCAAATATGTCGGTGTGGGCTTGCTTCCTCTCCTCCAGGACCACTGCAGCTTTTTAAGGAGAGAAGAAAAAACCAAAAACCCCACGTTTCACTGAAGAAAAGTTTCTCCCTCCCTTTTTACACTTGGTCACCAGAACAGCCTGGCTGCTGGTTTGCAACTTGGGCTGATGCAGCCTGTTTCTTAAAATAACGGGGGATTGTTTAAGGGACTTGTTATCCTCTTTGGATACTCGTGAACAATTTTGGAAATGGTTGAAACTGGATAGCTGTGGACGGCAGGCTGTCGATGCACGGGGGTTAGAATGCCTGCATTGATTTAAAGCTCATTATCTTGTTACAAAATATCTTGGTGCAATCAAATAGTGCATGGCGGAGATGGCTTTAAATCTGGCCAGAGCCAAATGTCACATGGACTTGCTTGGAAGCCGCCTGAGCTGCCTGTGGGCGAGATGATACCCGTGCTGATGGGCACTGGGAATTTGTGAAGCTTTCAGTGATGAAGAAAGGGAGGAGTAGAGCCGAAGCTGATGGGGAGATTGATGGAGGGGGAGAACCTGGCAAACGAGCCATTCCTCCTGGCTTTCTGTCAAACCTGGTATGCACTGTGGTTGCACGGCATTGACTTTCTGCTGAGACTTCACAACCTCTCTGAATTCAGTGCTTCGTAGCAGGAAGCCTTCAAGCAGGTTGTAGATTGAGGCTTTCTACTAAATCGGACCACATCCAGGCTCTTTGCTGCTAATTGCAGTGTCTCACTCTCGGAGGAGGGTTTACGGGCCCTATTCCACTGAGGACTTTGTTACCACACTGGTACCTCTCCATTTTGTAGCACAAGTCGTAGCAGTGGCAAGGGGCCAATTCTACAATCTGGGAGCATCTGTCTCTAGCAGTGGCATCCCTCTGACAGGCGCGCGGGCAGTCTGACCTAGGGCATAACCTAGAAAAAGCTGAACTAGCCTACAAAAGATGAAAGCTGTTTAGAAGGCATTTTCTACTTGGAGGAGTTCAGTGGTCCGTATACCCATGAGTTTTTCTTGTGTGAATTAAGTAAAGAATTCTCCTACTGCTCCCGATGAGGGTGTTTGCAGTGCTGAAGATGTTTCTGGGGTGCCAGAGGACATAGTCTAACTTCAGGGAGAAAACAAAGAGGGGAAAACTCCAAATTGGGTTTCTTAACTGTGACCACTCTTTATGGTGTCCTCGGTGAGTGTGGTGTTGAGCCTTCTTTATTTTAACCTTCCTTTCAGTGAGGGAAAGGTTCCTGCTTTGCTTTTCCAGCAGTAGAGTGGTCGGACAATTCCTACCAAGATCTGGTTTGACTCAGCCCCCTTGGGAGGACCAAACCTCAGTCTTCAGGGCTGGATTTTCATCTGTGTTCTGCTGAAGCTCAGCATCGTACACTTGGGAGTGCTTTGGGAAGGCAGGCTCTGGGGATGGGCCAGGGTAGCACCCCATGAGCTTGCTTGGACTACCATGAACCTCCCAAGGAACAGTTCCAAAAATGACCTGGCAGTGTCTCTGCATGTCCTTGGTTGACACACCAGCTTACAGATATATCCACTACTGTCACCATCCACTTGTGTTATTTTTGAGTGGGGGATTTCTTGAGTCTGATCCAAAGCTGTTCTGGAATTGCATCTCAAATACGCAGTCGTTTACAGCTTCCATAGCTGGAGAATGAGGAGCTATAAATACGGGCATGTTTGCTTTTTATTTCTGTCTTTTATCATACAGATCGAAATCATGGGTCTCTCTGGGCCTCAGTTTCCCTACTGGGGGGAGCGGATGCTGTCACATCCCTGCAGCTGAGCATGGAGGTGTAAAAAGAGGTTGTACATGAAAGGTTTGATGTGTAAACTGCTTTTTTGCGGCATTTAAGGTGCTGTGTTAGGTGACAGGCTGGCTGTGTGCTTCCCTGCCCTCAGGTGCCTTCTGTTATCAATCTTGTTGGACTGGAGTAGGACCCAGTAATTATTTTTTTTTCAGGAGGAGAGGAAAGAGCAAGGGGTGCTCATGGTTTCTACCCCAACCATCAGACTGGAAGTCTAAGCAGGGTTCCTGCTGTTTGGTGTCGCCTTGGTAGTAGTATCGCTATACCACGGTGATGGTACCTCAGTATCGCTATACCACGGTGATGGTACCTCCATGGCCTGTCCAGCTCTTGCTCATGCCTTCCTCTTTTCAGGCAGAGACTATCTGAAGAGTGGCAGCCACAGAGCCGGCCAGATTTCATTTGCATTCTTGAATCCTGGCTCATGCCACCTCCACTGTGTCCTCTCCACCGTCAGCGATGCGCGTAGAGCTTGGCACGCTTTGACATCGCTCAGACTCTTTTCACAATGGGTTTTCCCTCAGTTCCCTCATTTTTTTCTTTTCTTAACCCTTGCTCTGGCTGCAATTAAAGCCGCTGCCTCCTCTCTCCTGCAGGTTTTAAGGAGACAGCCTTCTTGTACGCCATCTCCTCCGCGGGGCTGACGCACGCCATGGCCAAGGCGTGCAGCGCGGGGCGGATGGAGCGTTGCACCTGCGACGAGGCCCCCGACTTGGAGAACCGTGAAGCTTGGCAGTGGGGCGGCTGCGGCGACAACCTGAAATACAGCAACAAGTTCGTCAAGGAGTTCCTGGGGAGGAAGCCCAACAAGGACCTGCGAGCCAGGGTGGACTTCCACAATAACCTGGTGGGCATGAAGGTGCGTTGCAGGCTGCTCGGGGTGGGGGTTCATGCCGTCGTGGGGGCAATAAGATGCCGCGCTTGGGTGCGGAGACAGGAATGTTGGATGCAAAAAGCATGGAGTGGTCCTTCTGCTGGAAGGGGCAAGTCTTAGTTATGGGACTATACCTTGGTTTTGTCACTGGGCTTCAAGAGTTGTGCGAAACCACTGGAGGGGGACCAGAGGGAAAGGAACAGGACTGTCCAGGTCTAGAAAACACGAGGTGGGGACAAAAATTGCCGGCTTTCCACAGGGAAGAGAGGGTCTTACACTACAAAGCGATGAAAAGACAGGTTCCTCAGGCTTATGTGAGGTTGGACAAGGAGGAGGGGGTTTACGCTGCCACAACAGGTTGAGGGATGCTTTTCTTGCTGCAGTTCAGCAGAGCATGGACAGTCTAGCACATCCGTCGCCAGGTTTCTTTAAAAGCCTCTGGACAAACACCTGGCAGGGAACCAGGGTTCAGCTCTTATTCTCTGACTGACCTCAGTCCTAAAAGTCCCTTCAGCCTCGTTTTCTGGCAGAAGCCTTCCGTGTAGCCTAGAGCTGCTGGGTTTGCAGCTGACAGTGCTTGGGTGTATAGACCCCTTTTTTTTTTCTTTTCCCATCCTTATCCTCTCTGCTGGAGGACTCTCTGCTCTTTACCCCTTGTTCTTCCCACGAAGCTTTACCCTCCTGCCTGGAAGCTTCCCTGCAGGACTGATGTAAAGGACGAAGTGTCTGCAATTGCTGCGTCATCCCAGCAAGAGAAGGGAAAGGAAGGGGCTTTCCACCTTCTCCTGTAATCTTCTTGGCTGTACCTAGCCTAGAGTTGCTCCAACATTAAAATCCCTCAGATTGGCCAGCACAGGTGCCTAGGATCAGTGTTTCATTGCGCCAACCTCAGAGGGGGACATACTGTAAGGCTATAAATAGCCTTCAAGCCTTGTTATTGTCCGTGTGATTGGATGGAGGGTTGGGGCTGGGATGGGGGACCTGGGTCTCCAGTTTCCCAGGCAAATGCAGCCCAGCCAGTTGTGCATTCTAGGAATCACCACCCCAGCTCAGTTGTTCCCGTGTGTATGCATAAAATGTCATTCCTCGTGACAGAGTTGGGGCAGCGGAGAACGCCACCAGTGAGTGCTGGCCAGCAACAAGTCTCCCCCTCTCCTCACCACCAGATGCTCCTAGACAGCACTGAGATCAGGATTAGAAATATCCCGGATTTAGCTGGTGTCTGGCTTTGGCTGACAGCTTTTCTGCCTCTGGATTAAAAGGCTCAGTGCCTCTGAACTCCTGTTGCAGCTCTCTGGCGTGTGAAACAGGCTTTGCAGGGTGATGAAATTTGTTTTAATCCTTGTGGTTGGTTGTTCCTGAGGGCCTGTCCCAACTCTTTGGAGTTGGCTGTGTAGCAGATGGGACTGAAAACGGAGAAGGTGGTCTGTGGAGGCTGTGATTTCATGCTGGAGATTGCTGTGAGATGTCCCAGCTCTCCTTCCTTTCCAGAGTCATATAATATAGTCTCATCAAAACCTACAAGGCTGTGGCTTTAGGTGCCATTAACATGTTCTTGTAACTCTGAATATCTCCCTTTCAGCAGTGGTGGGGCTAAAAAAACTTGCTGAAGGGATTTGACCTGACTCCCAGTGCTCTCCACCTCAGTAGCTGCAGTCAGGACACCCATATTGCTGAGATCCAGTCTCGGATTTAGGTTAGGTGTCCTTATTTGTCATTTCTGCTCTACACTGCCTATGTGACTTTGAGTTAAATGAACTCCAAGGATGAGCTGGAGGGAGTGAATCTCCTCTTTCTTGCCCTTTCTTGTCCTCATCCCACCGTGAGTTATTTCCCAGAGGAAGGGGAGATGTCAGAGACTCTCTTGCATCCTCTGCCTCCGCTTGGCACAGTCAGGCTCTGGTCATTGGCAGTGGTTTCTAAGCACTAGTGTAGTATCTGCAGCTAAACAGCTGAGTAACAGTTGTGACGGTTGTCCAGACACTGAGAGCCCTCACGGCAATCCAAGTCAAAGACCTTTGCTGCAGGTCAGTGATCTGGTGTTCCTATTTTCGTCCACCCACGCAGTGTCTGTCGTGTTGGTATTGCTGTCTGACAGCTTTCCTTGCCTATTTGCAGCAGCACTTGAAACAATTTCTCTGTTTATGCTCCTGGAATAATTGTACCATAGTCTGGTTAAAAGGTAAGCCAAGCAACCCACCAGATTCACACCACCACCGTGAAGGCAGGCAGAGAACAAGCGAACTGCATGTGGAGAAGGAGGCTTTTAGGAAGATGGTGGCTCAAGATCAGGAGAACATATGTCTATGTAGTCAGGGTATGTGGACCTAAACCACTGGCACAAGACGATGTCATTAAGATGATGGTGAGAGATGTCTGAGTTGGAGATGAGGACCCAGGCTGGCTTTGTAATCGCAAGGTCAACTTGCAGCACTTGCTTCTGATTTCAAAATATTGCAACTGATTTGAAGCCTGAGCATTGACCTTCTTGGTGTGGTTGATGGATTGTCTCTGGCATTGCTTACACTTGGGTGTAGATTAATACCAGGTTCAATCTGCTTCCTGCCTCCTGGTCCCACCGCAAGTGCAGTGTTGGTGGAGGATGAGAGCTGCTCAGCAGGCAGTACTAGGTTGAATTTGCTGAATTTATTGATATTTTCCTCGATGAAGGTAGTGGGTTAAATATAAAACTCAGTATGTTTCCTCTACTCTTCTTTTTTCAAAGAAGCTGCCCATCGACTAACTGCTGCTGTATAGACCTTCCAACCATTGAGTAGCAGGAGATGCTAACCTAGTGACTAATAACAGTCTGAAACCACTTTGAACTAACTGAGTTTGGTTATCTGGACAAGAACTCATATGTATTCGATTTGATGTGAATCAAAGGCAATATAGGAGGAGTGCAGATGGCACAAATCAAAGCTATTTTGGAACTGAACAATTTTGAACTGGAGCCCTCATTATATAACTAAGATGCTCTTATGGCTTCTAATGTGTTAAATGTTCCTGTGAGTTCCAAAAAGATGATTATGGCCATTTCAGACAGGAGCTGAGATGCAAACTGAATGGCTTTCCCAAGGTTATGCAGCAAGCTGATGATGGAGCAGGAGACTGAAACCAGCTCTCCTGAATTCCTGCTCGGCACCCGCTGCATTTTTCTTCTAACCAAACCGCAGATTTTATGTCTGGTAGTGAAGCCATACATGCATGAACCAAAATCTTTGCACTACAGACTGCTTTGGACTGGGCTGAGAATAGACAAAGACTTTCTTTTCCAGTACTTTGTTTTGCTACAGGAGCTTGCTACAGTGCTAGGCTATGTTGGGGTGCTTACAGTGGATGGATGGATGTGCATGTGTGTGTTCGCTGAGGGAGTGGAGGAATATCTATTAAAGATATAGCACAAGCTTGGTGGTCTCTCACTGATTCTTAACAACATATAATCCTTCCCATCTAATTACTCCCAGCCATGGCAAAACATATAAATAGTCCCTTGAGACCCAGCAAAAAAGGACCTGTGGTTAATTGACTGATTTGGCAACCAACCCTATACCCTTCTGGTCAACGCAGCACTTTCTCCATGGTGTCACACTAGCAAACAATCTGCGTATTTCTGCAAGGGTGGCTTTATCCTATCCCGCCTAGTTTTAGTGTCTCTTGGTAGACGTTCTCATTTAATTATTATTTTACTTGTTTTTTTACAACCTTGATGGGCCGACTGTAATTTTGCCACCACCAATGAACTAATCACTGAACGTGTTGTGGCTGTGATGGCTCACAAAGTTATATGATATGACCTCAATTGCTAATGAAAGGGCAAGCTTGTCTAGTGTGAGGATGAGGTAATTAGACCAGGACTTCTCCAGCCTTCTCTTTATTGAAAAGTAGGAGCTCTGAATAGACCACTTATTAAAAAAGCAATTTCCCTTCCTTTGCCAAATCTACGCTTGCTCATTCAGCTATTCTTTCAGAGGGGTCTTGGGTGGAAGGGGTATGTGTTGGGGGGAGATGTGTGTATGTGTCAAGGGGATGTGGGGGACTGGTGGTGGTGAGAGAAGTCAACTGTATTAAAGGTCCGTTGCCAGCAATGAAGTTTCTTGGTTATATTAAATGAAGCACAGGCAGCCTTGCTAAAGCTCTCTTCTTCTCTATATCCTCTCCCCTTTTTTTTCCCCCTTGTACACACAAGTGCAGCCCTCTTTTGTAACCCATTAATGAAAAGTCGGAATATTAGAGCACTCAATTAGTTCCACTGGGCTTGAGTAAGTGATGTTTTAATTAAATTTGCCCAGTTTCTCAGCAAAGTATCATTAAACATGACTTTCCAACTCCCTCTCTGGAGCGTTGCTAAGTTTCTTAATCCCAGGAGTGCTGACCTCTTCCAGAGGTATGTCTGGTCAAGCATGTCTTACAGATCCAAGGGGCACTATTAAAGGGGGCTGCTGTTACCCAAGAAAAAAAAAAGATTGTCATGTTCTCATTCCCTTTTCCCTTTATCCTTTCGGAAGGAGGGACACAAGGAAGCCTTTGCTTTCAGGACCCTGAAGTCAGGGCTATAACCACAGTCTCCTTGACAGTCAAGAGTGTTTAGCGCAAAACTATCGGAGGGCAGAAATGGAGAACAAGAAAATCCCCCCTCTGGCCCCCACGAGGTCTCTCTTTAGGCAATATCCCCCTTGGAAACTGGTTCCCTTCATGAGGCTTCCTTAATTGTTTTCGCACGATATCAACCCGTGTGTTTTGGTCTGCGCAGACTCTATGTGTATTTCTGCAGGGTCCTTGTCACCCGTGTTGCTGTAGGGTTCAAGTCCAGACCCATCCTGAGACATGTTAGCCTGCATCTCTGAAACCCCATGGGATGCTCTGGAGAGGACAGTGGGAGGTGCATGGACTTTTCCTTGCTGTTGACTTGCTTGGTTTGGAATTCCATGCAAGGAATGGCTTTTCCCCTTAGGCAGTGCTGGCAGGGATCTATCTCAAGGGCTGAGCGTGCCTCCTGTGCTGGAGATGGACTCTCCATATCAGGTAGATGTTTGCCCAGCTATCATCTGTCTGAGGAACTTCACGAGCTATCATATAACATGTTATCAGGGCATACCACCCTCTTCATTTCTGTATCTCCATTTTACAGAGGGGAAATTGAGACCCAGAAAGATTAAGTGACTTACTAAAGGTCACACACAGGCGTAGCGAAGCAGAGACTTGCAGCCTGGGCTCCTGTTGCAGAGACAGTGTTTACAAGCACTGCCCATCCTGTCCCATACAGCTCCTACTAGCAAACACGATTCCAGTCAAACTCCAGAGTTTAACAGGCAAGCTTAAATGCTAATCCCTCTGTTTTTCTGCACCCTCAAAAAGTGTAATAATTGCTCTGTTTGAGACAAATCCGTAGGAGCTTACTAATACGGTTGATGCATGGAAAAAAAAAAAGGAGACATAACGCATCCTTTAGGCAGTTTCTTTAGGGGTGTGTTTGCAGTGAGAAATCTAGCATCACGCTTTTACTGAGGTACAAATCAAATGTAGCAAATAGCAGCCTCTCTGAGACTAGCTCTTGACTTTGTATGTACAGATCAGTTTGCAGGGCCACCACTGGTATTAATTGCTCCAGGTTATGACAGGTAGGAATGCATAAGCATGCTCTCTGGATTTTTCCCCTCCTTCTTTCAGGCTGAGATTGGCTCAGCCAAAGTCTTTCGAAGGCCTGGAAATCAACACTCTGGAAAAAATTGCTTGCTGTGTCCCATAAGTAATTGCAGTTAGTTGTTTCTGTAGAGCTTTCTTTGCATGTGAAGCACACTAGGAATACTGAAGGGGGGGGGGGATACTTTTAAAGTTCTCAATTTAAAGTAGGGTTATGTTATTATTCTATGTTTAAGTGGTTTGTATGTTAATGCATATTTCACTAAAATATGAGTGTTCATATTTTTAAAGAAGGGTAGTGGAAAGGGAAAACTGTACTGAAAAAACAGTTTGAGCACAGGCTCAAAAGAAGGGCTTTTTTTTTAATGAGAGAGAAGAATAAAGGCAAGGGAAAAGAAAACTTCTAACTACCTGGGAAACTTTTCTACATTGATCAATGGTGACGGCCAGTGTTAGGGGACAAGTCTGGCCTTCTAGTTGTTCGGGCACTGTGAAGAAATGGGGACCGTGGCTGCTGTCCAAACAAACAGGAATACTTGAGCCGAGAGAATAGCTAAGCCTGTTTAAATTGAAGGAGGATATGTATATAGAGGATGGAAGAGATTTGATTTGTAAAGAAGCATCCCAAAGTCCTTTCTGAAGTAAGGCAAGACGAGGGCAGGCTTTTTCCTGGATGATCTGACTCGAAGGAGGTTCATCTGCTCCCTCCTCTCCCCCAAACCATAGCGAATGGTTTGAAGCCTTGGAGCCGCAGACCAGCCATGACGACATTGGAGCTATAACCGAGGAATTCCCACGGCTGCGCGTCCGCTTCGGACTGCTGCTGCCCAGACAAGAGTTGTCTGAAAACCACTGCCAGAGCCCCGTGACCCAGCTGGGAATGAATGGGAATCTGTCCTCAGCATTTCAGCTAAAACACTGAGAAATTGTGTGTTGCAGCATGTCTGAGACCGATCATTATGGGGGCACTTAGTCTGAGCTTCGTAGCAAACCATTGTTGTGAGGAAGGATTACATGTTGCATAGCAATGCTCTGCTGTGATCCCTTTTCCCTATGGCTCTTGTAAAGCCATTTGGGCAGGCGGTCCTGCAGTGCTATCTAATTTCCTTTTAGCAGCAAGCACCAATACAGACAGTTCAGTCTTGCTCTATCATAATTGTTTTCCTCATTGTGCCTTTGTCAGTAGTTGGTATTCTCATGACAAGATCAATGGGAGTTTGTTCTTAAGTCAAACGAACTAATTTGCTCAAAGAGCTTTATTTTCGTCCAAAACTACTCTCCTATTTGTGAGACTGCAAGACCAGGTGGTTGTTCAGAGGAGAGTGGGAGGGCATAATTTCAAAGTTTGATGCTATCCCTGATCCACTGATTGTCTTTGTTCGACTTTGCTTTCATGGTAGAAGCTCGCTACAGCATATAACACGATGAGGATTCAAATGCACACTTGTGGTGTTACTCCCGAGTTACTAGGACCCTGATGTGTGGTAGCTATGGTGTTTATCCCATGGGGAGCATGATATGTTTTGTGCTTTGGATTTAAACTAATACACTTTGCTTCTTTTCTTCACATCTGTGACAAGATAGAAGCATGCACGTGGTGACTTACCATGGTGTAGATGAAATATGATTATTTAATAAGCGGTGAGGCCGTGTGCATTCAAGAGAAAAGTTCAAGTCTATGTAGGATGGAGGCAGATCAGGCTCTGAGCTGTGTGATGTACCTTGAAAAGAAAACAGGAGCTACCTCTGGCTCTTGAAATGATAAGCTTGTGTTAAAAGTCTTATTCTGCCTAGACTTTTTTGATAATAAAAGCTAAGTTATTCTTGCCTGGAAGTCCCTCCAGGTTTGAAAGCATGATCTAGACATTTACTCATTTGTCTCGGGGCCCAGCCAGGAAAGGTTTCTCCTACACTGCTCCAAGCAACCTGCTGACTTGGATAAGTTTTGCTCTGCTTTCTGGAGGAATGAGGTGGATTTAAATGTCTCTGACAGGAGCCTGCAACAAGAGGAGGAAGGTCTTTGTGGAAGCTGGGGAACAAGGCAAGAAACTGAAGGGCTTTGCCAAGATTCATTTCGGCTCGTGGGTGGTTAGGGGCCCGTAGGCAGCAGTTCTCCATCACACATCACCTCGAGTAGCTGCATCGTGACTGACAGCGGCAGGGGAGGCTGGCTGGGGAAGAAATTTTTCTAGGATTTTCACTATAGCTGCCTTGTAACATTCTTGAGCCCTTCCTGGTCCTTCAAGGAGAAGGTTTACGGGGCAGTTGGGATGCACCATGCTTGCACAGTGGCCATATGAAAATCCACATGCTGGATTTCATGAACTGGTGCTTTCATGAGAACGGGGACAATGGAAACCTTTTATGCTTTGGTCCACCAGTGCATGACATCTAAGCTGTCCTAGGCACTGCTTAACAAGGAGCTAGAAGTGGGTCAGGAAAAAACAGACTGGGATTCAGCAGAGGCTTTGTTCATCAATGTTTAAGCCCAGACAAGGAAAGTAGGATTAATCTACCTGAATATATGTATTTCTACCCTTTGAGAGACCTTGATGCCCCTGGAGGGGCAGCTGGTGGTGAAGAGCAATGTTTTACAGCACCTCAATGCTAGATGCTGATATTTAGACACCTGAATTTGTCCCAGAGGGTGGGATTCTGCTCATAGGTTAAGATGTCTGAACTGAGGTGCCTCTATGAGCTGGGTCCTGAGGCTCCTGTTAGTGAGTAGAGATGTGGTCAGCACAGTTGGCGGAGCCTGGAGACCTGTTCAGTGGAGCATGTGCAGGTGTCTGCTTTGCTGCAGGATCCTCTGCCTGCTTTGGCTCCACTGAGCCGGATGGGAGTTTAGAGGTGTTTCTCAAATGCAGGCATTTAAACTCAAATGTCTGCTTCAGTGAGGTCAACCCTGGCTGGCTGGCGTGATTCAAGTGCCTAAATCTACATGCCTATTCCTGACTGAAGGTCTGCTGCCATCTGCTAGCTGCCAATCCATCAGTATCTGGATTTTCAACACGTGTTGTGCCATATCTACCAGCCCCATGTGGATGCCTTGGATATACTGCACCTGCAACGTCAGCTCTCCCACCGAGCTCCGGAGAGGTGGTTCCTGACAAGAACAACCCTGTCTCCAGGTTCCCTTCCTGCCTTTCATGACCATGCCTTGTTCAACCAGCTCTAACTCCAGCCAAGCCTGCCCATAGGAGCGTGTCTACCAGCTGCGCCAGCTCCTGTGGGTTTCTTGCTTTCCCATCTCCCGTAAAATGGTGGTCGACTCCTTTTCCAGGTGGAGCAGATGTGAATGGCTTGGGGGAGGTGGAAGGGTTGAGAAAAGCCTGAACTGATGAATGACTGCAGTGTGCAGCCCTTCTGCATCTCAGCAATTTTGCCCAGTTTGCTGATGGTCTGGGCGTGAAATCAGGTATAGGAGCTTTGTTTCACATGAACTCAGCTCTCACTTCTGGACAACCAGTGAAATGTGACTTTACATGAGGGACAGTATGGGTGAGGGTTGGGTTTTTTTTCCTCGGTATTGAAACGTGTTCTGTACGCTCTTGTCTAACATTGTGGGATTTCTTGCAGAGTTGGCTAGACGCTTTGGCACACAAAGCGTGACAGCCCCTAACCAAGCCGGCCCAGCTGAGTACTATAAGCAGTAACACATCTCTCTCTGTAACCCGTCACTTGTTTGAATGCTACTGTGTATTATTGGATTGCATTTGAAAAGGTCTTGGCTGTCGCAGGAATGAAGTGTGACCATTGGCCAGGCTTTGCTGAAGGCCGTATTATGCACAGTGTCTTTCTAAAAATGTCTCTGTAATATCAGGATTGGGCCAGACCCCAATTCTGAGTCCATGACCTATTGCACATTTGCACATGGTGCTCAGCAGGACTCATGCAGCCAAATAATTAAGAACCGGATGGTCAGGAAATGGCCTGGAGCCAGTCCTCTGCTGTCATGAGGCCATAATGTAGGCAGATGCCATAATGGGCAGAAGGGGGAGATTTTTTTTTTTCCTTTTTAGATAACGTAGATGCCCAAAGGAAGGGCACTTTCAGTAGTACCTTGGCAGGAGGCAGCTCTATAAAACAAACTCTGCTTGAACTTATTTTAAGGGGTGGTTATACCGTACCCATTTAAAATCAATATGTAACCTATTCTGGGGGAAGCGGTGGGGAGGAAGAACTAGAGCTGTGAATATCTGTTTATAATCTGTGGACAAAATGCAGGTTACCTGTGGCTGTCCAAATAACATGTCTGCTCTCATGTTGCCCATGAAGGAGTCCCAGGCATAAATCTATCTCTGGAGAAGCTGAGGGAGAACATTCAGATGCTATTTACAAGGAGATGGATATGCTTTTGTGTCATGAAGCATCTTTATTGCAGCCTGATTCAAATGGGATGGGATGCTTTGTTTAGCATCAGTCAATTTTATGGGTATGGGAACCTTTGCAGGACCCGGGAGGCTGTTGCCACCTTTGTCTCTCTCCAAGATGAATAACCGTTGACTCTCTCTTTGCTTTCTTCTCTTCCCGCTACTGCTTCTCCTTCCCGTGCTGCTTTTCCTGTTGAAAATAACTGTGTCTTTCCATTCCCTCTATCTTGTATGTGAACACTGTGGTTCCACTGGCTCTGCTCTTCCTTCTGTATTTATGTTTTGTGGTGGTCTGAAGAGAGCTACTCCCATGCAAGCTATCCCCAAGCAAGATCTGGACACCTTTCTATATGGAGACCAACTTTCTCCTGCTTCAGGAATAAATCATCATATGCATTTACTTTATGTTGTCTTGAAAAAGTTATTTCCCTCTTTTAGGGATCTGTGAGATGAGTCTTACTTCTCATTACAGCACCCACTGCAACTGTTTGAATTTTAAAATAATACAAGTAATTAAGAAAGGACTTGAAACCAAGCTTTGTCCTTGATAGTTGTAGTCCAGAGGCATAAGCAGGCACACAGTTTTTAACATGAGAGTCCTGACATGGAGGGGGTAGAATCTGCTCAGTTTCCAAGGGTTTTAATGCCTTCCTTTTCTTTTCTACCTTGACTTTGAAGACCTTGGTCATAAGTGCTCTGCTTTTTTTGTGGAGATAATAAAACATAGATTTCTGTCCTAGTTGAAAACACCTTACAGAAGGTTCTGCCACTACCTTATAGAAGTTATGCTAGCCTGGGCCTTGGACCTTGCAGCCTGTTCCTCCCTGGACAGTGGTTTGTGTAGACCACCTTTGGGTGCAGCAGCCCCTGACTGCCTGTGTGATGCTGTTTCCCTTTATCCCCTCACTAGAGGCCTGACACCACAGCGTTTAGCTAAGTAGCTTTTCCACCCCTGGGTCAAGTTCTTTGTAAACACTTGTGGCCTTGCTTGCTGTGTTGCCTGGTCCAATCTCAGGACCCACTCACCCTGAGGTGCTGCTGAAGCATCAAGGCAGGAGCTGAGGTTCCTCACCCTGACGTGGGGCAGCTCCTGGTTGCTCATGATGGGACAGATGGTGCAGGCTTTAGTGCAGGGAGTCTCTTCCCGTGGCCAGAGCTGAAAATATAAAGTCCTCTTATTTCCTTGAAGAGTGACTGCCCCACATCCTTTCTCTGGTTGAAAATTGAAGACTGCTCCCCTAGTCCTCCCTGCAGCCACCAGCACCATTGTAGTCCCCAGGGGTCACTGCCTGATGGGCTGAGGACTGAACCCACTGGGCTGGACTCTTCTCACTGTAGCATCATCCCAGATTTCATGTTTTTCCCCTTGAAATCATCAGTGTGAGAATCCAGATTCCCCTTCCAAGCTACCTACAGCTGGTGACACAGGCAGAGTAAATCCTGGGGGTTGCATTAAAGCACCTGGAATTGCTGAACCCATCACACAGGGGTCTGTTTTCCATTTCTTCACATCTTAATTTCTCAGAGGAAGGGAGGGCACAGAGAAGACCACGGCAGCCTTGGGCTTCACCCTGCATGAAAACCTTCGTTAAACATGCATTTGGCCAGCAAGCCGTAGTGCTTTTTTAAGAGCACATGCAGTTGTCTTCACTGCTAGCAGAAAAAAAGTGGCAGGTCCTTTTGAACATGCTACCGTACTCCAGAATAAAATCCTGAATACAGGTTGGAGAGGTGGAAGCTACCTGGATGTTTTTGGAGCTGCTGGTTTTGGTGATGGTGATTCAGGCTGTTGTTCTGGAGGGCTTATATATATATATATATATATATTTCAGCTACACAAAGTTTTTTCCTCCAAAGTGAACTGGGTGGGATGCTATGCTTAGTCACTACTGGTGGAAACAGCACAGCTTAGCCATGTTTCCACTGAGCCTGTGCTGCTAATTGGAAGCTGCATGAGTTTGAGGTGGTATCCTGTGCGTTGTGGTACGGAGAAGGTTCCTACTGTCCATGCTCATGTTCTGGAGAATGTGCCACCCCACCTGCGTGTCCGTGTTACAGCAGCACTGTCCCTCTTCTCTCCGTTAAACCAACTCCTTCTACTTCTGTTACATATTATCTCCTTGGTCTTGTTAAAATAGATAAATAGGTGTTAAAATATGTGTTAATCTCTTAGCTGCATCACAGCTTCAGATCTCTGTCTACGTAGATGAGTGCCAGCACTGGACAGCCTTTGTATACCTTACTAGTGTCATTAACTAGCCAATAAAGCAACATTTTGGCAGGTAAATGTCATATTCCTGGAAACTGGGACCCTTCTAAAGCAAGTATTTCCTGTAGTATGTATTTTCCGTCCTCTTCCAACAGATAGTTTTTGTATCATCATCGACTTTGTGTTCCAGAAGTGTCATCTCGCCAACTTTTTTTTGCTCTGTGTCTTGATTTCTTCCCCCATAACTGATTTTCTTTTGGGGCCGTGTGTGTCTGCAGGTCATCAAAGCTGGAGTGGAGACAACCTGTAAATGCCACGGCGTATCTGGATCCTGTACTGTCCGAACATGCTGGAGGCAGCTCTCTCCATTCCATGAGATAGGGAAGCAGCTGAAGCAGAAGTACGAGACATCGCTCAAAGTGGGCAGCACCACCAACGAGGCCACAGGGGAAGGAGACATCTCCCCACCCAAGAAGTCCATCCCAGGTCACAGTGATCAAATCCCAAGGACTACGGATCTTGTCTACATTGACGATTCCCCAAGCTTCTGTATGATGAGTAGATACTCGCCTGGGACTTCGGGAAGGAAATGTTACAAAGACAAGAACTGCGACAGCATCTGCTGCGGGCGAGGGCACAATACGCAGAGCCGGGTGGTCACCCGTCCGTGCCAATGCCAGGTCCGTTGGTGCTGCTATGTGGAATGCAAGCAATGCACCCAGAGAGAAGAGGTTTACACCTGCAAAGACTGACGCGGCTTCTGCTTGATGGCAACCCTTGGTGACGGGCGGTGGCGGTCTATGAGAACTGCATATGGAGACAAACAGGGTTTGATTGACCTTCTGGGATCTGAAAGCTATGTTGAGACATAAGCACTTTGTAGGGTACAGGTGACCCAGCTGTGTTGCTGTTTTGTTTTTGTTTTGTTTTGTTTTCCTGTAGACTGAATTTTAATGAGGTCCAACCATGTGGAAATAAGTGCCTGTCACACTGGGGTTAGACACCAGTTGACCTTCACCTTAGCTGTCTACGCAGTTTGACGGATCATTTATCCTTGGAACATCTCGATCGTTTCACCAATCCTCCATGAACTCCTGGGCTAATACGTTCTCTTTGGCATAAATAACCTATCCTTATTGCTGAAGCTTACCCAACCGCTTAGAGAGCTAAGCAGATGCGAAAGTAAGATCTTTCTGCTTTGAATGTGATGGTACGGGAAGCGATCCTTTATTTCCCCTTCTAAAACTGGAGAGGTGTGTGTAGGGTAAGCAGGATCAGCCCTGATGGTTCCTCCAGTGGAGTTTCTGCACATCGAGCAAACAAGGCTCCGACAAAGAGACCCACTGGGAGGGTAAGCTTTTCAACAACAGCTCCATATCCGCGTGCTTTGATCACCAAATACAGCTCAAAAAATGTTGGGTCCACCATGTTGCAGACAGAAATATATCCAAGAAAGAGGTTGGGAAGACAGTAGAAAACCAGACGTGCCTGTCCTCTTCAGCCCAATCACATATTCTTTTTTTAAAACAATTTCTTCGAATGTAGTTTCTTTAGCACTATTGCCGTCTTAATTTTTTTTTTTTTTTTAAAACCACTAGATACTTTTGTTTTATTTTCACTTCGTGCATGATTTATTTTTCTCTCCTCTTCCCACCTCTTGTTGATCGAATTCACCCTGTGGTAACTGCTTCAGAAATCTGAACTGGAACTTTTTAGTCTTATGCCAGCTGAATTTGGACGTGTGTTTCTGAGTAGGACAACAGAAATTCGAGTGCATCTTGGAACGCAGTGCTGTCTTGCATTGTATAGCAGCCGTTTTGGACTGGATCAGACCTCTGGAGGAGTTGACTTTTCTTTTACTAGGTCATCATTCCATTTACTCTAAACCATGGCAGTGGTACATGACACAAGCTGTATGTAAACCCTATGACCTTAAGATTTTTTTTTTTTTTTTTTAACCACTACATCAAGAACTGTATTTTAAAAATACAACTGCTAAATGGTAACCAACTGTTGGATTCGGAACAACCAATCGATGCAGAGACAAACTATCAAGTGGCCAGAAAAGCCAGAAATTGACTGCAGTGGTAGATTGCTCTGACGCTGTGAAAGAGATGACAACCTCCAGCATTTCTTTTTTCCTTTGAAGAGGATACTCACAATCCAGGACTTGATGCGGCAATATCCTTCAGTCATATAAAAGTGGATTGGAAGCAGCCAGTGAATGCCTCAACGAAGCTTTCTAAGGAAACACTGGAGAGCGGAGAGCATTATATTTTATTTTTGGTAGCAATTTTTGATTGTCCAGTAGTAGCAATTTCCACCAATTTTATATAAGCCATTGATCTGGTTCTCAAAAGAGGAAAACTGGCTGGAGTTTTCCAAGCAGTAGTAGATGTTAGCCAAGCAAAAAAAGAGCAGTTTTCCAAGATGGACCATTATTTTTCAAGGTGTTTTTTCTTTTTTTTCTTTCTTTTTTTTTTTCTTCATTTAATCCCCCCCCCCAATAGTAGCCACTAATATTTAAGCTGTTCATGTGCATCTACTGGGAGGAGAAAAGATTTTTTTTTTTTTTTTTTTTTTTCCTGGTAACAAATCCCTGCAGTCCAGCCTGGCTTGTTGGCATCAGATCTTGAGGTGGGGGCATGGGGAGGGACAGGTTGTTACTGTTAACAGCGCTATGGTCCTGCAAAGTGAAGCGTACTGTCTCTTTTTTTGATGTTTGCTTATTTGCTGTACAATTCTGGAGGTTGGGGTAGTGCTGGAGAAGGAGGAATCCACACATGGTGTTTGTCCTTTCCACCACAGCAAATGCACGGTGGTGCATTTGACGCAGAAAGTTTGCAGGAAGGTCTTGCACCTTCTGGGAGATGCACCGCTTTGAAAGTCACCCATGAGCAGTTTATCTAATGGTTTAAAAAATAAACTGACTAGAAACCTATTATTCAGTGTGTGCATGTGTGTATACGTATACACACACGCTGACACATAAATATATATATATATAAGTATTGAATGAACATTTATTTATTGTAAAGCCCTTCAGAAGGACCTTATGGTTTCAATGTGGTATTATGTTAATTTTTTTTCTCCCTCTGTCTCTCTCTCTCTCACACATATGTGCAAACTCACTGTTACATTTTTGTGTGTGTGCTAGAATAGCTCTTCCCCTCCAAAGTAAGGCTGGATCCAAACCTGCTCAAAAGATGAGGATTTTTGGGTCTGAATTACTATTTCTGGCTCCATTCTTTTTAAAAAATATTTGTTCTTAATTAAAGAATGGGCCGCAATTTATGTGCATTATTATTATTATTATTAATTATTATTATTATTATTGTTATATTTAAACCATGGGCCTCATTTTCTTTCTTTTCACTGGTGTCTCTGTCTCCATTGACCTCGCTGGAGTAACTCCACATTGCACTGGTGTGAGAGGAGAATGAGTCCCTAGATGCAGAAGAGAGGGCAGTGTTGGCGTAGAAATCATTGCAGAGAAAATGCCTGGGTCGGATGGGACGGGGTAGCTTGGTGTGTTTGGCAGTGGGGGGGAGAGAGAGATGGGTGGGCAATAAGGCAAACTGTCAAAGCTTGACTAGAAGAAAGCGGCAAAGAGTGAATGAACTACTGAGTGAAAGAGCTCTTCTGTGTATTATAACTCACGCACTGAAGCCTGGATGCTTTCTGTAAGTATTTAAAAAAAAAAAAAAACAACAAAAAAAACACCACAAAAACAAATTGTATTTATGTTAATGTGGATATATTACTTGCCTGTTATATATTGTAAATAGCAAGGTTTATTCTCCTGTGGTTAAAAAAAAAATATAAATAACTAAATAGTAGCGAGGCACATGTGTTAAATGTATAGGCAGTGTATAAAATATACTAACACTCTGAAATCAGGAGAACTTGTCTTTTTGGCCTTTTGACCTAGGGTGGTAAAACATATGTGGGTTATTTTTCTTCTTCCCCCCACCGCGTTGTGTGTGTTTTGGGTGGGGGGGTGTTTAGTTCCAGCGTTTTCTGATGTTTGCCTTATCTTTGAAGAAAGAATGGGGGGAAAAGCCTCATTTTGGAAAAATCCAGTGGAGCTTGAGTAGGATGAAACAAGTAGCAGCTGGTAGAAAAGATGTCAAACCCTCTCAAAACCCTCTCAAGTGCTTGACCTGGGTTTTCTGCTGGTGATAGATGTTGTTGGAATCGAATTAACCCATGGAGCAGGAGCTTCTGCTTGTGCTACTCCATGCACGAATTCAGAAAACCCTAGATAAGAGACCCTGAATTCCTCTAGAAAACGTTGGGTAGTGTCCTGTAAACCCCTTTTTGTGCCAGCTGTATGAAATTGGATTTTTCCAGAGAGGCTAATTCTACCACCACACCATTGGATCTCCAGTGCAATTCAGTGAAATTGCTCGTTTTTGTAAAACTACTACAAGAGTGGATTTGGGTCCCTGAATCTTTCATGGTGTCATTTCATATATATAAAAAGAAAAAAAGTGCAAAGCAGCTTTTTCCCTTTATCTTACCCCCAGAGAAACAGGTTTTTGCAGCAGATGTAACTGGAGAAGGATGGACGGGTGTAGGGGAGGTCTCTGGTTTCTGATCCCCTTTCCCCCCCTGTCCCCCCAAAAGTGTCAAAGTGTTGGTTCTCCTAAGCTGATCCAGCAAGGCTTGCGAGATCAGTTTTGGGGTGGGGGGGTGCAACCATTATTTATATAACTTTTTTATTAATTTTTTTAAAAGAGAAGTTAGCTGATGGAAGAATATTTTTATTGAATAGTGCATTTAGTTATGTCAGAAATATAAAAAAAATATATATAATATTTTTGTAAACAAGGCAAACTGAAAATGTTTGCTGTTTTATATTAGAATTTTCTATTAAAAGAAATAAAAACCCACACAAATAATTGTTGCACCCGTCATCTGTTTTTTAACAAGCTTCTATTCTGTGTGACTGACTCATATATGCCGGATGAGGAGACATGCAAAACAAGTCCTAAACATTACGTTCTCATTGTCTTCCAGCTCTCAAAACACTCCAGTTGGCAAAACAAGCAGTGTTTAATCAAAGGGGCTTTTTTTTTTTTTTGAGTCTTGACACTAAAAATGAGTTATGAAGAATGAGTAGCTTGTAATTAAAATACAAAAACCTACCCTGAAACTTCAAGCTTACCCTTTTTTAGTTGTGCATCCTAGTCTTCAGATGGCTGTGGGAGGAGGAAGACCGAAACCTATTTACAATAATTAGATATTTGCCATTGCTCTCAGTTGGCCTGGGAAGAATGACTCTTAAAAAGGTTGTTGGGGAAAAAAACAAAAAAAAATCTGAGTACACGGGAAGGTTAAATGAAGAGGACCAAATTCCAGGCTTCATCTAACACAAGCAGTTTTTATCTATTTGAACGGGGCAGTGTAAAACTGGGGAGCTGGGAACTTGGTCTGCTGTGGTTTAGGAAGCCTGTCGTTCACCTTTGGAAGTGGGGGATGAGTTATGGACCATCTGTTTTCAAAAGAGCTTTTGGGATTGCTGGTTTGGAGACCTGAGCAGGGGCGAAATAATTTCTGAGGATTTTTTGTGGTCGGCCAGCTCGTACACATCTGTCTTCCTTCACCCCAGGTCTTGAATTTCTTTGTTAATTGTTTTTCAGCTGCCCTATTTTAGCCAACATATATTAGGTTGGTTTGGCTGTAGTAGGGTTGGATGAGAACCCAGATGAAGGGACAGATTTCTCAAGGGTTACTTTCATGGAGTAGATGCTGCTTAAGGTAATTTTCTGGTGGATTATGGTGCCTGTGAAAAATTCCTCAGTTGATGTTGCAGTAAAATTAGGTCTGTTCTGTACTCGATAAAACAGGTGCAGCAAAGCTCTACGTTCCCAGTTTATTCAGCTCTGCCTGCACATCTGTTGGGTTGAGTCCGGCTTCTGTGGTCAGCTCATCCTGGCTTTCAGTTTTCAGGATGCTAACTAGGTGATGACTTTTGGAGAGCAACATTTCCCTGCAAGAGAAATAGTGCCTTTTAGGACCATTACTGCTCGTGTAACTTGAAGGAGGCTCAGCATGGCGCAGGATCAGGCCTCTAGAAATCTGGTCATTGCTAAAGCAGTTAAGCTTAGGGCCATGCATCTTACCATTGAATAGGGTTTAGATCTATTTTTCACTGATGAACATTGGATTTGACCAAGCTATTTACATGTTCCAGGAAACAGAATATTTCTGAACAAAACCAAAAGGGAATCTCTAGTATTTGTGGGTGGGCAGAAAAAGCAAATGGATATTGCAAGCACAGTTTAGCTTTGGCATCATGGTAGGGTTCCTGTAACTACGTTTCTTCAGGAGCAGGGAGCAAGTAGGGTGTAAGTTAAGACCATAAATGATTCAGAGACATAATATTCAGCAGGCTATCAGGGGACGCATCTGAATAACGCATTTTTCTCAGTTGTTGCTGAACGTTTTCAGAAACGGGCAAAGCCCTTCTCAGCAGCATTGGGCAAGGTGACCTAAAGGGAAAGGAGATTCCTCCCTTTCAGCACAGGGTTGCTCAGGAACGTTGGGAGAGATGCTGACACGTGTGGTGTAGAGGGGCATTTGCCATGGGCCTGGAGTCATCCCCCCTTAGATAAGGAGCCCGTGGTCTGCAATCAGTGTAAGCACCTCTAGAAGGTGTTTTGGCCCATGTGGAGGTGCCAGTTTCTTCCCGCTGACAATAGAAGGGGATAAAGACATAGACACGCAGGTTAATAGAGGTGGGGATAAATTCAGGACTAATTAAGGTATGTGTGGGTAACCCTGCCAGCTCCCCTTGGGCATGGACCCGTCTGAAACAGCGATCACCAAACTAGCACAGGAATTTTCCCTTGTTCCACCCCACCCCAGTCTCTAACAATGCCCTTTGAGGCCTGAATGTAAAGTCTAGGATTTGTTTTGCACACTTGGGATGGCATTTCCTTTTAAAGGGAGGTGGGAATACTAACATGAAGGATTAGTATTTTTCTTTTGGTTTTTTTTGGTTTTTTTTTCCAATGTCTTATGGGAGCCTAAGTTATTTTTCTCTACCTCATATGTACAGCTTGTAGGTATAAATCTGATTCTGAGTGACTGTTGAGAATGTATTTAAGTTATTTAACATCTTTGTATAACAAAAAAAGCCAGAACAAATGAAACAATAAATGTATTTTAAATTATACTTGAAGTGTGCTCCTCTTTCTTCGCATCTGTTGAAAAGGTCTATGTTCAGTGGTTGTGGGAGCCCCTGTGCCTCCCTCAGCACTACTCCTGACCTCTGGTCCTGGAGCCAGCCTGTCCCTGTGGCTAATGTAAGCCTCAAAAGACTGTAAAGCCTAGTAGGGTGGCAAGTGTGTTGCCTAGATGAGTAGGATGGTGTATTTCCAGCCTGAGGTTGCAGTATGCTTTGGGAGACGTGAAATGTTCCCCATTAAGTGGTTGGGTGGTAGAGAACCTCATCTATGTCTCATTGCAGTCTTGGTGTCATTGCTGTCTTCCCCGCCTTTAAAAGCCCCCAGGCTTTTCGGGGAAAGGGATGCTCACAACCTTCATAGGAGAAGGTGTTCTCCTTTTCTCTCTGCAGTAATTATACCTGCAGAAAGCAGAGTCAACAGCTCAGGAAAGGGGTCCTTAGCAAGCCCAGCCTTGGCAACAACTAACCCTGGCCAAGTGAACTCTGAGATCTGTCCATCTTAGGTCCTTGAGATGTCATGTACAGCCCATGTAGTGCCTCGGAAGTTTAAATGTAGTCATCCTTGTAGCATTACTGTAACCTGGAGAAATGCCTCTATGCCAATTTTGAGTGACGATGGAGTGACCTGTCTACAGCAAGGCCAAAACCCCCAGATTCCTGCTCTCCCCCACCCCAATCATCTACTCTCCGAGTGAAACAGCTCACAAAGTACGATCTCATTGAGGACTGTTACAGAGTGCTCTGGTTTGGGCCGGTCACTGCCAGTGTTTTGAGCAATACAATGTTAAACAAGCTCAGGGGGTTGATGGTCTCCATCATTTTCATGGAATTGCATTCATCATCATATGTTGCTGGAAAAGTAATGATACCTTGGCAGAATGCACTGTCATGATGTGATTGCAAAGTTACTCTGATAGAGTAACTGGCTGGAGCTCAGAATAGGGAGGACATGGCCAAATTTAGTCTGGCTGAATAACAACAATTAAAAAAATTGTCATTGTCCCAGGCTATATATTGTCTTGCTCGATCAAATGTCTTTTTCTTCCCAATGGCCCCCCTGGAGCTATTTAATACCTAAAATTAATTTCAGCTGAGCTTTAAATAAGCAGAGCCTGTTGCTATTCATCTTACAACCTACTAATGACTCAAACATGGGTGACTGGGTGTGCAAAGCCTCTGAGAAACAACACAGTGCCCTCATACGTGGGTGCATGTAATGAGATGCTGCTTCTCTGGATGGCAGCTGTGGGATGGTTCACAGATGCTGCTTTTTCATGTGGATGAGGAGAAGGCTTAGAAATCAACCAGCAGCCACCTGAGGGCCAACTGCTCAAGGTGTTTAAAACTAACAACCAACCAACCCAACCCAAAACCTACCCCTGGAGTAGACAAAACTTGGGGCAGAAAAGATCTTACTGAGATAGCAGGTGGTGGACTATTGAATAAGGGGTTGTTTACGTTACTGGGCTACTGTCTGTTGAGGCAGGCAACCTTGTCATCTCCCTTAATGGTCAAGTAATTGTATTTAACATAAAGCATCTTCATAGGCTGGGGTAAGAAAAAGCACGTAACCAATAATAGTAGGTCAGCAGGCAGAAGGTAACTTCCTACCCTGCAGTAATTTAATGGTTTTCACGCATGTGTCCAGGTACTCCTTCTCAACAGTTTGGCACCCTGTCGAGACAGCTAAGTGTGGGCCGAATGATTCAAAAAAGCAGACAGCCAACCCAAGTTGCTTGGCAGGCTGACTGGGCATGTGATAGAAAAACTGAGCTTGGAAAGAGCCTTAGCCACAGCTGTCCTTACAGTGTACCCTTGATAGACTTCTGTACACCCCAGGTTAGACTATTAAACAAGGGCTACTGTGTTCTTGATGGTGTGCTGGAGCACTTTGGAAACTCTGGCTTGTGTCTCCCAAGTGCTTCGCAAAGTCAGAGTTGGTTATCCCGTTCTCTCCTTGCCACACATGCATAGTTCTTGCATTTATTTTCCCTTTCAATCTCATTTTCCACTGTGGTGCAGCAATCACATCCAGGCCTTTAACCAACCCTTTAAGAGATGGCTCCTCAATACTTTGTGCAGAATCAGCATGGTCCATCCTCAAACAGAGATGATGGTATCTTTATGCAGTATCATGCTGATGTTGGTATCGTATAGCACTGTCGCACTCCTCACAGCTTATTATCCGCAGCATCCACCCAAGGAAACGTTTACTAAATCACTGAGAACCCTGCACAATCAATGCACCTTCTGCTTTTGTTTTGCTTTGCCCCTCCTTGTGACGAGAAATATCAGCACCACGCAAGGCAGATACTTCGGCTGATGTTTGGTCCAGGTAGTTTTAAGCAAGAAGAGTGGATGATTGGAGATGATGGGATTGGAGGTGGGGATCCATGGAGCTACCTCTGGCCTGCCTCCCGTCAATCCCTGCAGCATACCTCCCTGCCTTCCTCAGCTTCCCAACTGACCTTGCATTACACTTCCTGGCGGTTGGGTAATGAGAAATCGCAGGCTTGAAACCTCACAGCCAGCCTCCGCCAGACCCTTAAAGAGCTGCTAATGTGAGTCGTAAAGCCACAGTAGCCTAGGATGTAACAGCGTTTTGACAGCTGTTCCCGCAGAGGAAGTGGGTGAAGCTAGAATGCATTTTGTAAGAATTTGGGATTAAACAAAGAAAAAAAAAAGTATCAAATGAGAGACTTCACCTCCAGAAAAATAAAAAATAAAATAGGTTTCCTTCCCCCTTCTCTGCCATTGCTTTCCTTAGGGCCACTGCTAGGTCTTTGCAAGAAGGTGGTTTCAGCCTGCATCTGTGGATGTGCTGAGCAGCAGGGGAGCACGAGAACTAAGTAAAATCCAATGAACAATAGAGGTGCCTTTAGGGTAGAAAGAAGTAAGGACTTGCCTGAACTTCTTATGAGCTTCTAGCTGCACATCTGAGGAATGTGTTCTGTGTGGAATTGTGTGCGTAATCCAGCTAGGAAACTAATGACTGAGCACAGATGAATGTAGAAGAGCATGTGCGTTTGTGAGCAAAAAAAAACAGAATTAGGAGAAAGAGAGAAAAAGTCATGAGGGGACAAATTTTATAAAGAGCTTCCTCTTAAATAGGCATGAAGGATGAAAATCTGACAAAAATAAAATTCATCACCAAGAGATGAGATGGGAGAGTCAGGTCCCAGATATCGATTCATCATCATCATCATTAACATAACTCAAACTGTGTAGGTGCTTTTGGACATGTCATTGCAGAGGTCCTAATTGAGTTATTTGAGACAGATGCGATGCCTACTCTGTTTCAGTCTAAATAGAGGTACAGACACAGTATCAGAGAGATGAAAGAGGGCTAGAAAGGAGATGTGACTTGTCCAAACTCATACCTTGGTCATTTTGAGAACTGGGCCTAGAGCCAGGTCGTGGTAAGTGCCCTCCACACTATTGGAGATGTGGGGGTACCACAGGGGACCAAGAAAGAGACACAAATCATGCTACACTTCAGTGTTCATATCCTGCCTTTCTGCAATGGGAAGCAGATGGGATGGCAGCGTGATTCGTGTGCTTCCCTACGGATTTGCTTCAAGCCTGGCTCTCCAGGCTTATGCTCGAAGCCGTCTCCTCCATTTCTGCCAATTACCAGTCTTGCAGCGGGAATCGAAGCTGGCTGGAGCTGACTGTCTTCTATGCTGTTGGCTACAGTACTGGTGGGCTGTAGCCAGGCTAATAAAGGGTATAGCTGCTGTCAAATGCAAAATGGAGCATTTCCCTCAGGACCTGGGATATAGAGATAGTGAGAGGAGATGCTGCCAGTTGCTTAGAAAAGAGGACGAGTCATTTCACTTTCTACCTCTTCTCCCAGGTCATCTCTGCTCCTACTTCCAAGAGTCACAGCATCAGTGTAGGGAGTGGATTAGACTTTCTGGCTACATCTCCACTAGTTAATTAAACGTAGCTCTCATGCTGATGCCACCTGACATAAAACAGCCCACATCTAACCTATTAAATACTCTTGCCTTCCAGAACAAGGTGGCTCTATGCAAAATGTTTCCTGGGAATGGCCCTTGGCCCATGCTAACTGTTGAACCATGCCCAGGAATTCCTTGGGAGTGTGCTTTTACCTGAGCCAAAAGCACGCTGGGGACTTTCTAATATTTTAACAATATATTCGACCAAGTTCCAGTGCCCAGGAATGTTCCTTGCCACTCTTTAAAGCTGCTAAAATAGATGCAGAAATTCAAGTGCTCTACAAATAATCCTCACACACTAAGCCTGAAGTAGTTGTTGGTCAGTTCTTTCATTCTGCTGGTGGGGAAATCACATCTCAAGGAAAGCTGGCCTTCCTGGGTGGCCAGGGCTAAAGCAAGAACCAAGTCCATCAGAGCTGCTCCAGCACATCAGCCTCCAGGTACCCCTGAAGTGATTTCTGTAGTGGTGATTAACTGTAACTAAACCTCACAAACCTCATCACTTTTTGGATAAGACAAGGACAGATCTTGAAAAAGACCTCATGCCAAAAGACAACCAAAGTGGGGGTAATCCATTTGTGTGCTTATCACTGTTTGTAGGCCCTGCATAGACTTCCACAGCTTCATTCAACATGCTCAAGTACTGAACAGCCACAGCTTCCTTTAATTATTTAATTGAGGTATGTATATAAGGAATGCAGGTAGTGTAATTTCTACCCGTAGTTAATGGAGAGGTAATCAAACCTAGAGAATAACAGAGAGGGTAAGTGGTGCCTGTCCTGTGCCTCTTTCTCCAGTGACTGTTCATGCCTTGAGCTATCTGTATGTATACATGTCTGTGCTTGTGCCCATATATTTACAGTGGCATATCCTATAAATTTAATGGCTGGCAGCATTCACTGCAAGAATGCCAAACCCAGGGACTGGTACAAAACCTTCAGTATTCAACAGAAAGACCCTAATGGGCTCTGATCAGAGCGTGAAATTCCATGTAATCTACATAACTAATATTAGAATATCAGCTGTAAATATTAGAATTCAAGTCCAGAGCCTGTGTTTCAGGCCGTTCTCCACCTCTCCTTCAATGATGAACTACCCAAAGCCCTGGTCTGCTAAGTGGACTCTGGCCAGCAGCTCCTGCTTTAAAGAGCTTGATATTGCATCAGGTAAGTCAAAGGGGGAAGAGTTTCAAAGCTCTGGTTGCCTGGGTCTGTGCCCCCATCTCTAGGCTATGCTATCCCTGCCTTCCATCACCTCCCGCTGACTTTAATAAGAATTTAGACTTAGCATCAGAATGATACTTCTGTCCTGGCTACACTTTCATTTAGAGCCTTCTCAGCTTCCCTGGGCAGTGTTATTTTCCAAGTTGCTAATTGCAAGGGCACTCATCATAAATTATCACTCATTTCTCCCCCTCACTTGCACGGAAGAATCCCTCAAGGGATTATGCTTGTTAAAGCAGGACCAGGCTCTCTGTGAGCGATGTCCCAGGAGAAGTGGGCAGGCTGCTGGGAGGACTGAGGGAATAAAAAGAAAGCAAAGGTGGTTGGGCACTGAGGTGTAAACTGGAGGGACCTCCAGCCCTAGGGAATCCCCCAGCATCTGCTGGGAATGTCTACCAGCTAACCCTACTTGACGATTCAGACAGAAGGACAGAAGACTCTGTGTGTCTGAGATTTCACTGCTTTTTGGAAGGATTAAAGATGAAAAAAATAGGGTTCGTTACTTCTAACAAGGTAGCGCTTAAATTGAAGTATTGGACACAGCTTAACAACAACAAAAAAAAAGCATAAAGAAGACATTTGAGGCACTAGTGGTTATCCCTTACCTGATTTGGTGTCTTGGGTAATTTTACACACTGGCAGAATGTCCCAAGCATCAAGACTGGTCTGCTATCATGTTTTCCATTAGTTACCTCTCTCTTGTTCTTCTGTTTATTGTCTCCTGAGGCAAGGAAACCTCAACAAAACCAAAGTTTTCCCTTCCCCAAGTGTGAATGACCTCACCTGGGCCTGTTAGCTTTTCTTTTTTCCTTGTGACAGGTCACTGGGCTATGTGCCCAGTTCAGAAGCACAGACTGGCTGTACAAGGATATAGTAAGGAGAGGGTATATTTATAACTGACTTTTACTTCGGGATCACATTGGCTGTTAACTTTGAATTTGCCCTCTTTCAAAAAACATACTTCTACCTGCTGACATTTGGAAAAAACATGAAGAAGCCATTCTTAGCTTTTTTGGATGCTCTAGACAGCCCATCTCAAAGCCCTGGGCTGATTGTGGTCTTGCCCAAACCATGCTTGGTTGAGTCTTCTGTGATTCCTTCTCCCTGCTGGGCTGGCTCGTCTCAGTTACTACAGCTATAATGGCACTGAAATGTTATTAGTCATGTACCATCAAGAGAAATTACTTTACAGATAGTTAAATAATTTGTTTCCTAACTTCCAGGTCACAGCAAAGTGTTCATGGTGGCTGCATACAGCACATAAAAACATACATAATGGACCTAGCATGAAGATGCTTGTCCTAAATTGCTTTTCCTTCATGGGTCACCACATTAGAGGTGGTGGAAATCTTCAATCAAGCAATCCTGTGAACTCTGGTGGGTGTCTCACACTGTTCATTCCCTCAAGAATAGTTAGTGGTGCCTCCCAGTGAAATGGAAATGATTATAAATACCGGACAAGTGAAAGGAAAGATGACAAATGTCTGTTTTGTGCAGATCTGGTTGGTTCCACGCAGGGAAGACAGCTGTTGTTTTATTGTGGCAGTAAATCGCATTGTGAATAGAAAATGCTGCAGTGGAGTGATCTGCAGTGTGAGGGCTTTGCTGTGGAGAATTTGATGAAAATAGCAATATTTTCCAAGAAAATCAGAGCATATTTTGTAAAGAAGGTAACTGAATTGAAACCAAGATTCTCCACTGAAATCAAGTATTTACAGGAATATTTTACCTATGGTTATCTGCAGATAAGAGGATCCTCAGAGATCATCAGTACAATACTGAAGTCTCCTGATTTCACCTCTTGGCTCCTGTTGCCAAGATCAACCCGAGGCCAACCTTACCCACACCACCGCGGTTTTACATCTCACTCACCTGATATCACTTGACATATGGGATGTGCTAGGGCACTCTCAGAAAGTCATTGTTTACATGTAAATCCATATTTCAGAAATCCAGAGCCTATTCTATCAGGTTATACTAATTTAAAATGCAAAGCAAACAGCTGTGTGAAAGGCCCTATAAGTATTCAAGAGTTATAGAACTGAAGATATGTTCCATATTTTATGAATTATTTATTTTTAATCAGATATTTCATTGGCTTAAAAAGCATCGTCTTTTTTTTTTTCTGTTCCTTTCTTCCCAAATAAGCATTTTGGAATATTCTTGCTTTTAACAGGGCTCTCAGTTTACTATTCAAAGTATCTTCCTGGTACCTTTGTTGTAGGAATCACTAATGGAAGGAAACAGATGTTGTAATATACAGTTAGTCCTAATCACATTGTGGAAAAAATTCTGCCCTTGTGAAAAACATAAAATCTGAGTAGGTAACAATTGCAAACTTTTTGCTAAATGCCGCTTCCCGCCCCAAAATGCTCTGTCCAGCCTGTCTCCCACCTGAGCTGAGTAGTTCAACTAGAGCTTATGGGAATTATTGTGACAACTGCCAAAGGTGCTTTGGAATTAACGAGCAATTACTGACTTCACCTTGGTTATTTCCAAACATATTGGTTGATTCTGGAGTTAGGAGAGACAGTGTGGCTCTCGTACTTCCTTTTTTTGGGTTGGAAATGCCCTCTCTGCTGTCCTCTGCCCCAGGAAAGAGCCAAAGGCGGATTTCGCGTTGCATCCTCAGCGCCTTGCTGCTGCTCACGTCGGTACCTCTCCCTTCCCAAAGGGATCTGCCCGAGTGGGTGGAGGACACTGAGCCGCAGCAAAAACTGCCCTTCAGATCCCCGTGGGCGGAGGTTAGACTGGGACAGCTGCTTTGCTGGTCTCCATATGGCTTTAGCTTAATATATACTCAGGCGGTTTATGGAATAAGTAGGATTCCAATGGGATGCAGCCTTTTTGGAAGCGTTGGCAACATGGCTTTGCCTCCCCTTTTTTTCCCCCCTTCCTTATGCTGTATTGTCTCTATACAGCTTCATCTGTGTTTCTTAACCCAGCATTAGCCCTCTATAGCTCCTATAAGTTCCTACAAAGCTTCACTTCTCACACCCTGATGTGTCTCATACCGGTGACCTCAGCTCCTGGCGTGGATAAGCCCGGCCTGTTACTTGTAAGCTGGGGGAAGATCCCCAAAGGATACACGCAGCCTTCCCAAGAGCATTTTCAGCAACCATAAATAACAGTGTTTGCGATCAGCTTTATGTTAGAAGTCAAAGTATTACATGCTTGAGTCTGTAGCATCTTAAATAGCTATGAGCCAGTCCCAGGACTTTTTGCCAGTTCATAATTTTTGCTAATTTTTTATGTTTAGAAATTAGATAGTTAATATTTAGGAAAAAAATGGAGACTTTTTCATGATTCTTTTTTCTCTCTGTTTTCTCAGGAAATATATTCTGTTATATGTTTTAAAATATCAAATTTCTAGCATTTGAAAAAGAGCTGTAATTAATTCCTGCTTTTAGGGGAGCGATGCTCTGCATTTGGTCTGGAAATACTCGGATTTTCTTTGCTTTCGTCTTCTTCTTGGTTTCTTTCTTTCTCTTTGTTTCTCTTTTTTGTTCTCTTTTTCTTTCCTTCTCTCAGAAGGTAACATAGCAAAAAAAACAGACAATGATGTTGTTGTTGCTGTTCTGATTGTTGTAGCTGGAGAAATTTGTGGCAAGCCCTGGCCTGAGCTGTGTTGTGGACCAGGAGGTTTCCAAATCCAGGAGCTATCATCTTGATCAAGATTTGTTATCTGACTCAGTCAAAGGGTCAAGGCTTTGAAGGGTCCTGGACTAATACAGTGCTAGCTGGGGAGGTCTGTATCTGTACCTTATCTTTTTACAACTCCTTATCATTACTGTCATATCAAATATACTGAAGGAGCTGAAGGTATCTTCACCAGCATGAGGTAGAGGTGCACCTTCCACTCCTTCGTGGGAGGAGGAAAGCAGGTGAGACACTTCAGGTCATCTCGAAGGACATGAGAAACCTGTGTCTGGGCAATTGAGTTCAGCCTTGGAGCTCCTAAATGCCGAGCTAGAAGAAATCACGGCTCCAACCACGCTCAGAGAAGACTCTTTGTGGTTTTTGCTGCTCTTTGCCAGCGAGGAGTGATTCAGCGCCAGGGCACACGCTGCAAACAGCTGTCAGCTCCGCCTGGCTGCCAGCCCAAGGCTCCCTTTGCTTTCTTGCGAAGCTCCTTCCTCCCAGCCGTGATTTCCCCACCGCGCACGCACGCGGCAGACCCAGTTTTCTTACCTGCGCAGTGAAGGGCCGTTCCCATCGCACGGGAGGAGGCGAGCCAATGCCATGGGGGCCACTCATGCAAAATGGCAGCAGCAAAAACTGGATCCCTGGCCCCTTGGAGCCCAGCCTGATGCCCACAGCAATAGCCCGAATGTCCTTTTTGCCACCAGGTGGAGCTGGGAGAGAGCTCCTTGGAACTGGCCAGCCGACAACACCCTGGGACGATTGCACAACCCTGGTGGCTAACCGAAAAGAGGAATTTTTGTCTGGTTGTCTCCCGCCTCCCCCCCGCCTCCCAGCCCAGGAAATTCATGTCTTACTGAGAAATTTCCTCCCCAAAAAAATCAAAGTTTCCTTTTCAAAGAATGAACCCCTGCCGAGATCTAAATCTGGCCATTGCAACCGTTCCTTGGCATGGCTGACCATTGGCTGGAACAGCTAAAGCGATGCTGATGTTGCTGTTTATCTCATGCAGGGCTGCTAGGTGGGCTTCTTGCCCCTGCCTGAGGTCACCTTGCGGCTTGGGTTTGCCCACCCAGGCTTGCTGGGAGCAAGGCTGGGTTCAAGGTAGTCTCATGGAGCTTCTACCCTCGTCAGCTGCTCGGGTGATGGCCGCAGCGGTGTTGACCACTTCTGTTATTTCAGCCCTGAGCCAAAGTGCGTGGAAATGCTCTGCTGACGCACTTTTCTTATCTATAAGAAGCTCTTCACCGCAGTAGACACCGAGACAGCTTCTCCCACTTAACAGCTTATAGGAGCCGCTTAAAGTGCCCTGCCGTGCCTCTCCTTTCTCCGGGCTGTGTATTTTGCCCTCCACCCCTGTCCAGTCTGGAGGTCACCCACAGACCCATTCTGCATGAATAAAATCAGATGTGGCCATTCGCCGTTGGCCTCGTGAGCTGCTGCTTTGTGACTTTCACCCTGGTGCTGAGGAACCTTAATGAGACTTAATATTAATACGCATTACAGGCAGCGGAGATATATTGCACAAGGTTTGCCAGGTCTCTACAGATGAAGTCAGCTCATATCTGTCTGCCCCAGCAACGTGCTGAGCAGGTGAGGTCCATTGCTTGTATTTGCTGTTAGGGCTTCATTGGATGGATGAGGGCAAGCAGCTCAGCAGGTTGGACTACCGTCTGGAGCCAGGATTGTGGTGGTGTGTTGGAGGCCATTCATGGTCAGGAGCTGGAGAAACCAGGGGTGAAACCAGACTAAGGTTCAGGGCAGGAGGATGGCTTTCATGTTAAACTAAACCCCAGGAAATAAGGACAGGAGATAATAAAGGGGAAGGCAAACAATAAGCATGGTTCTGGGATGGCCCAAAGGTCAGAAAATACATTACCCAAGGTCGGGACCAGGAAATGGAGCAAGCGTGGCTGAGGCAAGGTCAGGTATTGGAGATCGTTCAAAGAGCCACTCTTCTCTTAGCCATGTTCTGCCCAGGCAAACCTCCATTCCTGAGTAAAATAGTGGCAGGTTCATCAGCTGATGGAAAAGTGATGCAGAGACAGTTGCATGGGTCTGGTCTGCACAGGTCCTGGATAATTTGGTGTCCCATTGTCAGACAGGGGAGAGCCCACCCTGACCAAATGCCTTTTGTCTGGCACACAGGGTCCAACAGCCCACCGGCTACTCATCGGCTTCTCCTGTTTTGACTTTGGGCTCAATATGAAATAACAGCATAGGTGATTTCTTGCCTGAACTGATTCCTGTGATCTTTGCTCCAGGAGCAGGCAGTGCCTCTGCTCTTGTAATGCATGGAATAAGACAAGTCATCTGATGGCTTGTTTTTATTTTTTTTAAACTGGACTGACCCTGAGATCTCTTGACTTCACCTTGTACTAGTCCATTCCCCTCCCATTTTGTTTTTTTTTTTAATTATTATTATTTTTATTCCAGTGGGATTTGCTTTCCTTTTATTATATTTTTTAGCGCTGTTGAAATTTAGTACTCAGTTCACAGGCTCTCATTTGCTTCCTTCCAGCTCACAGATGCTCTTAGTGCAAAGAGCTGGAAAGGAGACCTCTAAGGCAGAGCTGGGCTCTAGGAAATGGCTGTTGGGGCTTTGTCTCTGGGCTGCAGACCACCAGTTCTCCTGTTTCACACATTATGGTCATATCTTGTGGCCACAGCCAATGGTCCAAATTTTGCAGTAATAGAAACGCTCAACTTTGATTTCAACTAAATCACATTTGGGGGAGTCTCTCCTCTGATTGCATATAAGAACGGTAGTTCCTTCACCAAAAATAACCAGCTTATTTCACGTGAGCTAGCAGAGGGGCTCTGCTTCACTTTTACAGTGCAGTGCAATGGCCTGACCCTCCCAATTTTTTGGTGCTCACACATCAAGCAGGGTTGATCACCTTCACCCATGTGTAGCGCTGGCAGTGCCAGTCAGGATTGCTCCTGGAGCAGAATTTGTGCTGCAGGCAGAGGCTGACCCCTCAGAGGAACCTCTTTAGATGGGACCTTCTCACCCTGCAGCCTGGTCCCAGGCCCCTTCCCATTAACACATCCCTCCATCTGCCAATACCCAACAAATCCACGGTGCATGCACTGTAAGGCAGGAGAAGTGGGAGGTCTCTTCTCACCGCTTTGCATCTCCCCAGCACCAGTTCAAATGACCCTCACCGGTGAGCTGACACGGGGCAGAGGAGAGAAACGTTTTCTCCCAGGGTGTTTGCTCACTCAGTTTTATTTACACCCAACCAGTGTGTTTCTAGCCCGTAATTTTTTGTTTCACCCAGCTGTGCCATTCCTTCCTCAAGCTGGTTTATTTCTTTTCCATACGCTCGGCATCCTTCAGAGAGCTGCTGGAAAGGCTTTGCAAGCTAGCATGGAGGTATCATAGGTAATAAAATACATGTTACCGAATGCTATGCAAACAAGTGAGGTCACCGTGTTTAGTAAATCTGTTTTTCCCCCGACTGAGGATAAAACCTTGTTCTCTCAGAATGCTGGAAAGTCTAACGCCTTCCTTTTTTTTTCCTCTCCTTTTTCTTCTTTTACTCATTTTTAATTCCCTCTCTGTCGGTTCCCCTTGTGAGTATCCCACCTATTTATCCAATGCTTATTATTGTTGTTAGGTAACTGGCAAAGATCGACATCTTGGTGAGCAGTCTCCCAGCCCACAATACTGCCTTTTTCTCAGCCCCAGCAAAGAAGCTGAAGACCACTAATACCAGCTTTATTTTCGTTGGCACTTTCCAGAGCTGGAGCCACCCAGTCTTTCCTTGCAGAGTGCTTCTTAATCAATACTAAACGGGCTGACAGTGCAAGCAGCTTCCCTCTGCAAACAATTATTAATCAATGTTGGGGGGGCTTTGGTGGCGAAGGGTATGCAATAAGCCTTTAAGGTGGGAGTGAACAGGAGGTTGCATAAATCGGGATTTGGCAGAGGGGTTATGTGTTTATGTCAGGTATATGGTCACACGATCTCGAAAGCAAAGGGATGAATGTTTTCCTGTGGTGGTAGCCAGGACCTGGTGTCACTTGTGCCAATGTTGAATGCAGAAGATTCCTTCTGTTTTTTTTCTGGGGGTGGTGGTTTGGATGTTTTTTGTTTGGTTGTTTGGTTTGCTTTCTTTTATTTTGTTTTGTTATTTTTTTCTTCTTTTTTTTTTTTTCCCCTTCTCTAATATTTGACAATCCACATCAAGCCCAGACTTCATTTTAAGTTCTGGAGTAGCTCAAGTTGTGTGTTGACACTTTCTTTAATTTAAGGAACATTTAGGTTCTTAACTGGATAAGCATATTTAGAAAAAAAGGGTACAAGAATTACAATTCTGAGAAAATAAAAAGGATTGTCTCTACCTAAGCACTGTTTGAAATTAGCCATAGGGTCTGTACTGCTCCTGAATGCACTGATTAAAATATTTAAAATCCTTCAATTTAAAAGGAATCCTTCAATTGCACTATAATAATTTTCTGTGAAATGCATCTTCTGGGAAAGAAATAGTTGGGCAGTTTAAATTCTTGGAGAGCAGAAACAAAAAGCACTCTTTCTGACCTTGATATTGCAAAGACCTGTCTGAAAGCCAATGGGAAATTTTCTGAAGGAATGTTTTCCTGTTGGAAAAAGCCAATTTGATAAAACTGAAATGGTTTTCAAATGTTAATTCCAATGAACTTCGATTAAAAAAAAAAGTTTTGGTTTTCAGTTTCAGTATGTATTTTCATTTCTATTTTTTATATTAAGTGCTCTATCATATTGGTTGTATAGAAGCCATAAACCTCAAACTCAGTCCAAAAATTTGCCTTTATTGACAGGAACATTTTTATCAACTGCAAGTGTCCTTTTCTCTCAGAATCGTGTTTAGTAGGAAATTTTGAAAATATTTTGCTTTCCTTTTGATCCAGACTGGAAAGATATTTGAAAACATGGGATTTACCACAGAATGGAAAATTCGATTTCTCTCCAGCTACGGTGCTTGCAGGTAACAGGCGCTTTATAGTGCTTTTTAAAAAGGATACGGGAACAGATTGTGGAATAGACTTTCCAGGAAAGTGGTAGAACCCCTGTTGCTTGAGGAATGCTAAAGCTGATTTGACAAAGCCCTGGAGAATATGTTCTTGAGGGCAATTTGGTATTGGCAGGCAAGTGGACGGGTTGACTTAAGACATTCTTTATGCTTCTATGAAGGGAGGACAAAATGTTTATTTTGGTTTCAGGGTTTAATAGGTTTGGAGATATTTCAAGCTACTGGAGGCTTCGAAATTAAAGTATTCAGCCCAGAGACTTCTCCATTTTTTAATTTTTTTTTTTTTTTTTTTTTTCAGGAGCACCAAGAGCAATCTGGGCAGTAAAAAACTACAGTTATCTACACAAAACCTTTCTCATCTTACACTTTGGGCCACAAAGCACTTTTCCACCTGAAGAATGACCTTTTAGAGGGGAATGCTTTCTCCCCTCCACAACTGCACTTTTGAATCTCCTTCAGTCTTCAGTCAAATTGACATGGGAAAAGTTTAATCAGGGAGACATAAAATTCCTCAAATGAATATTAATTCATCGATTGTTTTCTACAGTAGGGCTAGTGTCTCATGGCTACCTCTTCTTCATTTCCCTTGGCTGTTGACATTTCCCTGGGGCTTTGCAAGCAGTAGTGTTTTCTTCAGAATGTGGAGACTTTCTTGCCTTTCGGTTTTCCAACTGCATGTCAGGAAGCCAAAGTCCTTGGAAATGTCGACTCAAAGGGGAAACAGGTGATGTGAACTCGCCATGAGTAAGGCTGGAGGGTGGCTGCAGAAGTACAGCGTTCCAAGAGTTTTATATATAAATGCCGATCTGCTGGAGCATGAAATGACCCTGCTGGTCTTTATTTTTTTTTTTTTTCGCTTCCCTTCCCTTCCTTTCCTGCCTCTTTTAATTGTGTGTGTCCTTTTCACTGCCTGGTGGGTTGTGTGTTTTGGATGAGGAGGCACCTCCTGCTCTCTCATGTGACGGGATTCAAGGACGGGTCCACCAAGAGCATTAGGAGAGCAGATAAAACCTCGGGAAATCTCTGAATCCAAGTGTGAGTCATCAGAAGAGTTGATTTGAAAGGACAGCTGTACTAACATTGACTAAGATGCCTATTAAAAATATTGGCAGTCAAAGAAGGATCACTCAGTATTTGATCATCCATTTTGGAAATTAGCAAAACAATCTGCAGAGTTTCTGAATAATATTTTCGTGTCAAGATAAGGGCTTTTCATTTGTGGGTGTTTTTTGCTTTTTACGATTTCCTCCCAATTTTACTCAGGAAATCGTAGAAACACAAAATACTCCTTCTTTGGTGGGACTGATATTTGAATCAAAACCAGAAGCCTAGGGTATGTTTTGTAAGCCTAATTATGATTTTCCCCCATGATCCATTATTCTTTTTATTAGCCTGTGACAAACTGCCTAAGGGTTCTGGGAAATGAGCAGTTAACTCCATGTCCTCTGGGGCTCAGTTTGTGTGTGGTTTAGTGCCTGGGTAATGCACAGGGCTTTGGGGGCAGTTGTAGCCTTTCTGGGAAAATGCTCAGTGAAGAAGACTTCTTTCCCATGGTACCAAATGGACATTGCAAGATATGTTCCATCTCCAAAAAGCTCCATGTTCAGGTGCGGTTTTGGGACCACCTCACAACGTTTGTGCCTCTACATGGTGGTCCTAAGCCTGCATGGATTTTACCCACCAGTAACGGCTTACTAAGTCCAGTAAGGTGTCCAATCATTCCAAGAATTATTGCAGCTATGGTGAGGGACAATGTTGAACCTCAAACTCTTGAAAACAGGAGGAACTGGCTGTTCTTCTGTGTTCATTCCAGGGTGGGACAAGCCTGGTCCCTCCCATGCCCAAAGACAGGTAGAAATGCAGGCAAGAGGGTTAGGGTGACTTTGGTGAGAAATGACCTGCAGTCAGATGCCTGGGACCAGGGTGAGCTTCAGGCAAGGGATTTTCCTTGAGTTTCCTTCCAGGGAATCCCAACCTTCGGCCTCTGTGAGTTGATAATTTCTACCTTCCCCCTTAATGCATCGCCTTTGCCAGAGCGGGATGCAGCAGCAGCACGGGGGCTTTGCTGGGTGTCTGCTCACTCCAGAGATGTGGGGTGTCAGGGCTGGATTCAGCGCGGAGACCTCTCGGGACCTATAGATGTAGCATTTCTATATTGGCCCACATTTCCTCGCCTATCTGCTGTATTCAGGGCTTGTTGGATACAAGGGTTGTTTTTGCTGTTTGTTCAAGTACAAATGAGAACAAAATAATGGGGAAATCATCTTTAACTGAAGTTTTAACTGAAGAGATAAAAAATGTATTTCCTGTTGTTTGGGTTTTTTTTTCCAGAGGGGAGAGGGGCAAAACCTCTTTGCTTTTGTAAAGACCTAGTCCCAAAATTTCTGTAACCAAGCGAATTAAAAAGAGAGTGTGTGTATTTTTCCTGTGACTCCATTCTTCTGATTAAAACAAGCAAGCAAACAAAACTTTAGGAAAGAAGGTACTTGTATCACAGCTAGATTTGCTTATGCTTTGTCAGTGATACTACAGTAGCTCAGCTTTCTGCTGTAAAAATAACCTGTATGGACTGAGGTCTGCTCAGTGCACAGAAAACTCACCAGAAACGGAAGCACAGACAACTTTTCTTGGAGCTCTGGGCCGTCAAGACCTGGCCCGCATGTTTGTGTGAGCCTGCGTGCAAATGGAAGCAGAGAATGAGTATAAATAATATGAGCAGGAAACTTTTTTTTTCCCAAGTACCATAGATGTGCTACTTTTTTGTGAGCTTTCATGTATTTTCCTTATATCAAGGCAAAGCTGAGCTCCCTGAGCACTTGTCACAAAATAAGAGACATGTAAGCCCATGGCAGAACAGCCAAAGACCTAGTACATTTAAGAGTGACCAAGGATATATTGAAATTTGAATTTAGACCTCCCATGTCCAAGACGAGGTGCAGCCCCACAGATGACAGCTTCTGGAGGAAGGGTGATGGTTTGATGGTGCTCATGCCATGACAGCTAAGCCTTTACTTCGTTTCCCCAAGTTATCTTCAAAACAGGCCCTCAGTGTTTGTATGTAAATGCTGTAACATAATGGTCGTGGTATTGTCCTCTCCGTATCAGAGAGGAGGAGCAAGGGACAGGAGAGATCTGCATTCATTCATTGCCCTTGTTTGTGCTAATACTTAAGGAAAGTCACTTTTTCTCTAGAGATGCTTTACATTGTTCTGGCTCAAGCCAGGCTTTCCAAACCTCTCTCCATCCATCCATCTATGCATTGCAAAAAGCAGGAGAACTTTCTGCTTTTCCAGCCTTTGAGGAAAATGGGAAAAGCTGAATGACTGGTGAAAGCAACCATCAAAAGAGAACCAGAATTTCATTCTTCCCCAAGGGACATGCTCTCACCAAAGTCATTCTTCCCCTTGCCACCGTGGCACCAGATGACATTCATATCTGTGCTACTCTGTTGAAAATCCATTTTCCCATAGTGCTCATGTTGACAATCTGCCAGCAAAGGTTATTAGATACCATCCCTAAAGCCTGTGGCACATTGACCTGTTCTGAGGGAATCAAGTGAAAGCCTATCCCCTTCCCAGCTAGAGCCCACCCAGTAAGAAGCAGGCTGGTGGGTTGACTAAACTCAGATTATTCTGTCCAGAAAACTACACTTTTAATGGATTAAACATCTCTGTGTTTTGTGGTTGCCTTCTTAAGAAAGAAAATCGTTACAAGAAGAAAATATTGAACTGGTGTATATTTTCATCTTTTGACTCAGAGTAATTTTTCTTTCCTCCCTGCCTTCCTCCTCTTCTGCTTTTCTGCATATGGAGAAGTAAATTTTGTCTCCATGATATTTCTTTGGCTCAACATGATTCAGCGCTGCTGGTGCTCTAAATCAAGGTAATCAAAATAATCATGTTCTTTTAATCCATCCACTGGTCCCAAGCTTGTGTACTACATATATATTTTTTTCCTAAGGTCTGGCTCTGACATCACTGAAATACTTCGGCAAAATATCAGGACTAATGTCAGGAATAAACCAGCATTGTTAGTTCCTCCTTTCATCCAAAGCCAAACACCTGCAGCTCTCCACAGGCCTCAAAGAAGACCTCGCTGCCTAGAAGTGCCCAAACAGGACTCCTTCTCCAATGCTGTGCTGTTGCAAGAAGTGGATTCCTTAAGGGGAGAAGCTCGAGTCACAGATTCCAGGAGAACTGCAAAGAGGAAAAAAACCAAAACCGCAACAAAAATCAAAGAGGAGGGCCAGATCCTCAGCTGATGTCAATTAGGAGAGCTCTGTCAATGTCAAAAGCCCTCCTGATTTACTCCAGCTGAAGATTTGACCCGGGTTCTTCAATCTGAGGCTCCCAGTTGCTATGCAAGTAAGTGGTGTCAGCACTGCTTTTTCTCATGAAGACCTAAAAATGGACTCCTGGGTTGGTTTTCTCCATGTCCACCGAGCTCTGCTGATCTGCACCAAGGTCTGCTCAGCAGAAAGTGATGCGTTCGCTCACCCCTCTGCCAGCCCACCTAGGATGCTATACGTTGCTTCCACAGGTGGGGATGGTGGTGGTGCAATGGATTTGCCTCTTGAGCGACTGATAAGGAGCGTGGGAACTCCACCAGGAAGTTTTTGGGTATTATCAGAGATCTGAGACTTTGGTGAGGCCCTAGCAAAATTTGCTTGTGCTCCAAATCTGCTGTTTGCTGTCTGAGTAGCTTTCGCCTATTGCTTCCACAGCTTTGCACCAGCTAAACTTACTGGAAAGCAGAAAGTTTCAGCTCAGGAACAATAGTTAATGACATACTCATGCACTATGTTGTTTAAAAGACTAAACTGGTATCTCTACATGGTGCCAGACTGGATTATATGAGGATACTGGCTGGAGCTAAGCATCAGTGCAAGACTGCACCATACTCCACTGCTCAGTCAAAATGTTCCCTAGCTTTGGGGCTTCTTACGTAGAAAAGAAAAAACCTGCTGACCTCCATATGACCACTACAGGTCATTAGGCCTGTTAAGAGTAGAAGCTTTGGTGCCTAAATCTTGATATGCAGGAAATTATATATGTAGATGCATCTAAAAATACATGCAGCTTTTTAAAAATTTGTGCTTGCTCTTCCTGCATATGTGTACCTTGAGAATATGAAGTCTGGGAATCAGCATGAACAGTTAAATTTTACACCGAGACTCTGTATGCTGATATCAGGGACGCTGCATCAATTCCTCATTTGAAATGTTGGCTTTGGGAAATCACTAAAAGTTCCTGGGAAGTAACCAGCTCAAAGTTTCAAGGAAACTCAGTGAGAGGCTATGATTAACAGAAAAAAACAAAGGCCAAAACTGGCTTTCCAGCGAACCATTTATTTTCCCAGAGAAGTCCCTTATTAATTTTTATGGTGCATAAATACCAGAAAACCAGACACCATTAATTAGTAGCTGGATTTGGTCCTCATACTCAACTCGGTTCAATCCAAGCCAAAGTGGGATTTTTTATCTTTTTTTTTTTAAGGTTTAGAGAAAAGTACATATGTGGATAGTTTGATTTTGTTGTTTCTTTAACTTTCTGAGCAAGTCTGATCCTAATTTAAATTAGTGCAATTTTTTTTTTTTTTTTAATTCTAATCACTGCGACCCTCTCTCACAGGATGTTATTGTTCGCATCTACCCCATGTGTTCTGTTGGTAGCTGACACACGCCACAGTGCTTTATGGATAAAAAAGGGATCTTGAAGAGTGAAGTCCGTTTGTTTCAGATCTTGACTCAACATCTATTGGCTCAACAGATGCTCTTGCACTGACTTTAGTGGGCATCTCTAGAGTAGCAAGCAAGAGCCTTTTTGTGAAGTGCCTTGCTGAGATAGACATAGTGCTGGATGTGCAGTCCCTCTCAGCTGGCTCTCCTAGTCCAAAAGTAGGAGAAGAAAAACAGGAGACAGCAGATCCCTGCCCCATGGCTGCAGAGAGGACTCCAGCAGCAGTAGGCGTTTTGGCTGCCAGAGTGGCATCGACAATTCGTTTCTCCTCTGATATAGAGGTCTTTGGACTTGACCTTCATCCCTCGTGCCTCGCAGGAGCTGTTAGCCAGAGGGTGGATTTAGATGGGCTGCTCTGTTCCATGCCAGTTTTATCATGGGAGCCAAAGATTCTCTTGACCCTGATCACCTGGTGTTTGGAGAAGGCATGTCTGACAGACGTGGTGACTGTCAGGGATTAATCTGCAGTTTATCTCTTTTCTGTCAGTTGCTGACAGGTTTCTTCCTCATATGGAGTTTGTTTTAAGGCTTATATGGTAGGCCCATCCTTTAAAAAAAGAAGATAAATGCACCAAGAATCTGATCTATGAAATTCTTGAACCTGAGAGGATTTGAGTGTAATGAGTTATTGGCCGTTGGGACTGGTAAAGGATGATATTTCACCGAATACTGCATCTGCCAGTAAATCACACAGAAGTCTAACTTTTAATCTGTTTGTATGTTGAAAGCATGCCTTAGGCATTGCGTTAACCCTTTTGTTGTCAGGCTGTACTTCAGCACTGTCTGTGGAGCTGGACGTTAGCTAGTTGGAGAGCACAGCAGCAGTAGAAAGCTGGGGCTTCCAGAGGTCCACAAAAGGTGTAGAAAGGGCATTCAGTGAGAGCTCAGTGCCTAACCCACTTAAGTCCCAAGAAAAAAAGTCAAGCCTAAATATCTAAGCCCACTTTGATTTGAAAGCCTTGGAGATGGGACCTACCAGGGGGATCACACAACAGTGGTATGGCTGTACAATACACCCTCAACCCAATGCAATGATATGCTCCTGGGGAGACCAAGTCTTGGACTTGTGTCTAGGTCTTGTTGCAGATCCAATATTTCTGTTCCAATTCCCACAAAGTCAGGAAAAGAAATCAACCTTACAAAGTGTTTTTCTGTATCCTCTACTGTCAAATTTGCTGATAGTTTAGATTGGTTACACCTAATGCTGGTTTTAGGTGTAAAATTCATGAAAATCTCTCACTTCATCTGGAACAGATTTGCTTCATTTATGGAGAGGGTATTGATGGTATATGACTAGTTCCAGCTGCGAGAAGAGCTTGTTATGCGAGTCACGGTGCATATGGTGACTAATGACTGACAATAGCCAATTTACAAATTTACCTTCCAAACAATGAATTCCTCCTTTTTTGATGACATGAATGACCTCCTTGGTAGAGCCTTTCTACCTCTATTAGCTAGAGGAGTGTGTATGGTTAGCTTGAGGAGATGGGTAAGGCTAGGGCTGAAAGTTGTGAAGACTTCTTCACCCATAAAAGAAGGTAGAGTGGCACATTTTCTGCTTCACTGTGCTGTGGTTTCTTTCATCTCCAGTTCTCAGCATCCCACCTCATTCTCACTCCCAGATGTTGTGCAGTAAAACCATCAACCAATGTTGATCAATCCATCCAGGTAGGTTTGGTTGTTTGTTTTTTTTTCACCACTCTCCACCTAAAGAAATAGTCATTAAATAGAGGAGCCAATTCCAGAAGCCAATGTAAATCAGAGCACAGAAACACAGTGGACTGAAAGCATTTTGCCTACAGGCACTGCCAACTCTTTTGAATGAGAAGACAAAGTGAAAATTGGAGATCTGTGTGTTTAGACCACAGAGCTGGGAAAATGGAGTTGACTGAATGTATGTTGGTGGGAAATGGTGTGAAAATTACATGTCTTGCAGACTTAAGCACAGCTGTAGAGCACCCAAGGGTATGCACTGCTTTGGGTTTCTGCTATTCTTGGCTCTCTTAGTACCTCTTAAGTGGCAGATGACATCTTGAGAGTCTCCATACGTGACATGATCCGTGCGCTCTGTAAAAACTCCATGCAGGATTAACGTGCTGTTTGCTTAGGAGAAAATCTTGAGGTCTTGGAGAGGCTGAAACTCAGTGTCATTCAGGGGAATTCACTCACAGAAGTTGCCCGAGTGGAGCACGCAGGAATTTCAGAGCCTTGGGAATGGCTTGTGCGTGTACAGCTTGACCTTATGTACATAGTACGTGTGATATTATACACAGCAGATGAGCGGATTGCGCAAGGAATGCTTTACGCGCTTTTAGTGGGTTGGTTATTACAGGGGGATAAGAGGGGTAAATGGTCTCTCTGGGAACAGCCTGCCTTACTTTTCTGTTATACGCCAGTGATGAATAGTACGTGTGTGGGCATGGAGATCTCTTAAAGAGGCTGGTTTATAGCCCGTCGACTTTACCAGTAACACAGCACTCTGTTTTCGATGTTTGCCTGAAATCTCTGTTGACATTACAGTTTAACTGAAGACAGACTGGCTTGTGGCTTAGGAGATCTAGGTGCAAGTCCCAAGTGGGTTTCTGGACAAGCCACTTTAACCTCCCCACACCTTGGCTTTCTTCTCAGAAGTGAAATGTTTTGGTTTTAAACAAAACTAAATTGTTTTTCCCTCTAGATTTAATATTTTAGCTGGAAAATTTATAAAAGTTGGGGGTTTTGTTGTTTTTTATTTCCGGTTCCTGTTGGAAAACATTTTTTGTGGAAAACACAACTTTTCCCATAAAGCGTTCTGAACTCTACCAAAGGAAAGCGCAATATAAGATCTATTATTCTTGTGGTGCGTTTGGGGTCAGGATGCATTCATTGGTCACGTAGCCTTACCCAGTGTGCTCTCCTGGAATGGGAGTGCTGATGGGAGAAAAACCCTCAAGGACATGCTTTTGGGCTTTTTTGGTCTATTTGTTTTTTAAACATTTCTAACCTCTTCTTAAATGCAGGCTTCTGCTCCCTTTTTTCAACTGTTTCCAAAGGGAGGAATCCCAAATCCGTTCCTCAAGACCTTTTTTTTTTTTTCTATGTGGAAGTACCACACACAGCTCTTATTACCCTCCTGTACCTCTCCCCCTCCCCACTCTTCATCCTCTCCCCCGGATTCCTCCCAAACACTTGGGTTTGGCTCATTCCTGAAACCAGTTTGGTTTTCCTTCAAGAAGCCTTTCCGCAGCTCTTGTTGCAAACCACACATTAGAAAGGCAATGAGCTTCTCCAATCCTCTTTGCTCCTTGCTAGCTGTTGTGAATCCAGGAAAAGGAGAAAAAAAAATAATGTCTTCAAGAATAACAAACATACTTTTTCATCTAGTTCTGCAGACAGGGGAAGCAAGATGTTCAGATCCTGAACCAGAAGTTCATCAGGTCAGCGTCCCTGAAGTCTGTAGCATGATGGTGATTTGCAAGGAGCTGTGCAACTGAGGGCCACAACGCTGAACTCTCTTACCTACCCTTTGGTGGATTGGCTGTCTGGTTTGGAGCAAAACCCACAACCTGGATGGGAATGTTTAGTTTCAAAGGGAACCTGGAGTCTAATTGTCCTTGGTTTTGGCTATGCTGTAAGCAAAGCCCTGGTGTGTGTCTTGCAGAAAGGAAGCAAACCCAAAGCTAGTCAGGGCTGATTTGGTTTATTTTGTTTAATTCATATGGACATAAAACAAGAGAAGAATAGTTTAAAAGTGAAGTGTCTGAGCAGAGAAGCAAGAATGTGATAAAGGATCATGAATAGAGAGTAATTTTACAGCAGCTCGTGGTGATCGTTCAGTATGTGTTTGTACCCAGCTCTCAGATCTCGAGCCAGGACCTCTGTTTTCTCACTTGCCATCAGACTTGATGGGGAGTCAGGACTCTAAGTAAGATGCGAGGAGCTTTCTTGAGACTGCAGTAATGAAATCTAACTATTAATTAGATGTCTGGGTTTATAGATGGGTATGTATCAATGCATTCATCTACAGAGAGGCAGACTGGAAGGCATGCAAAATGTGTGGGATCTGACTTTGGCTTTGAAGAGAATTCTGTAATTTAAAAAACACTGTAAACTTTACCAAGAAGCTAATCCCCTTCCTTACCCTCTCTCCTCCAGATTGCTTGAACAACATGAATCATTCCACCCTGTACACGTCAAAGAAAGAATTTTTCATGTTAAACATTAATTTTCTTCTTTTTTTTTCCTGGAACAAAATATTATCAAAATCAATTTATTCCCATGTGATATTTCCATATCTTTTCCTGAAAAAGAATATTGCAGATTAAAGCCTCCCAGAGTCTCAACAGCTATCTAGATCCTGACAAAGTTTTGGCACTCGTCCTTGTTTTGTCACTGCTGCTGGTTAAAAAGCACTGATAAAACCAGCCAAACCATTGTCAGACAGCGTTGTAGTGCCCCACTCTGCACCACTGCAAAAGACAAGTCTGTGCTGAAGACATCACTGACTGAAGCTCAAGTTCTTTTTTCGTGCACACCAAATCCTTGAGATGTTCTTCAGGTTGCGGCACTCCATGTTGACTTTCAAACACAGGTATTTTCAAGTGCTGACCCTCCTTTCTTCTCTCTTTTTTTCTTTTGTGGCTGGTGTTTTGTTGTTTACTCAGGGTTGCCTGTTTCTCCTTCCTCTGCCAAAATCCCTCGTCTTCCCACTTCATTGTGTGCATGCATAGCAGTACATTGAAGTAAGACTTATATCGTCTAATGACATTATGGCTCAGGCACATTTGGTCTCCTGAAATCAAACTGTAACATCCATACAGTGTTCAAAGAGTGAAATACTTCAGCAGGGGGATTATTGGGACAGAGCTGGCTTGTCCTAGACACTGTCACCTTTTGAGATGGACCAGTGGGTTGAGCCTGCTGGCAAGGTAACACGGATAGAGGGAGAGCTTTACCTGTCTTACAGAATGATCAGTCATCCCACAGGAAAAAGTAGTTTTGAGGGCTGTGAAGCCCCATTGCTCCCTCTGTCCTGTGGGACTTTCCCACCCCACCGCACAACCATATTGCTTCCCACCTTGTTTCCAGCTCCTCTGTGGCTCCCAACCTGGGTGATAAATGCTTGATAACAGTCATAAGCAGATAACTTTTGGGAGGGCATGAGGAATGGTGTGAAGCCAAGGAGAGGAGATGAAATTATGATTTCAATAAATCACTCTAGAGCCCCCCTGCTCTTTGGAAATTTCTGTACATCCCCAGAAAAATCCACCTAAATCTATTGTGGTTCCTTTTTTTTTTTTTTTTTTTGTCCTGTCTCTTTACCTCCCTTGCAATGACCTCTGTTTCCTTTGGAGTGAATGCATTTTGTACAATGAGTGATATTTTCTCGTCTACCCATCCTTTCCTCATTTTTCAGCCTGCCCTGGAATGCAGGATTAGATGTTGTAATGCAGCATTAGGAGCCATAAAGGTTAATATCCTGCCTTCCAAAGTCACTCTTAGGCTCACAGGCTTTGATAATGAAAGAACCCTGTACCCCTCCCCTACTTTCCCCCTCCTCCCCCCAAAAAAAAAGGATTTAGGAAACAGGTCAGGGTCTTGTCTTGTCAAGGGTGAGAAAGGGGGAGGGAAATAATAATAATGATAAATAAATTAAATAAAGACCAAGCCCTGTCCTGCCATACATAGGAGTCAGGAGCCCTTTTGCATTTGAGACACCCAGCAATTACTAGCTAATCCATTTGGCAAATGCAAGATGGTGCATAGATCAATTCTTCCCAGCCCAGTTTTTTTGTGTGGGGAATGTTTGCTGACTGAATTAAGGAACAAGCAAAGAAAATACCCCCGTTGTTTCCCTCAAGGCTGGACAAAGCCGCTGGCTCCTTGGGCTGTAGGCTCGGGAGATGGAGGCTGCTGAGCCTCTGGACGTCTGCGAAGGCTGGAGGAATAGCAGCGCTTTTGGGGAAAATTCCTGTCTGCACCTGGGTGCTGCGTTGGCCCCCTCCCTGTCAGGGGAAACTAATCCTCTGTGATTTCATCCGTCATTGGCCACGGTTCAAGGCAGGCTTAAGGAGAAGGCGGGGGGAGGAAGGAGACTGGAAAAGAGGAGGGTGGGAAAGCCTGAGATGCCACACTGTTGAAGCCACCTTGCACTGTAACTCAGAGACTTGATTCTGGACTGCTCTGGACCAGCAAGGATAGGTGTTGGCATGGGGAGGTGAGGTTAGTTTTCCTGTTCCTTTGGGATCCTGGGAAAGCTAAGGCTCTCCGAGCACCCCGGAGGGATGTGCGGTCCCATGCTTCCCTGCTGCTGATGGAGCTTGTAGCACCCAAGGGTGGAATGGCTCCTTAGCCTTGTTCTGCTTATTCGTCCTCACTTCTGTAACGGTGCCCTCTCTTAGGACTGAGGACGACAGTTGCTTGTGCCCTTTGGAAAGCAAGATGCTTCATACCCTTGTCTGAGCCAGATGTTGAAATGAAGCAGGTTGAATTTGGAGTTAGCGTGCTGGTCTGAACCATAGGAAATACAGGTCCGAGTTCAGCTTTCTCCTTAAAGTCCATAGTTGTCAAATAGATGCTTTCGGTGTGTTCTTGTTTCCTACCTGTAAAATTGAGAAATTACATATTTCTTTGTCTAAGGAGCTGGTCAGCTGAACCTTGCAGGAAGCCGAAGAGCTGCACAGGCCAGAAAGTAGGAAGGGGAGATGGCTATAGAATAAAAACTCTGCTTCATGATACATCTCAGAAATTGGACACTGACTCTGGTTTTCTCACCCAATCTTTTTTCCCAAGCACCAACCTACAGCTAACTTTTTGGGAAGCTTTTTCAGGCTCTGATGGGAAATTTTAGCCCGAACGTGACAGACTCTTAGGCAGTGTCTGCGTGGAAACCAAAGAGTTTTTCTGCAATGAAATGACATTTTCCCATTTCAAACAAATAATCAAGCAGCCCTTGGAAACCAAGAGGTGTCCCACCAGCAAACTCCTAAACAACCCTATCTGAGTGGCAGACAGGAGAAAGCATTTACGGGTTAGATGAGCAGGATTGTCATGCTCTACTAAGAAGTTTTGATTCTGCCAGGTCAGAAAATTTTAAGAGGAAAATCTACAATAAATGATAATATCTCCAAAGCATAATAATAGTTCAGTCTGCTCTGGTTATTTACTGAGTAATTTCATAAAATAAAAGCAGTCCTTACTCCTGCTCTGGACCAGATAGCCCTTGTGCCTGTTTGGTTATTTGAATTCTAATAATAGTCTCAGAAAGATAGCTCTAAATGATCCACATCTGTCCAAATATGTCCAGTAAAGTGTGGGAAGCGGTGTTTGGAAAAATCTTAAACTGATATTTCAGAATATTTGCTTGTTTCTTTTCTTGGTTACAGCATTTTAGCATGGAGACTATTCCCTGAGATTATAATCAGTAACCTCAACACTCATTTCTAGAGCTGTGTAAGTGATAGATAAATCATCAGATAGATCAATTGACATACTTAAGTGCCTGACGTGTTAGCACTATGTCCCACAGCCTCCCATCTATCCCTGCCCTGGGTTTTTGCAGAATACGTACATACATTTCTCCATGAGAAACAGTCCACAGTAACCCTTAGTTACATGAGTCCTGTCCCAGCAGGCACCAGGACAGTTAGTTTTACACTAAAGGTGGATTGAGTTGGAATATTTGAGAGAGGTTTTTTTTTTTCATTCTCAGATTTCCACAATCCTCATCAGGAATCTACTAGAGGGTCCACTCTGGGTATTAAAAATAAGTTAGCACCCAGCTCAGCAACTTCAGTAAGCTGCAGTGATCTGGTGGGAGTGACAGCATTTCTCCTACCCAGCCATGGGAAGTGCCATAAAAAGTAGGGAGAGTTTGAAATGAAAATCCGTGATTGATGGTGCTCACGAGTGCCATATACCTAGAATTACTCCAGTGTTCATAAACTTAGGACATTCCACTCAACAGCTCAGAGGAAAGGTGTCCCTTTGACACCTTGGCTGTCCTCCAGCTTAAACTCCAGAAAGACCTCACACAGGGCCACAGAGAAGCCAAACGAACATGAAATAACCTGAGCCTGAGGCCATGGCATGTCAAGACCCGAAGGAATGACGGAATGGTTATTAGTCTGGGAGAATTACTTGTTTCCATGAACGTTGTGTACAGTGTACATTTGCGAGTTTGATGCTATTCGTAATGTGAGATTATAGTCCCGTGTTGATGGCTTGGAGACCTTAAACCCTCTGATTAGCCACAGGACTAACAGACCACAGCAACAGCAAAGGAGCTCTCCTCCATCCTCCCCCACTGTGGCTAATTCACTCCTGCTGCAGGGGGACCTGAACTGCAGGCAAAAAACTATGTTGTTTTTTCTTAGTTTGCTCTGCTATTGCTTGTCTACTTGGGTTCCCTGGCAAGGGCACTAGTCAAATCCTGTCAGGGTTACTAATTGGGCTACTAGCAACTAAAAAGTTATTACTTATCTACAGAGAGCAGAAGTTTCCCCCATATACTTCATCTATCTAGGTCCTGGATTTGACATAAGACCTGATGTAGGTTATTGACTGGTTTTCTCCTTGACAATTTACCAGCTCATTTGACAGGGCTACTGAAGACAAGTACAAATAGTTTCAGCTGTGCTGGACCAAAGCAAGTCCTGAAAAGGAAGAAAATAGAATGCACCGTGTTTTGTCTTTGCAGCAAATTTTGCAGTGTTTTTTTTCTGAACATGGCTCATATATTTTAAGGAGACATTTGTGGATCTGGAATTGATTCTCGTAAAACTGCAGCATATAGGGATTTTTAGGAGTGTAAAGAAGATGAGAGGGTATAGTGAATGTATTATAAGAGGTTATAGTGAATGTATTGGGGCGTTAGCAGCACCAGGAGATCTTAGGAAAAGATGACGTTGTGCAGCACATCCTGGAGATGATGGATACAGTTTGTCTGGGATGATTTCAGGGATGGAATGTTTGTATTTAAAGAGAAAGGGTATGGAAAGATCCCGAATGGAGATGGAAAGGAGGGCCAAAATGAAATGTCCAAGAATGTGAGCAGAAATGGCTCATCAGGCACAGCTTCCATCAAGGGCCTCTTCTGCTCCAAACTCCATATATCTTTGCTATTACTGCAATTCCCAAGTGCAGCTAAGTGTATCAGCACACATAGCACAAAGCAATCAAATGAAGTAAGTTACGGCATTCTCTGATCACTTTACGTGGAACTTACCACAAGCCTAGCAGTGTCATTATGGAAAGAGTGAGGTGAAGCCTTTGCTTTCATCCCAATTGGTCCCACGCTTCCCATAAAACGTGGAATTTAAGAACCGAGTCTCAAGAACCAGCTCTAAGTCTAGCTTAGCCTTTCTTTTGGATTTGTCATTTTGCTCCTTTGTTATATTTTTGTTCCAGCCCACTAGACAACCAGAAAGGATCGCCTTTAGTTTTTTTTGCACAGCTCCAGAGGACTGGACCTTGGATAAACTGGCTTGATCACACATGCAGTGCCAGTGAGCTGGGAACCCCGCTGGGGATTCAAGGGTTGGATCTGGGCACCAAGACAGTTCTCTCTAACCTGCTGCATTTGCCTTGGAGAGATGGCTGTGAAGGCAATGCATGGAGTCCAGCAGCTAAATATGTTCTATCATTTCTCTGGATTATCACTGGCTAGAAAATAAAGGTCAGCATTTGCTGTTATCCCATCTGTAGAGCTTCTGAGAAAGGGTCCCAATATTGACATCCAACCTGTACCACCTAAGAAGTTGGATCCACTTGTCTTACGGAAAACTAGTGTAAAATACCCTTTTCCTATTTCTTCTAGATGGCTAGTTTGAGAGCAGTCTATTTTGGCTGCGGTGGTCAAAGGCTCTAGTGTGTTAGCTGTGACTGACGTCAGATGAATTTGTGGTCTCAGCCCATTTCTCAGTGCACTGTGTCATCCTTAGCAGCTGGCACTAATTGTCCGGGTATTCAGCAGAGAAGCCAAACCTTGTGCTGTGTAGGGGGTTAATTAACGGTCTTTGCAAAGGAAGATGCAGTGGTTGGGAAGTGGGAAGAGGTATGATGCTCTGACCCTGATTAAGTGTGGGTTTGTGGATAAAGCCATCTCCATTTCTGAACCTCTAGGAAAACCAAAGCAAACCAAATAAAACAAAGCAAAGATAATCATAGAATCATTTAGGTTGGAAAAGACCCTTAAGATCATCCAGTCCAACCATTAACCTAACACGGCCAAGTCCACCACTAAACCATGTCCCTAAGTGCGGCATCTACCCATCTTTTAAATGCCTCCAGGGATGGTGACTCAACCCCTTCCCTGGGCAGCCTGTTCCAATGCATAATAACCCTTTCAGAGAAGAATTTGTTTCTTAATATCCAATCTAAACCTCCGCTGGTGCAACTTGAGGCCATTTCCTCTCGTCCTATCTCTTGTTACTTGGGAGAAGAGACCAACCCCCACCTCGCTACACCCTCTTTTCAGGTAGCTATAGAGAGCGATAAGGTCTCCCCTCAGCCTCCTTTTCTCCAGACTAAACAGCCCCAGCTCCCTCACCCGCTCCTCATAAGACTTGTGCTCCAGACCCCTCGCCAACTTGGCTGCCCTTCTCTGGACACGCTCCAGCACCTCCATGTCTTTCTTGTAGTGAGGGACCCAAAACTGAACACAGGACTCGAGGTGTGGCCTCACCAGTGCCAAGTACAGGAGGACGATCACTGCCCTGCTCCTGCTGGCCGCACCATTTCTGATACAGGCCAGGATGCTTTTGGTCTTTGGCCCATTGATCCAGCTTATCCAGATCCCTCTGTAGAGCCTTCCTACCTTTGAGCAGATCATCACTCCCACCCAACTTGGTGTCATCCGCAAACTTACTGAGGTACTTGATCCCCTCATGTACATCTTTGATAAAGATATTAAATAGAACTGGCCCCAATACTGAGCCCTGGGGAACACCACTTGTGACTGGCCACCAACCAGATTTAACTCCATTCACCACAACGCTTTGGCCCCAGCCATCCAACTGTTTTTTTACTCAGAGAAGAGTATATCCATCCAAGCCATGAGCAGCCAGTTTCTCCAGGAGAGTGCTGTGGGAAACCGTGGGGAAAGTCAATGCTTTAAAAAAGAAAATAATCTCTGTAAGAAAAATTAGTAGAATGCAGAATTTACCATCAGAATCTGAAAACGCTTCCTGAGATAAGGTGGTCACTAATCCAGAATGATCAGAAACTGAATTTCTGCTTGTCTGTCAGTCCTCAGCTCAACTTGTGTGTTATATTCATTGACGCCCATGGACACTCAGTACTTACTTATGTGAAGCTCAGTGAAGTCAATGAGTGGTTCTCCAGGTATGTCAAAGACCATGGAGGCAGAGAGCCATCTACGGCTTAGGATCCCCAGGCAAGAAGAGCTCCTTGGGTGTGTGCTCCTTAAGGCTTTAAGGGGACCTGAGAATCAACACAAAGAATGGAAAAAGATGTTTATTGTCTTGTGCTGTCTTTTTATACCTACATCAGTGCCTAAGTACCTTTCCTTTCCCCTTGTCCCATCCCCATTTACCGACCAACCCAGATATGTGACAGTTTTGTCACAACTTTGATCATTAACTGGAGCAAGAGGGACCAATGTCTGCTTTTGAAAAGAATTCTCCAAACTGCTCAGGTCACCTAGGAGCCAAAGGGTGATCTGGTGCAAGTCTAAGAGTCCTGGGCCGAATTAAACACTGGTACAGGGAGGATGGAGTGGGGATCTACCCGCCTGGACGTCATGCTGAGAGGTGGCCAGCAGCTCCTGATTCCTTCCTTGAATCTTCCACTGACCTTCCACCCTAACGATGGGGTGGCTGGGGAGAGGTGGAACATAGCTGTTCAAGCCCTGTTTTGGTTCTCAGCCCAGCCTGGGGTAAGTCTTTTGTCATCAGCAAGATTTGCCCTAGATTTCCCCCCCAAAAGAGCTGAGATTAGGTTTTAGCTCCTGCTTCTTTGGATGGGTGATGTAGTTCACAGCTGATACGCTCATGCCAATCCCAGATTGCGGTCAGTTATTAGAGCAACCACAAGATTTAGATGACCTGTCTGCATTGCATTCATCTTGGAGGGCTTTCTACTCCTCAACCTACTGCCTTGTAAAGGCAGAGGCTGGGAACATCTTGTCTTTGGCCCAGATTTTCCCAGGGGCTTTTCCAATGGTTAAATTAGAAGTAAACGTTAGTAATATTCCCGCACATCCATTTATCATTTGGTTTACAATGAAGATGAAGGATTTAGTGCACTGGAGAGATTTTTAGCTTCTCAAACTGGCACCACATCCTTCTGACAAGTCAGTTGTCTTGCCTCAGTTTCCCCAACATGAAAAAAAAGGCATGTGCTGTCATCCTTGTTTTGTAATATCGTCCGTGGCTTTAAAGGTCTTTGCTTTATTGTCCTTAGCAGCTTGCATTGTGTGGCAGAGGGCACAAAGTGCTTTAGCACCTCAGCGCTCCACACTTCATAGTGACAAACACATCTAGCAAGTTGGGCAAGAGCACTAAAATGCCAGCAGTTTAGCTGTTTCCTCTCCCATCCTTTCAGATTTCAGGAATTATTGGTCTGCTGTTAAGCACTTTTATAATAAGCCTGCTCCACTGGTTGCCAAAGGCTTCCAGCCAGTGATTTCCAATGAAAGGAGAGGAGACAGTTTGACTAGGAAGGTCAAAATCAAACCCAGGACTCAGTCCAAAATAGAATCATATCTATTTTGAGAATTTGATTTCTAGTTTTAATTAAGGAAATCTTCGGATCATCAAGCAGCCCTGTGGCTTTGTAGCGAGTACAGGAGGCTCTTGATTCATGGGTTGGAGACCTGACCCCGTCCTCTGTGGCACGGTGGTGGGATGGGGATTCTTTCAGCGAGAAGTCATCTGCACTTCCCGGGGGAGCTGGTTTTATGGGCTGGCTCTGACCACCAGCGGTTGACTGGGAGGACAAGGGTTTCTGGGATGGTGTCAGGAGGGGGAGGTTGACAAGCCCGCTGCGACTTGCACGGGGAGAGGAAAGTGATTTGTCAGAGCTTTAGCAGAAGGGATAGATGATAGGGATCCTTTGTGCAGTTAAATACCAGCCGGGCTTTGCCTCAAAGGGGGAGGTATTCCACTTGGGAGGGAACCCAACGGCATTAGTAACGTCGTATGACATATACACAAATCATCTGCTCCTGGTATGAATGGTCCTGCAACCCTTGACAGCGAGTTGCTGCTGTATTTGGAAACGGCCTTACTCATGCCTCTGGGATGCAAATGATACAACTCCTGGCTCCTCTGTCACCCCGTGTCCTCACGCTGCAGAGGGCCAGAGGCCAGGACCGCGCTGTGCCGCTGCCGTCTGGGGACGGTCTAAGTGACAAGAGGGCACATGGAGCGGCTGGGGATATGACGGTGGAGGGAGGCTGAAGCTCCGCGCTGGGGCTGCTGTGCCTGTGCCAGCTGTGGCTGGGGTGGAGGCATGGGGCAGCCAGATGTTGCTCTGCTCGGGAACACACCCCTCCTTTCCCTCCAGATGTTCCTGCTCACCAGCATGGACAAACCCAGCCCTTACCCTCCGAACGGATCAATATTCCCCGACCCCAATACACAGTTCCCAGGGTCCCTTTGCCAGGGTGGCAATTGGGAAATTAGCTGGGTGGATGTTTTCCTTAATAATTAAGATATATACATATAATAATATGGTCAGGTCTCATATAATGAGCTCAGATTTTTTCCCCCTTATTCTTGCTTTCCAGGGAACGCTGGCAGGTTTGGCTTTGTGCATCATACCACAAAAATCTTACTCCTCCAGAAGAGGGCTAATACACGAAGGAGCTTTCTACCAAGCTGATGTATCACACATGCTTTATATATCAGCTTGGATTTCTTTAGTCCAGACAAAAGGATCAAAGACAGGGAGGGGCAGGGGTTTGGGGGAGCTTTAATTCTTGCAGACGTGGAGAGCAGGGCAGCGTAGCATGGCTAGAAAGGCTCAGGCATAGCCAAATGTAAGAAATGGTATTTATGACCTGTGCTTGGAAATTGCCTCTGAAGCTTGTAGAGCAGTTGGTATCACTTTCAGCTGACACTCCTACAGCTGAAACACATACAGCACAGGCAGGAGCAGGAAATACAAATTATGGACAAAGGTTTGGTGGATGCGGGACCGGGAAATATGTGTTGTGTGGTCCAGGTTGCCTTTTTACAGATTTATGTCATACTGTCTACATGAAGCTGAGGCAGGTATTAATCCCAAGGCTGAAATGCTGCTGGGGATGGGAGTAAATTTAAATGTCTTCAGCTAAACTGTTATTCAAAAGGACACTATTAGAGGCTCTGCCAGAGGTGTCCACCTTTCACCTGGTAAACCTCTGGGATCCTGCCATTCTTCTCCAGCTCTGAGGGTGTCTACAGTCTACTCTTGACTTGGAGAAGTTACCTGTGAAGGAACACCAGTGCTATATATTTAACAGCAATAGAAAGAAGGATGACTGAAGGAGGAGCTACCCAATAGTAGTCATTTAAAATTTATTGCAAGTCCCAAATGTTTGAAGGTTTTTCCAGACATGATTTACAATGTTTTCTATGCTTACTAAATACTTGTTAAGAAACTACACGGTGCCTTGTCTTTGAGTTTTGACTAGGAATCATTAACACCCACTCAGTAGGGTTTCACATACCAAGCCCTGGATTTTAAGCCACTTTAATATATTCAGGAGAGTCTAGGAAAGAACAGACCTGCAGCCTGCTGTCAGCTAAGCTGGTGGCAAATGGACACTATCCTAGAGACACACATGCCCATCTCCTGGAACTGTCCTCCAGTGAGGAAAGTCTTCTGCCTGGTCTCTCAGAAAACCAAAGAAACAGCTTTTTATGGTGAGGTATGGTGTGAAGATGAAAGATTCAGCAACGCACAGAGTTGCCCCCAAGATAGCAATGATGTGACAATGTCAACAGGGTTTGGAACAAGACACTTTATTTCCTTTCAATGAGGTTGACTAGGAACATCCCTCCTACCCACAAAGTGGCCAGTAGGGTCTTAGATTGGAGTCAGTACCTTTGCATATATTTGTATAGCAAAGGGCTATATAGGATGGATGCACTAGCTCACCCCCCATGTTAGCTCAGGCCTCTCTGGAATGTTTTTCCCTGGTTGGTATAGGCACCCCCACCTCCAAAACTGCCACCAAATCGATCAAAACGGATGGCCCAAAGGTGGAAAGCCTGGACTAAGTCATGGCCAGCCTTCAGTGGGGACTTGTCCTGCCATATGCTGAACAGCACTAAAGGACACCCTACAGAAAGTCACAGGGCTGATGGGGGGGCTGTATTGTGGCCTTTGGTGTCAGGATCTATGCATTCCCTGGCTCTGAGAGCAATAGTCTCTTTCCATGCCAAATGGGCACATTCTCCCTTGCTGAGCCACATTTGATCTAGACAGGATAAGAAATGACAGCACATGTCTGGAAAAATCCTGCAGATCTCTTGACCTTTGGGTTGTAGGAATGGCTGCTGGCTTCTGCTGCAGAGCTGCCTCCTCCTCGTCCATCCCCTCACACAACAGATATATAGATATATAGATATATAGATATATATACAGCTTTCGCATGTGCGAGCTTTTACTGATGACATGAGGCTCGCTGGAGCCCAAATGAGACTTGCCAAGTCCAAGAAGACAAAGTCAGACTTGTGTTAGTGGTGTGGAAAGAGGGGCAGGAGGTCCTGCTCCACCTCATCCCCATCAGCCCAACACAGGTTTTACTGTTCCTTGATGATATATTTTCATTGCAGGAATAGCTGGAGAGCGCGGCGCACATTTTTGTTCGCTCTGCCACTGCCTGGGTTGGCAGGAGGTGTTGCTAAGCAGTCATTGTGAGTGTTTGTATACACTCAGCACCAAGTTACAGTGAAAATTTGGGAAAGACCCACCCTGGAGGTGACGTTCTCACCACCATGAGGTGACTCCCAGAGCAGTTTTCCGCTGGTGCGGGGAAATTGTCACTCTTTGCAAACATTGATCTGATTTTTTTAAACCAGTGCCAAAATTTTTGTTGTTCTTATAGCCTACCATACAATGGAAAGCTGCTACGATATCAGCAGGGGTAGTGGGAGCCCTGATTGATTGGAGTAAAAGAGGGAAGGAGCTGTGCTATCGAGTGCTACAACATCATTACACAAATTCATTTACGGCATCACCCAGGGACAGGGAGTGTGCATGGAGTAACTTTATCCCTACCATTTATTTGGACATTGGGAGTGGATGTAAACATAGCACCTCTCTCGGGTGCTTTCAGGATGGAAGAAACCAAACACCCCCAGCTCCCCCAAATCTGACTCAACTGTTGCTTTGCAGGGGTGTCTCACCAGATCATGCAAATCGTAATACCACTGCCTTTAGAGGTTTACTGAGGTCTGAACTGGGAGATGGGAAGGGATTCTTTAAACAGAGGCTTCTGGACCCACGACAGGACTGAGTGTGAGAGCAGTTCAAGGGAAGTCTTAACCAGCGGGAGGCCAGAACAACAGTCCTGGTGCTGTATCCTGATCTTGCTTCAGTGGATTTACAGCTGGTTCCTTTCCTGGAATGAAAAGATTAGAATCGCTGGAGCTGCGTGTGCGTCTTCCAGCAAGGAGAACTAGGTATGCAGCAGCTGTAAAAATAAAGAGCCCTCTCAGACCATCGTAGTAAAAAGGTTTGGAAACCGTTGAAAGTGGGGTGGGGTGGGAAAATCCTCAAATTTCCTACCTTTTTTTTTTTTGTATTCTGAATTTCAGCATGTCAGTTTTGAACTTGGTTTGAAAGAAAAGAAAGAAATTTACATGAAATTGGAGGGAAGCCTTAAGATAAAAAAAAAGGTTTCAAAACTTCCTTGAAAACTCGAAGAAATTCTGTTTGGTTTTGCCTCGTTTGTCCCATTGCCTTTCCCAAAAGCACTGCTGATATTGGAGAGCCCATCTACAAGAAATCAAGGATACAAAGCCTGAGGAGAGGCATTTCAGAGCATCGTGACAAGATTAGACTGTGTGCTTAGTTATGCAGTTAGTTCAGCTTGTATTCATGCTTTGGGACTTCAGGTGAAGACCTATAGGAATCAAGAAGGGAGCTGCAGGTATATACCTGCAGGTGACCAGAGATTTGCCTGTAACACTAAACTTGTGATTTCCACTGAAGTATCAATTACTGAGGGAAACAGAGTAGAAGACAAATAAGAAAAATAGTGGCTTAACTGAGTCTGGCAAAAGATTGTGTTAAGAACTGGAAAAGTGAATCTCATCTGTTTCTCCTGACAAAACTGCACAAAATGGATTGAACAGAATAGCAAATGGCCATTCTGCTTTTCAGTGCATGTTGCTGCAAAACTTCTTATTCGCTTCACTAACCTGGAGATCTCATGAAAGCTGAAGTTTAACACAATGCTTGACTGAAATTAGAGTGGGAAAACCCTCTTTTTGCTCTCTCTTTTCTCTGACCTCACCTGGAGTATGGGACCTGTTCAGAGGAGCTTTCATCTCACAGTGAGGGCATGGGTGAGAGGTTGTGTGGTGAGCCGTAAGACCCTTTTTTCCTTCCCTTTTACCTGGGTCTGGACAACTGGTAACCCAGTACCACCACAGACTTTCCTCCTAGCCCTGACCTGGCTGCAGATCCCCTCTTCTGGCACTCCCATGGGCAGGAGAAGGACAGGCTCTGTCTGGGGCTGTTCACAGCCCATGGTGCAGGTACCATTAGCTCAAGGAATGGGATGGTGCCTCGGTAGCACTGCCAACAATGTAGGTTCGCTCAGGATAACGACACCACTAAGTTCTTTCGATGATGTCAGTCATTAGTAGGGTGCTTTGTCTGGTGGAAGAAGGCTTGATGTTTGTGGATGCGAAAGCCCTCCACCTAACTGCAAATGCTTAATTCCTAGCTTCTGGGTTCTCTCGTCTGTCTCTGATACCAAAGCCAGGCTGGAACTAGAAGGAAAATAGGATGGACTGAAAATGGCTGCTTCCCAGAGACCATTTTATTATGGAAATACACCACTTGCCTATCAATAAGTTAAATCTGTTAATGTCTTTACTCACTGAACTGAAACTGTTAACTGCAAACTTACTGGCTCATTTATCATGTCTAATTTTGGGTCCCTTGATCTTCACCTACTTCTTCATTTGCCTCTAGGTATGCCCCTGAGCTCAGGTGGCCACAGTCTGTCCTTCCAGAAAGGTGCTCATCGGTTCTCAGCCCTGCGAGGCTCCTCTTGGGCAGGAGGGCATTGCATGTTACACATTTGGTTCCTCTTATCTTTGTTCTATTTGTTTTCTGGACACGGAGACTGCTATCCTGGCTCAAACTATAGATCCAGAACTTGTTCTGACTCTCAAGCTGTGGCAAGTGCCTTCTGCTACAGAAAAAAGCACAAAAACCTCCTAATCAACAATTACGGAAAGCTGCCCTTGGAAGGTTTCTTCCTGACTTGTGTTAGCAAGAAATTAGTTTATTCTGAGAGTTTCCCTTCCCTCCCAAAAGTACATGTTAAAATTCCCTATTAATCTTCTTACAAGGTCATTATTGATCAATATATATTTTGAATACTTAAGGACAACACTAGGATTTGCAGAATTATTTGTTGTGTAAAGACTTTTCTTCCCCCTTAATAACTTTTCACAGCCCCTCACAGAATTTGTTGAGCAACCGCTGAGATTAGAGGCTGTTTTGGACTTGGTCCTAGAAAACAAGCCAAGTACGATAAATAAAATAAAACATCTGGAGGTCTAGCCATCAGAATATCATCAGATATCCACTGATTCTGAGGGAATGTTATGTATGAAAGGTAATAATCTCAAGTATTGGGCTTTTCATAAAACATAACTCTCTGAAAGAATGTAGAACGAGACAAAAAATAATGTTGCTCTGAGTTGATTGTCTAGAAAATTTACTATGGAAAATCATGAGCTCTGTAATGAATAGTTGGATCGCTGTAACTAGCATCTGTGCCAATAAAATCTAAACATATATTTAAAAAACAAAGATAACAGAAGTCAATCTTGCTAGGCAGAGATGCAAGGAACAATGCGAAGGGTAAACACTGTTGAAAGGGGAAAAAAGGCAAATAAGGTTCTAATTAGTGGGAGGGACTGAATAGATTACACACAGAAGATAAAAGCAAGGAAACCTAATTGGAAATACAGCAATGTAGTATCAAACAATCCAAAATATGTTATCTAGTACAAACGGGTTTTCAGCCCTTTCCACAGACAAGTGGTGAGTAAAAAGGTTGATGCTCTTGGGGTTGGGAGACAGGAAGCAGAGAGAAGAAAAAATATTAGTCATGACTAAAATGCCCACTTACCAAATTGAGTAACAGGCACATGCAACCCTTCCCCCATGGTGAAGACTGCAATTTCACTCTCAGCCCTCATGGAAGCGCGTGAGCACAGCCCGATATTGAATGTTCAAGGAGTTCATCAAAGACCTGCTGTTCCTTCATGTTTTTCAGTGCTGGTGGAAATAATAGAAACCTAATCAGCCTGACCACTGATGCCATGTCATCCCTCTGCGGTGGCCCATGTAGAAAGAGTACTTCTCTGAATTTGGCCGACCCACTGAAGATACTAACTGTAGTATTTGTAGTGTGGAAGCAGGTAGCATCACTGGGTCCTCTCACTCCCTAGCCAGAAAATGGTGTGGTAGGTGCTTCTTACAGGGCTAAAGTGGTTGGAGAAAGACCTTATGTTCAATCAGGCACGGTGTGTATGAACAGACACCTAATAAAGGGCTTTGATGCTCCTTTTGGGGAGTCAACTCTAAATCCAGATTCTGAGGAAGGACGGACAACTAAAGGAGCAGGAAATCACTCTCCTGAGTTTATGGTGCCTGTGTCTGTCTTACAAGCTGCAGCTGGGGACTGGAACATGATGAAATATGGCCATTTGTTCTCCATGCGCAAGCATCCTGACGAAAAAAACCCCCAAATCAGCAATCCTCAGTGCTGTGTGGAATTGTCCTCCTTGGTGTCCTTGTTGTCAGCATCAGAATTAAATGCACAAGAAAAGTGGCCCATTTTTCCTCAAACTCTTTGTATTTGAAGACAAGGGAAGAGATTAGATCTACAGAAACACTCTGTGGTTAATAGCCTATTGGCTGTTTTCATCACTTTCTGGCTCCATGGGTTATGATTTTCTTGAATTGATGCCCCAGGTTTGACTTTCAATACATTGAGAGTGAGCACTTGTTAGTGCGATGTTGGTTATACGGGGTTTAGCAGTCCCTGTGGGTGAGCTGCCTGGCTGGGTGCCCGAGTCACACAGCAGCGGTTTCTGGTCTTTGAAGTGACATGCACCGCTTTTGCAAGTTGCTTTGTAAAAGGTAGATCACTTTTGCGAATGGCTTTCTGCAGCATTGACTTGGATGCTGGGCATTGCTCAGCAAATTCACCCCTTGCAGAGAACGCAAGGGTGCCTCGCTGCAATTGTATAGATTTGGCTTCTCCCTTTCCAACCAGCAGACTACCAGGCAGTGCCAACTCCTCTAGAATTTAAAACACAGGCATATTTGTGGTCATTCCTACTTCTTATTTTGTAGGGCTTTGCTCAGCAGTACTTGGAACATGTTGGCCTCATAGATTTCTGGCAGAAGACTGTAGTGCTGCGATCCCTTCTATGAATTAAGTGTCTGTCTGTCTGTCTCTCTATCTATCCAGCTGTCAATCTATCTATCTCTGCTCTAAGCAAGCTTAGTTGTGCCTGGGGTGGGAAATCTGCCTTTCCTTCTCAGGGATCAGCATGCAAAGACCCATCCCCTCTCTCAGAAGCAGCTGTCCTGGTTTCTAGATTTTGCTGTTTATTTTAGTAAACTAGACCACGGGACCATCTTTGCTGTTAAGTCCCCTTCAACCTGCTGCCATAGACAGCTTATTTTGCCTCCGGATAGAAGCTGCCTTGCGTTTTTGATCTTTTAAAAAGGAAAATATATTAAAAAAATCAAACTTGGCCTTTTCCTCTGCTGTGCTATTCCTAGCAAAAGTGTCACGAATGCTTTTTGCTTCTTTCCCCCTCTTCCTTTTTTTTCTAAATCTTGATGAGTGAACAGATATAAAAAGAGGACAGTTCTAGCCTTCCCCATGACTAGTGTTTTTAAGGGTCAGTGCATAATTAAAACTTGCTAGCACTGTTCACAGCACCTTTGGTGTTGTAAAGAGATCACGCACCTCTGTTTAACAATGTGCAAATAAATTTTCACAGCCTTGACTGCTTGCCCCATGAACCTGACGGCACTAAGTGACCGGACCACTCCAGTACTGACCAAGAAAGCGAGAGGCCAAAGGTGAAATATGTCTCTAAATAAGGACTGGAAAGATGGCTTCAGAAAATACATGCTGTCTCATCTTAGTATGTGGTAAACTTTTGAGGTTATTGCTAGTGGCCAAATATAAAATGCAGGTCTACCATATGTTCTCTTGATAAATTTTAAGCAGGGGACCATGCTGCGGTTGAGGTTTGCATCTCAGATACGGAGTGATAGAGTAGGAGAAAAATTTGGCACAGCAGCCAAAGGTCCGGAATGGCAGTGCAGACACAAGTGGAAAGTTTTGGGGCAGGACAAAGGTTATGAAGTTAGCAATGGGAGCAGACAGCCGCGGTAGCAAGACTCAAATGCAGCGATTAGAGTGACTCATTCACGCACAGTTGTTCCTCGCAGGAACCGGGATGGGGTTTGTCCCCTCGGGGTTCAGTCTTGCCAAGCTGAGCTTTGCTGGATTACTGATGGGAGCTTGCTTGGGTTGTCAGGCTCCCTGCCAAATCACTGCACGTGTGAGCCTCAGTCTCCTGGGGTAATGGTCTCCCTTTCCTCCCTGCTTCCAAGAAACCTTTCCCATGAAAGCCACACCGTATCACAGGCAAATTCAGGTCAGAGGAGACTGCGGGTCACCTTGTCCAACCTCTTGCTCAAAGCAGGGTCAGAGACAAGGACAACCCACTGCTAGTGAGAGGTTGAGTGAGATGAGGTCTCACCTTAAGCTCAGTGCTTGGGAAAGGGCAATGAACCTTCTTTAGCAACTGACATGAAGGAGAACCTTTCATGAATCAAGCGGGATGGCATTTTGCTTTTCGTCCCCAACCCTATGACGAACAACGATTGCAATCTGGCAGCATGCCTGTTCTGGCCAGTAGACCCTTTCGACCACTGAAAAAGCCACTGATTTCAAAATGACCCAAAGTTGTGAAGAACAGCCCCTGTTTCTCTGGTTTCAGGGATTTATCTGAATTGGGTATCATTCCTCGTTTACAGAGAATCAAATAAAAAGATGGACCTCTACAAGCAGAATGAAAGATCTAGAGCTAAATTAGAGTTAAGGAACAAAGAGTTAGCACTGAAGACAACACTGCTTAAGCCTGGCTGCTGTAGAAAGTATTTTCAAGGTCTCTACTGCCACTGCATTGTGTTTTATGGCTTGTAACCTTTCAGCACACCATCTGAAGTGTGGCAGTGCTAATATCCTCATTCTGCAAGTGGAAACTGGGGGTGGTACAAAGGAAAGAGTAGTCTTCATTTCCCTTAATATTAGCCATCTAAAATTTGAGAGCTTGTCTGAGTTGGTCTTTTCTACTTTTTCTGGAGTAGCTGAAGCTAGATACGCATATTTAGAGGGCAAATTAACTGATTTCACAGGAACCTGTCTTAAATGAATCCTTGTCAGAGGATCATTCTGATGATTAGAAACGAGATGGAAGTGGGGTGATGCAAAGTGAGGTAAATACTTCGTTTCAGAACATTGCCTCTGATTTGAAAGACCTGCTTTGCTTGAAATTGCTTTTTCAACGTTAAAGAAGTAATGCATAATGCAATAACAACTACATAAAACTCCAAATTAGTTTATTAATCCTTGGACACTCTAGATTCTGATATAACCCCATTTTCCCCTAAAAAAACTTCGAAGCCACCACTTTCTGTTCACCGCTCTTGATCACAGGCTTCTTTCTTGCTGCAGGCAGATGAGACTGCAGAACTGTTTACCAGGCTTAGCATGATGGGTGCCCTTAACAACTTCTGCTCAGTAATTTTTCTAACATCCTTAACTCCGCTTGATGTCCTGACCTGGTTGTACCACATCTACAAAGCTGCCACATCTTCAGGATAAGTTTGCAGACAGCTCCTCTAAGGATTTCTCTAAAGCTCAATTATCAGCTGGTTTTCATCTCATCTAGCTTTTTTATTCTTCTTATTATTAGTCTTTTTTTTTCTTTCCTGTGCTTTTGTTTAGATCCAGAAAAATCAATAAATATCCCAGCAAAAAGCATTCCTGGAAGGTTAGGGTGCATGGAGCCACATTAGCCATTAAAAGTGTCTGCAGGGCACAGTTCCCAGTCAGTAGACGTGGGGGTGGGATTTCTCTCATTTTAATATCAGATGTCTGCAAATTATTTAAGTCTGTGTTAGTCACTCAATTCTCCCTTTATAGTGGAGGCAGCCTCCAGACACCCATTCACTCCCTGGCCTCCAGGTTCAATTTCATTAAAGGCTTCTATAATCCTGTTTAAAAGAAAAAAGCAAAACAAACAAACAACCCGCCAGATGGGTCTTCCTTTGCATCAGGACAGGTAGAATTTGAAGACTGCCAGACAGTACTGTCTCTGAGTATCTCGGGGATTTTGTAAGTCTATTTTACTTCCAGCTGCTCTCTCCTCTCATAGGTTTTTCTCACCAGAGACTCTCTTAACCCCAATCCATTGCAGCTGACTTAAACCCCTGCAAGTCAAGTAAAGAGCAGCTAAATTTTCAGCAAAGTAGGGTCAGTTCCGATTTCATTCAAAATGTAAAGCCAGGTGCTTTAAATGCACTTTGCAAGAGAGGGTTAAGTTACAATAATAAACTTACTTGCACTGGCACTAGCTCGCCTAGAAGGAGAAAAAGAAAAATTATGCTCATCCAATTCTATACAGTTTGGCAGGAGATGGGAAAAGCAGAGCAGGGTTTCTAGGAAAGTGCAAGGAAAGTCACTGCTTAGAAAGCTGATCTGGTGAATTTTGCTTTTTTAATTTTTTTTTTCCTGGATTCTCACAAAACCACAGAGGCCAGGAGGGATTTACTTCAGTGTCTGCCACAGTGCACGGTAATGAACACTGGTCCAAAAAGAAGCTTTTTACAGATGATGTTATATGTGCTGAGCATTTCTGTGGCCCTGTTCAATTAGATGAGAAAGAAAGTCCTGAAGCGCAAAGAGCACCAAAAATGCCCTTATAAGCTTCAGCCATGTAGAAAGCCAGACTGCAGTTCATGCATATCTCTATCTATACTGGTAGTTGAACATATATTTAAGTTATGACCTTAAAATGAGAGTCAAGCCTCTCCATATCCCTTGTTAGTTAGTCAGAAGTTGGACAGGACCAGCTCTGCTTGATTTGGAGGTGTGAAACCCGTCCCGTTCCCCTTTGCCTCTCAGGCTCTTCTGTTCCTGCAATGTGTCTGGACCTTGTCCTGGTCCTGGTTATCCAGAAGCACTCATCCAGTTCTCTGCCTCTGCTTGCCAAAGGGGTTTGGTGCACACTAGTAAAGAGAGCTGGGGTCCTGGTGGGGTTTTGCTTCGCTTTCCTGAGGGCTGGCTGATGAGGCCGTGACTTCTCCCCGGTACAGGCATCTACAACCTGTGGTCCTCTGGAATGGGTGAAAGCAAAGGGGACGAGGATTTCTTGAGCCTTTCTCCTTCATGACCCCATCAGCCAAATGGGAACTCATGGAGAATTCATTTATGGAAATTTGATATTTAGAAGTAAGTACAACACAAATGGAAAAATAAATGCTGATATTCAAAATTGAAGGTTGCTTTACAGAAAAGTAAAATGTGATTGGTGTTTTAGGGATGAAAAACCCTCTGTAACTCCAGTTTGGTAACAAGGTAGAAAGAAAGCTTTGGGGAGACTGTAAATGAAACTTCCTCATGAGCACAGGTTCAGGGCTTTAGGAGCACTGCAGTGGAATGGAGACTTTCTCTCACTATGTCATCACTAATATAAAAGGCTAGGATAGTAGTACTATTAACTTATATAATTTGTATTAGATAAGCACGTATATCTACTGCTAAAATAACATTCTTTTATCTGATATAAGAGATAACATATACTTCTTTGCCTCTTTGAACAAGCTGGCTTTCTGATGTCTGCCAGGAAAACACTCACTTAATATTTTCCTTACAGATGTATTTGCTGGTCAATTACTTTTTTCATTTAATTTAAATTTTATATTTTATTTTATTTAACAGTTTTATCTAATGTTTCCTACTCCCATATCTAAAGCAAGTCTAAGCATGCACATCTGTTACTTTTATTCATGTTGTGATTGCTTTCTTGCATTATTTTCAATGATTTTTTACACTATTTAACACACAAAAGCCTACTAAATTAGTTAAGATTAACTGATGTATCTGCAGTCTTGTCAGACAAGTTTTGCAGCGAGCTAAATGTATAATCTACTCCAAAGAACTCTAAGAACAAAATTCAAAATATATTCTTGTCATTGTAAAAGGATGGTGCAGCTCACAATGCGATGGAGCCCTCTGATGGGTCTTGCTTTCAAAATGGTTAATGGATGGGAAATTTTTGGCAAGCTAACTCTGAGCAGCCATCAGTCTGAACAGTCCAGGAGATACTCTAATCTACATGAAAAAGAAAAAAAAAAGAAAAAGACTATATTGTGCAGGGTTTGGGAAAGAAGAAAAACAGCGCATCATGAGTTCTGCAACCAAGAGAACATGACCGTACAGAACTGTACTCCATCTGCTTACAAACTTGTGGCTTAAGTACTTGTCTAACACAAGCTACACTGGCACCAGCAGAGGAAATCTCCCAAATCTGTCCAAAGGGGCTTTGGACTGTTTTCACAAATAAGAGAGAGACATCGCCTTTGTTTTGACCTGTGGGAGAGGGGGAGACAACAGTGTCACAGAAGTTTCACAGATTTGAAGAGAGATGATTATCTGGCCAAAACACCACTCCAGCAACCACATTTTTCTGGGGACTGGGGGCAGAGGTTTGTGAACCATTTAGTAAGTTGTCATGTTGTTGGATGACCTGTAACTTGACCACGAGTCCATTGCAATGCAAAGTACTAATTTGTTTAAGCCATCTTCAGAGCCCATTTACATGGATCTCACTGCACTGGAGAAAGGGTACACAGTTCCCTAAAAATAGACGCCTAGTGCTATTCGAGGCTCTTGGGAGTCTAAGACGTCCACTTGGGGCTGGTGGATACTGGACAGGTCTTGCAGAAGGCTCATGGTCCTCCAGGTGCTGGAGACCAGCTGGAATACCCTAGAACATCTCAGATGGCATTGGACACTGATGTTTAGGCAAGTGAATAATGGCCCTTAATCACCATGACCAGTTTGGAGCAAGGAGGAATGACTCTCCATCTAAAAAGGCTGAAAGCTTCCAAATTGCTCCAACATACACTTATGAGGGTCTGACCATGCCCTCAATCCAACTGCCATCCCAGCTGGGAGGACGAAACAGTAATCGCAGTATTTGCTTACTTGTGTATTCCACATAATGAAGAAAAAACAGTTAGACCACATGGGTACAACCAGAATGGGGAAATCCAAAGATTGTATGTGCTTTTGTCCCAGGCTTTACCTGGTGAGTATTTTATGTGTCCCTCACTCTGAAAGACAAGTAATTATGAGGAAATCTCAGGCTTCTTTTAAAAAGAAAATAAAGTAATAATCCTCAGAAGTGCAGAAGAAACCTTAAAAAGGCAAAATGGAAAAATTTTCAGTATGAGAAGGCAAACAAAAAGAGCCTACATTTATTTTTGTAGAAGTCTGATGAAGTTTAAGTCGATAATATGCCTGAGATGGGAGGGGGGAAGGCAGAGAGAGGGCTGACTCATGTTTTTTTGAATGTTTGGGGTTAGCACCAGTGTGTTTGGCAAATTCTTGTGTGTACTTAATACGTGTGAAGGAAATTATAATTGGTCCATAGATGATTTGTTAACTAAAAATAGGGCTAAAGCTGTAAAAATATTTGTAACATAAAATTTCACCAACTCTTCATCATTCTTTAGTGCTTTTCTCAAAACACATTGCTAACTACGGGGTCTCTAAACACCTCTCCATGGTAATTTATTTGAGAGCTGATGGCAAAGCTGAAGATGCATTTCAGCATGTTGGGCAAGATCTGCAAGGGCAGTTAAACCAGATGAGGACCTACCAAGCTAATGGAGCAACTGCTTCTCAATCACAACATAGAATTGCCTCACTGGCTTCAATGTCTTTACTCTCCCGGTGCCTCTTGTTGGGTTAGAAACTTGCTCTGGTCCTGTCTTTGTGAGGAAAGGAGCAGCAGCTGAGGTTTGACCGCCTAGCTGTCTGAGCAGTCTGTCCTTGGTAGTTGAAAATGTCCCCAAAGCAAGGAACTCATCCCAGGGTTTGCTAATCACCATACTACCTTTCCAGCCCTAATTTTGCATGTGGTCTCCATATTTTGAACATCTTCCTGCCTGTGACATTGCATTGGCCACTTCTTCTTCTGAGACAATAGCAAAAAACCTGCTAGGACACCCATTTTCCATGCACCCCAAACAGGAATGTTCCCAGATGTCCTCGGCAAACTTGCCACGAGAGAGAAGCCCCAAGTAAGTCACCCCTGTGTGGTCTCACTGATTACATGACATATCACCTCGTTTTCTTGGGTACATGCAGGGAAAGTCTCAGGCTGAACCTGGAATTGATTGAAAGTCCAGTTGAAGTTGGTGGAAAAAAATCCTCTCTTGACCTTCATGAGCTTTGGCTGGTATCCAGACTCATGATGTTCACACCTCCTTAATGCAACCTCCAGCACTTGAGTCACGCAAAGCTGGGTCGGGGAAAATGTCAGGTAATGCAGCGTAAGCAGCCACCCCAGAGGAGACAGCTCCGCCGTGGTTGAGCGCAGAGTTTATGAAGTGCTCCTTCTCTGAGTGCATCCAAACTGAGCAGCAGCTTCTGCTGGTCCTGGGACCAGAGACCACAGAACATGAGCTGCCACCAACACCTCACCATTGACCTCAGCCTTGCTCACCTCTCTCTCCTCTCCACAAGCTCTGCCCCCTCCCAGTCACCCCCCTCTTCTTCCTCTCCCCAGTCCCGTGACAGCACCGTGGCCGGCTCCAAAAATCTGTCAGCTGGAGTTCCTACTCCCTGAAATTATAGGCGATGGTTTGTGAAGTGATGGAGGCCTGCTCAGTGTTATCTCCCTGTCACTCCTCATTTGCCCTTTGTTAATAGGTGGATGAACTTGAACAAATCCTGCAAATTCCTCTGCTTTCCTCTTTTTGCCTTCCCATCTCATCTTTCTTCTTCTGCTCTGCACCGTTCACCTCTCAAACCACCCCCTTCTCCCCCCTTCCAGCCCAAGTCAAAAAGCAAGAGTAAAAACAATGTCCTATCCCCAGGCTGTTAACCAGTCATATAAGCTTAAGCCTTGTTCACAGCATGCAACTAGAAATGAGAAAGTGTATGTGTGTGCACACATGTGCACACGTGTGAAAACACAGCCTTCGCGTCAAGGTTTGCATCTTGTTGCGGAAGGGGTGGAGAGCTGAAGAGGAAAAGTGTCTGGGAATGAGAGCAAACTGCAAATTTTCAGTTAATTTAATTTTTTTATTCCAGTCTCCACCCCAGCCCTCTGCATTCAGCGATGCATTTTTTTCCCTTAGGGAGCAGAGTTCTGCTGCTCGCAGGCACTAGATTGAATTACAGGTCACATCTCTGCTTGGTGTGAAATCAACAGTTAAATGGGTCCGTATGAGCTGACAAGCCATCTTTCACTTATTTGGGTAATTATATGTCCATTCCCTCCTCTTATTACCAGGGGATGCCTAGCATGGTCTGGTTTGAATAGACCTAGGTAACTGATGTTAAAAAACAGATGGATAATTTGGAGAAGGTGGGATCATAGCTGAACCATGAGCTAGTTGGCCTGTGGAGGGCTTAGCACAGTGGTATGGGAAGCCAGTGTCCGGCAGTGCTAGAGTCCTTGCTTTCTTGAAGTCGAATATCGCGGTAAGCAGCAAAGCTGTCTTAGACGGATCCAGTAGGTTGGTTGTTATGACCCTCAGGATACATTTATGCTTATACTCTAGCATATGGACAAGTTGTGAAGGAACAACTTCTGCATATACTGATAAACACTCTTACCCTTCAGAACTGCTTAGCTGCATGGAAGCAGGCTCCTGGAAATGTTTCCTTTCCAGGCTAGCTCCTAAACAGCACCCAAGAGTTACTTCCAAGTTTGCTAGTTCAGCTGGGCTAATACGGTCAGTGTTAACAAATGAGTAGCACGAACGATCAAGTCCCAGCATCCAGAGACAGTCCTATAACTCTTTCTTTTGCTGCTAGTGGAAGTCTGAGATACTAGTAAGCAAAGGTAAAGCTTTGTGTAAATGAAAGCTCCCTCGGTTAAAGTTGTGACTTTTTAATATTCAGTGCTAGCTGAACAGACTTGGAGATACAGGCTTTAGACTGAGCATAAATGGACACATAAAAAATGTCAGCTGGGGCTTTCTCACATTAGGGTCTAAGACTTTGTCTTTTTTTTTTTTTTTTTTTTAGGAAAGAAACATCACCCAGCCATCAGCATCAACATCAGCATCAGCATCATTGGAGGCAGGACATCAATGGCCTGTGCTGCTGCTCTCTATAATGGCTAGGCAAAGCTGGACTTCTTTTGACATATCCCTGTGATTAAAGCTAAAAAGACAAGTGTCACTGGAGGTGACCAGAGTCGTTGCTCATTTTTTCCTGCTGGAGGAGTTTTGCCTCCCAGTCTGACAGCCAGATTCGCCCAGATCTTGGCTGTCAGGATTCTCCCGGGTTGTTGGGCTGGTGGTGGAGTCTGGTCGACTTTAAAATAAATATTGCACTTGCTCTCTGGAGATGGAGCCTGGAGGGAGACCCTGATGCCTCTAGTTGTAGACCACTGGGAATGAAGGGCTCCCACCCCTCCGAGGGTCTTAGGAGACAAGCTACTGTCAGCTGCACTAGTGGAATGCAGGAGGCATGCCTTTCTCTGGAAGGAAAACGTACAGCAAACACCCTAGATATTTTTTTCTATTTCTTTCCAACATTGTGAGTGCGCGAATGCCGGATTTGTGCCAATTCAGGTCACTGCACACAGCACAGCAGAAAAAACAGAACAAAAACCCGAAGGAACTCAGCACAGCGGAGCAGCCCAGGCTTCAGTAGCTGCAGCAGCAGGTGGGCGATGTTAACTGGGCTTGGCCGTCTTCAGCTGTTTTGAACATTTGCTGGTTGAAGGAGATGATCAGAGGTCATGTCTGTGTTACAAGGGAGCACTGTTTCCGGTTTGGGATATTAGTCATTAATTAAGAGCAGGTGCTGGTTGTCTAGACAACTATGTGGGCTAGCCAGAAAAAAAAAAAAGTGGATTTTCAGGTGATTATTGGCAAAAGGTTGGGAATTAACCACTTAATAACCTTAATTTTATTTTGTTTTAGTTTGCAATGTTTAACCATGAAATACCACTTTTTTCCCAGTGAGTCAATGAAGAATTTTATAAATCCAGAGCATTATCTTCAGAATTCACCCTGATTCACCATCATGAAATGCAGATCAGACCATTACCTGGTAGGATTTCACTCCATGCCAGCTTTCAAACAGAAATGTTACATGTTAGACTGATCTTGGCTACCTAGTTAAGAGTTTTTCTGGGAAGAAAATGGCTGGCATTGATGTTCGCTTTCCCATACAGAGGTATCGTTAACAACCACAGGCGGTTAAGAGATGAGAACCACCTAATCCCATTCTGCTCGGATATTGGTTCATATACCTTCTAAATCTTCATCCTCTTAACACCTTGTAAGTCTTCCCACCTCTGCTGCGATGTGTGTCTTTGCGTATGTGTGAAGGTATGGCTGTATCTGGATAGATGCATACACATATATGGCATATTTTGCCCTGTATTATTCTAACCTAGCTACTATTTGAGAGGAAGAGACTACATGGCCTGCTGCTTTGGACATTATATGCTAATTTCTATGTTCTTGCGTTTTTCTCTGTTGAATCTGTTTGCTCATGTGGTACTTGAAGACAAATTTGTATGGAATCTGTAAGATGCACTTTCCAGTAGGTTACATTAATGGTAGTGCTCTGGATTAATCTCATCTTAAATTCAATTTCCCCTTGGTGGTATTTGCATGCTGTCGTCATATCCTGCTTAAATGGCTTCATAAGGGACATACAAATCCTTTGGCATGAAAGGTGGTTTTTAAGTTCAGTACTTGGTTCTGACTTTCAGCAGTCTTGTCTCATGAGGAGCTCCCATCCCATCAAGTGATATCGTCCCTTTCCATACATTGATGAAGCGGGAAATTCAGACCATGAAGTTTGTCCCGCTCAGCCTGTGAGACATTGTTGTATTTTTGGCATGAATTTGAGCTCATTGGGTGCATGTGATGGGGGGCATCAGAAAATCCTTTTGATACTCATTGTTGAATTTATAAGGGATTAATAACTCATCTGGGTAGAAATCAAACCTTACACCATGTTTGGGAAGCACTGGCTGAGTCTGAAATTGACTGATTAATGACCCTGGTTTGGATTTATGTCTTCTAACCTTACCTGAAAGACAGATGTCTCAGTCTAGCCTGATCCCAGCAGGCTGCCTCTATACTGCCTCGCTAGAAGATTCTTCCCACTGTACAATAGACATAAGACCTACTAGCAAAGACCAATATCTACCATAAAAACATGATTGTGAGAGCAGGAGAGAGCATTAATTTGGGCATCCTGGCAGTCTCAGAGCTCTTGAAACCTTTGAGGTACCAATCTCTGCGAAGTGGGAGAGCATCTTTGAGCCCCATCACTCAGTGCCTGCCCTGGGCTCAGGCTTTACAACTATGGCATGTAGGAGACATGATGCCAGGGAAAGCAGATATGTGAGCTGGGCAGGTATGGCTGTGCCTTAGTCCTTTTCCTATTTCTTTTTTCTACTACACCATATGTTAACACCATGTAAGTGTACATCATTTTCCCTGCGTGTTTAGACACCTCTCAGCCACATGGAAACTGCTAAAAAAAACCCCCAAAATTGTTTGCTTAATCAAGAACAAAAATTATTTCAGTTCTTTTGGAATAAAAGTGAAGTTTTCTTCTGTAATTAAGGATCACACTTGACTTACACGTGTTTTTTTCCAGAAGGACTTAAGCATCTGCTTAACATGCAGCACATTTTCAGATTCTTTGCTGAACGAAGGTTTTGATCTCAATTATTTTTTTGCTTCCCCCTCATCATTTCTCATCCCTTTTCTCATCTGCTACTTCTAATCTAAGCTTGCCTTGTATAAATAAATCCTAAATTGACGTCATTTGTCTGTGGTATGGAACACTGTTTATCTTGAATCAGGTTTGCTGTTTTGTTATGATGGAAGGCAACCTGAATGGTCCAGATGCAGAAGCCCGAAGCTTAGTGGCTTGGAATGAACATGTGGATTGATCCGGTCAAATTCTTACATTAATTAACTGTACTTCTTAACTGTTCTCCTTCTTTTTTGTTCCCCCACCCTCTGCTCCTTTGTTAAATGAAAACATTATCTTGATTCATGCAGTATAGATTTGCTTTTGGTCTGACACAGAACTGAAGCGGGTTTTGCTTGGCAAAGCAAGGGATTGCAAAGTTTGCTGAAAACAGTGTGTGATCTCTACGTGATTTTTTCTTCTCTTTTGTATCTTGCCCTCACAGGTGAAATCAACATAGATCTATAAATGAGGTGTGTCTAATTTAAACTACTGACACTTTATCGGTGACAAATTTGCTGTAACTATTTCCTGAAGATATTTGTTTTCTTTTCCCCAATTATGCTGAGAGTTGGGACATTATTTTTCTATAGAAAGGCCATTTAAAAAGTCCACTTCCAGCTGAAACAGCTCTAGTCTTTGCTAAAATATGTATTTGTTTAAATGACTTCTACAGAAAAAAGTAGTAAAAATAATGCTTGAAAAGTAGAGGTCCTTGATCAGAACTTGGTTGTTTGGGCTTCATTAACAGCTTTGACACAAATTTTCTTTGTAACTTGGGCATGTTATGTTACCTTTTTACCTTATTTACAAACTGGTGAAAAATATGAAAAATGCTCCTTTTGTCTTATCTCTCGACACTGGCCATTCTGCATAGCAGATTTAGTACATACTTTATAATAACTATCTGTAATTAAGTGTCACTTAAGCTTCCCTTTAAAATTCCATAATAGTGTATACAATTATATATATATATAAGAATCAAGCCTTTAATCTCTTGAAGCCTTGATCTGTAATGACCATGATAATGCTTGCTTTGTCTCTAAGCTCTTTGATGCAGGGTGGGTTTTAGATCCATCGCTTTTGGGAGTCCCTTGCTGAGTGACGACCTTGTTCTTTGTTAGATCTACTACAACATTCACTATTTCCTAAAACACAGCATATGTTTAAACTCTAACTGGTATTGGAAAACCATGCTTGCCTGTAAGGTAGGGCTAGAAGAACTCCTGGCCCGTTCAGTGTCCAAAAATGAATGGCTCCCTCTTAGAAACTGGCTATCCAATGTTATATATTATTGACACAGTCTGGGGTTTTGCCCTTGGCTAATTTTCTGAAAGCTGCTCAAGCCGTGATCTGAGAACAGAAAAATCACTTTCCTTTTTGACTTCTCTGTGACACTCATATTTCACAACAGCAACACAGTTGCTTTCAACCTTTTTGCATATGTGGACATATGGAAAATTTCCAAAGCTGGAGCATGCCCTGAGCAGAAAATTTAGCTCTGTTAACTTGGATCTTTTTCGTGCACGTGAACCAGAAGCAGAAACCACGTTTGACTTTCTGCAGAACTTACGCGCATGCTTGGGAAAGAGGCAGAAGGGTCCCCAACGGAGAAATGAAGGGGTGGTTCTTAACGGGTGTCATCACAGATGATCATTACAAAATAATAGTAATAATAATAATAATGAAAGGTTCTGCACTCAACTTTCTTGTAAATTAGACTAACAGGGTGGGGTTAATCTCCTCATTTTATATATCTATGGAGTAGACTGCTTCAGCTGAGCTACTCTCTCTCTGTTCCCAGATCATACCCCAGGCTTCATCAGGTCCCCTGCCTACACCCAAATCCTTGCTGCCCTCAAATCCCGAGGGTATTCACATGAAGTGCCTGGTGCAGGTCCATCTCTCTTTCACTCACTAGAACAGGCTGTGAGACTCCATAAGCAGCACAGGAGCCAGGCTGCTGGAAAAAAACCCCTGCTAAAATATAGGAGTAGTGTCATTGGAGGAGGAGATATGGTGAAGAGCAAATATCTGACCCAAGGGTGGCCAAATCTGTTCAACAGTATGACGGTGCTGATTGCTTTTTGAAGGCAGAAATAAAGTGGGTGGCTGGCTCAGAGAGGACCCGACCTCTTGTGAGGCTCTTGGTGCCTTCCACGTTCAGCGAGGCTGGTGGGAACAGCTCGGTGCAATGATGGAGCAGTTGCTAATGGCCTCTCTACATGAATTTTGGACACTTATAGAATCTGGTGAATTAATTTCTGCTCTGATGCAGAGTTCTGGAGATGCTTTTTTTTTGTAGTGATCAAGAACCTGCCCTCCTCGGAGTGGTTTGGGACTGTCAGCCCCAAAAGACCTCAGATGGTTTCTAAACCCAGTTACTTGAACTGGTGTCATGTGAACTTTCTGCTATTCCACATCGCCATAACCCAGTCCCCGTTTAACTGGGAGGGCTTGGTCCACCAGCCATCTTGCAGTCCTCCTCTGTGTTATTGGGCTCTAAAGATGTGTGCAGGCACCCTAATCTTATGTTATACCCTAATCCTAATTGGAGATATTCGTACAAGGGAAGATAGTGGTTGTACAGTAGGGAGCACAGTGATTGGTTTCTTGGAATTAGCTGGGTGCTAATGGTGATAATGACAGTACCATGGTGCTGCTGAAGTAAATGTGAATTGGCCAAAGATGGAAAAAATCACAAGCCTGCTTTTAAAGCTTTTCCTGTATTTTCCCCTTCACCTAAGTATCAGAATATGAAATAATAATTAAAATATATCAAAACAAGGAAAAGAAAAGCAGCTAAGTAGAAATAACATTTTTGCTTCCTATATTTCTTGCTGCTGAAATTAGGATGCCATTTGGGGAGAGACGTGAAGGAAGGAGATCATTTTTTCTATGAGTTTTCACCAACTTCAACGAATCTTCTTTTGAGCACTTGGGACCATGTGACACAGCTGAAAGTCACTGTGAAGAGGAAGATGCTAAACATCACTTTGCTATGCAGATGATAAGAGTTTTGACCTGTGGACATGGTTAAATCCCAATAGCCTAAGGCAAAACCCAAGTAATTATGTGCTAGAGCATACCTGAAAACTATTTGGCCACAGACAAATTCATATCTCCCTGGCTTAGTGACACGAGGGAAAACAGTCCTGTCTACTGCCCCGGATTTCTACCTCCTTGTGATTTACCTTCCTCGCTGGAATATTATCAAGCCAGCTCTAACTCCTCCCAGATTTCTGCTGATGGCGGTCCCTTTTCTTCTGGTGCTTAGCAGCTTTTCTGGGGAGCGTCTCACTAGGACTATCTCTGTGCTGTAAACTGATCCAGCCCTCAGGCAGGAGGTTTTAGCCTGCCTGAAGAATTTGGAGGAAGGGTTTCTAAACTTCTCCATGCATAAGCCATGCGAGCATGTGGCCATAAATCCTATAAGCTTGGGCACTTAGTGGTGATGCAATAGCACTCGATGGGCTCCGCTGGATAATGCTGCTGTAATGTAAGGTGGATGCAGCACAGAGAGACTGGAGCCTCACGGTCGTCTCTGCGGGCTTTACTGTCTTAGGCAATGTGGCAAATGTCCACCGTACACACAGACAGCTCCAGCATGCAGCGATACCTCTGGGCAACTGTTCATTGAACCCCCCGACAGAGAGACATAACGCTCTGCATCGTCTGCCGGGAGGAGTTTTTGGCAGAGGAGGTCTGATGTCCTTGCAGCACAGCTGAGAGCTTTCCCCCTGGCTCCCCCCCTTGTCCCTGGGCTGAGGACGAAGAGCATCTGTTTGGCCATCTCGCCCCTTCCCTGCTCCCCTGAAGCACGGCTCATATTAAGGCTCTGGTTTTCGTGTCGGGTGCCATAAGCATCAGGGCCCTGAAATGCCAGCCCTTGTGCCAACAAGATATCACAAAGGATTTTTCTGATTTGCTTCTATCTGATTATAAGCCGATCGTGGCGTTTCCTACTGGGGCTTACTGAGTAGCACCCCCCCTTTCTCCCCTCTCATATGTCCCGGGGCTGAAGGGGCTAATCCTTTACATTAACCACCCCATTAACTATTGTGCCTGTAAAAACACCCAGCCTGTCACAATTACTTCTGGCTCTGTTCCCTCCTGCCCATCAACTTGATCGAAGATAATGTGTAACGGGATAGCGCAGCGCTGCATGCTGTTGACACTAGGAAGAAAGATCCCAGGGCTGAAGTGCCACTCAGGTTACAGATGAGCTGGAAAATCCACCCACTCATGAGAGTGGTGACAGCTTTGTATACAAACTCTTGCTGCCCGCGATACCGAGATTGCAGAGGCTGAAAGTCTGCAAGTGCTTGACAGACAGGACTGAGACGAGAGCCAACAGGGAGAGGGGCTGGGTGGATGTTGCTGGAGGTCGGCCGGGTCATCTCTTTTTAAACTTTGATGCTGTAGCGTAAGTGGAATAAGTTATCGGCTTAAGATAAATCAAACGAGGATATCTGCTTACCGCGCAGCTCGTCCTTTTCGTCGGTCGGCACAAAGGGCGGATGGAGGAGCTGGAGGCACAACGACGTTGTCGTGGCCGTGGGTTCCTCTCGCGTGTTTGTGCACGTCAGGCTGCGGTCGGGTGAATTCCTGCAAACCGTGGCTGAGGTGCATGGCCGTAGCTACGGCATCGAAACCAAGGCACGGCGTATCGGCACAGTCACACCCAGGAGCCTTGTCCCCTTGGTCCTGACACGGGCATTACATACTCCACTGCTTTGTCTCCTATCGGTGGTTTTATAAATGCTTCAGGGCAGGACTTGAATATTGACTTGTTTTTATTTTGCCCCCAAAAAGGTGTGTTGCTTTTTTTTTTTTTTTTTTCATGCGAAAAGGTTAAAATGTCAGCTTCCAGCCTGGGGTGACTCAGCCCAAAGCAGAACATTTCAGTTTTATCAGCTGGCACAATGAGGTCTGTTTCAAATCATTTTTGACAACATATTAAGCTGCGATTCTATCTCAGCTTGAAATTGGCCTGCCCATTGGGGCTTACCCTTTCTCTAGAAAGCAACATGCTTTTCTCCATCTGAAAACCAGGTAGAAAGGTGAGTGGGTGAATCACTGGGAGACAAACTTAGCTCAGAGGAGAAAAAGAGGGACTAGGGTTTTCAGAATATAGCACCGATAAAGGAGCAGTTTGATTTTCACTTGATCTGAAAATAGCCATTGCAGCCAGGTTTGATAAACTGAAATGCAATATTGCTGAAATCCCGCGGTTCACCTACCTCTAACATTTATTTACCAGCTGGCATAGCAACACTTCATTATCGGCTGGGCCTTTCCATGTAAGTGTAGCAGTAAGATAAAATAAAGGCTTCTGAAGTACTCTATGCTGAGCTTGCTTTCCTAGGAAGGTTGGAATATGCTGGGACTAGATGCAGTTTTTAGAATAGAAGCTCACATAGAAAGACTATCCGTACTGGGATGGAAGAAGTTGACCAAAACTGTCTTTAAATTTTTTCAAATATAGCTCTTCATAGCTGATGTTGCATAAGGCAGGTCCTCTTACTAAGACAGAGAATGGAGGAACAGAAATTGTTTGTCACTGGGTTTCTGGGGACTCTGCACCAGCCATGAAGGTTTATTTCCATGATTTGGTCATTTCCACTCCTTTTTGGGATCCCCAAAACCTTTGAGACACCTTTCTTAATGCAGCAATCCTCTCAAACTCAAAGTATTCTGAGATTAAAGGAAATTCTGCAAACTAGTAGTCATAATACCAGCACAGATGATGTTAATGGCTTCATTATGAATTAATGGTCATAATAATAATTGTTGGGCTGAGGCAGGATGAAAAGCAGGATTCAGCAGGGCAAAGTGAGTTTACAATGTCATGAATGTTGCTTGACCTCAGAGGAGTGATTCTGTCGGAATCTCCCATTGCCAGGGTCAATTTAGGAAGAAAGTAAAACTCAGAGCACATTTAACAGTTCATCACTTACATGTCATGGTTAATAATTCCTCACTCAACAAAGGCAGGTTCAAATGGCTGAGACTGTGGAGTCTAAACCAGATTCCATCCTCTATGCCTAAACGAGGTGAACAACCAACAGGTTTCAGCTGAAATCTTTTCTGCACAACTTTGTTCACTGTGGCAGGCATATTCTGGATGAAAATCCTCAGGAGGATTTGCAAATAAGGCAGCAAAAGCAATGAGAAACCCTAATAACCCAACAGAGGCAAGCAACTCTCTGGATAAAAAGAAAATCTAGGAAAAATAAAATTATAGAGCCTCTGCTTTTTTTAAGCACTTTTGGAGGCCTCTAGGAGATGACACTGGGTTACCATCTATTCAGTTAGCACATCCAGACATGACTTAAAGAGCATGGGGGCTGTTGTGACCCTAGATGTGGGAGATGGAGCTATAATTTATGTTGAGATCTAAGCTTCTCCAAAGTTCAGAAATGGCTTTGTATAATATATACCCCCATTGATAATTATGTTAAATCCTTTTTTTAAATGGTGCATATACAAATAAAAGGGACTGACAGTAGATGTATGATTACCTAAAACAAGATGTCTCTGTTTAGTTACTCCTAACTTTATGTCAAGAGCAGCAGCAGTGTTTTCTTGCTCCTGCCCCATCACCCATGAACAGCTAATGGCTAGTGATACGATGCCAAACACTTCTTTTCAGCAGTTTGGATGTGAACCAACTGCTCAAGTGAAGTATACTTTAGAACCCAAGCACAAACTTGCTGGTCCTGTTTCACCCTCAAAGAAGGGCTTTCCTACCAAGGAACTTGTCTGTTATTTGCCTTCCTAGTTTTAGTTTTATCTCAGCTCTGTGTGTCCAATCTAATAAAAAACACTGCCTCTCCCTGCACTCTTTGCTGATTGCGCTATTGCAGAAAGATTGTCCTTCCACAAAAGGGCACAGATGTTTCAACACTCCGTGATGAAACATCTGGAAGTTGGTCAGCAACCATTACAAGCGAGATGCACATGGCTGATATCAGCACCTTGCTTCCCTCTGTAATGGGTCGTGAGGAGAATTAAGCTTCTGGAATGAACTTCCCGGAGCCAGAATTGCAGGTGATGAGATATCTACACTTATCAGATGGAAATAATAAAGGAAGGCATGCTGGGAGGTCATTGGTGCTGGTTTAGGGCTATAACTAGGGAAAAAGACAGGTCATAAAACATTTTCCTGCTTTGAGTAGCTTTCTGGGAGATTTCTGCAAAGGGTATTTACGTTTTATTTTAGACACCAGAAGCCTCGACCAGAGACCACTAACCACTAGATTATCCAGCCAGACTCCCCTTTGCTGCCTGTTCTTCAAGCCCCATGAATCTTGCAAGCTTGATGCAACATTAGGAGGAGGGAAGAGATGCGTTCACTTCCAGACTACAGCCTAACATTTAGGATGCTTTTCTAGCTTCTGCAGATGTTAGCCCACAAGTTTGACATTAGTCGTGGAAGCTTGTTGAGTACTACGGTGGTCTTTGAAAACAGCTCGATCCAAGTAAGTTGACCCCTACCTGGGGAGGTACCTCTGGGGAGATAAGTGCTGATATGTCTCTTTTCTTGCCTTAAGGAGGAAAATAGGTGCTGATCAGTCTGTTAATATTTGCTGTTGTCACTCACAATTTATAATTCAGTGAACTGAGGACACTGGGCAGCACATGCATAGGTAATAACAGCAATTTAGCTTCAGAGACCTCAGTGTGCAAGGTTAGGAGGAGGAAAAGTGCATGTGTCTGTGATGGGGGGGATGGATTTGGAGAAATGAAATAACACAGAAAGCAGCAGCATTGCATTACAAGCCCTTCAGCCTGGAGTCGCCAGAAACGTGGAGGCTTTTGCATTTTAGCTGCTGGAATTTTACTTTATCGTTGTTAATTTCTATTCCTTTAATAAAGAATCCTGAGTTGAACTCCTTGCATGCTTACTGCACTCTGCCTTTGGCTGGCTTACCCAGGCTTTCCCTTGCAAACCCTGGAGTGAATCATTTAATCCCCTGGACTGGAGTTAGAGAAACTCTGGAGCAGCTCGTTCATTCACTGGCGAGGCTGCACTTCTACCCTGCGGTGGTTGGGACAGCCTACGCGTGTTCCTGGACTCAGCAAGCTATCCATTTCACCGGCTGGTTCGAGCCACGTGCTCCTTGCATTCCTTTGGTCACAGGGGTGTAGGAAACGATGTTACGGCTCAACTTATATAATGAAATGCCCTGGCAAAGCTAGCCGTGATTTTGCCATTAAATTTCGATGCCTCCTCTCCCGGCCCTCTCCTCCTCCCCTTTTCTGCTTTGAGCCCACGCTTGTAAAAGGGGCAATGAGTCTACCACAGAAATCATTAATCCAGCAAGGTAGGGAGGTCTGTAGGCATACGTTGCTGACACGGGCTTTCATCAGAGTGTTTGCGTGGCTTTTCTAGCCTGAGCTTTCCCCTCAAGGGCTTGGGGCTGAGTGGTGGTGGATGCAGGCGAGGACTTGGCCCGACAAACTGTAGGACTTGGTGGTTCCAGTAACCACTGGCTCCAAGCGAAGACAGAAAGCCGGGGGGGAGGCATCAGAGTGAGGAAGGAATTTCCGCCACAGCATGATGTTGGTTTTGTGATTCAATACAATCAACATGTGGGTTTTTTCTTTCTTCTTCTTCTTCGTTTTCTTTTCTGACTTGGAAGAAAATGGAGGTGGTCACCCTACAACAGAGAATAAGATCTCTCTGCAGAGCCAAGGGCAAACTATGATGAAGCTCCAATCTGCCACATCAGGAAAAGGAGCAGATCAGAGACTTACAGCATGACTGCAGCCGAGCTCAGGATTGCTCAAAAAATGCATCCCACTTGTACAGTAGAGCCAACAAAACCACAGGCTTAAGGACCAGGTCGGCTCCCTTTTCTCTAAAGCCCAGGTGGTGGTGGTGGTGGATGCATACAGAAAAGCTATGGAGAAGTTGCAGCCTCACACATTACTTTAATGGTCCATACTTACTCCAGTACTTAGAGTTTTGGGGTAGTTTACACCACCTAGAACATTATCTCATGGTATGGTGGCTTTACAGAACAATCAGGTTTACTTTTCTACCAGTGTATTCTCTTGTGGCTGGAAGCTTTCTGAAGAGATTGTTTCTGTGTTGAAAATAGGATTTTATTTTTAAATATTTTTTTCACAAATGGAACTTTCAGAAAAAAGAAGTGTCTGTTAGCAGGCTGCATTTTGCAAACATATGTGTGTGTCTGTACATATGCAAATGTAGCATTTTGTAGGATGGAACCATTCTGTCTTAATCTTGTCAGAAAAAAGAATTACCAATTTTCAAGTTGTTGTGACTTTTCGTTTTGAAGATTGTTTTATATTCTGTAATAGCCATTATAATTTCTTAAATTATTTTAATAGGCTATATCTATTTCATGCATGTGAAAGTTTTTTATTTTAATCCAAATTGTTGTGTCCTCTTCCCTCAAAAATAATTTTCAGATTGTTTTGATATTGTTGACAGCAATTTTCTTTTTGAATTTTTTGAGCTGTTTCAGAAAAGAAAAGTTCATATTTTTATGCAGACCTAGAAACACTTGAGATACAGACAAGATATATGCCACTTTTCTGCTTATGGTGACCATCAAAACCTGATTAACAGTTGGGTGGAAATTACTCCACATGATCTAAGAATGTGCACTTTTGCCATGTGTGCACAATAAAAGCCATCTGTGAATACTGCTGATATCACACCTATGAGCTATGAGGTCTTTCTAGCTCTTAGCCACATGAAGTAGTAGATTCAATGGCCAGCAATTGCTCCATTCTACAGAAAAAATATGCAATAGGAAGTAAGGTTTGCTTAATGGTAGAGCACTACCAGAGCTGTAGGATCTACAGAGTAAGGTCACAGGGTATGGAGAAGGAGCAGAGTCACACAGGGTTGTGGTATATGGAAATCCTGGTCTAGTTAAGAGACCAGAAGCAAGGTGATTATCTCAATGTGGCTTTCTGCCATAGTGGACTTCTGCATTGGGTCATGAAGACATCTCCCAGTTTCCATCCTGAAGAACAGCAGATTAAGGACTCAGGGTCAATGCGGGACTGTGGGAGTGAAGGACCTGAAAGACTAAATTCCACTTGATAGTGTCTGAACGCTGTTTTATGACTTCTGGGACATGCCCTACTGTGGAAAAAAGGTGCGGTGCCTGCTGAGTCTGGAACACTCTATTGTGTATCTTAAGGAAGAGAAATTACCATGGGTGTCAGGAGTGTGGCACTGCAATAGGAGATGTCTGGTGGACATAGCTGAATGGTGGAAAGGGCATGAGGAATATGGTGGGAAAGGAACAAAGGACTTCTTAGTGCATGAGGATGCTTGAAGGGAGGTGAGGATCATCTACAGTGTAGATGTGCATGTCTGAGCAAGACACACCAAGGTCTTTTATAACGAACAGAGAATTAGTCGATACGACAGGTAGCATCTAGAGTGCAATTAATCCTTAAAAATAGATCAGATGACTCATGCTCTGGAAGTACCTTTTTCTCCTCAAGACAATAAAAACACTTGAGGGACACCAATTCAGATGGAGGTGAAAGTGAAAGAAGGCAAGCTCTTAGTCTCATATTTCTCCTGGATAAAACAGAAAGATAATTAAGCAGCAGATAGACACAGGAATGAGTAATACGGAATGAGCCAGAGCAGAGGTGACTTTTGGGAGAGATGGAAAGATAAGGGAGATAAGAAATCAAGACACACAAACAGTGATGTTGATAGACCTCTAGATGGAACAGAATTGAAAGAGTCATGTGTATTCCAGCTTCAGCAGTTGCTGAAATGTAATTGTAGCCAAAATGCATTTAGCTGAAATACTGGAGATTCACAGAGCTCTTTACAGTGCTGATAAAGACTAAAGAGGACAGGGAATCTGAGGTTTCAGTCTGTCATGCATTTGAAACCATCTCACTGGTATGATTCAGGTCTGTGCCTCTAACCTCTCTGATGTGAGGCTGAACTCACTCTCCTTAAGGTTCTCCGAGGAGAGCTTAGACATCCCTTACAATCTTCTGAGACACTGCAGAAAATAAACCCTTTATCTTGGCTGGCAGTTGCAGGAAAACAGTTCTTCATAACATCTCTGATGAATGATGGTTACTAGTTTCACCGACAATTTCTGTCTGAGACACAAATACAGGGTTTTTGCAAGCAAATAAAATCCCATCCACCATCTTCTATTACTACTCGTGGTACATTACTACTCATGAGAGGAGATTTTGACCATGAAAGCTCCCATAAAAAGCGACATTATAGGCCAGATTAGTGGCCTATCCAGAGAGATGATGATTCACTCAAAACTGAGGCTATATCCTTCTATTTTCTGCTTGGAAAATTAGACAAACGCCAATGTACGTGAAGGCCCAGCCCTGTCTGGAAATGCCATCTGGTAAAGGTACGGTGGTGCACATGGCCATAGTTCCGTGGGTAATCGCAACCACACGGTGATTACCGAAGGGAAAAAGATGGCCTTCCCTTTGCAAGCTTCTTCTGTTGAGTTTTGAAACTGCTGCTCTCTCGTGTGTCTCGAGAGGAAAATGACTGTGAAAGAAAACATTCATGGGTACGTCTGTTTGCCAGTCTTTTCAGGTAAACAAGGTTCTCCCGATTTTTCATCTGTAGCACATTTCCAAGTAATCTCACGTCAGCCAAGCCTGTTTGTGGAAACTGTGCTTGTTTTTCCACCACTTCTCCCCAAAAGCACTCACAAATCCTGATTTCCCAAACTATCGCGGCTGTGATCCTGGATTGCAGCATTGCTAAGCCTCCCCTTCGTATCAGCACCTGACTGGGAGCCCAGGCAGCCAGAAAGCTTTGCTCCGGCTGCAGATCCGAGCACACGAAAGGGTACGGGCTCAGCAGTGACAGGGTCCTCCTAGCATCCCCTTTCCTACCCCCTGACCACCCTTGGTACAGGATTTGCCTCTTTTCCTCCTAACAGCAATGTACAGGGTTGTACCGTCCTGTGGTGAGCTATCCCGTAAACAACAACAAAATGAGCTTATAACTTTAAGCCTCCAAATGAAATAAGAAGCTAATTTGCCCCATCGCAGTGCTTGCCATCTGTAAGAATTAGTCCCAGGGGGAAATGAATAGAGCCATTATTCCTACTGTGCTCTTGGCTGTGTAATTCCTACAGTGGTGAAACAGTAGACAGCGAGAGGAAAAACATAATACTTGTGTGACCAGCCTGCCATTGGCTAAACGAGGTTGTGTGTATCTTGTTCGTGAAATGAAGAGTCAGGCAGACAGCTTAAGGGGTGACAGACTTCAATGTCCAAAATGCTTCTTAGGCACCAAGTAATTAAAGCACTCTGTGGAATGGATAACAGAGCTAGGAGGCAAGTTAAAGGTTCATTTATTGATGTCTGAGGCTTGTGAATGACTCTGCTGCAAACCATGGAAAATATCGGCCTCTGACTGCAATTATATTTATGCTCCCTCAGAAAACCTCTCGCTCCCTTTCTGTGTCTCCTGTGTTCTCCTTTTGTTAGAGAAGATGTTAAAAGTGAAGCATGACAGCCCGTTAACCCTCGCTGGTCGATCCGAGCAGCCTCGTTCTTGCCAGGGGAGGCTGGATTCTCCCCTGGTGGAAACTGGCCCGATTCCCGTTTTATACTACGTGAGGATGTGGCCTCTAATTTTTCAGCTGAGCCGAGCCCAAGCCATGAAGTAAAAGGTTCATAAAGTAAGATTTTCCAGTCTTAAGTAAACGTTACTTTATCTGAGAGGAATGAACAAGAATGAGCGCGAGCACAAAGAGCAGGAGAGCGATGCGTGAGACTCCTTTCCAGGGTGAAAAATGGTCCCAGGAAGAAAATGGATGTTCTCTCTGAGCACAACCAAGCAAACGTTGCCTCCTGGAAAGTAAATGTTATGTCCAAGGGAGCATTGAGGAACTCAGCTGCCATCAAAGCTTGCTATCCAAACAAATAGAAATGCCTTAATGTCTTATTTCTAAGTTGAGGCGTGAGGCGCAATTAGAATTCCTCATTACATGTGTTAAAGACCTGCCCAATACCGTACAAGAAGTCCTAGTTCAGGGACTTTGCCCCCAAGCCACTTGGTTTTCTTTGTCCCATTTACTTTAATGCTTTTTGGACTTTGCCAATGAAGAAATAAGTGAATCTGCTCATGACAGGACCTTCCTAATTTGGATTAGGTGCACCAGTTCTACATTCAAAACGGAGAATGATTGAGCCTGGAAGGACAGAAAAAAGAAAAAAAAGCATCATGGGAATGTCACCCATTCAGCTGAGAGAAAGGCTGCTGCAGTAGGAGTGAAGGAGTCAAATTTGAGGGCCGGGTCAGTGATTCTGCATGATAATCAGCTTTTCTTGTGCAGCCCAGCACCACTCAGTGCAGGCACTGGTTCCTGCCAACTTTTTGCTGCTGACACAACTTTCATCGTTTATGATTTTTTTTTTCTGCCTAGAGGCACCCTGTTGCTGTTCAAAGACAACAACAACTCCATCAATGCTGCTGACCTGTCCTACTACTTCTGTTTGTCCCTTTCCTTTTCTGTTCCGTTTGGCTTTATACCTTATTCTGTGCTATAACTGGAATTGTCCCTCTTTCCTCCCTTCCCATCACCCTAAATCAAAGCTTTTCAGCATCATGTGTTTATCATAACCTTTCTTTCCCAATACAAACCCTGAACCTCTGTGCATTGTGCTCTTGGCATTTGCTGTGTTATTGGCCTTTTTTTTCCTTTTAGTTTCAAAAAAAAGCACTAGGAGTATGAAATCATCTCAGCCACCTTGAGGATCTGAGCAAAAAGATGCAACAGAGATTACATGTTCTTAAGCAAATTGCTTCACCCCACCATGTCTTATCTCATTCACCTCCCTTTCTCTTAGTTTATCTACTTGCATTGTCTTTAGAAGCTCCTCATCTTGGAGACTTTGTTTTATTAGGCGTTCTTTTTTTGCCAAATGAGGCCTCATTTTACACAGGACCTCTTGGTACTTCTGTAATACAAATTGCACACACCTGAGGGATTGCAAAAGATAGGAAAGAGTATGTCTGAATGAGGGCATGCCAGCTACCAAGCCCACAATGGCCTTCTGGTGGAAAAAGGAGACAGGCTGAGCATTAGTATGTCCTGAATCTACAGTGGAGTTTGAATATGATTTCGAGACTGAACACCTGAGACTTTGAATTAAAGAGGATCCTAAAATTGGCACTGAGAACGTGGAATAGGAGCACCAGGCAGGAAATCAGCAACCCTTGCTGTGTTTTACTGAGCTGTAGCACATTTTGACGTTTTCTTTTTAATCTGAGGTGAGAAAGAGGATTTGAATCACAGTGGAAATGGATCTGCACTGTTATGGCTCCTCAGAATAAGGCCTTGTAGGGTAGGGTCCAAATCACCTGCCTACCCAAATCTTTCCCTGCTCTAAAGATCAGTAGAAGAAATACCTTTGATGCAGAAAATGCTTCTCAGGCATGGTAGGCAAGTTCAATAGGCTTTGCAAGCTCAACAGCTGCTCTCATATCACTTGGACCTTAGTGTCCAAGAGGCGAGGTGGTGGTGTTCTGCATGAACGGTCTGGTAGGGAAGAGAGCAGATTTAACATCTCCTCCAAGACCAGAAACTCTAACAGCTTTAGCTCCTAAAAAAGGAAGCCTTAGCCAAATTAATTGCTTATCACATTGGGAGCTGGTAAGGGGTGTTTGGGGGTTGCAAGTGTATATTGGATGTCTGGAGAAAGAAAAGTATTGTATTACTAACTGAAGAAAAGCACTTTGCAGCCAATTTGCACAGTTTGAGCTCGTTGCCATGGTGTTCCTGCAGGAGTGGGAGTAGATAGGAACTTGCTGTGGGATTTGCAAGTGCTGAAGCCCTGAGGTCTCTTTCTCCATCCACCCAACATACTCGTCCAGCTATTAATTGTACAGGAGAAGCTTACCAGATCCACTAATGGTGAGCCAATAGTTTACTGGGAAGGGACCAAGACAAAGCATGGATTTTATAAAAGGCAAACCCAGTCATATTGATTCTGTGCTTGCAGGCGAAACCACATGGATGTGCATATGCACACGCAGTGGAAAAACGGAGGCTGGATTGCTCTGAGCTGCCATTACGTTAACAAGATGGCTACCCGCAAACCTGTGACCCAAAGTCATATGTTCCTACTGGGAATATCATAGCACAGAACATTACATCAGCCCCACACAGTTCTCTAAGAACAGCACTGCCTTTCCGCTCAGCGCTATATATTCCTCCCTTTCGTCTCTTGGAGAATTACCAGAACCGCTAGTTCTAGGCATGGAAATCTGCTGCCAGATCCTAAAGCCAGCTAACACATCCCACAGAACACTTGTGTTCAGGTGGGTGGACAACATCATAGGTCAAGGAGTCCATCTTGTATTGCCTCCTCTGTGCCAACCTGGCACGGTGACGGTGACCTTCTCAGAAGGTCACCCTGAGAAGGTCACCGTCACCACAGTGATGAGATGAAAAGCAGGTCAAGGCAAATGAAAGCTAGGTGTGGAGAAAGCTTCTTGCGAGAGAGAAGTTCAATTAAAATGGCAGAAATGTCCCCAGAGATGTGATGTAGGCAGGGCTGTATTGACTACATTATTTAAAAATAAGCTGGCCACAGCATGCAGAATCATAATGTTGATGGCGTCAGAGAAAGGGAACCTTCTACCAGCCCTTTGGAGAGATGAAATCCATTCATATTGAAGAGGGCCTTATCCTGATACATACAACATTCCCAGGTGAATGGTGTAGGTCCATCCAGCCCACGCACGTCTCAGGATCAGTCGTTCTCCTGGGCCACACTGCTGCTGAGTCACAGCATATTTTTTCTGTCTCAGACCTGTCTTTGACAAGCCCCTGCCAAATGCATACTTGCGATCCAGCAAACACAGTCAGATTCAAAATGTGTGATAAAATGCTTTGCTGAATCAAGACCTGGATCTTTTTTACTCAACATCCACATGTTGTTTGCAGTTGCCATTAGGTCTAGATGCAGACATTGTGAACCCATGTTTATAACTCCGATGCTCTTGACATCACCCTGACTACCTCCCCTGAGGACTGAGGCCAGGGGACAGCAGAAAAGTTGTCCACGTCCACCCTTCAGTAGAAAGTTTTCCTTTCCTTGGTAGACGTCTGTATCCTATATGTGAAAAATGGATTATATTTCGACCACCTATTAAGGTGCCTAAAAGGATGAAGATGCCCCAAATGGTACTTCATTACATGGCAGTGACGAATAATTAAGACCACCCACTCTCAAGGCTCCTAGCTGCTGCCCTTGGGTCTGTGGAATGAAGCAGTCACGACAAAAGAATTAGGCTCCACGAGTAGGTGGTCGAAAGACAGTTCCATCTTCTCTCCATTCACTGGGAAAGGAGCCAGCCTCTGGTAGCCCTGGCTGCTCGGTAGTTTGGGTTCTCATCACACTTTTCATTACCAGATTAGGAGCCTGTATCTATGATCTCGAAGGTCTTTTCCAACGTAAATGATTCTATGATTCTATGAAGGGCACCACAGTGAGCTGAAAGAGTATTGCCCTTGGGGGAAGCTTCTCTGCCACCTCTGAGCTTCTGTCTGAGACTGATGAGGGTGGTGAAGCTTGTCAGCCAGCACAGATAGAAAATCAGCCATTAGACACCCTGTGATTAGGGCCCCTCTCATTATTTTAATTTTGGTTTTGAAGTGAGACAAGCTGGCAGCCTTGCGCTGTGCTTGGCACTGCAGAATAGTTTAATAATCACCTAATAAAACTTTTCATCTGGCTTCCCACATCCCCTCCCTTTCCCAGATCCCTGCCCTTCCCTGCACTCTCTATCAAGGATACAGGGTCTGGCATAACACACATCACTGCTGTAGCAACCTTCTTCTCACTTGCTGCTGCTGCAGGTATTCAGGTATTTGCAGATATCATAATAATTTCACTCTCTTTAATCCAATTGCAGCCAAATCTGCCATTTGTAGTCTGTCTCCATGAGTTTCCCCCCATTCTGTGGAGTTCCTGGTTGTGTCCATGGGTAAAGGAGAATCTGGATCTAGATTTTACGTTTGTTTGGTCTACACCACTATGGAGCAGTTCAGGACGAGTGGTCCTTATACTGAGATGGCTCCAGATGTCTTCATAATCTTGACTGTTCCTGGTGGTGATGCTGCAACGGAACCTTCAACTTCACAGTCTGTATTCTTCCAAGGAAGGCATGAAAATAAGATTTCAGGCAACAGATGTTAAAGAGTGCCTAGCAAAATAAATCACCCTCCTCCAATAGGACTCCAATAGGACTGGTTTTGTAAACATTTTTCAACTAGTAGGGTTCTAATTGAAATTAGTGTAGATTCTGGCCTTAAACAAAAATCACAGATTTGTAGCTTGGAATGCAGATCAACAACAGCTTGGGCTGACCCAAGGTGACTGCAGTCATGTCTTTTACAGGCTACAGGTTCTCTTTCTCGCACTGTTAGTGTCAGACAGCAGCCTAAGGATAAAACCATGCAGGGAAACAGGCCAGATGAAAAATTAACATTTTTTAAAAAGGGGGGAAATTGAACTATAGATGTGCTATAACTGACAGTCCTTTACAAAAACTGCGGCTGAGCAGCAGGAGACGAGACTGCTTGTTTGTCTTGTATCAGATGCTACCCTTTGGGCCAAATAGAGGAAATGGAAATTATAACCCTTCTGAAAGCAGCAAGGCCTCCCTAGGAAAAAGGCATTTGTGGAGGGCAGGGAGAGGATGAGATACAGACATGGACAGAATGGAGCCAAGAGAAAGAGCAGAGACCTGGCTGAGAAGACTGGTGAGCACAAGAGTGCAGGTTTGAAGTGTGACAAAGATAAATTCCCTAGGGTGCCAAAGGGACTGTGTGGGCTGGTTTGCAATCCAGGATGCTGCTGACAGTTGCTGGACTGAAAGCAAGCCTGTGCATAGAAACTCATCAGGCAAGTGGGGCCAGAAAGGTCAATGGAGTGTCCTGTGTACGACCATTTTTATTTCCAATTTCGCTCGATCTGAGGTTTTGCTGCTAAACCCTAAATGAGTAGTTAATTCTTTGTCATGTTCTGACCTTTTGGGATGGAGAGTCCTGGTGACTTTGGAGAGAACAAATGGCACAGGACATGGTTAAATGGGACTGACTCCTTTATGGACAGTGATGGTTTAAAGTGTTAATCAACCCACAGCTTGATGCCACTGCTTGAGAACATGTTAAAACTGACTTCAGGCCTCCTAGTGCTGAACAAGAAATGCTGCAGCTTACCGACTCCCCCCAAAAACCTTACTGAATTCATTCAGACACTTTTCCACACTTTACTCATCCTAAAGTGAATGTATTCACTAGATTATAGGGCCTATGTCCTAAGATTTATTTTTTTTTTAATTGACTCTAAGGAGAGCTGAGAGTTACAATCTCAGGTAGCTTTCTACACTGTAGACATCTATACTTATGATACTTCAGCTTCACTGAATACAGTTTAAGTCCTGAAATATCTGTGTAGATGCTGCCTAGTTCAAATTCTGCAGCTGAGTTTGACAGCATTACTCACATGCTGAAAGCAGAGCAAGTGTGCAAGGGTTTTGCTGGCCGGGCAACTCTCTTGATGCTGTATCTCCTCCTTGACAAGGGGAAGTCAGTAAGACAGATACTGTACGTAGCATTTTGTTTATCAAAGGCATTGTAGAGTGGCGGAAGGTAAGTTAAAAGTAACTTTGACCAAGCCATTTGGGGTGAATATTCCCAGTGTTGTGCAAAGTATACCAAGTCTTCAACAGACAGGCGGTCAGGAGGACATGGATTTGACCCGCTGTTCAGAAGAGCAACTCCAGCTGTTCCCAGCTCTGCAATAATCTTTGACTGAAAAAAGAAGTTCCCTGCCAATTGATGGAATAGCATCATTTTTGATGGACAGTGGGGTTTTCGCTAAGAGGAATCTTATTCAACCGCTGCCCTGGGCTGACCTTACTCAGTTTGTGAAATCGGAGAGGATCCAGACCTAGGTGGCCCAGCGTGTGTTCCAGTGCACTTGAGGAATGCCAGCAGGCAGATAAGCTGGGTAAATGTCTAATAAGGCAAAGTTTCCTGCTCTGTTATTGTTAAAAACATATCTATAGGATCCTTTTTTTAAGAGGTCATTTTGATTTGTTTCCCATGTGCTTTTTTAAAAGTCAGTGTTTGGCATCTGATACCTTGTGCAATGTATAATCCCCATGGTCCAAAGAGCTTTAGAGCGCCAGGAAATCCAGAATCTTGGCATGAATATGGGGCCAGCTCCCATAACACATGGCTGCATGACTTTTCTCTGTTTGTGGTATCTTTGTGACACCATGGTACGTGGTGTACTCAGAAATCAGCTGTGGGCTTTGCCTCAGAGACCCTGTGAAAGAATCCCCCCACCCCTCCCGTCTAGTGCAACTTGTAGGAGCCCCAAACAAAGAAGGCTTGTTCTTTCAAAAGAAATAAATGATGACTGGAAAGAATAAAACACAGAACGTTGCCCCCCTGAGGGGAGGGGAAAAGAGGTGGTGGCCAAAGGAGTGATTGATTGACCGCAACCCTTTGACACCTAAATGCATTCTCTGCAGCGGTACGGGTGTGCATTGATGCACTGTGCAGAGAGACAGGCAGCCTTGGAGGGTTAGCTTCATGCAGATCGTGGATCCAGGGATAAATTGCATTTATTATGCAACTTCACTTACACGAGCTCACTAATCCATCTTCTCTAGACCGACAAGCCCTCTTACAGCTCAGCCTCTGAACAGAACATTGGCTGGGGTAATATTTAAATGACTACTCTTTCCTCTCAGCTTTCCCAGATAAAGCCCTCTCCACCTTCTCCTCCCCAGAGCGACCTGAAGCTCAGGATGGGATCCACAGACTTTGCACAGATGATACCCGTGTGTAAGCAATAGCTGCACCACGCAGGTAGCACTGAGCAGGATTAATTTTAAGTAATACAGACATAGTGCTTACATTTAAGTTGTTTAACGTTCCCTTTGGGGAGAGGATAAAATATTGCAATTAGTTGAGTAAATGCTATCTCCTGTTCTAAAGCAGTAATAAATTCAACTGCCAATATTCAGTGATCTGATAGGACCAGGAAATGGAAAATGGGCTTTGGACAGGTGGAAGAACTTCTGGTTCCCGTCAGCTGAGGATGTGATCCCTGGAAGTTTCTACTGAATACTAACTGTGAAGGAATCTACCTCAGCACAGTCCACTGTGGATACCATTGTGAGTCCCCACATATACTCCTTGATGGACCTAGAATGCCTCCAAATATTAAAGGGCATCATACTGCAGTCCATTTGAATACACGTACCGGCATTTGACAAAAACAACACTAAAATGTCATTAGTTTCCATCTGTGTTTGAGATATTTTTTTTTTCTTACTCTAAAAGAAAATTATTAACTTCTACATGTTCCCTCCAACCTCTTCTTCCTTCATGAGACTTACAGAGCTGGAATCCCACACTGGAGGGGCTTTATTTTCCCACTGGAATACTAGCAATAAAAAAAAATAAATCCCAAATTATAAATTACATCCTTCCTTTAGAAATATTTCTTGTAACCATGTATGAAGAACACTCAAAGGAGCAATGCAACTGAAAAAAGTAAATATTGGTGCATGTGGAGAATACACAGTTTAATGGTTCTCTGAGTAATATGCTCATCAGAAATTCTCACAGACAAGTTTTGTCACTCTCTATACATCTCTAACCAGGGTTAGAGAGAGGTAGCTTTCACAGAACAGGCCTGGTATTAAATAAAGGTGAGATTGGCAGCTGCCAATCCTGAAAAGAAACTGATAAGTGATAAGAAAGCAAATCAATGAATGAGAAAATTATTCTCCACTAGCCAGTTAAAACTGGCAACTTAGGAAGAAATATGAGTCTAAAATCTTTCCTATTTTGGGACAGTTAGGATGTTATTGTAGAATGATGAAAACCATTTTTGCTTAAGCTAGAAAATGGTCAAAAGCCAGTATTTCTGCAAATGTTCATCTCAATATGTGGTGTTTAAAATTAAAGACATCCTTGATTTCTGTTGCGAATTCGATCCTAAATGTGGGATTCATCTCATCTGACTTAACTATTCTTCTTAGCTGGTTAACCAAGGTTCATTTGATAGTCTATGGAGTGGGAGACCAATCTCAAAAGGGTGTTTCCTCCTTTCTGGAGGTGCCTGTTTCTTTCCACAGATTAAAAAGAAAGCCAAGAGTGACTAGCTAAGATTTAAATGTCCCATCTAGATTGTGTGGTTAATAGCCAAAGTGACTTTCACTAGAAAAGGCAGGACAACAGTCTTTCTCTATGCAAAAAAATGGAGAGGCTCTGGTGAGTAGAAAAGGTCCGGGGTGCAATCACAAGTAATCGGGATATTGTAGCAATGCAAGTTATTGTTTGTACCAACACTGTTTAAGTTTCTAGGCCATGCTGATGAAGAAGTATTTGTGATTTATGTTAATATGTGGTCTTAGCTGAGGTAGCAAAAGAGTGTGCATAGTCATGTCTCCGTTCAGCTGCTCACACATTTAGTACTTCACATCAGTTAAGATGCCCTGAAGTGTGTTAGACATGGCACAGGATTACTGGGAGACTTGCAGCTTCTGGAGTGACAATTAGAGGTTGGTTTGGACAATGTGCAACATCCAAAATGATGTTAAATGCCTTCATGCTGGCAACTGAATCCTGTCCCTGCAGTGAGATGTACCAGATACAGCAAGGCAGGAATATTCCCAGCCCTTTTTTATTGTCATATTGCCAGGAACATCCTGTGTCATGTAATGAGATATGGAGAGGCCTCACGCTGGAGAAGCTACTTGAGCATACCAATCAAAGGAGGCAGGAAAGCATTTAATTAAGCTGGTGAATTAAAAGTGAGGTCCCTGACAAAGTCTTACTTTAGGGGGACCACCTTATCTACTATCAATTTTCCTGTGTCATGTTTGCTTTGAAATAGGACAAAACGAAGCAGTAAGGCAGAGTGAGGAGTAATCATCAAAACAACAAAAAGGAGGGAAGTTTTTTATGAATGAGCATCTTCCATCTTCTACTTTAGCAAGGATCCAAAATAACTTGCTTTGTGTGAACACCACCTGCTCCAAACTCTTACCTGCCTTAATTCTCTAAGGCTGCCATAAAAATGACTCTTTAGCAAGCCCCTTGCTCCTTGTTGCAGGTCTTTCCCCTGATTTTTCCCATTGCATTTTAATTAGAAGTGCACCTGTGGTCAGGGACCACCCAACTTCAACAGTCCCCTTTTGCAAGGGTTAAAGTGAGTCCTCAGAGAGGACTTACAGTGCACCCTTAAGAACCAAACATAATTACAAGCCCTCCAGATGTGTCCACTGCACTGCTAATGTAAGATTTGTATATGGCAACCAACCCAGCATACACCTGATTTCTGCTGTCAGGGAACTTTCTTTAGGCCATGGGTAAGTCTTCTTCCTCCTATAGAGCTGCTATGAGCTGTTTTTTTTGTGCTGATAGATGTTCAGAAACACTGAGCTCAAGTCCTCGGCCCTGAAATCCGGAGGAACCCCGCAGGATCCACCAAAGCCCATTTCTCCTGCCCTCAAGGACAGACACCGTGCTTTGCAGAACTCAGTACTCCAACTTTATAGTGTGTTGGGAGTAGTCTTGTCCTGCTGAGTGTCTGTACCCCCATGGAGGACTTGATTACAGGTTCCTCACTCCTAGGCAGCATCTGTTCCAGACCCAATCTCCAAGCTTTTCCTGTTCTTCTCAAATGTCCGAGTCATCTCACTGGTAGCAGTTGCAATGACTTTCTTTTAGCACCGGGGCGGGATGCTAACATTTTTAGTGCCAAGTGTTCAGAAGTTCCAGTGTCAGATTCCAGTCTCCTGCACAACGTCCATTGTTTGCAGGATGTGGCTTTGTTACCGAGTGTGAAGGGAAACTCAGAAGCAAAATGCCTTGGGAAAGGCCATCCCGACAATGTTTTCTGCATCCTGGGAAGGAGAGACTTGCCTACCTAGGTTCTTCAGTTGTTGCCAGTAACCACCATGGAAGATTCTTAGACCATTTCCAGATGAGTGTGTTTTCATGATATTCCAAGCTTTTGCAGCTCTGAGTTTTGTTTGGACCTCTGAACAGTCCAGAGCCTGAAACATGTATAATAGCTCTGACTTTCCCATGGTGGCCCATTGTTGCTACCAGTATGAGTCTTGTGACATTTCCTGACCTGGAAATGCCCTCATTCCAACAGTTGGAGGAGCTATTTCACACAGTCCCAAGCTGAAGATATCCTTTACTTTCCTCACCCAGGTATGACCAGTTACAATTCTTAACTGCAGCCAGTGTCTGTAGGGTCATCTAACTTTGTGATATCTTTCAGCTTTCAACAAGAGAATACGAAGACCATGAGGAATCCAAGAGGTGAAAATTTTACCTCAAGGCAAAAGAACCACAGCCTGTCCTTTTAATACCAGTTTTATTGTTTTATGTATTCAGGAGAGCGGAAACCCATGTTCCACAATTTAACATGCTGACATAGAGACAAAAGTGGAATGATCCCATATTTCACCTGGAAAATCCCAGGCATGGGATATGAGCATGCCTGCTAGGCTGTACATATGCAGTGAACCCAGGATGACCAGGATAGATGACCATGATTGTATGTACCCTGTGCTGAGAGCTTTAACCTGCACAATAAGTTCAACCTTTTCATGATATGTCAGATTCTGTGCATATACAAATCATCTGTACTACATACGTGATGTGAAACCACCACGTCCAGGCTCTGTTAACCTTCCTTTTCCAGTTCAACAGAGCTGGGGCTTGTTTGTCCCAGGACTGGACATTCTGCAGCTGCTCCTCTGGTGGGAAGTCCTGGCTAAATGGCCAAATTCTTATCTTCTGCTCAATTAAATTTGGGGGCAGCAGAAGACAACATTTTCATGGAAAGTGGAGCTGCCATAGCCTTACAAAACTGACTTGTTTATCAGGATGCAAGGAGTGGAATAGATGAGACAGAGGAGTACCTCTTCCCCAGCTGTAAAACTGCTACCTGGGATGAAGATTATGGCTTCTGACACACCTTTGTCCTTGATGTGGATAGTCTTTCAGGATACGTGTCTGACTACCTGTGTCTTTGGATCATGACACAGCAAGATTACCTCTTTTAAAATACACCAGAAAGTCCAGCAATGCAAATCCCCATCTAGCCAAGGCATAGCAGCATGGTGTCTAAGGGGGTCTGCGTCACATAGCACTAAACTCCTGTGGCTGCAGCTTTAACTTTGACAGCAGAAAAATTGGTCTACCTTGACCTGATCAGTTCAGGAAAGAACTGGGAAGTCTTTGCAAAGTAGCTGTCCCTCTGTGCTATGATTCATATGGCTATGAATCTCCCTATGCATGCTAGGATGAGGCAGCTCTGTCAGCAATGTCAGAATTAGTAGCAGTTGCAGGAAGAAGGGATAAATGTGTTTTAGCTCAACCACAAGTCATTGGTAACATTCTTCCAGAGGAACACAGGAACCAGTCCATGACATCCAGTGCTCTGCTATCACAGGCAATATGATACCCATAATCAGTTTATTAAGCTGTGTCTTAGAAATGTACTCACATAGTGGGGATAATTCCTTCCATTCCAGGAATCACTGGGTAAAGTTTCTAGACTGAGTTAAGAAAGGTCAGGTTAGAGGATCATAGGGTGTCTGCTGGCTTCAATGTCTCAAAATCTCTGTAGGGATTTAGAAGGAGCCAACACATTTTCACTTGTAAGTTCGGATTTAAATAGAGATTTGTTAACGTGCTCCTCTCTCTTTCTCTCTCTTTCCTCTGCATATCAGTTAATCAATATCAGTACAAAAATATTTCTCTTCTTTCCCTTTCTTTCATTCTTATCACCCCACTCCTCATTTCTCCTTCCTCTGTCTTTCAGAGCTGTAGCAGCAAAAAAACCCCAAACAAAAATCCCAGCCACACTAGGGAAAGCAATTCAATTCCACTGCCTCTCTGCCTCCCTCCCTGCCCCCAAATCCACACCTACCAAACAACTGAACATGAAATATTTCATTACACAGCAAAGAGCAGAAAAGTGTAATGTTTACTAGTACTTTCAAGTGCAGTCCCCTCTCTATTGAAAATGGCATCTGGCTATGAAAAATAGGGATAAACTTTCTGTTAGCTTCAATTAGTGAAGAACTGGAAGGTTCACAGGTACCTTCATGTACAGCCACTGAGGACTGAGAGGGCAAAACTGCACAAACTTCATTCGTATTGTGCAGTAGCAGCGTGGTCAAAGTCAGGGACGTACGTCCGGGGACATAAATGTGGGATATTGGTAAGGCTTGTGCACTTCTCATTGATAGGACAAATACTATAGCTGTCCCTGCTGAAAACCAGGTGCCTTTAAAGGAGTGGGCTTTCATTTTTTTCTGAAACAAGCCAGATTTCTGGCTAATGCTCACATCAGGAAAAACTTAATAGCTTCAGTTTGATGCCAGTGACAGTATTGAGCAACTTGGCAAAGACTCATGGAAAAAAGCCAAAGCCTTTAAAAATTACAACAACAACAATAATAATGCAAGATTCCAATTAAATTGCCGTGCCGCTGCTTGAGAGTAATGCATTGGCCATGGGCTACTGTGAATTTATGGAGCAACTGGTTGGTCTCATCTGATTTATTCAGCAGATTAGCCACAGTCACTCTATGACTGAACACCAAGTTCTTCTTTGCTTGCCCTCAAGTTAAATTATTATTGAGGTCAGCAGAGGTATACTGATCCAGGCCAAGTGAGAATCTGGCACAACAGTACCTAGTACTACAGCTACATTTTCCATGATTTTTTTTTATTTTTTTCACCGGAGAGTGCAAGTTTCAAAGAGAAAATGCTACTTTCCATGAAAAACTAATGATTCAGCATATTAGAGGCAGACAGACAGATAGAAAGACAGATAATATGGTTGAAAGAAGGTGTGTCAGCTTTGGTTGACATATACTGGAACATTTCTCTGTCTTAAATCAGCCAATTTTTGGTGAGTATGACAGAAAGATGATGAGCTGACACTGAAGTGCTCTTTATCGTGGAAGCCAAGGAGCCTCCAGCTCTTTCCTTGCTCTACATTTTCAGGTGAATTCTTTAAGCATTAGGCTAAAGAGTCAGCCTCCTTTTTCCTGCTCCAGGTAACTTTTCCTCCTTTTCCCTGCCCACCTATATCCTGAACAGAAGGGACAAATAAATAGTTTGTTTGTCTTCCTTTTGTCCAAGCTTTGTGCTAGGACTGCAGTTTTGAACCTCAGGACTGGTGTGGGAACTGAAGCCAGCTCTCCTGCTTTTTTTCTGTGACATATCCAAAGACTACACTTTGGCATACCAGGATCAGTCCCTGCCACTGAATTTCCCTGCTGTATCAGGCAAAGTATGAGTCCATGCCTTGGACCAAGTCCTCCAAGGGATTTGTTCAGAGGAACAGCTACGCTCCAGACATTGGATGGGCCAAGACACGACTTCTGGGTCAGCAAGGAAGGTGGTTGTGGAAGTAGGAAGCACTGAGAAATGAATTTTAGTACTATAATTTTTCATGTGGGTATCTGAAAGATTTGGCCCACTCAGGGGAAAGTTCTTCCTTGGAGGGATGATAATTGAGTTGTTATGCATGGTCATGTACTGGTCCTTGTACACAGGGGTGTAATTAAATTTTGTTATGTGCTTCCCTCCTGCTCCCAGTTACACGGGAAGAGGTAAAGCTGAATTTTTTTGGTTTTCTCTGGGTTGTTGGGGATGGAGGAACGGAGGATGATAAAACAACCCGTGTTTGGGTTTACCTCTCTTTTTCATGTCCAAGTCTGCTCTATTCACCCTAGACCTGTGCAATCACTGGAGAGAAATGTGCAGCCTCAGGAGGTGAATCACACAAACTTAGAAACCTGTTTTAGGCTGCCATCTCTCTGTTCTATTACATTGACGGAGGTTGACTAGCTCAGATTCTGATGTCTAACTTCTGGGCGTATAAAAATAGGGCAGATGAATGCCAGCCCGTATGCCTGATATGTGCGTGGGGATTAGCAAGGTAATGAAATGTGCCATCTGCTTTTTGTCTTTCTCCCTGGTGGCAGCTTTAATGTAGGACTTTTATTCTGGTCTTCAAGATGATTTCACAGCAAATAAGTGTAGCTATTGGCAGAAGGAAGGTGTATGAGGGATCGCAGGAAAAACTTATTTTAGTAGAAATATTATAACATTATTATTATTATGATGATGATGATGATGAAAAATGTTCTGCAAGTAGTTATCAAGGTGTTTTAGCTTCCTGAAATTTGTTTTTATCGAGATTTTGTAACAAAAATAAATTTAAGATTTGAAATTAATCACTACATTTATTGGAAAAAAAATGAAGATAAGAATTGTCTGAAAATTTAGAAAAGAAATAAAAATAATCTATATTGAGGCCTAGGAAATGAAAACAATGGGAGGATGTCAGTATTGCTTCAAGAATAGTTTTTCAAACCTACTTAGAACAGAAACAAGATTTTGGTAAAACTTTACCTAAATCACCTTTTGATTTCAGACCGCTCAAAACTTTCACCACTGCGGGTTTTCTGGGGGATCTGGAAACAGGACAGTTCTGCAGGATGGGCTGTTTTTATACTATATTTGGACTTGGGAAATAGAAATCCCCAAATAATCTGAGCTCATGTGGATTCCTGACCCACTTTTCAGTGTAATTAAGCCAAATTTTCATCTGGTCTATATCAATGTCACAGGGGTACCTCCATCTTATACCCTCTGAGGACCTGATTCAAAATATTCACACTCTAAAATGGAGATTAATCATCTAGAGGTGCATTAGTTGGCTACTGGTATTTCCCAAGAAGTTCTGTAAATTTAGAAGTTGAACAAGAAGATATATTGCCTTGAGTTCCAAGTCCTCTTTCTTTCCATTATCTCAGTGCGTTGCCCAAGTGACCCTCCAATGGTAATACACATAAATACATCAGAGACATGCCCAGTCCATGATTAAATACCCTGATAATTTTGAGGCCCTCCAACATATAATATTTCACGCTATCACAAACACTAATGCAGTCAACCAGTAGCCACAATCAATTACTCAGAGCGGCTGCACTCGTGTTCCTTCTCCAAAGTTTCTTGATTGTGTGCCAACTGCATTAAAGACTATCACTTTCCAAAGCAAGGAAAAAAAAAAAAAAAGAAAACTCCCACAGCGATATCCTCTAAAATAGATATAAACACACTGCCTGCATGACTGGTAATGAAAGAGCCCCTGACCAAACTCTGGTGTCCAGGGCTGCTAACAAATAGTTAACCCTCTAACCCATTCTGCATCCCACTGACGGACTGAGAGAACAAATTTGGATAAAGCAACCAAGTGACTGGGAGCCATAACCAGTTCCAAGAACACTCTGGGACCAGAAAGCTCTGGCTGGGTAGGATTTCAAGGTCTTGTCCACAAGGATCCACAATTAAAATTTCTTGTGCTAAAGTTTCATGGTGAAATAAAAACCCTGAGATTCCAATGCTTCCCTGCTCCCCCTGCTTCCAAACGCCGCTCACAATACAGCGCGGTGGAAGGAGCAGAAAACCTCCAGTATTTTGGCAATCAGCACTGCCCTGGTTTACATATTTCAATTCCATCTTTTGGAAGAGCTGTAAATCTTTCCTCCTATTTTTTCTCTTGTTCTGTCTTCAGCTAGCTTGGCTATATAATTGCAGTGTTCATGTTACTTGCATGCATAGGAAATGATGCTTAAAGGGAAGGGAACTAAAGACCTTTCTCTTCCTTTCTTTCCTCAGCTTCAGGGCTGTACTGATACAGGCAGTAAAGTGATAACAGAACACGGCTTGTTTCCTTCTCTCTACCTTCGTTTCTTTTTTAACTGCATTTTGTTTGTGGTCTTCAGCTGTCGTGGGGTGTTGTCTGACAGGGAAGAGCTCATGAGTGTGGATGCTGTGAATTCGAGCATCACTCCCAGCTTGTCAGCCTGTGCCTCCTCCAAAGACTACCAACACTCCAGACGGAGTGGGCAGAAGGAACGCCTTGGTCTCATCCTCTCCAGCTCATGGCTCGGCCACGACTGAGACGGTTTCTGATGGAACAGTGGAGGCCTGTCACTCTCCCTGTGGCCGTCTTTGCTAGCAGACAGAAAGGACGTGGTGCTTGTCCTTTATTCAAAACACACATTATCATTCCAGATGCATTGGGAGTGCTTGGGGAGCAACACCTGTACTAGAGCAGCCAACACCTCACTGCTCTGCTGGTGGGGAAACCAAACTATGGGACAGGAGTCCAAGCTGCAAATGGGTCATGCCTGGTGGTTCAAAAGGACACCGGAGGGTGAAGGTCAGTTTGCCAGACAGGGTACTCTCAGGCCTTGTCTCTTATTGTTAGTATATTTGAGCTGATGGTCTCCCTTCCTTGGAGATCCTCCAAGGGCGACCTCTGCAGGCAAACCCTGTGCAAGTGGTTCTGAGCAATCGAGCAATGCTTTTAAAGATCTGTGGCTATTAATATTCAGGATCCATGGGCAGAAAAACTGAAAAAAAAAAAAAAAAACCAAAAAACCCACCTTGAACTTTTAGGAATAAAATTTTTTTTTTCCTTCCCATTCATAGAGTGAAGAAACTCGAATCCTCTCAAAACATGATGGGATTTAATGCTGATTTTGGCCTTGTCTTTGTGCTCATACATGACAGCTAGACAGGAACTGTTGATCAAATGTCTTGTTTCATTTCATTTAAATGTCAAAAAACAGAAGATTTTTTTCCCCCAGAAATATTCCAGTCTCCATGAAATTTTCAATGGGAAACTCTTCTGCAGCGCAGGATGAAGTGACCAAAGAAAGAGAATGAATCATGTCCCCTCCAATTTAGAGAGTGGGCTCAGGACAATCCCATAGGATGTGGAAGAATGAATTTCAAGTCCCTCATTGGCACGTCTTGCAGTTGTGTCCCCAAAACTTGCTTTCTGCACCCCCACAGTAGTGAATGCCTGGCTGTTATAGTACAAGTGCTCCCCAAATACTTCTCAACCTGCTGTGACGATACTAATAAGTTTTTGAGGAAGGTACAAGCAGCGTCCTTTTGTAAGCAGACAGTTTCACTCCCACATTTGCCATCTGTGGGAAGCTCATTCCATAGCCTCATCCCTCTTTGGCAAGATCAGGAAGGTTTCTGGCCAGCTCAGTTACTCAGTGGTGGATCCAAGGTGTTTGGATTTGCCCTTGGCCTTCGTTTCACTCTGATGTTCTCTCTGCTTCCCTTATTAGCTGTGTAATTAGGGAGGGTAAGAGTGCCCACAGCTGCAAGTGTCTTTGGAGATACGATAATTATTTTAAAGAAAATCATGACAACCCATAGCTGGAAACTGTGTCTCTGGTGGAAAGAAAAATCATTGTAGTCTGTCTCATTGAGCATGTAAACATGTGCTTTGCTGATGCCCTTAAGGACTGTCCTAATTTTAACCTTGTTTCTCTTTGAAACTTGCTTTCAACTTTACTTGGAACAGAAGCCTGTGGTGCAACATGGGGGAACGCGCCAATGTGTTTTGTTGAATGAAACATTAAATAAATGGAATGAGGAGGAAACAAGAGGGTAGGAGAAATCAGATGACAACGGGTTAGGCCATGGTAAAAAAACCACATTATCTGTGACAATCAGAGAGTTCCTGTACTGGGGAAATAAATGGGACCATGTTTCTGCAAAAAAAACCCCAAACAACAAAAAACCCAATCCAAAACTAAAAAACCTTTTTGGTTGCAGCATTGCTGTAACTCCCTGTTCATACACATGGTCTGTTGAGCTTGAGAAACAGATCCATTTTGAGCCTGTTTTCTGGAAGAACTGAATAGGTATGCTGGATGCCAGACATGCAAATAGGCAATTGTCTTTTTCCCCTCCTTTTGAATCAAAAGGTCAATAATAACCGTGTTTAATTGAGGGGTACAAAACGTAATCATATTGAGTACATATAAGCTTGATGAAATTAGTCGGCTTGGGAGAGGAGGGAGGTTTACTGCTAATATCTCCACTGAGGCAATGGCTGCAGTTTGAATTCAACCTTTTATTAGAGACCAAAGAGCTCAAATGTGGTGGCAGGAGGACAGGCAGAAAGCCTTTGAAGTCCCAGACAGAACCAACAGCCTTTTAGACTTGACATCAACCAGCCTGGTATTGCACACTTGAAAAAACAGATGGGATTCGTCTGACTCCGCATCTGAGCTCGTTGCTTCAGGCTCTCTTTAAAGTCACTGTCACCAAAGGCGTCTAGCACAAAATTTGCCTCATCTTTTAGCAGAATCCTGCAATAGGTCCAAGGAGTCAGAGTCTAAAAAACATGTTGGGTATAGAGGGAATATAAAGGGGGCTTGAGGTAGAAATTATAGTATTTTAATGTGACGTGAGATCCATTTCTTCTTGTGCTAAAGAAAGTACCTGTTGTCCCTTCCATTTCGTCTTTCGCACCCTCCGTCAAGGGTACCTGTAAGTAGACAGAGCTTCAGAACTAAAAGGAAGAGCTGATGTTACCAACCTTGTTCTTGGTAGCAGACAAGACTTCCACACCAGTCACAGCAGAGCTTTACCTAATCTGGCTCCCTCTCACATCAGCCACATCTGCCACAGCTGGTGTTTTCCATCCTGCTTCCCTCTGGGTGGAGTTTATTCCCAGAAGACGATAATCAAGACTTTCCAGCCTCCTTTCCCAGCTGCATTTAGGCCTTTCAGTTTATAATAGCTCAAAACTCTTTCCAGGTCTTTATCGGAGCTTCCTCTTGTTTACAGCTGCAGTGCAAGGTAGCAGGTCTTTCAAGCCATCCGAGCAAGGATTTCACTGCCCCAAATTCATGCTGCCCTTCCCATAATCTCTCTCTCTCAACTCCTAGCAATCATTTGGACTGAATTTACAAACATGCCTTTATACGACTGATGTCAAGTGCAAGGATCGCTCACCAGCCATACTATGCATCCTCCTGCAGAACAAGAGCATGCAGATGCAGTGATCCCATTGCCTTAACAATTAATTTTCCTTAATTCTTGTAACTCCTTAGTAAACTGTTGATGAGCTTTCCGGATGGTCCTGTAAAATGAAGAGATTAAATATGCTAAAAAATGTAAAAAAAAATTTAAAATTGAGCACACATACACACACAGAAATTAGATTGTAAGGTTGTTGTGGGGGATGTGTTCCTCTGGTGTAAAACCGTGCTTTTTGCAAGCATTTCTACTTATTTTACTCATACACCCAGGACTGCGTGAGGGAGCATAGCGTTTGCAAGTATTACAATTCTGTACAAAATAAAATGACAGGGTGTATCTGTCTGCCTTCATTTCAGATGAACTGAGCACTGTAAGGAAAGATTTCTGCTCAGGATTTGTGGCTTGGCTGCTTTTCAGTCCATACAGCATGATGAGGAATCCTAGGTGCTGGTTTTAAGTGGGTCTTAAGCTTCCTCAAGGACCCAAACTCAAACACTGGACTCAAGGTTACAGGGAAACACTTATGTGTGGTCACTATTGTGTGATTTAGGGCACTTTCTGGAGGCTGAGGAAAGCTAAGCTGCCTTGTAGGCATCAGTTATATTCCCAGCAGACCTGATTTCTTAATTGCCTTCTCCAGTTATGTGACTCCAGGACTCCTTTGCTTTACCTGGGGCGGCAACTACACCTGAGCCAGGTCTAACTGTGCTGCGAGCTCCTTAAAGAGCAAGCTCAGTCCAAGACAGCAATCACATCTCTCTTCTAAGGTTTCGGTCTTTGTATCACTGGCATGGAGAGCCTATTAGGAATGTAGCCAATTGTAGTATTACATGTGTTATTTGTCGAAGAAGAATTTTCTTTGCTTTCTCTTGTTTCTCTAGGAAGTAGCCACAAATGTCCAGTGTAAGGTTACTGGGCCCACACAAAATTTTATCAGATTTTAGCAGCTATTCCTGGAATTACATATTGTTTTGTCTTTTTGAACTGAAATGACAGCAGCTCAGGTGTCAATTTTCATATCAGCGTCTGTTTTTTCCCTAGGGCTGCTTGAGGAGTTCAAGTTTTACTAAGACACCAAAATTAGAATTAAAGGCTTGGAGACTGGGGGATCATTTTTTTTCTTGGTGATAGAGCAGAATATTTTGTTCTAACGTTCGAAGCTAAATAATGATTACGTTCCTCAGGGAAAAAAAAATAGAATCAGCTACAACACTGTGCTGGAGGAAGAGATCAAGACAGACCGACGGCGTTGGCAGTGCCTATGTGTCTGTGAGTTGTTTAATGGTGGTGCTCTCTGGAGCAGATCTATCCCAGCAATGTGGAATTGCCATTGATAACTTCCACTTTGCTCCTCACTAACAAAGTGTGTGTGTGTGGACCAAGCTCAAGCTGACCCTACCAGCAAAGCCTCTTTGCAGCTGCTAGAAGGAGAGAATAGGACATCACCCTGTACGAGAAGGACCTCAATTCTCCTTTTGTAAGACTGATGCAATTAACTCCCACCCCACATCTCCTCACACTCATGCCTGGATCTCCTGTCCTTGTAGTAGAGCACCCTGCTCTTTATTGTCATCCCAATACGCCAAATACATCTTTTTGGCCTGGCCTGTGGTTCAGGTATATCTGTGTCCAAAGCCAGGTTGGATGGGGCTTTGAGCAACCTGGTCTAGTGGAAGGTGTCCCTGCCCACGGCAGGGGGGTTGGAACGAGATGATCTTTAAGGTCCCTTCCAACCCAAACCATTCTAACCACTTTAAGATCATTCTATGATCTGTGATCTGTGACCCGGAGAGTGGAAGCACAGAGTAAACGGGCATTAGCTTTTCGTCCTCAGCTAGCAACTTCAGGAAGGGAGCATGTCTACAAAGACCCAAGAGACATCCCTCATTGCTGTGAGCCCTTTCTTGTCAGGTGAGATATATCAAGGGTGGGGTATTTCATGTCTAATTCTGTGATTCTACATGACCACAGAAAATTAAATCTTCAAGCTTCCTCTGCTTTGCCCATCTCTGTAAAAAACATGAAATATGAGGTATTGGTCTTAATGTGGCTCACCCTTAAACTTCAGGTCAAATGAAGATGGCACTAATTCCACAGCTGAAATGTTGAGATATCTTAAGACATGGAGTGGAACTCATGTCGCCTACTTGTAGCCATTTAACTGTTAAAGACTGAGTCTCAGCTAAACTGAGTCTCAGCTAAACTAAGTCTCAACTAGACTGGCTAAGTCTAGTCACCTAGTCTTTAACTAAACTAAGATAAACTAAGCCGTCTCATTAGAAATGTGATAAATCACCTTCTAAAAGTATTTGTATGTGTTGATAGAGAGGGATTCTGGATGACTTAGTTTGGGTTAGATGTTTACTTTCAGATGACTGAGATGTATCCCACTGCAGTGGTAGTTCATTTTCTTGTATTATTTTTAATATTAATCTTGAAAAGCAGCCTACTGAAGAAGTGACTTGATGCATGTGAATTAAAACTTGTGAAAAAAATCAGGAATATTGCTGAGGTGAAGTTTTTGCCTTTGGCCTAATTACTCTGCTTCTTTCATTTTCACCAACAAATCAATCATTAATTTTTAAGCGGTTTTGTGTTAGAGAGGGTCAAATAACCAAGTGCACAATATTGTATGTTTTGATAAGTGGCTGTCATTCTCAGGCAAATGAGTTATTATGTTTGCTTGGGACACATGGTCACACAAATATGACTTGAGTTCACCCACTTAACTTTTGGCACAAAACTGGGATGTCCTAATGTGGAGGCTGTTAGCTTAGACTTTCCACATAGCAGAAAGAAGAGGAGAAACATCTCCAACACAGTTGAGAGTTGCCTTCGCAGACGCCTCTTCCTCTTCAAAGAGATTAGAGCAGGACCTGAAAATGGCAATGCCCTTAATGGATAACCCTCAGTTTAAAGCTGGTTGAAGCTGGCCCATTTGCCATGCAGCAATCTGCGCTTTGGGAAATGTGGGTGAGCATGGGCAGAAACAATGCCCTTTGGTTTGGGGAGTAATCTCACTGTGCTAGAGCTGGGATGGACTCCAACTGTTTGAGCTGCCTTGGTTTGTTAATTGCTGGTTTCAGTTTTTTCTCTCTTTAACATTTTTTTCTTCTTTTTATTCCCCCTCTCAAAATGAATCTCAGCAAACTCGACAACACCCCCCCCACATCCCACCCTCACTAGCCCCCCTGATATGATTTAAATGCCTGCCACTGCTGCTGGTACCAGTGCTGTAAAAAGAACTGGCTCCTGTTCAAGTCCTTCTCTTCTCCAAATGTTTAGGGATTTGGAGCCCATACATACAATTACTGCGTGTTTCTCAGGAAGAGAAAATAGCCAGCAGCTGTTCAGTGTCTGATCAATTATGAGTTGAGGAAGAGGAGTGAAAGAGAGGGGAGTTATTGGTTAGAAATCTGCACACAGTTAGGAAACAATGCTAAGAATGAGTGCTTGGGAGATGTGGGGAAGATAGACACCCTGACAGCGTATCATTAGGCTAACAGGTCTGCAGTGGTCTCCCTAGCGTGGAGAGAAAATTGCCCCTAACCCTATGGGGGTATTTTTTCTGAGGGTTTGGCAAGGTGAAGGAAGAAGAGGAGCCAGTCCTAGTCTGAGAACATGAACATTTGACAGGCACCCTGGTAAGTGGGTGTCTTGGAGTAGATCTCCCTGCCCCAGTCAAGCACGGCACTGACTTTGATGGCAGCTTAGACACCCACTCCACATGGAGACACATAAACGTAGGCAAATTGGTCTGCAAGATGAATCCTGCCTTAAGGGATCAATTCAGTTACGTTCCCACCCCAGGTGTTGTGTGTCATCTGAGAAGCCCAAGGCTACCTGGGAAAGCCACACAGGGCTGGCAAATATTGCAAAATACCTTAAAATATTTGCTCCTTTGAAGTCTTTGAAAGGGACTTTCAATCCCCTCTGGAGTGAAATTCAGAGACTAGAAGGTTTCCCAAACAGTAGTAGACTCCTGCCTTTGTACAAATGAATTTGGCCCAAAATCTCCATTGCATTTGGTATAAAGAAAATATTTTTTCCAAACTTCATATCTTGGCTCACATTTTACCTGAGGTGACTGGAGGGGGTAGTGGGGCAATGGATCCTTCACTTACTAGCACTACCCAGCACCATATGTGCCCTTTAATTCACAAGGCATGATTTGTGCAGCCTCCATTTACCTACATTGTGACTGAATGTTGTTTTGGATGATGCTTATGTTTACCTGAGATCCAGGTGACACCTCCTTCCCAGGTAGTCTGTGTTTGGGAGTCAAAGGATGCTTGACATTATCTTCTATTATGGCTTGGAAGTTTGGGATAAAGCTGAAGGGAAGTGTTTGTTAGTGATGAAATGAACCCATAAACCCAGTGTTTACAGAGCATATGGGTCAACCTTGAAAATGTCACGTCCAAAATTTTAATGTGTTCTAGAGCTTTTTCCTGTACACTGTTGACTCTGACTCTCAGCAGTCTCAGAGAAACTAAGCTGTTTTCCTTCAAAGTCTGTTCAGGAATCTGTGATGAAATGGGCATAGGGGCTTACATCCAGTTTCAGTGAGTAAGAATAAATGGAAAGAATTGATTTACAATGTACCTTAGGGCAAAAATGAAAATGTTTTCAAAATTAGTCATTTGTGGGGAAAAAGCTTGGTAAAACCTGACAGTTGAAAATGTGTCAGCTTGTGGTTATGTGGACATCTTTATAGCTGATGAATTTAACTACATCCAGCATCCAGTAACAGGATTCTATAGTCACTACGTGAATCTTCATAAAGACTGAGTCTGTCTTTTCCTCACACAGCAACAGAAGCGTTTAGTAAGTTCTGTGCAACAGCGTCATCACCATGGATACGTTTACTGTTTGTGTTGTGACATGTGGAATTTTACCTAAAGTCTCAGTTCCCTTGCAATTACATAAGATTATTTATCTTCATTAGGATTATTTGTCTTCATTATATATAAAGTACTTTTGATCAGGGACACCTGAAAATGCGACCTAAAAAACTTTCAATGTTTAAGAAAAAGGGGTTTACGTTGCCCTGAAATGGATTTATTATTTCACCTAACTACATTAATTTAAAATTCAGATGTCTAGTCAACATAGCTCTCTGCATCACATATGTATTCAGTGGAAAAGGCTAAAAAGTATTAATCTGAACCCAAGATATATGGGATAAGCCTTCCTCTGGACATCCCAGTCTTTCCGTTGACTAGAGAATTGCAGATCAGTGGCTTTGAATAGACATCTAACTCTTAGATGGATAGAGTTAGGTGAGAATCCACTTTAATGTCAATGTAATTTCTTTACAGGCTCTTTAATGATGGTATTCACCCATAAGATGACAGAGTAAATCTGCTGAAACAGATGTCTTGTTTAGCTACGTGATAGCTCAAACACATTTTTCTCTGGAGCCATTGAGAGATGCTGACCTCAGAGCCATAAAACTGCATATTCACAGCACAATGGTTTTTTAGATTAGAACTGCAATTTAATTAAATTTTATTTCCAGGAACACTGATAGAGTCTTTGTTCTGCCAAGTCAAACTCAAAGGTCATGCTCTTCAACTGGGTCTTTGGTGCCATTCAGATTAAACCTACAATGTTCTAACCAGTCAGGTATCCCCAAACACTCAGGGTGTTCCAGCCATATACGGTTATTTATGTAACTATGTCCTAGTTCAGTTGTGACAGTGCAAAGAGGAAGTTGGAAATGAAAAATTACCGTCTCAGATGTCCCGGATGAGATTTTTCCATTATGTTGTTGCAGTTTCCACCTTCCCCAACTGAACTGACACTACCTATGCCATTCCTCTTCCCTGTCTCAAATAACAGTGCTTCCAGACTTTTTCATTCCACCTCTGAAGTTACCTGGGCCTCCTTCCACTCCTTCTTGTAAGTGACCTGGGCTGCGCTCCTCCGTTCCCCTGAACCTCCCGCAGAACCATCACGGACCTCCTGACCTTCATTTTTTTTCCTTCTGGTCCCTCAGCCTTAAGCCCTAGTTTTAACTCATTAAGAAGCATGGGCCTCGGAGAAAGATTGTCACGTTCCCTTCTCCAATCCTTGACCTATGAACCTATTTTCAGAGACTCACAGATGCTAAAACCTGAAAGTCTCAGTGCATTGCTGTTTTCTGACCTCCAGGATTAGCACAGCCTGGAGATACTCACCCAGGCACTTCTGTAGCAAGTAAAATAACTGCCGGTTGAGCTGCCATACCTGCTGAGACATTCATGACAGCTTTTCCCTATATAATGGTTATTTTTTCCTGACTGTTTTTCCTCTGTTGCTTTCCTCCTTCTGTTTTCAGTACAGATTTAGTTTTTGTGTTTTGGGCCTAAATGTGACTGTCATAGATGATTTGGTTCAAAATACAACTTATTTATTTTTTTAGTACAGAGACTGAAATGTTTCTTTACTAGATTATGAATAGTTTTGGCTGGAGATCTGCTGGTAGAGTCCATCAAGCTGACAAAAAATACTATCTCCTTCTTGTGTTTCTCAGAAAAAAAAAAAAGTTGAGTTTTGGGGAAAGGCAAGTGAGCAGAACTACTCTAAATTCTTGATTTGCTACTGAACTTGTCAATAGAGTGTTTTAGCAACTTTATTCAGAGACCTGCAATGACCATTTCTTGTACTCCTTTCTTGAAAGCTGGTTCATATGATCTACTTCTGACCACCAAAAAATGGTCAAAATCCATGCCAGGTTTGTTGTTTAGGCTCCCTGTATAGTCATTGGAGAGATAAGCACCTCCAGAAGATGAATCTTCCCAACTTCCAGTAGATATCTAACATAACTTAAAATGAAGCATGCTTTGGAGATGTGTTTCTTTCCACTGATTGTCCAGGAAGCCTACGTGACCCGTTCAGACCACACATCTATGACTGAAGAAAGCCCTATGACGTTCATTACATGCTCTATGAGAAGAGTCTTTAGGATCGTTCACTTTATGTGAGTGAAAGATTTTTCTTCCAACGTCTTTGACTTATAAAGCAAATTATGCTCCCATTAATACCAGTTGTTGTCTGTCACCATCTTCAGCAAGAACAAGAACAGGCCCTTGAGGGAAGCCTCACATGGGGTGATTCGCAGCAGTTTAGAAATCTGGGCATCCTGCAAACTGACCCCCTTGCTTTGCTACGCTTTGTGAACACTTCCTCTGTGGTGTTGAATTTAAGCATACTGTAATTGCTGCTTCCACATCTCTTATTCTCTGCTTAGTTAGAAAAAAATGCCAAGAAACCTTCTCCTCTGGTTGGTCATCCCAGTCATCTTCTGGTTAAGCTGTCATTTTCCTGAGATATATGAATCTGTCAGACTTTGACAGTTGACATCTTGTCTCCTTCTGGCTTGATCATATAGATACTTATTAGCCAAGGCAGATTGTATAGGTCAGGCAGAAAAAAATCCCTAAGCTTTCAAAATCAGATCCATTCCTTTTCTGGCTGATCCCTCTCTTCCCACAGAAGAGGTTTTGCATATGTTTGGCTGCTTTTGCTATTCAAAACCATTTGATTAATTAAAGTCCCCCCTCTAGCTTAATTTACTTTGCACACTACTTCAGGAATTTTTCCATTCCCTCCTCCTGTCCTTGTGCTCTCCAGCAGATACTTTCATGAGGTTCTTCTTTGTTCTCCACTATTTCCATCTTTAACCAGAGAATTCCTCCATCAAGCCAGTGTTCCAAATGAAAGGAGGAGAGGAGCTTTGTGTAACTAGGATAGCACCTGGTATTGCAGGCAAAGCCTGTCCAAAGGTTTTGATTGTTTTAAAGCATAGTAGCTCCACGTTCCTATCTCATTCTTGAGGCTTCCTCTCCATCAACCAAGTCCCATAATGCAGCAATGCAGCAATGCAGCTCCCATGGTTCTTGTCTTCATGGTTCTTCATTGAACTTTCCCCATCACTTCCTGCTATGACTGCTTGAAAATGTTTTTGGAGTTTGTTACCAATGAAAAAAAGTCTTTCTCTTCTAAAAGAAATTAAAGATTTAGCAAGAATGAATTCAGAATATTGTAGGAGGTGCCCAAGTGGGACTAATTTTTTGTTTCAATATTTTATGTGAAACACATGAGGCAGTGAAAATAAATATAATTTAGTGGGTTCACAGGAAATCCTTTGTGTTTTGAAGCAGAAACATTTCTTTCAGAATATGCTGAGGGATTTGGAAAACAGCAAATATTGATCTGTCTGCCCTGCAAAAGAGAAGTAACTTCAGCCTTTTTTCCCCCTAAAAAAATGTTTTCTCATTTCTCCTCACTTCCACTCTCCCAATGGCATTGATATGAACCTCCCAGTACCAGCAGAACTCCCAACATGGTCATGCTTTCTTGAATAGCTGTGTGGAGTAGGTCAGGTCTCAGTGAGACTACACCATTGGAGTCTGGTCTTTCAGAGACCAATATAAGCATTTCTTTACTAAGGAACCCATGAAGGGAGCAGCTTCAAAAACATCCATGTGAAATTATGAATTGAAAAATTTCTCCTCTGAGATAGATCCCTTATTAGCTCCTCTGCTTCCAATATGCCCTCCTTAGATCACCTGAGGCATTGCAGGAGAAAGCAGAATAATTGTGAATGCACTGCTTGTCCTGTGGAAAAAAAATATGAGAGTACTGATTGTGGTCCTCTGACCTTCTTTGGAAATGATCCTTCATTCCTTCTTCCCACCAGACTGCCTGGGCTACAGGGCAGTTCAACATTGAGTGACTTCCCAGCTGTGGAGACCTCAGCATTGATGTGTCCAGGCAATAACAGGGAACTTGAGGGGAAAAATAAAGTAGCACATACACAGGCACTGGAAAAAGCAACACCTCCTGAATTACCACCACCACTTCCCGGAGCTGTAGTGGTTGGGTCTGTTAGGGGAAAGGTCTACCTCCCAGCCAACTACTGACTCAGCCTGTCCCCATTTTCATGTCCAAGAACTAATATGATCAAACTGAAATTGCTTGCATTGGGGTAGCATATAGAGTTTCCAGCCAGGATCCCCAGCCCCTTGAAATCAGTGCACTCTGGATAACCATAGCACGCCCCATTATTAGAGATTTATGGTCAAGGTGTGTTGATACCTAGGAGTGGGTTCAGAGCTGACATGGCATGGCTGCAATTATGCAGAAAGTCAGTGCTGGAAAGTGGAATAAAGGTTGTTTGAAGCTGAGTTTCTCCCTTCACATCTGGATTAGTACCTTCAGACTGAGTGCCAGTCTGAAGTCTCCCCAAAAACATGACCCCGGAGTTAGTTTTAGACGTGTCTGTAAGATATGCTTCCTTCAGTAGAAAGCTTTTGGCTCCCTGTACAGATCAGCAGTTTTAGTGTAAGCAGAACTCATGTGAAAAGTAAAATTAGCTCCTAGGAGTAACAATCAATTTACGTCGTAACTGCTAATGAACCAGGGCTGTAGATATCACCTTTTAATTTGACCCATGCTGGTAAGCCAATGCTCAGATTCTCACTGAACCAGTATTCAAAGATCTGCATTCAGTTTTAGAGATGCTTTATCTCACCCTGAGCAAAGCAGCTTTGCACCTTGTTTCCCTACTTGTAATAAGAAAATCTCCTTTTTCTCACTCTTTTTCTGCCTCTGTAGCAAAGTATGTCTTTTACAAGGTTTTTTTGCAATGTGTGACAGCACCGTTAGGATCATGGTTGAGAGCTCCCTGGCACTGCTGTAATATCGGTAATAAGGTGGGAATTTTTAGCAGGCTTATTCTGCCGAAGAATGTTCCATTTGTCTTTTCATATTTAGTCAGAAGACCCAGGTGAAGGCTGAGCAGATGAATACCAGGACCCTTCTAGTCTGTGGTTTAAGATAGACTTGGAACTGTAATAACATAAGCCCAGAGTCTTTTTGCTAGTGCAATTGTAATCTGAAAAGAAAATTGATGTATGGAAATCATATTACCGCTGTCCTTCACATGCACATTCTCAAAACTTTTTTATTTAAGAGTTCTTAACTCTTGACCTCATGACAAATTTATCCCTCGTTTAATACTTAAGATGTTTAGACCATTAGGTAAAAACAGTATTGTTATTTAGGTTACGTGTTGAAAGTCATAGCGCCTGGAAAGAATTCTGCTTTGTGGTTTCCAGGCTGACTCCAGAAAATTAGAATTGCAGTGAGGCTATCCATGCAGTTAAATTTAAAATAAAAATCTCAAACCCAAATCCAGACTGAAGAAAATCTTAACAGCATGAAGAATCATTGCAAAGGTTTAAAAATTTTTGCTTCACTTCATCAATATATGCCATTTCCTGAAGGAAGCCAGACAGGTTAATCATGTGCAAAATATATATGTATACACAGACATTTCACACGTACACATACATATATGTGTGTGTGCATATACATGTGTGCACGAGTGTGTATATATTAATTTTTTTCCCTTTCTTCTTCATATCAGACTTCACCATATGGCACTAAACCCATCATTTAATGTGGAATTATGAAGCTAATGGAATGTGGAGAATGAGGTCTTGCTTTCCTATTGGTCACCAGGCTCCTCTTTAACTGCTGGGGGAAGACCAAACTTATAAACAGAGGTCTGTGACCATAGAAACACCCAGATCAACTTTTAAGTTTCATCACATTAAAATAATTGGCTTAATTTTTTTCTGTACATTGCACAGGAAAAATGCCTGGCATGTGTGTTCAAATATATATATTTGTTCAAATATATATATTGCAGTTCAAAATAGTGATGGTGACTTACAAGTCAGATAATTCATCCCAGTGAGAGATGCCAATTTTTCTCCATACAGTCATTAATAGCTCATCCCAGTGAGAGATGCCAATTTTTTCCCCATACAGTCATTAGTAGCTCATTGAAATACAAGTAGAATCCAGAGCAAAAAGCTCTGGTGTCAGTGGAAGTTTTCAATTTATTCCTGCTTAAGGGCTCCATACATGGGTTCAACAGACTTGTTACTCACTCTTACTGTAATTTTCCCATCTACTTTTCAGCTCTCTATATACATATGTGTATTCAAATCATGTATGCTTTCAACAAACCTTTTTACCCCAGTGAACAAATGGATTTGCACAAATTAGAAATCAATTAGAAGCTGATCCTGTAGAGTTGAAAACTGCTTGGTTAGAGGCTTTAAAAGTCTCACTGGTTTCTCATAATGTCATGAAATCATAAACATGTCTAGTCTAAAAAAGACCTCTGGAGGTCCCTAGTCCAACTTCTTGCTCAAAAAAAGGGCTATATCCAAAGTCAGATTGTGCCCTTGTCCAACTGAGTTTTCAGCAAATTTTTCATTATATCCAACCATAGTTTCCCTTTCTGCAACTTGTGACTTTTCACCCTTCTGCTTTACATCTCTGAGTAGTTGCATCTCCTCCACCAACCCCAATTACATAGTGGAAGTCTGCAACTTGTTCTCCCCTTTTCCCATGGCCAAATATCATTGAAAGTGCTCACTGCCAGAGAGAGTAAGGGGTACGATGTGGATGCTTTTTATAGGATCCCAAGCTTTTTCCAGGCAGTGTTTGCAGCTTGTTACTTCTCGATCGGTATCCACAGTCCTTAGAGGTGTTTGTACCTAAGTTTGGGCTTTAGCCTTTATACGGTTTTGTCTGTAATCTTCCTTGATTTCCAGCATGACCACGTCTTCTGCTTCTCTTATTTTATGCCTTCCCCTGTGTCATTCCTTCCCAAACCTTATTCCTTACTCAAATAAAGCTAAAATTGGTAAACCCAAGCTATTTGGTTTATCAATATTTTATAGAAAAAAATTTCTTTTCCTTTCCATACTTCTGTCATAACTACCATAGACTTTCTATATACCTTGACACTTCTGCCTTCAAGTGGCCCATCTTGTTTGATACATCACAAGAAATACATCAAGAAAAAATGCAAATAGTCTCCACTCTCTTTCCGTCAGAAACCTCAAATCTGTCCCTAGAACTAATCCTTTCTACCAGCCTTCATTATGTCGTCCACTCTCATCCAGCTTCTTAACACTCATCCAGTCTTCCATCTTCACCAAATTTGATTACTTCTTGTTCCAGCTTCCATGGTTTGCTCAAAGGGAGTCTTCCTACTCAATATAGAAACTTAACTGCTTGTGTTCTTAACTTCATCTTCTAGCTTCATGAAGCTCTCCATAATTCTACCTCTTTGTCTGATTTTCACACCTATTGTTCACAGAGATGTCTCCTTTCTTCCATATCTGAATATTAAGTGTCTCCTATTAGGTGTGCTGTCTGAAACCAACCTTACCTTTGATGCCTGCAAAAAAAATGAAGGTCTTAGTGTTGGTTATGCAAGGTCAATGGAAGCTGCTCTACATGCCACAATATTTCTACTGATTCCTGCAGACTCTGGGTTAAAGTTCACATTTAGAACTGTTACGATAACGTATTAACCAATATTTCTTTAACCTCACTATCATCACAGTCCTGATCAGTTATTTATTATTATGATTAATGTTTGCTACAGCAGTGGTGCTACGTGACCACAGCCAAGATCCAGCTCCTAATGTGACTTACACAAATGCACAATAAGAAACAGACTTTGCCCTGGAGAAATTATGAACTGAGTAGAGAACTCAGACAATGAAACAGAGAGCCTTTCCAAAGTTGGCAATGTCAACTTTATAGCCAGGGACTTGTCTAACACCCTGTGTACCTTGATTATGCCCTTGGACCATCAGAACACTTAGCTGTTATTCCCACAGAAACGATCATTCACCCATCTTTAGTTTTTGCATTAAAAAAAGGTGGCCAAGGAGACAAAGTAGCAGCTGGAAAACTTGGTATCAATAGAAATTCCATGTTCTTTTCAAGTATATATATACCACTACCATGTCAACATCGGCTAAGGAGCTAGTTCGTGGATCTTATATAGCCAGTGGAAACTATGCTTAAGCACCATGTGATTAGGGAATGTCGGTTGACTTGTCTAGTTTTGTACTTTTGAATAGGATGAATTGCACCCAATACTCTATCTTTGACTAGAACTCTACTGACTACAAAGGGAGCCCAGAATGACGAATTTCAATGGAGATGTTCAAATTAAATGCCAGGACTGTGTGCTGAAGACTACTTCCCTCTCTTCAGTACCTGTTAAGAGTACAGTTTTCCAGCTGTGGTGGCTTGCCATCAAAAATCCAAAGTTACTTAGAAAACCAGAACCAACATGGCCTTCTCAGAGAGGAGGCTTTGCTCTGTAGACAAAATTTCCTCCCTGGTGATCGTGTTGCAAACAAGTTCTGCCTCAGAGAGGCAGGGCACAAAGAACAAAAAGGGATTTGAGCAGCCGGGTGGTGGGAGAAGGGAAGTGGAGGGAGGAGGGGGCTGGAATGAGAAAGCGCAGAAACAGTTTTAAATATTTGGAATCTGCAATTGTATTTCCCCCCTTCCCCTCCCAGAACCTCATTTTTTTTAGCCCAGATTAACTATTCCCCCTACAATGCTTTTTCATAAAGGGATCAAGTCCATTGTTTATAGAATTTGCTAATAACAGCCTCAGTCGCGCTGTCACAGCAGAGTGATTCAATTACAAGACTGGACAATAAAAGCTCAATAAAGAAACTCAAATCCTTATTAAATTCTTTTTTTTAATTATTATTAAAAAAATACCCGAGCAGGCTAGGATTGCCAGATTGGGAATTTACATTGAACAGAAGAATGATATGATCTCTCTGAGTAGCACGGTGCAAATTAAAAGAGGTTTAGCGTTAAGTGTTCATGGCACAAAAGCAATTTTAAGTACCTGCAATCAGCTTAGGTTGGCTAAGCCTAAATATGTACAAATCATGTAATGGGCAATATCCCTGGCAGTACCACGCAGAGCTCTGACAGATGCGTTCTCCAAGGTTTACAGTGGGTCCTACAACAGCTCAGGATGAGTGTCTGCATGTGCACGCACACCAATACGTGTGCGAGAGTGTGCGTGTGTGTGTGTGTGTGTGTGTGGTTTGTGGGCCACCTAGTGTCCTGGTGCTACCTAGACAAAATAGTCTGCTTTTTATTTCTGGTAGCACTGATTTTAAGGTGAGAAAAGAACATTGCAATCATCTGTTTTGACACCTCAGCAATCACAAAACAGGATAAAATGACCCAGAGTTTGCTGCACCTTTCTCTTAACTGCTGCTTCAGCTGGAGACTCTTTCCTAGAAAAGTATTTGATCTCTATTTAAATCCTTTTTCCATTGGGAAACCCATAATTGCCCTTGTTAGTCATCTCAATTGGTAGTTATCTTTGCTGCAAGGAACTTAGGTTTTTTGGACTTGTTGCTGGTTTGTTGTTTTTTTTTTTCCAGCCTGGCATAACTTTATGCCAACCTTTTTTAAAGTCTGCTACACTAAAAAGCTCTCCATTAAGAGAAAATTTTGTCCTGTATAAGCACTTAGAGACAGTGACTCAGGCAGATCTTAATCTTCTCTACATTTGACTAAACAGTGGGAGCTTACTTAGTTTCTCAGTGCATTGTAAGATTTCCAGGCTTTGGTTCATACTTACAGATCTTTTCTGAATTCTTCCAGTCACACTGGTATTCATTTCCATCTCATCCTTAGTCCTCTGACTTGTCACCAGCATGGTAGTAAAGCCTAATTTCTATATGATGGAGAACAAATAAGCTACGGGTGAAGATTTTTTGCGTTTGAGGTGTACAAGATGTCTCTTGCTTTTAACTGGTTATCTGGCATCTGGTAAGGAATGACCCTGACAGGTCCTCTATCCTCCATTTGACAATTTGTTCTTGTTAAATATCTATGAACTTAACAGAATGTCCTACTATTCTCAGAATTGTCCCACACGTTAAAGCAATTTTTGGAAGCATTGCACAGTGACATATACTCGTACACACAACCTGGTGTCATATATGTCATGTTCTTCAGATATAGATAAGAGAATATGGCAGAGGAAAAGACTACAAAGAGAGAGCAGCATGGAAATCACATATAGTCCACTTAAGCTGATCATGGTGGGAGCCTGGAGCATTGGCTTAGCCTGGTATCATTGTAAAGCCTTGGTGAAGAGTGAATACTATGCTTTCAGCTTATCTTTAATGTAATAACATCTCTCCATTGCTGGACCTACAGGATGACAAGCTCTGAAAGCTTGAGGTAATGGAATTCTGATCTGCTCTGCACTTTCTTGACCGTAACATGCTACAGCAACCATAATGCTTAAGGTGGGTATCAAAAATGGGGTTAATCTTGGACATGAGCCAGCAATGTGCACTTGCAGCCTAGAAAGCTGATTGTATCCTGGGCTGCATAAAAAGTAGTGTGGCCAGCATGTTGAGGGAGGGGGTTCTTCCTCTGTATTCTGCTCTTGTGAGAGCCAAACTGCAGTACTGCATCTTGTACTGGGGTCCCCAGTACAAAAAAACCCATGGACCTGTTGGAACGAGTCCAGAGGAGGGCCATGAAGATGATCAGAGGGCTGGAGCACCTCTCCTGTGAAGACAGGCTGAGAGAGTTGGGGTTGTTCAGCCTGGAGAAGAGAAGGCTCCGGGGACACCTTATTATGGCCTTGCAATATATAAAAGGGGCTTAAAAGAAAGATGGGAAGAGACTTTTTGCCAAGGCCTGTAGTGAAAGAGCAAGGGTCAACAGTTTTAAACTGAGAGAGGGTAGGTTTAGATTGAACATAAAGAAGAATTATTCTATGACCAAGGTGGTGAGAGACTGGAACAGGTTGCCCAGAGAAGTTGTGGATGCACCATCATTGGAAGTGTTCAAGGCCAAGTTGGAGAGGGCTTTAAGCAACCTGATCTAGCAACAGATGTCCCTGTCCATGACAGAGGAGTTGGACTAGATGATTTTTAGAAGTCCCAAACCATTCTATGATTCTATAATTCTAGCAGTCAGAAAAAAAAAAAAAAAAAAAAAAAGAAAAAAAGTGCATCTTGCTTGTGCTGGTAGTTTAATCTTTATCTCTAGTCAACAGAGGGATAAGGAACAGCTGCAGGAAATGCTCTCTGTCTCAGACACTAAGGGATGGGATGAATTACCTTTTGGTGGTGTCTGCTGGAGGGCAAATCATCTGGGCTATCCAGCCGTCCCTTAAATCTGCCACTCAGGTGCTTTGTTCTCTTCATTGACTCTACACGGAGCCTGGTCTAATTGCATTGTCTAATTGCTTAACTTTCAGACAGCGCAAGTTAATAGATGTGAAGACCGCCTCATCATAAATTCGATGGAAGTCTGGTAGACTTTAAAAACAACACAATGAGAGGTGTGAAAGTTTCAGCTGTGATCTGACCCGTAGTCATATAGCCACTGGGAACTGCAGTATGCGCAGCTGGGCATGGCTGGATCCACTGATTTATGAGAAAGCAGTTGCAGTGCCAAGCAGAGGACAGGAAAACTGGAGAGCCCTCAAAAAGGCTGAGTGACTGTCTGAGCAGCTCTGCTCGTGCAGTCGTCATAGTAATTGGGGCAGCAGGTCCATGACAGATAATGTGCAGGTGTTGAAGAAAGTTGGAAAATATCAGAAATGAACCAGTAAGCGGAGGTACATGGTGCTGGAGTGGAAGGAGTTTGCTACAGCTGCAGTTTGTGAATGTTTCCTGGATGGAGGTCGTGCTGTATCTTGGAAACATTAGAGGTTTTGTTCTTCAATGGACATAGTTAATAATATAAGTAAGGAGAAGAAAATGATACTAGTGCTAGCCTTTGGTAGGGAGATCATCACCCAAGGTTTCCTCTGTTGTCACAGACCCCTCAGTTGGATTCATTCATTGTTAGAAAATTGTCTAAAATAGATGGCATGAGATGCCCTCTCAAGTGACCTTTCACTGATAAAAGCAGGAAACCTGGCTTAAAGCAGGGGCTTACATTTTAAATGACTATGGTTAAGGGAGATTAATTCTACCCTCAGCACTCAATCTAAGTTAATCATCAGGGCTCTGCCTTTCAGCTCTGTGAAGACATGTGGAACATTCACTCCATCTTTGGGTAGTGGTTTAGGATTGCTGGGATAAACCGTCCTCCAAAGTGGCAGTTTCTCTGCACTGATTATAGTGTGGGACAAGAAAGCTCTTCAGAAAGGTGCTTCAGTGACTTTCCGAAAAAAACAGGCAGGATGAGTGCGGGCTTTTAAGTCTTTGCAACAGAGACCCAGAGATTTTCAAGAGCTGCAGTTGGGTCCTGCCTTTATCACAGACTGGCTGTGGAATGATGGATCTCAGCCTAAAAAGGGATACGATGAGATGTTCATTCCTGATGCTAACAACCGCTATAGAGGCACTTAGTTTGGGGTTTACCTCACATAATGTTTACCATTAAAACATAAATGTTGAGTCCTGGATTGGATGCCTAAGACATAAAGTAGAAGAATTCATCTCTCAAAGTACCATTTCTGTTCATAGTTCGTTTCTCCCTAGCTTGAATTAAAAGTCCAATTTTTAAGTGGCCACCTGTAAGCAAGCGAAGTCTCTGCCTTCCAAGATATAGATGAGCATGACTGGTGTCTTCCAGATGGAGGTAGAGACCTTAGAGGTGTTGTCATATGCCTTAGGTACACAGCAGAAAGTTTCTTTTGGTTTCAGTAGTGAATGCTGGTGCATTGGAACCAATGATCTGAATCTGTTCTTTTCTCTCCTGAATTCAGAAACGCTCACAAAGCATGGTAACAGTGAGGGAAAGGTGGCTTTTTTACCCATACTAAATAAATGGAAATGATATAGGCTGATCAAATGCAGCTGACTGCTTTGGACACTTTATGAATTTTCTCATATAAACTTCTCAAAAGCGGAACGAATTTCTAGGCTAGCAGGCATACATTTTTTAATTAAGATAAAAGCATTTATTAGAATGGATGAGGGTGTTAAATCTGACCAATATACCTTTGAAGATCCCAGCCCCCTGCTTTATTCCATGAACGTACACTCCCTGAAATGTGCCATGGCTTTATATTTCACAGCATCCATAACATGGATTTATCAAAGGTCACTATGGCAACATCTAGGCAGTCCGAGACAAATACGCGTATGAGCATAGAAACAGAACAAAACAAACTGAAATCGCCCTGTTCCCACCCAGTCTTCTCCCCTGTCCCTTCAACTCCAAATTTAGATGAATGCTATTATTAATACTCCAGTTGATATTACCTCAGCAGAGATTGAAAAGCAGGAGAGGGTTCACACCACACATACGGAGAAGAATATCAATGTTGTATAGGCACACTGCACGCATAGGATCACTGGGGCTATGGGTAACTCTGCGGAATAATTGTATTGGCATGTGTGAATTCTGGGAATCAGAACCTCCTAATATTTGTTTAGGCTGTGTTTCCATGGCAATAAGTGCACTTGCTATTAATTCTCTAGTTTATTACAAGTCTTTATTCCTAGTATTTGGGGGAGGGGGTTATTCACATTCACTTTGGAATTCCAGGCCTTATATATATGAACCTGAACTTACTAACAGTAAATATATATAAATATAAAAATATAAAATAAGGCACTCAGAATCACAAATCTCTACACTGACAATGCTAAGCCTTTTCAGAAATGATTGAGAACTTTGAGATATACCAGTCCTCTTTTACTAATAGTATTTGAAGTTGTTCTTTTGGAGATGTCTAACCACAGCTGAATTTATAACATCTTTTTTGCTTTATTTTGCTCATTTTGGAAAATGGGACACTTTTAGCATTTTATTCCCTGGAAAGAAGGAAAAGTGTCCAGAAGGTGAAAGAGATCAGAATATTTTTTTGCTTCTCTGTTCATGTATATATTAATACATTGTTATATATTGCACACATAGAACAACACATGCACACAAATCTGTATGAAAAAGTATCAATGGGACTGCAGTTGCAAAGTGAATTTCTCAGTAATTAAAATAAGCCAAAATAAAAGTTGCCTGTGAAACCTTACCTTTCTCCCTTTTATTACATGTTATCTTGCAACTTAGTTATATGGTAGCCTAATATATTTGAATGGGAACCTCCCATGGTGAGAACCATACCCAGCAGCAATTTGCTATACAATTTTAGCTTTATTGTGCAGTAGTTGCTTCCAGGATGTATTTTCTACCCATAATTCAAAGGCTGCTCTAAAGACATAACTCTTTGTTTCCTCCTGGGCTTTTTTTGGCATTCCTGAGTGGTTTTCCAACGTTAATCATCTTCAGAATATCCATCTGAGATGGGAACGTTATCCTTATTTTACTAATAGGAACCTGATAAATAGATTAAGATTAACACGAAAAGTATCCAGTTATTTTGGTGTCCAGGCAGAGCTCTGAGTGCCTGCTTTGGCAAGGGTTTAAGCATTTATACCTTATTAATCTCATTCAACTATACCTGTCTAAAAGCCATTTCTTTCTCTGAGCTACTCATTTTCTCATAGTCAGTGGGGAGAAACAAGCACATTCAGAGGGGCTTCATCTAATATGTCTTGGATGACTATCTTGGGATAAGATGAATTACCCTCCAGAGGGGCTAAGGCAGACAAATCCCACATTATTTATTTATTTGAAGAAGTTTCCCTTGATTTCGGTTGCAGTTAGGAGTGCTCAGTATTTCATTAAAATGCTGCGAACTAAGGGTGTCAGGGACTTGAGGGAGCTCATCTGAACCACGTCTATGCCCCTTCTGCCTATCAGACCTCAGAAACTCAAGTCACAACACACAAAAAAAAAAATCCATGAGCGTCCACTTGTGTGAAGTTTGTACTAAGCAACTTTGCCTGAGTTATCCAGCAGCTGTAGAAGAGGCAGAGTATAGTCCTTGAGGCAGGGTTTAATTTATGGAAATGCCTCTCAAATTCTGCAACAAACGAGGCAAGGGCTGTAAAGCTGGCAACCTCGTGTACTAATTGCTCCCCTTCAGCTGTAGAATTTGCATCCGCTGTTCTCACTGAGGGAAGGGTGCCATGGGAAAACCAGCACTGCGTCATGAAATAAAAGCCTGCATCAGGTCTATGTTTGAAGGGGCTGATATAAAAGGTCAGCTTCTAACATTGAAGAACTTGATTTTGCAACCATACTATTGTCCTTTTAGTGCCCTCCCGATACATTTTCTCTTAATCGTTAAAAAAAAGGGGGAAATAAATAATGAATTTGGGCATGTTGCCTTGTAGGGGCACCCACACAGATCTTCCTGGGATTTGCAGCATAACAGAACTGTTATTCTGGAGGTACTGGAGGGACAGAGGACACCATGGGAGAGCTGTGGTTTTCAGCAGATGGAGATTATCCTGCCTGTTCTTCTGCCCCAGGACAATCCTCATCCTTGTCTCTGTACCTGTTAGCTGCAGGTTTTTATCACTAATTCTTAGTCCTGGTGATAATCATAGCCAGCCACAATGGGAAGGGAAGGGAAGTGGGAAGAAGGAGAAGGAAAGGGAAAAAGAAAGAAGATTCAGAAAATTTAATCTGAGGAGTTTAAAGATAAAGCAAAATTTTTAAAAAGTTTAAAACAATCTTGACAGCCAGTACTCCAAGCCTGCCCTCTAGATCTATATAATATTATCTTCTTTTTAACTTTTCCCCACTTGTATCAGCCATTCCAGAACAATAGTGTGCTTTGGCACACACATACAACACATTCAGAATTTCCTTAGCCACCGCAAAATGCATAAAAATATATTCAGGGCTGTATACTAAGGTATTTGAGAGCCCATGAAAGACAAGAGGAGATGAAGTTACTGGGAAAAAAGTAGAGTACAATTTTTCACTGGGAAAAAAAAAAAAATAATAATAATTCTCAACCTCCTTTCCTGGAAGTTGATTTTATTTTATTTCATTCTTTGTGAGAGCACCCTCAGCAAATCATTGTTAACAGTGTATTGAAAGTTAAAGAAAATAATAAAGTGGTGGTAAAGGAATCCAGAGGTAAGTTCTACCTCAGTGGAAAAGAGAGTGAAACGGATATTAATATTTAATGTGGTGGAGGTGACAAGTGAAATGAGTACTCATTTCCCCTCTCCTTGGTACTGTGCACAGATATGCACCTCCTCATTCACACATACGCGTTGATGCCTACATTAGCCATGGATGGGAAAAGCTTTTCCTCTTGTGGGTTCTGAACTGAACTAAAGGCCTCATTTAGCAAGCGCATAAACACATGGTTACCCTTATGCAGGCACTTAAATCCTGGTTTTCAGTGAGTTTTACACATGTATAATTACACAGTTATGCAGTTAATTGATTTGGTTGTCAGGGTCATGTCTCACAAGGTTCTAAGTGATCAAACCACTTGAGAATGGGATTACTTTTGAGGACATGAAATCAGTAGGCTTAGTTTTGAGGCATAGTATAGACTGAAACTACTCCTAAGGAGCCATAAATGTTTTTTTCTGATCAGATTAAACACAAGAACATAAAATGGTTGTACGCACAGATATAAATAAATATAATCAAACCACTGCAAATGAGATTGTTGGTCCTGTTAAAGCATGTGGATGTCATAGGGGTCATAGGACCTATATCAATAAAGCATATAAAACCTTGCTGAGCACTAGTTAACTAAATTTTTACTTAGGAGAAAAGGAGGGCAGGGTGCGAAGGTCTCAGACAACTACTGAATTCAGTGCTGGCTACTGGATTTCAAGAAGAGGTGTACCAACTATATAGAGTTCAGAGGAAAGTCCAGCTACCATGGCCCATGAGGGAAGACTGAGGGAATTACACTTACATATTCCAAAAGAAGGAATATATGTGTATATACTTGTTTATAATATATATATATATATATACACACAGCACTTAGAAAAATGTAAAAGGTTTTTTTCCATCAAATATCTTTAATCTTATTACCAAATCTTTTTTAAGGATGATGGACTCTTAAGGCCCCTTGTCTTTGCTATTATGATGTGTCTCCAAAATATACCATGATTTCAAGAGAAGACCTCCAGAGCCTTTTTTTCCTAATTCCGTAGCTCCTATACCACCAAAAGGAACGATGGCCATCTCAGCCTTTACAGGGAAGGACATGCTGATATTCAGACTTAGGGAGTATGGGTTCAGACAGTAGATGTGTAGGTGTACTGTATGACTTTAGTAATTTTATCTAATCTCATCCAGTCCCTTAGTCAACTCATCTAATTTCTTTCAGCCTCTTCTCTTATTTCTTAGGTGAATGTAGTATTCTTTTTGTGTCTGATCAGTTTTAGCTGTTCATGGGAGGATTTATGGGATGAGACTACCTCTCCCACGCACATAAAGAGCACCTAGCATAGTGACTGGAATTGTAGAGCAGTCTGATAATATGTACCTGTGTTTGATTGCTCCCCAGAAAAAGCAGTCCTGCCCCATGTCTTTTGCTTAGAACATAATAGTGCTGATGGATTATTAACGTCCTCTAGTCTCTGGATGTGGAATATACCAAATTATCCATTTTAAGTTCTCCAGGGCATTGTGTCCATAATATTCCTGGGCTAAAAAATGAATGGGGTTTATTAATGTATTTATCTGTTTTATACTTCTTCTCAATAAATCTGTGCCTCAGAGTTGACTACTGGTTGCTTCCTTGAAAAAACTAATGATGGGAGGAATTTGGCTCCAGGGTTTGTTTGTAAAAGTTTTACTATATTCTAAATCCAGAGCCTCTTGACAGCTGGCAGCATGGATTTCACCGTCTGACAGGGTATTGGTTTCCTGGCATGTTGAAGCTGATTAAATTATTTTCATATTATTCTAAATTAGTCTTAGAGAGTCTGTAGTGATTGGATGTTTCAGCAATGCTGTAAACTTGGACACCTGCTAAGCAGCTATGAAATATGAAGAATTATAGAGCAGTTTTGATCAGCACAAGATGAGAAAAATGACTGGTGCAGGCAAAGCATTAAGAACTCCTTAAAATATCCACTTTTTCATTATTAATACAGTGCACGACCTGAGAATATGCTCCATGTTAACATCAGAAGGTGGAGATTTCTGCTGATGGATAGAAAAGGGACCCCAGAATGGGGGTAATTCATATTCATCCTTAATTCCTCACAGTCCCATCCCATTTTCCTTCAAGAAAGGTCTGGGTTCACCTTAGCCTTCTGCATTGCTTTCTCATCGCTCGTGCCTTAGCTAAATGTGCAAACACAAAACCTGTGCATTCCTGTTTCAGGAGAGGAAAGACATGAATCATGATCAGTGTGTAGAGACAGAGTCCTGTAAATTTACGGTCTGTGTCCATTGCAGAGGGAAAGAGGGATACTGATTTAGTGAGAGGATGCACACAAAAGATAATTCTTACAGTTCTTCCACAATTCTTACACAGTTCAGGGAGTGTGGTGATAGGACAAGGGATAACAGTTTAAAACAGAAAGAGGGTAGATTTAGATTAGATGTAAGGACTAAGTGCTTCCCTGTGAGGGTGGTGAGGCACTGGAACAGGTTGCCCAGAGAAGCTGTGGATGCCCCATCCCTGGCAGTGTTCAAGGCCAGGTTGGATGGGGCTTTGAGCAACCTGGTCTAGTGGAAGGTGTCCCTGCCCACGGCAGGGGGGTTGGAACTAGATGACCTTTAAAGGTCCCTTCCAACCCAAACCATCCTATGATTCTATGAATCTGTGATTCTGTTGGTACCTTATACCACATTGTAAAATTTTCTTACACTCCAGCCTGGTTAATATCACATTTGTGATTCCCGAATACGATTACTGACTAAACAGAGATGCCTGCCATAAAGTATACATTTCAGTCAGAGCTAGTCACCTAAGCATATGTGGTCTTCATTGAGAATCTAACCAGCAAAATTAATATAGTCTAAGAAGCAACTCTTCTCATCTTAAAGTCTTTCCTCACCATGGGTCAGGTGAATCAATCCTTAAAATGCTTATTCCTCTGTATTGAATGAAACGGGAACCTGGGTTATGAATCGAGGTGGAGACGCCTGAGGTCTAAGGATGAAACACAGCCTGATGAAGCTCACCCTTCCTGTGAGCTGAGCTATGCAGCCAGCAGTCTTTCCTCCTACCTTCTCACCAGCTCCCTCTCTGTCTCTCCCACTGGTGCAATGATGCATCCAGCCCAGCAGACATGCTGGTTTCTCCTAAGGGGAGCTGTGTGCTTTCCTTCAGGTAGGATAAATCTCACCAGTGTTCCTCCCTGACATACAAGGCCAGGGAGTTTCTCTTAATTACTCTACCTGTATTATGACAGTACTTAGAGCGCTCGTGTTTGGTGTGGATATCTATATAAGAAGGCTGTCTCTGCTCTAAAGAGCTAACACATTGTTTTCATCAGTAAGTCCTGATAAACAATGCCTGGCTAAGGTAGCTGAGGTGTGAGGCATGTGTAAGGCCAAATTTGTCATTTTCTACCAGCCCACCAGAAGATGCATCGTTATATCTTTTTTTTAAGTTGGACTTTGTTGATTTTCCCTCTCCTTCCCCCCTCTCTCCCCAAACCATCCTGTTTCCTGCCTTAATGAAATGATTTGAGGGTCTGCATAGACTCCTAATCAGAGAAGACACCCTTTGAGAGAAAGACCATTGCAATTGGAAATGACTATGGCTTTCAGGAGCCAGTTGCCACAAACTGAATTGGGCCAGAGATAACAAACTGCTATTGTGAGCCATGACCGAGGACGTGTGTGGTATCTCCTTTCTCAGAGGATCTCACAGAGATGCTGATTCATGTGCTGCCTTCCTCCTTTGGCTGAGTGGAGCGCCAGCCTTCGGGGCTGTCATTTTACAGCATGAAAGACAGACATGAGATGCGCTGGCAAGAGGTTTCCAGGCAGTAGGGTAAATGAGCCAAAGAATTCAAAGCCACAGTCTCTCCCATTCCTACCCACCGGATTATAACTGCAGCCAGAAGAGAGATGCGGATGAAATGAGAGAGCAAGAGAATGCGGTTACTGTGCCGAGAGGTATGGTCCAAAGAAACACATTAATTTTGTTAGGGCTTGGGCCAGCAGAAGGGGCCCTGAGTGGCAGACAGGGAAGGAGATGAAGGAAAAAGGGGGATTATGAAGCCCATTGCCTAATGCACATTGCCTGGTGTTGCTGGTTGCCTGCTTCAAGGCCACCCACACGGGGTAAGTGACACTCGTGAATGACTTAGTAAAACTCATGGGGCCTGTCAAGGCAGCGAACAGGAGTCTCTCTCTTCGTCAAAGAAGGAGTCATTTAAAAACAGAGCTGTGAAAGGGGAATGAGAGTGTGTGGGGGGGTGGTAACAGAAACACAACAGCAATGAGAAAACATGAGGTTTCGTCAGCGGGGCTGAGGTGGTCGGCGCTACCTCGCTATCAGCACCCGGCGCCGAGACTGATGGGGTTTTGTTCTCCCCAGACCTGGTGGCGGATGCCAGCTTGGAGGAATGAGTCAGGCTCACCGTTTTAATTCTTTGGACATAAAACTCAGCGTGAGGTACAAGGGAGAGCTGCAGTCGCGCTTGACAGAGGCCACCTAGAAAAGCCAATGTTGTTCTTAGTGGGGTGAGTTACCTCATCCTGAGCCAAGAGGTGGGAAAAATCCCAGCACCTCACCCTTCGTCATCGCTCTGCATCTCCAACTGGTTGCTACAGTCCATAAGAGCTACAGAAAAGGATTTGAAAGCTCTCCAACCTGAAGTAGCCTCATGAGGCTTTATGAAAGTAATAAAACTAGTTCTTCCTAATCCCTGTTTTTCTTCCTTTTTTTTTTTCCCCTTGCTGGTAAGGCTAAGAAATGATAGGCAAAAGTCCAGGTTCGGGTCACATCCAGTTGCTTGTGTACTGATTTTTCAACTTCCAAAAGAAATGGAAAGTTCAGTGTGACTGCTGATGCAGTGTTGATTTTATCAGAAAGGATTTTTCCTGTCTCATTCCACAGAGTAATTTCCTTTTCAAGCAAGTTCAGAATTTCAAGGGTTAATATTAAATTTGTCTCACTCCGCATAGAAAGAGGTGACCTGCATAGAGGCATTGTCACCAAATTGAAACCTAGCCTAATTTGACAATGAAAAGGCAGAGGATTTTCAAATGGAGCAAAACTGCAATTGTGTTCAGGTCAAAGTGTTAATTTTCTTATTTAACTGTACAATAATGACCTTTCAGTGCCATGGCTGAGATACACAGATTTCTCGCTGTTCAGCAGTGCACTAACTCAAAATAAGCGTTAGTACTTAAAGCTTGAAGGGCCTTGCAATCAAAAGAAATGAGAAAGAATAATTGTCCCTCATTTTGCAGGACCAAGGCGCAAACATAAATGCATTTGTCCAGGAATTATTGGCACATCTGGAAATTTGCTGACCTCTGCAGGCCCCAACCAATAAGCTGGCAATGAAGTTTCCTTCCTCTAAAAACATATCTGTGACTTGCAAAGTACAACTCAAAGCCAACAGACCCTTTCTTGTAAGTTCACCAAAGACGGAATCTCTGAGAAACTCCAGACACGCAAACAGAAGCATCAAATTTGTTTTAATTTTTCTTCCTTTTTTTTTCTTCAACTTTGCACAACCTCTGAGATTTTGATCTGCCAAGTTTCACACAGCTCTAGTTAATTCTTGTTCAAGAAGCAAGTCTTCTGACTCGGAGTCATATCCTAAAATTCTTCCTTATGAAGGTTTCACACTACTCAGGGCCAGCAATGCAGATCTTTTGCTGATGTGATTTGACTAATCCCCCTATAATGAGGAAGTGGAACAGCTGAGATGAAAGCCTGAGCCCTCACTGTGCAAAGGTATGAACTAATAAGCAAAGCTAAGCTAATATGGGGATCCGGGCATTCCCGGAGGGGATTTGAACCAAACTGACTTTGGTGTTTTTGATCAAAATGGATGCCAAAAAAGTTATTGAAGGGTCCAAAAACTAAAGCAATAAGTCAACAATACTACCACCTGTCTGTTCATTCATGACACTATTAGCCATTCAATGGCAAAAAAAACCCCTAAATTTACCCCAAATTTCAATGCATGTCAGAACTTTCATTGTCACGTTCATTTATTTGCAGTGGACAGCAAACATCTGTGGACTGCGTTCATATCACTGAAGAAATGCATACATCTGTGTGCTTGCTAGGGGTATTTAAAACTGCCCAGAGAGATGGGATCATGCAAGGGAGGAATTTAATAAGATTAATATGGACTGCAGTTAGCCTGGGATAAACCTTATGAACAGTGAGATTTATTAGCCCATGGAACTGAATTTCTAGAAAAATTGACCCACTAACTTGAGGAATTTAAAACTATCCTAAAACCTCACAGCAGAGAACATGCTGTACATCCTTAGATAACAGATATATATCCTTCTGAGCAGCATATTCCAGTCTCTGAAATGTAAGAATAATATTTTGCTGTTTATGTTGCTGTGAGGCTACAGACTTTATAACGATGGTGGTGTCCTCACAGAATAAGACAGACTTGACCCAAAGGAATTTCCTTTCTCAGTCATCAACTAAATACAATTTTTAAGCATGAATTTTCCTTTATGTAATATGCCTAAATCTATCCCTATTAAACAAAGTATGCAGATACACGAAGAACTTTATGAGGATTTAGTGCTTGCTTAAGCAGTTTGGTGGATCAGAGCTTAAAGAAATAGGGTTACTCTTAAATTAGTAAGGTTAGGAGAACAGGAAACCAAGGCACAGAGAGTTTGAAGTATTGATGTCTGAGATGCCAGTGATGACACAAGGGGGAACAAATGGAATTTGCTGCAAAGCCAGTTCCACAATTGATTAACAGTAAAAAAGACAGTTTGAAAGAAGTTTTAGCAGGTTACTACCAATTAGATGGAAAGCCTTGACGTGCCGTTTTGTGATTTGGTATTTTGCTTTGTACAGAGAGATGGATACATGGAAAATTCCATTGGTTAAGATTCTCTTTTTCCTCTCAGAGTGAATTACGGGTTGCAGATTACTATTACTGTGACAGCTAGCTAGTTAGCCAGCAGTGTCTCCCAGGAATGTAAATTAAAGTGCTAAGCTGCATTGTAGTGGCTATGGGAAGGGTACCCAATTCAACTGTCTGTGACAGGTTTCTAATGCCATTTATGATGCCTCAGAGTATCCTCTCTGGCTTCTATCTGTTGCTCTGCAAGAACGCAAGGCTGGTGTCAAAATCTGCCAGTCGCAAGTAAGTCCTCAAAATACCTTACATGTCTCAAAGGACTCCAGACACCAGTGCGTGGATGACTGAATCAAGCCCACATCAGTCTCCCTGAGTGACTTGTCTGGTGTAGAATCTTGAAAATAACCCAGTGATGGGGCGTGATGCTGAAATGGTGATGATGGGGGAGGGTGAGGAAGACAGAGAGACAACAGTAGCTGGAGAAGCTGGGAATCGAGCAAACAAGTTGCTGGAAAGTGAGGTGGGAAGGGAACTGGGGAAAGCTGGTTCTACAAAGTGCAGGGAAGACAACTTTCCATTACGATGGTCGACACCAGCATTGCACAAGATCCTCCGGATCCTCCAAGTAGATAAAGAGAGATTAAGTTATATCACAGTCATCTTCTGCTCCTCCAGCATTTCAAAGGGAACAACTCCGAGCTCATCCCAGCTAAAATAAATCTTTGGCACATGTTCTAAGGCCTTGATTCCACCCTGGTCTTACACTTGGAGCCACCCACCAAGAAGGAAAGCAACATCACCAAGCGTAGCCAGCTGGGTGCTGTCAGAGACAGCCAAAACCTTCATGCAAACTGCAGAGGAAGAACTGCAACCCCATCTCAGGCCAAGAGGAAAACCTTTTCTCTGAATTCATATCCTCCACTGACATTATTAATCTGGCTGACATGGGGCTGTGCACATGAGAAGAGGACAGAGAGCAAACTGCTTTTACTCAAATGAAAATAAGGAAGAAGAAAAATCTAAAAAAGTTCTAATAAGTTCTGTCCACGGACTTTCCAAGTCTCCGATAAGGTGTGTGAGCCTCGTTCAAGTAGTTCCTGTTTCAAATGCCCCCACGATTACACCTGTATCCATTGCATTAACGTTTGCCAAGCTCTTCCAGGAGTCTGTGTTGGTCACAGCTGGTCAGATTGCTCTGAGCTTTGCCAGCCATCTGTGCCTGGGTGTTTGGAGTCAGGCTATGGGAGGGAAGCAGCCAGAGCACTGGAGAGAACAGTTTTATTTGGAAAGTGCATTCCCCAGCTGCAATGCCTCACTAAAGTCCTTTCCTCATGGTGTGAACACAGCCAGCACCAAGGGACCCAGAGTGAGCCTATCTCCATCATGTGGTGTGCTGCTCTCAGAGATAAACAGGCTTGAAAAGTCAAATTCTTGTCCCCAAGGATCATGTTGATTTTCCCAGGGAATGCAGAGAAAGGTTTAAAAAAAGGGTGCGAGTGTAGCTGGAGGGTGCTGGTTCCTCTTCATGGGGAAGTTTGTGAGAAGGAATCCTAGGGCTCCCTGCCTGAGCTGGGATCCAGGTTGCAGAGACACAAAAATGTGAGTGCCTGCAAGCAGGTATGAAGTCTAGAGAATTCTTCAGTTCATTTTGCATTAGTATCCAGAGGTTCTTCCAGTTGTCCACTCACAGGTATCTTCTGCCCTTTGTGTTAGCATATGGAGTTTGGCATGAATTCTGGAAAGGCACAGGTTTCCTAGAGGTCCTGTGACACATCTAGCAACTTGATTCAGGTGTCCAAGCTATGCTAGAGCATCTCAAATGGCCATAGATGCTTCTACTATAGCAAAATTAACTGAGCCCACTTACTTGGCCAGGTAAACATCTCCCTAGGCTCCGCTGGTAATTTCTCCATTGAATGTACGGAGAGCGTAGACACTTTAAATAAGACTTACCTAAACAGAGGTGTCCAGTGTTCCTGCAGGTGACATCCAAGACACATGCAAATATTATGGTAGATGTGACACAGGACTTGTGCTTTCGTGGACTGAAGCATTAATTAAATTTCCAGACTCTATTGACAGTATGGGCTAGATCTTCAGTGATAATGATAGAAGTTTTAACAGCTGCTTCACATGTAGAAATCTATGGTAGGGTTCAGTGGCTTGAAGACAGGAATTGAGGCTCATTTCAGTGTCAAAGAATGGATGTTTGCAGCCATTTGGGACACACAATGCATCTGAGAACACTGCATGAAACTGTCAGAGTGGGCATGGACCAGGGATGGTTGGTCTCCAAATATAGTGAGCAATTAAATTAATTTCTTTCACTATGCAAACCTTAAAAGCCATCTATAAAGGAGAACAAGCACCCTAAGTGTTCTTTTTAAATGATGCAGAAAGAGGTGTTTCTATAAGGTAGTTCAGCTCACTAAGACCTGACTGTAGAGAAATTTTAGAGCAACTGAGCTCTCAATCCATGTTTTCCAATGAAATGCTAAAGGTAGAAGGACTTAATATAGCCCTTGAACTCTCAAAGCCCTCTAACTAAAAATAATGAGGATAGATTTTATCATTATATGTCTGAGATTACCTGTCTCCCAGGGCAACTATACTTTTGTTTCTGACCTCAGAATGAAGCAAGCCAAAAAGTGACTCAGATCTACCACTTGTAACTGTCACCAGGATTCAGAGCGAGGTTTATACTGCATACAAATGGAAACACCTACATTGAATCCATGCTGAAATGGAAAGACTGCCTGCAAACGTAGTGATGGTTATAGCTGTTAGGTCTGCAGGCTAGGATCCCTTCTGGAAGGTCTTCCAGTACCGGATTGCCCAAACAAGCAGTCTTTTGCATCACAGTTTCAGCATAATTTCCCCCATCTGCCTGCAGAAGAAAGATGTTTTCTCAATCCCCATAGCTAGTGATGTTGCTGTATTCCTTGAAATGCATGAGGCACCCTCAGATTTCCATGAAACAACAGCCAATTGTTCTTTATCTTTCTTTCGTCTTAATATTGCTGCAATACTGTTGATGTTGCTTTGCATTTCTGAGATGTGACCTTTGCTTTCATCCACCCACCCACTTGCACAATAACATAACTGACCTATGCTAGAAGAGGCTTCTACCAAATTGTACCAATGACCTTCTTGGGTTAACTATCTGCCACTTGTGTTTATTGCTCGGAGGCTAGACTAACATTAGCATATTTTGTGGACTGCTCACCACCTCCTGCTGAGCTCCCCGGTCTCCAGTTTTGCCTGACTAACTTGGATGAGCTGTCTTGGGACATACGGTATGGAAGAGAGAACATGAGTGAGAACATGTGAGTTGCAGGGCATAGAGACAAGAATACCACATTTATAAAATCTCATCCCCATGACATTTAAATCCACAGGGCCAACAAGTGCTGTTATTTGTAGGGAATTGCATCATGCAAAGTTCAAAGTCATGATGGAAACAGATGTATGGGAGTGGGAGAGAGTCTTGAGCTCCAATTAGGAGGTAGAAAATGGAAGATAAAATCCTACAGGGACTCTATATGTAGGCAAAGTGCCTTCAGTCTCTCTGTAAGTGAGAGTCACTGAGAGCCACCTTATTTCTCTTCTCTTCTCTTCTCTTCTCTTCTCTTCTCTTCTCTTCTCTTCTCTTCTCTTCTCTTCTCTTCTCCTCTCCTCTCCTCCTCTCCTCTTCTCTCCTCTCCTCTCCTCTCTTCTCTTCTCTCCTTCCCTTCCCTTCCCTTCCCTTCCTTTCCCTTCCCTTCCCTTCCTTTCCCTTCCCTTCCCTTCCCTTCCCTTCCCTTCCCTTCCCTTCCCTTCCCTTCCCTTCCCTTCCCTTCCCTTCCCTTCCCTTCCCTTCCCTTCCCTTCCTTCCTTTCCCTTCCCTAAGGACATATTGCTTACAGGTGGGGAAGGGAATGTTAATTCTGTGACTACAGGATGTCATCATGTTGCAATGATTCAAGACATGCTAAACAAACAAACAAACGAAAATACAACCAGAGGATATTTTCTGAGAGGAGTGTCTTGGAAAATCATACCTGTGAAAGTTAGATAACTATTGAAGGAAGGAAAAGTTTTGTTGTTATTTTATCCCTGAAATGTATTTTTTGGGGAAAAAGAAATCTTGATAGTGGGTTCTGCCCTCAAATTTCCTTCACTCTTCATTTTCTCTTGCCTCAAACTGGAGGCAGGGACCACTTTGCTAGTCCAGATCCTGAGATCTTCTGTCTGGGTGGAGGACTTGCAGACACATCTGCCTTGAGAGTCTATTTGGCATAACTGTTACAGAAACTGGGTTAATTTCAGTGGAAACTCAGCTTTCAAAAAAATCCACAGAAATAACCCCAAATCTAAAATAACACAGACTTTTCTTCTGCTCCCATTCAGCATCTGCCTTTTACTGCTAAAGAGCAGAATGAGGGCAATTGTTGAAGAAAAAGCAAAGAAAAATGGAATATGTTTAGGCTTCATTCCACCATCTTGTACCCTCATAGCCTGAGGGAAACAGATACCTTGAATATACCTGGGAAGGACTTTATGTTTAGAAAATACCAATTTACAGAAAGCCAACTAAACATACAAAATTAATCATTCACTAGAACATACAGTGTAATGTGTGAGGCCTGCATGCCACATTACCCTGAAAACTGAAAAAAAACCCAACCTCTCTTCAGCTGGCGTAAATTGGGGCGATGCTGCAGACTTCCAATTTGTGCCAGTTCATACTAACTGATCATCTTATTTCAGTAGTTCTATTGCTTTGCCGTTTCTCATTTTATATTTCAGTCTTTCTTGGTAGTAAATAGTTTCAATTTGTTCTCTTTCCTTGCTTGTGTACAGGACCACTTATTTATCCATAGCTTTCTCTTTTGCAGGAAATCTCAAAGGATGAATTTTATTGACTCATAGCATTAAAAACCCTGTCAGTCACTAATATCTGAAGATACTAATGAAAGTGTATTTAAAATAAGCATACAGTAATTGCCAGGACAGCTGCTCTAGATTTTTGAAGTTTAATACAATTTATGTGAAATTGCAGTTTTCTATGGGGAAATATCAATGCTACTGAAATATTTTGATTATACTCTGGGTAGATAAGATTGCAAGCCAGTTTTCCCCAGCCTAAATACTTTGGAACATTTTAAACATTTCTGTTAGTTAAAGGCCATGGACTGTAGTAGTGTATCCCTCATAAGTGATGGCTTGGTTTTCCTTTTATTCAAGTAGGGCCACCTACCAGCTGTAGAGCTGTAGGGCTGTAGCTCTGATGATACCAGCCTGTCACCTGCACTACTCATCTTCATGATATGTCGGAAGACGCTCAAGACTGTCTCATGGAAAAATTAACAGAATTAAGAAGTCCAACACGTAAGGGGGAGATCTCCCTACAAAAGCAGCTCCAAGGTGATGTTGCTAATGAGGACACGTCTTAGCTGTATGTAAAATTGACTCAAAATAAAGCATTTTCCAGTTCTGAAAGACAATTTTTACCACCGAAACTTCTTATTCTTCAGGAGGTCTCCAGACTTTGGTAATGACCTATTTCAACATGAAAGCACATTTTGAAATGTTAGAATTTCCTGCTGGATGAACATTTTTATTTTTGTTTAACAACATGGTTATTCTTTTTTTTGGTCATTTCTTTTGTGAAATTTTGGGCTTTGCTTTTTTCCAAAATTATCCAGAAAAAAAATCACAAGTTCCATGTAATCACCAAGATATAAGGCGTAAAAAAGCAGATACCAAACATTTTAAGACTTGCAATAAAATTTCCATGTTTGGCAACAGAGGCAGTGTCATAATTTCCTTATGGCTCATTTTTAACCTTTTCTTTCAGTCACAATAAATGTTACTGCATTTTTTCATGTCTGGTTTCATGTTATAGGAATAATCTGAGCATTCCAGTCTTTGTGGACTCAATTGATTAATCTGGCTGAATTCTTTCACCTTGGGGATTGACTCATCCTGTTTTTTCCTGACTTCCATAATGCCTGTTTCTTGACATTTAGATCTCTTGTGTCATAGCAGCCTGGATTCGTATTTAGCGGGCCCTTTTCACTCCTTTCACATTTGTTGTGGCACCCTTGGGCACAGCAAATCTCAAACTCAGAGTAAGCGTGGAACAAAACAGATATGGTCCCTATGCAGTTCTTTAAATTAGGTCAGTATTTTAATAGCGATGGAGTTTTAATTACATTTTTAAGGCCCTCGGCTACATCTGACACCTTATTGCACTAAAAAAGCCCGAAAGCTAAACTATATACACACTCTGCCCCTGGATTTATCTCACCTAACTCATGCCTCTAAAACTTAGGGAACGTATTCAATTCATAGTTAATCTAAGCTAATGACTTCTGGATAAAGATAGATACCTCCAGAAGATAATTCTTCACATTTCAAGGTAAGTATTTAAGGGAGCCGGGATGAAACCTTTACTATGATAAAATCATGTACAACAAAGCATTCCTCATGTATCTAATCTCAGCAACACAGTACAGTGTCTCACTAATCCCAGTCTTATAGGCAACAGGAGCAAAGAAGGGAACAGATTTTCTCAGGTTTCTGAAAGAAGCCATTAACACCTTAGAATAGACCAAAAGTTACTGAGTCACATCACTGCACAATTAAATTTTCATACAGATGTATACTGACTTGAATATGTCACAGTACTGTTCCTCCTTAAGAAGAAAAGCTGAAATCTGTAATAGGTAGGATTTATCTATCTGATTTAACTTTAGATATCTGTAGTATAGGTACAAGCTGCAGGCATGCATGATCCTAGTCTTCATTTATAAACAGTATAAAGATGTCAGAATTTTTTAGGGTGTGATTTATCTGATCCATTGTAGAGTTTTATTTTAGGATCAGATGAATTGTGCCCTTGACTCCACTGACTGCTGACTGAGGAGAAACCCTAGGAAGCTCCCTCAGGTGTAGATATTGACACTGTAAAGTTTTATACTCAGTAGAGGTCTGAAGGATTAATTCTGTCCTCTGTGTCAATTTTTTACATGATTACAACATTTTAAAATTATTTTTTGCCCCATGTCATAAGCTTCTAAAATATGATTCTCTCTTGAATATATGAGTATGTAGAGTTATTTATATTTGTAAGAGCTCTTCAGCTAGATGTGGTCCATTCTGTCCTCTTCCATTCTATAAAATCAGTATATTCCTGTGAAACACCTAATTCTGGGTCCAAACCACCAATTTTCAAGAGAAAAACATTGCCTTTTAATCAGTTTTAGAAATAATTTTTTTTTGCCCCAATTTTCTCTTGGCCTTCTATTCTAAGCTGATTAAATATATTCCAAAATGGGGTCTCAATTTTCCTGGCCATCTTTCTGTAGCTGTAACATTTCATTGCTTCAGTAATGAATTTGACTGTGTAAAGCACAATAGAATACTGTTCTGCCTACCACTAAAGAATTAGATCACTGATATAGAAGAAGGAAATAATTTAAAACTATGAAAAAAATGGCCAAGTAGGAAATGCCATGAAAGCAAAAGAGCCAGAAGGTGTAAGCCTGAAACCTTGCCTTGTCTTCTGCTGAATTAATTTTCACTGCTTCCTTCACTATTGTCTGTTCTGATTTGCCTTCTAGGGAACCTATCTTTCTCTAGTGATTAGAGGTGAATTATAGGCCAATATCCTACAGAATATAATAAATGTTTTTGATAAAGTTAGGCAAGATAATCTCCCACTTCATGTATTTAGACCTCCACGTCTGAACTTTCAGCATTAATGCCAGACTGGAAAGTATTACTGTAGCTGGCTTTTTGCTGTGTGAACACAATAAGCAGAATTATTTATCGAAACAGTGTCTTTGTTATTAATTATCTTAGATCCTCCTTTCATCTGTGAATTATTCTTACTCAATTATTTTTCAGATCTTCTGGATCCATCAGATGGGCTTGGCATGAAGGAAACTCATTTTTTTACTTGATTTAGCTTATCAGTTTCCCCAGAGAATTTTATACAAATCTGCTGAGTCCGCACCATGCTGAATTAAGATGCCAGGTCACCTGTGGTATGTCTTCTCCAAAGCTGTTTGATCATTGGAATTCTCTTTCCCTAGGAGACAATTCTTTCATATCCTTATAAATAATTCAATGTCAGGTATTCAAACTAAAATACTGACAGTAAAGGGAAGTTAAGTCTGAAAATTATGATCCAGTTGAGCAACTATCAACGCCGATTAGTGCATATTTACGATTGAGGTTTGCATGAATTATTGCTGAACAAAAGCTCCAGTAAGCGGACCACTTGCCTGGATGGAAAAGGCCCAGGAATGTCACAGGCAGATGTATCATTTTTATGAGTTTGTGGGGGACCTTTTTACAGAGCTTTACAATAATTTAGACCATTTATTGTACAGCATCCATTTCACTTTGTAAATCTTTTTACAAGTCAAGTATGTGAACATAGAAGTGGCCACACACAGCAAAATCTAGAAGAAGCAAAGAAATAGCTGAAATTCAGCATATCAGTTTAAGGGTATACAAAAAATGGATCACCTTCACATTTCAAAGAAAAAAATGGAAGGGGATCGGTTGCCTGTTTTTGCTGTGATTTTGTGGGGATTGATATTCTGCCTAAGTACTCAGGAACTGGAGCACTATTGCAGAAAAATCCAAACTGGAGATACTTAAAAATTCTTCTAACTTTATATTATAATTGTGACCTGAAAAAGGATCAGCTGCAAACTAAACCCTCTCCCAGCATTTTCAATGAAATGTTTTTAAAAACTTCTTTTTCAAAGGGAAAAGGCGGTTTTACAAAGAATTTAAAAATACCTTTTTTAGGTAACAACTGAAACTTTTTACTTTCAGTTTTGAAATTATTGGTGAGTAGAGTACGCAGGACAAATGAGTTGTTTACCTAGTGAGCTCTAATTCAGTCTTTTGGAAGTTATTAGCCCAGCATCTGTTTTGTTAGTGCAAGTTTCTTTTGCATATCTGTGAGGATTAAGCAAAACATGACTTCACCATTACTTTGACATTAGGCTGGGCGAGAAATCTGCGTGGAGGGGAGTGAAGCCTGGACCTCAGCGTGGTGCTCTCTGTGTACATTAAGATGGGCTTGGAAAGGAAGGATCCGTGAGTCTTTATCTTTGTCCCCAGTTTGCAATGCAGCTGTGATCTTTTTCATCCACCCCAGGCATCTTCATCTGCAGATTGGATCCTGTTCTTAGTTTTATTAAAATCAGGGCTTGAGTTTAAAATAAAGCCATTGAGCTGGTCTTATGAAGAACATATACTATAGGTGAGAGTGTCTAAGATGGAGATGTCAAATGACTCACAAATAGGGTTATGTTGGCTATATATTGACTGTATTGAGGTGACCTAGATGACCAGTTTATACTTTACACTTTCAGACTGCAGCTGTTCGTATGACTCTGACCTTTATACTGAAATCCACAGTGTTATATCGTGCCTTTCACTGAATGGGAATTAAACAGAGAGTCAGGTGCTTAAACATCTTTGAGTGTTTATCCCTTGACTTCTGTGTTCCTAAAGGGCAAGACATTATCTCTTTACCATTCACTTTCAACATAACTTGGAAACTTCAGAAGCATAGGATGACTTCTATGCAATCTCCTGTTTATGATTTCCTCAGTAACTCTGTCATAAAATTCTTCAGTCTCATGAAGCCAAGATGTGGACAAGGGGTAGAAAGGAAGGAGAAGAAATTGACCTACAAAAAGAAAATATAAGCTACAGTCCTTAAGAATTTCCACAATGAAAGTTTTCAGTTAGACTTGGAGAATTTATTGTTTGGGCTTAGGCTATGGGATTTCTTTTTTTAGGTGTTTTACTTTTTAAAAATTTTTTTAGTTCAAACCCATTTTCCCATCACTAGTTATAGATTACTACAAAGGGGAACATGGAATAAAAAAACCCTCCTGAGGCTCTCCTCCTTTAATATCTTGCACTAAATCATTAGATTGTCAGTGCCTATGGGCAACTTGAGCCCAAGTCTTCCTGCTTGTCAGTAGGAACAAGGGACTAAAGGCTGTTTTATGGTCACGTATTACATGCCAGCTTAGAGCCGGTGCCCTCTGTGGCTTCTAAATCCAGGAAAGCATCTAGGAACTGAAAGCTGCACACCCTGATTGCTCATAATTTCAACATATTGCCTGCAATTTCACCTGTTTAATGTAGGGATTTTGACTGGATAAGTAGGAACCACCTTTTACAAATTCAGGTGGAGAGGTCTACAACCTGAGTTAGTCAACCCAGCCCCTCCTTAAAGTTAATAGGGAAAAACAGTTTGTTGACACACTTCTGAAAAAACTTCTTCCTAAAGGGAACAAAAGAACATTTTAAATGTGGAAGAGCATCTTAACAAAAGAACTGCCAGGACAGAAAGAAAACATGCAGAGGCATTCCTCCCTGTTTTCTAAGGCAAAGCTGGGAACGTTGCCATCCAGGTTATTCATTGGCTTTAAAAGAAATGGGCAAAGTACCACAGCGCTTTTTAACATGCTCCGACTTGTCTAATCCGAGGTGATTGTTGTGTGCCTATCACTACAATAACTTCCCTCATAAGAAGCGGCAGAGAAAGTCATAAAGCCAACCTGGAGTGGAGATAGTTCTTTGAAAAAAATTATGACCCGTCATAAAATTTTATACATTTGATGGTGTTTTCAAACAACTTGACAGCTGCTTGAGTTTGCTCTCTTGCTGTCTGTATGTCTCTTCCACTGAATGCAGGCAGCAAAGGTGGAAGCAGGACAGAAGGCAAAGAAAGGAGACGTCTGTATTGGAAAAGACCCACAACTTGGTTCTCCCCCAGCTGTTTGAATGTTGTGTTTCTGTTTCCAGGGCTGAAACACTAAAACCAGCTAAAATGCTGAGTGAGCTTTGTTCTGCTTATCATTTATATTGAACCTTTTATTGTAATTAATCTATTTATTGATATGGAAGAAGAGGGAACTTTTACCTTGCCGCAAATTTAGGGCTGACAAGCACTTTGGTGTTTTTTTTTTCTATCACTCACAAAAGCTCTGGGCAGGATAAAGGCTATGAGGTGTCCAAGGCACACCACAAACTGATACTCTGGTAATAAAGATATGCTCAGACAGCAAGATGTGACTTTTTCTCTTGAGAAATGTCACCAACTTCTGGCCTAAGTACTTCTTAGCATTCCTCTTGGGTAGGCATCAGGTTACCCAAGGATTTTGCTTTCTTGCAGTTTCCAAGTTCACTGCTGGAGGACGTTTTCATGGCAGGGATGATAGGTATGGCACCTCTTTGAAGCAAGTAATGTAGCTGATAACTCATGTACCTGTTTCTTCAGGATGTCTGCAGATTTAGACACACTTCTGCTTGTAGTATGAGGCACCAAGGTAATACCTAGGAGCTCCCTTTTCTCACTCTTGAGGTCTGGAGACTTTTGGGAAATGGTTATAATCTCATGAACTAAGGTGGCAGACCTAAGCCAATATTTTCTATGATGGAAATTGTCCCACAAAAGATGTAACATCATATTTAAAAGACAGTGCTTTTCTGTTTTTATGACTTCTCTCACATATCTCAAGATATGAAGGCTTAGTCCTGCAACTTATCTACCAAGAACATTGCTGTATATGAGTGTCCAAGCACCACCAGCCTTCAGTGAGCTTTACCTTCACAACATCTGCTGAGACAAGGCTGGGCTACTGACCTGATTTCACAAACAGGGAGGTCAAACTCAGGAAGAAAATTGAAAATTTGGAAGTCTTCTGTGAGATTTGGGGAAATCTCAGAGAGTAGCAGCCAGAACTACCAGCCAGCCTGGACCATCTGGGTGAATAGTGCATCAAATCTGGCCCTTCTGCTGAATACAGGGAATTCTAGATTATGCTCTGAAATGTTTAGGGAAATGTTCATTGTTAAAATAGACTTGTTCTAAGTCTAGTCAATGATAAAATATTGATTTTCCCGTGTTATGAATGTGTCCCATTTTATTCCGTCAGTTTTTTGTTTGTCTCACCCTTCATGAGATATGATCTTCTATCCTTTTTGCAGGGGAGGCTGAAATAGTGTAGAGCTTTGATTCATCTTAAGTCACAGCTTTAGTGAGATGTTATTGTTTAGATTTGAAAAATCTGGCCAGGGATGTTAAAGAAAAAAGGATTTTCAAGATCAGCGTTCATCCTGTGCTCCTAGAAAGTTAAGTAATTATTAAAGTCAAATGGTAGTATTCAGTACCTAAAAGAGATGGTCTACCTGATTTACATATCAGCATTACTTTTCTGAAATGACAGTACAGGGGTCAGTGGCCAAAAGCCCTGTAAAATCGTCTTCTGAAAGGCAGATCATAAAACATGGAAACATGAAATTCCAGTGCCTGACAAACAGAAAGCTAGTCCTTGCCTCACATCTTTACGAAAAGACTGCAGCATTTAGCTGGGAGCCCACTTGCCATATCTAGCAGCGTGAATGGGAGGTTATAGATCTCCAGTACGCCTAAGCACACACTTACGTGGCACCTGCTTGAGATACCGCTTACAGATATGGCTGCGTTTCAACAGTCTGCTACGAAAGAAACACACGACAGATGCTTTTTGCCCAGGCTATGACCAGGCTACTATACACTCAATATTGCCTGCGAGTAGGCCTGGGTTATTCACACTTAAAATATTTTTTGAGATTCTTTTTTTTTTACAATTTCTGGACACGGTCCCAGAGGTAGCAGGGGCCAGTGATCATCCTCAACAGATAACCTGGGTGCAATGACCATCTCTGAGCAGTAGCAAAGGTTGGCTGTTTGGATGGGAGCTGGTCTCTGCCAGCTGCCTTCAAGTCTAGAAGACGGTCCTTGTTCCATTTTAGCTTGCAATAGGTGTTTTGGAGCCAATTCCTACCAGTTAGGCAAGAGTGACTCCATCTAAAGTGTTCGGGGTGGTTTTGCTATGATGACAGATTTGTCTTGGAGCTGCAGAAAACTGCAAATGCAGCTAGGCTTTAAAACGTCACTGGAACCTGGATGCTATTGGACATTGCCTCCAGAAGCTTCTTTTGTTAGGCCGTCTGCAGCATTTCATGGAAATGATTGCTTTACTTTGCCACTGTTACACACCTAAATATTATTGTTTTATGATACTTTGTTGAAAGGGAATTACATTAAAAAGGCTAGGTAAGGAAAAGATGGAATCAAGTGCTAAATCGGTTTGATGTTTGTGATCTTCTGAACTCTCTTATCTTAGATGCCTTTTGAGTCATTCTTATCTCTCTTTCCCTCGATAACCTCCCCTTAATAATCAAATCATCATAAAAGTAGAAAGGGCACTGGAAGAAAGCTATTTTAGAATGAAACTTTGCTTTCATACAGCTCTGATTCGTCTTAGTCTTTGCAAACCTTGGTCACGATCCTAGAAAGGCTTCAACCATACACACTTTGCCCTATGTCATTTACACTGGAGTACCATTCAAGCTCTATAGAACCAGGATCTTAATTTAGCTCAATTCTTTGGTGATTCTTTGGTGTTATAGCTGGATGCGTGAACAGATACATAGGTAGAAAAAACTTCTTATGGATATCCATATAGAAATGGATAATCACGGAATTACGCTTAGTACGTGTCCTATTCTACTAACACGCATGTCTCAGTATATGAGAGTCCATACTGAAATACAGCTGCCAATCTGCTGCTGAGACATAAAACAGGCATTGAGATGGGGTGTATTGAGAATTAAGTGGACATGGTAGCACTGCTGACTGAATTAATGAAGAAGACTTTTCTGATGGTGGTTTTGGAGGGGTAGGATAACATTGTGACTTAGACCTGGGAGAGCAGGCTTTTGACCCTCTCAAGTGGGTAGTCTGTACAGGAGATTTAGGAATCTGCTACCATATAAAAACAATGCTGATGGGGTGATATTTTGTGGATGGAGTGTAAGTGATTTGGGAGCCCAAATGACTTGATATTGGTCATTGGCCATTGAAATTGCCATGGACTTGGATGAGTCTCTGTCTCAGTGCATTGATGGTAGGTTATATCTATTACACTGGTTGCAGCAATACAAACTCTCTCTAAACTGTCTGGCCTGGGTCCTGATACATGGTTCGCAATAGCAGTATACATGTCAAAGTAGCTAAAAAATTGTGCTTGAGAAGCAGGGAGAAATAGTGTGACCAAACCTAGATGATGTTGTGAACAAGCCATCTGAAAGCCAGTTTGTTCACAGTTATGTGTTATTGCCAGCTTTTGTACCCCTGTAGACTGGAGACTTTTAAAAGTGATGAGCATGCTTCTCTTACCTAAGGAAAAGTCACTGAAATTAAGATTTTTTTTTCTTTAATAAACAAACAAACAAAACTTGATTACCATGGAAAAGTGTCTACCAACTTAAAAACCAAAAAGAAACAAAACCCCAAACCCCCAGCCTAAAATGGTCAACTTTCATCTCAGGATTCCTGGAAAGTTAAGTTAATATATACTTAATTTATTCATGTCAAGAACCTTGAGTCCTTTAGCAGGACTAGACTTCAAAAGACCATGTGTTCATTCAAATTATTCCACAGTTTCTGGAAAAAACTTAGTTTTCCCACTCAGCTGCAGCTGATGTGAAACTCTTACATGCTTTGCTACCTTCAGTGAGAATAAAATAGATTTTCCTTCTTATTCTGTACTACAACATCTGGCCACAATTAGTTTGGGATCTCACATTTTTTGAGTAGACGTCAGCAATAATTTGTATTTCTCCCTTCTCCTCCTTTTTATATGCAATATGCGGGACATACTTCCACAGGGAGCTAAACCAGAATGTAAGACTGTCATTCCTGTCTGCGTCATTTCTTGCCAAAATGTATTGCTCTCAGGACAACCTGATGGCTCACGTACCAAAGTCCATTTTTTCCTCCTATGTCATTTCCAGCATTTGTCACCACCTCATACTTTAAGCTTTAAGCACTGTCCAGGGAGTTGCATAACTTCTGTGCAAAATTCAGATACAAATCAATGCATAACTTAGGCATTAAGAAGAAGCCAAATTATCCTCTGCTAGAACACAAGCGGCTAAATCATTCTTTATTATTTTTTTTTTTATTTTTTGCTATTTGCATTGGGTCTGCGAAGACAACGCTAATTTTTCATTTTTATGGCCTTTTAACATGAACTCCTTGTAAGCACATAACCTGCTGTATGATTGAATACACAGAAAAACAAAACCCCCAAACAGGCTTAATATGAAAAACAGTGCAAAATTTTAGGTCTGCAATGAAGAAAAAAAAATGTCAAACTACTACCAGAAGGCTTTTTATTTTAGTCCCTCTCACAGCTGTGTAATTGCATTGTCAGCGGGCAGCCCGTAGCCTTGCTGCAGCCACCAGCAAAACGAAAGCACCGGTGCCACGGCAGTGAAGGATGCTGTTGTCCGAGTGGTGAAACCCTCAGGAAAACCCATGAAACGTGATGCACCCATTGCATTGGGTGTGGCGGTGAGTGTAATGAATCACTGGCAGCAGACTACGCACAGACTGGAGTGTCCAGGCTGCTCTGGTTTGGAAGGGAAGGGGTAATAATATGGGGATCAGGAAAACTGCTTAGACACTGTAGGATGGGTTCGTTCCACCTCGTCGTCGCTGCTTAAAAATCATGCATTTGCTTAAACTAGGGATTCACCTTTAGGTGCCTGGTCTCATTTCGGTCCTTAGCAAACTCATCTGGTCTCCATCTGCCATTGCAGAAGGATTTAGATCTCCCGTGGGTCCTGAGTTGTACCTGCCAGCCATGTGTGTATTCTCAGACACCCCCAGGCATCTTATATGGCATGAGATGTCTGTGCTTAGGCAACTGGATTGTGTCCTAATTATCTAGGTTGCTGTTCATGTAAAGGGAGAGAATCTGGTACCTCCAGAGGCTGATATATTCAGTTCTAAGTGTTTTAGACAAGGCTGATGGATTGCTTTTCTCTGCTATGCAAAAAACCTAGACACTTTAATTAGAAACTTAAGGTTGGATGCGGTTGCCAAATCTCAGGTATACAGAGCCATGTGAGATAGCTCTGGGTGTCTGTAACATCTGCAAAGGGCTAGCAGATATGACACAGGACTGAGGAGAGCTATTCTCCGAGACCAGCTAGAGGCTGAGCAAGATGTGCTATGGCTTCTAACGGACTTCTCAGTTTAGGAGCCCAGGAAATTTATGCCTCTCAAATGAAGAAGTTCTGCTGCCTAAGTACAGGTACCTTGTGCCACTTCCAGTACCACAGGGCATCCCAACTCGTCTCCAGCTGCCCCTCCAAAGGACACAGTTCTCCCATAAGTCTTGGTTTAAGAGCTCCTTGCATCGTGCGCTCTAAATTTTCTACATGACTCTCCAAAAGTGTCTGGCTTGCTACACTGGTGTGTTGTAGCCTAACATTACTTGCTGAGTCCCAAGAGACTCTTTAGCATTAGCTTTCCCTAAACATTAGCTCTTAAACTCACATACATGAGTAATTTCTCTGTCAGTTCATCATCACTCCATGGCACTTCAAATGCTTAACAGCATCCCATGAGAGTGGCAAACTTCCTATAATGATGGGACACAACTACTTTTGCCTCTGAGGCCACTGAGACTTCTGTCCCCTAAACCAATTAGAGGATTTTGATCTGTATAAAACAAGACACCATGGGAGAGACCATAACATTGAGCCTAAGTATCAATATGTATGATGTATTAGTGGTTTCAGATGACGTATTTGGAGGAAGGAGCAGTGTTTGACATAGGCTACTAGCTCAAGTTGGGAATATGTGGTGTGGTCTGAGACACAGAAGAGGTTCATGATAGTCTAAGCGCTTGAATCCACATCTCCAAGTCACCGCATTAGTTTCAGTGAACCATTGCAATACTTGCCAGGAAATCGAATAAAGGCTGACCTGTGTTGAGACAGTCATAGATGAAAATTTTAGAAATTTAACCTTCTGACAATGATTTTTATTATATTTTCTGATTTTTAATAACTTTGTTTGAATTTTTGATGTTATACCCATATTTCCTCTTTTGAAACCTACATGGATGTCTGATATTGTAGGCTATTTCATGGATGGGATTCAGTTAACAAAAATCAGACACCCAAAATGAGGTGTGACCATGTGAGCAAAATGTCTAATGGACCAAACGCAGATGCCTTCTTGAAGTTAAATGAAACCACTTCCTAGTCTTAGCTGACTGTATTGACCAATATCCATTGGAGTCTAAATACCAGGTATGCATAGGGGCACCTATGCAGATATGTGAGGGTGGGGTGGTATTCAGTTGCTTAAATACAGACATTAAGAACCCTTTAGGAACTTGCCTCCAGCTGGTGTTGCAAAAGGGCACAAGTCTCCTGTCGGTGCTTGGTCATATCTCTTAGCCTGGTGCAGATGTTGCCAAGACTCTAAGGTCTTTCAAATAGCACTGGATGACTCTGTGTGGGTGAGTGAATTAAGCTTTAGACTTCCACTGTGTACACAGGGACCTGAAAGTCTATTGCTCACCTAGACAACTAAATGCAGATGTCTTAACCTGAAAGTTTGATCCACCAATGTGGTGGATATAAACAACCAGTGCAGCCATCTGGGGATGCGGTGCAAATGTGTATCCAACCCCACAGCTGAGATTTGACCCACAATGACTAAGGCTCACAAGCAGCTACTCTGCCCTGGGTGTGTTCCTCAGCTGTGCCAGAGAAAACCAAATTAAATTTGTCTCTGGTGGAAGTCACTCTTCTCATAGTTTCTCGGGTGTCAACACTGCAGAATAAGTGCCTCACAGAGCTGTAAATCAAGTCAATTTGTACAACGAAAAAGAAAGCAGATGGATAGAAATGAGGTCCTTCCTTCCTTCCTTCCTTCCTTCTTTCTTTCCTTCCTTCCTTCCTTCTTTCCTTCCTTCCTTCCTTCCTTCTTCCTTCTTTCCCCTGATCTGTTCCTTCTTTCCCACCTGCCAAACAATGCTTTCTCTCTCTGTTTAGTAGGGTTTGTATTTCACATGGTTTATTTGCACTTTGCTTTTTAGTTCTCATTTCCTTCACCAGCATCTTTGCAACCCTTGGGAACTGGAGTACACTAACCCTGAGCTGTAAAGGGATGCAGAACATACTAACTGTACACAATTTTTGTCAAAATCCAAAATCAGGAGGTGCAGTTCCCCTGACAGCCTTGCCTCCCAGACCTGCAGATTTTACAGCAATGATTTCACATAAAGGAAATCCTCTTCTATGGTAGCCCCTTTCCTTCACTTATGGGGAACCATCCTTGATAGGTACTGGGCAAAAATAGGGGAAAACTGGAGAAAATGTGATGTAAAGGACATGGACACTGGTAGTATAAAAGATGAGGATATATGGGAATATGTGAAATATGAAGAAGAACAAGCTAGTGATTACAAGCTAATAGATCCCTAAGCCTTAGTAAAGATAAGATTGAAAACAATGCTTTGGTTGGCCAGGCTAATCCTGGGCAGCTATGAACATTTAAGTCCCATGATCTTTCTTTATGTCAGGTACTCTTAAAAATATCTAAAACACTCAAAAAACCAGCTAAAAATGCAAGTATGGACAAATCCCTACATAACTAATGTATCAATTAGGACATGCGGTAGGATGCCTTGCGTGGGCACCCATATACAGCTGGGATATACTCCCTAACACCCACAGATCAATAGAGAGCTGAGATCCACGAATTGCTGTGGACCTAAGCAGTCACCAGAAGAAGGTGTGAATGGGGGAGATGTCACTTTCCAGCCCTGCTGACAGGACAGGCCTTGTTCCGTTTTTCATGGCAGGAGGAGAGAGATGACATGATTGAGGATATGCACAAGCATACATGTGAAGAAAAGAGCCAGAGTGGACCAAGACCCTATTTTCACCTATTTCCAAGGTTTTTTTTCAGTTCTATCGACTGTGGCAGTCCAGATTTAAGACTCTCAGCTGGGTCTGGTAGGTCAGCACTGCTGAAATCTGGGAAATCCTAAGTCTCAAGAAGACGGCACCCTGATAAAACACATGTTTCTGACCAACGGCTGCTCCTGTCCCCACTAGAGCTCCTGTTTGCCCTTAGGAAAGCTCTTCTAATGAGCACTCTGCCTCTCACAGCCCAGAGCAGGCTTTGGGGATCCCCCCTGTGGGACCCAGCAGTGGAGCAGAAGGAAGAAAGGAGCCTCAGACTACTCAATCTTGTTGAATTTTCCGGCCTTCTGCTTTAAATGTTGGTAGAGGGTCTAATTCATTTCCTTGTTATACAATCTTGTTGACTGATTTAATGATGACTGGTTATAATAATACAAGATTTATGTCCTTAGACATTATACATGAGTGTTGCTTTTGATACAGTGCACAGGCCTTTCCCAGTTCTCCTTCCAGGAAGATTTCTTTTTTTTTCCTTTTCATTTCCTCATCGAATTACTCACACACATACAGATACCTGTGAGTGCACACACACTTTCTTCTGCCATAAAGGAGAACATGCCAGCCACAGTTAGCACCAGGGACCACTGCATTTCTTCCCTCATCCAGACTTGTCTTCTGTGAAAAAGACCAGCTCACACCTTTGAGACTGTGAATCATGCAAAAACAATAATTAAAAAAATGCCAAGAGTGTCAGGGACTCATGCTTCTCGTCTTTAATTTATTGATAATTTGGAGAAGTCTATTCTCTTTCAGAGAAATGATGCATTTTGTTTCAGCACAAATAAGGTGTTTGGATTTGAATACTTCTAAATGAGTCCCTTTTAAAAAAAAAAAAAAGATAAAATTAAAAACTGATTTTGAAATTAAACCCCACTCTCTCAACAGTTTTAGTTAAAAAATGTCAAAGTAACCTGGCTTTCCTACTAGTAGACTTTAATGACTAGTTCAGTGAAAACAATATGAACTCATAACCTGTTTCAGTGTTGCCAAATATATTTTTTTTTCACTAGGAAGAATTATTTGCCAAAGAAATGTCACCTTGCGACACTGATGACTGTGTCTGTGACAAAAAGCAAGGGGTATTCATTCTTCTGATTTATGCAGTCATTTCAGTGACACGACCCGGCAATATGCATTTGCAGCCCAGACAGCCAACCGTATCCTGGGCTGCATCAAAACCAGTGTGACCAGTAGGTCGAGGGAGGGGATTCTCCCCCTCTGCTCCACGCTCATGAGACCCCATCTGCAGTACTGCGTTCAGCTCTGGGGTCTCAAACATTAGAAGGCCATGGACCTGTTGGAGCAGGTCTGGATGAGGGCCATGAAGATGATCAGAGGGCTGGAGCACCTCTCCTGTGAAGACAGGCTGAGAGGGTTGGGGTTGTTCAGCCTGGAGAAGAGAAGGCTCCGGGGAGACCTTAGAGCAGCCTTCCAGTACCTAAAGGGGGGCTACAGGAAAGATGGAGAGGGACTCTTCACAAGGACATGTAGTGATGGGACAAGGGGTAATGGCTTTAAACTGAAAGAGGGTAGATTTAGATTAGATGTAAGGAAGAAGTTCTTCACTGTGAGGGTGGTGAGGCACTGGAGCAGGTTGCCCAGAGAGGCTGTGGCTGCCCCATCCCTGGCAGTGTTCAAGGCCAGGTTGGATGGGGCTTTGAGCAACCTGGTCTAGTGGAAGGTGTCCCTGCCCATGGCAGGGGGGTTGGAACTAGATGACCTTTAAAGGTCCCTTCCAACCCAAACCATTCTATGATTCTATGATGATTCTATATATGGGTGTGAAGCATCTGTAGGAAAAATGTCTACCAGTTGTGAAATCTTTACAAAAGTCTGCAGAGTTGCTCCTCTGCTTTCATTTTTTCTTGTCATTTTCTGAATTTGTAGTGTTTATATTTCAGACTGGAAGGATCCATTCAGGAAGAAAGTGAACAATCTGTTCTCTGTTTCTATCATAGTGAGCATAAAAAGTCATGAAATTAAAGTAAGAAAGAGGGTACTTGGGGTAAAAATCTCAATGCAAAGCACCCCCTTCATCCCCCAAAAACCTCAAAACAACTCTCGAACAAAAAGTCTCCTAAAAGAATGAAGTCTTGCAGCTGATTTCTGAAAAAAAGGGTTGGAGTCTCCTTCACTGAGTTTTTAAAGAACAGATTAGACAAACATCTCTCAGAAATGGTATAGGTTGAGTTGATTTTTCCTTGAAGAAAAAACAGGGTGTTGTTTTTATCCTTTATGCTAGGTTTCAAATTCCAAGATTTGGAATTTATTTGCTCAGTTTATTGCTTAAAGCAGGCTGAATAATTTTGTCTTTCACAGGGATCAGTATATTTTTCTATGTAGATGCTTTATAAAGATGTTTTATTGAGATTTGTTTGGTCAGCAAACTCTCCTTTTCTGACTCAAATTAATATGGGCAAAACCAGATTTTAAGAAACTGATTTTAAAAATTAGTGTACAATTTTGTATGAAAGCCACTCAGAAAGTAAAGTGGAAAGATTTATGTTAAAAGTTCAGTGAAATCTGGGAACCAGCATTGCGGTATCACTTGGAGATTTCTGAAACCAAAGTAACTTTTGTGTGATGTGACTGAGGATTCCTTATTTCTATGCACTTTCCTCCAAATATTCACTAGGAATCGAAGACTGTGGCTTCTTTCAGGACAAAGAGTTTCTTCCATTTTTATATCCCAAGAGATGAAAAAAAAAAAATCTTGCTGAGCTACTAGTAACAATCAAAAAGTAATGACAGGAAAAGCAATGCAAAAACCCATTTCTGTCTTCAAGTTAACAGGGCTTTTAGCACATGTTGTAGTAACTTATGGATCCAGTGATCTGTAAAAGGATTTGTATAGTTAAAGATGGTAAATTATAGACATTGAGATCAATGTCACTTGCAGATAAATGGCACGTGTAGGCTGGTCATTAGAAGAAACATGGGTTAGCTGGCTATAAAAGCTCTGTGGCTGTGGTTTCTTGAGCAGCTGAAATAATTCAATGATTTATTGCCACCCAAAGCAAGAGGTCCCTCTCTCACCCACGTCCTCCCCTGGGCTCGCTCTAGTGCTCTTTGGATCCTTCTGTGGACCAATTTGGTACACTGACACAGAAACAAAGGTCTTCCCTACCTCTTTTTTTGCAGGTTAATTTTTTATGGGATTAGTGAGTTGTATCAGTTCATGGGAGAGAGGAGGGTATGCCATGAGTGCTACAGGCATTGCAGGAGGAATTTCCTTTCCCCTTTCTGCAGCTGTGAGCTTTCAAACGTTCATTCTTGAAAACACAACCCTGAAGGATCATAGCAAAAGCCTGAAACTGCAATAGTAAGGGCAGGTACAACCGACTGACAGTGGTCCCTTTTATACCACATGGTACAGTAGCAAACAGTTTATATATCCAGGACTTTCATACTTTTCTTCTTTTTTACTTGGTAATTCATAGAGGATCCCCATTGAAATTGGACTCCTGTGTTCAATGCTGTGCAAAGGCACCAGCAGACAAGAGAAGATGCCCCATGTCTCGTAGCCTTGGGATGGGTTACATGGCCAACACCCCAGACCAATTTCTGGCAGAGTTGTTACTAAGACCACAGTTTTTGCAGGCCGGCATCAGTGCTTCACGTATTTGTACATATCACTTACATAACTTAAGGAAAATAAAAATTCACAACCCCCACACCCTTTTTGCCGGTCCCCTCAACAGAAATCTCATTCCCAGCTGCCTTAGCCTTTCTCCGAAGTGATGACAGCTATTTTGCACTGTGATGTGGCAGACAAAAATATGTTCCAATGGCAAAAGCCATCTGCAGACCAGTTTCCCTCCTGTGATGGGAAGGGAGTTGGGAGAGATGTAGGGATTAACAAAATAGACCCAACAAATCACAGCCACTCCAGGCAACAGGTTTCATACAGAAAAGCATAATTTGATTTTGAACAAGTCTTACCCAGGTTAAAATTGTTCAGTGAGTACAGTGTGATGGGGCAGATTGAGTTTTATTCTAATTTGAGTGGGGAGGTTAGATATAGGTGTCCTACAAGGACACTTGAACAGCGTTAGGTAGGAGTGCAGGAGATATCCTTCTATCTCTTTCAGCACCCCCTGGTTGGATAAATGTTTGTCTGCATCCTGTATTTCACGTGAAATCTGAAGCTCGTGCTCACTGACATCCAAGGTTTCTTTTTCTGTACGATTTGAGGGCAGCTGCAATAAACCTACTGGAGAAAGCAACATGAAAATCCCATACCTCATCCTGAGACATCAAATTTGCATGGTATGCATGTTCCCAAGAGAGGAAAGTACCCACGCTAGAGGAGGAAAAGGATGCTAGATGTTCGCTCTCTGAACGCAGAGAGCGTTTTCTCGTGCTGTAGTCGGCTAGGACCTTCCCATGTCCGCCTTGTTATTGTTCTTGGCGGGCAGGGCAGATTTCCACAAGACAGTGGAAACGGTCTGTCAGAGCAAAAGGGCAGCTGAGTGCGTGCGTGCGTGTGTGTCTGCAGCTCTTGTCTCCTGAAAGCACATTCCCGGCCCAACGGGGAAGCAAAGGAGTGATAGAGGAATCAGGAATTTGCCCTGGCTGTGGTTGATTTGGGTCTGGTCCATGCAAGGGGGAAAAGCACCTGTGATTGCCTTGGAAGAGACACTAGTCCCCATGCAGGGAACAGAGGCAATGAAGTTAACCGTTACATCCAAGCCTCCAGGAAGGAAAATATATAGAATCTGTTATTTCTCTGAGTCAAGTTTTCCTTTTTTTTTTTTGCATTCTTTATGCTTTCTTCTTCTCCCTCCTTCCCTCACCCTATGGCATATGAGCAATTTCTCCCTCTTCTGCTTTCATTTCTTTTGAAAGAGATTTCAAGCTGAAACTAATTTCTGTGTGAACAGACAAGATTTTGAGAGAGGTGCCATACACTCCTCCCTTTTGTCCACCCACAGGAGGAAAGGGCCAGATTCCCAACAGCTGGGTTCTGATGTCTGCTGAGGTCTTTTTGCATCGAAGACACATAGCATCATGTGCAGAACAGCACTGGGAGCAAGGTCTGGCACCCAGGTGTCCTCTGTCACGCACTGCAACATCAGATTCCTTTTCATTTGCTCTCCTCCTGGCCCTCTGAGTCCTGGATCCCTGTCTATACATTGTGCCAGCACAGATGGATTTGGATCCTTCTGCAAGAGAGGTGGAGCACAGTCTTATCCCATGGTTTGATGATTATGTTCTCCTAGGAAATAAGGCTTGGAGCTGTTTAAATTACAAAAATGATAAACTTAGGGTCATATCAATGGAGCTAGAAATGATTCAACCCATCAAACACCTAAGTTGTCCCTTGCAGGTAACTGTTGAATGGAGAAGGGAAAGGGGTAATTTGCTGCCAGTTAAGGGCTAAACTGATTCAAATGGACAGACTTGACCTAGTGGCTCATGGTTACCAAAATGGGTGACCCTGCAGGCCTCCTTTGCTCTACTATGCAAAATGTAGGCCTCTGCACATGGAGATGGGGAATAGAGGCATTAAAATCTCTTCAAGGTCCACTCCAGAAGGGAGAGCCCAGCCTAACTGGGAGAGTGGGAAGCCCACACACTCATTTATTTTCCTGGAGACCAGTGAAGAACTCATGGTCTAAAGGCCTTAGGGTGCTGTGCCACCAGTGGAGACAACCACCAATGGAAGTCCCGAAGGATTTTTGCCATCTAATCTTAATGATGAATCACTCCCTGGAGGTGCTGATCTTTCTCCACCAACCGCAATGGAAGCTGGAGTTTACTAAGCCACGTACAGTCTGCGGACCTCCAAAGGAACTTGCCGACTTTTCATACGGTGATGTCAGAAATCGGCTCTCCTGGCCTAAGGCAAAGCAGACATGTAAATCTTGGACATCTCATTCTGGACAGAGTCCGGTCATAGCTGGCAGCTGCACACACGCTGGTGGAAAGATCATAGAAAAGATGCTGTTTCACTACATCCTGCAGGAGAAAAGCAGTTCTGCACTGGGTCTGCATCCAGCCTGTATTTGTAATTTAATGCTTTTATATCAAACTGCCAGCTCTCAAGTGGCATGACCTTCCCTGCTTCCAAGAGGGGGACCCCAAAGCCATTCCCTATCTTACACAGCTTATTGCATACTGGTCTGCTGAATGTAGAAGACATGACTTCTAGAAACCATGCCAATAACTAGTGTCCTCAGGAAACATTTATGAATGTCCCAACAAGCTCTGCTCTTTGCATATATGCTGCTGTACCTTGCTGGATAATTCCAGGGCCTGTTCCAAAAATATGTCTCGCTCTGGAAACAATTAACAGTCACTCTTCCTCCAAAAAAAAAGTCAGGGATTCCTTGTACCTTACCATGAAAATGAGAGAGAGAAAAATATTTCCTGTCTTTATAACAGCTGGTCACACTACCCCAGAGCATCCAGTGAAGCAAGGCCACCACAATTTACTTTCCTCAACAGGCAGTTGCTAGAGGTTTAAGCACGGCTTAAACTCCATCCCCTTTCAGATGGAAGTTGATTAATTTAGGTAGGCAAGATCTGTACGGATATAGTCTTCCAATAATCTTTTTTAAAGTCAGTGACAGAGCTAAGAGAGCAGACAAGCTTAGAGGCAGGCAAACCCTTCTGCAGGTCTGAAACAGAAGCAGTACACTTTAAGCTAAGAACATGTTGGGAACAATTGCTCTGAGTGTAACTTAATTATGTTAACCACTTGCAGAATGGATATATGAGGAGCAGGAGGATATGTCAGCAAAGAAGAGGTGATAAGTTCATTAGTCCCTTAGGTACAGGGAAGGAATGATATGGATAATTATCCCTTGTGAAACACTGAAAGGTTAGTACAGGGTCAAGAGTGAGGAAAATTGTGCTGTGCTATAAAATCAGTATCTAGAATCTACAATTTTTAGCATGCAGTGGAGCAATGAATTATACTTACCAGGCTCGTTGCTGAATATCCTGGTAGATATTTTTTAAGTACTGGGACAGAGCTAGAGGGAATGTTTGATGGAAAAATTTCTCCCCAATAAATAAAATGTTTCTGACCTTCCCTACTTTCTGCAATAGCAGAAGACTTTCCTTTGCATCACGGGCCTTAGTGAATCTCCAGTTTGCACAAGCTGGTGTCTAACTCCTGCCTCTAAGTCCTGTGAAAGCTGCTTTCTCTTCTTGGCACTGTTCTAAGAACGTGTCTAAGTCACTTCAGTCATCCCTGCTTGACTCACCCCCAGTGGAAAAATGAGATACAAAATGATTAATCTCCTTCCTAGGAGCATCAGGATGATGTAAGGAGAGGGAAAAGCATGTGTGGTTAAGGTAGAAGCGTGGCATGAAGGATGTCAGGCTTCTGATCTCAATTCTGCACCTAATACAGCTTGTGAGCCTGAGACATGTCCCGCTGCCTTGTGCCTGGCAGTAGTGTAAGCTTTTCTGGGTTACATCTGCATTGGAAACCATGACTGCTGTTGAGTCACCTAAGCAGCATGATAATACTAAGCCACTTTATGAAATGCTTTGATATGCTAGGGTAGAAAAGGGCTTCCACTTCAAATAGCGAAGCATCAAAAATGAATTAAATCTAGTCCTGCGGTTTCATCTCTTAAGGGGTTGCACTCAGAGCATAAGAACCCCCCCCCAGTGCAAAAGTCTGCTAATACAGCTCTTGGCTTTTAGAATACATTCCACTGGCAAAGCGGAGTGCATAATGGGAGAATCTGTCTTGAGTAGGGAGCAGAGAGTAACAGTCTGCACACTCATGGTGATCCAGGCTAACCTCTTTTAGTTTGCATAGACATTCGCCTCATGCTTCATTGGAGCCAGTTTCTCTACACTGATGATAAAGGCAGCCTACGGCAATTAGTTCATACTCAGCTAAACATTAGTTAGTTAACTTTGGGCAGATGAAGCTTGTAGTTATTTAGGCTGAGGAAGCAATCTTTTAACACTTTTTCCTAAATATATGTGCTGTGTCATGGTTGCTCCCTTAAATAGCACTTATAATATCTGTTGTATATCTGCTTCTTTCGACGGTATTATCAAGTGTCCACCTGATATGGGCATTTGAAATGATCCTCACACTGTACCGTTAGGAAGTGGAAGGGCAGCATGTTATGTCCAGCCCTCACAGAGCAGCCAGTGCCATAGTTCACACAGGGGATATCACATATTTTGGACATCTACAGTACAGACATGTACAGTTGGTCTGGTCATCATAGGCCCCGTTCATAAAAATGGGCACTTTTAAAGGTTTATGTAAGGATAAAAGAAATCCTGCCCTAGACTCCGTAGATGATGCAAGTGATGTAACTTGCACGTTCTCCAGGATCGTCCCCTAACTGTTCAGTCTAGCTGTGTTATTCTAAGGGAGAACTGTTCATTTCTGAAGCAGCTTACCTGAGCTGTCTTGGAGAGGAGTTGTGTAGACATATGCAAATCAAGGTGAAACTTGTATGGAACATGCCAGGATACACAGCAGCTAATTTCTATCGCTTTCTCAGGTTAAACTTGCTGTAAGTTCGGCTGTACTGGAAAAAAAAAAAAAAAAAAGAAAAAGAAAGGAGAAAAAAAAAGAAAATGTGGCATTCCACATTAGCAAAACAAGTTTCTCTGACTAAATGTAAAAATATGGTTCCCTAGAGCAACTTGCAGGTCTGGGTCTTATGATCCCTAAGGGGTACATTTTCTAAAGGCATATGCATGAATTTGGGGTTGCTGTATTGTACACCCAGTAAAAAACCCTGATGATTCTCAAAATGCAGTTCCAGTAGCATTATTTTTCTCCTGCTGTGTTGTGGGTAATCCTCAGATTTTTAAAACTGAAGGAAGAACGTGTTTTATGCTTTCAGAGGCATTCATCATGACCTGTCCCTCCACTGCATTTTGGCCTCTGTGAAATCAGTCCTGATTCTGGCAACCATCCTCATCCTCTGCAAGTATGCGCTGTATGATGTATTTCCAAGAGTAAGGAGGGGCATTATTTTGGTCACAAAGAAACCTCCGTTTTGGCCCTTTTACTCAAATCAAGAACCACAGGAATCCAACCAGTCTCACAGAGGATCTCAAAGACACTGCATCACCGATGTATGGCACCAGGATCTGAGTAGTGTTTACCAAGTTGCACGTCTGCCATTCATATACAGGGCGAGAAATGATGCAAAACCAGGTAAAATGGGTAACTTTAAGTTACCGCACCAAGTTGGTTGGCTGGCTGGTTCTGTGAAATGCCTGGTGGGTCACCAGATGTCAAGAGGAATTGTCCTTACTTTTTCAGCTGGAAAATGCGACCTCATAAAGCAGAAGGAGAAACGAGCAGTAGGCCCTTGTTAGCACTAATCCCCATGAAAAAATGTGAATTATATTTTAAAAACCCCAATAAGTGCTGAAGAATTACACATATGCCTGTGGGAGAGCCAGGAAAAGCCTGGATGTAGGTGTATCTAGTTCTCACATAACGGCAGACAGTTTGGAAAAAGAAGAATGCCCCTACTCTGTTATCAGGTCCAGGAAGATAATCACACTCTAGTACCAGGCCCAACCCCTGTTCGATTTATTAATATGGATGTAACCAAAGCCTCCCATTTCAGCACTGGGGTGGAATGGCCACGGTTCCTCTTAATGCTCAGGTTTTTTTGCAGTTAAGAACTTTTTGGATCTGGAGGTTGAGTATGAGAAGGGAAAATGGATTGTGTGTATAGATGTGTGTGTATATATATATATAAAAATAAAAATATATGCATGTATGTGTCAAGCAGACATAAGGAAAGAGGAGGTCCTGTAGTGTGTTAAATCTTGGAATACTTTTCCCCACTGTGATATTTTCTACTTTATTCAAAAACCTGGGAGGTTCTGAAATACAGGATGATTTCATGGCAAAAAACGCTTAGCCAAGGAGTCAAGACAAATCTCACCTGCTCCTCTGTCACACTTTCTCTCAGTCTTCATGGACACATACGTGGTAGCTCTTCTGGAGGGTCAGAGCTGGACCAAAGCTTTTGATTTGACCTAGAGTTAAAAATGAACTCTCTGCATTTGAGGACCTGCAGCAAACAGAGCTTCACAAGCACCAAAGAAATCAATTTCACGAGACACCAAGCTGGAAGTAAAAGCTGTTCCCAGTCAGGTGCAGGAGTATATCCAAATATCCACAGCAGCCCTTTGACTTCAAAGGAGATATGCCAGTTCAGTCAGAGATAGACCTAGCCCAGGGACAAACACCATCCTCCTAACACCTCTCCCATGACAACCTTCCTCCCCAAGTCATCAGGACTGATTCAGCGTGTGGATACATTCATACGTATATATATAAACCTATAGAAACACAAGTCACAGCCCTTTCCTATCACTGGTGCTATGGTTTTGGATGTAGGTGTGGGGGGCACAAGGGGATGCAATGGACCCACAGCATGGACCAAAAGGAGTTGCTTTTCATTTATTGTCCACCTTACGTAGTCATCAGCATGTGTGCAAAGGACTCATGAAAAGTCACCCTTTACGAGAAGAGAGGCTTTTACACCACCTTTTTATTCCTGGTTAAACTTAAGGTAAAGCAATCTGCTGTCAGGCATTAGGACTTTATCCAGGCAAGCTGACCTTTTTCAGGAGGAACATTTTACCAAGTGGAAAACATTGCCAATTAATAGTGTGAAATTAGTATGCAGACAATAATTTTCCTCAAATTTCTTAATTTTTTTCTCTGAAACCCGCCTCTGAACTTAGCTATTATCTTTTTGAAATCAGAGGTGTGACCTCTCTCTTCTTTTCTTTCCATAGCCTAGAGGAATAAAATAATAATAATAAAAACCTCATCAAATCATCTGTTTAGTCTCATCTCCTTGGTTTTGTTGCTGGTCAGTCTGATGAAGTACTGAGCTGGGAATGTGAGTCTGTAGTGTCAGTGCTCATTAACGTAAATACGAGGAAATGGAAAAACATTCCAAGAGCTGGATTCACACTTACACTAAGGTCCCTTTTTACTGCTTTGGCAGTGGAAAGAGACCAAGAAGTGGGTGGGCATGTCATTTAGTAGTATGTTCCCATGTTTACAGCACAAGTACTTTCTCACCTTTCAACAGCCCTACTTAAATTTGCTAAGATGGACCACTGGAGATATTGCTGCAAAACTTCATTCATCAAATGGCTCCTACTTTGTTGAGTAGCCATATTTAAATACCTACCAGTAGCAGAGGAGCAACTGAACTCATACAAATAGGGAAATCTTGGGTCATGCACTACTTAATGGTCTCCAGATGAAGACCAGGGCTGGGGTTCCTTTCACGTAACTTTAGATGCTGTAACATCTTTTTCAGAGTTGGCTTCTCCTTTCATAATCAGTGGAGGTGTAGTGAACCCACTCAGTGGAGATCATCATCTCTTCCTAAAATACGTGGTAAAATAGGTCAGACAGTCTGTGCCCGAGAAGTTTATTTCTCTCCATTGAGAACATGGGGATCCGAGCGTGACTGGGTCACTTCCAGCCAGATGAGATGACTCACCACCACCCATTGAATTTCCCTGAAGTTTGACTAATAACACCACATTGACCAGTCTTGACCAGACCTTGGGAGGTCCCCTGAGATTCTGTTGTGTCCCAGCTAGGTCTGCCCGGCAGACATGCTGCAGGGCAGTTGGCTGCCAAAAAGCAGTGAGCACGTGTTCGGCTGAGCGAGGGGTTGCCCTTGGAGAACACCTTTTCCAGGAGGAGTTTAAAGCTCACTGGGCTTTTCACTGGACTGGAGCAAAGGAGGAGTTTGGACACAACCAGTCATTTGTCTCAGCAGGGCGGTGGAAAATAAGGGTAAGGATGAGAGGTCAGCTCCAGGGTCCTGTGCTCAGGGAAGGGAAAGGTGCTGTTGCTGGAGGGATGGGGGATGGAGGGATGTTCTTCAAGGACAGCCAGCCCTCAGCCCAGCCTGGCTGCTGTCTCACAGAGTTTCCAGCGCACTGTCATAAGCCGTGGGGTCGTGTCCCTCTCGGTGTCCCCTGCAGCCTGCTGCCCCAGTGAGTGGCCGACATCGTACCTCGAGCCAAAGCTGCTGCTGGCTCTGAGTGGTCAGAGTCCTTCGGCTCAGCATAACAAACAAATTGTGTGGTAGACCGCAGGCAAGTTGGAAAAGATGAAGCTCCACTTTAGCTGTGCTGTCATCAGCGGCCCCTGGGGAATATGACTCTCCTGCAGATCTGATTCTTGGGCAAAGTCTGTGATTACCAATCTTCCATGGCCAACAGAAATCTGAAATCCTTCCATGTTTCTTCAAGGCCACCAGGGACTCTTGGTATCAAGGCTGAGACTGAAAATGCCAGACGAGCCTTCCAGGGAACAGCTGTAAGGACCACCAACACTCTGCAGCCAGGGAACAGATGCCACTCTTCCATTACAACATCACATGTCCCGCTTCTATGCAGCATCCGGATGCTACGAGCTATGTTTTAACCATATGCAGCTCTTTCCCTTACCTGTCATCATCTCCAAGTGCTTGGCATGTTTAACACAAGCAGCTGAGCTCAGGACAGAAGGAAATGGATGGAAATCATATGATTGGTTTACATTGGAGATGATTCTAAATAATCTGAAAAGCCCTTGGCCTTAAAATGAAGAAATCCTCTTTTTTTCCTTCCCTTGTGGCTTGCAAGAGTTCAAAGACCACACAAAGCATCTGCTAAAACACTTCGGACTGATTCTAGACTCTAGAACAACTGTAAATAGACCTTAATCCAAAAATAGACAATGAACAGATTCTCCCTTTTGGATGTTCTGGACGGAAATCAGATTCAGAGCATAGGACAAGTAGGACACCTTCATGTCCTCTAAGTCCAGTATCCTGCCATCTCAAACTTCCAAATGGATCAGTAGAAAATCCATACTATGTCCAGTAAATATCACAAGCCACAAAATGCTTCCCTGCAGCCTGTCACAATCTCTGCTACAGAGACCAAAAGGCTCCTAGATTCAAAAAAAAGAGGGGGAGATAACAGACAGCACTGAGGCTAGGCCTCTGAAATTGCAAAAAAATTGTTATGAGAAGTTATTATTCCCTCCTTATGTTCACGTAGTTGAAGAGTAAGTTACAAAAAACAACCGCCACACCAAAACCCAACCCCCTCCAGGAAAGTAGGATGATATTATAGAGGAAACAGTGAAGAAGGGGTGTATTGATATCTGCAAGAGTCAGTTCATTGTAAAGGGCAAAGTCCTGAACGTTACATCCTTTTTATTTTCTCCATGCTTACCTTCACTGCAGTCTCGTCTCCTCCAAAACCAGGAATTCCCCAGAGCCCTTGGGGGACAAGTCAGTGACTCCAAGAGTCCTGCTTTTCCATCAGAGATTTTCCACGAGTATTTGAGGATGTATTCGGATCTTCATGCATTAAAATTCTGTGTACTAAAAGATGATGCTGAATGTAAAAACCAGTCTACCTCTTGCAGAGATGCCACCTGTAGTGACTGTACCATGAGTTTAGCATTTTTTTTTTCCTCTTTTAAGCTGCAGCTGCCAGAATCATGTGAGTTTCTAAATTTTAGATTATGATCTAAACCAAACCAAAACATGTTTGCGTTTTTTGTAATTATGGACAAAAAAGGTCAAGTTGCATAACAGACAAAACCGTTCTCACTTTTATTATTTAAAAAAAAAAAATCTTCTTGATTTATAGGTCAGTCCTTTCATTTTCAGCAACCTTCAACCCATGATTTCTGAGTGCTGGGGATGCTTGATTGCTTAGCAGTGCCCAAGGTTCCCGTGTTGTTCTCTGCATGGAGAAAGTCCTGAGCAAGAGTATGTAACAGAGCCCTGGTTGCAGACTGCGGGCAGACAATTTCAAATTCATGTAAAATCTTATTAAACCTGGCCAAATTTCCAGAAGAAAATGAAAAGTTGTGTTTGGGAAACAACTTTGTTTCACTGACCTAAACCACTCTGTTTTCAATTACTTAAGGTTCTCCCACTCACCTAAGGCATAGAAACTTGTGGCAATGCAGCAGGACTCATCTCAAATCCTCATTTGAACCAGGGAGGTTTTGTACTCACAGGACAGAGAACTGTATTGAATTAGATTTATTTTCTAATAATGTTCTTATTTCTAATGTGCCTCATTTCTGAAAGGTATTTGGCTGAACATTCAAGCCCACAAAAAGTATTAACAGAAGTTTTTTTAAATTTCCAAGCATTTTTTCTAGGGAAAAAAATGGAATAAATAATGCAAAAAAAGGAAAGAATAAAATCTTCTCTTTATTCTCAGGGTTGGGGTGGAGTTTTTTTGTGAATATATTGGCTACTTGATTTATCTCCATATAACATTTACATAGCTGGAATCATGGAGAAATGCTGCAAAACTTAGAGGGAGAAAGAGATTCAAAAGGGAAAGAAAGGAAAAATTAGAAGGAAAAATGAATTAATATCTCTTAAACAATCCCTTTTCATCAATCAGCTAAATTAAATTAGCTGCAAATCAAGAATATTCATAGGTGAAAGAGTAGAAAATGCACAGGAACTACAAAATCATTTGAAAAAGTAAAGTTATGTCTTTTCTTGCTGCAGTACTAATTATCTTATGGCATTTATTAACTGTAGGAGAAATTTTATTGCAAATGCTTGGAATTATTTTGGGTTTTTTCCTATCAGAATGACAGGGGTATTGCAACACACAATGCTAAGAAATTAATTTTTCTTTTGCTTTGAGGGTCTTCTGTTCCCATTGGCTGTGATGGGACAAAGTGCACCAGATGTGGTGGGGATTTGGGACGGTGTTTATGTGTGGTACTGTGTGGTTGAGTTGGAGATGAAAATACCTCTGAGTTTGATTTCCCATTTATTTTGATCTTATTGATAAACATCTAACCAGTGTCATCTGGAAAGGAAAGAGGGAAGTGAAATGAAGCTGGAGGGGAGAGCACAGAGCAGTCCTCTAACCTAAACTAAATAGATGCAGATTTAATACATTATGATCAGGTAGAGGCAACTGCTAGAAAGATTTTCCTTAAGGGGTTCAGATAATAGAATCCAGAGTAGAATTTAGTTCTCGTGCCAAAAAAATTTTTGCTTCAGCCTTATTAGAAAAAGAATGAAGAAAAAAAAAAATCAATCCTTTCCCCTGAAATACCACAAGAGTAGAACTTTATGCAGCATTTCAGAGTCAGGACCATGAGGTTTTTATTTGGAAATGCCACAAGAAGCAATGTTTCTATGCGATACTTCCAAATGAAGAACACATGGTCTCAGGAAGTGCCTGGAATGGTATTATCCTCTATAAACACTCCCGTTAAAGACAGCTAACAGCATGTTTCAGAGGAAGATGGCCGAGGGGAAGAACAGAAAACTGTCAGCTGATTTATATCATATGACCTGCGAGAAGTGATTATAGGTGGTTAAATGCTGCCCAGGGACTTGGATGGCTGCTAAGGTTTTCATACCTTCTGCAAAATTCATGGGGTGGAAGGAAAAGAAATAAAAACCCTAAGGAAAAAAAAAAAAAAGTAGTCTGCAGTTTTGGAGATGGGTGTGACATTTTATTGGACAATTTTATTAAAGAGGGGAAAACCTGCTGAGGGCATGTTCTTTTCCTGGTTTTGTTCTGTCGCCTTTCCCAGGCCTCTAGCTGTCCTCACCCTCGTCCATGCTCCGTTAGCAGTTACCCTGCACGTCACACCGCAGAGGAAGCGTGCGTGAGATGCTTTCTCCGCTCTTTCCCGGCTGTGACTCTCTCAGCTGGAATGAACAGATAAAGTAAATCAGGGCAGAATTTGGTGTTATTTCTCTGCAGTTACTCAGGCAATGAATTGCATTGGTTGAGTTGTGTGAGCGTACGTGGAACAGGCAGCGATCTCTCCGTTAACAGCCTAAGGGAAGACTTTGATTACGTCCGTTGCTGTAAATTGAACGAGCACATTCTCCAGCGCTGTGGCTGGAGCAGCCCATGCCTCTACCTTTACGCCCAGGGCAGGATCACACCTGTCATCTGGAGGTGTCCCTGGAGACACCAAATCATTTGGGAGAATTCTAGTGATGCTGGACCAAAACCATGCCAGTAACTCTGCTAACAATGCAATGCTAATGGGATCACATTCCAGTGACTGAGACGTTCCCTGGCGCTGCTTAATTTAACAGAGTAGGTGTAGCCTTGAGGTCAGATCCTGATGGTGCTGCCACACAGGGTTAACTCCCCTGAACAGAAAGAGTCAGAGGTTCTTCTTTAGCAGAGCAGCTCTGGAAGGTGCACCAGTCTTTGAGGGAGTACTTGCTGCCATAATTCATGCTGGGAGAGCATAACTAGAGCAGGTCAGATTTGGATTAAAGGTTGTAAAACGCTTTGCTAGGGCTTTCCTCTGCTTCTCCCCAGGTGGCTGCAAAGAATGAGTGTGATGGTATTAAAGAGAACAGACTAAGACTTCTGTGGTCTGGGGAGATATTATCATCATCAGGGCAGGGGAGCCAACAGGACTAGCAGAAACCAGTGAAGATGAGAGACTAATACAGAGCAGTAAAGACAAGTTGGACACACAGCGGGGAAACCACATGAGAGTAGAGGTGGAAAAGGCAGTTTATACAGCTCCTTTGGGCATAGAAATAGTTTGAAACAAACCTCCCCATCGGCAGGTAGAAGCAGTTATGCTGACAAAGATACCAGGGTGAGCCTGGACAGCAAGCAGAGCTGTGATATTGCAGGGCGCTGCAGAAGCTGACCCATCATTGGGAGGTTGGGCTGGAGACGCAGAGGAGCGATGTCAGGGAGCAGAAAGGTGAGCTTCATTCACGTGCTGGGCCTGGGGAGAGTGCACGTGGGATGCTGCACTCACTTCTGGGCACCTCATTACCAGAAAGATACCGATGAGCCAGAGAAGGTATGTTGGGGGAAACCCAACTTCATGATAAATTGGCTGAAGAAAACAGCCTGAGAGTCATGTGTAAAGATGAATGGCTTGGCTCTGAAACCACAGCATGGGGAACCTAGTAACAGTCTACAAACATTTGAGGAAAGGTTACCAGAAAGCAAAGAGATAACTTAGCATGGAGCAAGGGGCTGATATTTGGACAGGGAAATGATGAAAACCAAATTGCTGGAGCAACAGTCACTCAGTGCTGGAGCAGGCTGTTGGTGGGAATGGTGGACACAGCAGGATTTTAGTTGCTGTGTCACCTTTACTTGGGAAATCTTAGAAACATGAGAAACAGTTATTTCGTGTTCTGGGAAGTGAGGGAAGACTGTTGTTTATTGGGGTCATAAACCTTACCTGCGTAATTGAGTTCATGCGGGAGGGCTCTGGGAAGAACAAACAGGGAAGCAATACAATGACTTCCCAGATAAGGAGATCTGGGTACACACTTGAAAGACGATGGAGAAAGCCTTTAGCTCTCAACAGTCTGTCCCTTTTCTGTGCTTTGTCAGAGTGGGGTGTTGCCAGATCAAAGAGCTATAAAAAGACAAAGAGTGGCTTAATTCCCTTTTTGAGGAGTTACAGGGATGTCAATGACAAAGAATTTCTGTCATGTCAACATAGGTGATCACTAGAGGACTGGCGAGTAAACATGTGCATTGGCTCTTATAAACACCGGGTTTTATTTCTTAAAATATGTTCCCTCTTGGATGCCTTTGCTCCAAGTAACCAGTCTTTCACTTTTGCTTTTGCAAAGCCGTTAGTTGTTAAATATTAGTAATAGTTTAGACTGTCACCACAAAGGGAGCGGGAAGGTTGGCTCTGAGACAAGCTGAGATAATTTTGCTTGTTATCAGGCAGGTGAGATATAGCTTGATGGAAGAAACCAGCACCATCCTGCCACCAGAGCCAGAGGGCAGGTGGAAGCCTGGGAGCATGGCTGTGTATGAGGAAGTCCTTAGGTCAGTTTTTGGAAATGCTGGACTAGTTGTAGCTGAGCATCAGTAGTATGGAAGCCCCAGTATGGGAGCCATTTGAAACCAGCACCAGAAGACAGCCTGTAGAGAGTATGATGGACAAAATATATAGGTCATGTGCTGTAGCTGTTGGGTATCTTTATTCCCAATAGCAACACATTTACCAAATTGGGTACTGAGGGCTCTGAGCTACTGGGTCAAATTTTAAGGGTGTTTGAGCTCTCATTGGAGCTCCTGCTGAGTTCCATCAGCTTCCATTATGTCAACACTGTGAATATGGAGATCGTTTATTTTAAGGGTAGCAGATATAAGTCACAATAAGACTTTAACCCCAGTGTGTTATGTGCTCTGCACACATGCACGAAACAAGAGTCAGCCCTTGCCATGGAGACCTGACAACATCGGTAAAAGAAAAGCCTCTGTTCCTACTAGGCAGATAAAGAACTGGAGCCTGAGAGCTTAAGTGACTTTCTAAAGTTACAAAAATTTGTCTGTGGCAAAACCACGTACCATAAGGTGTGTGTCTCCTCTATTACAAACATTAATGCATGCTGAACACATATTGCTGAGACGGGAACCCATGCCCAGCCCAACTTTCATTCACACACAAAGAAGTCAATTTGGGAGAAGATCTGTGCAGCACTTATTTTGGTAGGACTCTGGGATAACCATCTTGAAAGCCTACACCTCTAGCCATTTCAAAAAAACCTCCTTCCTTGGAGCTCCATTGAGCAAGCTCTTAGAGACCCTGGGTATGTGACTACCAGACAGGGAGCACCAATAGACAAAGCACACCCAAGTGTTCTCTCGTGGATATAGCTGGGTGATTGAAGATGGCCTCACTCTTCATTTCTATTCCTTTGCTGCTACACTTTCATTGACACAGCTGATGATACAGGCTCCACCATGAAAGTAATAAAACCTGGTAAAGGGGAAGTAGTGCACTAGAAAAAGCTCTCGTTGCATTACAGCTCTTCCAGTGAATGTAGTTTCATGCTGTTGAAGTCAGCCTGTGGTTCTAAGAGGTGTAGGTGCTGAGTCCTACTGCAAATGAGCCTGTCATGTCATAGGCAGAGAAACACAGTAACTCTGCGACTATTTCGGAGGTGATAATTCCTGTGATTCTCTTTCCTGTTTGCTGCATAGACTCTGTGTTCAGGAATTTTCATCTTTCTAACTTCTTGCGCCTCTCAAACATCTCTTCAGCATTGCATACCTATGTTGTTTTCCAGGGGCTGGGGGGGAGAGAGAGAGAGATGTCATTGTCAGAGCATGCAGTAGGGTTATTCATAGGTTGCAATGTGTGTTGGAACATGGATGGGTCTGGACCGTCGCTGCAGTGTGTGAACGTGTTTCTGCTTATCTGCACACATGTGCGAACATGTGGGAGGGCAGTATATGTCTGTGCGTGTATGTGTGATATCCATTTGGAGCCCCAGACCCTGGAATCTAACAAGGACGACTGCCAAGTAGCACTCATCACCATTTCATAAGACCTGCTCTTCCAGCACCTTCTGATTTGGGCTGTGGGTAAGAAGCTGGCAGCTGTGGGTTTCAGGAGCAAGTCTCATTCCTCTGTGATGGGAAAAGACTGCAGGGAGGATTCCTCTTATTGGTGCCACAGAGAGAAAACAGAATAAAAATGCAGCAAGGATTCCTCGAGGAAGGAGATGCTGCTTGATGTTGCTCACTGTCAACAGAGCAAATAATAATAAAAAAATACTTCAACTTAAACTGAGTTTGTTGACACCCATTGCTCCAGATTATACATAATGGAGTTGTGGGCAGGAGATAGAGTGGGATGAATGAGCAAAGTCTCAGATCAGGGCTGCAATGCTGAAAAAAAAGAGATTCAAACTCCCTTAAGTGAATGTGATGCTTGTGGAGTTCGTCAAAATAAAGACGTGCCTCCTAATTTTCACAAATAAGGAGCAAAGGTACCATCTTTATATTTTCTGTTAGGAGAGCTCCTAAAAATACAGATGAGAATGTTGCAGGGGGAAAAAGGTGGAGAGACTTTTTTCCTTTTTCCATTATGAAAGACCAGAGATTATTTTCATTAAGAAATATTTTAGTTTCCTTTGATTTTTAGTTGGAAATTGCTAAGTATTTCCTGAGTGGTTCTTCCTGTTGTTTATTATTGCGATCCAGCCTGAAGGGAAAAAATACCAAAACAAAACCAAAAAATTCTCTAAGTTCACAGTCAATCTTATTAGGAATTTAAAAGAAGAGAAATGGAGATAGAATGAAAATCTGACTTGCAGTAATTGTTAGAGCTTCTGATGTTACAGAATTTTTCTCTCTGATTTGGACTGAGGCAAGAACATGTAAATAAGTAAATATATATAAACACGAGTAAACAAGTCTAAAGTTCGATGAAAAAGTTGTTCTTACGTATGGATTCAACATGGTAGAAGATTGTATCTAGTGCTAGAGTTGATTGAGAAATTGCAATGAAAAAGTATTACGTCAAAACATGGTGTATAACTGAAAGACTTTAGAGAAAATTATTGATTCTTAAATTCCTCAGTACAACTGGGGTGGTGGGGGTAAATAGAGAGAAATAGGTAACGGCTAATGCAGTCACTTGAGAACTAATGAACTCAGTTCAAATCCATAGTGTGCTTGTGGGTTTCTCATATTTGTAATGAATGCCACCAACCGGGATGCCACAGATTATCCTGACCTACCTCGCTCTTTTTAAATGGAAAATGTTTGCTAGGTGTTGCTTCATTCTGCGTCAGAATGAAAGTGCATTTGGAAACCTCAAATGCTTTTCTGAGGTAAAAGAGCCGCTTTGCTCAGCAGTTCCCAGGGTTGAGCTCCAAAGCAATATTTGCTATGTTCAGAAATTATATCTGAAGATCCTGCCTCTGACTGCAGCAAACCAGTGGCAGAGCCTTTTGAGTACAAACTGCATCCATGCTGGTAAATTAGACTGTGCCAGGACCCATGTTCTGGCATTATGGTGAATTGTCACAGTTTTTAATCTCTCGTATCCTCCAGAACTGGAAGGCTGGAACTTTGCTGCTTGTTGAGAATGCTCCTTGGCTAGTAGTATTAATCCTGAACCGTACAGGAGTGCTTTGGGATCCTCCCACCTTCTGTGGGCCAAAATCATGCAAGGGAACATTTTAGCAATTTAGCACTATCACAACTAAATCCTAGTGCTATTAAATTACCAGTGGAGATGACCACCCCAGCTAAGGGCCAACGTACTCTTCCAAGTATTTAAATTCAAAGTGCTTGCCAACTAGAAGGGTAAAATTAATCATGTATAAAGCTGTTTGGCTGAAAGCTGAAGACCCAGTGCAACCAGACAAGTTCCTTCTAGCCCCCTCTCTGGCTATAGGGGGGACTGAACCCTTCGAAGGACAGACCACTCTGTCCTGAGAGTGTTGTCCAGCATGGGTGGGATGAATCACTCTACAGAGATGTCTATGTCTCTTCAATGGCATAGAGAAGAGTCCCACCGCCCAGCTGAGATTTAGCATTAACATCTGAGAGTGACAATCCGCACCCTTTCTTCCATAAAGACATCCTTAAAAATATCAAAGTTGGTCAGCTAAGGAGGGAAGTTCATGATTTCCCTTTACATCACCTGTAAAAGGACCACTAACAAACTGCAATATTCAGTTTTCCTTTCCAACCCTAGCACTTGCCCTAAGTAATGCATTTCCCTCCAGATAAAAGTGATGCTCAAAGCAAAAATCCTTACAGTGACCTTAAAAGCTTTTCTAGAAATTAGATCAACACATCTGATTCATACCTGCTTTTTGCTAAGAAAATTACTGTTCAATTTTATATTGTAAGGACAATTTTACTCTTAAAGTATATTAAATATATTTTAAAAGTAAAGAAACTGAATAAATAAAGAATTTTTCAGGTAATCAAGTTTTTTTCATGTTTCACTCTTTAGAAAAGCCTTTTTTTTTTCTTTATGTTGCATAGCAGTCATTTAAAATAAAAAACATCATCATTCAGTTACTTTGTTATCACAATATAAGAATATAAGTGGGGAAGAGTTTGTACGAGAGAGATCAATGTGAGATCTTTTGCTATAGATTTTGGTAGAGTTATGAACATTGAGGAACACAAGCTCTTTTTTGAATTAAGGCCAGGGGAGATTTCAGAATATATTTCTAAGTATTTGTTCTTAGCAAATTTTAAGTTGAAGAAAATCCCCTTGAAATAAATCCTTTCAAATCTTTCACTCTGACTTTGTAATTTCATTATTATTAATTTTACATTTAGTATCATATACATGTAACAGTAACATGCTATAATGTGTCAAACAGAGAAAGTAGAAATAAAACATTTTTCTTGATTGAAACAAGATGTTTTTCTTTTAATAAATATTTTGTGCTGGCAGTGTCAAAATGTGACAATTCCACATTAATGAAATGAAATATTTCTCTGGTCCTGAACAGTATTTTCCCTGAATTAATATTGTTTTCATATGACATTGGAATTCTCCTGTTCATTGCTGGTTTAATAACAGCTCTTGGGACTTAGGTGAGACTCGTCTCACCTGATGAGAACATCTGCTCTCTGGAGACCTGGTTTGTGTAGTCAATAAAGTCTAAATTCCCCAGTTGAATTCAGCTAATCCTAAAGAAAATAATTGTAACATGTCAAGTAAATCTACTCTAAAACTACCTATTTCTATCCATCGGTAATTTTTGGTTTTGATGGATATTGAAATCAGATGCATCCAGTATGATCTACTTTAAGTAAACCTATATTAATTTTTATTTTTATCTTGCTTGCTTTTGTCATTGCATCTTTAATGATGTCTTTTCTTTGAAATATCTTCTGGAGTGTTAGCTACTACTGAACTGAAACTCAGTGGTCACTGTTTACTCAGTGAATATAAGCTTTTCTTAAACCATCTCCCACTAACCCAACTTTGAGGAACTCACTAACAAACAAATATAATCACAGACATGCTATTTCTGTCTGGGATAGAGACAATCTTCTTTTCCCTTTACAGAGGTTTAAGCTAGCTCATTTTGCCATGTGATTGGAGTGGACTAAAAGCATGTGGGGGGACAATTAAAGAGCAACCATTGACCAGTTGTAAATCCAGGAGTTGCCAGAATTTAACTGCATTTGATTTTGTGCCCATAGCACAATTTTTCTATTTAAATGAGCCCATGCTCAGGAAAAGGTGGAAGACTCATTTTCTTCCTTGACGTCCCCACTGCAAACAGCATAATATAGTCAAATCAGGTCTGATTCCCATGCACTGAAACCTTTCTATGGATTTCAACGAGCTTTTGACCCAGCCTGAAATGGGTCCCATATGTGATGGGAACCAGAGTTGAACACAGCTTTCCTCCATTGCAGCTCGGTACCTTACCCAAGACTTCCCTTCCTCTCCTATTGTCTGAAGAAGGGTTTCAAACAATCATTTGAAGAGTCTCCTCAGACCACTGGAAACAATAAATAATAATAATAAAAAAGCTCCTTGTGAAACAGGCCTGAACTGAGGGAGATGGCCCAAAATGCAGGAGTTTCCTATGCGATACAGGAGATTTGGCAGCAGGAGTGGAATTATATCTCATTCCAGACAGTGAAAATAACCAAAACCATGAGGTTTTTCATGGAACAAATGGAAACCATGTGACCCGTCACAATGGAAAAAGTGTAACTGCTTTCAGCTCCCTAAGCCCTGACACTTCTTTTTGATTTAACCACAATAATCTAAGTGGAAAATGAATAAATGTCAAGTTTTTTTTCAATAAATCTGTGCACGAGTGAGAATAGGAACCAGAATAAAAGCTTTTCATGACATAAAGTTCATATGTTTGGATCCCTGACAACATTTTATTTCTCTTATTCTTTATTATTATTATTAGGCCTGGTTGTACCATTTATTTCAAAAAAACAAAATATTGTAAGACAGGGAAACTGCTAGCTGTTGCTAAGCCTGGAGTGAAAGCCCAATTCATGAAAACATGACCTGAATCAAGATACATCTATCTATTTTTATGAGTTAAAAAAAAAAAAATAGAATTAGAAATAAGTATGAGATTTGCCCAGTGCTCGCTTGGGCAAGATTTCTGCATGTTGAAATGAGATTGTTGAGCATGAAATCTCAAACATATGCTAGCACAAGAAACTAAATGGGCAAAGACTCTATGTCATACTTGTCTTTTGGGGGGAAGTTAATGTCACGTTGTCCAGAGTCAGGAATAATGCATGCAGCCTTATATACAACTAACAGTCTAAGTGTGCAAGCAGTGGCTCAAGTACCCAACCTTAGCAGACTGCCTTCACTGTGCTTTATGTTTCCATTTGAAACTGGTGAAAAAAAAAACCAAACACTTGCCATGAGTATGCACACCTGAGATGACCTTGGTCTGAAGTAATGAGGTAGTTCCTGACTGGGTGAATGTTTTCCCCAGGGGTCAGAATTGGACCGATTTGCCTAACTTCACATAACAGGATGAAAAGACAAAAGCGTCGTATTCTTCACCTGATGCCACAATGAAGTTCATGTGGCTACTTTGAAAATAAATTTGTCATGTTATGTACCTGACTGAATCAAAGCCTCAAGGAAGAAGTAGATCACTTCATCTGACAATGGTGCTGAATGAATGTTATCTTTTAGATAATCTCTCCTTAGACAAGAAAGTAATTTCTGGAACACTGACACAGCAGGGACTAATGACAATTTGTGACTCTGTCATTATACAGGAAAGAGACCTTTCTCTGAGGCCCTGTTTCTAGAGAGAAGGTACTGTCTGGCATATAATGTATTTCTAAGGAGGGATAATATTCAGATAGTATAATAAAATATATTTACCACTACAAATCTTGCCTTGCTTATGACCTTAACCTATCAAAGCTATAAAAACACTACTGTTATATAATATCTATTTTACCTCCCAATGCTAGCTTATTTCCTAAATCTGATTGGCTTTGCTGAGCTGTGAATAGCCCTCCAAAGACTTACATTGGCTTTCTTCTGATGGTACGTGCAAAATAACCCCACATGCACAAGCAGAAAGCCACATAAATTAAAATGCTGTAACAGACACAGTCTCCTTGAGCTGGAGGAGAAAGCTCTGCTGTTCAGCGTACTCCAGCCCCCGCTCCCTGCCAAACACTAAGCTACCTTTACTGGAAAGGATTCCTGCCAGGTTCCTACTAGCAGGGTTGCTGCTAAAAATGCTGCAGCCAAGAGTTTTTCTGTTGCATGGGTAATATCCAGTATTTTCAGTCAGGGTCTCAAGGGTACAAAGTCGTGTTGGTGCCACCCGTCCTGACCTTTCTCGTGTCTTCTACAGGTGGATAGTCAGTTCTAGAGGACCCGTTGCTGATGTGGGAAGCGTGAAGCTCAGAAAGCCCAGACAAAACAAATGCATAGAAGCAACAGTGACCAGAAACAGGAAGGTAGATGATCAGCTGAAGCCTGATACATGTGGGATCCAAGGCTTTGCTGGTCATTTTTATAGTTATCCGATCACCTCACTTGACTAGCTACCAACTCATACCACTATCCCTTCTCCATTGCTGTTTTACACAGTCATATTGTGATTTTTTTTAGCCTTTCTTCCTCAGGCCAGTCAATGTTTTTTTTACTTCATCTACTACCATCTTGTAACATTACCCACTGACTAATGAATTAAGGATGTCTGGTCCAGCATTTTTCAGAAAGTCTGCTATGGTGTCCCACTTTCCTAAGAACAGTCCAAATGGTTTGCTGTACACCTGTAACTAGAAAAGAAACAGACATTTGCAGGGAAATTATTTCCCTGAAAGCAAAGCAGTGTAGTACTTTGATAATAGTCTCTTGACCAATATATGACCAAACACTAGCACCCAAATATGGCACCATGTTATGTCACTAGTCTTGCAGGAACTGTAATGGCATAATTAACTTCAGCAGAGAGAAATTCTGCTTTCTTTGGTTATTAACCAGCCATTAAGGGAGTTTTAGGTGCTAGCAACAGGGACCAAGAAAAGAGATGAGGGTTGAACTTGTGGAAAAAACTTTAGGTTTGCATAAAGAAGAGGTGCTGGTGGGGTTGTTCATTTACCAAGACTGGGAAAAACTGAGAAGACAAAGAATCCTCCACAAGAGAAAGGAATTTTAGACAAAATATTTTCCCCATCACTGGTGGACAATAAAACATCTGGAAAGTGTTACCAGCCAATTGGTCCAGGAACCCAGCACAGGAATGAGATTTGGAGACCAGTCAGGGGCTCTGGGAAGTGATGGAGGAGTGATGAATAGGTAAATCAAGGTGAGATAAGTGACAAAGAGAAGCATACCAAGCAGAAAGCACGTTGCCTCATTCTCCTCCCTATATGTCAGCAGTGGGTTGGAATGACTTTTTCCCTCACCTTGCTTCGCCACGTCCTGAGGATGGGTTCATTGCTACAGGCCAGCAGCATTCTCTTCAGGGGATGTTGCTGTAGGGCATGAAAGAGATTTATAGCCTTTATTGGTTTGCAGGCTTTCTAACATTTTGCTGTGGAGGTGTAGATCCCTGTATAGCACGTTTACACTAAATGATAGCAGCCTTGGTCTCTTCTTCTGGCTATCTGTCACAGTTGCCCCAGTAGCACTCCATAGACCTTCGACCTTACAGGAGTCTGCAGATCAGAGGCTGGAAAAAAGATATGCGCACACTAGAGATAGTAGAGCTAGGAAACACCTTTTACATATAAACATGCATGTTCTGAGATCTTAGCCAACAGAAATAAAATTGATGTAAACCAGGAGATCTTCCTTGGCTTCATGGACTGGGGTGAGGTGGGGGGGTGCAGTCTATGGCAGCTGAGATCCAGGTTCTGGTATTTCAGTGGAATAATTCTCACCTAACAAGCAGAAGATTTCTCTTAGATGCTTTCCATGGAATACTCCCTTTTATATAAATTGAAAACAGATTTAGACAATTTAGAGGGGGACTAGCCTTTCACCACTGCCTGTCAGTGTGGCCTATTCTCCAACAACTGTGATTAGTTTGATTATCAGCCCTGGAGTTGCTCTTCAAATGCTTTACTATTGAAACTGATGGTTCTTGGAGGAAGGAAGATTTTTCCTTAACGACGAGATATCAAGATTTTGTTCCAGATGCCAAGGTCTATAATAATTCCTAACAGTTAGTAATGGAGTAAAGAAGCTTTGACTCCTGGCCCTCATGTGTCCCCTGAGCCATGGTGTTTGTCCCTGTTTCTTGTGGAAACAAGTGCATTTCCCATGGTCACAGCCGCTGCCTATTTGGATCTTTTGTTGTGCAGTCCAAAGTCCAGCTGTAAATTCAAAGAGAGTTTAAGACCAAGGAGCCAAATTTATTGCATGCACCAGTCACTACAATGCGTTATAGTCAGGGCTGGGTTACTTAGTAGAGCTCCAAAGTAGGGAAAGTAGCTTTTTTGTTTGCTAGTTTGCCTTCCTCCAAAGGCAAACCAAATAGTTCATAATTACTTATGTCAGAGGTGAAGTTTGGTTGGTGAATACTGGGAAAACCAAGACTTGCTCTGTCCCTCAAACAGCAGGTTCACAAAACCTGTAACATCTGAGCTGTCCAATAGGTACAGGGGAATCTCCAGCTCCTTGTAAGTTAAGACAGAGTTGCATATCCTAACTTTGCTCCTTGTAAAACATCAAGAGAAAATTAGGAGACAAAAGCAAGTAGCAAGCTGCTCTCCCTGCTCTGGGAAGAGGGGAATGCAGCAGCCAAGTAAGATATCAGCCTTAAAGTGTCACAAATACATATATTGTATTCAGTAGTCTGTCTTCTGCTTATACCAGGTCCAGCTTTTTTGCCATGTTTTCACAGAACTTAATGGGAAAGAAAATTCCCATTGACTGGACTGGCAAGATAAATGTCACATTAGTTTCTAAATGCTTAATTATTACCGTTGTGTCCGATGAAGCTTTATTTCTGCCATACTACTCTCCATGTAATTGGTGCTTCATTCTCATTCAGATTAGGAAGAACTCAGCAGGATTTTTTAATATAGACCCAGTGTTTGAGTGGGGGATAGAGATTTATGTAGAATCTGCTGGCCTAAATTGCTTCTCAAGTGTCCTCAGAATTGTCAGACTGGATCAGACCCTGTCCCTTTGGTCACTACATGTCTCCAACAAAGGCACTACTGGATTCAGAGGAAAGTTCAAGCCTAAATTTTTTGGTGGGTCTATGTGATATCTCTCTTTCTATGACTAGTTTATGAAAAATACTCATTTGTCAGAACACCTGTTAGAAATTTTCCTCCTTTTAGCTTCAGGTTGTAGCTTCATTCTTTGTAATTTAAGGAAGTTCTTATCTGAATGTATGTGGGATTGACCAAGATGGCAGTCATCAGACGGACAGGCAAATGTGACCTAAACCACTGTCCATTAAAATCTTATCCTAATGACTAATAGAAGCTGGCTCCAATTTATGTTCTCAAATGGCTTCACCAAGCTGGGATCAGAAGCTTTCTCCTGGAGAGCGTATTGCAGCCTGGTCCCACACATGGGGACTCAACAAAAATGTCTATCCTCCTATAGAGTAACTCTTGGTGGCCACAGCCACGGCAGGCACAGAAGTTCACGTGGCTCCGATGCAGAACTCGTGCATTCCCCAGGGCCGTTAACATGCGGCTGACTTGTGGAGAAGTGACACAAAGCGTAAACAGCAGCCTTCATCAAGGCAAAATGAAAAACGAATGTGTTTCCCAGTGCTCCCTTCACATCAAAGAGTGAAGACTTGAAGACTACCAGACTCCAGGACAGCGTGCGTTCAACTCCAGCATAAAAACATAATTAGCACGTTAAACTGTTACATAAACATGTTTGCATTGTTATTTACTAAGTATCACAGGAATGCTTTGTAACAGTTAATCAACTCAAGGGGGTGAGGAGAGGGAGGAAATGGCTTTGCAGGGAATAATGAAAGACAAAGATTCCAGATCAAACTTATTAGAATGGAAAAAAAAAACCCAAAACAAAACACTATCCCCCTGAAACAACAATCAAAAAACCCCCTCCAAAAACCCATACAAAAAAATGCAACCCCAAAACAAATGTCTAGAAATGAAACTTGACAAACTTGTAATTCCTGTATATCACTTCTTTGGAATTACATCTACATTTTAATTGTTATATTTTAATTATTATTTGAAGGAAGGAATTATCAAGCTCATGTTTTCAGGCCATAAATGTGAATCTCCAAGGGGTGAAGTTTCAGGCAGAAAACATATCATACAGAGGTCTGAAAAGAAATTTCTTTGCCAGGACTTTTTGTTGGAAGGCTGTAAAATTCCTGACAGTAAAGACAATATAAAATCATGGGTTATACCAATTTGAAAGAGTATTTGGGCATGATTCTGAAAGTAAGGAGAAAAAAGAGTATTATTTTGCAAAATGAGATTTGTTTATTTAATTATGAGCAGATGACAGGTAAGACCCTAGACTAACTTGTCATCCAAAGCCTACATGGACTGTTTTCATTTCGAGGAGGAAAATTACTAGAACAAGGCTCTTTTCAATCAAATTTAATATATATACATATATTTTAAACACCTATTTTAGAGCAAGGTGAAGTTTCAAAGATGGCTGTCTCCACAATACTCTATTACTGAGAACTAAGGTGAGGTGAGATTAATCCCAGCTGCGGTGTCTCCATGAACCTCCCATCATCTCCTCAAGGTCATGCCACAATTTCTGTCCTCAGCGCCTGTTCCTGGAAGCATGGAGGAACACCCCATAACTTGAAGGAAATGACCTTAGAAAATACTTTTTTTCTGGTTCATCTGTGGACGACACAGTGGTGGCCATATGCCTCTACTTCCAGTCAGGACCAGTTCTTCTCCATTGCAGTATAGCACAGACCATTCAGAGGGTCAGGGAAGTGAGGACATTTAAGCAAAGAAGATAATCTTGACAGGTAGATCTTGTTGTGAGAAATAACGCCTTATCCTTGTATCTGACAGTGCTTGGCGACCTGCTTTGAACCTGTCTCTTAACCTACCTGCTCTCTTTCAACACTTCATGGAGCAGATTTGCCTAACCATGGCGTTATATTGCTAGGATGGCTGATCTCCTGGTGAAGTACTGAACTGCAGTACAAGGAATACATAAACTCAAAATTGAGATTAATGTGGTCCTTTCATATGGTTTCTGCCACTGGAAAGACCAGCAAGATTCACCTAGTAATTCTGCACTGGCCTAGAAAAGAGATAGAGATAGAATAAATTTCTACCTCTGGTTTGACATGAAGACCTGACCCAGGATGCAGCCCTGCAGGTAGGATGGAGACATCAGTCCTCATGCAGCACTACGGAGGGTCTCCTTTGCTGCAGTTTCCCATGCGTTTCAGAGACACTGATAAGTTAGTGCAGTCTGCACCACATCATGAAGACTACAGTAAAGCTGTCCTCAGAACTACGTTTTGCCCGAGGAGACAGTCAGCTTGGCCACGGTAAGGTCAGAGAGCACCCTTTGGAGCTTATGAGAACCACATGCCCAAACAGATAAGGTACGTTAACATGTCCAATCTGAGAGTCACTGAGAAAAAGGAGGATTCCCAAGCTCTGCCTCTAGTATACTTAATGGACGAAGACATTTGGTTCCTTGTACTTGTTTTGGGAATTTACCCCCTTCCTTCCTTCCTTCCTTCCATGGAGATTAGGATTTGGAGCCACTATATTTCTTCCTCATCAGTCAGACAGAGCAAGTGGTTGTGTTTGCAGGCATAAGGGAAAAAGAACCTCCATCTCCCCTCTCAGCAGTCTCCTTTTGTGGGAGAGCTAGTAAGGGTCAGCAACTTTGCTGTTAAATCAAAGAAGCTGTTGAAAAGCATCCCCACTGCAAGCAAAATCTTTTAAACATCATTTAATTATTTGCTTGGCCTCCTGTTTTCTTACCCACAGCAACAAGTGCTCAGATTTGACCAAGACGTAAAAGGTAACTGTGAATTTATTCCCACCCAACAGACTTGATTCAGTTAATGAGCTGGCACAGGGTATCTCACTCGACTGCCCAGAAAGGCGTAGATTTCCCACAGGTCCCATTTGGATGTCCCAAATATCCATGAGCATCTCCCGTTAGCAGGTCTGTGGTTAGGCAATTGAACCTTATCTGAGCTGTCTGTTGAGCTGTTGTACCTGTCTGTTTGTGCATTATCCTCTTGGCAAATTTGAGATAGTTCAAACTGGTTTATTTGGCATTAAATGTGGGTCAGGCTAAGGCAGTTTCCTTTGCATTTGCAGGGGGACAGAGCACACCTATGGACAATAACTGCATTTTGGCTGATGTAATGATCTGTCAAGCCATGGTGAGTCTAAGCCTTTTGAGGGAAGGTGAGACAGCATCTGAAAAAATAAATTTCTACTCCCTTTTCTCAACACTTCTGTGATTCAAACTGGGGCTAAGCTCTAAAGGACGGTATCATGAGCAGCCATGGCTAAGAATGTGATCTGCAACCTAATGTTTGCCAAACTGCACATACATTAATTTTTTAGTTCAAAAAGGTACCATTATCTTTCTTGTTTTCCTCTAGGTATTTATTTGGCATTGTGCCTCTTCATTAAGTTATAATCAGAACACATTAGATTATGATTCACTGGGACTAAGCTTCATATTGTATAAATCAGTATTCACTGAAAGTCAGAAAAGTGACTTGTATTTACATCAGCTGTGAAATCCTTGTGATACATGTAACCAAGCAAAAATAAAGGCAGATTTCAGAATTAAGACTGTTAAGACTTTGGAAACACTAAGGTGGGAATAGACCGAGACAAGTTTACAGCTGCTTCTGTGGTATGGATGCATTGATGTGGGTAGCTGCAATTGCAGAAAACAGATCTTTTTGTGCTTTAAATCTGTGTATAGTCAATCTTCTATTCTGGATACAGAGAATAATTTTTCTATGAAAGATATGTGGATCAGAAGTGGAAATTAGATTCCTATCTGACTAAAAAGAACTTTCACGTGCACTTTTCAGAGCACAGATAGCAAGAACTTAGCGAAGTCCTCTCATACAATGAGCGTGTACACACATGCACAAGCTGCTTTCAACTGAACTTATCCAAAGATCTTGAGAAGTTGACAAAGTCTATGACCAGATTCTTACCTGGGCTTTTTGGACTGACATGACTGGAGGATCTACACTTAGCTATCACAGTATAACTAGTGTGTATTTCACAGATAGCTCAGGTCTGGAGGGTTGCCCATTGCCATGGGCAGAGTTGAGATTTTAAGCCCAGAGTCCGATCGCCCCATTTTCCTGTGTGGGAATTGCCCTGCTCTGCCTTTGTCCTCACCCCCAGATGAAAAGCCAGTATGAAGACTTGTCCTCCTTCCACCCGTGTTTGCTGCTGGTCACCCAAGTGACCATTGGTCCTTCTGTCCACACATCTGATAGTGGTCTAAGCTCAGAGTGGTTATAATAACACAGCGTCCTCCAAACACACACATATGCACGCACATGCGGGTACAGATGTCTTTGAAGTCCTCTAGGCTT